>NC_139222.1:131649902-132996152 GCF_055691185.1 Crinia signifera | reverse complement strand
CAATCCCACCACTTCTGGGGACAGCTGTATGTGCCTGCCTCCTCTAGTAATTACCCTTCCCCCAAATGGTCACCACCTCCTCTATCATTCTTCACAACGGTAGCCTATGAGGTGGTGGCTATTTTGGGGGGGATATTTGAAACAATTTTCATGTGGACCCTCTCCTTGAATCCGCCACTGTGTACATATACAGTAAAAAAAATAACAGATACTGAGACATACAATGTGCAACCACATTGCTAGATGTATGGCGGTTAAACAGCTGTGCATGGACTCAAATATGGAATCTTAAATCAAAAGTAATAATTATGAGGAACTTCGTTTTTCTGTGTTTCTTCTAAGCTGCAAATATTAGAAAAATGCATTTTTCTTATGTACTTTTATGGTTTATTTTTCAGGTGGCAGAAACAATGCAAATCTTCAAGGTAAGAAATAGCTAGTTGAAAAAGTTGTGTTTGACACATATAAAATAATACAAAACAAAAGAAGGGTAGTGGGGTGCCAGCATTGGCAAGTGCATACACACTTGCCGATGACGGGAAGGAGGAAGCAATGGGGGGAGCAGCTGCAGCATGGCCCTCATTACCAAGGTCCTCCCTCGTCTGATAATGTACAGATCATGTTGTCGTTATTGATATTGAGTAATATCTTTTAAAATATCCTCTTGTGGGTATGGCACTTAGGGCCTTATTTTGGTTCATTCTTTCTGACAAAATCCTTCTTAGATGGACAAAACCATGTGCACTGCAGGTGGGGCAGATGTAACATGTGCAGAGAGAATTAGATTTGGATGGGGTTTTACTTCAAAGTGAGATCTATACTGCAGTGTAAAAATAAAGCAGTCAGTATTTTCCCTGCACAGAAACAAAATTACTCACCCAAATCTAATTCTCTCTGCACATGTTACATCTGCCCCCCCCCCCCCGCAGTGCACATGGTTTTGTCCATCTAAGAAGGATTTTGTCAGAAAGAATGAACCAAAATAAGGCCCTAAGTTCTCTCTCTCTCTCTCTCTCTCTCTCTCTCTCTCTCTCTCTCGCTCACTCGCAATGTCGCATTTTTCCTTCTACTCTCTCCCTTTTCTCACCAAAGCCTTGGAGACGAATACTAGTTGACCCCCCTCTCAAAAGGCCCCTGCTTGCATTCGTGCTGACTTTTCCAATAGTACATATGGGAGTGAAGAATTATTCCATATTGCATATTTTTTTCGGGATCTGGCTGCAAATTATGATAAATACAGCCTTGAGGGACTTTTTTAAAATCAAATCTCAGAGATAGATAAAAAAAACAACATAGAGTACCAGCCAGTCTGTATCTGCTTACATTTTACAGGCTGTGTTTGAAAAATGACAAGAATGGATTGGTCGGTACATTATCTGTCACTATTTTATGTCTCCTTCTTTGTAAGAATCAGCGGAGCTGTAGCTTACCAGACACGGTACACCTTTGATCTGTAATCTCACATTCTAAGAGAGCGGTGACTGTAGCAAATCACTATGAAATGACTCTGGAGAAATCTGTCCTAATTCAGTAGCCTCCTCAGTCTGTCTTTCTTGGTATCCCTCTGACAGTGGGAGCCCAGCAGCCAATGCATCCAATGTCTCTGGGAATTAAGCCACTACTTTGCACCCTGTTGCACAATGCAACAGATTGTGCCATGGTGCATTTGAAGATGCAGCAATATTAACACCAAATGCACTTCTGCACTTGCCACTTAATACTTCCAAGTAAGCACGTGTGCCTCCGTATTCTCCTTATGAGCCTACTTCCTTATACTCTTCTCTTTGTGCCCCTACCTAAGCCATTCCCCTACCCCCCTTCGCTCACTGCAGTGTTATGAAGGGCAGATTCTCTGGATTCTTCCTGAAAGTTAACACTTCTATTTGTGTCTTTCTGTTTCACTATAGGATTTTTGGCTTTGTTGCAAAGAATCCTTCAGATCCTTCGGACAACGTGTGCCATGTATTTGCAGAGTATGATGTCATTCAGCCTGCTTCACTGCTAATTAGCTTCCTGTCAAATTTGATAAAGCAGCAAGACAGGATATAAGTCCTTACCCACTCATTGGAGGCATTTCTACCCAGTCTACTGATCAGAAGCAAGAGACTCCAGTAATATATGTCTTGGGAAAATCATGGACTCCTTCATCAAGAGAACATTTGAACTTTTAATCTGGCCTAAGAGGAATTTACCAAACACTTGAGAACCACTGATGCACGTTTTATTGATATAATATTGAAGTATAACAGTCACCTATTCACAGTAGAAGCAGACAGTTTGTTGGCTGAGCCAATATTCTGTCTTATCAAACCACTTTGTGTCTCATGCTTTAGTGATGTCACTAGTTTCTAGTACATACCGTATTGATATATTGGTTGTTTTCTCATGAAAATAACCAATAATACTAACCATGCTAAAAGTCTGCTTGCACTGTGTGTGGTTGACACAGTCGCATTAACAACATTTTAGAAGACCAATTTCCTGTATAAATGCTATGTGCTTTATTAATTGGCATCATTATATAAAGTGGTACTGCAGGATAGGACTAGCACTCCTGCAGTATGCACCACCAGAAGAACAGCAAACACATTATTGCTCAGTATAAGAAGCAGTAGATTGTATGCTTTTCAGAGCAAAAAACAGCCCTCATTGACATGGCTGGTTGCAATATTTATTGAGACAATGGGCCCTATTCATACCTGATCAACTGGTTGCGAAAATGCGCGGCCAGCATTCAGTGAAGATGAGTAAAATCCCACCTTGCAAATTAGTGTGCACTCTGTGCACATGGATGTGTACGGATGAACATCCATTCGCAGCCATGCAAATATTTCCAAAATCCATTGTAGCAGGCTCACCGTCTAATGATTTTTAGGGGGGTATTCAATGTCAGGGTCACGGCGGTCTAGCTTGCTCGACCGCTGTGACCCAGTCCCATTCTCGGTCAGCTCGACCAAGAACATGCAGGCGGGATTCAATGTCCCGCCTGACGGGGAGCGAGAAGGGGGCGTGGCCGCGAGTTGCGGCCGGGAAGAGGTGAGCTAAAGCCGGCAGTTCGTCACTTCCCGGCTGTTCTCTGCAGAACGAGCCCGACAGCTAGTGATGTCGGGCTCGTTCTGCCGAGATACCCTGCTCAATGCTGTCGGGGAAGACAGCATTGAATAGGGCCCGGCGGGCATCTCCCCGACGGGAGGTGCTCGCCGGAGATTGAATATCCCCCTTAGACTGGGCACAAGTCATCGCAGGCTTAGAGTAGCTAGAGACTTACTCGGCGGTGTGATGGAAACCGGCATGTCTAGCCTGGAACTAATGTCACAAACCCTCCCCTAATAGCCTCTGGTCTGAATCAGGCCCAATATCCAACACAAATACATACTGATCCCAGCTAAGTCCCTTTATGTACTTTGTCCATGTTGGACATTATTTAGTAGACATATTCTATTTATATTTTTGTAGCGTCTGAAAAACATTTTTAAGTGTTGTTTACTTGCAAAAATAAATGTTATTTGTGTGCACCAACGTTTTTCTACTTTTGGTCGAAAGGGTCTCTAAAAGGGTAAGACACCTTATTACTTTGTAAACCTCAGGGTCCTGGGATACCTGATACTCTTACCTCAGTGACACAGATGGGTTGAAATGGGGAGCCAGGCTAGGGATTTGCAGGGAGGAAGGAACAACTATCTCACTGAAGCAATTAGGATGAATGAGTGTAAAAATAGTTAAAACATGGCTGATTGATGGGTAGCACGAGGTTGAAGTTGCCGAAGTGGAAGATAATGAAAGAATAATTCAAGGTTTTAGTGACTGAAAAGAAAACACGTGCAAGGGAATGGATGTGGATGTGTAGAAAAAAACTGAATGACACAAAATTGGCCTTCAGGAACAAGGGATAGTGTGATGTCACTTGTGAGGGAGTCTAGAGGAGGGGAAGTTACACTAAGAAGCGAGAAGATATTGAGCTTTGTTTTGGAAATGTTGACCTTTACGTCAGTATTCCCCAACTCTAGAAACAAGGAGGTGTAACAATGCTGAAATGACACCAGTAGTATAGTAAAAACCACAGCTATTGGGAACATAAGCATTTTGGATAATTGATTATTCCATATTTTTGAATATTTTTATATTTGAATGAGGTATCTTGAGGTATCTTGCATTTATGTTGTATAAGCACTTCAAACCAATGAAATATACACAAATATATTTTATTGTGCATAAAACAAGGTTTCAAAACATGAAACAAAGTTTGTGTAAAATCTCAGACACTTTTGAATGCCAAGCAATCATTTACTGCAAGTATTTAGTGCCAGTTACATGTTATTTCCCCAGTGGTGCCAGTTACAGATGTCCCCAGTAGGTTTTCAGCAAAAAAATAAAAAATGAAAGTACATTTTGGAGACTACGGTTTTCGGACTAATTTGGATAACGGATATTTGTTTATAAGGGATACTCAACCTGTATTTTAATCATTTTTGACCCATTGGATCATTGTTGGTTGTAGGAATTCAATTCAATTGATGCACTTTGAGTCTGTTCCTAGTATACCCTGGAGTGAATGCCTCCTCAGGGTTACTGTAAAAATAGATATGTCCCGGGAACCTCAATAGCTTTAGGCTGCAAGGGGTACCATACCCCACTCTTTCTGAGAAATATCCATGATATAGTTCATATGCTGGCAAGTGTTGAATGGATGAGGAAGGAGTTCCTGGTAGGGATGGCGTTTCCCACTAGCCAGAATGGTCCAGGGCTGGTCCAGTCAAAATGAAGTGCAGATGGGCAATAGTTGTTCCATTAGGGTGTAGTCCACTGACACGTTTCACTGCATCATCTGCTGCTTTTTCAAAGGTGTCAGGTTCCCCAACTGTAGTCTGCAAGGGCATCTAAAAGTGCATGTTTTACCACTCTCCATAGTATTACGAGTTAAATAATTAGCACCATCTGTGGAACTCTTAGAAGGGATACGATCAGCATCCCGGAATTGCCAGAAGATCCCCACCAAATCCTGACATTAATGAGGATGCCAAAATCCTGACTGACATGATGCCAAACATAAGTATGCGAGGAGGTTAAGCCTTTGAAGGGGGGGTATGTTTAGGCACTAGGGGTTACTAAGGTTTTGGCTGCAGGGAGGGAGATAGGGAGGATACTGAGGTACTGAGAGAGGGGGGATTAGGGTAAGACTGTGGGCCGTGGGAGCTAGGATTAGGCAGCTGGGTCCAAGTGTTGCAGTTAGTCACTAGTGGGGAGGTTTAGGCTGCAAGGGGGCAGAGTTAGGCTGCAGGGAGGGTTATGTAAGGGAGGGGGCAAGGGGAAGGTAAGTATACTTACCTGACCCCTGTCGGGATTTCCTCCAATGGTATGCTGGCATTGGTATTCTGTCTCAGCATCCCCACCGCTGTTCATGTGCATGTAACCCCTTTTAGAATAAGTCAGACAGTAATGACTACACTGGTGCATTTACTAGGATAGCTTGAAAATGTGCACTGTTAATGATCCCTGAAAATTGTTAGGAGTTGCTTTATGTAGCAATAAAAATGAAGGTGGAAGAGTAAACGCTGGGCATATGGGTCACTGGAGAAAATGTATGAGTCATGTGTATAGAAGTGGTATTGGAGTCCAAAATTAACATATTATTTTTATTATAGTTGAAGTATAAAGCAAAAAAGTAGAGCAAATAAAGCACACTCTCAAATGACCAAAACAGAAGGAAGAATGTATACTTCATTGAGAAGCTAAAGGTCAGTTGAGTGCAAGTTGTTGAGTAGAAAAGGCATAATGTAAAGAGAATGACCATTCAATTTAACATGTATTAGATCGTTGGTCATTTTAGTTACTTTTACTTCAATCTTGATTGAGTGTAGAGAAGGACAAGAAAAAAGTAGAGACAAAGTGGGTCAGACAGTTGGACAATATCCAACTAATTATATGGAGAGTGTGGCTGAAGGGCCTATCGGGTTTGAATATGGAAGGAAGTTCAAGTGGAGAAAGAGATAGGTTGAACGGGTAATCTAAGTGGAAGCAAACTTTAAATGGGGAGAGGGATGTACAATAGGTCATATGACTGAGGGGGCAGGCTGTATTGGATGAGGAAGCTAAGAGTATAGAGTCCTCTTACAGGACTTTATACTGTAAAAGCAATAAACAACTGTATGTACATTTATAGTTAGATGTTTGAGGTTATAGATCTGGTTAGTGGACAGTGGGGTGGATAACTGGGTATAACATTGATTATTTAAAGTGTATAAAGAGTGGTTAGCATTACTGAAAAAAAGCAATGAGGTTATGAGTTCACAGCATGCCACATGGAGGTTCACAGGTATAGGTCCTTACTCCATCACAGAGCAAATGTACTGTAACTACCAAACCTTATATAGGCCTTGAATGAGTCAGGTGTGATGGAAGGGTAACGTCAGGACCTGCATCTCAATAGCTAAACCCCTACCTCACTGTCACTCTGTCTCAGCCTGTGTATACCTATTAAAAAGAGCAGAATGCATTCACAGTATGTAAATAAAAAATAAGTATTTTTAAAATATATATTTTTTATTTCATTTTTACACTTTTATTCTTTCTTTGGAAACAGTGCCTGAGACAGACCCTTTCACTGCTGCTTGACGTTACTCTCTCGGGTCACTTGGTTCATTTATAACTGCTACATACAAATTGCTGAATCAACCAGACATGGTGGAATGTGGCATCATTTGAACCCAAGCCATGACGGAGACAAACCATTCATCAGCTATGCTAAACGAGAAAATGTCTAGTTACACATGGCTGGCGGTGCATACTTTTTGGTATTATATTAATTAACAAGCAAAGCCAAGGTCAGCTGATTTGTGATTCATTATGCCTGGGTCAGCATTTGAGGAGCACTATAGAAAATAGGAATACATTCCTAAAATAGGTTTGCGCTAGTTGAAAGCTGCTTGGTATGGTATATGGACATAAAGTTAAGTGGTTGCTTAAAAACAACCTAAACCAAGCACTTGTGGGTTAGTAAGGTGGGAAAAGGGCATACAGATAGTACAGAGTAAGATGGAGATAGTAGTCTATTTCTACTACTATCTCCATCTTACTCTATACTACAGTATCTGTATGTCCTTTTCCCACCTTACTGACCCACAAGCGATTGGTTTAGGCTGTTTTTAAGCAACCACTTCACTTTACTTGAGAAGCACTGCTTATGACTTTGACTTTGCAAGAATCTGAAAACTTTATTTTATTGTACATATATTTGTAGAAAAGTATATGTTTTAATATACATTATTGTTCCTTGCTTTGGATAAGCCACGCTTTTGTATGTCCATCTGCACATCTGAGATCATTTTGCAATTACATTCCAAGGATGTCCCATCTCCCTATATCTAGAACCAGACCTAGGGCGAGATGCACTAAGCTTCAAAAGTGATATAATGGAGAGTGATAACCAACCAACCAATCAGCTCCAGCCTGACATTTTTCAAACACAGTCTGTGACATGGAGCTGATTGGCTGGTAGTTCATCACTCTCCATCTTATCACTTTTGAAGCTTAGTGCATCTGGCCCCTAGTGCTAAACAGCCTGAGTTGCTGGACAGTGAGACCACAAACATAAAAATCAAAAACGACCTCCAACTCGGTAGTCCATTGCTGATGTCTTATGATGGTGTGCAAATGGGGATTTTCTGCTTTGGGGCTCTTTCCTGGACTGTTGGAGCAAATTAACTAATAATTAAATGCCACTCTAGTTTTCAAATTATAATGGACTTTAAAGCTCCTGTCCAATATACAACATAAGACACCATTTTTAAATAAACTGTGTTTGAATAAAAGCTTAATAAATACTCTTGAGCACTGATGTTTAGCAGTGGGGCTTCACCAGTAGTATATTCTAATTACTTGTTTGAGGCATAAATTGGACCAGTTTTCTCCTGGAGACTCCTGGTATCCCCCTGGGATTCCTTCATCCAACTTGGTCCTTGATGTGCCACTTTTTACAGATGATAAATTGCATGTGTGCGTGGCTTATTGTGCATTGAGTTTGGGAATGCCAGACTTAGGTCTAATTCTGCATGGATCCATTATCAGAGAATTGGCAAATCCTGAACACACATGGGCCCATGAAACGAAAAAACCTTTCCCCTGCATATATGTCACAGAGTAGCTGCAGTTTGATTGTCAGGAAGTCGGCAGAAACATGGTGTGCCCAGGCGTTTTTTAGGTGACGTCAGTGATAACCACATCCTGTCAGATTCTTGAGCAGATTTGTGGAAAAAAAGAACTGTCCGTTTTTTGTGAATGGACCTGTAAATACATTGTTATTTGTGAGGCATTAGCAATTTAGCAAGGGGCGTTTTTTCTTTCCTTTGGAAAGGCTTCCTTCTTGAGATATAAGTTTTGTGCTTCATACATGACACCAATGTCACAAAGGTTGGAAACTAATGAAGGGAGAGGTTATAGTGAATTATTGCACACCGTTGTATTTGTACAATTGTATTTGAAAAGTTTTCTGTCATTGATATGAAAGATCTATGCCTATTTCAGTGAGTGATTAGCTATGAAGGAAGCATGTTGCTTTCAAGCTTATAGTTTGACCACTAAGAGAGCTAAGGGTAGTTTTACATTTAACCCTGAAAAACTACACCATCATGACTCCTAGGTGGGGAATTTACTAAGATGTGTATTCTACTTCACATGTGATGTTGCTATTTGCAACCAATCAGATCCTGTCTACTATATTCTAGAGGGTGCTAAATAAATAAGTAGATTCTGATTGGTTGCCCATAGCAACATCACATGTGAAGTAGAATTCACATCTTAGTAAATTTCCCGCCTAGAATACACCTCTTGGCCCAGTGTATTACCTACAAGTCATTAGAGTATCTAAAGGGTGTAGGGGTGTGTGGGACTCACAGACCCCCTGGCTCCAAGGGAACTCACATCGCACATCCTGACAATACTTACCTGTCCATCAAAACCACAAAATCGCTGGTAAAATGGTGCGTGCACAATGTTTTCATAGATCTTTGCATACATAGTAGATTATGGCACAGTACCAGAGTCTACTTGCTGTATACACTGCCAAGAAGGGGGGTGGGGTGGGGGGGGGGGCACATTTAGACTACACATGGGTTGCCTCCTCTCTTAATCGCTCTGGTATAGGACATGTAGCATCAATGTGTATCATGTTTTTAGATACTTCATTGTTGCTTAATAATTAGATGTGCTGTTAATTAAACATAAACTAGAATTGAACGTAATTACTGGAATTATTGCTTTGTACCACAAAGCAATAATTCCAGTAATTACGTTCAATTCCAGCTTATGTTTAATATCAGTAATGTTATTTATACAGAAATATAGTTTGTTTTGGTTCACATTGTAAATTGGTCTAATTTTGAGCAGGGCCTGGATCTTATATTCCATCACTACTTTATTAATCTGGTTTGGCTACATTTAATAAGTGCAAGTGACAAGGATTGCATATGACTTCTAGCACATAAGGCGTACTGTTCTGGGGTTTTCAGCAGAAATAGTTAGCCAGAAGAACTGCTACAGAGCAGCTGTGGGGCACCCATCCAAAAATAACAAGACTCCTTCTTAAACAAGCCTCAAAATGTACAGATGAAATCTGTGAAATTTGTATTTTTAGAAAAGCCATGCAGTATGCTGTATATTACTGTATATAATATGGAGTTGTACCTGTGAAACTTACCTGTACAATACTACTTTCACCACTTTCCCTTTATTGCAACTGTTCAGGAATAGTAACCTAAAGCCCCATACTCACTAAACGATTCCAGCTGCGGCTGATGTAATTAACAATATCGGCTGCAGTTCCTGATATTGTGCATACAAACTGAGCCATATCGGTAAACGATATCGTTCAGTGACCTCAGTGGGACTGTTGAAAATGCAGGTCATTTGGCCAAGCAAATGCTTGTCCAGAGTACATCAATCATCGTTAACGCGCAGGAGCACGAACAATAATGAGTGCACACACTAGATGATGTTGTGAAAGATGTTGTGCAGAAGCCCTTTCTGAGCAATATCTTTAACAATATCCACTAGTGTCCATAGGGCTTTAGTTGCTACACTGAGAAAACTTGAACATACATTATTTTACAAAATATTTTTTCATCAATGACAGAAGTGCCCGGGATGCTGGTCTGTCCTTCACTATACATTTTGTGGGATGGACATTCTGATAGCGATACAAAAATATAAAGCTCTAATTCCTCATTAGTCATATAGACACTGTACCTAAGTGACTTTTGACATCTTCACTGTTGGGACATTGTGGTAACGGGATGGGATCGTTTGGTCTACAGCCTGATGGTCGACAGTCATTAGGTCAACACCATTAGGTTGACATGGGTCTAGGTCGACATGGGTCTAGGTCGACATGGGAAAAAGTCGACGTGGTTCTAGGTCAAAAGGTCATTAGTTCGACAGGTCATTAGTTCGACAGGTCATTAGTTCGACATTGTCTAGGTCGACATGGGGTTTTTCACTGTTTTTTTTTTTACCCGATTGTCAACAGTCGACATGGACATAGTTTGACGTGCACCGCATCCCCTCGCATCGCTCGCTATGCTTCTGGCACGGTGCCTCGCTACGCTCGGTACACTATTTTATTCTCCCACCACGCCCTAGTGGATGATGGGGCATGAAATACCACCTGTCGGCACATGTCAGCTCAAAAAACAGTGAACAACTCCATGTCGACCTTTTGACTGTTGACCTAGACAATGTCCAACTAATGACCTATCGAACTAATGACCTTTCGACCTAGAACTATGTCGACATTTTCCCATGTCGACCTAATGGTGTCGACCCAATGACTGTCGACCATCATGCTGTAGACCAAATGACCGCATCCCGTGGTGACAATAAGAATTACAAAAGGCTAAAGGGGGTTAAACTTTGAGGCTGAGATGTGTTCTACATATTTTAAAGATTTGAGGTGTTGAAGTAAAGCGGGCCATACATCAGGACAACCTGCATACCACCTGATCATATGCAGGTTGTGGAGCTGTGGAACGAGCGATCATATGTGCTTGAAAAGCACAATTTATCTTAACTGATAATGTAATCAGCATGTACTGTAGACACCACCTAAGCAGTGTGGATAGAGAGTACACAAGTGCTAAATAAGACTGAAACAAGGGATAATAAGATGCAGCAGGGCAAGCCTGTCAGGAGGTACAATTATATGGTATTGCAGCATGTATTGGACAAGCTTCGTGGGACACACGGATGAGTGGAATCCCCTTTTTTCCTCTTTGTTTGAGCAACAAACAGCTGTCCAAAGGGCTCATTACTTGTGAGACTGCTAGGGTCCCCCTCTTACCTGGCACCACGGCGAGGAAGCGAGGCCAAGAGCCATACTGTCCTCTCTCCTCCAGCCTATAAGCCATCAATGGCACATGGGCACCACAAGCAGACAGCCCCATAATGAACTGGTGATATACGCTAGTTATATATACAGGGACAGAGCTAGTGTGTTGGGTCCCCCCCCCCCCTCTCCCCCTTGCAAATGATACATTTTAGCCCTCATATATATGTTAAAAAAAGAACAGTCTTCCCAGGAAGCGCATGCCACAAAACATGTGCGGTCTTACAAGGGATGGACTCAAATGACTCAGCACAGTAACACAATCTTGTTAACAATACACCACATGTAGTGCCATTGATTCATAAAACACCACATAGTAGTGTCCCTTATTCAAGTTACATCACAAAGTAATGCTCCTTGTGTGGCACTATTAGCGGAATGTGTAGAAGGGGTACTACTGCGTAGCATAGTGAGTGTATGCTGCACAGTATTACCCCTTATACACATTCCACTTATTGTGATAAACATAATTCTGATGGTAGTACTTCCCTGTACACTTAACACCCATAACAGTAGTACCGCACATAACACACAGTAGTAGTGCCTCTTATACCATATGCCCACAGTAGTAGTAGTTCCCCTTACACAAAAGGCCCACAGTAGCAGTGCCACACATAATGAATATAGTCGTAGTGCATTTTACACATAAGTCCACAGTAGTAGTGTAACATACAGTATAATGTCCCCAATAGTAACACCACACATAACACCCATAGTATTAGAGCTGCATATAACGGCCACAGTAGAAGTGCCCTTTACACATGATGCCCACTGTAGTAGTACCTCTTACAAATTACACTCATGGTAGCAGTGCCCTTTACAAATAATTCCCACAGTAGTGCCACAATAATGCCTACAGTAGCAGTGCCCCTTACACATTTGTCAACAGTAATAGTGTCACACATAACACTCACCGTAGCAGTGCAACACAAATGCCCACAGTAGTACTGCCAAATATAGGGGATTCTTTTGGTTCACTCTTTCTGAAAAATTCCTTCTTAGATGGACAAAACCATGTGCACTGGAGGTGGGGCAGATATAACATGTCCAGAGATAATAAGATTTAAGTGGGGTTTTACTTCAAAGTGAGATCTATATTGCAGTGTAAAAATAAAGCAATCCGTATTTTCTCTGCACATTTTACATCTGCCCCCCCTGCAGTGCACATGGTTTTGTCCATCTAAGAAGGAAGTGGTCGGAAAGAGTGAACCAAAATAACCCCCATAATGCTCAGAGTTGTAGCACCACACATAATGCCCACAGTAGTACCATCACACGAAATCCTCAGAGTAGTACCACCACACATAACATTCACACTAATAGTGCTACATACATACAACACCCACAGAAGTAGTGCCACACAAATGCCCACAGTAGTAGTGTCAAACATAATGCCAACAGTGGTTGTGCCCCACAAATGCTCACAGCAGTGCCACACAAATGTCCACATTAGTAGTGCCACACATAATGCACACAGTAGTGCCACATATAATGCTCACAGCAGTAGTGCCTCACATAATGCTCACAGTAATGTTACTCCTTACACACACAACCATAGGGGTGGAGGGAAGAGAGGGGAGAGTGAGATACTTACACATGAAGAGCTGCCACCTCAAGCTGCTGGTGCCGCTGTCGCTGTCACAGGCGCAGACGAGAAAATGGGGAGGAGAGAGGGAGTAGGAAGAACATAGGTGCAGTGACAGCTAGCAGCAGCAGGGCTGCCACTAGAAATGTTGGGGGCCTGGGACTGATTTCTAGTCTGGGCCCCCCCTCACTTACTGTTTGGCACTTCTGGTCCCACTGCGCCCGGAGCGCAAGTGGCTTCTCCTCAGAGCAGCTGATTGGCTCACTCTCCAGACAATGGAACATTTTGAATAGCCGCCAGTGAAGGAAAATGCAAGCCTGTGCTCTGGAAGCAGGGGTTTTCGGCAGGGGCAGCAGTCGGGGTGCTGTGGGTGAGATGAGAGGCCCTGGCCCATGCCTCTTTATCAGAGAGGCCAGGACTAGGACAGCTGTGCCTACAGCATCCCGCTGATGGCAGGCAAGTAGCAGATTGGGAAGAGCACCTCTTAAGCCTGGCGGAAATAATTTCAGACAGTGCACTGAGTTGATCAATCAAATATTTTATACATTTAAAACATTATTCTACACATATAATTATATGCATAAAAGATAATAATAATAATAATAATAATAATAATAATAAACAATATTCTAAAAATAATCATTAATGTCCAGCATTAAACACAACTTATCCTCTATGATCCACAAGTTTATCTAATGCTTTTTAGCTGTTGCCCATACTATATAAATTAATAGTAACGGGAAGCCTCTTATTTATTGGTAATCATTTTGGAGTTAAAAGGACAGTCTACTTAATATCTGTATGCATGAAGGAAAGTTCCAATCATTGTATTCATTTATATATTCTCCATTAATTATATTTCCCGGGCTCCCGCTTGTATAAGTAAGCTGACATCACCAGGATCAGGTATAGTGCCGAGATGGAAAGCGCTTGTCCGCTTCCCCCCCCCCCCGTGGCTCTGTTGGAGATAGAGCCTACGCCGAGAGCAGACTCGCGCACAGGGGCCTCTATCCATCCTCTGTTTAGCAGGTGCAGATGCCACACACACCCACCTGGCCTGATGTTAAGCACCGTAGAGATCGCCGCAGGTCTCTCTTGAAGTGCGGCCAAAGTGGTGGAGGTCCGTGTTGGTAACAGCGTCAAGTTATAGATAAAAACTTGTAGGAATGTGTGGGATAATGCTGGATATAAGATTCTAATTGCTTGACCCGTTTCTCCGTCCCAAAAGAAGCCTGAGATTTTCCTCAGAGCTTCAGAAAATCTGAACATATGCAATATGTAGATGTCCTGCATACATATATATATATAAAATGAATGTGTGGCACCACCTGTGCGTCCCCAACCAATTTAGGGTATAATAGGCAATGTCCCCCTTCAATTTATGGGGTATCAGCCAATCTTTAAAGTGAAAGTAGTGGTATATTACTTAAAGAGAAAGGATGTGTTCAATAGATGAAGATGCGGCGACTACTGCTCTTTAAAAGATATATATATAAATAAATAGTGCAAGCCTGAACTTTTTCTTAAAAAATAAATTAAATAAGTCACTGGTGATACGTATGGACCTGGAACCACGGTACATAGCTAATTGACTATAAATATACTTATTAAAAAATAATGTCAATGTATATAAGTAAAATATAAATACATTTATTTGTACAATAAATAAATATAAAAAAACATACAATTACACAATCCGTGCAGCCAGACTTCATCTGACCCAGTGTACTGTATGTGCTTCCTTGTCTACCAAATTCTAAGCAACAGTCTTATATACCAGATGGAAATGTAGATTTTAACTTGTAGTGAGTTATTTTTCTTGGCACGCCCTCCTCATTACATCCTGGCCCAAGATGGACAAGCTTGTAGGGTAATATAAAATAACCTACAAATGAAGGAGTGTGTCAGTTCACTATGTAAAGTCTACCATGAATGAAAATTCTACACAGTCTTATCTGAAAATAAGCTACATTGAGACTGCTTGTAGTTTTTTTGATACTGAGAGTATTTTTTCAATGTTTGCACTACTATTTTTGAATATTTATCCATCTAAGAAGTTTTTCCTTTCTTTAAAAAACAGGGAGAGATGTATGAAGCAGTGATAAGGGAGGAGAAGTGATAAAGTGCCTAGTACTTTATCACGACTAATCAGCTCCTAACTGTCCCTTTTTAAACCCATCCTGTAACTTAACAGTCAGGAGCTGATTGGCCGGTCATAAAGTACCAGGCACTTTATTATTTTATTACTTCTCTGTGCGACAGGTGGCTACTGATAAGCCTCCAAAGAAATGTTGTTGTATCATCTCAAGAGGTAAGATACTACAAAAAAATGAGAAACAGCGCACTCTAGTGTAATAGGTGCGTATCCAAATTTTGAATAATGATAATGTGCATACCTTAGAAAAAGAATGAAGCGCTTATCAACAAACCATTTCCAATGGTCTTTCTAAGTACAATCACCAAAATGTACCCGGATGGTGCCAAACAACAAAGACCTTCCTTATTCTCCAGATTTACGAGGTGTATTCCTCAGTGTGGTGCTATGCAAATTTCAAAAAAGGAATGAACAGAGAAAAATAAGCATAAAATAAGTAAAAGTTGCTTACATAAATGCTGAAGAAGAGGTCTCTCAATGTGCTTTGATGCTTGCACCACTCACTTTTGGCTGGATTTCATCTCCTGACTAGTCAGCCATATTGGTCTGGTCTCAGTGGACAGCAGGTTGCCCATTCTCCCGTATCGGCGCAATAATCCCCTCCCCTTTCTGTCTCTCGAAGTTGGATTGAGAGTGAAGGTTACTCAGTTAGCAAGTCATCTTTCAGACCCTGTAGATGTTTTATTCTACATATTAATTAATATTGTTCCTGGGATTAATACTTGTATTGACAAGAGGTGTAGGGTACTTAGATGTCCAGTGATTTCAACTGTCTTAATGCATAGTTATTTTTTGTCAGAAAAATGACTTTAAACAAGGGAAAATATAATTTTAGGTTATTTATTTGACCTGCAACCCTTTCATTTCCTCAGAGTTTTTCTATACATTACAGCATCTGCAGCATCTACATTACGACTACTCTACTGTTACCAAATTGGTCATACCAGTATTACAAATTGCTACTTTTAATTTGCAGTGTACTTGAGTGGGAAAAAATAAATACAATGAATCAATACATAAATAAAGCAAGCTTGATATGATTAATTAATTGAACTTTCACACACGAGTGGTATCTTTTCGCCTTGCCCACTTTACACCTTTGCCATAAATGCAGTGATTTTATCCCCATCCTGCACTGTTCACTAGCAAGTGGGCACTATGCAGGAGAGTCACCTATTGTTAGGATGGCTACAGAGGAATACCCAAAAATGTGTGACTCTCCCACAACTTCCACATGGGTAATCAAGTATGTGTTGCCCCTCCTTATTCCCACACCATAGCAGAGAGGTAAGGATTTTGTTCCCCAGACACAAGTTATTCCTAACAGATGATGCAAAAGATTACTTTGTTTACATTGGCCAGGCAAGGTTATTTTTTTTATTTTATTTTTTTTAGCAAGATGTAAGGGATTATTTCCTGAAAACTCCTTTTACGATGTTTAACCTTGCAGATATTTTTGGTGTTCAAGATTTTCTTTCTTAACAATAACATTATCTGACAACCAGGTTTGCAAGCAAAGTGCAACAATATTAATCAGAGAAGGGAAAATGTATCAATATTGAATGCACTAAGTAGATTAGGTAATGCTAAATTACATTATTGCTTATTCACTACTTTAATCACACCTATGGGTTAACTGTATTCTTTTATATCATTGGGGTGAAATGTAATAGGGTGTGAAAATCAGAAAGTGAGAGATTTGGTTAGAAATCTCAAGTTTTTTTAAAGCGGCAATCATTTACACTACAAAACCAGTTTGATTTTGCAGTGTGAATGATTGCCACTTTAAAAAACTGGTGATGTCTTACCAAATCTCTCACTTTCTGATTCTCTCACCCTTTTACATTTCACCCTTAATATTTACTACAACACTATCAAAATCAATTTACAAGTATAAGAGTTTTGCCTTCTTATTGCCCTAGGATAGTGGTTCCCAAACTCAGTCCTTAAAGAGCACAAACAGTCCAGGATTTAATGATATTAATGGCTCAGCAGATTGGTTAAATCATATCAATTGAGGCACTCAACTGTGGCCAAGAATGCAGATGTGTCCACTGTTGACTTGCAAATGAGTCATGATGAACATGGCTCATTTGCTGCAAATAGCGTGCTTGTGAATGTCTGCGGGTACCCATCTGCTTTCATAGGGAAGCCATAGGAAAAAGTTTCTGGTTGCCCGGCAAGTGCCTTAAATTATGACAACAATAGCACTGGTATATATTATTAATAGAACTGCCACCACATCATGCAGTGTAAGGGACAGAGCAGAGCTGCTGCACATTCCTAGTGTACCAGCTTTACTGTTTGTGTGGATCTGAGCTCTCACACATCCCAATGGACCAGAGAGTAGCTGTCAGGAGGAAGAGACAGGAGCCTTAACATGAAGTGAGAGATTGTGAGCTTAGAAAGTGCAGTACTGGTTCTATTATGTTTGTGTATTTATTTATTATGATATGTTTACCCATTTCCTGACCACTTATCTTATTTAAATGTTTGAAACAGCCTATTCTATAGATAATATGTACTGTTAATATTAATACTGTATTTCACACAGTATCCAAAGTATAAAAAGTCCAATTTACAGGGCTGTTACCGCTCCCTTCTATGCCCGTACTTACTCCAATGTGCTGCAGAGTGGGAGATTTTGGATTTCATTTGGAAACCCCCTCTTAAAATCCTGCGTTTGCCACTGGTAGCCGCAAAAGCCAAGATGGCTGGAGACACATCTCTACTTTAAACCTAGACTGTAAATGTACTTTAAGGATTGAGTTTTGGGAATCAATGCCCTAGGCACTTCTTTTCTTTTTGTTCTTTTCTTTTTTAATAAGTGCTAATAAATAATGAACTACAAAACTAAACTGCCAAAATCTTACTAAAGACAATTCTGATCCTTAAGGTCAATACACACTGGGCGACTATGCCCAGCGTGTATGGACAGCGATGATGTCAATGTGGGGAAAGCCGCTCAGTGCATACACACTGAGCAGCTTTCCCCCTGCCCGGTGCCGACGGAGGGGGAGGACGGCGTTGCATAGCGCAGAGCTATGCAAAGCCGCCCTCAACGCCGCTCATCTGCTGGTATAATCAGCAGATGAGCGGCTTTCCCGGCGATGATGCGAGAGCGCGCAGCAGCACTCACCGCTCATCGCTGGGGCATACACACTGGGCGGCTTTGAGCTGAAAACCTCTCAAACAAGCTGTTTTGAGCGGCTTTCAGCTCAAAGTCGCCCAGTGTGTATGGGCCTTTACACTTGTGTCTTAGAGGTTCGCAACCCAGCAGTGGCGTAACTATTAATTTAGCTCCCCCCTGCCCAAAAATTTGCGGCGTCCCCCCTCCCCTGCCAATAGTGCAGACTGGTTACCTGAGCCACTGTGCGCCACCATGTGTAGTGCTGCAGCTCCCCAGGAGTGACATGCACCCATGCGGTGTAATAGGGAGGACATCCTGTCGACTGACATACTGTAGCCTTCCATCACCAAGGACCGACCAGAGATCCTATCGGCTGGAAGTGTGTGCGGGTAATGACACCGGCCACCCCCAGGCACAGTGGAGGTGAGGACACTGGGGAGGGGGGTGGTCTGTCACCTATGGTATGCAGCTACAGTACACAGCCCCCACCGCCCACTACTAATGATTGACAGCAAACTGTGTATTCCTACAGGTCAGCAGGTATTTTTCAGTGCGCCCCGTGACCACTGGCTCCCCCAAGCCACAGCTGGGGCTGCCACACTATAGTTACGCCACTGCAACCCAGGTCACAGTTCAAGATCTTTGCATGCAAAATTGTAGCATGGGGCAGAGCTGTATATCCCTTTAAACAGTAGTAAAGTCTGATGCAAGAAGTGGATTCTGCTGTGTGAAGAAGTAAAATGTTACTGTATTTTCTCACCACACTGACTTTCCAAGACAGGATGCAGCTTTGACTTTAATCAGCAGTCAGCTATTATTCAGCACCCCTCATATGATGTATTGCTCACACAGTTCCCTGGAGCTCCAACCCTCCTTTCAGCAAGTTAGTAGAATCAGCAAGTTAGCCAAGAATCTCCCCACAGTCACTGTTGCCTTCTGGGCACTAGAGGGTGATGCCCGTGTCCTCAGGGAGGTGCCTCACAATCCACCCAATTAATGGTCATAAGTAGTGGCAGTAGAAGAGGATTATACTCTATTTAATTTGAATTGTAGAGACAATGCTGGGATGAATGTACTGTAGCCAAATGAACAAATGAACTGTCCCCTGCCTGCAGCACATGCTCATCTGTGTCTAAATCTCACTGTCCAGCATCAACATACAGTTGAGCTATGGGTCCCGATGTTATAGAAATAATTTTGACTTTAAACTTTGATAAAATTGTCAGTAGGACAACAAAACATGTCAGGAGGAAGCACCTGCTGATTTTAAACAGTGCTTTTTGGATGCCCTTATTGGAATTAGCTCAAAGACTTTCCCACCCCTGGGTCCACAGCTGAAAACGACCATTTTTGGGACACTACCACCTGCCGATTGTGGATTACAAACATCGCAATATCGTTGAGGACGCCTCTCCACTTGAGGACTGCTAAACATTCTTCAGCGCTGTTTACAAAATCCTGCAAGGTTAATGGACTCCCACCTGTACTACAATAACACATTGGACCCATCCCTGGGAAACTGAACATTTCTAACCGCCAATTGAGCTTTCCAAAGGGACACAAACGCAATTCCAACCTATAAGTATACAACCTTTGATTGCCCTGTGTTTTTTTATTTTTAGATTGAATACTATATATGTTTATGTTTTAATAATTTAAAAACTGTCTACATTTGTATACCTATGCATTAAGTATATATTTTATACTAATTAATAAATACTGTGTAATATTAGCACCCAAATGATCCATTTCCAGCGCTCTTCCTTTTTGTTTTACTATATTATAGAGATATGTCTTCTTATTGTTGAGGAATTGTTGTTTTTGTTGTTCTAACTATTATTATAGTACTGATATTATAAAAGAAAGAGAACATTAGTTGGAATATCTAAAATAAAAGGATTTGGAAAAAAGTTGGTCAATATTTAGATATCCGTCTGGACTCACTGCCTGAGATAACTCTACCAAACAACTATTTCAAGCACAAATATTAGTTAAAATAACATGGAGATTGCATTGTTGGCATCCAGTATACAGAACAGGACAGATATTTAGGACTAGGCATAGCACTCCTGCTTGTATAATGACAAATAATGTTTGCAGTACAGAAGCAACAATTCTATAAGTACTGTATAATAACTGTATTGCTAGTGGAATGGGACATTCATTCTAGAACTCCTCTATTTTTAAATTAAAGGTAAGCCCTTCTACTGTTTACATTTTAACATATATATTGTATGTTTGCTATAAGTTTCTATTTCACTTTCGCTGACCAGTGGTCAAGAGAGGTCACCAGTATGATGCTCACCTAGCTATCTGGTCAGGTGTGGAGTGGGCAGAGCT
Source organism: Crinia signifera (assembly GCF_055691185.1). Taxonomy (NCBI): domain Eukaryota; kingdom Metazoa; phylum Chordata; class Amphibia; order Anura; family Myobatrachidae; genus Crinia; species Crinia signifera. The sequence goes on along the minus strand of NC_139222.1, from coordinate 132,975,568 downwards.
GCACAGAATTTCCCCCATTTTTTGGTACTGAAGAGGCCAGGATCAGTATCTACTAAGACAGACTTCCTGGCCTTAGGTACAGAGCTGTGAGGGCCAGTCAGGCTAACCTCTGGTTTACTTGGATGGTCTGGCAGTTGATCCTGTTTTGCACTTTAGGATGAAGCACTCGCTTAGATGCGTCGTGCATCATTGGATAATGAGTCCATCTTTGAGTGAGGCCCAGAATTACCACAGCCACAGTAAACCACATGGTTGGGTCCCTTTTTATTAGAAATGTGCACAGACCCTCAAATGTTGAGGTTTTGATTTCCTTATCTGGGTATCTTACATTTGTTAAATAAACAGCTAATCATGTAAAATGGACCTGTTTTTGTTCCGACTTTAGTATTACTGGGCCTGATAAATTGACAGATGCTATGGTGATTACAGCTGCAACTGTGCAGGATGTGTGAAATTATGCAATAAAACCCAACCACCCTGAAAAGTACAGAGGAAAGCACCAGAATCATGGCAAAGGCATAGTAATCACGCATGCAATAATATGTGACAGGGAGATGGTGACACCAGGGAGAGAGTGACAGCGGATGACAAATATATAGTATTACAAATGGATAGCAGCTTGCCCTTGGCATGAATTGTAATATTAGATCCCTGACATCGGCAACAAGGATAGGAAGCCAGGGTCAGAGCAATTGGGAGGTGAGCGGGGAGTCCCCCCCCCCTCTTTCCTTCAGCCAAACCGCACTCAATCTGACTTATTCTAAGGCTGCACGATTGTGGTATGTGTCTCGTTTCTCCGTCATCGAAATACAGACTGTCAGTCATCCGACAGGGGGCTAGCAAATCAAAGCCCCTTGCAAGCTCAATGCACTCACTACCCGGCAGACTCAGTGGCTCGCTGCACTCGCCACCTGTTCTATTGTTCTGGGACCCCCACAAGGGAAAATAGCCCCTGGCAGGTCGGGATCCTGACTGTTGACCATTTATCAGTCGGGATTCTGATGTCGTAAAACGACCATCAGAATCCCGATTGTCGGAGCGTATCTCGGGACCAGCTGCACAAGCCTACTCCTGTTATTTAACAGCTGTCTGTAATGAAAAGAACTTGGTTCCATTTGAATCCTGTATTTTGGCTCTGCATGGAAATGTTGGCTAAGGATATAATATATACTGTACAATCTTAAGCGACTCTCCTTAATGTACTGTATACTCATTTTCTGTTATATTTTGTTTAGGAAAAAACATTTCCTCTGGGTTATTCTGCAAGGAATTGTTTATGTTCCATTACTCAGCTGCCTCATGTACAGGCTGATGTGTTTGTTACTTTCAGACCTGCAGCTGATTCCAATTCAGCCCGTTGCTTTCCTAGCCTGCTGTTTTACATGGCTGATGCGAGATATATTCGTCCACTCAGAGAAGCTTTAAATGCACCAAACATTCCATTAGCAGTTCAAGAATATACACTTTCCTGCTTAATATACGTCTTAGAAATAAAAGTAATGTTTATTTTTAAATTAGTAACAAATGTTCTTACCTTCTGATCTTAGAGGGTCCATCTACTATTGGAGATATTTGTCCAACCAAAGGTCAAGTCAAATTGTGAATTTTAAAATTATGTTGGTTTCTAAATTCTAAAGATATTCTTCTAAAGTCATGGACAGAGCACCTGACTGGAGGACAATGACTTTATTACATCATTATAGCAATCAATTTGGAAAAACGCTGACAGAGAACCATGAGTCTTTTCCATGAGCATCAGCTTTGTTAATTGAAGTGAGCTTGTTTCTGTATATATTTGCTTTAGGACATTGTACCATCAGGCCCTTCACCAAACCAGCTTTTTGTGTGGGAGTCAATTGCACAAGACTGTGAGATCTACAAATCTCATGATACAATAGGGCACCCTGTTCATTTATTCTTATAAGGATATCTATCCACCTTGCAAATGCAGGGGTGTGCTACCACGGATGAAAATTCGATTAAAATGGATCAAAAGGACAGGAAACAATTTGTCTGGGTGTGATACACCAAAAGAAAAAATATTTACAATAAATCATAACTTTAAAAAAAAACACAAATAAATGAGACAAACAAGGTGAAAATTGTGCGGGTTTAAAAAACACGTGTGGGGAGACCATGGAGGTTATTTTGGTTGATATGCTCCCCTGCGCGTTCACACGGGGGATCAATGTTTTTTTCATGCGCATTTCTGCACATGTGCATAAGCTGGGTGCAAGCGGGCATGGCGAACTACTAGTTCACCACCAGTGCGGGTGGAGGGTGTGGGGCGGCGACGGCTGTGCCCAGTAGCGGATTCAGGGGGGGGCACCCGGGCACGTGCCCCCCCTGTCATTTCATTTTTTATTTTGTAGCTGAGGACCATGGCTTTCCAATGAGCCCAGCCCCGTGTCTCTAGCCCCCCGGGAACCAGAGATATCGCCTGGCAAAGCTGTAACGTTTTTTCTCCATAGGATCAGTGGTCGAAGTGGGGCGGTATACGGGGGTATGCCATACCGCCACTTTAATCTGAAGATAAAAAAAAAAACTTTTTTTTCCCCTTTAGGATGCTCTCTGATCACTCAGCAGCGCATATTGTGCTTTTGTAATACCCCTGTACAACGGGGCAGTCTGGCAGGGGACGTTGATGGACAGGGGGGTGTCCGAAGGTGCGCACTATATTCACTCTTTACTTTTCCATACCCCCACTTCAAAATTTCCATACCCCCACTTCAAAATTTCCACTTCGACCACTGCATAGGATAATATGGGACCCGTCAATTCCGACCCCCACCCGGTTCCGACGGGTGCCAGTCCCCCCCACGGCATTACAGAAGCTTGTGATTGATTTAATTCCAAATCGCTGGGCCTTCAATATGATACCAGGCTGGTTTATATCGGTCAATCGATTCCAGAGATATTGCGTGTAAACCGATTGTTTTATTTTTGAAATGTAATTTCATGGCTGTTCATGTTCTTTGAGGGCAGATTACTCTGGAACCAAACGTTCCAGTTTTACTGGACCAAAATCATTCACAGCCCACTCAAAAGTTCTTCAATATGATACTTGTCTCATGTAAATGGGTCCGTTGGTTCCGAAGATATAGCTGGTTAAATGAGATAACTGGTTAAAGGGGGGGAGGGGTGGTTTTCTCTCCCCCTCACACCAGAAAATGCAGGGACTAGGCTGGTGTAAAAGGGGCCAACCTGGGAATGCATTTTCTGGTGTGAAAGGGGTATTATTTCAAATAGCCGGGACCTGCAGTGCTCTGAATACAGCCAGGCTCTGCCACTGTCCCCCATTTACCGCGAGCATGTATCCCCCTTGGCAATGAGCATGTAATCCCACATGGCAACGAGTATGGAACCTCTGGCAATGAGCATGGAACCCTTGGCAATGAGCATGTAGATAAGCAGCACTTATGTAGCATAATTTTCAATAGGCATTATGGTGTTTGGCATAACACATAATGTACATCATGCCGTGTAACTTAACGTGTAATGGACATTATGGTGTAAATGTTTAATGCGCGCCTTTGGTGAAAAATGTCTCTGTTTATGAAGCGTATTGTGAATTTTGGCTTAATCTGTGTGGCATTATGTGAATTCTGGCTCAATCCGTGTGGCATTATGTGAATTTTGGCTCATTCCATTTGGCATCATGTGTAAGGGGGAAGTATAATGGGGTCTAGTATTTTGTTGCATAATGTGTAGAAGTTGTATATGGTGTTGTACACTACACTCAAGGACACGCCCCTGTTGAGTGGCCACACCCCCTTTTCCAGAGCGCCCCTTTGGCGCGCGCACAACTACATCCTTCACTTTTGTCACCATGGTGGGCCTGCGTACTTTAAATGCCAGGGCCTATTTTTAATCCCATTCCCACCCTCTCTCTGCCGCTCTCTTAGCATGTACACTGGCACCACTAACACCGCCCCCCCGCCCCCCCCACACCTAAACCCACTTTTATCATGGTGCCCCCCCTGTCATTTTATCCTGGATCCGCCCCTGGCTGTGCCCATGGCGACTGAACCATTTCAAAGTCCCGGTGCCACCCTGCATTTTGCGATGTAAAAGCAGCATCATTCTTTCCAAATAATAAATAGAGATTTATAAACGAGCCACTCATTACATATGCGCATATGTAATGAGCGGCTGATTTATATGCACGGCACTCATTACACATGCGGATCCCCCACGCAGGTAAGTTCCAGGGGAGGGGGTGGGTGCAGGGCAGGTACCAGGGGAGGGAGGGGGGGTGCAGGGCAGGTACCAGGGGAGATGGGGGGTTATGAAAAAGACAGGCACTCTTTTTACTGAGAAAATTAAACGGTTCACTGCTATGTGAATAGTACTTAAACGGTATTTAAAACGGTAATCTAGTGCAATGTGAATGCTAATACCGTTTTAAATACCATTTAAAAATACCGGTACTTTAAATGGCTCTGCAGTGGGAAAGCAGCATTAGTTTTCAATTTATCTCTCCTAAAATTGGTTAATAGAGTGTGTATATCAGAGAGCTTCTGTGAGAAAGATAGGGTGACATTTAATGAAATGCGAAAATGTGACTTTTGTGATATTTTCGCCAAAAACGGCCGAAATCGCACTTTTTCCCGAATTCACATATTTAATGAGATGCAAAAAACGCAGATTTTGCTGCAAAATCGCACTTTCTGAAAGTGCAATTTTTATTTGCGCCAGAACTCGCATCCAGATGTTTTCCTATTGAAAAGTATACAATTCTCATATTTAATGAGATGCGAATTCGGGAAAATGTGTCTAAAAATTTTTTTTTTTTTTAAACGGCGTGGGATCCCCCCTCCGGAGCATTACCAGCCCCGGGCTCATTGAGCTGGACCTGGTTGTAAAAATATGAGGGACAAAAATCATAGGGGTCCCCCATATTTCTGGAACCAGCCCCGGACTCTTGGATCAGTCCTGGTTCCAAAAATCTGGGGGACAAAAATTCTGGGGGTCCAACGTATTTTGAAACCAGCCCCGGGCTCCAACAGTCCGAGGTGTCATGCCACAGCCGGGGGAAACTTTTTACGTAAGGTCCCCTTGGACCTTGGACGGGGTACCTGGAGGAGTGGGGACCCCCCCAATAAAGAGCCCCCCCAGGCTTCACCAGTCCAAGGCTGAAGCCCGGGCTGTCACCGGCATCCATGGCCAATGCACGTCAGCCTGATAGGGTTAAAACTCACATACTTAACATTGCTTTATCCAGGAGAACTACAAGTGGCAGCAGACTTCCCCCGCATACTGGGACTTGGAGAACCACAAGTCCCAGCATGCGGGGCATTAATGGGCCCGCTGGGACTTGTAGTCCACCTGTAAAAATAATGTTAAAATAAAACATGAACACACAGAAAAGTATAACTTTATTTCACACACACATACACACCCCTCACTTTTACACCAATATACTTACCAATTCAGGATCCAGTGCTGCCTCCCTGATCCACAGCCAGCTGGTAAGTATATTGGTGTAAAAGTGTATATAAGTTATATTGTTCTCTGTGTGCGTGTTTTATTTTAACTTCTATTTACAGGTGGACCAGCGGGTCCATTAATGCTCCCATGCTGGGACTTGTGGTTCTCCAAGTCCCAGCATGTGGGGGAGGTCTGCTGTTACTTGGATTAAGCAATGTTACGCATCCTATTAAATGTCACCCATAGTATCTAATGTAGGAATAAGATGATACTATTGTAGCACAAATAAATATACATCTGTGGCTGTAATGTCTTTCATCTTATAGTGGTGCTGATACCAGGATTCTGGATTAATTACAAGTGCAATCGTACAGAAATAGCAGACATTACATCCTAAGTATGCAAATAATCCTAAATTCATTGCAGTCCTACGTGGATATGGTGTGTTATTAAACAATAACTGATTTTATTAGGATGCAATTATATTAGTGTTACACTAGTGTGTCCAGGAAATTATACTTTGGTTAGCCGTGCTATCACTGTTAGGGGTAATCAGCAAAGCATGATTTTCACTTGCAATTAGAAATAATGTTGCACATGCAAAACTCTAGCACTGGGGACTGCGGTAATGGATTAAACGCCCGCATAGCTTGAGGTGCAGGCGTGTGCTTTTAAGATCTCACTTCGTCAGGGCACCTCCATTTGTAAAGAATAGAGTAACATTACCATTTATAGACAAACAGAGGCTATGTTAATTATATATGACACACGATATATCACATGATATGCTGAACTTTAAAAGGAGAATACTATTAAACACATGGTCTAACATACGTGCTTTTTTAACACGCACAATTTTCACATTGTTTGTCTCATTTATGTGGTTTTTAATACTTTGCGATTTTAATAGACACATTAAAAGTTATATTTTTTTGTAAATATTTTTTCTTTTGGTGCAGCACGCCCAGACAAATATTTTCCTGTCCTTCGCCACACCATCCAAGATAAATTATAGGTGTGAGGAGATGGTGCCCGAAGGTCTATACTATCACAATCTCTTTGGTAGGTATGGCAACGGCATTGATGCTGACATCAATTCTTAACATCAGTACTTAACATTTGTGGCCTAGAACATTCAATGGATATCAGGGCTGTGTGATGGTTAAGCCGTCGGTCAATTAGGGAAGGGGATAAGACTAAAGATCAAATTAGGGGTGGAACTAAGCTTCTTAACTCCTCTGCCAAGGGAAAAAAATTCTGCCTCTCAATCATCAGTGGAACCATTGTATTTCAGTAGCGAAATTAGTAGTGGCCATTTGTAACAAACATCAATGGTTGCTAACTATTGATCGATGGACATCCTACGCTTATAATAATAACCAACATCAGCAGTAGGGATGCCAATCCCGGGGCATTTTTCCAATCCCGGGAATTGGGATTGAAAAATGCTTAATCCCGGGATTGGCATTCCTGATTTAAAAAAAAACACTCCCAGCCCCCCAAAGCCGCATATTCTCTTACTAACGCATAGGCTGGAGCGGAGCGAGAGGCAGGGGTGCACAGATTTGCCAGGCTGACTTTGAAAGCGGGCATGTGCAACGTTTGTGACCCGGAACAGCGAAATTGGGCGGACGGGAGTGACACGTCTGCGAAGTGTGACCTCTGACCGTCATGCTGTGCAGAGCTGCAGGTCGGGCATCGGGATTAGCCGGGCAGTGTTTGAGTGGGTGCTCAGACGATGCCCGGCATTAGACTGCGCATGCGCAGTCTAATCCTGAAATCCCGGGATTGGATACTCCTATCATGGGATAGAAATCCCAGCAGTTTTGGGGCCAAATACCAGGATCCCGCCGATCCCAGGATTGGCCACCCTAATCAGCAGTACAATTTCATTAATATCACGCTCTTCTCCAACAGGACTCAAAAGGGGGTATTCAAATGTTTACTTTTGGTGTGATTTCTTTCCCCACCTTTCAAATACACGCATCTGACGTCTTTTGAAATGATTGTCGAGTGTGCTATTCAAATGTATTTTCTTTAGACGTCTAAATTGCCCTAGTCGGTCTAGTTGTGTTTGCCGGTATACGGTCATTAGGTCAACACTTTTAAGGATGACATGCATTTTACTGGTGAACTTACCATTGTTGATCTAATGCTTGTGTCGACCTTTTGACACTGTCAATCTTAGCCATGTCAATCTTTCCAAGGGTCGACCTAATCCCTTTTGAACTTCAGTGTTCAACCCAATGCATGTCGACCTTAATTTGGTCGACCCAATGATCCACACCCGTATTGCTGGTGTGTGTACACTCTATGTGGAGGTGGGGGTTTGCTGGTGTGCGTACACTCTATGTAGGGGGTGTGCATGTACTCTATGGGGGGATGTGTGCCTATAGTCTATGGTGGGATGTGTGCACATAATCTATCCGGGGGATGTGTGCATATACTTTATTGGGGGGGGGAGGGTGTGCCTATAATCTATGGGGGGATGTGTGCATATAATCTATCCGGGGAATGTGTGCATATACTCTATTGGGGGGGGGGGGGATGTGTGCCTATACTCTATTGCACAGGTCCTCAGGATCCCATACACTGCATTTTTTGCAGGTCTTCTCAGAAGAATCACAAGTGAAATAATTAGCTCCACCTGTGGATCTATTAAAATGTGTAAATGAGTAATGAATGCACCTGTGCACCTGCCGGGTGACCTGGAAAACCCCTGCTCTATTATTTATTTATTTTTTTAAGTTTATCCTTAACCTCATAAAAAAATGAAAAACACATTAAATAAACATTTATTTGAAACACTTTTATCACCACCCTACACCCAGGTGAATAAAAAGATGAGAAAATGACCAAGTTTAGACGTCTATTAAAAAGTGTGAAAAATATCACCAAAAATGTGAATAGGAATGCCATTGAAAATGACTGTGAAATAAAAGATGTTCAAAATACTGTTAACTTTTAAAAGATGTGAATGAATATCACACTAATATCACAACTAGGGATGCCAATCCCAGGGCATTTTTTCAATCCTGGGATTTGGAATTGAAAAATGCTCAATCCCGGAATTTCCAGGATCCCGGGATTGGCATCCCTAATAATAAAAAATGCCCTGGCCGCCCACTATTTACTTTTTTTTTTTTTTTTTGTGTGTTTAAATATTTTTATTTTGCAATTGACGAATTATACAAAGTTAAGAAGTACTGGAACATTAAGAAGAAAAATTGCATTGTATAATGTACCATCTTCAACAAAATATTTTTAATATAGTACAAGTAAACATAAAAGGGAAAGAATGGGGAAGGGAGTGTTAGTTAAGGGTGAAGACAAGACAAGACAGGACATTCTTAGTATTTAGGGTCTAAGTATAATTATTAAATATTTTTTTTTTTTAATTGTGTAATCTTTATTGATTTTTTTTTATACAAAAAGAGAAAATTACATTTAACATTCAACACATATAAACGGATCATATTTACATAGACATATACACATTTATATACAGCCTATGCGTCAATAAAAAAGAGAGAAGAGAAAAAAAAAAATGTACGTACATTGTTATACCTGTAGTTTTCCCAATTGATCTAAAGTGCTTATAAAGTGCTTATAAAGTGCTTATTCTGTGTTTATTTTTATGTGATATTTTATATTTCAATACTTCATTTCTATTGTATTTACATGTACTTATATTTTTATGATTTACAGTTCTATTATGTAAATAAGTGGGTAAGAGCATATACTAAAAAAGTGAAATTAGTTGTGCTATTGTGTATATAGGATTTATATACCCTGAAAAAAAGAAAAACAAGTACAATTAATCTAAGGTGCTTATAAAGTGCTTATACCGTGCTTATTTTATATGATTTTATATTTCTATATTTTATTTCTATTGTATTTTCATGTATTTATATAATTTACAAATTTATATGTATATATGTGAGTGTAAAGTATATACTAAAAAAATATAATTAGTTGTGCTATTGTGTATATAGGATTCATATAACATGAAAGAGAAAAACAAACAAAATAAATGAATATATACACAGGCATATTTGTCTAATCTCTTTCACCGTCATTCCCTCTTTCGTTTTTATTTATTTATTTATTTACAGTAGCTACTCTCATTCCTATTGTTGACAAGTTCCATCTATCCCATATTTGTTTATACTTTTGAAGTGTTTCTCTGGATTTATGCATAAATTTCTCATGCCCAGATGTCTCATTTACTAATGCTCTCCAATGATGAATAGAGGGTGACTCAGGAGCTAACCATTTTCTAGCTATCAAAACCTTAGCTAGGGTTGTAAGGCATAATACGTATCGGTAAATTGATGGAGAGTGCGTTTCCTCCAGATCTAATCCAAATAGGCACATATAGGGTGTTATTGCTGGCAGAGTAGGTTCTGTATGAACTATATCTCTCCATATGTCCTCCCAAAACTCATATATTGGTGGAGAAAGCCACAGCATGTGCAGGAAATCAGAGTTTTCTGCTCCGCATTTTGGGCAAAAAATATGTTCTTGAGTTTATTTCATATAAAAGAGCCGGAGTACGATAAGATCTATGGGTTACATAGAAATGTATTTGCTGATGTTTAATACATGAGGTGGTATATTTTATAGAATTTAATATTTGATTCCATTGTTCACTAGTTATATAGCCCAAATTTGATTCCCATTTACCTTTCAATTGATCAAATATCTGTGAATCTATTCGTGTATTAAGTGTTGTATATATTTTAGAAATTTGTCTATCTGTTTTTAATGTTAGAAGAAGAGTTTTGATCGTCCACCAATGCCCTCCCAAACTGTGCCTGTGAGGCATCCCTTAATTGTAGATATCTAAAGAAAGATGTATTAAGAAGACTAAACTCTGTTTTTAACTGATCAAAGGATTTAAATATACCCCCTTGATATAGCTGCTGTAGGGCACATACTCCCTCCCTCATCCAGAAGGCATCTTGCGATATTGGCAAAAATTCCTTAAATAAGGAATTATGCCATAATGGAGAATCTTCTTCAAGAATTTGCCATTCAATCAATTTATCTGTGGTACGCCATATCATTATGGCTTGTTTCAGGAGAGGCGGAAGTCCTCGAGCAGCTATACCCGAGAGTAGAAATTGTATTGGTGTACATGCCTTGTTCTGCCAATTATTAAAAAAGGCTTGAAAGGTAGAGGTATCCTTTCCCTGTAGCCAATTGGAAATATGTACCAATTGGGCTGCAAGATAGTAAAGGCGGATATCAGAGAGGCCCAATCCTCCATCTATCTTAGATTTTACCAAGGCCCTTATAGCAACTCTTGGAGCTCCACCTCCCCAGATAAAAGAGGATATAATGCTATTTATAGATGAAAACACCTTTTTGGGTATATATATATAGGTGAATGCTGTAATAAATATAAGTACTTAGGTTGAATAACCATCTTGATTAAATTAATTTGGCCAGTTACCATTAGTGGTAGTTTCTTCCATACATGTATCCTAGATTTAAATTTTTGCGTTACCGGCTCGATATTTTGAGAAATGAAATCACTTAGATTAGGAGTGATCCATACTCCTAGATATTTAAATCTAAGAGTCCATTGTAAAGGACATAGGGGATCTATCTCATTTGGGATGATACCGGATATTGGAAGAATATTAGATTTGGACCAGTTTATACTTTTTTTTTTTTTTTTAAATGCTTTTTATTAAGGAATTTCTTTTTTCTTTCTTAAGAAACAATGAGTTTACAGATATATGTTTGTACATACTTTGGCAATAAAACATAAACATAAACAATAAACTGTTGTATATTGTATAATAAATCATGTCTTGTCGGGTTCTGCTGAATGGTTTTTCAAAGAATAAAGCATTGTCATAATGGAATAATATTTGAGTCCGTTCAATTTCCTACTGCTCTTAAACAAGTTGTTCTAGATTTCTAAATTTCTTTATGTTCAGTAGTTAACCCGAAGAGAATATTCGAAAATATACAACTGAAATGCAAACAATTCTAAAATTCTAAACAAATAAGTGTACAAACATCAGAATACTACTGGGGGGGGGGGGTCAAAGAAAATAACGACAAAGGATGTAAAAGAAAAAAGGGAGGGAAGGGGGGGGGGTAGGTAGGGTCTGGGGTAGAGGGGGGGGGTGGGGGAGTGAGGGAGGAGGGTGTGGACGGTCCAACCAGTCTTCACATTTTCTATCTCATAAAAGACATAAGAATTCTCATATCAATTTTGCTAATATTTCAAAGTTATGAGTTTACAAGGTTACACACGGATCTTTAAGCATTTATGACATAATAATAATAGTCATTATATTCCTGTCTTTGCACACACAATGTACATAGGGAGTTAAGAAAGGAGGAAACAGGTGGAAGGTTCTACTCAGATAAAGAGTGATTCCATGGGGTTTCGTTTTCGAAAACTGAGGAGATATGTTCTCTAACTTGAGCATCCAATGTATTAATAAAAACATTCCATTTTTGATAGAAGGATCTCGAACCATTTACCAAGTCTAGCCTAGCATAGCGCCTCTCAAAGTACAACATTTGTAAAAGTTTTTGTTTGAGTTGTGCTATGGTAGGAGCTGTTTTTTTCGTCCACTTTATTAATATACATTTTCTGGCTGTAGTAAGTAACATTATAATTAAGGATATCTCCTGCTTGTTAAAAGTGTGGAGGTGCCACTCTTGATATGATATTCCCATATATGCAGCTATGCTTGGAGTGAATTTAGTATGGAACATGCGATTTATAAATTGTAGAACTTTGTTCCAATATATTTTTAGTTTATAACAGTCCCACATGGTGTGTGAATAGTCGGCATTTCTTTTTCCACATTTAGTACATTGCCCAGTTTCTTCCGGGACCATGTATTTTCGTCTAGACGGTGTGATGTATGCCCTATGTAATGTTCTTACATACACCTCCTGTAAATATACAGATTTTAGGGACCTAAGATTCATTTCATGTGCTTCTATCATTGTACTAACTTGGGATATTTCTGGAATATCTAAATTCCACTTTGTTTTAAGTACATTCCATTGCGGGTCGGAGTCTAATTCTTTGGTCATAAGTATATTATATAGATATTTCACTTTATAAGGTTTTGCTATAATATAGTTGAATAAGGAGTCTAGATTTGTGATTTGGGTAATTAGGGCAATGGGATTAGATGTCTTCGTTTGTAGGTCTAAGGATGTTAGGTAATGTCTTGTTTGCAAAAACATGAATAAATGGGATTTTGGTAGTGTGTATTTAGAGGCTAAGTATTCAAAAGAGTGAATGTTACCTCCTAGGTCAAACAATTTTGAGGAATTGTCTAGTCCCTTTTCTCTCCAGTTTATGTATGCCGGGGTTGAGAGAGAAGGGGGGAATAGAGGATTTCCCCATAATGGGATATGTGATGTAAGAAGGGGTTTCCTACGAACTTTTTTATTGATTTTTAACCAAGCCGTATAGGTGTTGTAGAAAAGTATGTGGGATTTTATTTTTTTTGGTATCAAAGAGGTGTTCATCTGGATAAGAGCACTAGGAGCATAGGGGGCAAATATCGCGGTTTCTAGCTTACAGTCAATGTATACAGAGCGTGTTAAGATCCAGTCAGCAAGATATCTATAGTGTATAGCTAATGAGTATGCCTGTAAATCTGGGTGACCTAGTCCTCCTTGGGCTTTTAGTGTTTTAAGCTTACTTTTCGCTATTCTGGCTCTTTTGTTTTGCCAGATAAATTTTAAAAATAGTGAGTCTAATTTCACGATATCTGATGCTGATAGGGTAATTGGCAACATTTGCATATTATAGAAAATTTTAGGGAATATTATTGATTTTATAACAGCTAGTCTCCCTAGAAAGGAAATTGGTAAATCTTTCCAAGTTTCTAATTTGGTAGTTATTTTCGTAATAACCGGAGCAAAGTTTAAGACATATAGCTTGGAAAGATCTGCAGGGATTTGGACTCCAAGGTATTTGAAGTGTGAGGTGTTTATTAAGAATGGTATGTCTGGATTGTTATATAAATATGGGTCAACAGTACCTAAGGGCAAGATTTCTGACTTACTTAGATTCACTTTATACCCCGAGAGTACACCGAAGGAGCGGATGAGGTGTAGGAGAGCGGGTAGGGATTGGGAGGGTTTGGTTAAAAAAATAAGAGTGTCGTCGGCGAATAATGCTATTTTTAATTCTTCTTTACCTACTTGTATTCCTTTAATCAGAGGGGATGTTCTTACTGCTACCGCGAAGGGCTCAATAGCGATTGCAAATAGAAGGGGGGAAAGGGGACACCCCTGTCTGGTTCCTCTGGCGAGAATGAAAGGAGTTGAGGTAGTTCCGTTACAAGCTATTGTAGATGCTGGAGTAGAATATAAAGTACGAATTAAGTTAATAAATAGAACTGGAAAACCAAATCTAGACAGGGTATTGAAAAGATGCGGCCATAACACCATATCAAAAGCCTTCTCGGCGTCGAGCGTCAAAACTGCACCCGACGCCGAGGAGGCTACCGATCCGGGACCTAGCTGCTGTATAGCAGCCAAGACTCTTCTGACATTTACAACTGAATGTCGTCCTGCAATGAAGCCTGTTTGGTTTTCGTGAATTATAAAAGGCAGGATAGGGGTAAGTCTTTCTGCTATGATTTTAGTAAAAATTTTGTAGTCAACGTTGAGTAACGATATTGGCCTATATGAACTTGTTAGATTTAGGGGATGTCCTGGTTTTGGGATTACCTTTATTATTGCGTCAGAAAAGTGGTCGGGTAAAGTTCCGCTTAAAATAATGTCATTGAAACACTTTGTAAGTGGTTCAGCGATTGAATGGGACAAGGCTTTATAAAACTCGTTCGTAAACCCATCGGGTCCTGGGGCCTTAGCTAGTTTCAATTTCCCGATTGTCTTTAGAACTTCTTCTTTTGTTATTGGATGTGTCAGGTTTTCTATCAAATGATTCGGGACTTGTGGCATTGGGATCGAGTCCCAGTAATTTACTGGTGGGTTTAAATTAGATTGCAGTGTGTGAGGGTCTGTTAGCATTTGCTCCTTCGGTGTCTCTGTAGGTGGGGAATATAATTCGAGGTAATAATCTCGAAATCTCTCGACTATTTGAATATTATTTTTTGTAAGTGAGCCATCGGGTTTTAAAATAGGTTGGACGGTATTTTGGGATCTTGAACCCTGAAGTAAGTTAGTCATAAGCTTGCTCACTCTGTTTCCAAACTTGTAGAATTTTGCATTTACATTGAACAGATAGTTATCAGCCTGTAGTTGGAGGTATTCATCGTATTTAGCTTTAGATAATTGGTATTTAGATTTGTTTTCTAATGTGGGGGAAAGTTTAAAATTTTGGAAATCTAGTGTTAAATTCGTTTGTAAATCTTTAGATTCTGCGTTTTGTTTTTTCTTTAGTCTCGAAACATGTGCTAGAACTTCTCCTCTTATTACAGCCTTTGCTGCTTGCCAAAAAATTTTTGGGTTGTCGAGTTCGTGTTGTGAGTTATCATTAACATAATTTGACCATGTTTTGGTCAGTTTCTCTCTAAGTGCCTTAGATTGAGCAAGATGGGAGGGGAATCTCCACTGGGGTGAGGATTTTTCCTTTTGAGATAGGTTTAAATCAATTGTAATTAGACCATGATCTGAAAGTGTTGGGGGAAAGATCTGGGCTGTAGTAAGGTTTGGGAGGTACGGTTCAGGGATTAGTATGTAGTCTAATCTCGACCATGTTTTATGAGTCAGGGATAAACAGGTATAATCTAGTTCAATAGGATTAAGTGTCCTCCAAGAGTCCGCCAAGTTGAAACATTTAGCAAGATATGGTACTCCGATTTTTGGTAGAGTAATTGGGGTTTTTGGAGGGGGAGTGCGGTCCAAAGCCACAGATGATAGTAAGTTTAAATCGCCACACAGTATGAGAGATTTAGGGTCATAATTATATAGTATAGAAATAATATTTGTGAAAAAGGATCTCTTATACTGTGTTGGCGCATACATATTACATATCGTAATCAGTTTATTAAACACTTCTATAGATATTATGGTATATCTGCCTGCAGGGTCCGACTTCTCCCTCAGAACTTTTATATTTAGTTGTTTTCTTGCAAGGATAACTACCCCAGATGATTTAGAATTTAGATAGGCTGAGCCTAAAACTTCCCACTTCATTATTCCCAATTTTTTGATCTCTGGAGGGAGAAGGTGCGTTTCCTGCAAGCAGATCAAGTCTACTTTTTGTTTGCCCAAGTAGGTTAGAAGTTTGCGCCTCTTCGCTGGAGTGTGTATGCCTCTTATATTTAAAGAGCCTATGACTAGAGACATATTGATTGGAATTCAATTATTCTACAATGAAATATGGGATTGGTTTGGACTAGGACAGGTAGGAGTACAAAGGGGGAGAGGGAGAGGGGAAAGACAATAAGGATATATAGGATAGAGAGGACTAACAATACAAAAAGAACATAAAAGACAAAAAAACAAAACAGCATATTAATACTAGCTTAAGTATTTGTTAAGCGAATTTAGTGTAGTTATAAAACTCTTAGGATCTAAAATGTGGTTTTAAACTAGAGCCCTTGACTAATATAACTCTATACCGGCTAACGTATTTTGCCTCCGTCAGCCATAATCCTCCTTACTATGCTCCTACAGAAGGAGTCTGGTGTGTAAGCAATTTAAACTATTTTTAAACATTTTCAAAACGTTTTAAACATTTTTAGACATTTTAAACATTCTAAACATTCTAGGGCCCATATTGGGGTTTCTCACTGTGCCTGGATTGAAATAATCCTGAAATGAGAATGAAATCAAGAAAAGGTGATACGATTACGGTTCAGTCCGGTGTTGGTATATCTGTGATGTCATTGGCGTCTTGTTCAGTTTGGATTCTGTCTACGAAGTTCTTGGCTTCTTGTGGCGAGGTGAAATCTTTGAAGCCCAAAGGTGTGAAGATTCTTAGGCGCGCCGGGTACATCATGTAAAATTTTGTATTGGTCTTTACCAGCTCAGAACAAATTGGATTGAAGGATCTGCGGTTTTGGATAGTTCTAGCGAAAAATCTTGATAAAGTCGAATGGTATGAGAGTCCCAGGTAATAGGGTTGATCTTTCTTGAAGCCGCCCACATTAGCTGTTTATGTAAAAAGTTCAAAACTTTAAAGATCACCACTCTCGGCTTTGCTGTAGGTTGGGGCTGTAAGTTCCCCATTCTGTGGACTCTCTCCACAACTAGATCTGCGCACTCGTTTTCCACTTTTAGGAGTTTTGGCAAGGTGTTTCTCACAAAGTGCTCTAATTGAGTACCTTCTAAAGTTTCGGGCAATCCAGTTATCCTTAAGTTACATCTCCTTGCTCTGTTTTCTATATTTTCCACTGATTCAGTGAGTCTTCTATTTTCAGCTTGGAGAGTTTTTACAGAGCGTTGTAATGAAACAATTTGGTCTGTATTGTCACTTATTCTGGTTTCTGCTGTATTGACACGGCAGTTAAGAATATGTATCTGTTCTGTGATATCAGTTACAGCTTTCTGTAGTAGTGGGGCCATAGTAGTATGGATAGCTTCCACTAAATCAGAATATGAGAGCGCAGGAGAGTCTATTTTAGATGGTAAAGAGGACATGTCTGTAGCCTGTTCTCCTATTGCTTTTTTAGCAAGCGGGGTACCCTGGGTGTTATCTGGGTTTGGGACTAGGGAGTGTTCTCCCCTTCTTTTTTCTTGTCTCTGCTTTTGAGGAGATTGCAGGTTTTGTGTTTGTGGTTTAGCCGGCGGTGGAGGGGTTTTGAACTTGTCCATAATGCTGGGCTGGTGTCTGGGGGATCTAGAACGGGATTTCCTTCGGGCAGACAGTTTGCAAAATTATTGAGGAGGAGTAGGTGACTGAGGTGTTTGGGAGAGATAATTATTCTAGCTCATCTAAGCGATATGTGGATCTGTTAGCATGTATAGGTCCATCCATCAGTCATGGAGTCTCTCCAGGGGGGTTACATAGAATAATGAGTTCAACTGCGTGAGTGGGAAAGAATAACCAAAGATTATTGGTAGCTTTAGGTAGGGTGGTTTGGTGGCTGTATCAAAATGCGTGTTAGGACTTTTTGAGATAAGCACCAAGCTTAATGGAGGCTAGCGTTCCAGCGTATAAGGCTGCTTGTAAGGCTGCTTACCCTGCAAGATGGCGTCTGTGATGGAGATGCTGCACTTTGTAGCGAGTCAGCGTTTCTCTCTCTCTGCAGCTCCTCCGTTCTGCGTGAGTAGTTCAGTGCTGGGCGCCGGTGATAATAGCTTTTCCCCTCCGCTCTAGGCACTGTTCTGCTGTTGTACCTGTGCCGAGCGGGAGACGCTGCTTCCGTGACTCGTGTGGAAGATGGCGGCGACCAAGCTTCTATGGCGTCTCCGTGAGGCTGCTGCGAGCAGGGAAAGGCAGGTTTTGAAAGAATGCCCTCACCTTGTTCTTGGTGCTAGTGGGGTCTTATGGTGGAATTTTGCGGCAGGGGGAGGCAAGGAAGACAGCTGATTTTTGCGTTCTCTGCAGTTTCTGCTACGGAGCTCAGGTCTCCTGCTTCCTTCTTCCTCGCGCTCCAGGCCACGCCCCCCTGGACCAGTTTATACTTAATCCTGAATATGACCCAAATAAATATATTATACTTAACATTGAGGGTAATGTTGTGCCTGCGTCTTGGAGAAATAACAGTATATCATCTGCATATAGTGATATGGTGTCTGGAGTATCGCCCATTAGTAATCCCTTGATATTAGGGGATGTTCGCATGTAACTCGCTAATGGTTCAATTGCAAGAGCGAACAGGGCAGGGGAAAGAGGGCAGGGTTCGGACGTACAACCATTGACTGAGACTCGTGCAACTGGTACTGAGTATAATATCTTAACCCATTGCCTGAATCTCGGACCGAAGGTGAATTTATCAAGCGCCTTTCCTAGATATTCCCACTCTACGGAATCAAATGCTTTGGTGGCGTCCAAAGACACCACCACTGCATCTGATCCGGCAATCTCCCCACCCTGCAGGTGACAAAACAACCTCCTTAAATTTTGTAATGTACCTCTTCCTGGTATAAAACCAGTTTGGTCTCTATGTATAATTGATGTAATCACTGAATTTAATCTAGTCGCTAAGATCTTAGTGAAATAGGTCTATAAGATTCAGTGAAAGTGGGATCCTTATCTGGTTTTAAGATTACAACAATAATGGCTTCTGACATAGATGCTGAAATTGCACTATGTTCAAATTGTGTATTAAACAGGTCCATTAAATATGGGCCAAAAAAATCTTTAAATTTTTTATATAATTCTATGGGTAATCCGTCGCATCCTGGAGCCTTATTATTGGGGATAGATGCTATAGCATTTTCTACCTCTTTTAACGTAAATGGAGAATCCAGTATTGCTACTGAATCCATAGATAGGGTAGGGAGCGTAATCAGTTGGAGATAATTATCCAATTGTTCTTCCATATATGTTGCCCTTGAGGCATATAGATTTTTATAATATGTAACGAACACTGTCAGGATATCAGTAGTTGTATAACATAGATCTCCCTCTAAGTTGCGGATCTGTTTTACCGTTGTATTATTTCTATCTTCCCTTGAGAGGAAGGCCAAATATCCCCCCCCCCACATCATTTTGTGAGCATAAATTGTGCCTAGTAAATAACAACCTTCTCCTGGATTTATCCATGAGATAGTCGGTCCACTTTTTCCGAGAGGCAATCCACCGTTCTTGATCTGAGGGGGATCTGGACATCATATATGTTGTTTCCAGTTGAAGACAGTCTTTCTCCAGATTAAGCTCCTCCCTTCTACCCTCTCCCTTAATCTGGGCAACTTTCCTTAATAATGTACCTCGGATCGTAGCCTTAAAGGCATCATGTTTTATCGCAGGATCGAGGTAGAGAGCATTGTGATCTTGAAACTTATCCCATTCAGATATTAAATCATCCCCCTCCCCCATTAGAGACAACCAAAAGGGGTTCAATTTCCAGAATCTAACCCCTTGAGGGATTAAACTTTCCAGGATTAACAGTAGTGGGGAATGATCAGAGATTCCTTTCCCTAGATAATTGACTTTTATAACTTTGGGGATCAAATCGGGGGATATAAGGGCCATGTCAATATGGGAAAATGCATTAAATGAAGTTGAATAGCAAGAATATTGAATTTCTTGTGGAAATTGAAATCTCCAAATATCTATAAGGCCCAGTTCTGAGATAAGTCTCGAGAAAGATGTTGGAGAAGCTAATTTATCAACAACTTGTGACTTAGGTCTCCATCTATCTAGTACCGCATCCATAATATTATTGTAATCTCCAAGACAAATAGTCGGTGTTGTAGGCGACAAGGCTATAAAAACCATTGCTTGTTTCAGAATATCATTATTATAAGGAGGGGGAATATATATGGTTAGTATGTGTACTAAAATAGAGTTGATAAATGCCATATTGATCTATCTGGCTATGATCTAAACAAAAAGGAACGGTCTTCTTTATCAAAACTGAGACACCTCTTGCATTCTGGGAAAATGTAGAATGAAACTGCCATCCCACCTATGTTTTCTTTAGAGACAATACTTTACTTCCTGTGAGATGGGTCTCAGATAGACATACAATATCTACTTTATTCAGTTTGACTTGCGTGAGAACCAAAGCTCTCTTAATCTTGTTATTTAGTCCTCTTACGTTCCAGCCCATCAATTTAAGACCCTCACATCTACTCATCATCTATGAGCTCAGATATATGAGGTTTAAGGATATGGAACAAGGGAATAAAAAAATCCATTATTTCTGAGAAAAACACAATTATCAATCTAATATGTCTAAATTGCAGCATATGGGGTACAAACTCCATAGGAGAGCTAAAAGCTCGTTGTATCACATAATAACATATGAAGCTTTGGTACTTGTGTAGTTTCACGGCTTTGGTACTTGTGTAGTTTCACGGCTTCGCTCGCCCACGCTGCGGGCTCGGTGGCTCGCTACACTCGCCACGCTATTTAAAATCATCTCCATGCCAACATGGATAGTGGGGGTATGAACTATCCATGTTGGCATAGAGTTAAGTTACTTTTTTTAACATAGTTTGTGGCGCCGTGAAACTACACAAGTACCGAAGCTTTTTTGTACATCAAGTGTAAGTAATAAATATATAGCAACAACAAACAGACTAACAAAGAAACCATCCCTTCCCTCCCTGTATATCCATAATAGACTAAGATATACCTTTACCCAAACTTTTGCAAAGAAAAGAGAAAAAAAAAATAAACCCCAAAGAACCCCTAACGAGTTAGGGTATTAGAAGAACAGTACGGGGAATATCAGGGAAGTTCCTAAACTTTTCCTGATAGCTATATCTTAGTGGTAGCTCCCTTTATTATTGGTAACACCTAAAGCAGGACTGAGAAAAAATAAAATAAATACACTATCTCACATACAATCCCCCCCCTCTCCCTCCCCCGATAGCAAGAAAAAAAAATACATATCTGGTTTAGCGAAAATGAAAGTCATACATATTTACAAAGCATTTTCAATGAAAACAAGTAATAAGGCCATATAAGCTGAGGTTGATACAATAGCTAATTTAGGCATATAATTTTAGCGAAAATACTGTAGGTTATGGTAACCCCTCCAACCATTTTTCCGCCTCCCCGGGTGAATTGAAGAAATGGGTCATATTATCATGAATCACCCGAAGACGAGCTGGAAAAAGCATGGAATATTGAATCTGTGTTTCGCGTAATTTCTTTTTTACAGATAGAAATTTTGACCTCGATTTTTGTATGTCCATAGCGATGTCCGAATATGCTGATACTTGATGCGATTCAAGCATCAATGGACCTTTTGTGCGTGTCAATCGCAGCACTGTGTCCCGATCTCTATAGTGAAGCATTCGAGCTATAAATGTACGGGCAGGTGCACCAGGGGGCAGTGCTCTAGATGGTAATCGGTGTGCCCTGTCTACTGCAAATTGGGCACTAAAGTTCTCTCTGCCAAATGATTTTAAGAGCCATTCTTCCAAGAATTTTTCCGGGAGTGAACCTTCTGCTCGCTCAGGAATACCAACGAATCTGTTATTATTTCTCCTCAGGCGGCCCTCCATATCAGACAGCTTTGATTTGACCACAGTCATTTGAGAGGATAACTCTGCGATAGTAATTTTTAAAGGGGCTGTAGCGTCTTCAAGGTTACTGAACCTCTGTTCGGCTTCACCCAATTTATCCCGCAACTTCTGCATATCGTGTCGGATGAGTGATACATCAGCCTGAACTTGACCTATTAACTCAGTGACCCTGGTTTCAGATTTGGCAATAGCCTGAAGGATTTGTTGAGTAGATTGCGTGGCGTCATTAAGATCTTCAGAAGTGGTAGAGGGAGGAGCTAATGAGGACGTGTCCTGCTGTGTCAATGTATTTGACTGAGAATTTCTGGCATATTTTGCCAAGCGTTGAGTTGCAACAGCTGCCTGACCTGTTATTTACTTAATTATTTAATGAAGGGGGAAAAAAAGAGAAAAGGAGAGGAAAAGGCCCCTTGCTGTATGTCAATATTTATCTGTACTCAACAAATATCACCTGGACAAGCTATATTGTCTTTATCGTTGGTTCCATATGACAATGAATTTAAATAGAGGTCACGATATATGGGATCCTCTCAGAATGTAGCCACAAAGAGAAGGAGACTCATCAACTTTGCCCCAATTAAAAAAACAGGCAATAATCAATGGCAAATGTATCCCTCTTCTTTTAGCATCATATGCTGGGTTCATTCAGCAAAAAATGATTTAATTATCTCTTCCAAATATAGATTAAAGCAGCACCAACGTCCAGCACTTTTAGTTGTTTGATCATATATTGGGTTCATTCAGCGGGGAGTGATGCAATCATCTCTTCCAGAAAGGAACAATAAAGCGGCACCAGCAACCAGCACTTCTTTCCTTTCTTCTCCCCCTTCTCTCTCCTTCCCTCACCTCTCTCCTCTCCTCCCCTCTCCTTGTTATTATATTTAAATATTTATCTGCTCACAGCCGATGTTTAAATCACAATATGTGGTGTCCACTCAGCTTGTAGCCTCAGTAAGCAAAAGAGACTCCTCAACTTCACCCCAATCAGCACTGACAGTCAGTAATGAGTATAATAAATATACCTCTCCTCTTCTGGCATCATCTGCTGACTTCACTTGATAGCAGGGAAGGATACTCGCTCTTTCAGTCAGGAGGTGGCTGCAGCTTCCAGCATCCAGTGCTTCCCAGGCTTCCCACAGACTAATTCTCTAAAATCCGCAGCCCAGTATCGCCGGCCACCGCATTTCTAATGACCGCATATTCTCTAAAATATGCGGTCATTAACGCAAGGGACAGCTCTTGCGGTAAGAGCTGTCCCTTGCGATGCGGCGCCGTTGCTGGACTTCCGGGTCTATGACCCGGGAGTCCGTCTGCGCATGCGCAGACTGACGCGCCGGCCGCAGGGCATGCTGGGAGGGATCCGTGATGGATCCCTCACACACCGCTGCGGTAAGAAGCCCATAGGCTTCTGCAGGGAACCGCCAGCTTTTGCTGGCGATTCCCTCCGCAGCGGTGACACTGCGGAGGGACATTAGAGAATACAGAAATGCGGTAAAAACCCCGATAACGGGGTTTTTACTGCATTTCTGTAATAGAGAATCTCGCCAATAGATGTCCCCTCTGCGGGCTCCACTTCCAACCCTCTCACAGTTGGAAAAGGTTTTCTACTTGGGAACACTATGGAGACACCAGTGTGGCAGTCCCCAGTTCAGGATAACGCCGGGAGTCTCAGATGTCGGGACACACCGGCAAGCGCTTTGGAGGGACAGCAATCTGTCTGCAGGTCACGCTGAACACACTCCTAGGGGACCTTCAGAGCCCCGGGCACAGCAGGAGAGAGACGCCAGCTGGCAGAGCAGGATCCAGCGCCGTCAGCGTCAGAACGCAGCCAGCGCTCCTTCCGGTCAGGACGATACCAGCGCCTCAGTTCAGGGGGGAGCAGTAAGTATTCCGCAATCTTCTCTCCGCTATCTCAGCTCCGTATCGCCCTTCTCCCCACAAAGCCACCGGGAGTCCGGGGTAACATAGAGGGGTGAAAACCGCCACTGCCTTATGGTATATAGGATAATTTAGCAGAATGGAAGCGGGAGCTACAGGAGCACGCAGCCTACTCCATCCTACGCCAAGCCACTCCCCCCACCCCATTCAATATTTATTATTATTAAATTATTTAAAATACATTCTGATTGAAATCTTAGGTTCTTGACAGTTGACGAATCGAAAACCATGCAGTTGACTCAAAAAGTTTATATATATATATATATATATATATATATATATCTTTGTGTATCTTCATCTAGACCAGTGGTTCCCAAACTGTGTGCCGTGGCTCCCTGGGGTGCCTCGGGACACATGCAGGGGTGCCCTGGGTTGGTGGTCCAGGACCAACTCAAATTATTAATGGTTAATTATTTATGAGCAAAACCAGTGCTGGTGGCTGCCAATCATAAAATATGTGCAAACAGAAGCAAATCCTGCCCTTTACCACATAACTGACCCTAGGAATCGTATATAAACCCAATCGAATTAATTTTGTTTTGGCCTAGGGGTGCCGTGAAAAAAAAATCTGATACTCTAGGGTGCCGTGATTCAAAAAAGATTGGGAACCCCTGATCTAGACTATCAATGTATTTTTCCCATTTTTTTGCAAATTTCTGAATCCCCTGTTCCACATCTGGCAATGTAGCTCTACCTTCAAAATTCAAAATCTTAAGTACAATATTTTAACTGCAGATAGTGATGGCGCACTCTTTTATCCAATGTAAGAGGATACGTTTTTTTGGCTATAACTGATACTGATCCACTCTATGTCCTGATGTCACTCACCAAAAATTGTCCATTTCGTATTAGACATTAAAATGCCCACTATTTACTTACAGTGGGAGCCGTGTGCAGCCGGGAGCCGGGTATGCTGAGTGGGCGGGTGGGAGGGCTGCTTGCTGGGTTGCCGCCGGGTTGGTAGGTGGGGTGGCAGGAAGCCGCGAAGGTTGGGTGGGCGGGCTGTGCCGTGCGCAGCGTGACCTCTGACCTCGTCACGCTGCGCATTACAGCACTGCCGGGTATGGGAGAAGCCGGGCAACATCTGAGCGAGTGCTCAGACGCTGTCCAGAATTAGACCAATCCCAGGATTGGAAACTCAAATCCCGGGATTGAAATCCCAGCAATTTGGGGGCCGTATCCCGGGATCCTGATGATCATGATCCCGGGATTGGCCACCCTAATCACAACATATAAAAGTTGTGAAAAAAAGGGAGAATAGGCATGCAAAATGGAAAAAACAACAATTGAATACCCACAAAGTGCTACTGTGTATAGACATCTCAAAAACAATGCACACAATACAGAGGATTTAAGTAATCCAGCCGTAGACAAGCCACACAGACATAAAAAGAAAACATTTAGTGCACAATAAGCATAATACATACCTCCCAACATGGCCCTGTCCAGGAGGGACACATTGCTCTGCTCCTGGACTGTCCTCTTAATGTATGATTCCCATCACCTGTGTTGAACAGGTAATGGATGAGAAAGGTGTTTCAATACAGGTGATGGTACTCATAAAGTACATCGAGAGCATAGGCGAATCTAGAATTATGGTAATGGGAGGTCCCAAATACAAATACACAAGCAGGGCGGACTTTTGCGCTGAAAAGCCGCGCACCAAAAAGGGGGCGTGGTCTCATGGGAAGGAGGCTTGGCATGGTATTACACTTTAGACCATACACCGTAATGCCCATTACACATTTTAGCAAACTCCGCAATACCAGCATTGCACATACTGAAACCTCCTCCTCTCTCCATACGGCATATACCCTGGGCCGAGGGCTGGGAGTATCATTTGGCCCACTCACATAAAACAAGATACACATATACTAGAAAAGACGTAGTACAGGAATAGTGACAGTGCAGAGAGATGGAGACAGGGAGATGGAGAGAGAGAGAGAGAGGAGAGACAGAGAAGGAGAGACAGAGAGAGAGAGAGAGTGGGGAGAGACAGAGAGAGGGGGGAGAGACAGAGATAGAGAAGGGAGAGACAGAGAGAGCGAGAGAGAGAGAGAGAGGAGAGACAGAGAGAGAGAGGGGAGATGGAGAGAGAGAGAGAGAGGGGAGAAACACAGAGAGAGAGAGACAGCAGAGTGCAAAGAGAGAGAGTGGGGGGGAGAGAGGGAGAGAAAGAGAGATACAGTAGCGAAGAGTGGGGGAAAGATATATAGAATATAAGAATACAGTATACAAGAGTTGTACCTATGACAGCAGCAGGGGTTCCGATGGTCAGTGTCAGGCAGCAGCGGTCCCATGGAGGAGGCTGAGGTGGGTTCTGTGGAGGAGGAGGGTGAGATGGTAGTCCCATGGAAGATGTGGCTTCCATGGAGGAGGAGGCTGTGGCTGTGGTTCTCAATGTGGCCTTGAAATGACACATGCTTCTTCCTCCTCTGAGGAGACAGACACTAGAGGTCATATTTCACCTCTAGCATCTGACAGGAAGCACAGCGCTACAGCGCTTAGCACTGTGCTCCCTGTCAGATGCTAGAGGTGAAATATGACTTCTAGTGTCTGTCTCTCAGGGGAAGGCTGCAGCAGCGGCGGAAGATTGAGGGACAGGCGGGCAGCGGCGGGAGACGGAGGGACAGGTAGCTGCCGGCAGGATATGGAGGGATGGCTAGGTGCCGGCGTTAGAGGGAGGGCGGCCGGGCAGCCTCAGAGTGGTTGATCGGGTTGGCGGCCACTGCCATAGACTAAACAGCCGGGCAGCGCACAGCTCTCTCTGCCCAGCTGTCATTTCTTAAAATTTTATGCGATGGCGGTCTAATGGGTGGTCCGGTGCATCCCCGGACCACCCCTTAGATTCGCCTATGATCAAGAGGGAAGTCAAGGAGCAGAGCATTGTGTCCCTCCTGGAGAGAGTCATGTTGGGATGTATGATAAGGCAAAGGGAGGATATCCTGCACCGGAAAAAAAGGGAAAAATCACAGTATAATTTATTAGGAACCAACAGTTTAATGTAATATTCTCATGGAGTGAGACTTGTAATTACCAATGTTGGAGGTGCCCCAAGATATCAAATAATAGAATACTCAAAAAAGAAAACGATTGTCTGCAAGAGGCAAACAATCCGTTTACACAGAGATTTCTGTGGAGGCCTAAATTGGAGACACGTCGCTGGGTGGTGGGCACTTTGGTCTGCGTCTAGGAAGAATGGGTCCAGTCAGGTTACCAGGACTGTTCCTTTGTCAAGGCAGAAAGATGAGAGGGTGCGGCACCAGGTAAGAGGTCTAGCTACAACTGCAGGGCATCAGGTACCACACTGCACTGACCCCCTCATAAAGGAGAGAGGAGGAGTCAATTCACAATCAATATCTGTTGAAGACATAATTAGTAATGCTGGTAAAATTGCTATTGATTTAAACTGACAGTTTACAAAATAGATACTTCATATACGAAACACAGTGTGCAGAAGGCATAGAATTTAAGAGAAAAGTCTTGCAATCGTAATTGTATTCACTTTGCAGTAAAGCCGACAGCTCCAGATAAAGGAAACAAATATGTCAATGTTTATTGTTTTTAAATGTTTTAGATGCCAGCAGGCTCAGCTTGCAGCTCCATTAGCATGTGAGACATCACATGGGGAGGGAAGAAAACAGTCTAACTGGATTTAAGCCTTTTCCTCAGGGCTCCACACAACATGTAGCTACGGAGTCACTAGGGAAGAATATTATCTAGACTGCACAAATAGCAATGCTGACCACAACTTGATCATGTATTTAACCCCTTGGGTAATATGCCCAGAAATGTTCCGGGCTCATCTTCACTGCCACAGTGGGCTGTCACGGAAAATTTCGGGCAAACCATTAATATACAGTTGGTGCGCGCCAGTGATGTCCAGGTGTGCACCACTGGCGCACCACCTCTAGATCAGGGGAGCTCAGCCTCCGGCGTACAAACACCGGACCAAAGGTAAGGGGGGGGGGGGTCTCCTGCGATCTGTGGTGGGTTTTGCTGGGGCAGAACAAACCTGCCCTGGTAGGTTTGTCCTGCCCCAGCAAAACCCACCACTCAAGGGGTTAATATATGTTGTTAAAATAAATGACTGTGGGGTAGATGTATGAAGCAGTGATAATGCAGAAGTGGCCCATGGCAACCAATCAGCTGCTTTGTATAATTTTATATTATAATACTTTAGTGCTTATTGGTTGCCATGGGTCACTTTTCCTCTGGCTCACTTCTCCTCCCTTATCACTGCTTCATACATTACCCCTGTATGTGTGTCAGACATATAGGGGGAAATTTACTAAAGGAAATTTGTAAAAAAAATAGGTGTATTTGTATTCAGAAATACACTTATTTTTGACATTTACTAACCCGAAAATACGGCAATTCGTATTCGTATTGATGTGCTATCTGGATACAAATACACCTATTTTTTACAAATTTCCTTTAGTAAATTTCCCCCATAATCCTTATTACTAGGCCCCATATTTTTATGATCTAAAAAAAAAAAATTGTTTTTTTTTCCTGGGTTGTTTTTTCAATCCCTGGATCATGATTGAAAAACGCTCAACCCTGGGACTCCCAGGATCATTTGATTAACTTTAACCCCATTCTCGGATGACCATCCCAGTGGTTTTAGAGATCGTTCAGCAGGCAGAGGGGCTGTGGGCATGGACAGCAGCTCACAGAACCATAACCTTGAAGCCAGAGGTGGGATTCAGCCGGTTCGCACCGGTTCTGCAGAACCAATACCTAATATATGATCGGTTCTGCAGAACCGATGGCTAAGGAGCGCTGACAAGGTACTTGAAGTAGCTGTGACAGTCGGAAAGAGAGCTGTGTTCTGCCCAGCTGTATACTGAAAGCAGGTCCACCACCGTCCGTGGCTATTTTGAATGCTACTGCAGCTGCTGGACCGTGAGCCAATAGGAGCTTGCGGTCCGGCAGCCAAAAAGGAGCGGCTATGGGGGCTTCTTATTGGCAGCCGGCCGCAAGCTCCTACTGTCTCTCGGTCCAGCGGGAGAACTTAAAATAGCCGCGGACCTGCTTTCAGTTCAGTATACAGCCGGGCAGCACACAGCTCTCTGCCCGGCTGTCACAGCTGCCTACAGCGCCTCTCCTCTGTATTAGCTGAGCGCTCCATGGTGGCAGTCATCCCTGCAGTCTCCTCCTCCGTGCCGAGCGCTGAGGTGTGGGTGTGGACCCGGCGGATGACGGAGAACCCCTGCAGCAGGGTGGGCGCTCTCACTCCTGGAATCCCTGGCACTGGGACAGATGCCTGTATTTACCACTGATCAGGTAGAGCCTCTCTGTGACACTCTCCAAGATGCTCTCTCTCTCTGACACACTCTCTCCCTCCCTGGGGGGGGGGGGGGAGGCGGGGGCTTCCAAAACTTTTTCTATGGGGCCCAACAAGTTCTAGTTACGCCCCGGTACTTGTGTATTATCCGGGCGCCCGATATGGTTAATTGCATGCCTTAACTTAAGGCATCCAATGCGATACGACTGACGTGATTTTTCCATAGGAATCAATGTTAAATGGTCCCAAATGGTCCCTGAGACCCGATTTCCCATTAGGGGCACTGTTAAATGCCCCCAGGACCCCCCATTAGGTGTATTAGGCCAAATGCCCCATCATTATTAACGCCACCCCACCATCAACGCCAACCCGAAACGTGGCGAGCGCAGCGAGCCCGCAAGGGGTGGCGGTACGCGTCCTCCGACCTTTTGATACCCCCACTATCCACGTCGGCGTGGAGTTGACTTTATATAGTGTGGCGAGCGCAGCGAGCCACCGAGCCCGAAGCGTGGCGAGTGGAGCGAGCCCCATGAGGGGATGCAGAATACGAGCCCGAAGCGTGGCGAGCGCAGCATGCCCCGCGAGTATAACATGTATTTCGCGGCCCCTCGCCACGTTTCGGGCTCGTATTCCTCGTCTGCTCGCCACGCTTCGGGCTCGTATTCCTCGTCTGCTCACCACGCTTCGGGCTCGGTGGCTCGCCACACTATATAAAATCAACTCCACGCCGATGTGGATAGTGGCGGTATCAAAAGATATGGCGGTATCACTACATATCCCAAATATTAATTCCAGACAACCTTAAAACCACAGCATATGCCACAATTAAAATATAAATAAAGAAGAATCTGGAAGCAGGAAATACAAAATAAAGTGACTAAAGCAAGAGTGCAGCTAGGCCACGTCCCTTTTTTGGGTGTCAAATTCAGATATAGGTTGGAAGGTATGCACACATACATACATACACACACACCCAGTGGCTGCAGCCCCCCCCCCCCCCCTATTGGACCTGCCAGTCACTCAAGGCAGTCCCATGTGGACCCCCACAAGGGAAAATAGCGGGTGGCCGTCGGTCACCCGGCTGCCGGCGTTTTGACAGTCGGGATGCCGACGTCGGGTAAATGACTGTCGGGATACCGACTGTCGGGAACCCATCCGGCACCCGTAAGGAAAAGGTTAAACATATAATAAATAAATACACAAACATAATAGAACCAGTACTGCACCAATCTCACAATCTTCCACTTCATCGTCTCACAATCTCCCACTTCATCATAGGCTCCTGTCTTTTCCTGATGACAGCTACTCTCTGATCCATTGTGATGTTTGAGGGCTCAGATCCAAACATAAAGTAAATGTAGTAGAAGAAGCTGTTACACTAGGCATGTGCAGCAGCTCTGCTCTGTCCCTTACACTGCATGATGTGGTGGCAGCTCTACTGATCTTTATTATATACCAGTGCTATTGCTGTCGTAGTTTAAGGCACTTGCCAAGAGGAAGGGCGTTTACGGGCAACCAGAAACCCCCCTGTGTTTGCTTATGAGTGTCCAGCAGGTGGGGGTGGCATGGGGACAGTTGGGTGAGCCCAACTGTCAAGATTACTGCTTCTATGCAAAGCAGTCTGTGTTCAACAAAGAAATGGCTGCTGAGATCACTACTACAAACATATGCAGTAGCCATCTTGTGACAGTGTGGAGTGACATGGCATGGATCCCGTGAGAGACTGACCTTGTTAATACTTCTTATAAATCTGTTCCAAAATCATAC
The DNA here is from genome assembly GCF_055691185.1 of Crinia signifera. Taxonomy (NCBI): domain Eukaryota; kingdom Metazoa; phylum Chordata; class Amphibia; order Anura; family Myobatrachidae; genus Crinia; species Crinia signifera. The sequence continues at coordinate 132,945,030 of NC_139222.1, read as the reverse complement.
ACCACTCCCATTTTCAGAATATGTACAACCACCAGCTGGTGAGCTGTATGAAATCACAGTTTGCTCAAGCTACTGTAGACTATTATCAGTGTACATGTAACAGTGAGTACGCTGTATCTGGTACCTATTAATGAACTAATAAACCAACACCATTGGTTAAGTAACTGTACAGTTCATAGTTTGAGTCATCTGCTGGGGTTTGCTCATATAACTCTCCAATATCAACACCTACACACACATCATTTCCACCACATGTTAACTAAGATGATAACACTATGATATGTAGGCTAAAATAACATCAATAATCAAACCTTAATGATATTTTATATTTAATTAGAATTTAACTCTGGTCACCTCTTTATATTGTAAAGGATCTGCTGGGTCTATATACTAATACTAATACTAGATAAAAGCCCTTAAAAATGGCTGTGACAGTTTGTACTCACAATTTGAGCTGTGACAGTTTTTAGCTCACAAACTCTCCACCCCAGCCCCAATCCAATCTGTTCCTAACTTCAATCTCTGTCTTCACGGCTCCCTCTCTCAATATCCAGCAAGTTTGGAACAGATCAGTGTCCCTGCAAAATTGCTTTAACTTTTTTGGCACACAAAAGGAGTAATTTGGTCCGTTGAGTGACCTCTAGTGGTCACTGGCGGTACTTCACCTCAGAGGTGAGGAGTAGTTAGCCTTGTATAGATATACATGACAACTGAGTGATGCTTTATGGCAGCAGAGAGAGGAGTCTCACTGCTTCACCAGCCAGTGTCGATGATCTGCACATTGAATGTGTGATCCAACTTTGCCTTTAAATAAAAAAAATGGTTGATATAATGTACATAGAACTCTTAGTACTTATTTCCACTATAAGATGACGTCAAATGTTTCCCATTTCTCCTGGATTAATGCGAGCGTGCCAATTGTTCCCTCTGCCAACCTTTAACTTTCAATGTTTATTTTTCCTGGAATTCAAACTTCTGATAAACTTCGATTAACAGAATAAGTGGAAAAAGGTTGCTAAAGCTGTTAGTCTGTATTGGCACAAAAGGAAATGGACGCATGGCTTTAATACATGCTGACGATTTACAGGTACAAAAAAATTGCAAGCCCCAATGTCAAGTGATCCAGGACTTGTCACTTTCTATTTATATAATGAGTTAGGAGAGAACCAGATCTCCACACATAGCACTGCACTGCTAAGAATTAACATAGTGTCTGCAGATAGAAACAGAATTATTTTTTAGACCACTTAAAGTAGAACTTAGCTTAATGCACAGAGGTATGCCAGACCCCGGGAAAAATTTGGGGTGTGATTAGGCCACGCCCCCAAAATGTTTAAGGAAGGGTCAGACCAGGGCCCCTGCCAGGTGCCTCCAGCAAGCCTGGGCCTGGGTAATTAGTACCTGCCCCCCCCCCCCCCCCTCTCGTTTTATTGAAGATGGGATTTTGTCCATAGCAACCAATCAGAATCTACTACTTATTTAATTAGTACCTTCTAGAATCTAGCAGATGCTAAATAAATAAGAAGTAGAATCTGATTGGCTGCTAATGGTAACATCCCATCTTTAACAGAATTCCCTTCTTAGTAAATTTACCTCTAGTAGTCACATATCCAGAACCTATATGGCTCAAGAGATATTCACTGCAGCAAATGGTCACTTTTGCCTGATATAGATGGACTTGTAACATAATAAAAGTCCAATGGATAATTGTTATTTTATGATACGGATTTATGAGCAGTCATTTTGGTAATCAATATTTTCTATACAAATTCAGTGAAGCAAAAATGACATTGGGATGACGTGCTGAAAAACCCAGGTTTTTTGTTCTTTGGTGTGAAAGGGTCAAACCATATTTGCGGCTAAATCCCCGAAAACACACGTTTTCGGGGTTTAGCGCAAATATTAAGTATCTCCTAAATGTATCAAAGGGGGACCGCAGCAGGGATCTCCAATCCCTGCTGCGATCCTCCCTGCAGCGCCGCCGGCCGCATCCCCCATAGGTTTCTATGGGGGATGCGAAGCTGCCCGATGCATCGCACCCCTGGGATATCGCCATTCTGGGATGTAGCCTATGGCTACACATCGCACTGCCCGAGCAGTGTAGCCTATGGCTACACATCGCACTGCCCGAGCAGTGTAGCCTATGGTTACACATCGCACTGCCCGAGCAGGGCAGTGCGGTAAGAGGGGTCGCAGGTGGGTAGCCTAGCGCTCACCTCTTGTGAAACCCAATAGTGTATGCGGCAGATATATAATGAAGTGAAAGAAACGGAATGTTCCTTTAAGAGGTTTATTATAATGTACAGAAGATAATAAAATATGCAATAAATTATGCAATGAAAACCCGTCTGACCAACCAGGAGCTGCTGCACGGTGGTAATATTGCAGACTGGATGGAAGGAGGGTAGAGATGTGTCCGTGAGGGGGGCGGAGGGGGGTTATCGCCTCTGTGATAATGTCTCACAGGGCGCGGGGTGGGTAAGGGGTGGAAGGCAGCGGTGGAGCCGTACAAGCATACAAAGTACTGGAATATGGAATGGGCTAAATAGGGCGGTAGGTCACGCCTCCAAAGTTTTCATAATGGGCACCTAGGATAAAAGCTGCATATCCCTATAACCACATACTTCACACCCTTGTATTATGTACCCTGCTTTTTGTGAAACATTGAGCAAAGACAGTTTATCACTCTAAGCGGTGATTCATAAACACACCCATTCTCGATGACGTCACTATGCACCTGAGTGACCACTGAGTTCACCTATCAAAACATTGGAGGCGTGACCTACCGCCCTATTTAGCCCATTCCACGAATGCACATTTGTATCCTTGAAAAAGACCATTAGCGGTCGAAACGCGTTGGACACAGCCTCACTCGCCACATCTCCATCTTCAAGTCTCCTCCATAACAGGAGTTGAGATCACACAGCTCCGTCTGACTCTGACACTCCGGGCGCAAGCTTAACAGCTGAACCCGGAAGTGACGGAAGACGCCGTCGAGCAGTGTGTTACTACTGCCGCCTGCACAAGTCCGCGAACATCACCCTGACAGACCGCCGGCGTGGGACCGCATACCAACGAGACCAGGTATCGGGTAAGAGTGTAGTGTATCACCGGGTGGTTTGGGACGCCAACACCCAGTGACACTCACCCTCTCACCTTGACCTCACGCACAGACTGCTTAGCTGTTACTGGACACGGAATCAGTTACTTATACTTCAGTCTCCCATATTCCCCCACCATCGGTGCTAGCCTGTACACACCATCCAGTACTTTGTATGCTTGAACGGCTCCACCGCTGCCTTCCACCCCTTACCCACCCCGCTCCCTGTGAGACATTATCACAGAGGCGATAACCCCCCTCCGCCCCCCTCACGGACACATCTCTACCCTCCTTCCATCCAGTCTGCAATATTACCACCGTGCAGCAGCTCCTGGTTGGTCAGACGGGTTTTCATTGCATAATTTATTGCATATTTTATTATCTTCTGTACATTATAATAAACCTCTTAAAGGAACATTCCGTTTCTTTCACTTCATTATATATCTGCCGCATACACTATTGGGTTTCACAAGAGGTGAGCGCTAGGCTACCCACCTGCGATCATACTGTATTTCTGGGAGTTTGGACCACTCCAGCCCAGCAGCCCCCTCGCCACAAGAGGTATTCAGCGCGAGCACTAACCCCCTTTGTATACGGTAAGAGGGGTCGGCAGGGGTCAGCGCATAACCGCGCATGCGCTGACTCCCCTGCTTCTGGGTTAGGGCTTCGCAGGGACGGGCTCCTATCGGAGCCCTGTCCCTTAAAATTGATACATTCGCCCGATTTGATAGCATTTTACAATGCGATCCTGGGCGGTAATATTCCGCCCAGATCGCATTGTAAATGCGATCATGATAAATTGACCCCAGTGTCCTTTGAAGTGGTGTACAATAGAGGTGATGATGCCGTTTTGCCAAAGGATATGGGTGTCAACATACGTATTTTCTCATGGAGGAGGACAGCAGTAAATGGCTGCCAGAAATCCTTTTCACCAAGTTGAGGGTACAGTGATGCCCACCATAGACCAGTTTGCGTTCCCTGGGGACCAGTGTTTTTATGGGGACAGATGTGCCAGCGCTTGCTGTATACAATGAGTTTAGATGGTTCTCATAGATAAATAATATTTATTAACTCTAATAATATAATATGCAAAAAGCAATATAATATAACCAAGGCAATTGAAAACACTATATATATATATATATATATATATATATATATATATATATATATATATATATATATATATATATATATATATATATATATATATATATAGCGTGGGGGGGGCGGACCGGCACTCAATCCCAAATGGACACTCTGCTCTGGTGCCTTCCAATACAAAGTAGGTAACTTGAAGAACACAGCGGCGGCACTCGGAGACTTGTAAAAAACAGCTTTATAACATCATCAAATAGGTGCAGACAAAGACCGACGTTTCGGAGAAGAGCCCCGTTTTCAACGTCACTCAGCGTCACTCCTGCACTTTGAAAACGGGGCTCTTCCCCGAAACGTCGGTCTTTGTCTGCACCTATTTGATGATGTTATAAAGCTGTTTTTTACAAGTCTCCGAGTGCCGCCGCTGTGTTCTTCAAGTTATATATATATATATATATATAGAGAAAGTGGGGTATCAGAGTGCGCCAATTCATTTGCATATACAACAATATTGTTGAACAAACAGTAGTTAGAAGCAGAATCATAAAAAATTTTTTTTTAATCAGGAATCTTCCAAGAGATGATACAGGCCCAACGCGTTTCGTCAACAGCTTGACTTCATCAGGGGCAATGGAAGCAGAGCAGTACAAAGTAATTTCACACTGTAAAATTATAACAGATTGATATCAATTGTACATAAAAACAATAAAACATTAAAAAAATGAGTAAATGAAGAGCATGATGATGATAGAGGACATAACGTGGAGAGGAGGATAGCGGGGGAACCACTTGAAACCCTTAATATCAAGAAAAGTCTCAGTAACCAAAATACATTTATTTGGCACCCAATATGTGAATCATACATATATGCCAACTTTTAGCTTGAATAGGAGGTAATAAGAGGAAAACAACGGTGCGAATTTTCACAACATAAACACCAATATTTAGCTTGAATAGGAGGTAATAAAAGGAAAACCACGGTGAGAATTTTCACAAAAATAGAGAAGGTTTATCAGAGTCCCAATGGGGTAATTCGAGATATGACATACCTATAAAATTCTCATTGTTTAATTAAAAAACATACAGCAGAAGTTTTCATGCGAAAGACAACACTGGAAATGGTTTACGCTGAAAAAGTGGAATAGTAATTTTTTTGAAATATGGAAATTTGTCTAGAATAATATTCCACTGAAATAAATCAAATATAACATACCACTAGGGGTCAGCAACATTGATAAAGCATCGCAATCCAATGGTGTCCAAAGTTAGATCGCAATTTCAGGGGGAGGGTAAGTATCCCCAATATACAGTCTAAAGAGAGAAATGACACAACCACTGGTCTATACATAATCACATAATATGAGGCAGTGAGCAGACTTGTGCAGTGATAAGGTGTACTTACAATAGCAGAGCAGACCGGAAGTGAACTCCTGGGATCCAAAATGCTGAATGAACAACTAGTGGGGATGTATGTCTTATATAGTGGAGTAGCGCCTACTTCACTTCCTGTTGTAAGGATAACCAGCAATCCAAATAATCATACAAGCGCTTTAATTCCTGCGCTGAAACCATGATATATGTGGAAACCGCTAATAATTATACTCAGGGGCTCGGAAAGGTTTGTAAAAATGAGGGTTTAGGCTATTAAAACCTCTAATTGAGCTTTGGAACGCATGACTGCAATATCATGCGTTCCAAATGGCGGCCATCTTGTTTTCGCGTGTGAAGGAAAACAGCGTCTCCTTCTGTCATAGGAGGTGGGCGGATCACTACTTCTAATGGAGACAGCTCTTTACGGGGGTGGAGTGTACTTAAGTCTACTTGCGGCTTACAGTGTGGCTCTGGAACGCATGGCTATGATGTCATGCGTTTCAAATGGCAGCCATATTTTACTCTCTTAACAAGTATAGCGCTTCCCTAATTAAGGGAGCTTGATCTCAAGTGTAGTAATGAACGTGATTATGATATGAAAAATACTTTAGGGTGATTATACCTATTGATAACGTTTATATTGAGTTTATATATTATGCTTAGAATCCATAATATTATAATGGTACTAAGCTGTGCTGCTAGGTGACGTAATGTCTTAAAGTGAAAGCAGTAAGTGACTATAGAACTGCTATATAGATAATAGAGTGCATAACATACTTAGACATTTGTATTTAATATTAATAAATGAAGATGTGTCTTAGAGTGACAGCAGTACGTTACTATGAGACTGCTGGGTAACAAATGTTTTAAAAGTGACAGCCGTACTTAGCTAAAGGACTCTAATAGTACCTCTATGTGTGGCAACAATAGGTGCCCTACGTGTATCTAAAGTGATATAATAGCTCACCAATAGAAGCGCTGTAATACAATTTTATTTGTAATGAGTAACCTCTGCAGAATTGGAATAAACCTTCACCATGAGTAATCACTCACCATTGACCAATTGGGTCAGGTGATCAGTTCGCACTTAATTAGTAGATAAATCACTTCTCAAGTATGGTCACTGTCACATTAACAAAATATTCCAGACTCTGCATCCAGTAGGGGACATAACAGAGCTGGTGCATACAGTATGTCTCATAGCTAATTTTAAACATAAGTAAAAGAGGGTGCGAAGCCCTTTGTTCACTACCAATGGGATGGTTCAAGCATATATATGACATATAGTGACATACATGATTACTGATGAAATAGCAGTTGGAAAAATAGCAAGGAATGGAAATGACCTCTATAAGTGGAAAGAGGGTAATGTATATATTGAATATAAAAAAAAAAAAAAAAAAAAAAAATAATTATTTTATGATTCTGCTTCTAACTACTGTTTGTTCAACAATATTGTTGTATATGCAAATGAATTGGCGCACTCTGATACCCCACTTTCTCTATCTCTAAACCCTGGGTCCTGTCTAACAGGGGGCCCCTCAGTGGTGCTGCCTTCTCTTTGTGAGGCGCGGTTGGGTTATTCGGTCATATATATATATATATATATATATATATATATATATATATATAAACACATCGTAGGCTAAGGATCAATAATGGATATTAATGTGAGATCAAAGTTGTAAATAGCTCAACGCGTTTCCCTGGATAATTTTAGATTCCGGCTTCCTCAGGAGCAAGTAACTTGAGGAAGCCGGAAGCTAAAATTATCTGGGGAAATGCGTTGACCTATTTACAACTTTGATCTCACTGGGACATTAATATCCATTATTGATCCTTAGCCTACGAAAAAGGCATTGATACCAAGCCATTGTTGTAATGTGTTCTAAAGTTGTGCATTTTGATTGTTTTGGCCATTAGTAATTGGGTGGATTTCAAAACTGACAGACAAATTAGATAATGATAAACCACTGCCCACCAAATTTTGTAATCTAGGTCTGTTGCTTGTTGCATTGAAAAAAGAAATCATATAAATCTTTATTATACAGTGTTATATATCATATATTGTTATTAATATATATATATATATATATATATATATATATACATATATATATTTCAATGAATGTGGGATTCCCATTGTCATGCCTGAGGGATTGGTCTGGCTTGGAAAGGCATGTGCTGAAGCTGAGAGTGTTGGCTTATAGATGAAAGGTTTATGGTGGGTTCTGCTAGCTAGGACTTGTATGTGGCGTTTGTGATTTACCATTGGATTGTTCAAAGGTTTAAGCATAACTGGAATAAACATTAGGTACTTCTGTAGTTTCACGGCGACAGTACGGCGCCGTGCGTCTGCGTCTAAATCCCCTTGCGGGGCTCGCTTCGCTCGCCCACGCTGCGGGCTCGGTGGCTCGCTACGCTCGCCACGCTATTTAAAATCAACTCCATGCCAACATGGATAGTGGGGGTATGAACTATCCATGTTGGCATGGAGTTAAGTTACTTTTTTTGAAATATTTCGTGGCAAGCGTAGAACCATGTCGCCGTGAAACTACAGAAGTACCAAACATTATTGTACTGGAGGAGCTGGAAAGTAAATGGAATCGGAAGGCAACTGGAACCAGAATGGACCCAGAAGAAGACTGAAACTGGAATGCAACTGGAGCCTAGAATCATAATGTATATCACTACCAAGTACAGGGACTGCTGCAGCTGTCAGACCCTGAGTTTTGCGGAGAAATTACAAACTTTTTAACACTGGTGAACAACTTGTTCTAGGTATCCTAAAATTCTGCTGTGATTTTTTGAATGGTCTTAAATATCACACCTAGCTTGGTTTTGTTGTTTGATATCAAAGAACTTGATTCCTAGATTCTGTGAATACAAAATATTGATTACCCCTGAAGAAGTCCAGCATAGGATGAAACGCGCAGGATACTGGTGCCTTAATCATCACATTTAAAGCTTTTTGTATTTGAGATCATACCCAGTGGGTATATATGTGTGTGTCAGGGCCGTTTCTAGAGGCGGACAAGCCGTGCAGCTGCCCGGGGCGCCGCACGGCTTGTCTGCCTCTGTTGAACAGCCGGGGTGCCTGGCAGCTCCCCCCACGCTGCTGCCCCCACCTTCCTCTGCCTCTCCCCATCCGCCGCCCCAGCCACAGATAATTCTGTTTGGGCTGTTTGCCAATCAGCTCGCGGGCCGGCAGCCAATCAGGAGCCAGCCCGTGAGGTATGATTGGCTGACAACCCAGTCACAGTCTGGGTCGGGACATAGTAAAGGGGAAGGAGAGACGCGCTATGCGCTCCCCTCCCCTGGGAAGCAGCAACAGCAGCAGCGGCGGGGGGACTGGAGTGGGACTCGGAGACCCGGACTCTGCTCTCCCCAGCAGCAGCAATGGTCAGTTGTGCTGCTGCTGGGATATAATATTCTGGCACTCTGGGGGCATATAGGTCTGGCACTGAGGGGGGCATATGTGTGGCACTGTGGGGGCATATATGTGGCACTGTGTGGGCATATGTGTGGCACTGTGAGGGCATATGTGTGGCACTGTGAGGGCATATGTGTGGCACTGTGAGGGCATATGTGTGGCACTGTGGGGGCATATGTGTGGCACTGTGGGGGCATATCTGGCACTGTAGGGGCATATCTGGCACTGTGAGGGCATATATGTGGCACTGTGGGGGCATATTTGGCACTGTGGGGGCATATATATGTGTGGCACTGTGGGGCATATGTGTGGCACTGTGGGGGCATATGTGTGGCACTGTGGGGGCATATCTGCCACTGGGGGGGCATATATGTATGGCACTTTGGGGGCATATCTGGCACTGTGGGGGCATATTAGTAAACGGCATCAGTTGTGCCGCAGCGGCACGTGGGGCATAATGTGTAATAGGCATTACGTTGTGGGGAGTATTGTGTAATTGCCATCATGGTGTGCGGCGTAAAGTGTAATTGTCATCATGCTGTGCAGTGTAATATGTAATTGTCATCACAGTGTGCGGCGTAATGTGTAATTGTCATCACAGTGTGCGGAGTAATGTGTAATTGGCATCACGGATAAAAAGTGTATAATGATTTAAGTAGCCTGTCACTGTTTGGCCTTGATCTGTGAGGCGTACTAGGTAACTGTGTGGTGGACCTTTATGTTTTTATGTCACTGTGTGGCCTTCAGCCCGCCAACTTAAGTGCGGGAGGACAATAAAAATTCCTGCGGTAACCAATGTCTGGACATGCAGGTTGCAAAAGTGAGATGTAAGGTAATTGTTTTCCTGCTAGACCACGCCACCTTATATTAAGCCACACCCTTTTTAAAAATAAACCACGCCCCCTATTTCGGCGCACGCAATTTCTTCTATGTCATGTTATGGTGGGGGGGCCGCATTTTTATTTCTTTGTCCTGGGAGCTAAATTGTCTAGAAACGGCCCTGGTGTGTGTCATATATATCTGCAAATATATTGGCCCTTATTCTGGTTGGTGCGGTAATATCCGCGTGCGTTCGTGCCGCCGATGTTTTGTGTCTGCGCATGTGCAGAGGCGTCTCTGCGCATGTGCGAGCCGGACGCACGGCAACATTCCGCATGAAATGTGTACACTACGAACAGGGGGTGGAGAGGGGCGTGAAGGGCAGTTTTGGCTCATTACCATATGTTTACACCCCGCGTTTCATGGGCGTTCCCATGAAAACGCTGGGCGTACGTATGGTAATGCGGTCGTGACGCACGTGTAGGGGGCGGACATATGACATCGCCGGATGTCAGCTGCCTGCCCAGATCCCTGCTTTTGCACGGAAAAATGTCCGTGTGGTCTGAGGTTGCGGGAGCTGGTGGACCATTCGGTCCTGCATTCGATGGTCTGCGACCATCGAATGATGGGGGAGGTTCCCTGAGATGGAGGAGGCGTATTCCGTGAAAAATACACGTGCGGTCCGTTCGGCCAGCTTCTTACCGCATACGGACGGAGTTGGTGATCTGTATGGAAGGCGGGGTTTCGCACGCACGGTCCTGGCCGCATATTCGGATCTGGCCCCACCGATCAGAATAAGGGCCATTGTGTGGTACTTATGTATTATCTGGACTCCCATGTTAAATGCACCCCATTTTTTCATACCCCTACTATCCAACTACGCATGGAGATGATTTTATATAGTGTGGCGAGCGCAGCGAGCCACCGTGCCGAAGCGTGGCGAGCGCAGCGAGCCCCGCGAGGGGACGCGGTCTCATAAGAAAAACGGGAGCCCAGATATTACATAAGTACCTTTTAACTGAATGTGGGTAAATATTTTTTAACTTAATTTGTAATCTTTATAGGTTTAAAGCTTAGCTAAATGTAGGTTAAGTATGTATATGAAACTGTGCCCTCCACATGTTGCTACTGGATTTATGCTGCTATCAGGTCTTAAAACATTGATGCCATATACTGTAAAAGTTATTTATACTGAAAGCACAAACTTGTTAGGAAAGAAAACTTTTTTCATACAAGTTGCAGCTGTGATAAGCAATTACTTTCATTTGGGACACTGGGAAATGTACATACATGGTGAAATATGTTACTACAAAGAAGTCAGAGAACAGAGCCAGGTATAATGGCTGCTGCATTTTGTCAAGGGAGGTGTTTAACCCTTTGAGTGCTGACATCTTTGTGAGAGATGTGCAAAATATATGCAAAAAATGCCAGCATTGCTCACATTTAATGTATAAACGAAAACAAAAAAAATGTTGGGTGACATTTAATCGAATGCGATTTTATCGCATTTTTAGAAATCGCACCATATCGGGGCATATCGCACTTTTAGAACTCGCATTTTTCCCTTGTAATCCGCATATTTAATGAAATGCGAATTTGCGTGGAAAAATTGCGATATGGTGCGATTTCTGGTGATTTTAAGTCATGGAAATGTGTGCATTTTCAGTCATAAAAATGTGCACAGTTCAAAGCTTGCGATTTTTGTTGAAAAAAAAATCTCGCAAAAAACGCTCCTGGTTTCATAAAATCAGGAGCCGATCCTGGTTTCATAAAATCACGGGGCAAACCAAATAGGGGTCCCCTGGATTTTATAAAAATCTGCAGTGCATCAAGATCGTCCACGCACACTGGATGACTTGAAAGCAGCTATAACTATTCAGTTTATTTTAAGCAAGCAACTGATAGAGGTGTCTAGAAACAAAATAAAATGAATCCAGGCCTGTCTTTATGCTAACGGTGGTCATTTTCAACAGGTGTGGTATGGCGCCCTGACAGGGGGGGATCACGAGGGTCAGTATCCCGACGTCGGAATCCCGACTGACAGTGCTCCGACAGGGGGGGGGGGCTATTTTCCCTATGCGGGCTCGCTACACTCGCCACCCTATGCGCTCACCACAGGTTCTGTTATCCCTCTATGGGGGTCATGGATCCCCACAAGGGAGAATAGCCCCTGTGAGTCGGGATCCCCCCTGTTGGAGCACCAGCAGTCGGGATTCTGACGTTGGGATACTGACTGTCGGTATCCCCCCTGTTGGAGCGTCACTGCAGCCATTTCCAACATTGTATATAATTATCATTCGTGTTTACATCATGTAGTATATATTAATAAATATACATAAGTGCACAGTGACTTTCCGAACACCCTGTAGAACGAGAACTGAAACTGTCAGTAGTCTGACTTATAGGAAGGCTTCAGTCAAGATAAATATTTAAAGTTAAAGCTGTTAACCAGTTGGTATGTTATTATTTCACCCTGTGGCTTTTCCAAAATAGGACTTGTGCCACCTGTTATTTTGTAAACCTGGACATATAAAATTCAAGTTCTCAGTTTTCTCTCCCAGAGTAGAGGACTTAGGTTAAAGTAGAACCAATCGGGCGCAAGCACTAAAAACTCACCCTTCTAATTAGGGAATTAATAAACATGAAAGTGGACGGCTGCTCCCAATTAACAAATTGGATGGTTTGCTAAATAAGTACAATGGAAGAAAGGGTGTTTGTGAATAAACACACACATCCAGAGAGCGCCACACAATTGGAAATAATTCAAAGTGTTTTAAATTTATTGATACATACAAATAATATAAAACTATACCCTTGGTACAGACTTATGATAAAAAAGAGATATATAAAAAACATATATGTACTCCTTTAAGAATTTTTTCAGCAGCTAATAGTCCCGATAATCAGTGATTCACGGCTAGCGTTGTTAGTGCCCGAGCACTGGGGAGTCTCCTTTTGATTGGTGATACGGAGAGCCAGCTTAGTAGACGGAAATACATTTCAGGAGATTATACAGGAACTGCTGAGAGTGGATTCACATATGGAGTATGGATTAGCTCTGTTCTTGACGCATTTCTCCGCTGTAACAGTATGTGGCGGTTTCTTCAGAAGGAAATGAGCAGAGATCACAGACTGTGATTTTTAAAACACTGGCATCCAATCGTATTGAGTCACTGATTAGTGCTTCCAGATGATTTATTAACCCTACCGGGTTTAGGTTAAAAAAAATATACGCTTATTACTCGTAAATAAACTACTGCTCAGTTTTCCCAAGGGTGACATCATATCAAAACATACATCTAAATATCACAGCACTTAATTGCATGATGTTGACATTATATAAAATTAAATAAACAAGGAATTTATCAATAAGGACAAAAAAAATGAGGAATGGCCTCCTACTACATTATAAAAACGAAGAGAAAAGCACATGAAACATAAGAGATGGCTATGTTAAAAGACAAATGTTAGAAAAAACACAAGTTCAAAATAAGGGACACGGTGGCTCACCACGCAGAGCTCCGGTCCAACAACAAAAACCGCAATAGCTCACAGGTTGGCTATCTGGCAGGAGATACAATCGGAACAGCCTGGTGAGTCTACCTGCATTACGCACAATTTACATATATGTTTTTTATATATCTCTTTTTTATCATAAGTCTGTACCAAGGGTATAGTTTTATATTATTTGTATGTACTGTATCAATAAATTTAAAACACTTTGAATTATTTCTCTGGATGTGTGTGTGTTTATTCACACACACCCTTTCTTCCAGTTTTCTCTCCCCACTGAGCTCAGCAGGTGCACAGCTCAAATTATGTGATTTGCATCATTGTAGCCCCGCCCACTCCCTACTGAGCAACAAGGGGAATAGGAGACCATGAGATTTGCCAACAGTTGTCGATACACTGTACAATTACCGGGTGCGATGAGATGCATGTTCCCACGCGCATCCCATTGCACAACACAAAAAGTATGTGCTGCACGTACTTTTTTGAACTAGAGTGCATCGCACCTGTACTTAAAAAAGCACAGTGCTTTAACCCATTGCACGCATTTTGCTATGCAATCTTATTCAAAGTGCACGGTGGCTATCGCACCATGTATGGTGGATATTCGCTCTGCAGCTGATAATCAATACACTGCGCATACATATAAGCTGTAATGCGCGTGCATGATGCTGGGCAGGGATGAAGTCTGGCTACTTTTTCTATTTTCAAGCCATTTGCAAGGTGATGGACAGCAAGTAGGCATCTGGGGATGGTAAACTGCCATTTCATGGGATTGCCAAGAAAAATGCCAGGCCTGCCAGAAAAACAATGGGAAAAAGTAGGCGTGCCTAAGCGTTTTAGGGGAGAGCGTGGGATGTCAGCAACAGACCGGATATATTCATTTTCATTGCAGCCACTGAGTAAGTCTCTAGCTACTCTGAGCCTGCGATGACTATTGCACAGTGGAAAACTCATTGGATGTTGATCCTGTAAGGATGGGTTTTGAAGATACCACCTCTATGCTGATGACACACAACTCTACCTCTCCTCTCCGGATCTGTCCCCCACTGTCCTCTCCACTATCTCCTCCTGGATTTCTGAGTGCTCTCTCAAGCTCAATATGGATAAAACTGAACTCATAATCTTTCCTTAAGCCTGCTGCTTGGGTGTCACTCTTGATTATTCCTTTTGCCCCCCACACCCAAGCTCTGACGCAATCTTGTAGGTTCCAGATACTCAATATTGCTTGCATCAGTTAATTTCTCTCCCAGTGTGCAACTAAACTTATCATCCACTCACTGGTCATGTCACGGCTCGACTACTGCAACATTCTCCTCACTGGCCCTGCTCACTCCCATTTCGCTCCCCTCCAATATTTCCTCTACTCTGCGGCTAGGATTATCTTCCTCTCCCACCACTCCACTTCTGCCAATCCCCTTCGACAAAATCTGCACTGGCTCCCATTCCCCTACAGAATATTCTTCAAGCTCCTCACACTCACATACAAGGCCATCTTTAATTTTACTGCTCCATACATCTCCAATCTCATCTCCCTTCATACTCTCTCCCGCTCTCTATGGCTGGCCAATAACCATCTCCTCTACCCTGGTCACTACTTCCCATGCTTGAGCTAAAGATTTTTCCCCTGCTGCACCCCTTCAGTTGAACATGCTCCTCCACTCCATTAGACTCCCCAACCTTACAAAGCTTCAGTCACTGAAAACCCAGCTATTCATCAAAGCATACCCTTCTGCCACATAACCTAGTCCTGAGGCTGCTTCTCTAACCCCCTGCCTCATGCCTTGATCATCTCTGCTTTTATTTGCTTACATTTGCTTACATTCTGCGATCAAGTTACCTTCTGCTTGCTTGCACAGCATGTTTTCCTTCTGTCCCCATTTCCCACTAGATTGTAAGCTCCTCAGGGCAGGACCATCTTCCCTCATTTTGTTGTAGTTGTTAGGATGCTCTTACCTGGAGCTCCAGGCATGGCGTTCATGCTGGAGCTTCGGCAGCGGGGTCCTCCATGTTCTTCCAGCGTCTGCCAGGATGGAGGGCAGAAGCGCCAGAGCCATTACTAAGCAAAGGTGTGGGTGTCCATCCTCTGCACGGCAACAAGGACGCCAACAGGGGATGGCGGCTGACATCACTACACTATGGGCTTTTTGAATAAAGCCCATCTCACCGGGCAGCCTGACGCCGGTGATAGCGTCCTGTCAGAGCCTTGCTTGTTTGCTCTCCTTCGCCTGCTCCCGGTCTCCTGCCTGGTTTCTCAAGCTGTGAATTTCCAGCATGCGCCTGCCTGTTTTCTGCCAGCTCCAGAGCTCCCCTGGCTGTACCTGCTTCATTCCATCTTGTCAGATAAGTCAGGGGATATTCTCCTGCAGTGCTTTATATTTTATTGCACCTTTTTGAATTATTGCATTCCCAACTGTAGGGACCATACCCTGTTGTGGTCTGTGCACTTGTGTACTTGCATCAGTATTCTCTTTGTTATTTGGTATTATCGTATGCATTGTTGCATCTTATGTATTTTGGAGGTTTTATGTCCTAGGTATCACCTTGGATTGTTGCACCCGTGTGTTCATTTTCCCACGTATAGAAAAGGGGGTCAGTGTGTGGGTTGTCAATCTTACCCATTTCTTGCAGTGCTCAAACCTCCTGTAAGCAGCCTTGTCCCATATAAGACCTGGCGGCACTGGTCTGAGGCCGGACCTAATTAGGCCCCACAAACAGGAAGCAAACAGGACCATTGGGCATCAGCAACACACCCTGATCCCTAACAGTTGCCCTCTTCTTCTCACAATTCACTTAATGCTCTCTCCTACTCAGCGACCAACTTTGTCTGCATACTCTCCTGCTGATAAATTCTCATCTCTTGCCTTTGGCCGCCAGCCCATAGTAGTATGCTGACTACTCCCTCACTACATATTGTATTGTGGTGCTCTTTGTTACCTGTACTTATTTTTTGTTATTTACATATAGTGTAATGTTAAATTCTGTCTCAATGTACTGTTCCATTGTATGCCCTATGTACAGCGCTGCAAAACACTTGTGGCACATTATAAATAAAATGCAATAATAATATATGAATGGCTATGATGTCTTTAACCCCTTCCCGACATTTGACGTACATTTACGTCATGGCCGGGATGTACTTCCCGACACATGGCGTAAATGTACGTCATGGCTTTAAACTGTCCCCGCGTCTATAGACGCGGTGACAGTTTAAACATGTCTGCTGTCCCTGACAGCAGACATGTCCCTGCATGCCCAGGGGGGGCTGCGATGCCGCCCCCCCGTCGGCGATCGCTGTGATTGGCTGTTCAGTGTGAACAGCCAATTACAGCGTTTTCTGTGTCACCGGCGAATAACGTTCGCCGGTGACACAGGGATCGGTGGTGATTGGTGCTGTAAAGTACAGCACCAATCACCACGGGGTGTAAGGGTGACACTGGTGTCACCCCACCTCACCCTACCCGCCCCCAAAGGCCGTGATTGGTTCGTCGGACCGACGGACCAATCACAGCCATGGAGGGGGATTTAAACTAACGGTGACTGCACTGCAGACGCCATTCCGGTCTGGAATTGCGTGCAGTGCGGTCACCGTGCCAATCTGCCGTTTTACTGACCTGATCCTTGCAAAATACTTACCTGATCACAGCTTGTAGCGTTCCTGGAGCTTGTGACTTCCTGTGTTGTGCTGTGCTGTGTTGTGCTGCTGTGCTGCTGCAGTGTGTTCCAGTTATAGATAGAGAGAGATAGAGAGAGATAGAGAGAGATAGAGAGGGCTAGTGACAGAGAGTGCTATATTTTGTGCTGCTGCAGTGTGATAGAGTTATAGATAGAGAGATAGAGAGAGATAGAGAGAGATAGAGAGATAGTGACAGATTGTGCTATATATTTTTTATATATATACAGCTGTACTGCGTGTGCAACTGACTGCTGCCCCCCCTTTTGTGCTGATCAGTATAAATTAACTGATCAGCAACTTTTTGGGGGCACAGGTTTTTTTTTATATATATACTTGTCAGTGCTGCTGCTGCAGTGTCATAGAGTGGTAGATAGTGAGAGATAGAGAGATAGAGAGAGATAGTGATAGAAAGTGCTATATTTTGTGTCTGCTGCCCCCTTTTTGTGCACCCCCAGCAACTTTTTGGGGGGGGTGCAGGGGTTATTTTTTATATATATAACTGTCAGTGCTGCTGCTGCAGTGTCATAGAGTGATAGATAGTGAGAGATAGAGAGAGATAGAGAGAGATAGAGAGAGATAGAGAGATAGTGACAGAGAGTGATAGAGAGTGCTATATTTTGTGTCTGCTGCCCCCCCCCCCCTTTTGTGCTGATCACTATATCTGAGGTGATCAGCAACTTTTTGGGGGTGCAGAGGTTTTTTTTATATATACCTGCCAGTTGCACTGTCAGTTGCACCAAAGGTTGTGCACCTGCTGCCCCTCACTGGTAATCAGTGTCGCATCACTGATCACCTTTTTTTTTTTTTTTTGAGGGTGCTGTGGGGTCTTTTTTTAATCAAATTTTTTTGATCAAATTCCTGTTGCCTTTGAGCGCTGTTCAGTGACGGACGTTACTGACCAACATCTGTGCTCAATTTTTGGCGCAGGACCTTTTTTTTTTGCACTACATACACACTACACACTACACACTACATACTACATTGAAATAAAGTTTGTACCCCCCCTACACTATACACGTGTTGAAACATTTCACTACCAGAAACACAAAAATAAAAATGGCATCCCAAATGTCATCCCAAATGTCATCCCAGTCATCCAGAAGAATGTATTCAGCGGAGGAGGCATATGCCATGCTTGCCTCTGACTCTGACACAGCCAGTGAGGCAAGCGGGGAATTTGAAGGATTCATCTTAAGCTCCTCTTCCTCCTCTAGTGATGAGGGACCCCCTCAAAGACGCCCCCGTAGAGCAGCTGAGACCCCCCCCCAATAATTGATCTCGTATGGACCCCACCACCAGACAATTTTGAGCCCCAGGTTCCTGAGTTTTTGGCCATCCCAGGAATCCAATTTGATTCCACAGGTCTCAGAGAAATTGACTTTTTCAAATTATTTTTCTCTGATGATTTTATAAATTTAATGGTGGACCAAACTAATTTATATGCCCAGCAGTTTATTGCTCAAAACCCCACGTCATCATTTGCTAGGTGGACCCCTGTAGATGCAGTAGAGATGATGACGTTTTGGGGTCTGGTGTTTCATATGGGCATAGTAAAAAAGCCAGAAATTAGGCAATATTGGAGTACAGATGTTCTGTACAGCACCCCACTTTACCGTATGGCCATGACCCGGACTCGTTTTGAGTTAATCCTTAAATTTTTGCATTACACCGATAATGCACAGTGCCCACCCAGAGATGATCCCACCTTTGACCGGCTATTCAAAGTCAGGCCGGTCATTGATCACTTCAGTGCCAAATTTGAAGAGATGTACATCCCAGATAAATTCATTTGCATAGACGAGTCCCTTATACATTTTAAAGGAAGGGTTAAATTCCGCCAGTACCTTCCCAGTAAGAGGGCAAGGTATGGCATAAAAATGTATAAGCTGTGTGAAAGCACCTCAGGGTACACCCACAGGTTTAGGGTATATGAAGGGAAGGATTCAAGAATTGAACCGCCAGAATGCCCCCCCTCCCTCGTAGGTGTTAGTGGAAAAATTGTCTGGGATTTAGTGCACCCCTTCCTGGATAAAGGTTATCACCTCTATGTGGATAACTTTTACACCAGCATCCCCCTGTTTAAGGCCCTTGGTTCAAGAGGTACAGCAGCTTGCGGTACTGTGCGCAAGAACCAAAGAGGCCTCCCAAAAACGCACATTGCCCAAGTAATGAGAAGGGGTGAAAGCAGGGGAATATGCACCGAAAATATGTTGTTGGTCAAATATAAGGACAAAAGGGATGTCCTTATACTGACAACAATTCACGGAGACAGTACCACCTCCGTCCCTGTACGAGGTACCAGTACCCACACCTCAAAACCTAATTGTATCCTGGATTACAATAGGTACATGGGCGGAGTGGATCTTTCAGATCAGGTACTGAAGCCGTACAGTCCCCTGCGGAAAACAAAAATCTGGTACAAGAAGCTGGCCGTGTATATCATCCAGTTGGCACTGAATAACGCATATGTGCTATTCCGTTCTACCAGCCAGAGGGGGACATTTATGCACTTTCAAGAGGAAGTCATAAAGGGCCTAATATTTGGGAACCAGCAGGCAGAGGGCCCCAGTACTTCTAGTACTGGCCCCCGTATTGTACCAGGGCAGCATTTTCCTGATGAAATCCCCTCCACTGGAAAAAAGGGCAGGACACAAAAAAGGTGCAAAGTTTGCTATAAAAAGGGAATAAGAAAGCAAACTATTTTCCAGTGTGACACTTGCCCCGACAAACCCGGCCTATGTATAAAGGAGTGTTTTAAAATATACCACACATCTATGGATTATTAGGTTCATAATTTCACCGTGCTTCGGGGGTCTTGCTAATGCCACATAGCACCCACCATTCATTCCACCAGAATCTGAGCCGCAAAATCCAAAAATTACTCCTTCCCTTCTGAGTCCTGCCATGCACCCAACTGGTATTTTTTGGTCACATGTGAGGCATTGCCGTACTCGGGAGAAATTGGGGCACAGATTTTGGGGTGCTTTTTCTCCTTCATACCTTATCAAAATGAACAATTTTGAGCCAGAACTGCATTTTTGTGTAAAAAAATGTAATTTTTCATTTTCACTGCCCAGTTGTATCAAAATTGGTAAAACCCCTGGGGGTTTGTAATGTACACTATACCCCTAGATGAATTCCCTGAGGGGTGTAGTTTGCAAAATGGGGTCACTTGTGGGGGGGTTCCACTGTATTGGTGCTTTGGGGGTCTTGCTAATGCGACATAGCACCCACCAAAATTCCACCAGAATCTGAGCTGCAAAATCCAAATATCACTCCTTCCCTTCTGAGTCCTGCCATTTTTTGGTCACACATGAAGGATTGCCGTACTCGGGAGAAATTGGGGCACAGATTTTGGGGTGCTTTTTCTCCTTCATACCTTCTGAAAATGAAAAATTTTGAGCCAGAACAGCATTTTTGTGTAAAAAATGTAATTTTTCATTTGCACAGCCCAGTTGTATCAAAATTGGTGAAACCCCTGGGGGTTTGAAATGTACACTATACCCCTAGATGAATTCCCTGAGGGGTGTAGTTTGCAAAATGGGGTCACTTGTGGGGGTTCCACTGTATTGGTGCTTCGGGGGTCTTGCTAATGCGACATAGCACCCACCATTCATTCCACCAGAATCTGAGCTGCAAAATCCAAAAATCACTCCTTCCCTTCTGAGTCCTGCCATGCACCCAACTGGTATTTTTTGGTCACATGTGAGGCATTGCCGTACTCGGGAGAAATTGGGGCACAGATTTTGGGGTGCTTTGTCTCCTTCATTCCTTGTGAAAATGACAAATTTGGAGCCAGAACTGCATTTTTGTGTAAAAAAATGTAATTTTTCATTTTCACTGCCCAGTTGTATCAAAATTGGTGAAACCCCTGGGGGTTTGAAATGTACACTATACCCCTAGATGAATTCCCTGAGGGGTGTAGTTTGCAAAATGGGGTCACTTGTGGGGGGTTCCACTGTATTGGTGCTTTGGGGGTCTTGTTAATGCGACATAGCACCCACCAAAATTCCACCAGAATCTGTGCTGCAAAATCCAAATATCACTCCTTCCCTTCTGAGTCCTGCCATGCACCCAACTGGTATTTTTTGGTCACATGTGAGGCATTGCCATACTCGGGAGAAATTGGGGCACAGATTTCGGGGTGGTTTGTCTCCTTCATTCCTTGTGAAAATGAAAAATTTTTAGCCAGAACTGCATTTTTGTGTAAAAAATTTAATTTTTCATTTGCACAGCCCAGTTGTATCAAAATTGGTGAAACCCCTGGGGGTTTGAAATGTACACTATACCCCTAGATGAATTCCCTGAGGGGTGTAGTTTGCAAAATGGGGTCACTTGTGGGGGGGTTCCACTGTATTGGTGCTTCGGGGGTCTTGTTAATGCGACATAGCACCCACCAAAATTCCACCAGAATCTGTGCTGCAAAATCCAAATATCACTCCTTCCCTTCTGAGTCCTGCCATGCACCCAACTGGTATTTTTTGGTCACATGTGAGGCATTGCCATACTCGGGAGAAATTGGGGCACAGATTTTGGGGTGCTTTGTCTCCTTCATTCCTTGTGAAAATGAAAATTTTTTAGCCAGAACTGCATTTTTGTGTAAAAAATGTAATTTTTCATTTGCACAGCCCAGTTGTATCAAAATTGGTGAAACCCCTGGGGGTTTGAAATGTACACTATACCCCTAGATGAATTCCCTGAGGGGTGTAGTTTGCAAAATGGGGTCACTTGTGGGGGGGTTCCACTGTATTGGTGCTTCGGGGGTCTTGCTAATGCGACATAGCACCCACCAAAATTCCACCAGAATCTGTGCTGCAAAATCCAAATATCACTCCTTCCCTTCTGAGTCCTGCCATGCACCCAACTGGTATTTTTTGGTCACATGTGAGGCATTGCCATACTCGGGAGAAATTGGGGCACAGATTTTGGGGTGCTTTGTCTCCTTCATTCCTTGTGAAAATGACAAATTTGGAGCCAGAACTGCATTTTTGTGTAAAAAATGTAATTTTTCATTTGCACAGCCCAGTTGTATCAAAATTGGTGAAACCCCTGGGGGTTTGAAATGTACACTATACCCCTAGATGAATTCCCTGAGGGGTGTAGTTTGCAAAATGGGGTCACTTGTGGGGGGGTTCCTAACTTTTAGCATCTTATGGTGCCTAGAAACCTACATGGTGCCTAAAAAATAATCTCATAAAAAGGAGGCTCCAAAATCAAGTAGGTGCTCCTTCTATTATGAAGCCTGTGGTTTGGTCAACGTGCACACTAGGGCCACATATAGGATATTTATGAAAACAAAAGAATTGGGGGAATCAATTTTTAGTCACATTTCTCTAGTAAAATCTACTGTGTTCCTTAGAAAAATGTATTAAAATTGCAAATCTGCAAAAAAAATGAAATTTTGAAATTTCACCTACACTTTGTTTTAATTCCTGTGAAACACCTAAAGGGCTTAACAAACTTCCAAAATGCTGTTTTGAATACTGTGAGGGGTGCAGTTTTTGAAATGGCATCATTTATGGGGGTGTCTCACATACAAGTCCCTCAAAGTCACATCAGAACTGAACTGGTCCCTAAAAAAATCAGTGTTTGAAATTTTCTTGAAAATTTGAAAATTTGCTATTCATATTGTAAGCCTCCTAGTGTCCAAAAAAATAAAAAAGAAGTTGAAATAATGATGGAAACATAAAGTAGACATATGGTCTATGTTAGTTATTAACTATTTTGAGTGGTATGATTATTTGTCTCACAAGCAGAAAATTTAACATTTTGCAAATTGCTAAATTTTCCATTTTTTTCCGACATTTTGGTATTTTTCACAAAAAAACACAGACTGTATCGACGAAAATTTACCACTAACTTGAAGTACAATGTGTCACGAAAAAACAATCTCAAAATCACTGGGATAAGTAAAAGCAAAAAAAGTTATCCCCACTTAAGTGATACATGTCAGATTTGAAAAAAAGGGCTCTGTCAGGAAGGCAAAAACATGCTGTGTCAGGAAGGGGTTAAAAGGTTTGCACATCCATTCGCATGGCGTGCACATTAATTTGCAAGGTGGGATTTCACTATGGTGGGGCGGCATCTGCCTGAATGGTGGCTGCAGTAAATCTGCGGCCGTGCAATTAGGTCTGAATTACACTCAATGTATAGTAAGATGTGTAAGTGGAATTACTTATTAAAGTATGTAGTGGCACCAATGCCCTTTTTGTCACAGGGCACCAAAATGTCTAGTTACAGCTCTGCTATGGTTTGCTGCTAGAAGACACACAGGAGGCAAACGCAAATGACCAGGTTACTGGAAATCAATCTGAAAAAATTCCATTATTGTGTAGCAAGCAGGCAACAATGGCTAATCAATCAATAGCAACAGTTAATGCTGGTGCCTCCAGAATGAGTGTGAATAAGAGGGGCATGGCCATTGTAGCTCAATGTTATGCCTTTATGGTCTGTGTTATAGTTTGGCAAGATCCCTTATAACAACACTTACCTAATTACTGGGGTTAATGTAGCCGTGAGAAGAAAAAATGTGTGGCCCACAAAGTTGAGTGTTTATCATGGTACAGTAGCTCCGTAGGTTGCGGTTTGTCCATCTCATAGTATACCAATAAAGGCACATGTCTGATTAGTGGGTTTTGAGCTACCCATATAATATGCTGACCAGTCTCAGACTGGGGTATGAAGGACACACCGGGGGAATGCAGTGGTAACGGCCCATGCTTAGGGATGTGGCCAGTCTCCATAAAGGCTTGGCTGACCATTAGAGAGTGCATGATCTGTGCTTTTAGGATTAGACTGCTACAGGGGTGGGTTAGGGTTAAAGGAGTAGGGGAAAGGCATAGGGTCCCTCTCTGCATTTTCACCATCAGGAAGCCGGGGACAGTATTATGACCACTGGCATCCTAAATTCTGGGGTGCTATATGTACCTCAAGTGTGGACGTGCACTGCTACATCTTAGAGGCGTGCCATAAAATTATTTACATCAAATGCAGATAAGCCCCCAAAAGTAGTTAGAAAGAGCTACTGTACTTGACAATGATACGTGTCAGGGCTTGTGTATTGTGTTTTACAAGTGGTTCCATGTAAGCGGCCACAAGAAATCTTTTTTTAAAATGCATGTAGCCATAGGGATCATTGTGCACTATAACCACTGCAGGGAGAAGCCACGGATGATTCCATTTGAATGTACAATATATTTTTCTGTTTTTTTCCCCCCAAAAAATTTAACAGCTGCATAATGTGGTTTAGGTGAAATCAGGGAGATTGCTAGATTCTGCAGGGAGAGAGGGAGATTGCTGCTATTTCAGCTAGTCTCCTGCAGAAGGCCAGAGGGTAGGCACTATGCTGTACAGTAGCGTGTAGCCCCTGCTTGGTCTACAACATCCCTCTCCTTTTCAGAAGTTCAACTTGTAGCACAGTCCTGCTCTACATCTGCAGCTGTAATTAAAGCCTACAGCAGCCAAGAGGGGTGGGGGTTGCCCAGGGCACACCGAGTCTGTGTCCTCACCTTCTTATTTTTCGACTATATGTGATTTTATTAATTTCTGTTTTTGTTGTCGCCTTTTTATTTTAACTGACAGCTACTTGTAGTTATAGTAGAGAAGTATTACAGACTATAAAGTAAAGAAATATACTACTATTGTGAAGCTACTCACTGTTCTCAGTCACCTTTAAGGAAATATCAGTGTTTTTATTGTTCTTACATTAAATTTCAAACAAAGTAGATATGTACATTAAGAAAAATACAAGTGCTACATTGATTCAAAGGCCAACATTAACCGTTGTCATGACAAATTCTGCAAATGTCTCCAACTTTGGTTGAGAAGACATCCTTGTTATTGGCTACTCAACCAAGTTTATCCTTTCCATATACAACTAATCCATCACCCCTTGTTTGGTCACATGACATGGAGAATTATTCACAGGTACAATACTGTCATCTTAGAACAACAACAACAGAAGAATAGTACTGCCTGGCAATATACCTATACATTAAAAAAAACTAATACTTAAGAAAGATATGCTATTTTAGCTTAGTGATTCACATATACGTGCCGCAATAACCTTAATAAACAACATCAGTATTTCCTATTTAATAGTATTTGTAGTTGGTAACCAAACATTGCAAAAAACAAAATGACTATCATTCTTTGTAGACACATAAAAGTATGCAAGTCAGTCCAAGGCAAATGTTTAAATTGCTGCTCTCCTAGAGCCAGACACCAATCATTCCCTCACTCTATATGTACTACCTACTAACATTTATCTACAGTATATAGAGCCAGCTTATATTCCCTGGCCATTTACAATTCAGGAACGCTCCCTCTATACATATGTAGGAATCAATGAAAGACCGGGAAATGGGCCTGTTATTAAGACCTGCTTGCTGGGCTGGGAGTATTCAGATCCCAGCGAGGAGGTTAACGGCACCGAGCATCCCCCGCCTTCGCAGCTGTGCACACAGGGGGAAATCACTCACTATCTAATGATTTCCCTCCCCCTGCTCACAGAAGAGATTAAATCAGTATTTATCAAAGTTTGGTAAAAGATAAAATTCTGAACAATCGGATAAATCTGGGTACACGCTACACAACAGGGATTTGTTCCAACACTGGACTAAATGTATTTTTAATCAAAGACGTCTGATCGATTCGCTTGCATCAGTATAAATCTGCCGAAATTTACAATTGAAGCTGTACATTTTCAATCCCAAAATAATCTTCCTTTTATCAGGTGCCAGTGAAAATTATAACTGATGCATATATTCCCTACATATATTTATTGCACACTTTTGTGTTATTAAAGAAAAAACACAATTTCACAGAATTGTTTAATTCTAAAACAGTAAAATGTAAAATAAATTACCAAGTACTGTAATCATAATTTTCTGTAATTTATTTGCAGTGAAAGAACAATCTTCGTGAATTTACTCATTGACATGTCAGCATGTATCTACACTGTGTATGTTTTGTGGTTGGACCTCCTGCACAGAGGAACAAAAATCTGAGAGTATCGCCACACTGTAACACACAATAAAGCACACTATGCTGGGTCCTGTGTGCAGAATTCTCAGTACCTTGCACATTTAGGGTCTGATAAAGAGTTAAACAGTTGCAAAATGATTCTGCCCATCCGCAGCAAATAGGCCACACACATTGACTAAATGTGCCCACATAATTATGAACAGATGCAGGCCAGCACAGAATATGTGCCTTTCAAGACCATATCATTTTTGGGAACACTGTGATTAGAATGAAGGTTGTCAGCGCTATCTCAACTGCTTATGATTGGCTGGTTGAAAAATGAATCTCTGAATTGGATAGGTGATGCTTATAGAGTGTGTGCTTTCCTCATTCATCATGCATATATTATGTCCTGTATCCACAAAATAGAGAGATGTAATAAATTGAATTATTATTTTGGAGCAAAACAAAGAGTTAAAAACCTGTGTGCAAGTGAATGTATAGCAATGTACACCTGAGCTTCTGGGAATATATACAATACCAGTCATCCATGTCGAGGTATGTAGGTGTAGGGGGTGTGTGTGTGTGTGTGTGTGTGTGTGTGTGTGTGTGTGTGTGTGTGTGTGTGTGTGTGCACACAGGGGCATTAGGCTTTTATTAAATAGGATTTTTCTGTGGGGATTTTGTCTATTATACAACCACCTCAGCATCAAGCCCTTAGGGGTAATTATGTGGTGGATGCAGCTGCGGTTCTAGTCACATCTATGATGTTAGGCTAATGCCACGGCTGATTTTCAAACAACTGAGATGCTCACTTGCTGTATTTAATAACAGATTTCCATCACTGTGTGGATTTATATGCACCATTGGAGCAACATCTGTTGCATTCTTGAACTATGTACCAGCCGTATGGCAGGGGGCGGCAGAGTCCCCATCTGAGCAAGGCCTCCTGTGTGAGCGGCTATGCATCTTTGAATGTAGCTGGTTTCACCCCCCCCCCCCCCAGGACTCATGTGCAGTGTGCACTAAATCCACCTAATCAGGCCTTTAATGTGCATTACAGTGTAAATAGAGAATGTGCCAGTAAATTCCATTGTTTCTGGAGATGTTCCGAAGGGGAATTTGAATTGGATCCTCATATGGATCGTTCTACAGTAAATTACCCTTCACAGTTCTTCTGCATATTTTTGCTGTCCTCTAACTCTTGCAGTTCTTCAGACAATTTATATACTGCAATATTAAGTGCCTTCTAAAGTGAAGTGTGCCTAAATAACTATACAGTATGGTAAATTATGGATTGAGACAAATAGAATCCCCCTCAAACAACAGATTTTGGACCAGATGCACTAAGCTTCAAAAGTGATAAAACGGAGAGTGATAAACAACGAGCCAATCAGCTCCTGCCTGACATTTTTCAAACCCAGCCTGTGACATACAGTAGCAGGTGAGAGCTGATTGGCTGGCTGTTTATCACTCTCCACTTGATCACTTTTGAAGCTTAGTGCATCTGGCCCTTTATCTTTCTAGTCTTCAGTCGGGATGTCCCTACAGCTCCTACACAACAAGTTTCTATACCTCATATTGCTCCACCAAACCCACCAATTACTATAGTTGCTTGATCTGACATATCAAATATATTACATTTTATCCTGCACTCTTGACTCCTTATTTCTGGCATCCTATGACTTGAATAAATGAAACACATAAGACATGGGCTCCCTCCACACCACAGCTTTTCTATTGTATGTTAACTCTTTTCCAGCCAGAGCAATCTGCAACACGATTGGACAGTATGTTTCAGAGTATTGTAGGCTTCTTTGGCAGTGAAAGAGTTAAGGATCTGATGCTGTCTCTCTCCTGTAGGTTCGTCATTAACAAATATTCAGTGATTTCCTTTAGAGCTGAATCCCTTATATTAGTGGACTATGGGTGGAGGATTTCAAGTGGAATGTTTCCTTGGGTCTTATTTTCGGATCAGCTCAGATGTTAATTGACAGTCTGGGTCTTGATTAGGATCATAAGGCACATTCAGCTTGCTTCCATTATTCCGATCAACACACCAACATTTTCCACGTTGTCCGTCAAGAGCTGGGTGACACTATGAGAAACAGATGAGAAGAAAGATAATGGTACTGGAAGCTCAGATACACATAAATAACCACTGCAGGGTACACTAGTTCCACATATGCATACACTTGCTACTACATGCTGCTACGGTATTTGGAACAATGATAGCATAACATAAAACTATGAATATAAAAACTATATAATAATGGCACGCAAAATATGTTCTAGGAAATAATGTGAGGGATTGGAGCAGTGCTGCAAGTAAGGGGGTACGGCGTGGTACGGAGTACCTGTAAGAAATATGTTGCAGGTACGCAGTACCACTTACCCCCTGACCCACTGTCAATTCTATTTTTATTTTAAGTCTAAATATAATGCATCCGCAGCCCGCCCACCCAGCGTTATGATTGGTGATGGATGCAGCTATCGGCTACTGCTGATTTAGCCTGTCACACTGACCTGTCAGTGTGACAGGCTAAATCATCAGCGGTGCTGACAGCATGAAGAGCAGGCTCCACAATTGTAAGCACAAGCTGCAGGGCCGTCTTAACAGCAGTGTGGGCCCCTGGGCAAAGCAATGCACTGGGGCCCTTACCCATTCTCTCCTCCTTGGGGTGGGGGTGCTATCAGCAGCAGCTTTAATGTCCCACGGGTGGCAGGGGGTGCTCTAAATTCCATTCAACATGTAGGACCTGGAGCAGTAACTTCTGCTAATTACTCCTTTATTGCACAGGTGGTGGGAGGGTGAACACTAACGTGTGGAAGGGGGCACTGAGCTGAATGAAGGGTCCCTTGTAAATGACTTCCAGGGAGGTAGGGGGTGTTTTATACGCAGGGGAGGGTTGGATAATGGAGTGGGCTTAATATTCATCATTTTCCGGTGGATGGGCAGCATGTTTGACTGCAGATATCGTCATTATCTGGAAATAGATTTCTTAGCCTACAATAGTATAAAAGCCTAGAGTCCCAACTTTCAGGAGGTGCTGGGGACTTGGGGATCAGAGATCAGGAGCCAGAGCAATCCATTGACAAAAAGGCGGCCAATAGAATCAGTCTGAGGAGAGGCGCAGAAGATGAAACATCTCTGCGCCTCTCCAGTACGTGAGCGGGTACCAGCCGGGAGCAGTGCGTCTGCCGGAGAAGATGCCGGGGTCGTCGCCGGGGACCAGGTAAGTAGGATTTCCTTCCTTAGGTACCCCTTTTGGATTACTTCGGATCCTGGACCCCAGAGACATCAGCCCTGGAGCCCAGGACCCCGGACCAGCCCCGGAACCAGGACCAAGGCCCCGGAACCGGACTCTTCAGCCCTGGAGCCCCGGACCAGCCCCGGAACCAGGACCAAGGCCCCGGAACCGGACTCTTCAGCCCTGGAGCCCCGGACCCAGGATCCAGGGACTGACCTACGGGCTCAAGGTAGGTAAGTATCAGTATGTGTGGGCTGTGGATGTATTAAACTTTTATTTTTCAGGGTGTCAGTGTGTTTTATTTAACTATTTTTTGTACTGTGGAACTACAAGTGCAAGCGGGCCCTTTAATGGGACAGCCCCGGACTTTCAGCATGGGCTGGTAAGTCCTGGAGGGGGGGGGGGGGACACCTTCATTGGGGGGGTCCCCACTTCCCCAGGACCCCTGCCCATGCTGACCAGCCACGGGGATAATGCTTTGGCCGCGGGACCTTATATAATAAGTGTCCCCCGGCTGTAGCATTACCCTGCTGGCTGGTTGGGTCTGGTGCTGGTTCTTAAAATACGGGGGACCCCTAGTCATTTTGTCCCCCATATTTTGGGAACCAGCGCTGGACCTTGAGCCTGGTGCTGGTTTCATTAAATCAAGGGGACCCCTATTTGTTTGTCCCTCTGATTTTATGATACCAGCACTGGCTTTTTGATCCCGGGGCTGGTTATGCTTAGGAGGGGGGACCGCACGCCGTATTTTTTTCTTTTAACTATTTTTTTACAACAGAACCATGCACAGATCTCAATGATCTGTGCATGTTTCTGATAAAATCGCCAGGCAGAACCTGGTCTATTTTTTTTTGCGATTTTTAGTAACCTTTACTAAAAATCGCAACCCATTAAATATGCGAGTTCTATACTTTTTAATGGGAAAACATCTGGATGCGATTTTTAGTCTAACTAAAAATTGCACCTTTAAAAAATGTGATTTTTGCCGCAAATCACACCCTATATAATATGCGATTTTCGGGAAATTCCCGAAAACGGCATATTTTGCGGAAAAAAAATCGCAAAAAAAAAAACCGCCTTCCATTACATTTCGCCCAAAGTGTTTATTTGGTCAAAATGGATTGTGCTGTCAGCCAGGTTGATGGTAATTCCGGGTGTCCCAGTATTGGCTGGTGCTGGGTGACCTGGACAGCACAGTGGGTGGTGGGGATGGGGGATGTGGCGCTTATCTGTGGTGGGGCAAATCACAGGTAAGGGATGCACAGGTGGGGCTGGTGCAGGGTATGGTCTCAGTCTCTGCGGTCGCGGTAAGCGTGTATGTCACCGGGTGCTGGCGTCCCTAACCGCTCGGTGGTGCATCCCAACACTTACCCGATACCAGTCCTTCTGTGGTGCGTTGCCGAGTCTCTGAAGATCTTCACCGGCGTTAGCACAGCGTGCCGCCGGCCGTTGTGTGTACACTGCTCTGACGGCTAGCCCCGTCACTTCCGGGTTCGGATGGTGATCGTGCGCCCGGAATTCAGGTGCTGCCGGAGCTGTGTTCGCTCAACTCCCGTGGCTGGGAGGAGACTTGGAAGTAGGTGAGAGTGCTGTGTGCTGGCCAACGCGTTTCGGCCGTGGTCAGGCCTTTTTCATCCCTTACCTGTGATTTGCCCCACCACAGATAAGCGCCTCATCCCCCATCCCCACCTCCCACTGTGCTGTCCAGGTCAATACTGGGACACCCGGACTTACCATCAACCTGGCTGACAGCACAGTCCATTTTGACCAAATAAACACTTGCACTACAGTATACCTATCGTGTCCTTTGCATCCATGCAGTGTTACACAGATAAAATTCTGCACTTTAGAGGGTGAGCGCAGGGCATTTCTCTATTTCAAAATATAAAACTGTACACCAGACGTTTGGAGCTAGAGCAGGGACCGGCTGCTGGAAGGCTGATATCTCTGATTCTGGGCATGAAAGAGACAAGCTGCTAGTGTCGACAGAAAGGGGAGAGTCCCAGCTTTTGGAATATACTCTCTGAAAAACTCTAAGGGTCGCATTTATCAACCAATGTTTGCGGCTAAATCCCCCAAAACACCTGTTTTCGGGGGGTTAACCACAAATATTAAGTACAGTATCCCCCTAATGTATCACAGGAGACTGTAGCAGAAATCTTCGATCCCTGCTGCGATCCCCCCCCTGCAGCGTCACCGGCCGCATCCCCCATAGGTTTCTATGGGGGATGCGAAGCTGCCCGATGTATCAACATAGGGCAGCCCGGCTTCGCACCCCTGGGCTATCACCATTCTGATATGGTGATAGCCCATTGTAGCCTATGGCTACACATCGCACTGCCCGAGCGGTAATATTCCGCCCAGATCGTATTATAAATGCGATCAATGGTAAATGGGGGCCCTAGTCAGAGAGAACCTGAGAAATATGACTGTGAATTGCAATTAAAAGGTCGGATGTGGACTGCTGCTTTGAAGTTGGATATCTCCAGTTCCCCAGGGCCGATTTTCAAAATTCTGGTATCCCTGGAAAAAGGTGATCCTCAGCTATCAGAATAGGGCCCTTATACACTTTGTGCCCCTGGGCAAGTGCCCATTAAGCCCATACGAAAAGACGGCCCTGACAAGCTGTCCTGCTCTCCCCCAAGCAAGAGCCAACCCACCCCAGTCATTCCCTGCTGTTTCTCATTCCTTGTCTCCTGATGCCATGCTACTATTGTCATTTAGTCACTCCTCTAGCTTTGTGTGGCCGCGCCCCCTCATGACACATGGCCACGCCCATTTTTGGTGGAGGCTATCAGTACCACCAAGAAAAAAATCTTACTTGCACCACTGGATTGGAGTGTACTCATTGGTTCAGCCGTCCAGTAAAAGCGATCTCTAATGCCTTTGGAAGTTAAAATGCACTAGTACTACCATCTATTTTCCATGATATAACCGAAATATAGATTGTGGCTCCCAGACTCAAGGGTTTCGTTAGTGACAAAATGGTTCCGGATAGTAAAGAGAAAATGTCTGCAGCAAAATATGCAGAGATGCAACACATTCTATTTATGTATTGCAGGTATAACAACGTGCATGCCCACAGCAGTCTTTATTATGCTTTTGGTATGTATTTGCGGGTTTGTTAGCCTGGCTACAAAGGTGCATTATGGGAACATTATACACATGGGTTGCAGGGCCATTTAGAGTAGATCCCCAGTATCCCCCTCTTTGCAAGCCTAGTGCTTTCTAATCATCATGTTTTACTCATGCAGATGTAGACAAATCTTCAAATTCATATTTATTACATGTTTAAAAATAAAATAACTGAATTACAGGTACAGTAGCTTAATAAATACATACATAATTAAACTGAAGCACTAGATCACTCAGAACGCTCAGCGCAGCGCTGTGCCAGCGCTGTGTGCTGAGTGATGTGTCAGGGCGAGTGTTCTCCGGTGAGTATATTGGCCCTGTCACTGGGTTGCACATCGCTATTGCTATGACCCCTACACACGGAGTGATTTAGTCTAAGAGATCTAGTTCAATTAAGTCAGATCGCTTAGAAAATGCCCTAAAACCGCCCATGCGTAGGCCCTATTAAACCTATTGGTTTGACTATGGTTGTGAGCACCTTGGTATTACTACTGTAGTGGAAATCACAAATTGTACAGAATAAAGAGGAATGATCTAAAATGGGCAACCATGTCATGTTTTCGTCAGTTCTGGTGAGTTCCATTAAGATTTATATTTCCAAATCTATTAAAACAAAATAAGCAAAATTATTCTAAAACCTTTAACAGTCCACACAACATGTTGCTCATTACTTGGTTTATGAGATTCACTTGCCTAGCTTGGGAAGCGTTCCATAAATAAATAACAGACTGTTAAGATAAAACACATCTGGAGATAAGGATCAGTGGTTTTAGCAAGGATTGTAGAAACCAATGTGATGTTTGTGGCCTGTATTATATTCATCTGGTAACCTTTTGCCCTGGTGGCTAATGCTGTGTACACACGGGGGCGATAGGGGCTAGTAGTGATTGGAGTGTGCACCAGCGATAAATCGCCGGGTGCGCACTCCCGTTTTCAGCCCCTGAATGGTCGCTGGTCGGAGGAGCATGCTCCTCCGACCAGCGACTTCCCCTGCCTCTTCACCCAGCAGTGTTTAAATTTTCATCTGCGACCATCCATGGTCGCAGATGAAAACGGGACACGGGGCAATATGATTGCTGAGCAATATATTGCAAGCAATATATTGCCAGCGATCATATTGCCCCGTGTGTACGCACCTTAACGGAGTTCCTCATTGATTTCTCATACTGTATTTGGGGAATAAAATTCCCTTTATTATTAACCCATCTTTTCATATCCATTGCAATAGCCTTCATCGCACATTATTTTCCAGCTTCCATTGTTACCTGCTTGGGATTGTAGTTTCCTTCACGGTCACAATTTGGAATTGGAGTATTCAGAAAATCCTCCTGTGTTTTGGTCCTAAGCGATGCCAATCTCTCTAGTGCTACGTTTAGAGCCTGGTGACAGGAACCCTAGATAGATCAACAATGAAATGAAAAGTCAACTCCGATAATAAAAACAAAAAAGATGATAAATATTTTCCAGGTGCAAATGCACTCTTAAGAAAACATTGCCGGTGTCACTGGGGGACAAAGTAATAGATAATCTATAGTAGAGGATCAACTACCACGTCAACCAAAAACATGTTAACTGTTGTTTTGCAAGATTGGAAAACGCACAGAATAACAGTATCACATGCAACTCCTACCATTTTTGGTGCTTGATTATTGGTTGTTGGACGGTTCACGGTGAGTTTCTTCGTACTTTGCAATGCGTTCCGGTTTACTTTTGCATTCTCTTTCTGAATGCAGGTCTTATCGTTTGTAGGACATGGATTTAAGCTGATATTTGGGTGGTCATCATCTGCTGAAAAAAGTATGCGATTTAAAGATTAGTACATTGCATTTACAGAAATAAAGGCTCCCCTGAATATACAAAGCAGCAGTTTGGACTTACGTTACAGGAAAATGTATTTTTTTTACACCAATTTACAATGAGAAGGGTATGGACGACCCTTTCTATTTACAGATATAGCCATACTTAACAGAACATTCATTACAATATTTTGCCCACAGAAGTGATAGGTTCCGGTCATATTGGTGTCCATGTCGACACTAGAATGTCAACATAATAATAGAAAAAATATGTGCAGGTTCTGATTTACTCTGATTTCAAAGCAGGATCTTATTGGCTATCCCAAATCACATGACAGTTGTTGACAGTTGATAGCCAATAAGAT
Organism: Crinia signifera; assembly: GCF_055691185.1. NCBI lineage: Eukaryota > Metazoa > Chordata > Amphibia > Anura > Myobatrachidae > Crinia > Crinia signifera. The sequence continues at coordinate 132,910,512 of NC_139222.1, read as the reverse complement.
CCTGCTTTGAAATCAGAGTAAATCAGAACCTGCACATTTCTAGAAAAAAGCAGTGCAATTGGTGAGCTGATTGGCTGGAATATAATTGCAGGTTAATTTTAAAAAGGTACATTTGGGAAATCTCCCCAAACAGTTTTAACATCTGAAGGATTTATCACCCAGAACCCCCCACTGTTACTAGAGTAGACACCCACTGCCTGTAAAAACTGGCTGTTCAAACACTACTGTACCTCTGGTTCTTGACTAAGAAGAAGGCACACCCAAATCGATTGTTAGCTATTTACCACACATTTATAAATTAGTATGTATGTGTATGTACGAGCAAAGAACCTACCTACATACAAGTACCTTTGATCATTTCGCAAAGTGAATGTGGCAGACATTGAAGATAAATATGTTGGTAACAAAATTTATATTGGTTATATTTTTATCGATAATGCACTAAGATTGCTTTAAGCAGCAAAGAAATAACTGTAAAACAAGTAATTGTATATATACATTAAGATCTGGGTTACAAAGCAGACATGTAATGTAGGTCTACTGAGTTATTTGTTGTCAGTCTTATTAATAAACGATGTTAGCCAATCAGCTCCTGTCAGTTTTTTTAAAAAAATGACAGTTAGGAGCTGATTGGCCGGAGCACCATTTATCATTCGTAATGAGTGATAAGGAGAATATCACTTGTGTTGTTAAATCTATCCCCCAATTTTCAACCATTTCACACAGACCTCATTGCCAGTCATTTAACACAAACTCATACTGCATCACAGCTTGATTAAACTCTTAGGGCCAGATTTACTGTATCAAGCTTCAAAAGTGATAAAATGGAGAGTGGAGAGTGATAAACAGTCAACCAATCAGTTCCTAACTGCCATGTCACAGGCTGGGTTTGAAAAATAACAGGCTGGAGCTGATTGGCTGGCTGTTTATCACTCTCCATTTTATCACTTTTTGAAGCTTGATACATCTGGCCCTTAATCATGGACGTGCGGTGTGGTAAATGGCTCAAGAGTCCCTGGCAAGTACCAGAGCCAGATATGCACACAATATATGAGCCATGGGGTACATACCAGCATTATACACATGTGCAGCAGTGTGTACTGCTGGAGATTCACTGAGTTTTGATAAGAGATGTGCAGAAGAGGTAGCCAGGTGAGGCACTGCCTCACCTGCCATAGACTTTTTACTCCAGCGTTTTGACTATAAAAATGATTATAATAATAAAAATAAGATTTTTTTTTATAAATTATTTGTATTTTTGACATACTTTATCAATTCAAAATGCCGGCATATGCGCTAGTATGACAGGAAAGGCTGTGCCTCACCTGCCTCACCCCACCGCATGCCATTGACTCTTATGATAGTGTGTGGAGCTTATACAAAACCCTACAAGTGGAAAGGACACAGCCTCCTATGTGAGTATTGATATTGAGTGTCAGGCAGTGGCGGCTCTTACCATTATGGAGGGGGAGGGCTGTCGCAATGCGCCCCCCCCCCTCCGCTGCCGTCCCTGGTCGCTGCCGTCCCTGGCCACTGCTGCCATCCCCGGACACCGCGCGCACCCCTGTCCCTGCACAGGCTAGCGCATGCGCAGTAACGCCATACATACTGCGCATGCGCTGGCCCAATGTTCCACTATGTATTAATACATATTGTATACACCTGACCAATTCTATCAACTGTATAGTATTTATAGTACGTATATAAGCACACATTGAAAAATAAGGGGCATCCGCAAATGTCACCGGGCAGTACTGGCATGGGTTGTCAGCGCAGGGACACATTGCTCTGCTCCTGGACTTTCCTATTACTGTATGACTGCCATCACCTGTGTTGAAGCACCTTTCTTATCAATTAACCTGATCAACACAGGTTATGGCAATCATAGATTCAGGGGGAAGTGTGTGTGTGTGTTGCCCAGGTCCCATTAGCATCATTATATGCAATCACACTCCAACAGGGGAGTTGCAGCTGGTAATGGTACTCACCAGGAAGCCTATCCTGGCAGAAGTGGTGAGCGTCATGGCAGCGAAGCTGGCAACCAGGAGACCACAAAATGGCATCATCTGGGAGCGGGTGAGGTACTCCCAGGGGAGGGACAGGCTGTGGCAGCGGGGCTCAGGGAGCAGGTCCTGTAGGATGCAATTAGCAGCGAGGCTCAGGGAATGGGGGCTGGAGAAGGCAATAAGCGGAGGAGGTCAGAGGTCCTGGAGGATGCAGATAGCAACATCTCGCGCATCAGACCATTCCTCTCCACTGACGCAACCAAAATTCTCATTCACTCTCTTGTTATCTCCCGCCTTGACTACTGCAAAATCCTTCTCTCTGGGCTACCTCTCACCCGCCTCGCACCTCTCCAATCCATTCTTAACTCTGCTGCTAGGCTCATCTTCCTCACCCGCCGCTCTACCGCCGCCTCCCCCCTCTGTCTATCTCTTCACTGGCTCCCTATTCCTTTCCGAGTTCTCTTTAAACTCCTGACCAACACCTACAAGGCTCTCTCCTCCTCCACCGCTCCTTACCTCTCTTCACTGATCTCTATCCACACTCCCTCCCGTCCTCTTCGCTCCGTCACTGACCGCCGACTGACCTCTCACCTAATCACTTCCTCCCACTCCCACCTTCTCTCGCACTGCCACCCTGCACTGGAACAACCTCCCGCCACCCATCAGGCTTTCTGATTCCCTTACCTCCTTCAAGCGCTCCCTCAAAACCCACTTTTTTCGACTAGCCTATCCCTCCTCTTTTGATCCTCCTATCCTGCCTCCGTTCCTTCTTATCCTATTGTTTTTCATTCGTCCACCCACCTCCTTTTAGTATGTTAACTCTTATGTTAACTCTTATGAGTAGGACCCTCCTTCCTCATGTACTCACCCTACCTCTTTACCTCACCTGTGCTCCTGTCCTGTTCTTCCCTTCCTCTACTTCATCTTCAGTCTCCTCGACAATTTCGACACCTACTTCTGAACTGATTCTGATTTTAGTTCCACCAGCTATACCCCTATTTATGCTGCATTTTATCAACACACCCTGTACGTGACATTGTAATTTGTTTTTTGTTTGCTATGTACAGTGCTGAGGACACTTTGTGGCGCCTTATAAATAAACGTACTACTACTACATAGCGGCAGGCGAAGACAGCTTCCACAGCTAGCGGCCAGTCCGCGAGCAGAGAGGAAGGGAACCATCTCCAGCCCTGACATCCGATGCTGAGCCGCCAGTCCAGCACCATAGCAAGTAGTGCCACAGCCTCATCAGACAAGGCAGCGGGCAGCCAGACTCCTGCCTTGCGGGACCGGAGTGCGGAGTAGAGGTCACATACAGGTCCTGGAGCTGCAGCAGGTACCGTCATCCCTGGTGCAGGGTCCCGAGGGTGTGCACCTGGCCCTGGGAGTATCCCCACACCGGTAACCAAAGACGGGCACACTTGTCATGGCCAGACCCACTTGTTAGCCGGTCCAATCACATCAGCTTCAGTGACAGGGGCACTCGTGAAGGTGCTGCTTTGAATAGTTTTTTTAATGGGCTTTTGCAGCCCTCTGCATGTCCCTGCCCCCTGCCCACCCCCTGCTTTCAGCTTTTGTAATGGGCAGATCGAGGCACCACTTTCGGTGGATCCAAAATCAATTTAAACTTGCTATGCAGCAATAAAAATGATCACATTAATATAAGGAAGATACTTATGACAGAATATGTGCCATAAGTATCTTCTTTGTATTATTTTAATTATTAATGACAGGGGAGGAACTGCCTCCCCTGCCTCCCCTGACTGCAAATCCCTGGAGTTAGATATGAGTGAGGTGTGTTCAACTGAATTCTAAATTTCAGTGTAAAAATAAAGCAGCCAGTATTTACCCTGCACAGAAACAAAACAACTCACCCACATCTAACTCTCTCTGCAAACATTACATTTTCCCCACCTGAAGTGCACGTGGTATTGTCCATTAGATAAAGGTAACATGTGTATAGTCAAGTGCAGAAAACTGGAACCTGATACAGTACCTAGAGCAGGGGTGGCCAACCCGCGGCTCTCGAGCCCCCTGCTACAGTGTGGCTCGCCGGCTCCTGCTGGGTTACCACCCGTCCGGGATGGCATTCCCGGACTATACATTGTCCGGGAACAGAGCAGGGAGGGTCGGGCAGCCTCGCTGCCGTTGCCGGGGATCAAGCTCTGGCGCTGCCGGTGACCCGACATCACAGAGGACTGTGTGCGTCTGACTCTGCGGCTATTTTAAATCTCGCGCCGGCTCACGCAGCTAATCGGAGTGGCGGCTCCTGATTGGCTGCCAGTGTCGGACTGTGAGAGCTGGCGCGAGATTTCAAATAGCGCGCAGACCTACTCTCCTCTGACAGCTACAGCGGCTGGGGTGGGCTGCGCTGCCGCTGATAGTTCTCTGCCCAGCTGCCTGGCCTCACTGATCCCCCTGCCTGGCCTCACTGCTCCCCGTGCCTGGCCTCACTGCTCCCCATGCCTGGCCTCACTGCTCCCCGTGCCTGGCCTCACTGCTTCCCGTGCCTGGCCTCACTGCTCCCCTGCCTGGCCTCACTGCTCCCCTGCCTGGCCTCACTGCTCCCACTGCCTGGCCTCACCTCTCACTCCCCCCTTTGCAATGAGCATGTAACCCCTGGCAGACCATATAACCCCTGGCATAGTGCATGTTCCCCCTGAGCATGCAATCCCTGACATCGAGCATGAAATAGGAAACCCTTGGCATCAAGAATTAACCCCGTAGCAACGGGCTTTAGGTAAGCAGCACTTATATGTAATTGGCTTTACGGGTGTGGTATTATATATAATGGGCATTAAAAAGTGTGGCATAATGTGTAATGGGCATCATGGTGTTTAGTGTAATGGGCATTATGGTGTTTGGTATAACGTGTAATGGGCATTACGGTGTGTGGCATAACATGTAATGGGCATTATGGCATGTGGTATACTATATAATGGGTGTGTGACATGTAATCAGCATTACGGTGAATTTGGCGCGCACTGTCCATGTTATCCCTACTTAGAAATAAATTGAGTCCTGGCATAATGAATAATGGGCATCACAGTGTGTGGTATATCATGTAATGGGCATTACGGTATGTGGCATAACATGTAATGAGCATGGCATGTGATATACTATGTAATGGTTGTGTGACGTGTAATCGGCATTATGTTGTAAAATACCCGGCACCGTGAGAGCATATGTATCTGGCACTATTGGAGGCATATGTGTATTACACCCATCCAAGGGGTCCAAATAGACCACGCCCCTTTTTTCGGCGTGCCTTCGGCGGGCGCATGTTGTTGGCTCTTTAGCTAGACTACAGATATTTTTCGGCTCTTTACCTCTGACCGGTTGGCCACCCCTGACCTAGAGGATGAGCTGCAGGCCCACCGGGGGTTTCCCCTTTACCCCTGGTGGCTAGTCCAGCCCTCATGCTGACATATGTTTAAATGCCTGTTTATTATATCTGTACAAAGGGTGAGTTAGGAATGGATATCGCCCATTATACTTGGTGACTTTAGCAATGATTACATCAGAGTTTATTCATTTGTATATTTATAAGGCCAATTCTAACACCATTAATCAAATCAATCAGGTTATTATCTTTAATAAAAATTATCTGTGTGTATATGCACATTGGCCTTTAATCATGGAACTCCGTAGTGACATGAAATGTCCTTATACATTATACTACAGGCACATTATACCATATGTTTTTTCAGTAATTGGTGACACATTACTTGCAAACATTAGCTATGGAGTCTTATGTTCACCCTAGAATAATAGTCTGCTCCCCCTCTGCATGATGGCAGAGATCATAGTAAGCTTAGGGATATATACAGCCTGATACACTGACACAGACAGAAAGGAGCCAGGAAAAGTGTTACCGCTTTGGGGAGTTGCTGTTTTAGGCAAATTTACTAGTGAAACAATATCAAAGCCATAGCGTAAATCCCAGTGTTTGGTCCATGGTGTTAATGGGGTCACCCTTGGCTTCCATACCCTCCCCCCACCCCTGTCTGCAATTTGCAGTTCTGTAGCTCCAGGTTTCATGTGAGCTCATGGAAAGTCTGACAAGCCTTTCAGAAGGTGCTGGCTGGTCCATGTGCATTTCTCTCGAGCAGAGCTGGCGTGACATCCATCCAAGATGGTAATCTCAGAGAGCACGCTGAAGCTGGGCCAGGTTGGCAAGTGATTTCCCTGCTTTATGAGCAACAAGGGAGGATGTAAAGAATTTTAACATCTTGACGTCTGGAAAACTGGACAGACATTTGCACAATATTTCTGCTCTGCTACAATTGCCATATAAATATGTAACTGTATAAATCAATGTCACTACATCAAATTCGTTGTCATCGTTCTCCTCAAACATTTTTCATTATACTTAATTTTCTCATCATCTGCCCCAATTTCTCCCCAATTTCTTCTTCCCTTATGGGGCCTACACATGGGGCAATTCTAGATCGCCCAGAACTCTCAGAAAGATCGCTCAACACACATCGACGTGTCAGCGCTGTTTGCTGAGCCATCTGTCAGGGCCAGGGTGCACCAATGAGAACCCTGGCCCTGACCGGTGATTAACTAGATATATCCAGCATGCTGGATATTAATCTCTGGGCGATAGCAATGCACGGGGCTACGCATCACTATCGCCATGGCCCCTACTCCCAGAGCAATGTACTGTAGGATTATTTTCTAAGCGATCTAGTAAGATTGCTTAGAAAATGCCCTGAAATTGCCCCGTGTGTAGGGGCCATATGTTTACTTGTCTCTTTTCTCACTTTATTTGCACCTGTCCATTCTCTCTCATCCACAACTCACTCCAGGTATTAGAAATTAGATGCAGGGCACACAAGTCCCCTGTGACTCAAGGACCCATGTGCACCATGCATACTGCACCCATTAAAAATATGCCACTGTTCCAGACCCAATTTCAAACACATACCCCCCTAATCTCTGTCATTCTTATTCTTATACTAAACAGTTTTATCAAGATGGGTTAATTATTATTTTTTTAATTTATTTTTACCTCAACTCTGCTTCCTAATCTTCTTTCTCTTCCCACTCAGTGCACTGCACTTTACTTGCAGGTGATGCAGGCCCTGCCCACAAGAGCTTCCTTCTGATATCCAGGAAATCCTTGAAGATTACTCCCTGCCGAAGCTTTATTGCTTTAAACTCTAGGAATGTGTGGCCAGTCTCCAGCTCTCTCTGCTGCTCAATATCCAGCTGCTGAAAGTGCTACAGACAATATCCTTCTTCCTCCTCCCCCATGTGGCTGGCTGTTTTCTAGGATACATTTACTGTAGAATTCATAGTTGCCTACCCTCCTGCATTCTGCAGGAGACTCCCTGAAATAGCAGCAATCTCCCTCTCTCCCTCATTAGTCTACGAATCGCCCTCATTTCACCTAGCTTACATTACACTGTAAAAAAAATTTGGAAAAATTATAGATACATTTACATTGAATCATCAGCACCATTTCCTAGCACTATAACAAGTATAGTAGCTCTTACTCAATGCTTTGGGGCTCATCTACATTTGGATACAAGTCATTTTAAAAGATTGCTCTCAGATGTTGCAGTACACACCCACACTTCTAGGTGCCACGTTCACAATGTCTTTTCACAATCTCTTCATATATGGAACTAGACACGCCGTTTTGGGTGCGCTGTCCAAAATTCTCCCACCAACTAGCGCTGTCCAAAATTCTCCCACCAACTATAATCTCCCTGAATCTAGTTTTCAAAAGTTGTCAAGTATGGTAGAATTGTACACATCTCCCATAAACTGCACCATCCCTATCCACTTTGTAAAGTAATAGAAACCAAAGCTGAGCTTTATATAAGCATTATCCACATTTTCCATATAGTTACTGTATATTTGCGTAACTGGTAACTTCTCTAAACACTAGCAGTGTCAAAAAGGGACATGCATACCTTCCAACATCTGAAGAACAAAGCCGGTACACATTCTGATAGGGGGTGGCCATGGGAAAATGGGGCGTGGCCACGTCACCTTTCCGAATGTGTACTGGGCATTTTTTCCGATATTCAGTATGTATTTAACTTAACAGATCTACCTTGTGACAGCTTTTTACCCCAATGTACTGCCCTCGCTGGGTTTATAATACCCCCACATGGCTCTGCAGCACCAATTATGTACGCTATCTACTGATAATACCTCCCACATGGCACTGCAGCACCAATAATGGACCCCATGACTACTTAGTACAACATCACACTGCAACATCTACTGATAACACCCCATGTGACTCTATAGACCCTGGCATGTAGACCAACCATCCACAGCCTAGGTCCCCACTGTGAATTTTACCCTACGCAAGCAATTATACCCTGCTTACCTATGCCTCCAGTTCCCATTACCTGAGCCTGTACTGCCACTCGCCCACTCTGTGGCTTCTTTTCCTCTGATGCTCAAAACACCTCCTAACCCCCTGCGTGTGATTGGCCCCGGTGTGTCCAAGGCGGCTACCATTGGCTGCAGTGCTGTCAGTTTTAAAGCCTTGATCTGGTGCCAGCCTCTCTTCTCCCCTCGCTGCCTTTAGTGACATCACCATTTACCTCCGAGACCACTGCGCGATTGACTGATGCATTCTCTGCCGCCAATTGGTGCTGCCTCAGCTGTCGCGCAAGGTAGCTGAGTCCAAGCCACCCAAAAAATGGTACATTCAGTACACTTTTATTTAGTCAGAACAAGCCATTAAAAACCGGTACTGTACCGGCTAAATCAGTACAGTTGGAGGGTATGAGCATTAAGGGCCCACCAGTGGAATGAAGTGGTAAAGACCCATGTTTATGGGTGTGGCCAGTCACCAGAGGGGGTGTAGCCAGCTGCCACAGAGGCTTGGCTAACTTTTAAAGAGTTCAGGATCTGGACCCCTTGATAAATAAATATATATATATATATATATATATATATATATATATATATATATATATATATATATATATATACAAACACAGGGGGCCCAGCATTCACTACAACAAACTAACTCACCTTAACAATCAAATAATCAATTAAATAAATAATGGGGTTTTAGTTCATGAATTGATCAATGTATTTAAGCTTGCAGCCCATCGCCAAGGGACCCCATTTCACTGCAAGTCTTACACTACCAACTGGTTTTCATGGGAACCTGGCAACTGTTTGCTAAAATGAACACGTGTTTTTTTCTGGGTTAAAGCTCAACTGCCAAGTACCTTATGGCTTTTAAAGGAGAGACAATCCCAGCACCTGAATAAGTATTAAAGGGGCAGCTGTCACAGGTTTCAGGTAAATGAGCTTATCTAGGGTGCATGAGAAAGCTATGATCACAGTAACATAGGTTAATTAAAAATCAACCCAAATATAAGATACAGAAGTACCAACACACTCGCCATTCCTAAGAATGGGGGGCAAACAGAACCCACTTCCCAGGATGGGGTGCAGTGGCCTGTGACCACACACTCTAGTAAATACAAACACAGGGGGCCCAGCACTCACTATAAGTGCTGGGCCCCTGTGTTTGTATTTACTAGAGCTGTTGAGATAGGGCTTCGCCAGCCTGCTGCTGCCGAAGCCGATAGCCGCAGTTGGCGGAACGGTCAGCGATGCTGGCAGTTCATACATTCGGCCTGCTATCATTTAAATGTGTGCTGAGCGATCTTGCTGAGCGTTCTAGCATTGCCCCATGTGTAGACTCCATACATAGGCGTGCGCACGGGGGGTGCCGGGGGTGCACAGGCACCTCCTAATGTCTGCACAATTGCAGTACCTCTTCATGACCAGCAGTACGGCAGCCACAGCCAGAGCCTCTGATCTGATCTGCGGGACTACGCACCTGGCTCCCCGCTGCCCTGACTCCTTGAGTGACAGATGAGAGACAGATGAGAGACCTAGCAAGACAGCCAAGCAATGGCTCGGCTGTCCAGTGGGGTTGGGGTATTAGGCAGGAGCCTGCAGGCTCAGTGATTGGCTGAGCCGCAGGTTGTGCAGGGATCAAAGAGGCGGGATCAGCATTATGATTATGCTCCATTGGCTTTGTGTAATTCTTCTTTTTTGAGTGCCTCCCACCAGCTGTAACGGTCCGGTTTGTGGGCGGCACTCCAAATAATAGACAAATAGGGGATGTGATGCCAACATTTCAAATGTATTATAACATTTTTCGTAAGGGTATCACATCCCATATTTGTCTATTATATGGAGTGCCGCCCACAAACCGGACCATCTTACATAGGAGCAGCTTACAAACTTCTCCCGGGAGAGCACCCTGGCTTATGGTATAGTAAGTCTAGTGCCTTCCATCAGTAAGCATGGCTACAGTATCTCATTGCTAATAGGGAGTGAGTCATTATAGCATGCTATATATGTGTGTGTATGGGTTTCCTTATGGATGACTGGCAGTCAAATGCTGATGCTGGCATCAAAAGGAATGGGTCAAGTGAGGTGAATATACTTACCCTCCCCCTACCCCACCCCCCCTGCAGCCTCACACTTACCCTCCCCATTAGTGCCTTACCCTCTGCCCCAAAGTCTAACTCTAAAGCCCCACACACATGGGGCGATGCTGTCCTCTGCGCTGAGCGACTTGCTAAGCACAGATCGGTAAACACATATTGGGGCACACAAGGGATGCTGTGTGCTGAGCGATCTGTGCAGTTTAGTTTGTAATGATGCCGAATAGGTGCTGATGGACATGTCCAGTAGGAGGTCATGGACACGCCAAGTAGGCGGTGATGGACATGCCCCCCCTAAGAAAATGTGCTGCGCACGGCTATGGCCCCATATGGGAAGGAAAAATTTGGGCAGATGATGAGAAAATTAAGTATAATGAAAAATGTTTGAGGAGAACTAATTTGTTGTAGTGACATTGATTTATACAGTCACACATTTATATGGCAATTGTAGCAGAGCAGAATTTATTGCGCAATTGTCTGTCCAGTTTTCCAGATGTCAAGATGTTAAAATTCTTTACATACTCCGTTGTTACTCATAAAGCAGGGAAATCACTTGCCAACCTGGCCCAGCTTCAGCGCGCTGTCTGAGATTACCATCTTGGATGGATGTTATGCCAGATCAAGCCACCGAGCCCGCAGCATGGCGAAAGCAGCAAGCCCGCAAGGGGCTTCTTCGCGCACACCCCACTGTCGGAGTAGCGGCAATGACAATCGGGATCCCGAATGTAGGACCCTCACACCACACCCCTCTGATGGAAGGCTATTCCACTTCTCTACTACTCTTTTTTGTGAAGTCATTTGTCCTCAAATTTCTCTCCCTCCTTTTCTCTGTATCAGTGCATGTCAACAGTTTCTAATATGGTCTCCCTCCTGTACCTTGTAAAAATAATTGGTATGTCTGAAAGTTTATACACTGCTCAAAAAAATAAAGGGAACACTTAAACAATGCAATGTAACCATGTAAATCACACTTCTGTGAAATCAAACTGTCCACTTAGGAAGCAACACTGATTGACAATCAATTTAGGAGTGTGATTCCCCCTTTGTTGGTATGGCTGGTCTGCTCCAGGTTAGCACACCTTAACACTTTATTAACACTTATGTTTTTCCTATCACATTGTATATATTTTGTATTATTGTAATCACACCTTCACTTCCTTACATAGCACTTATGTGCTTCTTATTAACCCATACAAACTTTAATTTGTGTGCTGCCCTGGAGTACTCAGCCTGTGTCGGCATGTTGGCCACACCTTAGACCCATACCCAGTATTAGGGACCCCCAGTGACACAGAGACGCCTTGACGTACGGCCTGGGGGCATAGCCCTATATCTGCAGATATATTCAACCAAGATCTCTGTATTATCTGGTTATTATGTAGATATTTCTCACTCACTGTGCAATTGGGATACAAAATGTTTTTTTTTTCCTAACCAGAATTACCCCTCCCTTTTGGCACCTGAGTGACATCACAATCTGATTGAGCAGCTTGTCAACAAATGTGTTGTCACAATCAATTTTGCATGCTGTTGTGCAAGTGGAATGGACAACAGATGGAAATTATAGGCAATTAGCAAGACACCCCCAATAAAGGAGTTGTTCTGGAGGTGGTGACCACAGACCACTTCTCAGCTCCTATGCTTTCTGGCTGATGTTTTGGTCACTTTTGAAAGCTGGCGGTGCTTTCACTCTAGTGGTAGCATGAGATGGAGTCTACAACCCACACTCAGGGTCTCAGGTAGTGCAGCTCATCCAGGATGGCACATCAATGCGAACTGCGGCAAGAATGTTTGCTGTCTGTCAGCATAGTGTCCAGAGAATGGAGGCACTACCAGGAGACAGGCCAATACATCAGGAGATGTGAAGGAGGCTGTAGGAGGGCAACAACCCAGCAGCAGGACCACTGCCTCCGCCTTTCTGCAAGGAGTAACAGGAGGAGCACTGCCAGAGCCCTGCAAAATGACCTCCAGCAGGCCACAAAATGTGCATGTGTCAACTGAAACGGTCAGAAACAGACTCCATGAGGTGGCGGTTGTGCTTACAGTCCAACTCTGTGCAGGATGTTTGGCATTTGCCAAAGAACACCAAGATTGGCAAATTCGTCACTGGCACCCTGTGTTCTTGACAGATGAAAGCAGGTTCTCAATGAGCGCGTGACAGATGTGACAGAGGGCGGGATGTTCTAACAGATGCAGCCTTGTTTCTCCCCCCTTCGCTGGCCGACTGCATTCTTAATGATCGCATATACTCTAACATAAGCGATCATTAACACAAGGGACAGCTCTTGCGATAAAAAGCTGTCCCTTGCGATGTGGCGCCAGTGCTGGACTTCTGGGTCTGAGACAGCACATTCAACTATGTAAAGAACACAGTATTTACCGTAATAAGAATATTTCATTCATTCAGGTCTAGTGTGTAATTTCTCATCACTGCCCCAAACTATGCATATTAAGATCTTTTAGTATTGTGATGTAGGCCATGCATCATTTTAGTTGCCCTTCTTTGTAGTGTCTCTAATATATTTATATCCTTCTGGAGATACAGCATGGCCTCCAAACTAAACATGGTATTCTAGATGAGGCCGTACCAGTTACCTTTCCCTGTAACTTCTGCCAATACCCTCAAAACCTCTCTAGAACTCTTTCTCTTCATCCATATACTGTAAGTACCTATAACTCCTCCTATTTCTCCATATAACTTATCTCTAAATATTATTACTATCTAAAACTTTTTTATAACTCTTCCTTTTACTCCATGTAACCTTTCTATAGCTTCTCCTATTTGTTATAATAATTCATCATATTCTCAGCAGCATGAATAGTGTAATGGATAGTATTACTACCCCACAGCACTAAGGTCATAGGTTTGATTCCCACCATGGTCCTAACTGTGCAGAGTTTGTATATTCTTTACGTACTTGCGTGGGTTTACTCTGGGTACTCCGGTTTCCTCCCACATTCCAAAAATATACTGGTTGGCTAATTGGCTCCCAATGAAATTAACCCTGGAATGTGTGTGTGTGTGTGTGTGTGTGTGTGTGTACATGTGTAGGGAATATAGATTGCAAGCTCCACTGGGGCAGGGGCATGTGAATGGCCAACTATTCTCTGTAAAATTCTACGGAATGTGCGCTATGTAAATAACTGTTATAAAAAATAAATATATATCCTCTCCCTATAATTTTTGCTATTACTCCATGGATATGAAATCTATAACTTCTCCTAATTCTGTTATACTTCTTCCTCATATTATACTATATAACCTGCATAACCCATTTCGTAGGCTGGTCCTCCGACCCCCTGCCCCATGCATGGTCATCTATGCCTGCTTACAGTACATCCTACTATCAAGCAACCTTCCGCTTGCTTGCACCTCATGTAATCTGTCTGTCTCCTCTATCTAATAGATTGTATGCTTCTCAGAGCAGGGCACTCTTCCCTCCTGTTGTCAAAGCCCTTCTCTCCACATTCACTGACAGCTCGTCCCATACGCAAACACTCAGCGACCATCTTTATCCGTATACTCATCTCCATCTGTGGCCACCAGCCCCTAGTAGTACGTTGATCACGTCCTCACTACTTACATCTAAGCTGTACTCTGTATTTAATTGTGGCATTCATTTTACCTGTACTCTATTTTTGTTATTTATTTACTGTAATGTTAAGTTTTGTCTCCTTGTTCCATTCCTTTGTACGGCGCTGGAAAACACTTGTGGCGCCTTATTAATAAAAATATAAGGTACTTGTTTCCTAGCACGGCCACAATCGCGGGCATCGTGTGTAATTTTTAGTGGTATACGACGCGACCGACGCGATGCCCCCGATTTTCCCATTGAAATGCATTGAAAACAGTGAAAATCGTGTCGGTCGCGTCGTATGCGGCTAAAAGAGGCTTAAATGGTGCAGACGCGATGCAAACGATTTCCCCATAGGAAACAATGTTAAATGGCTCAATGTACCCGCGATGCCCCCGATTTCCCATAGGGAACAATGTTAAATGACTCAATTTCACCAAATCATCATAGGGACCAATGGTAAATGGCCCAGAAACCCCCAAAAGTTTTTTACGCCACCCCACGATCAACGCGAACCCGAAGCGTGGCGAGCGGCGGCGGTACGCGTCCTCCGACCTTTTCATACCCCCACTATCCACGTCGGCGTGGAGTTGAGAATAGAATAGTGTGGCGAGCGCAGCGAGCCACCGAGCCCGAAGCGTGGCGAGCGGACGCGGATACCTTCACAGGTAAACGCGTCCCTTCGCGGGCTTCACAGGTATCCGGGTCCCCTCGCGGGGCTCGCTGCGCTCGCCACGCTTCGGGCTCGGTGGCTCGCTGCGCTCGCCACACTATTCTATTCTCAACTCCACGCCGACGTGGATAGTGGGGGTATGAAAAGGTCGGAGGACGCGTACCACCGCCCCTCGCGGGCTCGCTGCGCTCGCCACGCTTCGGGTTCGCGTTGATCGTGGGGTGGCGTAAAATACTTTTGGGGGGACATTTCACTGTTCAGGGGTGTTTTGGGGGGTTTCTGGGCCATTTACCATTGTTTCCTATGGGAAATCGGGGGCATCGCGACTAAATTGAGGCATTTAACATTGTTCCCTATGGGGAAATCGCGGGCATCGCGTCGCGGCCATCGCACCCGATTTTTTTAGTGCATGCGATGGCTGCGATGCCCCCGATTTTCCCTTACGATGCCCACGATCATGATCGTTGTGGCCGAGCTAGGAAACAAGTACCAAATATAATAATAATAATAACCTCTTCTTGGAACAGCCCCAACACCATGTCACTCCATGTCACCATATGTTGCCCTGTTACCTTTCCCCTCCATATTGTTCTCATCCTCCTTTGGTAACATAATACAATGGGAGTATCCTGTGCTGGTCTCAGTGATCTCTAACATCTCTGGATATTCTACCAGGTCAGGAAATCTATCAGAAGTGCAGATGTTTTGAGCCCTAAAATTCTTTACAGAGAGAACAATTTGCTGTTCTTTCTAAGTAAAAGGTGGGGGAAGATTGGGAGGTGATTGAAGTGTGTGAGGAGGTGCGGGAAAAGAGATTTGTCCCAGCTCATGAAACCTTGGGATGGGATGGAATGCCAAAATAAACCCTTCTCTGTTTTGTCTCCTTTAACACATTCACTGCCAGTACCTAGAAATATGGGATCATGCTTTGTTAATTGTAGGCAAATTAGAAATAATTTTTGAATATTGTCAGCAATATGATATTCAACATTGATCATTATATAGCTTTTACATTATGTTGTACAAGTCTCATCATATTAGCAGATCAGTTATCATCAAGTGAGAAAAGGTATAGTATGTTCTTCTAAGCAGCACTTGAAGACATCCTCTGGTTCCTCTGCACTAGCCACAGTAGGAACTAGTAGATCCAGTTTCCATCTGTTGGATCATTGAGGCAGATGTATTAAGCATGGAGAAGAGATAAACTGGAGATAAAGTGGAGATAACATGCAAAGAGATAAAGCATCAGCCAATCAGCTCCCAACTGTCATTTTAAAACACAGTTCATTGGCTGGTGCTTTATCTCCTTTCACTTTATCTCCAGTGTATCTCTTCTACAGGTTTAATACATCTGCCCCATTGTTACATACAGGGCCGGATTAACAATGGGGCTGATGGAGCTACAGCTCCAGGCCCACTCTCTAAATAGGCCCATTTTGTAGCTGAGGGCCAGAGCTTTCCAATGAGCCCAGCCCCGCATTGCTAGCCCTCCGGGAACCGGAGATACTGCTAGGTAAACCTGGAACGTTTTCGCCTCTTAGGATAACATGGGACCCGCTAATTCTGACCCCCAACCAGTTCCAATGGCTGCCAGTTCCTCCTCTGGCATCACAGAAGCTCAAGGTTGATCTCAATCCCAAATCGCTGGGTCTTCAATCTGATACCAGGCTGGTCCATATGGGTTCATTGGTTCTAGAGATATTGCGGGTAAACTGATTTCATTTCATTTCTGAAATGTAATTTCATGGCTGTTCATGTTGTTTGAGGACAGATTTTTTTGGAACCAAATGGCACAGTTTCATGGGACCAAAATCATTCGAAGCCCACATGTAAAAGGCTCAGTTGGTTCTGAGGATATAGATGGTTGTTTTAGGAGGGGGGTTCTCTCCCCATCACACCAGAAAATGCAGGGACTAGGCTGGTGTAAAATGGGCCAGCCCGGGAATGTCCCTGCATGATCCTGGGACCATATTCCCAGGTAAATCCCTGAATTTTTACTCAATCTGTGTGCCATTGTGTGAATTTTGGCTCAGTCGGTGTGAATTTTGGCTCATTCCATATGGCATTATGGGGGAAATTTACTAAAGGAAATTTGTAAAAAAATAGGTGTATTTGTATCCAGAAATACACTTATTTTTGACATTTACTATCCCGAAAATATGGCAATTCGTAGTCGTATTGATGTGCTATCAATACGAATATGAATTGCCGTATTTTCGGTATAGTAAATATCAAAAATAAGTGTATTTCTGGATACAAATACACCTATTTTTTTTTACAAATTTCCTTTAGTAAATTTCCCCCTATGTGTAAGAGACAAGTACATTATAAGGGGTTACTATTGTGTTGCTTGATTTGTATAAGGGGTATATGGTGTGGTAAACTTAGGTGACCACATAAAAAGTGCTGAAATGTTGTCCAAGTTTCGGCTTTCAGTATTTTTTTATGGATGACCCCACAAGTATCTTAGGACATCGGCATCCTACGGGTGCAGCTTTGGAGGGCATCCGCCAAAATATCTAACTGCATTTTTCCTATGCCAGCCCCCTGCCTTTTCCAGGCATATATAATTAGTTGAAAGTATTTACACAAATAGACAAATAGAGACACACCCATGAGCAGACCACCCAACCAGAACACTGGTCACGCCTTCCACATTATTAGGTGCTGGCCACAAACCCTTTGTTGTTTGCATTATTGCGCATAATAGGCCCTTGATAATTTTCAGCTCCAGGCCCATTTAGACCTTAATCTGGCTCTGGTTACATAGCAATATACAGTATATAGATAACTAGTGCTGTTACAGAGGGAAGCGGTCATCTGTCAGAATGAACTTAGGTCTACAGTCATTAGGTCGACCCCACTAGGTCGACTGGCAGGAAGGTCAACCTGACTTAAGGTCGACATGGGCCAAGGTCGACATGACTTAAGGTCGAATTTGCATAAAGGTCGACATGAGGAAGGTCGACTGGTCATAAGGTTGACATGGGTTTTTCACTGTTTTTTGAGCCGACATGTGCCGACAGGTGGTATTTCATGCCCTACCATCCACTAGGGCGTGGTGGGAGAATAAAATAGTGTGCCGAGCGCAGCGAGGCACCGTGCCCGAAGCATCGCGAGCGAAGCGAGCGATGCGAGGGTCCGATTCTCATTGCCAACTGTGTCCATGTCGACTGTGTCGACATTCGGATCAAAAAACAGTGAAAAACCCATGTCGACCTTATGACCAGTCGACCTTCCTCATGTCGACCTTTATGCAAATTCGACCTTAAGTCATGTCGACCTTCCTGCCAGTCGACCTAGTGGGGTCGACCTAATGACTGTAGACCTAAGTTCATTCTGACAGATGTACCGCTTCCGTTACAGCTACCTTCTGTAATTGTTTCCATAGGGAGGTAAACATGTACAAATTTTGTAACTTTCATATACATAACATACTGGCTTATCAAAAGCAGTTATTAATATCAGAGTAATTACCAACCCATGTAACCTATTGTGTGGGCTAGAATGTATTTAATATCCGTGAATATAAGCTGTGCCACCACTACAGATTTTGGACATTATTTTGATAATAATTCCTGACTTCAGTCAGTCAGTATGACGCAATTCCAGGATCTTGGTTTACAGTTCCCATTGGCAATTGGGGTTGGTTGAATAACATTATGCGGTTAGCATTGACAATGTCTAGGTCCAGCAGTGACTATGTTGACATAATGTTAGAAACATGGTCTCGACCCTGGTATTATGTTATGTATTGTATTTTCATCCTGAGGGCCAGATGTACTAAGCTTAAAAAGTGATCAAATGGAAAGTGATAAAACACCAGCCAATCAGCTCCTATTATTTTCCTGTCGTATTTGTCAGAAGCCTGCATGGATCAGTCAGATCCGTGCAGGCTTCAGTGTGTAAAAATAGAAAAATAAATAAATAAATAAAAAACGGGGACATTTTGTCCCTCGTATTTAGGGAACCAGCCCTGGACCTGGAGCCTGGGGCTGGTTTTAAAAAAATCGGAGAACCCCTATTTGACGGGTTTCCTGATTTTTTATTACCAGTCCCGGCTCTTTCAGCCTGGTGCTGGTTATGGCTGTGGGGGGGACCCCACTCCGTTTAAAAAAAAAAAATTCAATTTTTTTTTACACACTGCAGCCTGCACGGATCTGACTGATCAGTGCAGACTGCCCAGGGCAGGCGACGGGGGGTCAAGGGGGACAAGTGTGTTTGGCCCCAGCAATCTCAATCCCCCCCCCCCCCCGGAACACGACTTTGCATATGGCTGAAACAGCCGTATGAGGTCGTAATCATTCGTATGAAGAATACGAATACGATTTTTAGTATTCGTATTCTTAGTAAATTTCCCCCACTGTGTCTATAGCCACTGGCCCCAATTCAGACCTTATCGCTGCTATGCAAATTTGCACAGCAGCCTGTTATCGACACACTGTGCATGTGTAGGACCCATTATACACTGGATTTAGACATATTCGCTTGGCTGCGACTAGATTAGCAGCCATACACATCTAATTGCACAGCGAGCACATTAATTCACAAGGTGGGATTTTACTGTAGCGTGGCAGCATTTATCTGATCCACTGTAAATTAGCAGCCGTGCAATCAGGTCTGAATTGGGCCCATTGTTTCAGCATGAGTGGTCTGTTCTCCACAAGCAGGATGCTGCTTCTGCAACCTGCTTCACATATAGCTGCCACCAGGGAAGTTCTGATTAATAGAGGTCATGCACTTACCCAGAGTCATTGCTATTTCCATCTGTTAGAATGTAACAATTGGAAGTGTGGGTGCCTGCCAAGTAGAGGAAGTGCAGGGCAGCATTCAAGTTGCTGGTCAGTTTTTTAAGAGCATATCACCTGAGACTTCTCACAAATGCTTGTCTACTAACTCCTGTGCCCGACAGCAGTGTTTTGCATATTTAGATTTATTGGAGGAGATTTATAGGGGTGACAAGCATAGGTGAATCTAGAATTATGGTAATGGGTGGTCCCAGATCCAGACATAATAGCAGGGGGACCTTTGCGCGGCTAAGCCGGATGGCAAAAGGGGGCGTGGCCTCATGGGAAGGAGGCGTGGCATCACAAAAGGGGTGTGGTATTACACTTTAGACCATACACAGTAATGCCCATTACACATTTTAGCAAACTCCGTAATACCCATTACACATAAAGCCACACGCCGTAATGCCAATTACACAAAAGACCACACACCATAATGCCCATTACACATTGTGCCACACATCATGATGCCCATTACATACTATATAACAAACCGTAATGCCCATTACATATTTGCCACATAAGTGCTGCTTACCTACGTGCTCATTGCTAGGGGGTTCTTGCTTGATGGCACCATAGTACCCATTACACATGATGCCGCAAACCATAGTACCCATTACACATGATGCCGCACACCATAGTATCCATTACACATGATGCCGTGCACCATAGTACCAATTACACATGATGCTGCACACATAATGTCCCAGGGGCGGATTGGCCCACCGGGAAACCGGGCCATTTCCCGGTGGGCCGCCCCAAAACTCATTAAAGCGGGCCGGCCGTGCTACCACCTGGCTGGTTAGGCCGCGGGCCGTGGTGTCAGCGAGACGTGCAGGCCAGGGCAGCAGGCAGCTGCTGGACGGAAGATGACAGCACCGCAGTATGGTGTCTACATGGAGACTACATCTCCCATGCTGCACCGGGCCCCGCTGCTGCCCCGGAAGATCACAGCAGCATGGTGTATGCAGGAGGCTGCCCCCAACTCCCAGGCAGCCCTGGCGGTAGCTCCTGGTGAATTATCGTGTAGCGCGGCGGCTGGCTCCCGGGGCATGGACCATGTCGCAGCGCAAGGAAGCTAACCCCCAGCACAGCACCTGGACTCGAAGGGGCTGTAGCATATGGTGAGTGCACGGGGGACATTGGGAGGGGAGGAGAAGGCGGCGGTGGAGCGGGCTGCACTGACCCACTGCAGGGCTCCTTGCCCAGGACCCTGAATGAGCATGCAGGACCTTTTTTTTAAGGTCTCTGAGTGGGACCCCCCCCCCCCCCCCCCGAGCGCGCAGCCCCCCCGATGCCCTTTAAGGAGGTGGTGTTCCTCCAGAAGATTAAATATTTATTTTTATATGCCACATGCCTGACTATTCACTATTTTAGCACAGTTAAACCTCTTCTTGTGTTTTCTCTATGTGTAGGTGTACCTGGGTATAGTGAGCTGTGTTTGTGTAGTTGGGTATTGGGACCTGTGTGTAGGTGTAGCTAGGTATATTGAGCTGTGTCTGGTATATTGAGGTGTAGTTGGGTATAGTGAGATATATGCGGCAGTGTAGCTGGGTATAGTGTGCTGCATGTAGGTGTAGCTGGGTATAGTGAGCTGTCGTAGGTGCAACTAGGTGTAGTGAGTTGTGTGTAAGTGTAGTTGGGTAGAGTGAGCAGTGTAATTGGGTATAGTGAGATACATTATGTGTAGCTGGGTATAAGTGAGCTGTGTAGCTAGGTATAGCAAGCTCTGAGTGCGACCCCGACCCTACCCCCCCCCCCCCCCAGCGCTCAGCCCCCCCCCCCCCACAGCGCTCAGGCCCCTCCCCCCCAGCGCTCAGGCCCCTCTCCCAGGCTGCTTCTAGATTTTTTTTCCCAGGCTGAATTCCATTCCCAATCCGCCCCTGTAATGTCCCTTACACATGATGCTGCACACATAATGCCGCTTACACATGATGCTGCACACCGTAATGCCCCTTATACATTAAGCCACACATTATGCGTAATGCCCCCACATATCGCAACTTGTAGCGTCCCTTAAGCAATGCCCCCAAAAGTGCCACTTACTGTAAATTTTTATATGAGCCTTCGCTGCTGCTGCAGGGAGAGATGGAGAGCACCAGCTGCTTCTATGGGGAGAGGAGCAGAGTGCAGTGCAGAGCACGCTACCACTCCTCTCCTGGTGTCCCCTCTAGCCGAGTGGACATTTGAAATATTGTGCGCGCTGTTGTTGTGCGTGACGTCGGGGGAGCACGCCAGGCTCCGGCACCACATGATTAAAGGAGGGGCGGGCTGAGGTGAAAGCGGGGAGAAGAATTGGAGCGGAAGCTGCAGGGGTGACAGTCATTGACAGCCGGGCAGAGAGCAGGGGGCTGCCCGGCTGTATTCAGAGCACTGTAGGTCACGGCTGTTTGAAATAATACCCCTTTCACAACAGAAAATGCAGGGATTTACCCGAGAATATGGTCCCAGCATTTTCTGGTGTGAGGGGGAGAGACAACCACTCCGCTCTCCCTACCCCCCTTTAACCAACCAGCTATATCTTCGGAACCAACTGACCCATTTACATGAGACCAGTATCATATTGAAGAACTTTTGAGTTGGCTTCGAATGATTTCCGTGAAACTGAGCTGTTTGGTTCCAGAGAAATCTGCCCTCAAAGAGCATAAACAGTCATGAAATTACATTTAAGAAATGAAAAAAACGGTTTAATCTCAATATCCCTGGATCCAATTAATCCATATGGATCCAGCCTGGTATCAGATAGAAGGCCCAGCGATTTGGGTTCGACTGAGATCAACCTCGAGCTTCAGCGATGCAGAAGGGGGAACTGGCAGCCTTTGAACTGGGTGGGGGTCGGAATTAGCGGGTCCCATGTTATCCTATAGGGAATATGTTCCAGCTTTGCCTGGCAGTATCTCTGGTTCCCAGGGGGCTAGGCTCGTTGGAAAGCCCCATCCTGTGCACCCCCGGACCACCCCCTAGATTCGCCTATGGTGACAAGGTATCAGCGGATGTTCTTCACACTGAAACTGCTTCTCCCCAGCTCTTGACTGCATGTGAGATCTTGCATGAGTAGTGATTTTTCGCATGTGTGCACTGGAGTCAGCTGGGCAGGTATACACAGCGCATCAGCGCTAAGCTGATGTGCTGGTTGCTCTGAATGGAATTGCCAGAGGGGGGAGTTTTCCCTCTCCTGCTCTGGCAGACGAGATGTCACTACATATATTTGGTGTGGCTTTCTGCTTTGCCTCATTACCGATATGTGCTGCTATAATATAATCTCCCCCTGTTACCAGACTTTGGACCAAACCTGAGCTTCCCCTGTCTTTGTAATTATACCCTGTTAGAAAAAAAACAGAAGACAACTATTCTATTATACTATTACCACAAATATTTTTTAATACAACATAACTTATTATTTATCATTAATACATAGAGAAGGGAAAATATAAATATGATTATAAGGTGAAAAACAGATGTGTGTGGACCACATTATTTTATTTCTTATTTTTTGTTCCAATTCATCACTAGGTTTTTGGTTTTGATTTTGCCAACCCACCCTCATGGATTTTATTTTTAAATTGCTAAAAACTGCTAACATCAGGTAACTAAACTTCAACATCAGGTAACTAAACTTCAATGAATTGACTTCACATCATTTGCCGACAATAACTAAAGAGATTCATATTCCTCTACTACGTCCCTGGCGGATATTTTACACATCTCTCACAGCAATGTTGGCACTCAAAGGGTTAATTTCCAGTCAATTTTGACCATCTCACAGCCAGGGTCACCATCAGGGGGGACTGCAGGGAGTGGAGTCCCGGGCCCAGCAGGCAAGAGGGCCCGTGTGTCACCAATGTGCATTGGAGAGAGTGATAGAGCTGGTAGCCTATGGCATTTACAAACTGAATAGTCATTGTAGAAGCTGTGTCCAGGACTGCGTCAAGCACTGTGACAAAGTTTCTCCCTGCCATAACCGATGCTTTGAAAAACACAGCTTGCAAACAGGCAGTGCGACTACCAGGATGCACATGCAGACTGGGACTTCACAGCATGCAAACCTCAAGATCCCACCGGATCTGCCACTTCTGCGAGAGCAGGACACCAGGACAAGGGAAAAGATTGCGCTTGGCTGGTTCTGCTCACAGTCCTCTAGCAGAGCTTCTGTGATTTGCGTTCCGATGCGGAATGCAAACTGGAAGTTGTCAGCAGCTTAGGTTAGTGGACACTTCCTGGTGCCAGCTGCTAGCTGGGAGCAGCAGTGAAACAGCAGCATAGTGTAGTGTGGCCTCACGGGAGAAATCTGACTTAAACACTGGTCTGCTAGGTCAGACCAGGCATGAAACAGGACTAACCAGCAGCTGGCTGTAAGAAAAAGCTCCTCAGGGAGCCAGGAACCACTTAGATGTTTTTCCATAATACTGGACATTTTGTATCACTATTTAATGAGAACATAAAACACATTTTTAAAACTTTTGAATGACCTTTGGGTGCCATTGTCTAACAGCAATGTTATATCATAAAACAGTGTTTTTTAATGCATGCTTCTCAACAGCAATAAATGAAAGCTCCCGTATCTATCCTATGTGCTTTGTTGCATTCAGTAGTCCTTATTGAGCCACCCTCCCTGGGTCAGATTAACGATGGGGCGGATGGAGCCTCCACATAAAAACAGTCCCACCATGACTGCATGATGATCACCAGCTGGCCACATGTTTTCTTTTCTACATTTTAAGGAACTAGCCTTCTATGCGCTCAGTCCGGGCTGAGCTGAAAACTCCACTATTCTATAGATGGCTACCGTATCTGATTGAGTCATGGTAGGTGTCACTAATGTTGATCAATTCTTTGAGACCTGACCACATGTTAAAATGTTGTGTTGCTCAGGTGTGCTCAGTGGACTTATCCTCCTCACCAACTGGTCTCCGGAAAATGGTTAGTTTCACTGGTTGTTGGTTGATGTTGCTGTTCTTCTATTGACTGATCATGATCCACATAAACTTGCAATGCTTATATTATATACACTGTGCCACTGCCACAGCACCTACTGAGTTCTTGTAACTAAGTGCCACTGCCTGGACCTGAACACACCCAAGTTTAATAAAAAAAAAGGAAATTACGTTGTTGTTTTTTACTAATTACAACTTCACACACTACTTATATTAATAACATAGTGGCACAGAATGGCCCTGAACACACACAGTTTTTTTTATTTAATTTTGTTGTTTTTAAATACATTTTATAACAAATGACCACTTTCGCACACTGCAACTCACACAGCGCTTATATAATGACCAATATGTCACACTGCAACTCACACAGCGCTTATATAATGACCAATATGTCACACTGCAACTCACACAGTAGTTTATTTAGCAGCAATGTGGATGTACAGTACAGCTGTAATCACAGTTATGCATATAACACGTATGGAACTAAGCTTGAATGGCGCATACAGCCCACCACTAACCACTGTATGTTGGTAGCGATGAAGGATGCAAGTGGTGAATAGCATGTGAAATGCAGTATACCACAGAGCCTCACTGAGCTAAGTAGAACACGTCCATGTCCTGCTGTGGTGCTCCAGCACAATGACAATAAGGCGCTGCTCATATTCAGAAGACCTAATGGTGGCCATCTTGGTAAAGAACTTGATGTCTCCCCATAGGAGCATCATGGAGGCGGCACAATATTACTCTCCAGGCTTCAACAATTCCCTCTCAATACAGATTTCTCCATGTTAAACAAACATTTTTAACTTTTAGTTGTAATTTAGCAACCTATAAGAAATTAAGGGGTTATACTGTGTACAAACGGTACAATTTGACATTTGATTTTGACTATATAGTCAAAATGGAATCGGGATCACATAGACATCGAACGGAGATCGAACATGTTTTTAAGCTTTAGATCCCGATCGATGCCCATGCGCGCTCCCGTTCAGCTGAAATCGAAAAGCCAAATAGACAGGGCAGCAATGACTATATAGTGCAGATTGAATGTAGATTGCATGAATTGTATGGAAATAGCACATGAGTTAGCAAAACGTATCTTAAGTCGAATAGCAAAGGAATCTCACTGTGTGTACACACCATCAGTCAAGAAGGAAAATATGAACATTTCAGAACCAGTCTACGCATCTTGAAAAGATGATCAGTCAGACTCCTCTCACAATGGGAACTAAATCGAGTTTTTATATTCACAAACTTAGTTGAGACTTGACATAAACATATATACCTGGGTCAGTAAATAGCTGTGGTAAAGGGAACAGAGAGTATTGGTGAACGGTTGGGTCCCAGTAATAAGTGGTGTACCTCAGCGTTTGGTGCTGATATTGAGGAAGGACTACTAAGTAAAGTGTCCATTTTTGTAGACGACTCTAAATTGTGCAGGGTTTTTAAATCAGATTGGGATGTCTCGGTTTTATAGAGGGTCTTACACAAGTTTGAGGCCTGGACAGTTAAATGGAAAATGAGGTCCAATGTAGACAATTCATGCACCTCGGGAACATTCAGTGTGTAACTTATAAACTAAATGGGGTAGAGCCAGTGAATCACTAATGGAGAAAGAACTAGGAGTAACTACAAATGGAAACAAACTTGGCTGTAGTGCTCACTGTCAAGTGGCAGCAACAAAGGCAAATAAGATACTCACATGCATAAAAAGAGGTATAGAGGGAAGCAGTGGCGGTTTTTATCCCACCACATTTTAGGCTCCCCCCAGGTAAAATCCTCCACTGTGCTCTGAGTAAGTGAAGCCAGATGCAGTCTGGTAGATTGACTTCACTATGGCTTCACTATGACTGGCATTCACCCAAGGCAGTCCCATTGGGAGCTGTAGCCCATAGAATTTGCAGTACCGAGGGTGATACAGGGCATGTGCTGGTCCTGGTGCCTGTCATCTGCAGTATACAGGCACCAGGACTGTGATTTAGCTTCTATGGGCTGCTGCCGATTCAGCCCATAGAAGCTGAGGACCAGCGCAAGCGCAGCACCAAGGATGATACTGCACATGTACCGATCCCTCAACCACGGCAGGGACTGGCTTGGACCAGCATGGACCAGCAGCAGGGGTAGCGGAGGATGGAAGGGGTGGCATCTTGGTAGGAAATGACGCTGGAGTCAAGGGATGACACAGTGATGTTACAACTATATACAGAGGGTCAGATTTGTTAAGCTTGGAGAAGAGATAAACCGGAGATAAAGCGGAGAAAAGGTAAAAGGAGATAAAGCACAGCCAATCAGCTGTGTTTGAAAAAGACAGTTGGGAGTTGATTGGCTGGTGCTTTATCTCCTTTTACCTTTTCTCCGCTTTATCTCCAGTTTATCTCTTCTCCAAGCTTAATAAATCTGCCCCATAATTTGTAAGACCACATCTGGCCTTCAGTGTGCAATTCTAGGCACCACACCATGAAAAGGATATTGTAGAACTTAGAGGACATAGAGTATATTTACTGGAGAAAATATATCAGGGGTCAATATAGGGATCTGTCAGGTGCTCTGTTTACTTTGTCAGTCCTGTGCATAGTGCATAGTTCTCAGACACCCCTTGTGATTAGAGGATGTATTGCCTACCCTAAATAGCTTAGCAAAATTGCTTAGCACACATCTCTACGTGTGTATGCCCCATTTAAAGTGCTTGTATCGTCACATTGCCACCTGATGACATCATTTGCAACAAATATTTTTTTCTCTCAAAAAAATGATAACCTCAGTACAATTTGTTATTCACATCATTCTTCAATACAAACTTTAGAACTTACTACAGACTGCTGTAAGTATTGATCCCTTCATCTTACCAGCCCTCATTTTATGCAGTATGTCATACATACTGTAATTCTTCTAATGCTCAGTTATAATGGTTTGAAATTAAAATAATTACGTCTTCCATACTGCCACTCAGTGGCGTAACTACCGTGGGTGCAGGGGGTGCAGCTGCTAT
Source organism: Crinia signifera (assembly GCF_055691185.1). Taxonomy (NCBI): domain Eukaryota; kingdom Metazoa; phylum Chordata; class Amphibia; order Anura; family Myobatrachidae; genus Crinia; species Crinia signifera. Next base: position 132,883,098 of record NC_139222.1, on the reverse strand, counting down.
GGGGCCCGGCAGCTGGGGGGGCCCGGTGGAGAGCAATCAGTCCCCTGCACCCTCGGTAGTTTCATTATTTTATTATAGAGCCTGGCGGGGGTAGTTACAGGCCGTGCAGTAGGAGCGCAGCCTGCAGAGGGAGCCGGGCCAGAAGGGGGGGGTGACGTCACCGTGTAGGAGCCGAACAGGGAGAGAACAAGTGATGCGCAGTCACAGTGCGCGGGACGGCGCTACCAACGCGCTCTCCCTGCATTTTCTAACCTGTAGCTGCTGCCAGGTGACGCTGTGCCTGACAAGCTGTAAGGCAGTCAGCGGCACCGGAACAGGGTTAGTGAAGCGCGGCTCCTCTATGTCAGGTCACTCTCTCCTTCCCGTCCTCCCTGCACTGGCGCACCCCTATTTTATGTCAGGCCCGTATCTCCTCCACCCGCTCCCCTGTATCAGGTACTCACCTCCCCAGCATCCAGGGTCCCCCTCACCCCGCTCCCCTGCTTCGGCCGGTGACTGTTTTTAAGAGGGACCAGTTCCTGTTGCCAGTAGCAACTGCCACTGTATACTAGTCCTTTTACAGCTCCTATTCTTTACAGCAGCTAGTGCTGTATTTGTCCATCTACTGTACACATATATATATATATATATATATATATATATAGTGTATGTATATATATATATATATATATATATATCTATAGATATATATGTATGTGTATATATCTATATATCTATATATCTATAGATATATATATATATATATATATCTACAGTGCATATATATATATATATATATATATATATATATATATATATTGTCATATTTTGTATATGTTTACAGCGGATCAGTCATTATATTATCTGTGGCTTGCTCTAAAATCAATGATATAGTTATAAACCTGCCGTAACTATATTTAATGTTTCCTTTTTATGTAATGTTTTATTGTTTATGTTTGTTTACATAGTGATAGTTGATGCCGCCCCCTGCGGCGATCCCGGGACACATCATACGATGACGGCCGAGCGTGATGACATCAGTACGCCACCACGCATGTGCAGTGATGCGCCGGACAGGCGACGCTGCCGGACAGACGGCCCAGCGATGCACGGGGATGACGCCATCACTTCAACACTTATGGGGTATAAGGTGAGCTCATTTTCATGTAATATTTGTATCCTGATGAAATTTTTGTTTAGAAAATGAAACGTTGCTAAAGAATTCGGTCTCTGCTTGATTCTTCTATTGGCGGACCCGAGTGGCACTGTTATTGGCACTGTATATATATATCCCCCCTTTCCAGGGTCATGAACCCCCTTTTCCGGAGAGATCATGACCTTGGAAAGGAGCATGTGACTCTTGGCAAGGATCAATATTCCCTGTCATCGAGCAATTAACCCCTGGCAACGAGCATGTATACTCCTGGCAACAAGCATGTAGGTAAGCAGAATTTATGTGGCATAATATGTAATAGGCATTACAGTTTGTGGTATAATATGTAATGGACATAACGGTGTGTGGTATAATGTGTAATAGGCATTATGGTGTCTGGTATAATGTGTAATAATCATTATGGTATGCAGCATAATACAGTATGTTAAGGGCATCGCGATGGCGGAATAATGTGTGATGGGCATTACAATGTCACATAATGTGCAATGGGCATTTGCAGGGGGGCCCCATTATAAATTTTGCTATGGGGCCCACAAAGTTCTAGTTACGCCTCTGCTGCCACTTCTAAATTTACACTTCAATCACTGTGTATGTAAAAAGACAGAACATCGGAAGGCAGATTATCTGTCAGGGAGGAGATTTCTTTGGGGAAATAAAGTGATCAGAGACATGTAATTGGCAAGCAATGTAAAGATGAATGGATGAATACAAATAACCAGTAATTACTTTTCTCCTGTTTTTTTTTAAACAAATGTCTCAACATTCCGGATTGCATAAAAAGTAAAATCCAAAATAGTGTATTGCTGTCAATGTTAATAAATTCCACCAAAATTCTTAAACAAAGTATTGTTGTACAGTAGACACCAACTGCTTTATTGCAACCTATCCTGTAGGTGGCCCCTTGGTTACATAACATTCCAGAAGTGGTTTATTTGCGCACCTTATTTTCTAAACACATTAAGGGGCTAATTCTAGTTCACTCGTAGTGAACTGAATTCGGACCCTGCCCCAATGGTCGGGGTTTGTGTGCATATGCAAACCGCTGACTTTGAGCGATCGGGTCGTTCACAGCAGGGAGGGAGGGGGGCTGGGCACCATTGCCTTTGAGCACCCACAACTTTTGTCCTACCACCTGAATCTTCTTCAGGAGTCATCCTGGTTCCTGCCAGCTCAGGAGTGGTTTGTTGTTGTCTTTTTTTTTGGGGGGGGGGGTTTCAACAATTATTAGTTTTTTTTCAATTTCCAATAAGAGGCAAAATAAGTATAAAGCTGCCCATACACGGAGCCGTTCGCCAGCATCCGTTCTGTACTATGCGGTGCACGCTCCCGCGCATCACATAGTATGGTACAAAAAGTATGTGCTGCACATACTTTTTGTACTAGGTACAAATCGTATCGGAACGCAGTGCATGCACACTGCATGCACTAGGGATGCGATCCGATCCGATGTGTGCTGTTTAAGTCCCAAACGGATCCATTAAATGGACCGTGTATGGGCAGCTTAAGGGCTACTACTGTGGGGATACAGTGTTTAAGGTGTACTTCCATGTTGCATAATGTGTATAAAGGTACTAATTTGTGGTGTAACATGTTCTTTGCTGATGCAGTTATGTTTATGCACACTGTACTTGACCTTTATTGTCTTCAACTGTATGTAACTATTTCCTGTTTTGCATATATCTTTATGTACTCTGTAAATAGGTGCTACAGATCCTATGTGGTAACATATAAATAAAGGTTAATAATTATAAAGGGTACTACTGTGTGTTTTAACATGTATATGGGATATAACTTTATGGTGTATCATCTATAAGGGGAACAGCTATGTGACATAATGTAATTATGGGTATTACCATATTGCATAACAGTAACATGTACAAAAAGCACTACCGTGAGATGTGATGAAAATGAGGGATATAACTATATGGTGTAAGATGTATAAGGGGTAATACTGTGTGGCACAAAGTGTATAAGGGGCATTATTGTGTGACATAAAGTGAAAATGTAGTGTTAATAAGGTTGCCTTACTGTGTGCAGTAATTTGAATTAGGGGTAATTTTTGTTTGTCATAGAGCACAATTATGCCTCATTATGCCTAACAGCCAGGTTTTAATGTTATTCATGCCTAAGCACAGGTCACTTAATTAGCACATCAGTTGGTTTGATTATACCATTTGTGCACAAATATGAATTATTGAAACCTGGACTGCATTAAAGTCCATAACATTTGTAACTCAGTATGTAGCAAATACTGTATCAGCTGTCTGGGGTTCTAGAGTGTGGGGTTCATAAGTAGCAGCTAAATTCAACCGAATTGTTCCAACCAACACACTTTTGCAAATTTAACCTAAAGACACTATGGGGGCGATTCAGATTCAGGTCCAAATTTGCCTCCGGTCCCGATGGTGGGGTTTTGCGCATGCACAAATCTGCGCATGTGCAAACCCCGGGACCAAACGCCAGGGAATTCACTCCATGGTGGGCTCTAAGGGGGTGGACATGGGGCAGATGCAGGGGACCTCCCAACGTTTTATAGGCTTTACCTCAAAAACTATGAAAGTGCCCATGGAAATTCATGCAAATGCAGGCGTGCTCATGCATCCTCGGGGTGGGTGGCTGATGTCACATAACAGCTTCACCGAATAGCTGGCATCTGAAAAGTAAGTATAGACTTACATTTCAGAGCGGAGGGGAAATAATCTAATGGTGAGTTACCATCTGATGATTTCTCCTTTGTGCAGCCGCATGCAAGTATGTGTTAGCGTACACATCCACTCGCATACTAGTGCAGGGATTCGCTCGGCGGTGGAGGAGGCCTTTCAATGGGGTGGCGTTTACCTGCTCGCTAGGCAGCGAATACACGCAGCCTAGCAAGCAGGTCTGAATCAGGCCCTATGTGCATGTATGTATTTACAGAAGGAGAGCCACGCACAGTGGTAGAGAGCCTGGCCAGGCCCTAGTATTTCTCTGGGCGAGTGTCCTAATCATGGAAGGCTTGGCCATGCACTCTTAAAGTAGAAGACAGAAAAAATTGTACTTTAGCGCCTCCCTGGCCACACTGCACCCCAGCACACAGCAGCATGTGCTGGGGTGAGGAGAAGAGCTGCTGCAGCTCGTGCTTCAAGGTAATGGATGGAGGACCATGTCCCGTACTGGGCCCCTCCATCAGAGCTGGGCCTGGGTAATTAGTATCCCCCCCACCCCCGCCTCTTAGGGCCACGGATATACCTGCCAATATTAACATCCTTAAATGAAAGTGCACTGTATTGTTCTTGGCAAACCTGTGAGGTTTATTGTTGTCATTGCAAAAGTCAACTTTTTTGAGGTTGTCACACAAATCAATACAGCAACTGAGTATTGCAAAAAAAAAAACCTCTATTTGATTCTTTATCTGTATTTTTATGATTTTTTCATTGTCATTTTTGCTCAATTTTATATTTAATTCCTTTCTATACATGGTTTGCACCAATGCAGAAGCCAACCGGTCCATTATTGACAAATTCACCTGAGATTTGTAACAATTTTATATGACTATGCAGTATCAACACTATTTAAAGTTATACTAAAACTATTTGAATCTTTGACCTATTGTAACTGTACTGTGACTGCATAAATATAACAAAGAATGTTAAGTGAACATTTTCCTGCCTGCTCCCCTTTCCTAAAAATGTTCCCAAAAATACATTATCCCGATATGTGAAATAAAATGAATTCTTCGTTAATCTGTTGCATAGCACAATTGTCAAATTTGGATTGTCATCAACCTCCCCGGTCACTGGTGTGTTAAGTCACTGATGTTAGAGAATTTGTGAAGTCTCCAAACTAGTCAGACAGTGCAAACCCCAGGAGAACATACTGTCAGGAGTAAATGTCAAAGGAAAAAGGATAAGAGATAAGAAGTCTGACCTTCATTTGCTTATCCATATCTTTGTCAGTGTCCAGAACAAAATGTACAATAGAAACCCCTGAATTCTGTAGCACGGAATACATACAGATTACAGGCGGTAGGGATGGCGGCGGTATTCTGCCAGCATCATGATAGAGGGAATGTCGACAGGGTCCAGTAAGTAGGCCGTTGTTTTGGGGCCCCCACACATTAGGTGCCCCCGCGCACTGATGTTTCCACCAAAGTCCCCCATTTGGCAGCCCAGCAGTTCATTAACAGTGGCCGCCAAGGAGCTCCTCAGTTAGTTTCACTGCATAGTGAAGTGAATTGAGTGAACTGACTCTCAGCTGCCCGCGTCTGCTGTTCTGGCACTGACAATGATAATTGAAAATGTTATTTTATTTAAAAAAAAATGTAAATGAGAACAAACTACTATAAATAATGAAGAATAAAAAGCTAGATGGAAAAGTCAAAGAATCTACAAAAGTGACTTAGAAAGAGATAGACAGTAAAACAAAGCATGACAGGCAAGAGGAGGAAAAAAAGTAAATGTTGGTAATATCTATAACCAGTGCTCGAAGTGGGCCGGTATGCAACGGTATGACATACCGGCACTTCAAGCACTGAACTTTTTTTTTTTATTCTCCCCTCTCTGCTGCAGAGATGGAGATTCCGCGGCCATTCACTGCAGCACACAGGAGAAGTGTAGCTGCTGTCACCCGGCGATAGGGAAAGGTGGGGAGATGACAGGATGGGCCGGGGGTCAGGGTGCATTGTAACCCCCACTGTCATTTATTTTTTTATTCCGTCGTGGTCGCCCGCCCACCCGTCCACTCACCAAGAGAATGGCAGAGAGGTGACAGCCGGCAGAGAGCGGCGAACTGCTCGTGCTGCCCGGCTGTCTTCAGAGCAGAGAGTGCAGAGCGGTGAACTACCTATGCCCGGCAGTCTTCAGCAGATTGTGGCTATTTGAACTCTCGCGCCGGGTTGCGAGACCACTGATTTTCTGACATTCTTCCTGCGCTAGATTTCAAATACCCGCAACTGGCTCTGAAGACTGCCGGGCACGGGCAGATCACCGCTCTGCACTCTCTGCTGGCTGTCACCTGACTGTCACCTTGCTGCCATTCTCTCAGTTGGTGGGTGTACGGCCGCGACAGAGCTTAAATAAATAAATGACAGCGGGGGGCACAATGCACCCTGACCCCTGGCCCAGCATGTCATCTCCCCACCTTTCGCTATCTCCGGGTGCCGGTCTCCTGTGTGCTGCAGTGAATGGCTGCGGAATCTCCTCCATCTCTGCTGCAGGGAGGGGAGAAAAAAAATCATATGGGGATCCAAGCCACGCTACTCAAGGCATATTATGCACCCTGACCCCCGGCCCAGCCTGTTATCTCCCTACCCTATCCCTATCGCCGGGTGCCAGCAGCTACAGTCTGCCGGGTGGACAGACGGCCGCGGCGCTTCCATTGTGGCGGCTGTCACCGTGAGAATAAACCCCCTTGGCAATGAGCATGTAATACCTCATAGTAACAAGCATGAAACCCTCTTGGCAACCAGCATGTAATCCCCCGTGGTAACAAGAATGGAACCCTCTTGGCATCGGGCATGAAGCCCCTGACATCAAGCATGAAGTCCCTGGCATTGTGAAATAAACTTCTAGTCTTCTGTAGAGATTGTGGGTGAGAGGAGAATGATCAGCAAGATGACATCATTATTGGATAATGCATCACACCCGCTCAAAAACGTTTGACGGATCTGTGTAGCACTTTTAGTGATAGGTTGCTTCACCCTCGATGCTCAACGGAGAGATATCGCAGATCGTTCCTTCCGGCTGCAATTAGAATGTACAACTGTCATGTTCTGAAGAAGACCTGCATGTTCCTAGATTCTTGAGTTATATTGTTTGGAGTTTATCTTATTATGTGTGTTCTTATTATTATGCTATTACTCTTATCTGTACTTGAACCTTGCTGTAGCGATTGAAAATTTCTCCATTGTGAGACGAATAAAGGAATTCTATTATGGTGTTGCGTCAGGTGTAATGAGCATTACAGTGTGTGGCATCATGTGCATTGGGTATTATGGTATGTGGCATTCATGGCCACACCCATATTGTGATGAAGTCACTCGTCTAGCTTTGTGTGACCAAGCCCCCTTGTACATGGCCACACATCCTTTTCTGGAGCATGTGCGCCTTCGGCGCGCGCTGAACGACATTCTTAGCTTTTCCATACCCCCACTTCAAAATGTCCACTTCGACCACTGTCTACAACATTCCTTAACAGTAGTGTCCAATCTCTGGCTTTTAGGTATATATTCATTAATAGTAAAAACTATCAGGCAGATCCAGTTGCTGGTGGGAAATGTAAAAATGTACTATAGTGGGAGGTTTCAGAAGTAAGAGATATGGCCATAGCAACCAATCAGATTATACAGGGTTTATGAAGTAAGATTTATTACGTTCTATTGAAGATGTGATGTTGCTATGGGCAACCAATCAGAATCTACTACTTGTTTATATAACACCTTCTAGAAGATAATAGCTAGAATCTGACTGGTTGCCAATAGCAACATTCCATTGTCAATAGAACTCCAATCTTATTAAAAAAAACTACATATCTTTTATCTAGCACTGTCTAGGAGTGGTTGCTGCACATAGGCAACATCAATCACTTCTAAAAACTCACACTTTAGTACATTTACCCCATAATGTTTCTGATATCAGCAGAAAGGACAGGTACAGAATAACGCAAAAAAAAAAACCCAGAAAGGACATTTACAGAAGAAGGGTACAGGATGTCAGGAGGAGAGGTCATAATTCCATTGTGAAGACATGGCTGACCTCACCCTACATATTGCAGTTCTTGGTATTTGTGGGCACTGACACCACTCAATGTTTGTGTCTGGCTAATAATTAACTGTCCTAGCATAGGTTCATATTTAAGGTCAATCAAAGAGCAATGCCCCACTGACATTCCACTTTGAGTGAAATTTGGGACAGAATAATTTACATCAGATATTGTTTTTGTGAATATGTTAATTAATAGAAAGGAAATGGTTAAATGTAATTCATAATAAAGTTAAGATATAGTTATATTGCCATAAAAGAATGTGCAAAATTCATTATAAATATATTTTTAATGTAAAGGTGACTTCCATATTAGATATACTGACAACTCTTAGTAGCCGTGTTAAATCTTAACTTTTCGGGACTCCAGCCCACTAAGAAACAATTGTTTTCTATCTGTTTATCTGTTTATGGGTTGTGTGTCTGACCCACTGTTTGTACATACTAACTGAAAATTGTGTGTCCTCCTGGCACTCATGGAATAATGGGCAAGTCTCCCAGACGGTTGGCACTATGCCTGATGCACCTGGACATAACCTTCCTGTCAGAAGGGGCTGATGACATTGCGAGGGAGGTAGAGAATGACACAGAGTATTTTCTATCTGCCTCCCAATCTGCAATAGACTGAATGACTGTCAGAATGCTGATTGGTGGATGGCTGGGTAATTCACCAATCAATGTGCTTACAGCCATTCACTAGATGGAAGCATGTGGAGAGATGATCCACATGCATCCATTGCCCCCCTGATGTTGGTGAAGGCACCCATTTCATGTGAATGGACGGTTAGGGGCCTCAGTGCTTTGGTTTGCCCAGGGCCTCACAATGCTGTTGATGATGATGATGGCCCTAGCTGATGATGGGATGCGTGTCATTGCGGCTTCACCCCCTACCCCACAATGAAAATCTCTGCATTGCAGAGACCATGTTTTGGTCGATGGTCACTAGGTCGACCCTAAAGGTTGACCGTGTCTACCATAGTTGGCATTGGCAATGTCAACACAAGCTTAAGGTCAACATGAGCATGGTCAACATCCACAAGGGCGACATGCGTGTTTCACAGTTTTTTTATGTAGACCGACTTGGTTCATACTTATCTAATAGTGTGCCAAGCACAGCGAGGCACCGTGCAAAAAGCTTGGAAACGCAGCGAGCCATGCGAGGGGACGCGGTACACTTATATTGTGTCCATATTGACATATGTTGACAGACACCAAAACAAACGTGAAAAATGCATGTTGACCTTGTGGCTGTCGACCATGCCCATGTGGACATTAAGCTTGCATCAAACTTCTGTCAAAATTGACCTATGGTATGTGGACCATTTCAAGGTGTGGACCTAGTCACTGTCGACCATTAGTGGTCAACCCAGTAATTGTCGACCTACAGATGGAGCCACTCTCGTCTGAGCGGCTCCCGGCTGCCAATCGCCAGCCTCCACTAGGGAATGTGGCACGCATATGTCAAACATGCTTGTGTGCCCCATTCTTGGCAATGGACGCATGAGCATGTGAGACACTTGCACGTCCACATTTGCCAGCACACCAGCCGCCAAGAATGCATCGCTGGCATGCTGGCAAGTACAACAAGAATGGCCCCATCTGTAGACATTGTCTATCTCCTACACCACAACCGTGTAGCAGGGGGCAGAAACACAATGATGTGATTTTATGGATACACTCCTGCTCGACCCCTCTACCTCAATTCACTCACTAGAATGCCCCACTGCAGGATGCGGAAGGCCGTCCTGGCCGCCTGAAAGTTGGTAAACATGGCTTGCTAGTCTCACATGAGATTTAAAACACGCCTTGTTATAGTTCATCTGAGGTTGCAAAAATGTCTCAATAGCAGCTCACTGTAGAAAATACCTAAATATGGTCTTTCCTGAGTGCTATGAGTAGAACAAGTAAGTATTAACAAACTCTGTGATATATTCACAGATATTAGTTGCTTTAAAAAAATCTTATGGTGGCAATAATCAAAAAGGTACTGCTGCAATAGTTGCTAGTTAGCCATAAACATCCTAGCAACTGATGTATGACCTTGTGCTTGCATAATACTTAACACTTAACCTAAAACATAGACTTGGAGACGGGTTGGCAGAAAATGTTAGCTGAATATAACAACTCTAACTTCAATGCTTAATTGAAAGGAATTAAATAATGTTAGCCAAGAAAGAGCATCTATCTTCTAACCCCACCCATAAAACCTATGCTACGTAACCAACAGCCTGACAACAAGAGGTATCCACTCGACCTTATAAGTTGACTACACACCAGTCCAGGTGGTGTTGCTGTCCACAACCAGGTGATCAAAACACCAAAAACAACCATGAACAATCAATAAGACCCTTAAATATGACTCAAACCCAGTTAGCCTGATGATCTTTCCAGCCAAACAGCTAAAACAAAAACAACCCACCACTGCTAAAAAAAAGGGGAAGGAGGGCGGAATATCCAGAGCAAGAGGCTGACTCCACCTCTAACCAGATCATATAATCCAGCTCTATCCTGCCAACCCTGCATCCTTATTGGATGCTGAGTCACATGCTCTTCACAAGGCCATCCCTAAAGGCCCATACACACTAGTCGATTTTCAACTGAAAATCGCTCAAAAGGGCCCCAAAGGTGGCGATACCCTGCCCTGCGATGATGCGGCGGACGGGTACTAGTACATTTGAAAATGCGTTAAACGGGGCTTTTACCGCATTTTCGTCTTAGTACATCCCACTCTCAATCACTCACCACCTAAGGGTTTTAGCCCGTGTTCAGCCACCGAGTAAGTCTAGACTTTACTCGGCACTGAAAATGCAGTGGGGAGACGGAGGCCACTGTTATAGTATGTGGCCTTTTCTACCAACGGCCGGGCGCTGCCTGCATTTTCCGTGGCAGTCCCAGAAAATACAGGCGTGCTGCCCACAATCAACTTGTAAACAGTCAATGATGGCTGACTGCATTCGCAAGGGGACCCGCACATGCGCTCTCACTCAATAATTGGCAGGGCATTTACATAGAGATAAGGTGGAGATTGGTGGACAGCAATAAACAGTGATCGTAAAAAAATGCCATAGCAAGTTTTTTTACTCAATACTCAGGTTCTAGCCCTTAATTTTCCAAAATGGGTGGATCCGCGGGGGACATTCTTCACTGCAGCCAAGCCCCAGCTGCAGTACCCCGGCTGTTGAAATATTTAATACATCCTGTATTTATAGGTCACTAACCATTATGTTTACCCAGCTCATTATGTAAATAGCCTTTCTAATGAAAGATTTTCAGCAAAGTCTTTCGCCTCCTGAAAATCTCTTGCTCTTTTGGGAAAATAACTCAGTGTGTGCGCACTACTTTGGTGACAGATATATCTATCAGAGATTTTGGCAAAGTCTTTTGAACTGAAAATCTTCCAGTGTGTATGGGCCTTAACTTTGGATGTTTAACCCACTCCTCTCCTATTTAGTCATTCCATTCTTCTTATCAGCAAAGGTCAGTGTATCACAGCACTGGTGCTGGTTATCGCAGGAGATAGATGTGGCGAGCGCAGCGAGCCCCGCGAGGGGACACGTAATACATGCGCTCGCCACGCTTCGGGCTCGGTGGCTCGCTGCGCTCGCCACACTATATAAAATCAACTCCACGCCGACATGGATAGTGGGGGTATGAAAAGGTCGGAGGACGCGTACCGCCGCCGCTCGCCACGCTTCGGGTTGGCGTTGATAGTGGGGGTGACGTGGGGGTGCATTTAACATTGTAAGCACCCATTAGGGTGCTTATACAATTAAAAATCTTATAGGGGGGGCAATTGACCTTGAAAGCACCCATTAGTGTGCTTATACAATTTAAAATCTCATCTCATCTCATCGTATGCCATTGTATGCCATATACAATGGTATACAATTTTAAATTGTATAAGATCCCATAAGATGGAAATCGTGGGAGCCGTGATAATACACAAGTACCTGTTAAAGCTTTGTTTTATTGTTCTGCTTCACTTTGGCTAAAAAGATATTGTCATATCACCTAACCAGTAAAGCCATTTACAAGTGATGTAATTCACAGTAACAAAATCAAGATAATGCTTATATATATAGTGAGGTAAGTGGCTGAGGAGTCCCTGGTAAGTACCAGATCCAGATTTGCACACAATATATGAGCCATGGGGTACATGTCAGCATTATACACATGTACAGCAGTATACACTGCTGGAGATTCGCTGAGTTTTCATAAGAGAGGTGCAGAAAAGGTAGCCAGGTGAGGCACTGCCTCACCTGCCTTAGACTTTTTACTCCACAGTTTTGACTATAAAAATTATTAGAATAATAAAAAAAAAATAAGATTTTTTATATATATTATTTGTATTTTTGACATACTTTATAAATTCAAAACTTTGGCATATACGTGAGTATGACAGGAAAGGCTGTGCCTCACCCCACCGCACGCCACTGAAAATAAATACGTTTACCACACCAACCTTTTATAGGAAAAGTAATCACTTTAAAGCTTTAAAGGTTTAGCACAGTGACTCACACATATCCCAAATTACCCTTTTTAGTCCATGCATTTGGCCATAAACTTTGGTGCACTTGATGATACTGTAGAGTTTAGCAGTCCTATTTCCCTATCCTATTTTCTCAGCAATGCTTTCAAAGATGTACCATCTCTGCTGTTACGTAGTAATAAAGTGCTTAATATTCCAGGCTGTACTACGGGGATGCAGTTAGAATCCCGGCGGTCGGATTCCCGGCGGTCAAAATCCCGACGCCGGAATCCCGACCGCCGAAATCCCAACACTTTCACCCTCTATGGGTGTCCACGACACCCATAGAGGGAGAATAAAATAGCTGCATGGCGAGTGTAGCGAGCCCGCAAGGGGGGGAGGGGGCCATCCATGTCCCCCCTTGTCGGGATTTCGGCGGTCGGGATTTTGACCGCCAGGATTTCGTACCAATCCCATACTACCTAGGGCAGTTGTTGTTTGCTTAAGGAAGCCCCTTAAACTAAGAAACAGCCCATCTGGTCTCCACTAAGATGTAGGTATATATTTTGTGAGTTCTGCTGATCTTAGAACTGGTGTAACAGTATTATATCACACATAACTACAGTTCGCTGTACATGTAGGTGATTGGCTCCTCAGGTGATCAAGGTATTGCACAAAGTTGCATCTGCAGATTAAATATAATGAAGGAATATACATCCTCTAAGCTGCTCCGGTTCCTGTTACTTGTAGGTAGTGCTGGAACTATTTCAGTAGCACTAGAATCAGTGGCACTAGTAATTTGCACTGCTATATCACTTTCACCAGTGTTCACTTTCTGTTCTGTTCTGCTTAACAAAACTCACATAGAGGGGACAAATTATGTCATTGAGAAGCTGTGGCCATTAATAATGGAATGGTCTCCTGAAGGTTGCTCTTGCATTTGCATTTGTTAAGGTAGCAGCAATATCCGTAACACCCTGTTATAGGTTAAATAGGTCCGGTACATTGTTTGAACACCATAAACTAGGTACACGCTTAAAGATGAATTTGCAGATCAACTGATCTACAGATATATCTTCAGATGGATCAGGCAGACATGGCCAGTGGCGGATTTAGGGGGGGGGGGGGGGGGGGCACCTGGGCACGTGCCTCCATTGTAGTTTCGGGCACTAAAGTTCTGCTGGCGCTGATGGAAGGGCCCTACTGCAGCCAGCTCTAATGGCAGAGACCTCTGCTGCCGTTAATAATGACAGGTACCCCCACAAGCTACTGGCAGTGGCTGCGCCTGTTTCGTGTTTGAAGCAGGGAGACCAGATGCGGTGCGAGACGCATAAATGCCTGCACCGTGCACTGGTGACCCGGCGCAAGATGAAAGACCCGGCGGAAGATGAAAGACTAGCGGGGACATTGCCTGAAGAAGCCGGCGCAGCTGCTGCTCAAAAGACCCCAGCATCGCCGCTGCCCTGCATACCACTGCGCAGCCTCTACCCAGGAGACCCCGGGACCGCCACTGCCCTGAAATTGGTGACCCGGCAGTGACTGCTGGTGAGCCAGATGTACACAGGCCGCTTTTACTGGGGGGGGGGGTGGATTATGAGGCAAAAGTGATCCCTTTTAAACACCTGTTATCTATCCATCTCCCCTAAATAACCTCTTCCTTGCCTCCCTCTCTCTCAGACTGCCTCTTTCTCCCCTGTCTCAAACCTCTCCCCTTTTCTTCCCACCACATTTCTCATCCCCCCCCCCCTCATTTATTTTATCTTTTTCTTCCCCCTGTCTCTTTTCTCTCACCCCATCGCTTTCACCTTTTTCTCTTCTCCTGTCTCTTTCACCTTTTTCTCTTGCCCTGTGTCTCTTTCAACCCCCCCCCACACACACACACACACACACCCTCTCTCTCTCTGTCTCTCCCTCAAACTCTCTTTCACTCCATGTCGCTTCCTTGAACCCTCTCACTCCCTACCTCTCTTTCACACCCTCTTTTACTCCCTGTCTCTTGCTCATGCCGTCTCTCACTCCATGTCTCTCCCTTATGCCGCCCATACAAAGTACGTTTTGTACTGTGCAAGGTGATGTGCGTGAGCGCGATACAAAAAGTATGTGCTGCCCGTACTTTTTTAACTGGATTGCATTGCATCTAGTTCAAAACGCACGGTGTGTATGGGCTCTCTCACTCTCTGCCTCTCCCTAGTGACAATTGCTTTCACAATTTTGCTATGGGGCACACACAGTTCTAGTTACACCCCTGCCACTGCTTATTAAGGAACCCCCGCTACCGCCGCGCTAATGCTGCACTGATGGGAGCCACTGCCGTTGATGCTAATTACAGGTACCCCTGCTGCGGAAGGCATTAGTGACAGGGGTACACTGTGTGCATTGTGAGGGGAGGTAGAGAGGTTTGGTTCAGTACATTAATACCTCTCCTGGGGGTGGGGAGAGATACACAGTGATGCCTGTTGCAGCCCCTCTCTCTCTCACTATCTCTCTCTCTCTCTCCCCCCCCCCCCCCCCCCCCCGCTCTCCTTCTCTGTCTCTCTCGCTATCTCCACTTCTTCTCCTTCTCTACACTCACCTCTCTCCATCTGCGCTCTTTCTCTCTCTGGGACTGATTCAGACCTGTTCACTAGGCTGCATATGTTCGCAGCTTAGCGAACAGGTAAACACCGTGCAGCAGAAGGTCCCCTCCCCTCGGTGCCAAGCTTGTCACTAGCATGCAAGGGGATGTGTTCCCAAACACACCCCGCACATGTGCCCGAACGGAGGAGAAATCATTTGATGGTCGCTGACCGCTGACCAAATAGATGATGGTAGACACACCCAATGGCCAATGTTAGACATGCCCAATAGATGGCACTAGGCACAACCCTTTGATGGTGCACCCCCTAATAAAATGTGCTGCGCACACCTATGCCTAGAATGCCTGTGTGTGCGTGTACATGTGGTAGGGAATATTGATTGTAAGCTCCACTGGGGCAGGGACTGATGTGAATGTTCAACTATACTCTGTAAAGCACTGCAGAATATGTGTGCCCTATATAAGAAACTCTTAATAAATAAATGATGCAGAATGCAGATGGTGAGAAGTGGAATCTGTCTTACCTCAGTATCCCAAGGTGCCAACTCTTGGTACATGAGTACCTTCAACATAATATCGATTTGTGTTAATGTTCTGTTTTGTTAGGAATCAGGATGGCAAACAATCTACGCAAAAACTTTATTTCTTTTTGCTGATCCCTAATACTAGGCTAACACACTATAAAAATGTATCAGTTCTGTAAGCTGGTCCAGCATCAATCTACCTACACCCAATAACCAGAAGCTTTTTAAAGGCTTCATCCAAGCTCTATTCTAATTGGCTGGTATTAAACCATGTATTTCCTTAGTTTCCATAAGAATAACAGTTCCCTGCTACCTCATATAAAGTTGATTAGTCCAGGTGCTTTGTCTGGCATGTCTGGCTGCAGCTCTACTTCACAGCAAGCTAACCGCAACAAGAGCTGAATTCTTTTCAGAAGCAAACAGCAAGCTTCTCCATATATAGATATATAATACCGTATAATGTAGTGTATTTTGCTAATATTTAGAGTGTATAACATATAGATAAGCGCTGTTTAATGACTTTATGAAGCTTATCTGAAGCATAGGCTTTCTATAATGGCAGCATTGTGCACAGTCACCCAAAAAATGACTGCGCCTAGAGCAGCTATATGGAGAGACTACCAACTAGGACAGGGGTTCCCAATCTTTTTTGAATCACGGCACCCTTGAATACAAAAGTTTTTTCATGGCACCCCTAGGCCAAAAAATGTAGAAAAGAAAAATAAAATTAAGTGAATTGTGTTTATATGTGATCCTTAGGTTCAGTTATATTGTAAAGGGTTCTGTTTGTACACATATTTTATGATTGGCAGTCACCAGAACTGGTTTTGTCCATAAATAATTGGCCATAAATAATTTTAGATGGTCTTGTACCACCAACCCGAGGCACCCCTGCAAGTGTCCCGAGGCACCCCAGGGAGCCACGGCACACAGTTTGGGAACCACTGAACTAGGAGGTCGCCAAACCTCTTAAATCATAGATACAACAACAAAATAGGATAGTCTCCTAATTGCGCTCTTACCACTTGATCTTACTAGTGGTCTGTATACGATAGTGTAAGATACCATAGTGTAATATGTCCAGTAAAATATAACAAATAATTTCCAATGCTGTAGTTAACAGTCCCTCCACTATGGGTGGTGACAATTCTTCTTTCTATGGGATCACCACAGTGTAGAAGAGAGATATTCGCTTACACGAAGCTTACATTCATTCGAGAATTACCAAACCCGTAAAGGTATCTTTTTCCAAACAAACACCACACAGATAACCCAAGGGGATGCTCACTCGTTGCTGTGTATACTCATATCACGGTTTCTTTGAATAGAAGTTTTTCCAATCCAATAAAATATTCCAAAAACTTAAAAAAAACTACTAAATGTATTCATTTAAAATAATGGGATGTCTTTTCATTCTCTGTTTAGCGATCCATGCTGAATTAGGCCCATAATCAGATAACATGTACTGGAACATGTACTGTAAAATTTTATAATTACCTTCAGTCATTTGTACTTTACTAATAATGTCTATTTTCTTTAGGGCAGGTTTATATTTATGAAAATCAATGGATTTGAAAATGCCTAGAAACTTTATGGGTTCTCTTCCACCACTTTAAACAAATATTAAAAAATTTTGGACAAATATTTTACATTCAAATAGCTTTTATTTTTTGCATTCATTACATTCATTATAGTTTTGTTTTTCAGAAATATCTAAGCAGTACCTGTAGTTGCAATTACCTTCTTTGCCAGAATAAGATCTAAGGGACAGAGAGAGTTAAGGCCCCCATACATCAGGACCTAATGATACTGACAACTCCCTAGGGGGGTCACACACGATTTGATCCCTGGGGAGCTGCAGGCAGAGGGAGCCGGGAGCCGAGTGGGGCAGGGGGGCTGCAAGCAGGCAGCCGGGCTGGAGAGGCAGTGAGCGCACTGTCCTGGGCGGTATATGCCGCAGAGAGCCGGGCAGGGGATGCAGTGGGCGGACTGGTCTGGGCGGTGAAAGCCGCAAGGGGACCAGAGACCGGGTAGCTTAGGGGAAGCCGGGCATACATAGAAATGAATGAACAGTCAGTGATTGGCTGAGAGCGCTCTTAGTCAGAGAGCTCTCAGCCAATCACTGGCTGTCCATTCTTTTCTATGTGCCCGGCTTCCCCTACGCTACCCGGTCTCTGTCTGATCCCCTTGTGGTGTTCACCACCCGGACCAGTGCACCCACTGCCTCCCCTGCCCGGCTCTCTGCTTGCGGCATTTACCACCCAGGACAGTGCACCCACTGCCTCTCCAGCCCGGCTCCCTGCTTGCAGCCTCCTCTCCGCTCGACTCCCGGCTCCCTCCACTGCAGGTACCTACATGCTGCGTCCCCTGCCCGCCTTGGGCTGCACATAAGATTTAACAAATCTTATGTGCAGCCCATCCGACCTCCCCACCCCAACCCGATGTGCAGGGCACCTCCCATAAGAGGTGGTAGAGGCTAAGGGCGAGATGTACAAAGCCTTGAAAAGTGATAAAATGGAGAGTGATAACCACTTACCAATTAGCTCCTACCTTTCATTTTTCAAACACAGCCTGTGACATTGCAGGTATCAGCTGATTGGCTGGTGGTTTATCACATCTGGCCCAAAGACAGTAGAGCTAATTAAATAAGTATGGGATAAACATAAGGACATCATTACAAAGAAATAAGGATCAAATAGGGTTTACGTATAGCAATATGGTTAAAAAAAGGGCAGACTAGATGGGCCGAATGGTTGTTATCTACTGTCAAATGCTATGTTTTTATGTCTCCAACACAGCAATAGTGACACAAGAACCATTTTTTGTAAGTAGAAACTCACAGCTGATGGCAGATACGCCTAAGTTTCATTGCATAGAAACATGAAATAGTCACAAACAGGAAAGCCAATTCCAGGCTACTTTTTCAATCATAGGATTTGGGATTGAAATACTCTTGGGGCAAGATGTATCAAATGGAAAATGCGGTAAAACCCCGGTTTTACTGCATTTTCAAATGTATCAAAAATGATACCGCACAAAAGGGTAACGCCACCTTTGGGTGGCGATACCCTATAGAAGCCTATGGGCTTCTTTTCGCCGCCCGCCGACGCAAACCCGCCGCCTCGCCGACCCCCCCTCTGGCTTACCTTCCTGAAGGGTCCTCCTGGACCCCGGAAGGTAAGCCCTGCCTCCCCCTAGTGAAGCAGCCGGACATCCTTCCGGCTGCAGGGGGGAGGAGGAAGCGCCGGGGACAGCATGCATAGCTGTCCCCGGTGTGAGGGGAGAGCGTGGCAGCAGGGAGGTGACGGAGACCCCCTGCACACCAGTGTACAGGTATCGCGGGGGGCCTTCGTCACCGCACCGCGATGCCAGCCGCATATGTTAGTACATATGCGGCAGCATCGCGGCGGGGGGGGCGGCGAAGGGCGGCGATGTATTTTAATACATCCCGCCCTTAATCCTGTATTCCAGGTATACCCGGGATACCCCCCGCTGCCATGCCACTCTGGGAACTGCTGTTTAGGAGTCCATCATTGGGCAAATGTATGTAGCTGAAGGGGCCAGCAGGGGCATTGCTGCACAACTTGACCTCTAACATCACGCCACACATCCTGGATCCTGGAATTCTAATTCTGGGAAGGAAATTCCACCAATTTGGAGCCTAAATCCTACATGTTGCCAATCCCAGTTATTTTATTAAATGGGATCCTGAAGGTATGTACAGGAGTTAGCATTAGACTCAGGGGGGAAAGGGGTAGGTTGCAGGTAGGGGGGTTGCTGTGTGAACAATCGGCATGACTGGGGCTATTTTGAAGTGTTGAGCTGAGGAGCTGAAAAAAAGCTTCCTCTCAGAATAGGCTTGATTGCTTTATTATACTTACTTTTGATATTTTTTGCTTTTTCACTGCTGCCGTTCTATTTTAGCATGGATTGTTTTTAACTAGACATCCGGTTTCCATGGCTACAGGATGGGTGGTTGTACGTCATCTGACTGCGACCTCCCCGTGCACCTGAGCCCTGCTCCCTGCATCCTAATGGGCGTGGATATAAGGTGAGCGTTTGTTGTAATGTATTGTCTGATGATGATGTAATAAACATGGAAACGTTACAGAATTTTCGTCTATTGATTCTTCTTCCTACTGAGTGCCGCGGCTTTCTCGGCTGTACTATACCTTGTCTTGGGGGTTTTGCTGAAGGCACCAGGCCAGTATATTTGTTATACGTTGAAGTGCTGCCGCCTCTGTCTGCTATATTTTATATATGTGCGTGTGTGTGTTATTATTGTTTATTATTGTTATTATTATTGTTTATTACCAGTTATTCATATAGCACTGATATTCTGCAGCACTTTACAGACATTCACATCAGTCCCTGAATAGCCCCTGGAGCTTACAGTCTTTATTTCGCACATTTACACTAGGATTCATTTTGTTGGGAGACAGCTTTTTTTTTTTTTGGAGTGTGGGATGATTTCTGAATATCCGGATGAAACTCAAGCAAGCACTGTGAGAACATACAAACTCTACACAGTTAGAGCCATGGTTGGAATCAATTTCAATTCCTCAGTGTTGTATGGCAGCAATGCATATATCACCATACATTTTTTTTAACTGTATACAACAAGTTTTCCTTTAAATGCCCCTAAAATTGTTGACTTTTTTTTTTAAATTATCAATTTTTTACATTTATTTATAATTTACTAGTAAGCCCGCTCGAGGCAAAAGCTCCAAAAGCTAGTCTGCTACCTTCTGTGTTTGTGCATGCGTGAGAAAGAGATGTAGTTTCTCTCTCTGCCAGCAGATGGCAGTGTTTCAGAGACTCATGGACACTAGACATATATATATATATATGGTACTTGTTTCCTAGCACGGCCACAACGATCATGATCGCGGTCATCGGGGGTAAAATCGGGGCCATCGCATGCACTAAAAAATCGGGTGCGATGGCCTAGACGCGATGCCCGCGATTTCCCCATAGAGAACAATGTTAAATGCCTCAATTTACCCGCGATGACCGCGATTTCCCATAGGAAACAATGTTAAATGGGTCAATTTACCCAAATCATCATATGGAAGAATGGTAAATGGGCCAGAAACCCCCAAAAACCCCCCTGAACATTGACATGGCCCCCCAAAAGTACTATACGCCACCCCGCGATCAACGTGAACCCGAAGCGTGGCGAGCATCCTCCGACCTTTTCATACCCCCACTATCCACATCGGCGTGGAGTTGAGAATAGAATAGTGTGGCGAGCGCAGCGAGCCGCCGAGCCCGAAGCGTGGCGAGCGCAGCGAGCCCTGCGAGGGTACGCGGATACCTTCACAGTTATACGCGTCCCCTCGCGGGCTTCCCAGGTGTCCATGGCGACGCGGACACCTGTGAAGCCCGCGAAGGGACACGTTTATCTGTGAAGGTATCCGCGTCCCCTCGCGGGGCACGCTGCGCTCGCCACGCTTCGGGCTCGGTGGCTCGCTGCGCTCGCCACACTATTCTATTCTCAACTCCACGCCGACGTGGATAGTGGGGGTATGAAAAGGTCGGAGGACGCGTACCGCCGCCCCTCGCGGGCACGCTGCGCTCGCCACGCTTCGGGTTCACGTTGATCGCGGGGTGGCGTGAACTACTTTTGGGGGGACATGTCAATGTTCAGGGGGGTTTTGGGGGGTTTCTGGCCCATTTACCATTCTTCCCTATGATGATTTGGGTAAATTGACCCATTCCCCTATGGGGAAATCGCGGCCATCGCGGGTGGACCATTTAAGCATTTTTGGCCGCATACGACCCGACCGACACGATTTTCACTGTTTTCAATGCATTTCAATGGAAAAATTGGGGGCATCGCGTCGGCCGCATCGCAGGCCACTAAAAATTACCCCCGATGGCCGCGATTGTGGCCGTGCTAGGAAACAAGTACCAATGCATATATATATATATATATAGAGAGAGAGAGAGAGAGAGAGAGAGAGAGATGATAGCTATATAGGCATTATGCAGTATAATATAAAATAGTAAATCAGGTTAAAATAGCAGTTTTTACATAATGTGGGAGCATTGTTTGAAAAATATTAGCCAGTTAAATGGTTAACAGTACCCTCAGTTTAAAAGTAATAAGTAACTATAATTTCATACCTCCCAACTATGCCGCATACCGCGGAAACATCCCGGTTTTTGGGGACGTTCCCGGCAGTGTCCCGTGGCGGGAGTGGGGGGCAGTTGGTAGTCCCCCCCCCCCTTTCACCCGGTGAATAGACGCTGTGCGCATGCGCACAGTGTCTATTCCTGCAAGCAGAGGGGCTAAGGTCTGGCCAGCAGCTTACAGAGCTGTTAGCCATGCCCCCACAGTGTCGGCCCTTTGCCACGAGGTCACGACCCCTAATTTCGGTGCCTCCCTGGCCACATTACAAGTTGGGAAGGATGTCATTTTAGCAAACAAAGAATTATTTTAGATGGACAGACAAGTAGGTTTTGCTAGCCATACACTACAACAATATTGTTGGAAGGTTGGAATGAAACATGTTGAGCAACCACCCTATTTCTGACACCCTCAATGTCACCATACTCACATTAGCCCTGCTCCTGTAGATATGCCTGAGGCTATTAGAACTGGCTTCTTGCTTGTAATCTGATAAGTACTAAAAGGATCAGCCAGCAGAGATGAAAATGTTGTTATTCCCTAAGCCCAGCACTGTTTCTCAAACATTTAATTTCCCGTGCAAGTCCAAATGACAATGTCCAGTCCCTCTCACCTTTCCATGCATGCATTAAAAGAGCTCGCTACAGCCATATTTATTATACACAGTGATCTTTAAGTTTGTGTCTACAGGGGAAAGTAATAAAAGACAGTTAAACTATGTTCCCTGAATCCAGTGTAATTTTAGAAAAGTACATAAAACAAGTAAAATAAGTACAAAGTAAAAAAAAAAAGTTGAATAATGGTTGGGAACCTATGTCTGATGTCTTCCATGCTTAACAGTCCTTTTAAAATAAAAACTCTCCACCAGACTATAAAAATTATTTGACTTGTGCTAATTAAATTGACTACTTTAACCTAGAGCAGGGATTGGTAAACTTTGTCCCTCCAGCTGTTGTTGAACTAGATATGCTAGCATGCCCTGCAACAGATTTAACATGGCCAAATATCAAAACTGTAGCAGGGCATGCTGGGATGTGTAGTTCAACAACAGCTGGAGGGCCAATGGTTCCCAATCCCTGCTACAGAGCTTCACAAATTCACATGATTTAAATGTATACTTTAAGATTGTGGTAAAAACAGCTGACATGTCTTCTGGATAGATCTTGGGACTTCCATCAATATGCAAGCTATGTGGCAGAGCGCAACTACTGGCAAGTCACATGCAGACCTATAACTAGGGATGTGCAAATCATGCATATGGAGTCAGGGTAGACAGATATTTATAATTTAATTATGGCTGCACCCTTGATCTTTGTATAATGCCAAACTGAAGCCTTGGGTTCATATGTGTGTGTGTTGAAATCTGGCTCTGATACTAGCCAGTGCCGACCCAGCCATTGATCTCATCGTACCTCACAGGTCAAAAATGGTGCCACCACCCAGGTAAATGGATTAATGACTGCAAAGGGTAGAGCAGAGCAGGTAAAGAGCTGCAGTACGCACTCTACAGTATATCTGGTAGAGTCGCCTGTAGTGTCCTAAGGATGCTTCACCTAGTGCTCTTCCTGGTGTGGGCAGGGCCATCTTAATGCATGTGCATACAGGGCAGCTGCCCTAGGGCTCCACAATTCTAGGGTCTTCGAGAGGGGTTTGCTGGTGCCTCTGGAGTTTCTTGCAAGGCTAGTAGAGATTGCCGATGGGCTGCTTTGGTTGTGAATTACACAAAATCAGAGCTGCTGGGAAAAATTCTCTACCGGCTGCCGCCAAACAGTTAATGGCTTTAAGTTGCTAATTGCTGGATGACTGATAGGTGACACACACCGCAGGAAGTTATGTTTTTTTTTTTTTACTTAAGTAGGGGCCCCAGTGCATTACTTTGCTTAGGGCCCACAATGCTGTTAAGACGACCCTGGATGCGGGCTGCCCAGCCCCATCAGCCTGATATCATGATTTAACATATTCAGAGGTCAGGTGGGCACAGGACAGAAAATTGATCTGCACTGGAGTTGGTCATAACCATCTCAGTCACATATGTATGTGGCAGAATCAGAAGTAATGGGGTAGGCTTAATGTTCTGAGAGCATGTTATGGGTGTATAGGTGGACTGTGCTAAAGTGAAAATATGCCAACATCTTCTTCATTGTAAATAGATCTTAAGTATAGCTTTCTTTATATTTTAAAAGTTCAGATTTACTAAGCACCACAATGAGTTTGGAGATGGCAACAAACACCAATGTAAGATCCTTCTCCAGCGCTCCAGAGTCCAGACTGATGCATGTGCCAGCCAAAGGCCGCACTGTGCACAGAGAGGACCCAGACCAGAAAGCAGAGGCTATCACTGCTTCAAGTTCTTGTCAGTGTCTGTCTTCCAGCACCGGCTTATTACTAGATGTGTGTAAAAATGTACATATTCAGGTTGCAAATTTAGGCACAAATTATTAATTTCGACAATTAAATGTGAATTGTGGTGAATATGCCCTAGGCCAGCTGAGAGTATCAATGTGTTTGTACCCAACAGTACTATTAACATAACATGATTGCAGCTCTCATGCACAAACTTTAGAGACATCCATAGCAAAGGTGAGTGGAGTTAAGGGCAACGCTGTCTGTTCTCTAGCAAATATTTTACATCATCCACATTCCCTGAATTTTAGAGAACTTTACCTTGTCACAAAATAAAAACATACAAATTACCTGGAAAGTTCCTATTGGGAAACATTAGCCAACATCTCAAGAGGATTTTGAAATCTATAACTGACTGCAAACTACACCTTAAAACAAATAAGTTTTATGACAAAAATCAAACATTTCTGGGGTTTTAGTATAATTATTATAATTATTTTTCTAATTGATGCATTAAATTAAACTCTTCTCTAAAGCTTTATCTACATGCACTGTTTATGCAAGGATGCAATTGAGGCAGCCGCAGTAGTATTTTAAGGGGTGAAAAAATATGAGGATGGTGTTAACAAGACATCGTTTAAATCTAATTACATGCCAGACCAGAGCAGAGGGTGCAGCTGCTATGGGGCCTGAACTGTGTCCAGGGCCCACAGCTCCCCCTGCACCAAGTGAACATCTACCCCCAAATCTTACCTCAGCCCTTGAGGTGAGAGCAGCCGATGCCACAGCAGGTCCACCTGGCCCCTGAAAGCTGCCGAGGAGGCAGTGGTGACCCACCCTCCGCCCCACTAAGGCAAAGTTCTCCCCAGTTTCCATCCATCACTACCATGATCCGAGGATATTTAGCTGAGGACTAATGCCACAAACTGCTGCCCCTTTACCCTTTCACACCAGAAATGCAGAGACAAACCGGGAATTAAATTCCAGGGACAAGAAGGGACATTCCCGGGTCGGGACCCATTCACACATGCTTTTGAAGCAGGGACAACCCGGGTCGGCACCTTTCACACTGAACCCGGGATGACCCTGAATTTCTATGAGAATAGCATTGAAAATGGCCTTTTTTAGGCTCATATTAAATTATTGATTATTAATAATTGAGACACAAAACATTTGTAGTGTTTCAGCCTCTATTTACTTGTATAAAACAAATTAAAAGGCATATGAAAGCATCTTCCCCTTTAATGATTAATAGCTCTCTCACCTCCTCATTTGTCCAAGACATGCACACATTGCAGGCTTTCAGGGGTTAAAATGCATTTCTGGGGTCTGTGGTGCCACAGGACATGCACACTGTCTCCCTGCATGCTTTATGATGTCTCTGGGCATGTCTGTGAGTGTCCACCACAACAGGAAGTTGCCCTGCTAGCAAATCAGCACTAGCAGAGGCAACACGGGAAGCAGGGACGTGTCCCTGCACCTTTTACACCAGCCAGTAACCCTGGAAGGACCCGGGAGCAACCCTGCTATCTAGCAGGGTTGAATTGCTGGCAAATTAACCCGGGAATGTGTCCCTGGAACCTTTCACACCAGAGCTAGTCCCAGGTTGTTCCCGGACCCAACCCAGGAATTTAGGCTGGTGTGAAAGGGGTATTATTAGACCTGTGGCTGTCTCCTGTAATGAGATAGCACTCTCTACCCCTCCCTGTTTTTCTCTGTCTGCCTCTGTCTCCCTTCCACTCCCCACTGCTCTCTCTGCCCCTCGTCCTCTCTCTTCCCTCTGTGCCCCCTCATTGTATCTCTCTCGCATGCTCTTCCTCTCTGCCGCCCCCCCCCCCCTCTCTCTCTCCCTCTTGCTTTCCTCTGTCTGTCTCTCTCTTTCTATCTCTCTGCATCTTTCTGACTCTCCCCTCTCTTGCTCTATCTCTCTTTCTCTGTAGCCATCTAACTCCCCTCGCTCTCTCTTTCTCTCTGGCTCCTCTCTCTCTCTCCCCTCTGTCTCCCTCTAGTTCTCCCTTTCTTTCTCTCTCTCTCTCTCTCTCTTTCTCTCCCCTCTCTATCCTGCCACCCTCACTCTTTCCATCTCTCTCCCCTTTTTTTTCTTCTACCCTTGCTCCCTTCCTCTCTCACTCTTTCCCTCCTCTCTACCCAAACCCTCACTCCATCTCCCCCCTTCTACCACCACATTCTCACTCACTCCATTTCGCTTTCCTCTTTCTCTCCTCTCCCTAATCTCCCTCCTGTTCTCTCTCCCACACCCTCTCTCTTTCTTCCTCTCTCTTTTAAGATTTTGCTATGGGGCCCACAAAGTTCTAGTTATGCCCTTCGATCACTGCTTCCCCTCATGACCATTTGGATGTGTGTTTCAGGGAATAACACTATTGTAAGCCACGCCTCCCATGTGCCAACATTGTGAGGGAAAGGCCCCTAGTCCCTCTCTTCTATGAATAGATGACGCGCGTAAGCAAAATGCACACATATTTGCCGCCCAGAAGTATGCACAGTCTGCGGTCAGGCCTGAATTAGGACCCCTGTCCTAGCAAGAGAGAATTGTCAAGAGAATCATTTCTTAGTATCTAAATTTCCAGGCATAATAAATAAACTCTATTTAGTGGGAGAAAATTAGCATTATTGTCAAATATGCCCTATAGTGAGAATTATATATAATATTCAGAATATGATTAGATTTTTGCATTAAATAGAAATGTTTTATAAAGTTTTCCTTACACTGTCTGTCTCTATCTCTAGCTGAGAATAGCAGTTATCTCTGCATAGGTCTCCACCTGCCAGTCAATGTGCACACGTCTTTATCATTGTGTGTTTCATTTTTATCTCTGTAATAGTGTATGTTCGCTTTTTCCCTTGTTCTGTCAATTATACCTGAAATATTAGAGGCTGAAATATCAAGGACTTTTCAGGTAATCTGTTAGTTCTAGAAGTCCAAACATAACATGTTGGATTTTCCTGTTTTTCCAGCATTTATTTGTTGTCTCTCTTTCTGTCATTATCTCTCTCTCATTTTTTCACTTGAAGGGCACCCCTAACCTAAAATACAGCAGAACACATTGAGAAAAGCAAATACAATTTCCATGGCAAATAACAAACTGGGGCCAGATGTACTAATCCTTGGAGTTAGGTAACTGGCGAGGGATAAAATACCTGCCAATCCACTCATAACTGGCATGTTACAGTTTTTTAATGACATTTAGGACTGTACCAGGTTTAATACATCTGCCTTATCTCTCTCTACTTTATCACTATCCATGGCTTAGTACATTACATCTGCAACTGTATCTGAATTGTAAAATATAGTAATAATAACACTTTCCAATCTTCATCCTCAGAGAAATACATACAGATGGAGCCGTGCTCCCTCTTGCTGGCGAATCGCCAGAACATCACCGCTGGTGATCCGCCAGCACGCGCGTCTCAGTTTCCGGGCGGCAGGGCGACGGGAGGCCTGTCCGTCTCCGCTTCAGGGAGACGGACAGGTTTAGGGGGGGTGCGGGGAGGAGGTGGGGACCCCGGGTGACCGCTGACAAGCCAGCGGGGACCCGGGGGAACCGTGCGAAATCCCCTTTCGCAGATACAGATGGCAGGTGGCGGGGGATGGCGGCAGACCCGCTTCATCTGTACCTACCCAGTGCCAGTGGCGTAAGTACCTCCCACTTGCCCGGAGGCAAGATTAATTTTGTTGCCCCCCCCACACACACACACATCACCATATATAAATATATGTATGCATGTGTGTGTGTATATATATATATATATATATATATATATATATATATTTACATGGCATCACATTTGTTTACATTATCACTTATTTTAACCCCTTCCCGAATATTTGACGTACATTTACGTCATGGTCGGGAAGTACTTCCCGACACATGGCATAAATGTACGTCATGGATTTAAACTGTCACCGCGTCTATAGACGCGGTGACAGTTTGGAGATGTCTGCTGTCCCTGACAGCAGACATCCCCCCTCGCCGCCCAGGGGGGGCAGGGATGCCCCCCCGGTCGGCGATCGCTGTGATTGGCTGTTCAAATCTGAACAGCCATTCACAGCGTTTCCTGTGTTACCGGCGGCTAAGCCGCTCGGTAACACAGGGATCGGTGGTGATCGGTGCTGTTAAGTACAGCACCGATCACCACCGATGAGCAGCACCCCCCTGCCACCCACCCGGCACTCACCCGGCAGCTCCCCCAGCTCCCCCGGCAGCAGCAGCAGTAGGCAGCCTCAGCGCACGCAGCGCTTCCCCCCTCCCACCCCCCCCCCCCACCCCGCAAGCCGCAGCAGCATGTTAGAGATGTGTTAAAAAAAAAAAAATTACTGAAATATATATATATATATAAAGATATATATATATATGTGTGTGTGTATGTGTATATACACACATATATGTATGTGTATATATGTATATATATATATATATATACACATATATATGTATATATATATATACACATATATATGTGTATATATATGTGTAGATATATATATATATATATATATATACACACACACATATATATATATATATATATATATATATATATATATATATATATATATAGAAAGATATTCCCGACATATGACGTATATATACGTCATGGTCGGGAGGTACTTCCCGACCGAAGACGTATATATACGTCATGGTTTTAAACTGTCACCGCGTCTATAGACGCGGTGACAGTTTGGAGATGTCTGCTGTCCCTGACAGCAGACATCCCCCCCTCGCGGCGATCGCTGCGATTGGCTGTTCAAATGTGAACAGCCAATTGCAGCGTTTTCTGTGTTACCGGCGGCTAAGCCGCTCGGTAACACAGTGATCGGTGGTGATCGGTGCTGTTAAGTACAGCACCGATCACCACCGATCGCCAGCCCCCCCCCCCTCCCACCCGGCAGCCCCCCCTCCCTCCCACCCACCCGGCTGCCGCAGCGCCAGCACCCCTTCCACCCCCCCACCAGCCGCAGCGCCAGCCCCCCTCCCAAAGCTGGTGACCAAAATGGGGTCACATGTGGGGGGGTTCCACTGTATTGGTGCTTCGGGGGTCTTGCTAATGCGACATAGCACCCACCATTCATTCCACCACCAAATATCACTCCTTCCCTTCTGAGTCCTGCCATGCACCCAACTGGTATTTTTTGGTCACATGTGAGGCATTGCCATACTCGGGAGAAATTGGGGCACAGATTTTGGGGTGCTTTGTCTCCTTCATTCCTTGTGAAAATGAAAAATTTTGAGCCAGATCTGCATTTTTGTGTAAAAAATTACATTTTTTTACACAAAAATGCAGATCTGGCTCAAAATTTTTCATTTTCACAAGGAATGAAGGAGACAAAGCACCCCAAAATCTGTGCCCCAATTTCTCCCGAGTATGGCAATGCCTCACATGTGACCAAAAAATACCAGTTGGGTGCATGGCAGGACTCAGAAGGGAAGGAGTGATTTTTGGATTTTGCAGCACAGATTCTGGTTGAATGACCCCTGAAGCACCCATACAGTGGAACCCCCCCACAAGTGACCCCATTTTGCAAACTACACCCTTCAGGGAATTCATCAGGGGGTATAGTGTACATTTCAAACCCCCAGGGGTTTCACCAATTTTGATACAACTGAGCTGTGAAAATGAAAAATTAAATTTTTTCATTTTCACAGCCCAGTTGTATCAAAATTGGTGAAACCCCTGGGGGTTTGAAATGTACACTATACCCCTAAATGAATTCCCTGAAGGGTGTAGTTTGCAAAATGGGGTGACTTGTGGGGGAGGTTCCTAACTTTTAGCACTTATGGTGCCTAGAAACCTACATGGTGCCTAAAAAAAAATCTCATAAAAAGGAGGCTCCAAAATCAAGTAGGTGCTCCTTCTATTATGAAGCCTGTGGTTTGGTCAACGTGCACACTAGGGCCACATATAGGATATTTATGAAAACAAAAGAATTGGGGGAATCAATTTTTAGTCACATTTCTCTAGTAAAATCTACTGTATTCGTTAGAAAAATGTATTAAAATTGAAACTCTGCAAAAAAAAAAGAAATTTTGAAATTTCACCGACACTTTGTTTTAATTCCTGTGAAACACATAAAGGGTTAACAAACTTCCAAAATGCTGTTTTGAATACTGTGAGGGGTGCAGTTTTTGAAATGGCATCATTTATGGGGGTGTCTCACATACAAGTCCCTCAAAGTCACATCAGAACTGAACTGGTCCCTAAAAAAATCAGTGTTTGAAATTTTCTTGAAAATTTGAGAATTTGCTATTCATATTTGAAGCCTCCTAGTGTCCAAAAAATGAAAAGGAGGTTGAAATAATGATTGCAACATAAAGTAGACATATGGTCTTTGTTAGTTATTAACTATTTTGAGTGGTATGTTTATTTGTCTCACAAGCAGAAAATGTGACATTTTGCAAATTGCAAAATTTTCCATTTTTTCACGACATTTTGGTATTTTTCACAAAAAAACACAGACTGTATCGACCCAAATTTACCACTAATTTGAAGTACAATGTGTCACGAGAAAACAATCTCAAAATCACTGGGATAAGTAAAAGCAAAAAAAAGTTATCCCCACTTAAGTGAAACATGTCAGATTTGAAAAAAATGGCTCTGTCAGGAACGCAAAAACTGGCTGTGTCAGGAAGGGGTTAAACAAATACACTGTTTAGCAGTCATACCTAGGATTAGAACCTGTAAACTGTATCACTGGAGGCAGACACCTTACTGATAGCTACAGTATTTGCTCTTGCACAGTAAGTATGCAGATTCTGACTACGTATAATTGTTAGTTAAAACCATTACTATTAAGCAGAGCTTTGTAGTGTAGTAGCTTTAAACAGGTAGAATTCACTTGCAATTGCAAATAGCTCAATCAGTAATGATATTGGCTTCTAGTAGAACAAGTCATGGGTTCTAATACAGGGTGCTTCATATGCAAATATTATGTTTAGAAAAAAAACAGAGTGTGATGTCTATTGTCCTGCTAGGAGGGGGAATCGGCCACAGAAGTGATATCAACGGCTTTCAATTAACTTATTCATACTTGCAGGCAGGGCCGGTGCTAGGGTGTTCGGCGCCTACCTGCGAACTCTAAATTTGCGCCCTCCCATACCTTATAAATGAGCGCATGCTAGAGGTATGTGCCATACAAAAATAAAAAAAAGAGATGTGTTCTCAAATTATACCACACAGTAGCACAATCGTATTCACATTACACCACATGTAGTGCATTTGTACCCTTTACACACAATAGTGCCCCTTATAAATAATTTCCAGAGTAATGCAGGTTACACCTAATGCCCACAGTAGTGCCGCCTACACATAATGCACAGGAATTTTACTTTCATACAATGCCCAGGCTAGTGCTGCTTACACATAATACCCATAATGTCAAGAGTAGCGCCGCTACACATCATGCCAACAATAGCAGTGCTTATGCATAATGTCCACAGTAACACAGCTTTCAATAATGCCCAGAGTAGTGAGTTATGCATAATGCCCAGAGTAGTGAGCTACGCATACTGCCCAGAGTAGTGAGTTATGCATAATGCCCAGAGTAGTGAGTTACGCATACTGCCCAGATTAGTGAGTTACACATACTGCCCAGCGTAGTGAGTTACGCATAATGCCCAGAGTAGTGAGTTACGCATACTGTCCAGAGTAGTGCGTTACGCATACTGCCCAGAGTAGTGAGTTACACATACTGCCCAGAGTAGTGGGTTACGCATACTGCCCAGAGTAGTGAGTTACGCATACTGCCCAGAGTAGTGAGTTACGCGTACTGCCCGGAGTAGTGAGTTAC
This sequence comes from Crinia signifera, assembly GCF_055691185.1. Classification (NCBI taxonomy): domain Eukaryota; kingdom Metazoa; phylum Chordata; class Amphibia; order Anura; family Myobatrachidae; genus Crinia; species Crinia signifera. Next base: position 132,851,358 of record NC_139222.1, on the reverse strand, counting down.
GCATAATGGCCAGAGCAATGAGTTACGCATACTACCCAGAGTAGTGAGTTACGCATAATGCCCAGAGTAGTGAGTTACGCATACTGCCCAGAGTAGCATTACTTAGCCATAATCTCAACCATACTGTAGTGTTGTTTGCATATAATGCTCAGAGTTGTGCCCATACAATGCCATCCCTATAATATGCAAGTGTCTCTTCATGCGCTTAATTTTGAGAGTGCCACTGCCAAGCCTGTGTTAATACAGATGTGCCTCTGACTTCATGTCGGGGGAATGCCCTGTGTGTGTCTTTCATAGTGGCGCACCATACTAGATCTGGGTAATTGCCCCTTTTATTTACAGTGTCACACACCTTTGTTACACACTGTCACACAAACTACCAGCGTTTCCTCCTTTACTGTGTACCGGCTCCCGCTGTGTGTCCTGACTCCTGCGCCTCTCCAAATTATGCTGCTGAGCTGCTCCAAACAAAACCGCCCGATGGCTCTTCCCCCCTGCAGGGATGCGTGCGTGGTGACAGCGTCATGATGTCACCTGCCCGGCTTTACTGGGGGAAACAAATCTCGATGTCCCTCCAGCACTATGACTCAACAAGGTACAGTCCGCTGGACAGGAGACGAGCAGCGGTACTCAGCAACGCGGGACTGGGACAGCTTCTTCCCGGCTGCCTGTCATATACTTTGACAGGCACCGGCTGTAGCTGGCAGCTACATTGTTAAAGGAGGGGAAGAAGCGCCTCTAAGGGCCGGCGCCTACCTGCTTTGCAGGCTATGCTGAGCGGGTAGCTTGCTTGCAGGGGAGTAAACACGTTGGCAGATGACTCTGTTGCCACCTACAGTTACGCCTCTGCTACCCAACCGGAATGGCTGGGAGGCTACTGAAAATCGTGTGACACTCATGGCTCCCCAGAAGGTGGACAAGTAACCCTAACCTAGGTGTTTGTGCAGCGTTAAAACACAATGACAAGGAGATATTGGGACATTGGATAAAGTACACTGATTATGCTTCTTTGTCAAATAATATCTTAAAGGATCTATTAGAAACAAAGCAAAACCACTGATAATCAATAACTCCGAACTCACCTAGGTATTGGCTAGGTATTGGTTTATGTTTACCGGCATAGGGCTAGATGGAATTATGGTCTAAGTACCCCACACCATCCTGCTATAGTGTATCAAGCACTAGCTGGTAATAATTACCACGTGTAATTAAAGTTTTGGGTACTTATATATTAGTTGGGCGCCCACTAAGCTATTTGCTTAGTTTTCCGCCTCCCCGCCTTTGTTTTCTGTTTTCTCACTACGCTCGCCACGCTTTAGAAGTAAATGGCCATAGGGGTCCGCTTAATCATAAAAAAGATGAGTATACAGGTACAATGACTCAACACTTTGGATGGAGTACAGGTTAAAAAAAATGTTGAAATAACACCAAGAAGTGGAAATCCTCACAGTTGAGTACTCCACAAAGTGAATACACACATACACACAACTGTCTATTGATGGAAATAGTTTTATTTACTACTTTATTGTTTACCCGCATTACTCCATTTGAAAAAAGTATTTTGCCTTACATATTCTTGGCAAATTCACTTGACTATTACTTATATACTTCTGGTGTGCCTGTAACCTTTTGTATAATATGCTTCTTTGTTGAAGCATCCACACACAGGAATAGATTGTGGGATACATTAACTTCCACTAGTACATGTAAAGTGTAACATGACATAAGCATGAAATTATACTCTCTCACATTGCACAACAGGGATGGTTTATGTTGAAATAGTATATTAGAACTAGGATAAGGAGAACATAATTACAGGACGCGAATGGAGTGAGGTAAACCTCGGAGGCTGGGGGTTTCTAGGCCCGGACACACAGATACACCAACATGCCACCCTCTACCGCTTAACACACCCATACCATCAGTTTGTCACCCTCTCCCTGCCACAAATGCCTTCTCTGGTGCGTCAGCACATTAGAAATCTCCTGCGCGGCTTTAAAATGAAATACCAATCTGTACCTGCTGCCACCCCTTGTCCACATGCGGTTATATTTCCAGGGTTACTTAGTTGGCTGTTTGTAGGTGGGAAAGAAAGGCTGGTTACCTGTTTCTGAATCAATTAGCAGCTGTAGCTAGACTGATTTGATGCTTTAGATGCAATCACCTTAATTTGACCTCCTTACGAAGGGGGCAGCATCATCACCCTTCCGGGTGGGTAGTCAAGGTACAAAGGTCCCTAGGTGTTTGTGCAGATACCTTTGTGATTTTAGTTATGGTTGGTTTATTGTTATTGATAGTGATGTTATTTTTGGGGTTGTTGTGGATTTCAACCATTCTTTCTTTGCCACCATCACCATGCTCTAACCTTTATACTTTAATCTTTCATTCTTACAGGTTTAAATTTTATAGCTCATTTAAAAAATATATATAACAGTTTCTCTGTGTCATTATTCTTATTGATGGTGTATGTTAGAGATTCTCTAAAGCTCGTACAGGGCAATCCTCAACAGATAGAAGGCTTATTGTGATGTTCACCTAGTGGATCAGGGGGCAGATGTGTTAAGCTTATCATCTCCTAGCTGTCAAGTTATGCTCACTTTGGGCCAGATATATCAAGCTTCAAAAGTGATAAAGTGGAGAGTGATAAACAGCCAGCCACGCAGCTCCTACCTGTCATTTTTTTAAACCAAGGGCCAGATTCTCTAAGCTTCAAAAGTGATAAAATGGAGAGCGATAAACAGCCATCCAATAAGCCCCTTTCTGACATTTTTCAAACACAGTCTGTGACATGGCAGGTAGGAGCTGATTGGCTGGCTGTTTATCACTCTCCATTTTATCACTTTTGAAGCTTAGAGAATCTAGCCCCAAGTCTGTAACATAGCAGGTAGGAGCTGTGTTGGGGGCTTGTTTAGTATGCTCCACTTTATTGAAGCTTGATACATCTGACCCTTTATCAAGTTATTGTCACTGATACTGAGTCCAATCTACGATTCAACCCTGTTACACAACAGAAAATTTGACACACTATAAGCGAGATACAAGTATTTCAGCTGTGTCCATTAACCAAGAATATACTGACTGATAGCAATAGTCATAAGCAGGCAACTGCTAGTGAAAACAGATCCAAAAATAATGATGACATAATGAAAGACAGGCAGGTAGCATAATCAAGTCCAAGCACATAATGCGAACCAATGACCAAACCAAAACATAACATATTATTCTGCCTCTCATAAATATGGGAAGCAGAATGCTAAAGCCACAGCACAGGCACACTCATTACTGGCTGAAAGAAGGTAGTTGTTATTATGATATTACTGGAATGGCTAAATTCAGCATACACAGTGACACCTAATGTTTGATTCTGTTACTGCACCATTAATGCAGTATCTCAGAGGACAAGGGTTTCAGAGTCAGACTGAAATGCGACTTTTCTCAAGTTGCATTTTTATTGTACATGTGTAAATATTCATTATATCTTTTCTCAGTTGGGAGAGGAGAGAGTGAAAGCTTGGTAAGTGAGGGTGACATGCTTGAATTTGATTCTGAAAGGCAAAGGGAAGCCAGAAGGGCTTTTTTAAGAGGAAAGGTGGAGGTAGTGCGCTAGGAGAGGTAGATGAGCTGCGCTGCAGCAATGAGGATAGATTGGAGAGGAGAAAGACATTTGACAGGGATTCCACATAGGGGGAGATTACAGTACTCCTGTCTGGAGAGGACCAGAGAGTGGATAATGGTCTTAGTAGAATCCTGGGTGAGAAAGGGTCTGATCCTGGAAATATTTCTGAGATGAAAAAGGCAGGTTTGTGAGAGGTGCTGAATGTGTAATTTGAAGGAAAGGGAGGAGTCAAGGATTACTCAATACAGAGCACTTGAGAGCTAGAGGAAATAGTAGTGCCATCAATAGGTAATAAGATTATGGGAGTAGAGATTGTGCAGTAAAGTGGGAAGATGATCGGCTGTCTTAGACATGTTACATTTAGGAAAGTGCTGGGACATCAGAGGAGAGCAGGGGAGAGGTCAGGGGAGGAAAGGTAAATTTGAGTATCATCAGCATATAGATGATACTGGAAGTCAAAAGTGCTAATGAGCTCACCTACGGGGGGCATATAGAGAGAGAAAAGGAGAGAACCATGAACAGGACACCTACACTTAGTGGAAGTGGGTGGGAGGTGGAGTCATGAGAGGAGACAAAAATTGAATGGTCAGAGAGGTAGGAGGACAGCCAGGAGAAGGCAGTATCACACAGACCAAGGGGGTGACGGATTTGCAGAAGGAGAGGGTGGTACACAGTTTCAAAAGCAGCAGAGAGGTTGATAAATATAAGCAAAGAGTAGTAGCCATGTCTGCTGATGGTACTAATCCCAGCAGCTGCAGAATTAGCATATCTTGTCAGATCTGCAGCTGGAAAGACACTGTGGCAACAGCCACTGTGGACACCTTTAAATCAGGCCCTGTGGCTCTTAAACGGTCTGCTGCAGCCATCAACTACAGTAGGGTATATATCCAGCCAAAATGTATTTTCTGGTTATGGTGTCTGTATTTTTAAAAATGTATAGTTGTTAACTGCCATGTTTATACTTTATATATTGATATGTTTGTACTGTGTCTGTACAGAACCCTTGTGGTATTTGAAAAATAAAGGCTATTAATAATGATATGCTACTGGATAAAACTGAAAACAGATGCCATATTGTCCTCTACTCATCTCTGGCATCCCTTGGTCATGTTTTCTCCATCAGCTGATATGCTATGTTATGTCAGAAAGTACTAAGCAATAACAAATGTTATTATGACAGCCATGTTATTGGTGCAGCACATTCTCTTGCATGCCCTACATAATATAGAATAATAAGCCAATATGACAACTTGTGTATGATTCAGTATTTGCCACTTGACTTTTTAATTAAGTTCATTTACATTCAATTAATTAATAGGCATAAACCGCTTTATTTACATAAAGTGATTAACTGAGACCACATTAACTCCCTGGATTAATGTTTCCCTTATCAAATGGATGATGGTACCATGGCCCTTATTCAAGTTCACTCGCAAAGGAAAATTCCTTCTCAAATGGACAAAACCATGTGCACTGCAGGTGGAGCAGATGTAACTTGAGCAGAGAGAAGGAATTTGCCTTTGCGGGTGAACCAGAATAAGGGCCCGTGTCTGGAGAGCATTCTGGCAGCTAATATGTAATTAAGAGCAGAATCAGATCATTTTAACAGACCATATTCACAATAAAAGTAGAATAAGTTCAGACCTGAGCACAGTCAGCAGGCCTTACAACAGCCAAATATGGGCCTTTACCATACAGACTAAACAGACAGATATTTGCATGCATTTTTTTAGGCAAGCACACTCACCTTGGCAGACGTGCAGATGAAAAATCACATGACAAACCAACCAATATCCAAATATAAACACCATTAATCACTAACAGTTCCATAATATACATGCTGTTATACTGACCATATAAGGGGACATTGAAGGAATTTATTCACAAAGAGATATACATCAGATGGACAACACAGACAATTTAGAATCAAGAGGAATATGGGGATATGTGATCAAAAAAGGGAACATCCACCAAAACAAATGACAGATGAGTACTTTTCTTAGATATGAGATGCTATGTAACTGATGAATATGGTGCAGCACAGCAATTCATAGTTCTGTCGTTATAGATTTTAATAAAATGATTATCTGGTAAATGATAGTAGTAAATGGGAAACTGGTTTAAAAAAAAGGAATTAAAATGTTGTGGATGATATAGATCCAGTATTAAATGAAGTTTCTAGAGATAAAAAAAGAAATTCATAAGCCTTACACACTTGTGTAAGCACATTTTAAGTGTTTTAAATCAGTCAAAAGAAGTTCATGCATACATTACTTAATGTCATGCTGAATTGTGCAGAGAAAACGGAACATTAAAAAGTAGGCAATTAACTTCATTCCTTAACACATTTTCCTTCCTACCTCCAGGCACGCTTTACCATATAACTAAATACGCAGATGTGGAGCAGGGATAATTATCTGGCATAGTGCACTCAATCTTTCCATTATTAACCCTTTAGGAAGAAGGTATATAGTGTACCACTGACCCATTTACACTCATCTTATTATACATTAAGAGCAATCAAATCTGGTGCTAAAACAGTTAAAGATTTGATTCAATGGTATAGTGATATCCTGGAGGCATATCCTGTCTTTGAAGTGGGAGAAAAAGAATTGCAAGTTCCTCAAAACAAAATAAGAAGGTAATTGCATTAAGCAGGTTTAATTAGAAGGAACAATTCCCCTGTGGATAGTCTTTTCAATTCTCACCTGCTGTCTGGAAAGTTGCCTGTATGGCTTCTATTTCTCCGATATCAGTGCAGATCCCCTGTCCATGCATTAGGGTGTGCAGAGGTTTTTCGGAATTCTTGGTGGGATAACAGCGAAGCCCAGAGCCACATCTGGCAGTATAGACCCCACATGTCTCTCCTTTTTGGAGGGCACAGGTGGCACAGCAACCACACCCAGGTTCTCTCACCAGCTCCAGGCACCCAGTAGGGTCCAGACAGCGAACAAGTTTCTCCTGTGAGCAAGGTGGGCATTGTATAGCTTCATCTGCTACTCCAAGTGATGTCAATGAGATCACAAGCAAAGCAAGGTGGCAGATGCCAGACATTGTGTGTGGCTATACTGTTAGGATAAAAGTGGATGAGAGATTGCAGTTGGGGCAGAGCTGGCACACTGGTAAAGAGTTAGCACACAGGAACATGAAATGATGCAGTCTTAGCTGTACTGCTCTCCATAGCAAGAATGAGGGGGACTGAGGATTGACTGCACTGGGCAGATAGATGTGGACTTTATACTGGCTCTAAGCCACTCCTATCTCTAGTCCCACTGCCAGGAGAAAGGGGGAGAGTGTGAGGACAGGGAATGAGAGAAGGAGAGCATGGAAGTAGAAGAATTTTCAAAGCAAGATGAGAAAATAGAAAGGTTACAGACAAGCGAGAGAGGAGAAGTATGACAGACGCTGCAAGAAAGGCAGAGTGAAAACAAAGATGATTTAGCAATATCTGAATGCTTTATATTTAGGGAAGCACGGACAGTGTAATGGTTAGTATTACTGCCTGACAGTGGGTTTGATACCCACCATGGCCCTAACTGTGCAGAGTTTGTATATTCTCCCCCTGCTTGCATGAGTTTGCTCCGGGTACTCCAGTTTCCCACACTCCAAAAATATACTGGTAGGTTAATTGGCTCCCAACAAAATTAACCCTAGCATGAATGTGTGTGCGTGTACATGTGGTAGGGAATATAGATTGTAAGCTCCACTGGGGTAGGGACTGATGTGAGTGTTCAAATATTCTCTGCAAAGCTCTGCAGCATATGTGTGCGGTGCACTTAATAATAAATATTAGATTCATTTAATAATTCCTTGGGTGAAGAGATGGATCTGGGTGGAGGAGAAGCTGGATGGGTGGAGAGATGGATCGGTTATGTTAGTGTTTTACTATTACCATAAACCTGTATATATTTTATTAATCATGTTCAATTGCTTCATAAAATATATACCTGTAAACCACCGTTTGGATGCACAGTTCTTTGGATGCACATTTGAATGCAAGTCTGTTTGTGTAACATACTATTGGTGCCATTGCTATGGGGCCCAGAGGCTTAGGGGGCTCTTGACCCAGGTTATAAAGTTGCATAACAATTTCCAAGATTTACCTGCTAAGCAACTGGGTCTGATCCATTGCCCAGCCTGAATTGTGTGATATTACATTATCACCGAGAGGTGTGTTGTGGATGTTATAATAATAGTAAGGAGAAAAATGATGTGGCATAATATGAACTGGTGGTATAATCTGACAACATTTTATCGGGGCATGCATAAGAATTTAATTCCCCTTAGGGGAACATTACTATGATGGGAGTTCTATTTCACATGGGATGTTGCTATGGCCAACCAATTCTTATCAACTTCTTATTCATTAGCACCTTCTAGAACATAATACTGTAGCAATAGAACTGCCATCTTAGTATATTTCCCCTCAGGGTTTTATTCAATTCTTATTTTGCGCCCAATCTCCCATCTAAAATGACAGGAGACCATAGGGCGATATTCAATTGCTGGTGAAAAACAATTGAATACTGCCCTTTAGTGTCTAGTTTTTAGAAATGTATTTGCATACATACATACATAGCACAGTGACATATGCTGGTGATAAATAAATAAATTATACTCCAATTCAGTTAATATATCACTGCAAGCGACATGCTTCGTAACCCTCATGGACTGTGGTACAGATAATGGGGCCAGTTGAAAATACAAAAAAGAACACTAACAGGTTTCCAACAAGCGCTAATACAGTATGTGAGTGTTTCCGAGCTGCTGCTAATAGATGGGATAGTGAGTCCCCTAAACAACAAGAAATTAATTTATAAAATAGCAGCTCTAAGAAGATATTAATAAGTGATACAATATAATTAAGCAGATTACAGTTTTAATAAATCAATGTAAATATATCATCTATATATATTTCTAGTGTCAGTGAGTTTCCGAAACACGGCCATCTGCGGGCAGAGAGTGAAATTATGAGCCTTATTCTATTCACTCTTAGAGGAAAATTCCTTCTCAAATGGACAAAACAATGTGCACTGTAGGGGGGCAGATGTAACAGGTGCAGATATGTTCACATTCTAACAATGTCAATATTCCATTGGTGTATACATGATAAATGCCAAAATTCTAGTGTCGACATGATGACTGTTGAAATGTCATAAACCAACCCACAGGCACAGCCATAACGGCAGTTATTACTCGCAGATTAAAGTTTGAATAATAAATAAAATGATCCAAACAGAAAGGATACAAATATTGTTCCTGCCATGATTCTTCAAAATTCCAGAACCCCTTGATCACAAAGTACACAGCAGGCTAAGTGATAAAAACTTCATTAGAGTCAAACACAGAGCTACTAGACTAGAGTTGCCAGACAGAATATGGGCAGGATGTATTAATATACATAGCCGGCCACCGCGATGCCACTGCATATGTATTAACATATGCGGCTGGCATCACGGTGCGGTGACTGAGGCCTCCCGCGATACCTGCAATGTGGTGTGCGGGGTTCTCCATCACCTCCCTGACACCTTCTGCTCCCCTCATGCCGGGACAGCTCAGCGTGGCTATTCCCGGCGCCTCCTCCTCCCCCCTGCAGCCGGAAGGATGTCCGGCTGCCTTGCTAGCGGGAGGAGGGGTTTACCTTCCAGGTCCAGGAGGACCTGCAGCAAGGTAAACCAGGGGGAGGGAGAGAGGGGGGTCGGCGTAGGTGGCGGGTTTGCGGCAGAGGCGGCAGGCGGTCAAAAAGAAGCCCATAGGCTTCTATAGTGGCGATACCCTGCTATGCGGTCATACGGCGGTCGGATATTAATACATTAGGAAATGCGAGCTTTGTTTTTGCCCAATTTCCAACCAGGAACAAGTTTTCTCTTCACACAGAAATTACAATTATTATTATTACTACCAGTTATTTATCCCCTTCCCGACATTTGACGTACATTTACGTCATGGTCGGGATGTACTTCCCGACACATGACGTAAATGTACGTCATGACTTCAAAGTGTCACCGCGTCTAGAGACGCGGTGACAGAGGGACGATGTCTGCTGTCCCTGACAGCAGACATCTTCCCTCATTGCCCATGGGGGGCAGCGATGCCCCCCGCCATGGGCGATCGCTGCGATTGGCTGTTCAAACGTGAACAGCCAAAAGCAGCGTTTACTGTGTGATGTGAATAATTTTGACTCTGCTGCCCCCTAGTGTCCAAAATTAAAAGCAGGTTGAAATAATGATGTAATAATAAAGTATAGATATGGTCTTTGTTAGTTATTAACTATTTTGAGTGGTATGATTATTTGTCTCACAAGCAGAAAATGTAACATTTTGCAAATTGCAAAATGTTCAATTTTTTTACGACATTTTGGTATTTTTCACAAAAAAAAAAAAACTGTATCGACCAAAATTTATCACTAACTTAAAGTACAATGTGTCACGGGAAAACAATCTCAAAATCACTGGGATAAGTAAAAGCAAAAAAAAGTTATCCCCACTTAAGTGATACCTGTCAGATTTGAAAAAAAGGCCTCTGTCAGGAAGGCAAAAACATGCTGCGTCTGTAAGGGGTTATATAGTGCCTCTTCAGAATATTGTAGTCTGCCTCATACAGGCATTGTGATCTTCTGTGTAGCAAATAAAACAAAGGTAGTCCACCCCAAAATGCCCCTGCCTTCAATCAGACAGCAAGTGCCCCCAGTGAATGAAAATATCGCCAAAGGCACTCGCTGCAGGGGTCTTCACATGCGTATTAGCACCTAAGCTCTAATGTGCATTAGGGATGTGCACCGGCCACTTTTTTGCGTTTTGGGTTTTGGGTTCTGATTACTTTCAGGTTTTGGGTTCTAATGGGTTTTGCCAAAACACCCCCTAAACGTTTATGGTTTTGGGTTCTGATTTTTTTTTTAAAGTATAAAAACTGCTAAAATCGCATCATTTTGGAGTTTTTTTTTCTCCTAAGCTATTATTAACCTCAAGAACATTCATTTCCAGTCTATTCTGAACACCTCACAATATTGTTTTTAGGCCAAAAGGTTGCACCGAGGTAGCTGGATGACTATGATAAACAAAGTGGGCGGCACAAACACTGGACTGATACGGCACACTTAGCATCATCCTGGACTGATATGGCACACTTAGCATCACGTAGTATTTAGTGGGTTTCCAAGAGAGGAAGAGAGAGAAAGAAACTCTGGGTGGGGGCACCCTTAAATCATAGATCTATATGTACAAGTTACTGTGTTTTAAAAATTATATAACTTTAATAGGTATGCTCTAAAATGGTTGTGTACCTTTTTTTAAATATTAAAAATGATGCGCATTGAAAATATAAAGAGTATTTGAGAGGCTGGTATTGCCTTCTATAAACGGCAAGGAACGGCAGTTTGTCACAGTGTGATCCTCATATATCCCCCTTCCTACCAATATTGAGGTAAAGAAGGTAGTGGGAGTATAATCATGGGTCACAGTTTTATGTAAAATAGTTGTTATGACAAGTGCTTGTAATAGCCAGGGAGCAGGGGCGCCCTTACACAGTATGTTCTCCTATGTATAATTGCTGCTACGAATAAGCAAGGAGTTGCTCGCAGAACAGGAGACAATGAATAATGATACAAGTGTTGGTAAGGTGGAAACAAATGTATCCGCTGAACGAGTCCAGCGGTTACCTCACAGCCGGCTTGTATGAGTCAGGTTCCTGTGGATGCGTGCTGGCGTGCTAGGCGTCCCCGCTAGGCGTCTGTTCCTTGCCTGAGATGCCCGGTCACGTGGTGCACCACGTGTCCCGGGGAGGTCCCGACGTACGTTTCACTTGCGCTTGGTCACGGGAGGTGGACTGGACTGATATGGCACACTTGGCAGCATCCCATCAATTATACAGCAGACTTGGCCCACCCCAGGAATTATTTGGCAGACTTGGCTCACCCCTGGACTGATACAACACACTTATCATCACCTCTGGACTGATACAGCACACTTAGCATCACCCCTGGACTAATACAGCACACTTGGCAGCACCCCATGAATTGTACGGCAGACTTGGCTTACCCCAGGAATTATATGGCACAGATGGTGGCACCCCTGACCTGATACAGCACACATGACGGCACACATGGTATTATACAGCACAGATGGTGGAACCCCTGGACTGACACAGCACACATGGAATTATACGGCACACGTGCGGGCACCCCTGGACTGATACGGGACACATGGGGCACCCATAGAATTATACGGTCCCATATAGCCTGTTTAGTTCCCCCTTTAGTGTGTCACCCCCCACTTGCAGCCCCCATGTGTGTGTCGGACACATCCAAATGAAGATGGCGCCAGAGCCGGAACCTATATAGCAATCGAATCCGACGTGGGGTGATGACGTCTTAACCTAGTTTTGGACTCGGACTCAGGAAGATGGCGGGACCCGGCGAACTCCTCCAATCCGGCCTCGGATAAAGTACACTGAGGAGAATGAGACAGCACTGGAGGGCACTCTTATCCAACACTTACATCTCCCTGATTCTTTCTTCATAGACATGAGACAAGGGTATTTTCTATGCAGGTCATCACAGAACATTTTATCATTTTATGCAATTTACTTGGGTGATCTATTTTGTTTCTGTGCAGGGTAAATATTAGCTGCTTTGTTTTTACAGAGCTACTTATATTTTAGTTTGAACACACCTCCCTCAAATGTTACAACTCTCTGCACATGATACATCTGCCCCACCTGCAGTGCAGCATGGTTTTGTCCATTTGAGAAAGGTTTAGCTTTTACAATCAACTCTAAATTTAGGCCCAATTTCAGCATACTCTCCTTGTGGGTGTCACACCTTACTGATGCAATCCTGTATATCATTGATCTACATTACTTTAGCCCAGGGCTGGGCAACACCGGCCCTCCAGATGTTGATGAACTACACATCCCAGCATGCCTTGCATCAGTTTCAGCATGGCCACATAGCAAAACTAATGCAAAGCATCCTGGGATGTGTAGTTCATTAACATCTGGAGGGCCGGTGTTGCCCAGCCCTGCTTTAGCCTATCCCAGTTATGGGTAACCTTGACACTGCAGCTGTTGCTAAACTACACATCCCAGCATGCCCTGCTATAGTTTTACTATGTGGCCATGCTAACACTGATGCAGGGCATGCTGCGATGCGTAGTTCCACAACAGCTGCAGTGTCAAGTGTCATCACTAGCCTATCCAGTGGTCAGGCAACCTATTTCAACCAGGGTTGCCTACCATCCCGGAATGGCCGGGAGGCTCCCGAAAATCAGGTCACCCTCACGGCCCCCTGAAAAGGTGGGCAACCCTCCCAGATACCGCTGAACCCCCCTGCATCTCCCCGACGGCAGTGTTAAATTGCTGCGATCCACGGCTTTTCAGAGGGAGCTAAAGATGCAAATTGCGTCATTTTAGCCCGCCCTCTCCTCGGAGACCCGCTAAATGCAGGATTTGCAGTACGGGATGTGTACATCAGGCCCCGCCCCCCCAAAGTACTGCTGACAGTCTCCTCTCTGGGCTTTTCCAGGAAAGTAATTTCCAAGTATGATTTCAACTCTACAGATGCAGTAGCACATTTCCATTACAACTTGTCTCTCACTAGTTCCTGGTCAGTAGCTTCATCTGCTTCTCCACCTGTCCCTCTCTGAGTGTATCCAGCATACCTGAACAAATTTCTGAGCACTGTGTTATTGCCAGGGGTGAATTTAGGGGTCAGGCCGCCCCTAGGCACAAAATATTTGGCCGCCCCTCCCCCCCATTTACATATGTGCACACCCCACCCCAAAAAAGGGGCGCAAACTGTCCCTCCTAGCTCTGGGCAAATGTTTGGAATTATGCACAATAAATAGATCTGGAACACTAGCACTTACTAGGAGACTAGCACTTACTGTTTGTTGAATAAAAGGGATTCAAACAGTTAACTGTGCTCCCGACACATTCCCTTCCGCACAGCAGTGTGATGAGAGGAGGGAGGGCTCAGTAACCTGTGTGCACTGCAGGGAGAAAAGTTCCTTGCCTCTTGTAGGGAACATAAAACACTAATACGTAGCACAGTAGCTTTGTACAGCCTGTGCGGACGGACTCCAGAGTTTCCGGTGCAAGTGTGTGAGCAGGCAATAAATACTGCCTGTATGCACTGCTCGGAGGGAGGGACGGAGGGATGAGACTGTAGCTTCAGGCTGCCCAAAATGTAAATGTGCCAGCTCACAGAGCTAGCTAGGAAGCCACGCTGAGTACCGCATCTCCCTCTTGGTGCCAGACTGAGGTGGCTGGCCAGCTGCTAATCAAAAATAAGAAGTGACGCTGCCCCACGCCGGAAGAGACTGATGTGAGGGAGCATCCAGGAAGCAACCATACCTCCCAACTGTCACCATTCCGTCGGGACAGTCCCGATTTTCGGGTCCTGTCCCGACGTCCCACCTGCGGCAGGCATTTTCCCGCTGCGGGGGGCGGCAGTTGGGAGACCCCCCAATCTAGTAGAATAGACGCTGTGCGCACAGCGTCTATTCTCGTATGAAAATGAGGCTGCGGCTAATTAGCATAAGCCGCGCCCTCATTTGCATACGCCCCGCCCCCTTTTCGGACGCTCGCGCGGCTTTGCCGCGCGAGTGTCCCTATTTCCTCCAGACGGAAGTTGGGAGGTATGGGCAACGCCGCAGAGGTACGTGAGCAGGTTGTGAGGGTTTAGCCGTTACCCTCACTACTGCACATGCCAGCTGATCTAGCTAGGCTGATTGGCAGCAAGTTCCTGGCGGCTGCCGCCCATGACAGGTGCCGCCCCTAGGCCTGTGCCTCACGGGCCTAGTGACAAATCCGGCCCTGGTTATTGCCCTCCTCTGATGCTTAGCCTTGCCATACACCAGTGTGTTCCTTCCTGCATTATTCAAAGACCCACTGCAAGCCTTGTTGCCTTTCAAGTGTATCAACACCTGTACCAATATGTCCTGGGATCTCCTGAACTTACCAACCCACAGACTTACTGGTTCCCAGTGCACAGTCTCCACTAGTATGTTCCTGCAAACAACCACTGTTGTCTGCTAAATCCAGTGCAAAGTTCAATCAGCAGTCAAACAGTGCTCAGATTTCAGCTAAACTTCAGCTGGATGCTATAACTCTGCAATTGTCCATCAGTGCATCTACCTAGGTTTTTTCAAATTCAGAGTCCAACCTCATTGTTAAATTTTCTTGTAGTGGGTTTGATCAGTGAAGGGGGGGGGGGGCAAAGAGAGTTATAGAATGGAGGTGCAGCAATTGATTAAATGTGGAGATGTTAATAACTTACTCCTAAATGGTAAAAAGACAAAGGAGTTGGTCATAGATTTTAGAAGATCCAGAAGATCAACCACCAGACCGCTGGTTTTAAATGGTGAGGAGGTGGAGAGGGTTACCAATACTACATTTTTGGGGATTACGTTTACTGAAGATCTGTCTTGGTCCGCACATACAGTACCACTATAGCAGTTGTAAAGGCTCAGTGTAGATTGTGAGCAGCAGGATTATCTAAGCCAATACTTTCTATTGTTGTGTAATCAAGAGTCTGCTGACTTATGCCATTGCGGTATGGTATGGGAATTCTAAGTGCTCTGATCGGAGATCCCTAGACAGGATAGTTAAGGCCGCAGAAAAAATCATTGGCCAACCCTTGCCGGGGATGGCAGACCTTTTTTTAAAGAGGGGAAAAGTTAAGGCTAATAAAATTATTTTAGATCCTCGCCACGCTTCGGGGTGATGTGGAGAGTGGTGGTGTTTTAGGTGTTTTTCCATATTAACTACTGAGATCGCATCTCACATCTCACACCGCAAAAAAGGGCCATGCGATGCAATGTGCGATGCGATTTCACTATGTTAGCGTACATAGGAAATCTGGGCGTCCTGCTAGGAAATAAGTACCAAATATAATTACAAATAAGTCATAACAAAAGAGGTAAGTTATTCAGCAAAGGGACATTACTAGTGTGCCTCTCCTCCAGGTGTGTCCATATACAGTACACCTGTCCTCAAATTACCCAAAATATCAGTTTAGCAGGTAACTGACTGCTACTTAGCCAGTGCAAAACGCTAATCCAAAGTACAGTATCTGGCACAATGTAAGGGAACAAAGACACATAATTGAGTAAGAAGTAGCAAAGTTGAGGGGAAAAGTACACAATGTAGGTTAACCAGAAAAAAGACAGGTCAAATGACCAATGTTAGGCATCATTATGCTCCAGCTGCAACAAAAATGTATTCGACCTAAGGAACAATAAAGAAAGAGAGAAAGAGGGAGAAGAAACAAAGGGGAAGACCGGTCCCCATACAAAGGTCCGACTTGTCCGAGGGACAAGACGGACCTGATTTCCCTTCAACCCTCCCTGCAGCTCCCCGGGAGGGTTGTATATGATTTGGCACTTGGGGCGGGATGCTATATAGCAGAAATGCGGTAAAAACCCCGTTTTCGGGGTTTCTACCGCATTTCTATATGCTATATGGCGCCTCCGCAGTGTCAGCGCTGCGGAGGGAATCGCCAGCTAAAGCTGGCGAATCCCTGCAGAAGCCTATGGGCTTCTTACCGCAGCGCTGTTTGAGGGATCCGTCACGGATCCCTCCCAGCGTGCCCTGCGGCCGGCGCCGGGGTCTGCGCATGCGCAGATGGACTCCCGGGTCACAGACCCGGAAGTCCAGTGCCGGCACCGCATCGCAAGGGACAGCTCTTACCGCAAGAGCTGTCCCTTGCATGAATAACGGCATATGTTATAGCATATGCCGTTACTAATAATGCGATGTCCGGCGAAGGGGGGCCGCGGATGTTATAACATCCCGCCCTTGATGCGCAATTTTTGGGACTTGTGTGCCAGTGGTATGGCCCCGCTGGCACACACACCTACCACCCTGATCAGATGCGATACATCACTTGTGCTAAAAAGCACCCGCGATGTGCCACTGATGGGTCCAATCTGATAGATCATATGTGTTGCAAATATGATTTACAGGATCCGATGTGCACGGGAACATGCATCGGGCCAGATTGGATATTAAACAGGTCCAATTTGGCCAGTTTTGATCTTATATATTGGGCCAATCCATCCGAATCGAATGAATACAGGCCACATTGGACCTGTGTATGGGCACTTAAGCTATGGAGGGCATAATCACATTCTCTTGAAAACTAGTTTCAGGGAGATTATTGTTGGTAGTAGAATTATGCATGATGTCCAGTTGAGGGGACATGTCATTCTCCACCCAAAGGGCATGTCTAGCTCCATATATGGGTGTATATGTGCTTAAATTTTTGTTGCAAAATACTTTTAGATAACATTATTAACTATATATTTTGGGAAATTTAGCAAGTATTGATACTTACATTGTTTCTTGCAATATTGGATTTATTTGTTTGCAACTATTTGTTGTGATTTATTTTCTTCTAACTCGGTATAATATATATGATAATAAATGTGACACTGATGCAATAAAATCCAAGTGTAATTTAACCATGCTTGCCTACTTTTGAAAAAGCATGTCTGAGAGAATGTGAAGGTGAGAACTAGAAGCATGGACATGCACTGATACATCTGTGGGGCATGTCTTAACGATTTACATCCAAATGTAAATGAGCCCCAAAGGAGTGAGATCTACTGTACTTGTTCAAGAAAATAGACTGGTAAGTGTTAGGGCTTGCTCATTTATTGTGTTTCACAAGTGGTTCCCTATATGTGGCCATGAGACACCTTATTTAAAATGCATGTAGCCCCTGGGTCATTGTGCTGTATAACCAATACATGAACATTGAGTTGATGATTCATTTTGAATGTATATATCTCTGATTTCTTTTTTCCCTACAAAAACCAGCTGCATAATGTGGTTTAGGTGTAATTAGGGAGATTGCTGGACTCTTCAGGGAGACAGGGAGATTGCTACTCCCTATAGTTATTGTGCATATAGTCTACCTTTATCTCATAGGGCCAGATTCTCTAAGCTTCAAAAGTGATAAAATGGAGAGTGATAAACAGCCAGCCAATCAGCTCCTGTTTGACATTTTTCAAACCCATCGTGTAACATAGCAGGTAGGATCTGATTGGCTGGCTGTTTATCACTTTCCATTTTATCACTTTTGAAGCTCAGAAAATCTGACCCATAGTGTGTATGGGGCTTTAGACTTTTTCCCCTTTCTCTCTTTCACTACTGTTCCATAGGAAGCCGCTGATGTGTGTTACATAGGAGGAGAAACGCGTTTTGAACTGTATTCTGTGCCCAGATTTTCCGCTAGTACATCTACCCAAGTGTGGCTTGCTGGAGCGCAACTTTGGTAAAGGCAGGGAAACTGCTAATTTGGCAAATACCATTTCCACCTAAGGATTACAAATATTGCCTAGGAGTATCCATCAAGAGCGGGACTGGTAACTATAAGGTGTTCTTACCTCAGCAAATCTGCACATATATGCCTAAAAGAATACGAGCCATTCCTAGCCTCATAGCCATAGCCATTGAAGACAGTGACTTTTAATTGTTACATGTTGTTAGTCTTTTCTGTCTGTGTTTCAATACAAAGTGCACTTTGATTACTATGAATTTTCTGTTAATTATTATGTTTTAATACATTTTTCTATATTCATATATCCCAATTGGTATTGTGTGATTGAGCACAGCTGCGCCTCTGAGTAGTGTTTGTGGTTATTAGCCACATAGACTTCAAAACCTCCATTTCTGTTCCATAGGACACAGACTCCATTGCTGGGCAGCTTAGTGTGGTGCAATATTCCCTATACTAAGCATACAATAATACATACAGGGGATGATTTTGAGTTGACACCAAAGCAAAAACAAGTATTACCCCTTTCAGACATATGCGAAAATCACAGTTTTTTTTCACATGAATGCGCATCAACCCGGGACTAGCATATTCCTGAAAGGGTCTTCCAGGATTTCACTCCTGGATCCTAATTACCTACAATTGACCCGGATCACTAAAATCCGGGATCGAACCCGGAGGTAAAATCCTGGGTAATATTTCTGAAAGGGGTATAAGTAACCTTGCACCTGGATAAGCCAAGTTTTAATGTAAGAGGTTTACATACAGTATATTTATCCCTTTTGCATGCAGGGTAAATAATGTCTGCTTTTGTATAAAGTCCACAAATGTAGTCCACAAATGCTGGAAAACTTTACTACAGTGCAATTTAGGTTTAAAATTAGACACATCACCCTCAAATCTAATCTATCTTTATATTTTGCAAAAATGACAGGTAAAAGCTGATTGGCTGGTTGTTTATCACTCTCCACTTTATCACTTTTTGAAGCATGGTGAATCTAAAATGAGAGTATATTACAGTTCACCACCCCTAATTAGAGACCTTAATAAACCGAGATTGTGAACGTTTAACCCTTTCACACCAACGCAAAAACCTGGATTTTGCCGGTCATGGCTCGGTGTAAAAGTGTTAACCAGGGTCTAGTGACCCGGAAATACACAGCAGTTATTTCCAATCTTGGTTGCTATGCATCTGTAGACTGCCGCCTATACCACTCCTACAGGATGCTACAGTGCATGATCTTTTTTGAAGTGATTGGCCTTCAGATTCTTGCTGCTAGCTTATTGAGCTCCTGGAAAGCTCTGCTTATAACAGGGTGACGAATACCCCTTTCACACTGTAAATGCAAGGTCACACCCAGGATATGGAAATGGGTCTGCCATAGGAGTGACCCGGCAGTAAGTTGGGTTGCTGAAGTCATCTGTGGCGGAGGCGCATCATCGGGGGCGGTGGAGGAGGCAGTGCATGGAACTAACGCTGCCTCCTCCGGCTCGTCCCGGGTTACCCGTTCACACTATCCAGCCACATTGGTCTGACCCCAGTAAAAGCCTTATTTTAACCCTGGTGGAATTGCTGGTTTACTAGACCTGGGATTTTTCTAAAGGCCCTTTCACACCGCACAGTGACCCGGGTCGACCCGCAAAATAACCCGGGTAGGATCCAGGTTATTGGTGCGATGTGAAAAAGGTAATACAGGTCGAGTATCCCGCATCCGAATATCCGTTATCCAAATTATTCCGAAATACGGACTTTCCAGAAAGTGAAATTTTTTTTTTTTTTTGCTAAAAACTCACTGGGGACATTTGTAACAGCCTCACTGGGGACATGATATGTAACTGGCACTATATATGTGCAAGACAATGATTGCTTGGCATTCAAATTCAGTGCTGAGATAGTACACACATTTTGTTTCACGTTTTGAAACCTTGTTTTTTGAACAATTAAAATATATTTGTGTGCATTTTATGTGGTAATAAAATATATTTGTGTGTATATTATGTGTTTATACAGCATAAATGCAAGATACTTCAAAATACATCATTGAAATATTAAAATATTCCGAAATACGGAATAATCCGTTATCCAAAATTCTCCTGGTCCCGAGCATTTTGGATACGGGATACTCAACCTGTACTGTATAATGAATATTTGAATTGTGTTGGTAAGGGTGGATTTGAAAAATGGATTTATGCAACCTTTGTAGTCCAATTTCAATGCCGAGATAATTATGTGGATATAGTGAAACATCATGGTATATTATTTCATTGTGTAATAATTGTATACTATTACTATTTACTATTGTATTGTGTGATTGTTGTGTACTTTTTCTAAAAGATATTTTAGTCCAGCAGTGAAGCTTTTGAGGTAACTGAAGGTGTCCATGCTTCATGCTGAATGTGGGTTTCAGCCAGTAACACGTGTTTGTGGAGATGCTGCCAGGCAAATAAACACGACCTTGACTCTTATTTGTGGTCTTGATAAATATGTTCTGAATTTTTATACACTCCAATAACAAATGATAATAAATGACTCAGGCTTGTGCAATTTCAGTGCTACCATAAATTAATAAGTGACAGTCCAAGTAATGTTGCTCTATGCATAGTGATATCAAGGAAGAGAAAACTCAGACCAAATAACACAAAATGCACCATTGTATTACTATTAATATAATAAAAGGAATTGTTTTAGAAACATACCAGTATGTTCTACGCGGATAATAAATAAGCTCCCAAATCTGACTGCTTATATTGTAATCTGGATGTTATTTGTGAGGAGTCTCTACTGGTATCAGAGCACTTTCAAGAAGGGATCAAGATGTGCAAGTCATCTACTCTACTGAGAGTCTGTGGGACTTCCAGAAACGTCAGGTGTCCCAAATGTAGCATACCAGAGATCAGAAGCCCATGCTCCTTACCCAGGGTTGCCAACCCTCCCGGAAAGGCCGGGAGGGTCCCAGAAATCGGGTCCCCCTCCCGGCCCCCCCGCGATCGCCTCATTTTAGCCCCGCCCCCCGCAGGGCAATGACTGAAATACAGACATTGCACTGCCGGGGGCGGGGCTAAAATTACGAGTTTGCTATAGCCACACTCCCAATAGAGCAGCCTGTCCATTGCTCCGCCCCTGGACCGCCCCTTTCCCCTCCCGGCGATGGCCACGCCCCCTACTTCAGTGAGCTGGCTGCCCTCTCCCGGAGAGTGCAGCATAGAAGTCGGCAAGTATGTCCTTACCTAAATAGTCTGCCTTGACCTTGTACATCCCTCCATGCCATGCCAAAATGAACTTGAAATCTCACTAAGCAACTAAAAAAGACTGCAGATTTGCCAAAGCTGTAGCCTCAGGTGTTAACCTTAACATCTGATGTAAGAAGCACATGGGAAGCTAAAGGGAGGTGCTCCAGGCCCAATAGCATAATAAACAGCCCCAGTGACCACAAGACATCATGTTTACTATGCCATTGTCTACTTCCTGCATACTAAAAAAAACAAAATAGAGCACCCGATGGTATTCCAACCGCAAATGAGGAAAATTGACTGAAGTCTACTTCTGACCTGTGTCATCTCAAAGTTGCTGCACCAAAGTAGCTTTTTTTTTTGTTTTTTTTAGTTGCGCAGCCGTGAGGCCCAGGGCCTAACTGCAATTGCACCTGGGAACTACTCCAGTGGCAGCAGAATCGTAGAGAGCCAAGCCTTGCCCAGACACGCTCCAGTCCATCTATAAACAATTGCAACCAAGGCCAGATTTTCTTAGTTATTACTGTACAACAGAAAGGACAATCACAATATCATTTATCTTTCTCAGAAGCAAAGCAAACCAAAATCTGGAGTACTATCTTGGCTGTGGTCACCAAAAACACCAGGCACATTGGGGCAGATGTATTAAGCTTTAACAAGAGATAAAAGCAAGGGTGATAAAGAGAGATAAATGTCCAGCCAATCACCTGCTAACTGCCATGTTACAGGCTGTGTTTGAAAAAAGTCAGTAAGGAGCTGATTGGCTGAACGTTTATCCTTTGTTATCACCCTTGCATTTATCTCATGTTAAGGCTTAATACATCTGCCCCATTGTTTATTTTAATTCCAAATACACAGACAGACATCAGTCTTATCATCAATGCTTTAACTGGTAAAAACTCTTCCCTGCTTACTGGGCTGTCATCTGAACCCATTATAAAGAAATTGTCCAAATAAACAGCATTCCAACAGGGCCCATATCTGCGTAACATTGTAAGGAAGAACAAAATTGTTCAAGACATAAAAATACTACACAACACATGGTCACACAATGGTGAATGTAAAACATACAAACCTTCCTCAAACCTTCCTCAAAGGTCTATGATCCCAAATCTCCAGTTAAAAGGCTCCAACTCACCAGTACTGTTATGCCCAGCAACCACAATGTAGCCCGACTGGCTTGGCTTGGGAGGAGAATATTCCAAATGATACAGAAACCTCTTTTGGACCACTAGACAGCACCAGGAGACATCCTACACTCAATACACAAATGTGAGAACAGTTTAAGAAGAACGGGATAAGGGGGTGCAGCCACAGCGGAAATGGAGTAGCTGCTCTCAGCTTGGGCTCTCCACCCAGAAGCCTATCCTACACTATCCTGACACTGCCCATGGACCCATAAACTAACATACCTGCAGCGGAATGCTCCAGCATCACATAGCCTTAGCCTGTAGCTTCTGAGGAGAGAGGGACACCATCGTTGAGCCTGCGGCTGCACTGGCACACCCAGCTGCTGCAGCCCCCGTTACTCTGAGCGGCAGAGGTGTCATACTCCTCACTACATGTCGGAGGACTACTTCACTGAAACCCGCCGTTGATGTGATGTCTACATCAAGCTGAGTAACAGCAGGTGAGTGGGACCACCATATTAGGGCTCTCTCCCTGAAGATAGCTGTGGCATACTGTGTGCAGCATTGCCTGAGCACTGAGTGAGAAGGCAATCTCTAATCTAATTCTCTCTGCACAAGTTACATCTGCCCCACCTGCAGTGCACATGGTTTTGTCCATCAAAGAAGGATTTTGTCAGAAAGAGTGAACTAGAATAAGGCCCTAATTCATATGGATTACATGTTGGACGCTAATAATATATACCATGGGTGAAATTTAATAGGATGAGAGATTCAGAAAGTGAGAGATTTGGTAAGAAATCTCCATGTTTTTTAAAGCGGCAATCATTTACACTGCAAAATCAAACTGGAGATTTCTTACCAAATCTCTCACTTTCTGAATCTCTCATCTTATTACATTTCCCTCCATATATCTGCTAAAAGATTTGGTCCGAACCGTCCTCTATCCAAGATGTTGATAACTATCTTTTATTGTTAAATTTCAGATGCGGTGCAATGCTGGGTGCCATCATATTTCAGAGTCCCAGAGGAAGCTTAGGTGAAACGGTCGTTGGCGAGTAATGACCACAGCTCCTCTGTTCATGTTTCTCTAAGGTGTAAAATATTGTCGTAATGTCTTATGTTAAAACTGTATGTCTGCAGATATAAATTATGCATGTAGGTAGAGGATAGAAGCACCCCGCATTCATCCTATCCAGAGCCGGCAGACGCACGGGGTGCAGACACGCTGCAGTCCCCGAGCGCACTGAAGGCTCACAGCACAGCCGCTGAGTACAACTGTCAGAGCGGTTAGCAGTAGCTGCCAAAGTTCCGTACTAACGGACAGAGAGCTGCTAAAGCTAATACCGGCTGACACAAAGAGAAAGCATCTGAGCGGGGTTAATAGTCGGCAAATCGCAAGCGGCTATAATACCCTATATCTCGTAGCTCATGTGCACAGTCATTAATGAAACCTGATTGGGGAGTGTTATTAACAAAAACGGGACTATGTGTAAAAAGTTAAATCTTTAATACAGTGGAGATTGGATGATTCGCACTATCCACACACACTGTCCAACCAATTGGATGGCATAATAATCATTAATCATATAAAGATATCAGTGCAAACTTGAAGTGAGCGATGCACACAGACTGTTGGAGCAGGGATAAAAGCCGTCAAATTAAAAGCGGTTAATATTTATTATTTCCTCAGCCAACACAGTTATGCCAAAGTTAATCACTATGCTCTCATTATCCAACTAATGACAGTGACTCCAAGCTGTACGAAAAAATAGCAGTGATTGGATGATTGATAATATCCCTACACACAGTCCAATTATTGGACGAAATAATACTTATAGGTGGTGATATAAGTTGTTATACACACAGAGACACTGTTGGAATAGGGACAATAAGCCATGAAATATAAAACGGTTAATAAACTATATGTCCCTTAGCCAACACAGTTCTGTGAAAACCAAGTACTGTGTAAGCATCACTTGACTGAGGACTGTGAATAAAAGCTGTACCAAAAACAGCAGGGATTGGAAGACTGATAGTATCCCTACACACGGCCAGATAAGTGGATGAATACGATATTTATACGTTATAAAGTACGTGGCTTTACTACTCTACGAAAAACCACCCATGCATAATAAATTGATATAATATAACACAGAAAACGACAAATATATAGAGTTTTAACACATGAAAGTGTAATACAAACCTAATGGAAGGCTACTAAGCCTATAAAGACATGAGTCACAAATTAAAGAAACTTTCTATTTTTGTTACAATTACAGAAAGTAACTATTGTCCCTGAGGAAATACCCAGAGACAAAATATCCATATAGGACACCTAAGAGAACATACAGGGAAAAATCCAACCCTGCAAACACAGGACAGAGTTGAGCAGTGGTCATTTTTGTTTTAAATCTTATTTCTGCTCTTTATTTTCTTCTAAATATATTTTAATATTTCACCGATTTTATTGACGAAACAATTAAAGGTTAAATTTTATATACCATTTATTGACTTTCAGTGCACCTATAATATACTTCTTTTTCTTGTTTTTGTGATAGATCTACTCCGTTATTGGCAATGTCAAAGGTTAATGTTGTGTAATAATAGTCAGCTTGCTCTTGGCATCTAGGCTTCTAGAAGTGTGCCCCGTGGTGAGAAAAAATTCAGTGGCCACAAGGCATAGAGCTCTCCATCCAAGAAAATTACCTCACAGAGGGCGGAATGCTCTAAGACCCGCCGCCTCTTAACGCCCCCTCCGCCAGCTACCGCATTGATTCTAATTGCATATGCACTAACATATGCAATTAGTATCTCAAAGGGCAGCTCTTTTGATAAGAGCTGCCCTTTGCGAGGCAGCCAGCGGGGGGTGAGTGGGTCCACCCTACCACTGTGCCGGGCTGCTTCTGCAGGGCTCACCTCCTCGTCCTCCGCCCTGCACCCGTAAGGGGAAGTACGGAGCTGGGGAGGAGGAGGTCACTGGTTCAGGCAGCACAGCAGGAGGCTTACCGGACACAGGTGAGGGGGGAGCAATGTGGCAGGGGGTGGGGGGGGTGCGGTAAGAAGCCCAAAGGCTTCTATGGGGTATCACTAGCGCACATCGCACTGGCAAAATGCTCCGTGTATGGACAACTTTAATCTTTATTAGTGAATTGACATGCAATATGGACTTATATGTTTACTGTAAAATACAAACACTTTTCAATAAAAACTATGAGGGTGAGTGGCCATTATGAAGTAGGGGCAAGAGATAACATGGTGGGCATCTGGGGCAATGAAGGTACATTGAAGGTACTTGATACTGGGTACATGGTGAAGGAAGAAAAAACGATATTGGAATGGAGAGAAAAGAGGAACAAGGGACATAATAATAGGGCTGCATTCCTCTGGAAGGAGAAGTCTAAGGGCGAGATGTACTAAACCTTGAAAAGTGATAAAATGGAGAGTGATCAACCTCCAACCAATCAGCTCCAACCTGTAATTTTTCAAACACAGCCTGTGACATACAGGGGCGGATTGGGTTAGAAAACCAGCCTGGGAAATGTCTGGAAGCAGCCCTAATAGGCGTGGCCATGTGTCATTAGAGGGTGTGATCACATGCAACTGGGGAAGTGGCTACTTGACAATAGAGGGATGGCCACATTATGCCACACCCCATAATGCCCCTTACACATTATAGAAAATATACAATTTTACACTAAATGCGCTGGATGATTCTATGCAGCCCACACTTCGCAGAGACTGTGCTTCTCAAATACATTGCACACCAAAAAAGATTGTGAAGTGTCACTGGTGCTCAGAATTACTTTAAAGTAGTGCAAAAAACTTACACTGATTTTTTATAAGTGCAAGTGTCCTTTTTATCCTTATAAAGGTGCCACCACAAGATCGTCGTGAAACTGTCAGTCTAAAACAAAAAGAGGTACTTATGTATTATCTGGACTCCCATGTTAAATGCACCCCATTTTTTCATACCCCTACTATCCAAATACGCATGGAGTTGATTTTATATAGTGTGGCGAGCGGAGCGAGCCACCGTGCCCGAAGCGTGGCGAGCGCAGCGAGCCCCGCGAGGGGACACGGTCTCATAAGAAAAACGGGAGCCCAGATATTACATAAGTACCCAAAAAGATAACCAGTAGTGCAACACCTTTCAATAAAGGGCAAAAATGTATTCATACATTGCACTCATATAACACGGTTAAAAACAAGCATATCATCACTTAGGCCAGTATTCAATGCTCCCGATTCACCTTTTTTTTGGCGAATCGGGCTGTTTTCACTCCTTGCGGTGAATTTTTTCACTGAAAATATGATTCACCGTATTCAATGTTCACTGTTCGCCGAAAGCGAACAGTGAATGCCGGCCAGTTCTCCGTTTCATGCTCGCTGCAATTCGCTGGTGTATTTCAATGGGGTTTTCACTGGGATTCGCCGAGAGTGTATTCAATGCTCAAATGGAGAACTGCTTTCTCCATTGATTTTCGCCATGATTCTCCATTTTACATTTGTCATCTTTTTTAGGTGAATTGAAATGTGATCTTTTAAAATAAAGCGTTTTTTTTGGGGGGGGGGGGGAAGGGTTTCGGTGTCAAACAAATTTGTTTTTGTTTTTTTCTGTGAAGGGGCATGCTATTTTTATTCATGTGCTTGCAGCACATGAATATATTTTAAATTATTATTATATTTTTAATTATTTTTAATTATTATGTTATTTTTTCAAACAATTATTTTATTTTTTTACACATTTGCCAGCAGGGGGTGGGAGCCGGGATCTGCTTCATTTATTCACTGCACACTGGTCCCGATCATTACATATGCACGATTGGGACCAGTGAGTGTAGCGGCTCCCTAACACAGCCCCCTGCCAGTTTTGGGGGGCTCTCCCTGTGTCCCCGACAGCCCTCCTTCACCCCCACAGTGTCCGGCGCAGGCAGGGAGGTTTCCATCTCCCTGCCTGCAGCCGTCCCCCAGCTCCCCGGCTGCATTCGCCGGGGGGGTTAAAATTCGCCGCCAGGGGCAGAGAGCCCCTGAGGCGTTGAATAGGGCGGAGGGGTGGCTGCCTGGCGAATCTCCCCGAAGGGAGAATTGCGGTGAAAGTGCAGCGAATCCTACACAGGATTCGCTGCCAGACACGATTCTGCCCATTGAATACCTGCCTTAGTTAGGGGATAAAAGCCAGTTAAGTTTGGGATACTTGCTCATGAATAAAGTGCGTTGTGCGTCATGCGGTGTCTCCTCCTGCTGGGGACACGTATGCTTAAGGCATTTCGGAACTAGCGTTCCTTCATCAGAAGCATCTGATGAAGGAACGCTACTGTAGTTAAGTGTTTAAAGGGAATACCTCATTGAAATCATTGCCACCCACTGTGGGAAGCTCAGTGGCTGACTACTGACGCATTATGATCAGTGGCATCTGGTCATGATCATAATGCGACAGCCTTGTGACATTGCTAATTAGTCTCAGGAGGACTGCCAACATCAGGGCCGTAACTAGGGGGGCTGGGGGGGTCACACGGACTGGGCGCTGCATGTGGGGGGCACTGTCGGGCCTGGGCAGCGGGGGTCCGGGGACGGGCAGCGGGGGTCCAAGGACGGGCAGCGGGGTCCGAGGACGGGCGTAGAGGCAGCTGGAAGCAAGCTCCGCTATTTGCCCGGCGGGAAGCAGATTTTGAAAGGAATTCTCTCAGCCAATCAGCGCCTGCTGCCAGGCAAATAGCGTATCTTGCTACAAGTGAAAGCCGCCGCGACACTGCCCCCCCCCCCCCCGGACGTCATCTCACGTTCCCCGCATCTCCTATTGGAAGTCTGACCTGCCAGTCGCATTGGGAGGTGTTCCCTCCCTCCGGGATGCCTCTCTCTGCACAAATGCGCGGCAGCCCCCAAATGGGTTCCGCGCAGCGGCCGGGGAGTGCGGCGGTGGGCGGGGAATGCAGCAGAGGTGGGGGCCCACATTGTAAGAGCCGCCACTGTTGCTGTCAGGTCTTTTTTATTCTTTTTATTTATTTAATTTTTTTTTTTTTTTCGTTTTCAGTGCTGCTTCTGGATTTGTATATCACATGCAAACTCAGGCAACCTTGTAAGCCATACAGATACAAACAGGGACAGACTTTAGGGTTGTCGACATTCCGGCTGACCTTTCCAGTAGAGGGCAGCCAGCTCGGTATGATTCGGCATCACTATCAGTGTCACACCCACAACACTATGATAAAAAGCCCATAAGGGCAAGTAGCGGGGGCGTGGCCTAGACGCTGATCCGAATGGACGTGGGTCACTGAAGCTCTCCATATCCATAGCCTCTATAAGTCCCCAGGAGAGCTATAATACACCCCAGAGATCACAGGGTACCTGTATACTCCCTCCGACATCGGTGGAGTTGAGCTGCGGAGCCGGGGGACACTCCAGGAGTCCCTGCAGGTTGCGGCCTACTCCCCAAGGTGAAGCCGGGGCCTCGATTTTTACAGCCTCCCGAGGTGCCGCTCCAGGGAGCCGATTTGGCGATCGGCGGCCGCCGGAACCTGCAGCGCCTCTTCCAGATAAGTGAGGCATCCTGCTGGATACCCCAAGGCAGGCTGCTGCCTGAAGACCGCCTCTGGGGCTGCGGGGACCGCCGGCTGAAGCTCCTCTGGCTTAAAAGCCTCCTTTCACACAGACGCGGCGGCCATCTTGAAAACGGAGCACTGTCACTACAGGGCTCTGATCCTCTTTTCTGAGCTGCTGACCCTAGGAGCGCAGTAAGTGGCACTGTGTGCCTTACTATAACAGCCCATTGACCTGCTACCCAGCGCTCCCCTTAAATCACTGGGACATATTGTATTTATAGACATAGTCCTAAACTGCTCTCCATACCATCATATCGGGTCCCTGGGATTGGCTCTCCTGAGCAGTGCCTGTATAAATATCTGTGGATATACCCTCACCTAATATACTGATATACCCTGATCTATTTGGTTGGTCAGATACCAACTCCCATTTACACAAATATATAAAGGACCTAAAGGACGTTGCCCTGCACTAATTAGAAAGTGAGAACAATATCTTCAATAGCATATAAGCCCTGGAGATAAGTAAGCCTGGGGCGCCACCTTGTGGGCCTAACAAATAATTGCAACTCCAGAATTTCTCTCTACTGCCAGAAAACTACTCAACAAACTGCTAGAGGTTCACGGTGACTTAACTCCTAACTCGGTACCCCACGGAGCGGTCCTCCTGCAGTCCGGTAGTGCCGATGTGTATTCCTATCCCCTCTAAACAAGTGATCCAGGTTCTAAAATGAAGAATCAATCTGCTTACTAATGCCTTCCTAAGGCCACCCTGGGGGGGTTTGGCGGCTGCCCTCCGTCACGGCGGTTCCTTTATTAGATGTATGCACCAATGGAGATGCAACTTCTTCTGTTAGTCTAGAATGTGGATTTCTTTAGCAGCGTTAACTTTGTAACAAAGGGGAGACCAGATACTACTGTCAACGGCAGAGAGGGTTCCGCCCGCTGAGACCCACCTATTACATTACAGTCCACCTACTGTCCTTTAGATATACATGAGTCATAGGAAAAGTAGGAGCAGAAAGGGTGTAGCAAGCACTACGAACACCCGTGTGGACACTGATCTTCGTAAATATCTGCGTTCCCAAACCAATTCAGACATGGCAACAGAGCCACCTCCTGCCTCCCCGATCCACTCCTCTTTATCAGAGAACTCGTCGGAATTGAGGGAACCCACGTCTGTGTCCATACAGCCAAATACGATTGACATCCAACAGATATACAAACTACTACAGACTCTCCCCACTAAGTCGGATATCCCCACCAAGGAAGACTTCGCTTCTTTGGAAAATAAACTACGAGATGTAGTCCACACAGAAATTGCCGGGATAAAAGAAGACTTGACACAGCTGGGCGCACGAGTGGAAAACCTTGAAAGCTCAGGTGAGGCGGTCAATACCTTTCACAAAGCTCTGGCAGACACCATTAGATTACAAGCGGAGGAGATCCAATCCCTTCGGGATCACCTTGATGATATCGACAACAGGGGGCGGAGGAATAACCTCAGGATCAGAGGGATTCCGGAAGATATCCCCCAACAAAATCTACATGATGTCCTAGCCAAAATCTTCAACGAAATTCTAGGAAATGACCCCAATGAATCAATCACTCTTGACAGAGCCCATAGGGCCCTGCGACCGAGAGGCTTACAATCAGAGCGCCCGAGAGACATAATATGCAGACTCCACTATTTTACCCAAAAGGACGAAATCCTGAGGAAAATACGAAATTCGGATGGCCTTGAATTTAATGGCCACTCTATCCAGATATTTCAGGATCTTTCCTGGCTCACGCTCCAATCTCGTCGCCATATTAAACCCCTAACAGATGTTTTGCGCAAACAGAATATTAGATATAGATGGGGCTATCCATTTAGCATCACAGCAACACATGGAGGGAAAACGGCCTCTTTACGTCACCCAGAAGACGTACCTTCCTTTTGTTCCTCCTTGGGAATTCCAGTTGTGGAGACGCCAGACTGGCATTCTCTCAGATCTCAGTTGCTTCCTCCGCAAGCCCCTTCATCTAACCTCCCATTTCAACGTGTGGAAAAGTCCCCTAGACTCAACTCTCGGAATCGTGCTTCTGCTCCATCACCCTCTGCCGCATCTTCACAAGCAAAGACGTGAAAATAGACTTTCTGCTCAAATACAGGTTTCCCTTACATGGAGAAGATGGATAGAAATTCCTAGACATATACCGGTTTGAAAATCATCTGGAGACAGCTGTTGGCTAACTACATTCCACTAACTCTGTGGTTTTTCAAGGTTTTTTGTTGTTTTTTGTATTACATTTTTAAGGTCCCTTACGGCCTTTCTGAGAGCGTTTTTGGGTTAGTATGTCCCAGTTTACACTAGCTGGCTTAGTTATACATCTTATCGGAACGATTTTTATCACTATTTTGACCCTCGCTTAGACTGACAAAACTGCTATATGTTCTTTATATGGTCTATTGATACTAGATATTGGGAATATGACCCACAAACATACTTCCCGTTACCTTGATACCTCCTAGATTACGCTTTTGATTTCCCCTTTATACTGGTCTCTAGCAGTTTATTTCTAGTATTTTTGTATTGTTATAACAATATGTGATGCATCCATCCGGACCGTCGTTTCGGGGCTAGGCCCCGTTCTCCCCCCTGTTGCCCCCTGTGCACTGCACAACATGTTCCTAGGCCCAGTGGTGGTCTTGGTTTTAGTCCCACCCAGTGGATTAGGAGCAGTGATTATGTTTTTGCCATCCCAATCTCTTTCATTGCCTTACATTGCTTTATCCCAGCTATGTCAAGACTTTCTCTTCTTCTGTTTCTATCCTTTATTCTCTTCCTCTTTACTTTGCTGTGCCCCCCTGGTCTCCCTGAGCGAGCTGCTCTTTCTGCTCCCTGATGGCTAATCTTAAAGTTGTCTCCGTAAACGTCAAAGGCCTAAACATTCCAGAGAGGAGGTCCCGCGCACTTAAAGAATTATACCTAGAAAAAGCAGATGTTGCGTTTATACAGGAGACGCACTTTCAAGAGGGGAAAGCTCCTCCTTTTGGGAATAAAAATTTTCCGACTAGTTTCTTTTCTAACAACCCGCTAGGGAAAACATTGGGAGTGGCAATTTTGATCTCTCGCCAGACGACTATATCAGAGGCTGTATGTCGCCCATTAGTCCCAGGGAGAGCGTTATTGATAAATTGCAAGATATCTAACTGTGATTTCTCCCTACTAAATATCTATGCCCCCAACAAACACCAACCAGCCTTTATTGACAAAGTACTAAACCTAGCTCAACCCTACTTGGTCGGCACAGTGATATGTGGGGGGGATTTCAACTGGACAATGGATCCTAGGTTAGACTCCTCCCGTCCTAATGAACGAAGCCCTGATAAACTACACCGTAAGGTCCGAAAAATTTTACACGAATACCAACTTATCGATCCTTGGCGTATTCAACACCCGTCCACTAAGGACTATACCTTCTTCTCTCACCCACACAAAGTATACACAAGAATAGATTATATTTACATTTCACATAGATTTCTGCATCTAGTCTCCAAATCTGACATTGGCCAAATTTCTTGGACAGATCATGCACCTATCTCATTGACCCTTAACCTCCCCTCATCATACTCTAAAAAGTACTCCTGGAAACTGAATGTCTCACTTTTACAAGACCCTATATGCCAAAAACAAATTAGAGAGGCCCTAGAGGAATACTTGCTGTTGAATGATAACGATGAGACTCCGAAAGCAGTGATTTGGGAGGCACACAAATGTGTGATTAGGGGGAAACTTATTCAAATGGGTGCGCGGTTAAATAAGCAACGTAAAGAAAAGAGAGAGGCTTTAATCCAGAAAATCCACTCCCTAGAACTTCTTCATAAGTCTGCTCTCTCCCCCTCCATCCTCCAGGAACTCTTAGAAGCTCGCAAGGAATTGAATTCATTCATGTCCGAGAAATTGAAGACTGAGGCCCGCAAATGCCGTAGCAAATTTTTTCTCTGGGGAAATAAACCGGGTAAGCTACTAGCCAGGGCACTGAGAGCTCAACGTGCTACAACGTTTATTCCTACTATTAAATCCCAGGAAGGTCGCACTTGTAATTCCACTGCAGAGATTGCTTCTGCCTTTCATCTATTTTATTCCCAACTATATAACCTAAATAAGACACAAGGTGACTTACCCAACCCCTCTAAGTTGTCCGCTATAAAAGACTACCTTGGAGAAGTTGATTTCCCAAAGCTGTCACCAGAACATATTGAAGCCCTCGAAGTACCCTTCTCTACTGAAGAGTTGGAGGCTGCAATTAAATCTACGCCCAATGGCAAAAGCCCTGGCCCAGACGGTTATCCAATAGAATACTATAAAATCTTTAGTGACACACTCTCCCCCTTAATGAAAGCCACATTCAACCAGATTTCGGACCAGTTCCCTTTTCCCCCTCAGGCTCTCCTTGCGCACATCTCAATTATCCCGAAGGAAGGTAAGGACCCGACCCAGTGCTCCAGCTACAGGCCTATCTCCCTGTTGAACGTAGACCTGAAATTATTCGCAAAACTCATAGCAAACCGATTTAAGCAGTTTCTCCCGATTCTCATCCACTCTGACCAGGTGGGATTTGTCCCTGGACGGGAGGCGAGAGATAATACTGCAAAAGTACTAGATTTAATTCACTTAGCCCCTAGTTGTGAAACACCTGCCATCCTGCTCTCTACTGATGCGGAAAAGGCTTTCGACAGGGTAGATTGGGACTTTCTTAGTGGAATGCTGGAGCACTTGGGTCTTGGTCCAGTTGGCCTTCAAAGAGTCAAGGCTCTATATTCAACTCCTTCGGCACAAGTAAAGGTCAATGGAGATCTTTCTGAACCCTTTCTCATCTCGAATGGAACTCGTCAGGGGTGCCCCCTTTCCCCTTTAATATTTGTTCTCTGTATGGAGGCTCTGGCAAGGGCCATTAGGAAAAATAATAATATAAGTGGGCTGTCGGTGGGAGGTAAGGAATACAAATTAGCCCTGTTTGCCGATGACCTCCTTGCAGTGGTCTCGAACCCGTTAACATCTATCCCTAACCTGCTGATGGAGTTTAGTCGCTACGGAGCTCTCTCAAATTTCAAAGTTAATTTGACTAAATCAGTCGCCCTTAATCTCACATTAGATGAAGCCGGTGTGCAGGCCTTGAAATCCTCCTCCCCCTTCTCTTGGCACCCCACCCATCTTAAATATCTGGGAGTAAACCTAACTAGAAACATCTCCCAAATATACGCCCACAACTTCCCTCCCTTACTTTCTAAACTGCAACTAGAGCTCTCCTCCTGGGGGTCAAAGGGAATTTCGTGGTTTGGGCGCATCGGAGTGATTAAAATGAACATTCTACCTAGAATACTTTATATCCTACAAACGCTCCCTATCGGCGTCCCCCGATCATGGTTCTTGGCTCTCCAACGAAAAATCCGAGACTATATTTGGGCAGGGCGCAAGCCCAGGTTTAAGCACGAAATTCTATTTAAAAGGAAACATGCAGGTGGACTCCAATTACCCCATTTTTACACATACTACAATGCAATCCTATTAACTAGGATAATGGACTGGTGTAACACAGGCCACAGAAAACAATGGGTTGACATAGAATTAAACTCCATCCCGTGCTCTCAGTCTGATCTCCCATGGCGTAACAAATCTTTCCACAGCCCACACCCACTCACTGGACCTATGTTTGCTTGCTGGAAACGCATGCGCTCTCTGACTTCTATCTCACCCTCTCCTTCACCGCTTACGCCTTTGTTTGGCAATCCAGAATTCCCCCCAGGCTGTAATGAGCCCTCATTTCGACTCTGGCGAGGCAGGGGCATTTCCCAAGTAGCTCATCTGGTTGGCTCTGCGGGCGTTCAGAGTTTTCCGGATATTCAAAAAAATTATGAATTGCCAAACAAAGAGATCTGGAAATACCTACAAATTAAACACTTCCTCTCAACTTTCTGCTTGCCAGGAAGACCCTTAAGAGCTACTACACCATTTGAGAAGCTCTGCACAGCTGAGACCTACCCTCGTCACTCTCTTTCAACCATTTATAAACTAATTATTGAGGAGGTGTTCCCAGCTAAGCCAAGGTTTATGTTAGATTGGGAAAGGGAACTACAGGGCTCGTTAGAAGAGGGAGACTGGTCGGAGATTATGAGAAATACTTTCTCCTCTTCTCTAAATGTCCTAACAACTGAAACCCATTACAAAGTGCTCACACGGTGGTACCGCTGCCCCAGCTTACTGGCAAAAATCTACCCAGGGACCTCAAACCTATGTTGGCGGTGTGGTAGTGAGCCAGGCACGCTTTTACACATATGGTGGGAATGTAGCCTCATCAAACCCTTCTGGAAATTAGTAATTCACACTGCTAATATTATCCTACAGGATAACCTCCCCTTAAGTGCCAGCTTTTGGCTACTCAACCTTATCCGTAGGCCCTTTTCAACATATAAAAACACTCTACTGCGTCATCTGATTAGTGCATCCAAAGCAGTGATCCCGGTTCACTGGAAATCTAGCTCACCTCCATCCATACAAGAGTGGTGTAATCGACTAGATCACTACATGATCATGGACGATCTCACTTCCTCATTAGACTCTAAACGCACTGCCTTTACCACAACTTGGTTGCCTTGGTTGACCTTCAAGGAATCAGAACAGTATAAAGCTTTAGTCTAAAGCACTTCTTATACCTGCTCTATATATTTTACTACTCCCATATGATTAAATTCCCAGGGGGACACAGCCCCTACTTCTTCTCTTCTCCCTTCTATGCCTTCCTAGTTGTTTTCTCTCCTCAGCTGTCATTGTTTTTTCCTGTCTGACACCCTTTACGCCATTCTGGTGTACACTTCGATTTATGTGTTAGAGTGTGCAAGTTCTACTTATGCAAATGATACTTACAGAAAGTTGTTAAATGTATATCTATCCCAATGCAAATTCTGTTCCTTTAATAGCTATACACATAAAGTTCTCAATTTATGTTACTTCCTTTTAAAACTCAATAAAAATCTATTTGCAAAAAAAAAAAAAAGCCCATAAGATGGACCATCTCCATGCAACCACTTAGTCATCTACCTGTCACTGCCCATGAAGTCCCAATACATTTCCTAATAAAACATCTGATACTGCACATCTCAATTGTGCTTCAAATGCAACTGCAAATCTGTGCATGCAAACTCTGGAAGAAAAAAATGTACTAGACTACATTTAACATCAGAATTGCAGCTGACCCAGCCTTTGAGTGTAACTGAGCATTTTTGCACAGCGTGTATGCACAGCACAGCAATGATGTGGAAAATTGCTGGGCTGAAAAATCGCTCAGTGCTTACACACTGAGTGATTTTCATCTATCTATGGGATTTTCCCCTGGATGGATGGCTTTCTATAGCAGGACAGAATCCACACCAGCAGATGAGCAGCGAGAGCTGGCGGTGATGCAGGAATGCGCATCATCGCTCACCGATCATCGCCGGCCGTACACACTGGGCGGCTTTTGAGCTGAAAGCAGCTAAAATTTTTAAAACTGAGCTTCTTTCAGCACAAAATCGCCCAGTATGTATGGGCCTTTATGAATAGTTTTGGGGTATGTAGTAAACACAACACTACAATGGCCCTTATTTTGATCTGAGCGGTACGGCCCGCGTGCGGCCGTACCGCCGATGTTTACACTCTGCACATGCGCAGAGGTCACTCTGCGCATGTGCAGGGAAATTCGCCGAGTAAAAAATTTAGACGCCGCAAAGGGGGCGTATAGGGGTGTGAGGGGCTTAATAGCCTCATTACCCTATGTATACGCCCAGCGTTTCATGGGCGTTCCCATGCAAACGCGGGGCGTATGCATGGTAATGAGGCTATGACGCCAGTGATGGGGGCGGAAAGCTGACATCGCCGGATGTCAGCTGCCCGCCCCAATACAAGCTTTCACACGGACGATTGTCCGTGTGCTCTAAGCTTGCGTGAGCGGGGGGAGCGTGCGGCCCTGCCTTCGATGGTCATCGACCATCGAATGCAGGGGGCAGCTCCCAACATGGTGGAGGCGTACGCCCCGCCATTTTCATGCGGATCGGCAGCCGTCCGTGTACGGACGGCCGTGCCGATCCGTCTTGTAGGCGGGGATTCGTCTGGTGCGGTCGGAGCCGCATATGCGGCTCGACCGCACCAACCAGAATAAGGGCCAATATGTGTGTGGATTTACAGTAAGTGAAAATCAGTCTATGCCGCCATCTGGTGGGGGTTTGGTAAAAAAAATAATACCTTTAGAAATTTGATTTGAAGTTACTTAATGTGCAGTTCTTAGGCTATACTATGGGCGGTATTCAATGTGAATACCTGCGAGGTGCAGCGAATCCTTTTTTGGATTCGCTGCACATTCGCCACGTTCCGGAGCCGGCGGGCTCCGGTATTCAACGAGTCAGGGGCAGCGAGCCCCTGACTGGCGAATATGAGCTCCTGCGGCGATTGCCGCAGGGAGCCTGAGGACGGTGCCAGGCAGAGAGATGGTAGTCTCTCTGCCTAGCCCAGACCTTTGTGGGGGTTTAGGTGGGCCAGGGGCGGATTGGGAATTAAAACCAGCCCGGGAAATATCTCGAAGCAGCCCCAAGGGGGGGGGGGGGAGTTGTTGCGCGCCGCAGACGCGCGCAATTTTTTTGGGGGGTGTGGCCTATCAATATTGGGGTGTGGCCTATTTCAATGAGGCCACGCCCCATTTCCCCACTGTGAGGGGCATGGCTAGTGGCTCTCTGAGCTGCTGGCTTTGTCCCCAGCCCCTCAGGCTGCAGAATAGGCGCATGGGAGGGGGGATGCAGGGTGGCATAGAATGCTGGGAGGACGTATGCAGGTTGGCATAGGACGCAGATTGTGAGGGGGACATGGTGGCACAGGACGCAGAGTGTGATGGGGGAACTCAGAGTGACAGAGGATGCAGGGAGGGTAGTATGCGTGTATGGGTAGAGCAAGGCTGTGTGTGTGTGTGTGGGGGTGTATGGTTAGGGTTAGGCTGTGTGGGGGCGTTATGGTTAGGCTACGGGGGGGGGGTGGTATGGTTAGGATTAGGCTGCCTGGGTGGGGTGTATTGTTAGGATTAGGCTATGGGGGGGTGGTATGGTAAAGATTAGGCTGCTTGGGTGGGGTGTATGGTTAGGGTTAGCCTGCCTGCGGGGTGTATGGTTAGGGTTAGGCTGTGGGGTATATGGTTTGGTTGGGCTGTCAGGGGCGATGTAGTGTAGTGTAGTGTAGTGTACTAACCTTGCCCTTTGCACCTGCTTGAGTTTCATGTGGCAGGGAGTCACTTACAGCAGATGCGCTAATCTGTCCCGGATATCCAGTAACATCCCTGGCGGACAGCACGGCAGACATGGACATGGCGGCGAAAGTCATGGACATGGCGGCGGAAGTCAAGGAAGCCTGGAGACACAGCACAGCAAAAATAGTGAGCTGGGCACTTCTGCTTAGCGTTCCCCACACACAGACATACTGTATATATATATATATATATATATATATATATATATATATACACACATACATACACATATATACACACACACACACCAACTCCCCCATCCGATACACACATACTATATACACACACACATCCCTCACACACATATACTGTATATGAACACAACACACACACACACACACGCACTGTATACGCACACATCCCTCCCACACACATACTGTAAATGAACACATCCCACACACAAACATATACTATATACACACATATATACTGTATATGAACACCACACTGTATACGCACACATCCCCCCACACACATACTGTATACGCACACATCCCCCCACACACATACTGTATACGCACACATCCCCCCACACACATACTGTATACGCACACTTCCCCCCACACACACATACTAAGTATATACACACACACATATATACTGTAGATGAACACCCATACACATTGTATACGCACACATCCTCCCGCACACACACTGTATACGCACACATCCCCCCGCACACACACTGTATACGCACACATCCCCCCGCACACACACTGTATACGCACACATCCCCCCGCACACACACTGTATAAGCACACATCCCCCCACACACACACTGTATACGCACACATCCCCCCGCACACACACTGTATACGCACACATCCCCCGCACACACACTGTATACGCACACATCCCCCCGCACACACACTGTATACGCACACATCCCCCCGCACACACACTGTATACGCACACATCCCCCCGCACACACACTGTATAAGCACACATCCCCCCCGCACACACACTGTATACGCACACATCCCCCCGCACACACACTGTATACGCACACATCCCCCCGCACACACACTGTATACGCACACATCCCCCCGCACACACACTGTATACGCACACATCCCCCCGCACACACACTGTATACGCACACCCGCATGTCTGTTTTATTCATTGAAGTCCCCAGTGCCGCGGCCATCCATTATTTATATATATATATATATATATAAATATATATATTTATATATATATATATATATATACAGTTCCAATATGCTGGCACTCCGGTATATAAGTGAAGCAGGTGCCTTCCCAAAACAATAATGCAAAGAATCCAGCTGGGGGGCGGCACTCAAAATAAAATAGACAAGGCAGTCAAATGGTCATGAAACAAAGGTGTATTCGCGCCAAGCGCTTTCGGGGAGAATCCCCGTCCTCAGGGCATAGATACACGGGAGAGAAGCACATACACTACATACTCACCCCTCTATATACCCCTCTGCCGTCTTCAGACGTCTCACGCCGCCGGGCGCCGCCATCTCCATAGCCGGAAGTCCTGAGCGCGCACTTCCGGGTATCGCGGACCTCACACCCGGAAATGCACTGTGTGCGTTCCAGCCGGAGCTTCCCTGCGGTTCACCTGGACTGCTGCTCTCACTGACTTGCAGCACGGGCTAGCGACACCTGCTGGTCTGGCGGAGATCTATCAAGAAGAGGAAAGAATACATGTAAAAAACACATCGTATACATGTAGCTACACCAGCCTTAATACTCCAGTGTCACCACCAGCATAATGTGTAGTATTTTAAAACAAAAAACGTGGAAAAATCATACTAAACAAGAAACCAGAATAATCAAACAGAAGAAATAAAAATTGGAAAAAAATAAAAATTAATAAACAATAAAAAGTGAAAAATAAGAATAAAAATCTATTACACAAAACAAGTAAATATGCAGTCGACACTGATGATAGTGAATACTTCAATGTGCCTGGACATGGTCAGTATTAATATGGGACCCTGTTCCTCAAAGTAAACTGTTCCAATTTATTTTTTCGTTAAGGCCGCCTGGACTGGTAGTGCCCAGGCGTACAATCCATTGTGACTCCTTCAGGAGAAGGGCCTTGGCTCGGTCACCTCCTCTAAGAGACAGTGGGACATGATCAATTATGAAATATCTCACTGACTCCAGGGAGTGACCAACTTCTTTGAAGTGCCTGGCCACAGGTTGGTCCAGATCCCGGCCCTTCAGAGCCAGGGATATGGATGATCTGTGGCCCGCCATCCTTTGCTTAAATTTGCAGGTTGTTTGGCCAACATAATGTAAGCCACAAGGACACTTGACAATGTACACCACGTGTGTGGTATCACACGTGAGAACATATCTGATGTTGTAAATTTTCTCAACGTGGGGGTGTTTGAAGGTTTTACAGGGTAGGAGGAATTTACAAGTGATACAGTTAAAACAACTGTAGCACCCCATTGGTTTGGTGTAAACATTCGGTTGAATCTTCTTCCCCATCCCTGTAATATCTGATTTGACCAGCCGGTCTCTCAGATTTCTACCCCTGGTGAAGGCTAAGATAGGACGTTTGTCCTTGAATACAGGTAGATCTTTGTCTGTGCTTACAATTGGCCACAGAGCCTTACTTGCTCTCTGCAGGATGGGGTGCACTGTAGAGAATTCTGTGACAAAAGGGATGATATTCCTGTTGTCTTTCCTAGATGGGCCAAGGAGCTCAGCTCGATTCCTCTGCAGAACTTTGCGCTTAGCCTGTAATAATGCATCTTTATCATATCCTCGACTCAGAAATTTTTCAATCACCACATCTAGACTTGCTGGTAATTCCTCCTTGTCGCTGGTGATACGTGCCACCCGAACCATCTGCGACATCGGTAGGCCCCTTTTAAGGGGTGGGGGATGAAAGCTAGATGACCGCAATAGTGTATTGCGGTCAGTGGGCTTGTTATATACTCTGGTGTGAATTTTTCCTTCTATCACTTGTATTTCAACATCGAGGAAGTGCAAACATTTTTGGTCACAGGCATATGTAAACATATGTAAAGGCATATGTAAACTTGTATTCAGAGGATTGAAGACTATCGCACAGAAATATTACGTCAACTTCAAGATCAGGAGGTATACAGTAAACTGTCCCATGACCCCACTATTCAATATCAGCGGGAACTCTTTGAAGTGTTGGATTTAGCACACCAAGAGGGGAAATTACCATCAAAAGTGTTAAAAGCCATACGAGTTCAACATCCTAAAACTCCAGTCCTGTATACCTTACCTAAGCTGCATAAGGACTCCGCTAGACCTCCAGGGAGGCCGATAGTGTCGGCACGAGATTCCTTACTTCAGCCGACTTCACAACTTCTTGATAGTATTCTGCAACCCTTACTGCCTCAACAGCCCACCTTCCTCAAGGACACTACATCCTTCCTTGTTAAATTACAAGAATTTGATACGATTCCGCCAGGAACTCTCCTCTGCAGCCTCGACGTGTGTAGCCTATACACATCTATCCCCCATGAAGGGGGGCTTTCAGCTATGAGAAAATTTCTACAGGACAATCTTGATAATGCGAAATTTGATCACACCCTGTTTTTGACCTTGCTTGAACTTACGCTGAGACGCAACTATTTCCTTTTTGACGGGAGCTACTATGTTCAGCATAGGGGGTGTGCCATGGGTTCTTCTGTGGCACCCTCCTATGCGAACGTTTTTATGTTCCTTGTTGAGTTTGATTTATTCCTCTCTGACCCGTCCACTAGGGGGCACATGTTGATGTACACCAGATACATCGATGATGTGTTCCTGATGTGGACGGGCGGAGAGGAGCGCTTTGTTCAATTAATGACCAGGACCAATGCTATTAGTCCGTTTATCAAGTTTACATATGCCTGTGACCAAAAATGTTTGCACTTCCTCGATGTTGAAATACAAGTGATAGAAGGAAAAATTCACACCAGAGTATATAACAAGCCCACTGACCGCAATACACTATTGCGGTCATCTAGCTTTCATCCCCCACCCCTTAAAAGGGGCCTACCGATGTCGCAGATGGTTCGGGTGGCACGTATCACCAGCGACAAGGAGGAATTACCAGCAAGTCTAGATGTGGTGATTGAAAAATTTCTGAGTCGAGGATATGATAAAGATGCATTATTACAGGCTAAGCGCAAAGTTCTGCAGAGGAATCGAGCTGAGCTCCTTGGCCCATCTAGGAAAGACAACAGGAATATCATCCCTTTTGTCACAGAATTCTCTACAGTGCACCCCATCCTGCAGAGAGCAAGTAAGGCTCTGTGGCCAATTGTAAGCACAGACAAAGATCTACCTGTATTCAAGGACAAACGTCCTATCTTAGCCTTCACCAGGGGTAGAAATCTGAGAGACCGGCTGGTCAAATCAGATATTACAGGGATGGGGAAGAAGATTCAACCGAATGTTTACACCAAACCAATGGGGTGCTACAGTTGTTTTAACTGTATCACTTGTAAATTCCTCCTACCCTGTAAAACCTTCAAACACCCCCACGTTGAGAAAATTTACAACATCAGATATGTTCTCACGTGTGATACCACACACGTGGTGTACATTGTCAAGTGTCCTTGTGGCTTACATTATGTTGGCCAAACAACCTGCAAATTTAAGCAAAGGATGGCGGGCCACAGATCATCCATATCCCTGGCTCTGAAGGGCCGGGATCTGGACCAACCTGTGGCCAGGCACTTCAAAGAAGTTGGTCACTCCCTGGAGTCAGTGAGATATTTCATAATTGATCATGTCCCACTGTCTCTTAGAGGAGGTGACCGAGCCAAGGCCCTTCTCCTGAAGGAGTCACAATGGATTGTACGCCTGGGCACTACCAGTCCAGGCGGCCTTAACGAAAAAATAAATTGGAACAGTTTACTTTGAGGAACAGGGTCCCATATTAATACTGACCATGTCCAGGCACATTGAAGTATTCACTATCATCAGTGTCGACTGCATATTTACTTGTTTTGTGTAATAGATTTTTATTCTTATTTTTCACTTTTTATTGTTTATTAATTTTTATTTTTTTCCAATTTTTATTTCTTCTGTTTGATTATTCTGGTTTCTTGTTTAGTATGATTTTTCCACGTTTTTTGTTTTAAAATACTACACATTATGCTGGTGGTGACACTGGAGTATTAAGGCTGGTGTAGCTACATGTATACGATGTGTTTTTTACATGTATTCTTTCCTCTTCTTGATAGATCTCCGCCAGACCAGCAGGTGTCGCTAGCCCGTGCTGCAAGTCAGTGAGAGCAGCAGTCCAGGTGAACCGCAGGGAAGCTCCGGCTGGAACGCACACAGTGCATTTCCGGGTGTGAGGTCCGCGATACCCGGAAGTGCGCGCTCAGGACTTCCGGCTATGGAGATGGCGGCGCCCGGCGGCGTGAGACGTCTGAAGACGGCAGAGGGGTATATAGAGGGGTGAGTATGTAGTGTATGTGCTTCTCTCCCGTGTATCTATGCCCTGAGGACGGGGATTCTCCCCGAAAGCGCTTGGCGCGAATACACCTTTGTTTCATGACCATTTGACTGCCTTGTCTATTTTATTTTGAGTGCCGCCCCCCAGCTGGATTCTTTATATATATATATATATATAACAAAAGGGGGGGAACCCTTTCTGCGCTCGAGAGAGTGGCAGCAGCACCTCTGGGGGGTCCTCTGTTAGACAAGACCCAGAATAGAAATGGAAAAAAGGGGGGGTTTTCCAGAGGGCGCTATCCAAAGTCTGACAGAGAGATACCGGTTTTAACCGTTTATTATAAAAATGAACAAAATCCCTTTATAGGGTGTCACAAATACATAAAGATCAAATACATAAAACACAGGTAAAATGCTGCTTGATACAAAATTTACAGCTTCACATGAAGTAATGTTCAGATCGGTGGAGAATAGCCCAACGCGTTTCGTCAGAACCTGACTTCATCAGGGGCAGATTAACATAGCCAGCAGACACTATAAGGGTTCAATACCGATACAGTCTGAAGATATAATTTTCATACTATGGTCCGGTGAAAAATCAAAAAACTCGGATTCCAATTGAGTGTGAATTTAACGTATCACAGCAAGTAATTTAAATGAATGTTCACAGCAGGCAATATAACTGATAGGTCTCACAGCCAGTAAATCAGGTACAATTAGATCTGATCAGAATATAGAGGGCCACGGGAAGTGGCTTAATAGTGGGGTTGCACCAGGGTAAATATTAGCCTTGTGCAGCTAGCAAATCTCACAGCAGGTGAGTCAAAAAGATTAGCTCAGCAAACGAGAATCCGAATATGTCTTTCTGTACTGGTGAAAAATTATTAGACCAGTGCATGGAGATCACCAGGAAGTAGCCAGCAGCAGGGTTTCACCAGAGTGTCACTCTGGTGAAACCCTGCTGCTGGCTACTTCCTGGTGATCTCCATGCACTGGTCTAATAATTTTTCACCAGTACAGAAAGACATATTCGGATTCTCGTTTGCTGAGCTAATCTTTTTGACTCACCTGCTGTGAGATTTGCTAGCTGCACAAGGCTAATATTTACCCTGGTGCAACTCCACTATTAAGCCACTTCCCGTGGCCCTCTATATTCTGATCAGATCTAATTGTACCTGATTTACTGGCTGTGAGACCTATCAGTTATATTGCCTGCTGTGAACATTCATTTAAATTACTTGCTGTGATACGTTAAATTCACACTCAATTGGAATCCGAGTTTTTTGATTTTTCACCGGACCATAGTATGAAAATTATATCTTCAGACTGTATCGGTATTGAACCCTTATAGTGTCTGCTGGCTATGTTAATCTGCCCCTGATGAAGTCAGGTTCTGACGAAACGCGTTGGGCTATTCTCCACCGATCTGAACATTACTTCATGTGAAGCTGTAAATTTTGTATCAAGCAGCATTT
Source organism: Crinia signifera (assembly GCF_055691185.1). Lineage (NCBI taxonomy): Eukaryota > Metazoa > Chordata > Amphibia > Anura > Myobatrachidae > Crinia > Crinia signifera. Next base: position 132,806,365 of record NC_139222.1, on the reverse strand, counting down.
TACCTGTGTTTTATGTATTTGATCTTTATGTATTTGTGACACCCTATAAAGGGATTTTGTTCATTTTTATAATAAACGGTTAAAACCGGTATCTCTCTGTCAGACTTTGGATAGCGCCCTCTGGAAAACCCCCCCTTTTTTCCATATATATATATAAATATATATATATATATATATATATATAAATATATATATATTTAAATATATTTATATATGCCAGTGTGCCCTTAGTGCCTAGTTTACCCTGGGTGCTGCTGTGCTGGGTGGGTGGGTAGTACTCTCCTGCTGCTGCTGCTGCTGCTGCTGCTGCTGCCCCCCATCGGCTCCAGGCTCCAGCCCAACAGTAATCCTGTGGCTGGCTGGATCACGTGGGCAGAGAGCCAGAGGCTGAGCATGAAGCCTCTGTCTGGACCGCGGGAGCGGCTGCGTGCGCGCGCGCATGCGCACCAGCCCTCCCGCGGCCATTATAACTGTGCCAGCACTTGAGGCCGGCCGCGGCCATCTTTGTTCAGGGCAAAATGCATGTAGATGCCGCGGCCGGCCCTGTAAAGGAGCGAGGGCAGCCTGTTGGATCAGGAAGCCTCTGCCTGGACCACGGGAGCGGCTGTGTGCGCGCGCGCATGCGCACCAGCCCTCCCGCGGCCATTTTAACTGTGGCAGCACTCGAGGCCGGCCGCGGCCATCTTTGATAAGGGGAAAATGCACGTAGATGCCGCGGCCGGCCCTGTAAAGGAGGGAGGCGGCCTGCTACATGCAAAATATGCCGGCCCACCGGGAAACAGCCCGGTTTCCCGGTAGGCCAATCCGCCCCTGAGGTGGGCTCCCCGGGTGCCAGGCAGCACAGGCTGCCCCCCCGGGGGTGCCAGCAGGGGGGCGTATATTCACTACACACGATCGTAATGATCGTGCAGTGAATATATGAATATGTAATGAGCGGCTCGGCTCCGGCGCCCCCTGCTGGCTGCTGATCTGAACATTACTTCATGTGAAGCTGTAAATTTTGTATCAAGCAGCATTTTACCTGTGTTTTATGTATTTGATCTTTATGTATTTGTGACACCCTATAAAGGGATTTTGTTCATTTTTATAATAAACGGTTAAAACCGGTATCTCTCTGTCAGACTTTGGATAGCGCCCTCTGGAAAACCCCCCCTTTTTTCCATATATATATATAAATATATATATATATATATATATAAATATATATATTTAAATATATTTATATATGCCAGTGTGCCCTTAGTGCCTAGTTTACCCTGGGTGCTGCTGTGCTGGGTGGGTGGGTAGTACTCTCCTGCTGCTGCTGCTGCTGCTGCTGCCCCCCATCGGCTCCAGACTCCAGCCCAACAGTAATCCTGTGGCTGGCTGGATCACGTGGGCAGAGAGCCAGAGGCTGAGCATGAAGCCTCTGTCTGGACCGCGGGAGCGGCTGCGTGCGCGCGCGCATGCGCACCAGCCCTCCCGCGGCCATTATAACTGTGCCAGCACTTGAGGCCGGCCGCGGCCATCTTTGTTCAGGGCAAAATGCATGTAGATGCCGCGGCCGGCCCTGTAAAGGAGCGAGGGCAGCCTGTTGGATCAGGAAGCCTCTGCCTGGACCACGGGAGCGGCTGTGTGCGCGCGCGCATGCGCACCAGCCCTCCCGCGGCCATTTTAACTGTGGCAGCACTCGAGGCCGGCCGCGGCCATCTTTGATAAGGGGAAAATGCACGTAGATGCCGCGGCCGGCCCTGTAAAGGAGGGAGGCGGCCTGCTACATGCAAAATATGCCGGCCCACCGGGAAACAGCCCGGTTTCCCGGTAGGCCAATCCGCCCCTGAGGTGGGCTCCCCGGGTGCCAGGCAGCACAGGCTGCCCCCCCGGGGGTGCCAGCAGGGGGGCGTATATTCACTACACACGATCGTAATGATCGTGCAGTGAATATATGAATATGTAATGAGCGGCTCGGCTCCGGCGCCCCCTGCTGGCTGCTGTGTAAAAAAAAAAAAAAAAAATAATATTATTTTTAAAATTAAATATATATTCATGTGCTTACAGCACATGAATAAAAATAGCATGCCCCTCCTCAGAATAAAATTCCTGATTTTTTGACACCAAATGTAAAAAACAAAACACTTTATTTTAAAAGTTCACATTCCACTTCACCATAAAAAGATAGCGATTGCTACTCGGTGAATCATGGCGAAAAAAACCTTCAAATGTATTCGCCATGTGGTCATTGAATAGGGTGATTCACCGTTTTTGTCAGAAATTCGCCAAACAGCACAAATTCGCCATAAAAACCTGGCGAATCAGGCTCATTGAATACCGCCCATTGTGTTGGGCCAAGCAAAACCACTGTTCCCTTTGTCAGCTATTGCACCAGGATGCTGTATTGGGACACTTTTTTTTTTAAATGCAAACAATAATGTCTGCTTTTATTTGTTTACATGTTAATGGCTGAATGTAAAACCACAGTCTTGATTTTATTTTCTTTTGTACCATTCCTGGTCTAAAGCACCATTCCTCATGTTCTAATCTAGAGCAACTGTTTAAAGTAATAAGGCTCAGTGTTTATCTGCATCATTTTAGCCCTAGTGAAGTCTGCAATGATCAGGCAGCGCTGCCAGAAAGCCTATCTGTCTGTCTGTACAAAAAGGGATCTCACTGGGTCATGTCTCCGAGCTCATGTTTAAATAGGGGCATACAGTATGTATTGATCAAAGTATATTTTGATTCCTAAAACTCCACATTCAAGATTAGATATTTCCCATTGGCATCTACAGTATCATTGTGTTCAAGATGGAATAATGTAGGCATCTATTGAAGAGGACAGCTACTGATACTTTATCGGCCTTATGATAATTCGCCAAAATGCATCCCACTACCTATGACACTAAGGGAAAAATTTACTAAGGTGTGTATTCTACTTCACATGTGATGTTGCTATGGGCAACCAATCAGAATCTACTTCTTATTTAGTTAGCACCCTCCAGAAGACAGTAGACAGGATCTGATTGGTTGCCCATAGCAACATCACATGTGAAGTAGAATACACATCTTTCCCCCTATGAGGTATATTTAAAAAACCTTCAAAAAATAAAAAGAGGTCATGTTGCCCATAGCAACCATTCAGATTCTGTCTATCATTTTCTAGGATGCAAAAGAGAAATGATAGACAAATTCTGATTGGTTGCTATGAGCAACATCACCTCTTAATGGTCGGTTAAACATTTTGGTTTCATTGGGAAACTTAAGCCTCCTACATTCCAAAAGGGCATAGATATATGGTGTGTAGCACCTGCCATAGTTATCCTATCTCCTTCTTGCCAAAGCTTGAGGTAAAATGCCATCACATCGGTACTAGTTTGCCCACACGAAAATATTGCATGCAAATAAAACTGATCATCTTAGCCATTCCATATTGATGCATCCAGGGAAAGAACTCTAGGGCGAAAAGTCCATTTTTAACTTCACTTAGTAAACAAACAATACAATGTACAATACTAAATTGAAAATCCATCAGTAGTGGAGAACTTCATCTTTAAAATGGTATCTCATTTATCTCTTTTGGTTAAGTATGAAGGGAGAAAAAGAGATTGTCACCAAAAATCATCGTCTAGAAGTTTTATATACAGTATACACTGGTGGCCAAAATTGCAGACACTTTTTGAAATATTAATGTTTTTCAAATTTGAATGCTTATAAAAACTGTTACACTTCACGCACAGCAATGCTTCATATATCAAATTAAAGGAAATTGCATTACAAGATAAGTTATGCTACTTTCAAGGCAGACAAGGAAGCACAGATGCGTGAGATTCAAGAAGCAGATTGTAGTAACAGCTACTACTAGCCAATCGGAATCGTCGTTCTGAGGACCAATGATCAGCTGTTGTATTTGAGCAGGTGCAAGGTCATGTTCAAAGGTGGGAAAGGTCAGTTTGGCTGTTTCATTTTGCAGAATAAAGTTGGTTACGGAAGTGCATTTATGGTTGGATGTTTGTGTGTTTGTTTAGTGCTATTGACAGTGTAAAAAAGAAATAAAACAATGTCGTCCAGGGAAAGTGGTGACTGGTCACCCATGAAGAGATTTAGGATTGTTGTTTTATGTGAAGATGATCTTTCGTATGTAGCAATTGTGAGATAAGTTGGTGGGAATGTGACAACATCAGTAGTACAAAAGTTTTGTTTATGCTATCAGGAAACACAATCTATACAAAACAAAGAAGGAAAAGGCCGGAAAAAGTGCACAACAGCTGTTGATACAGGTTTAGAATCCCGTATCCGAGTATCCGTTATCCGAATTATTCCGAAAACCATACATTCCAGAAAGTGAAAAAAAAAAATATTTTTTTAATACTTCTTTACTTTCACGGCGCCAGCATGGCGCCGCGCGTCAGAGTCCCCTTGCGGGGCTCGCTTCGCTCGCCCACGCTGCGGGCTCGGTGGCTCGCTACGCTCGCCACGCTAATTAAAATCAACTCCATGCCAACATGGATAGTGGAGGTATGAACTATCCATGTTGGCATGGCGTTAACTTCGTTTATTTTACTTAGTTTGTGGCGAGCGTAACCCGGAAGTAGCGCGGCGCCATGCTGGCGCCGTGAAAGTAAAGAAGTACCATTTTTTTTGCTAAAAACTCACTGGGGACATTTGTAAAAGCACTACTGGTGACATGATATGTAACTGGCACTATATACCATATATACTCGAGTATAAGCCTACTTTTTCAGAACAGTTTTTATGCTGAAAAAGCCCCCTTCGGCTTATACTCGAGTGAGGGTCCCACTTGAGTCAATACGTTTTCCCAGTTTTTTTGTTGTAAAATTAGGTGCCTCGGCTTATATTTGGGTCGACTTATACTCCAGTATATACGGTATGTGCAAGAAAATGATTGCTTGGCATTCAAATTCAATATCTGAGATAGTACACAAATTTTGGTTCATGTTTTGAAACCTTGTTTTTTGAACAAATAAAATATATTTGTGTGTATTTTATGTGGTAATAAAATATATTTGTGTGCATTTCATGTGTTTATACAGCATACATGCAAGATACTTCAAAATACATAATTGAAATATTAAAATATTCCGAAATACGGAATAATCCGTTATCCAAAATTCTCCTGGTCCCGAGCATTTTGGATACGGGATACTCAACCTGTAGTAGAATAAAACAAATTCGTGTCAGGGACAGATGAATGTCATCTGCGGCCATTAGCAGTGAACTGAATGCAAATTATGTTTGTGTCAGTTCAAGAACGGTACGGAGAAGACTAACAGAGGTTGGCCTAAAAGATAGGATTCCCAGAAAAAAGCCATTGCTGAATAAAAAGAAGTGGCAAAAAACAAATACAGTGGGCAAAAGAACACATTGCATGGACAGAAGGTCAGTGGAAACAAGTGATCTGGAGTGACGAAACTAAGATATTGATATTTGGTAGTGATGGGAGAAAATATGTGAGATGTAGCATCGGGGAAGAGGTACATCCAGATTGCATTCAATAGACAACAAAGAATCCTGCAAGTGTTATGATCTGGGCATGTATGACAGCAGATGCTGTAGGCCGCCAGTGGTTCACAGAGAATGACATACAGGTGCTGGGATGGCCAGGAAACAGCCCAGACCTGAACCCCATAGAACATTTGTGGTTCCGTTTGAAAAAACTGATACATCTGAGGCGTCCATCCAATAAAAGAGAATTACATGAGGCTATAATTGTCTCATGGCACCGCATAATAAAGAAGGAAGAGCTCCAGACATTGGTTGGCTCTTTGCTACATCGCTGTGCTGCTGTCTTGAAAAATAAGATACCCAATGAAAGACTGATATGACAGTGACATCATAAGTACACAGGGATTTTCACCCTAAGGGTAGTTTTTACTGCATACCTACTCTTGCAATGCAAATATTTGACTTATGTTTATTGTGTTGAATATAGCATTAAATTCCCTTTCATTTGATGAATCACTGCACTGCATAAAGTGTAACATTTTTTATAAGCATTCAAAGTTGAAAAACATTCAAATTTCAAAAAGTGTCCGCAATTTTGGCCACCAGTGTATATATATGATATAAAGTTCAAATAACTTTAGGCAAAGGGGAAAAATGGGTAATCACATTCATAGATAGAAATATCACTTTTTAAAGACGCAAGGTTTGATTAATCTATTCAGGGATCTTCAAATGAAGTGTTGCAAGCTGTTTATTGCGTACATGCAGCATCTTATGCACTCCTGAGAAATACTTCCTACACTAAGGCGCTTATTCAGATCTGATTGCAGTACAAATTTGATTGGAAAATGGGCAAAGCCATGTGCACTGCAGGTGGGGCAGATGTAACATGTATAGAGAGAGTTAAATTTGGGTGGGGTGTGTTGAAACTGAAATCTAAGTTGCAGTGTAAAAATATTGCAGCCAGTATTTACCCTGCACAGAAACAAAATAACTTGCACAAATCTAACTCTCTCTGCACATGTTACATCTGCCCCACCTGCAGTGCACGTGGTTTTGCCCATTTTACAAACAAATTTGTACTGCGATCAGATCTGAATAAAGGCCTAAGTGACAGTAGCAGAAAAGTTCCGGAAGATCAGTATTTTGGATGCCTCAATGAACATCTGGCTCATTTTTATGATAAGCACCCAAAATCTGCTCTCTCATAAAAAGTTACAATTATTTAGCAATTACCAGTCTAGGCCTTCCGTTGGAGGCAGGCCTATCAGGGCAGTGATGTACTCTCTCCACATAATGTAAAAGAGGGCCATCCTACATTCCATCACTCTGGGGAGAGCAGGTGTAATAAAATCCTCCAGCTGCCCCTTTCCCATTAGTAGGAATAATTTCAATAGGACGAGATGTACTAGGCTTGAAAAGTGATAAAACGGAGAGTTATAAACCACCAGCCAATCAGCTCCTACCTGTAATTTTTTAAACACATCTTGTGACATGACAGTTAGCAGGTGATTGGTTGGTGGTTTATCATTCTTTATTTTATGGAAGAAAACAATAGGAGTGGAGTGGTGCGCTATCAATAGCAGCTGGCACTGGGTAGTCAAGCCCAAAAGGTGTATTTAAAGAAACAAGAGATGTGCCAGCGCTCGCTGCTTCCAATAATATATCAAGACGGTTCTCAACAATTAGTATTTAATTAATAACATAGGTGATGTACATCTATTACATAATAAAAAGAAAAATACATAAAAAATAGAGCAATTGATAAAATATATCAGGGATGTTGTGATATTGAGATCTCCAATTCTTGGAGTATTTATAGATGATAGGTATAAATATCGTTTGTTACCATCCTTGAATATCGTCTGGATAATGTCCAGTATGGGTGACAGCAAATGTCCTTGGTTGTCCTACAGTATATTTCACACCTCCTCTGTGATCAAGCGTAGCGAAACGTACGTCAGAGGGATTCCGCCGTGTCACGTGGTGCACACACGTGACCGACAAACTCCAGGCAGGGACACCAGCAGGAAGTGGCGAGCGCTCACCCTTCTCGATACAGCAGCAGACCACATTCCGGCCTCCCACTACCAACTGGTCAGGTCTCCCAGATAACCACTGGTTCTTACCAGTGGTCATATTCTTACCAAGCTGTATTATAGTGGCAATTTTCGATTTTTGGATATATCTGTGTGCCCCCGCACTGTTTATATGTAAATATTGCTGCACTATTTATACTGCAGCGATCCCTGCCGCATTGTGAGACACAACTGGTTTTAGAGAAAAGATCCTATGATTTAAAAACCCATTGAATCAGACCTATTATTTTGGTGTCAATTGTGGGATAAATGAGGATCACTTATAAGTCACACTCTGATCAGTGAGAGTCTCCATATCAATTCTCATATTTTTGCTGCACTTTTTTACATTTTTTAAAATTGCTGCACTTTTTTAAATTAACCAGGTACAAGAAGCAGCATACCATTATTTTAGAGCATACCAAATAAAAGTTAAATCTTAAATATTTCATACAAACTTTGACCTGTGATATAAGGGTGCCCCCACCCAGAGTTTTTCTCTTTTTTTCTCCTCCTCCCTTGGCATTGTTTCATTGCAATTGTTACTCTGGGGTGCACCACTGACTGTCCCATACAGAGGCACACACACTGTCTGAGTGCTCTGGGACCCATTGTTCCTTATATTAGGAAAATAGTCAGTCCTCACAGATCATAATCATCATCCTTTATTAATTACTTCTCCATAAATACCAGTGCGGTTATACTCGTTATTCTTCCCCTTCGCCAAGCCCCTTCCCTCTCCCTTTTCTACTTACAAATTGCCCTATATTTGCAAGGGTTCAGGCCTCCCGATTTGGGGTGCTTGTTTTCCTCCTTGCAGCTGGAATTTAGGGATAATGCAGGTATCCCAATTATGGGAGAAAGGACAGGTCACAATGAGGATGGATAACCCAGGCAAATCGGGAGGCCTGAGCCCTTGCAAATTGGGATACCTGCATAATCCCTAAATTCCAGCTGCAAGGAGGAAAACAAGCACGCCAAATCGGGAGGCCTGAGCCCATGCAAATATAGGGCAACCAAGGACATTTGCTGTCACCCATACTGGACATTATCCAGACGATATCCAAGGATGGTAACAAACGATATTTATACCTATCATCTATAAATACTCCAAGAATTGGAGATCTCAATATCACAATATCCCTGATATATTTTATCAATCAATTAAAACCCCGCCGCCACGTTACAGCAGTGTTACCCAGAAGGTAAGCCCTTCCTCCCCCTAGTAACGCAGCCGGACGTCCTTCCGGCTGCAGGGGGAGGAGGAGGCGCCGGGGTCAGCCTGCTTAGCTGTCCCCGGCGTGAGGGAAGAGGCAGGTGGCAGGGAGATGACGGAGACTCCCACACACCACAGTACAGGTATTATGGGGGGTCTCCGTCACCGCACTCGATGCCAGCCGCATATGTCAGTACATATGCGCTGGCATCGCGGCGGGCAGGCGGCGATGTATTTTAATACATCCCGCCCAGTGTGAGAATTAACAGTGGGGGAGATGTATTAAGCCTTAAAAAGAGATAAACGTAAGGATGATAAAGAGTGCTAAACGTCCTGCAAACCCAGCCAGTAACATGGCAAACAGCAGCTGATTGGCTGGCTGTTTATCACTCTCCACTTTATCATTTTTTGAAGTTTGATACACCATGAGACTCATAGGCATGCCTGGTGTGCTCAGGCACCCTCTTAAGACCGGCACCTCCTAATGACTAGGCATAACCCGCACCACGCTTACTGGCGTATGGGTGAATATCCACATGTGCAGGGCTGCTGGGCAAACGCATTTGGTGACTATCATAGTCACCGAGGAGTTCGCACAGAGGGGAGGGGCAGACAGGGTGCAAGCGCATGGGGACACCCAGCGTTTCCTGGGCGTCCCCATTGAAATGCAGGCATGGCAATCCTGCACAGGGTGGGTGGCTGACATCACATGACATCAGCGCCCGCACCCTGTTCAGGCATTTCCGGCCCAGATAAAAGCCAGATAAGACTGTATTTTATCTGCGATCGGGCAGATAATCATTTGATGGTCGGCGACCATCGATTTATTATATTTTGCCTGTGCGGCCGCATCCGAATGGATGCGTCAGCGAACACATCCATTTGCATGCAAATGGAGCCATTCGCTCGGCAAAGTGGGGGGGCGGATGTTCGCTCCCCCAGCAGGCAGCATTTCCCAGATCGGTAAGCAGCAAATTTGTGCTGCCTACCAAGCCAACGTGAATCAGGCCCTTGATGCTAAAGCTGTTATTCTCTAAACACCGGACTCTGCACTGACAGCTACATTTGGAGAGGACTTTATACTAATGTTTTCTCTCTAAACACTGGACCGTGTTTGTGTACTGCTTACATTGCAGAAACTGTGTGCATACTGTATTTTCCCATTAAAATGCCTCCCAGTAAGTTATCTTTATGGGGCAGGGGTTGTTAGGTCGACAGTCAAAAGGTCCACCGCTATTGGTCGCCAGGCAAATTTCGACGCGTGAAAAGGTCGACATGGTCAAATGGTTATCACAAGCAAAAGGTCGACAATGCAAAAAATTCCATGTAAGGTTGTTGTTGTTTTTTTATTGGTGTCTATGTCAACAAAGGCCAACATGGACACCGTATAAGTGTACCGTGCATCCTCGCATTGGGCATGGTGACCCGTTGTGCTGGGCACATTATAATTTTCCTCCTCCATGTTCACTGAGGTGGTAAAGTATGAACAAGTCCGTTTTTTGAAGGAAAAAAAAACATGAAAACCTCGGGCGAAATGTAATGGGAGGCGTTTTTATTTTTTTTGCGATTTTTTCCGCAAAATATGCAGTTTTCGGGCATTTCCCGAAAATCGCATACTTTATAGGGTGCGATTTGCGGCAAAAATCGCATTTTTTAAAGGTGCGATTTTTAGTTAGACTAAAAATCGCATCCAGATGTTTTCCCATTAAAAAGGATAGAACTCGCATATTTAATGGCTTGCGATTTTTAGTAAAGGTTACTAAAAATCGCAAAAAAAATAGACCAGGTTCTGCCTGGCGATTTTATCAGAAACATGCACAGATCATTGAGATCTGTGCATGGTTCTGTTGTAAAAAAATAGTTAAAACAAAAAAAAATAAAAAAAACGGCGTGCGGTCCCCCTCCTAAGCATAACCATAACTCAAAAAGCCGGTGCTGGTATCATAAAATCAGAGGGACAAACAAATAGGGGTTCCCTTGATTTAATGAAACCAGCACCAGGCTCAAGGTCCAGCGCTGGTTCCCAAAATCCGGGGGACAAAATGACTAGGGGTCCCCCGTATTTTAAGAACCAGCACCAGACCCAACCAGCCAGCAGGGTAATGCCACAGCCGGGGGACACTTATTATATAAGGTCCCGTGGCCAAAGCTTTATCCCCGTGGCTGGTCAGCATGGGCAAGGGGTCCTGGGGAAGTGGGGACCCCCCCAATGAAGGGGTCCCCCCTCCAGGACTTACCAGCCCATGCTGAAAGTCCAGGGCTGTCCCCGATGCCCCTGGGCGGTGGGCATCGGGCTGATGAAAAGTGTAAAAAAAAGAATAAAAACTATTGTCTTCTACTGTAGAACTATGAGTCCCAGCAAGCCAACCCCGCATGCTGGGACTTGGAGAACCACAAGTCCCAGCATGCGGGGCATTAAAGGGCCCGCTGGCACTTGTAGTTCCACAGTACAAAAAATAGTTAAATAAAACACACTGACACCCTGAAAAATAAAAGTTTAATACATCCACAGCCCACACATACTGATACTTACCTACCTTGTAAGTCCTGGAGGGGGGGGACTCCTTCATTGGGGGGTCCCCACTTCCCCAGGACCCCTGCCCATGCTGACCAGCCACGGGATAATACTTTGGCCGCGGGACCTTATATAATAAGTGTCCCCCGGCTGTGGCATTACCCTGCTGGCTGGTTGGGTCTGGTGCTGGTTCTTAAAATACGGGGGACCCCTAGTCATTTTGTCCCCCGTATTTTGGGAACCAGCGCTGGACCTTGAGCCTGGTGCTGGTTTTATTAAATCAAGGGAACCCCTATTTGTTTGTCCCTCTGATTTTATGATCCCAGCACCGGTTTTTGAGCCCGGGGCTGGTTATGCTTAGGAGGGGGACCGCACGCCGTTTTTTTTTTTCTTCACACACCGCACAGTACTGAAAATGTGCCGATTTTCATAACTGAAAATCGCACATTTTCAGGACTTAAAAATCGCCCGAAATCGCACCATATCGCGTGTGTGTGTGTGTGTGTGTGTGTGTGTCTGAGGAAAAATCTCCATCCATGCCAACCTTGTCCCTGTAATTACCCAATCACCCTATTCATACCCCCAACTTGTGGGTATTACATGTAGATTTGAGGAAGTATTTATTAATTCCCCATATAACAGCTCTAATGCACAGTTGCTGCAGACCAAATAATAGCTTTCTCTGAATAGCAGTCTGTATGAAATGAGTACTGCTGTGTTTACACCTAGTTCTCAGTTTAAAAATCAAAATGTCATTTTTTTACATAAAATCAAGCAGTAAAACATTTTAAATACAGTAGATCGTTTTAAATTGAGCCACTAGATGGGGACATTGCGTCATTGGTATAAATTAACACTGAAAATTAGCTGGTATAGTATCACTGAATTATTGGTCAGCTAAATATACATAAAAATAAAAAAAAGATTGGAGGTGATCATAGAACAAACTCTACAGGCCTGATTCAGTACTGATCGGTCTCCAGAGTATTCACGATAGGGACCGATGGCGCGGCTCTGCGCATGCACAGGACTGCTGTACAAATGCGTTCGGCAACTGTCACCAAAGCATTCGCATGGGTGGGGAGGAGTGCAGGGGGCGGCATCAGGGGAACACCCAGCGTTTTATGTTTATATTTATGTGTCCAAACATTTTTTATCCTAAGAAAGAACATCAAATGGACTTTGGGAGTGTGGGCAGGTCGAGGTGATGTCATGACATCACAAGGTAGTCGCTCAATGCTCCTATGGGAACATTTTGAATGGCAAGGATAGCTTTGGGGCCTTGTTGGACCTGCTGGGCCCTAAGCAGGCGCCTAGGTTGCCTTGTGGAAAATCTGCCTCTGACCGGCGGCCATCACAAAGAGAAGCTCTTAAATGCAATACTTATCGCATATGTTAGTACATATATGATTAGTATCATCGCAGTAGGTGGCAGGATGTACTGCACATTCATCTACATCTCATCCCTGGCGCTTCGCTCTCTAAAATATCTCTGAGATCAGGCCCTTTTTCTTTGAACACCATTTTCCACATATTGTTTGGGGTAAGTGTAATATTGTGTGAGTTGATTTATGTGACTTCATGGAAAATGCTTTCTTATACCCCTTTCACACCAGAAATGCAGAGACAAACCCGGGAATTCCATTCCCGGGACAAGCAGGGACATTCCCGGGTTGGGACCCACTCACACATGCTTTTGAAGCAGGGACAACCTGGGTCGGTACCTTTCATACCAAACCCGGGTTGACCCTGCATTTATCATTGAAAATGGCCTTTTTTAGGAACACATTACATTATTGATTATTAAAAATTAGACACCAAACAGTTGTAGTGTTTTAACCTTGTTTACTTCAAGAAAACAAATGAGAAGGCATATATAAAAGTATAAAACTTTGCCTATTTCTAGGCACAATAGTGCAAGATAAATACAAAAAATATAAAGGCACATTACACAAATCAAACAACCCCCCCACCCCCGCCCCCCCACAATCATCAAACATCCCACTCCCACCCCCGCCCCCCACAAGCATCAAACATCCCCCCCGCCCCCTAAACAGGACCTTATGAATCAGGCCAACTTTTTTGTAAACTTGAAAAGTGCTCGGCAAACATCGGTCGGCCATTGTAAACATCAAACGGTACTCTTTACCTAGAACGGCGCCCACGATTTTGATCTTGGGCATCGCAAGGTAAAAAATCGCGTCGGTCGCATCGCATGCGACCAAAAAATCGCATGCGATGCGACCGACGTGATTACCGCGATTTCCCATAGGGAACAATGTTAAATGTCCCAATTGACCCGATTTTACATAGGGAACAATGTTAAATGGGCCACAGAGGCCAAATAGGCACCCTGAAGTGTGAAATGGCCCCCACAATTGTTAACGCCACCCCACGATCAACGTCAACCTGAAGCGTGCCGAGCGCAGCGAGCGCGCGAGGGGCGGCGGTACGCATCCTACGACCTTTTCATACCCCCACTATCCACGTCGGCGTGGAGATGAGAATAGAAAGTATGGCGAGCGCAGCAAACCACCGAGCCCGAAGCGTGGCGAGCGCACGCGGACACCTGTGAAGCCCGCGAGGGGACGCAGATACCTGTGAAGGTATCCGCGTCCCCTCGCGGGGCTCGCTGCGCTCGCCACACTTTCTATTCTCAACTCTACGCCGACGTGGATAGTGGGGGTATGAAAAGGTCGTAGGACGCGTACCGCCGCCCCTCGCCACGCTTCGGGTTGACGTTGATCGTGGGGTGGCGTTAACAATTGGGAGGGCCATTTCACAGGTGCCTATTTGGCCTCTGTGACCCATTTTAAATTGTTCCCTATGTAAAATCAGGTCAGTTGGGACATTTAACATTGTTCCCTATGGGAAATCGCGGTAATCGCGTCGGTCGCATCGCATGCCATTATACGATATATGCGATGCGACCGACGCGATTTGCATTTTAACATGTATTTCTATGTAAAATCGCGGGCATCGCATCGGTCGCATCGCATGACATTATAATGGCATGCGATGTACATGCGATGCCCGCGATGGGCGCCCTTCTAGGTAAAGAGTACCCATCAAACCTGTAAAGTGCACAGGCATTTAAAGTGCCCAACTATCAGCATATAAAAAAAAAATAACACCCTAAAAACCCAACCTCCCCCCGCCCCCCTACCTACAAAAGTGCCCTTAAAGCAGCAATACTATTTCAAAATGAAATGTGCCCTTAAAACAGCAATACTATTTTAAACTGCCTATTGCAATTGTCTGTATACAGGGTATTCAGGCGAGGATGGTGGTGGGTTAGGAGGGTCATAGGATTGACCTCTGGAATACGGCTGGTAGCTATGCTCAGGGGCAGTAGGGCCTTGGTTAGCTGGGAGCATGTTGTTACCCACAAAGCGAGGCAGGATGTGTTCCAGGAACTGGAATTGATAGCTGTGCAAGATGCGCTCTTGGTGACCCATTATCTGCGTTATCAAGGTCTGCTGCAGCTCTCTTTACGCCTCGATGAAATGGAGTTGCCGGGCATCCTCCTGTCTCTGCATGTTGTTGTCCATGTCGCGCAGTTCTTCACAGAGCACCCTGGTCATTTCCCGTGCTGCGAGCTCTACTTTGATGGCTTTGCGCTTCCACGGTGGAACTGTATATACTGCAAGGGGAATAAAAGAAGGAGAAAAAGGCATAAGAAAAAGCAGTGGTGTGATCGTATGTGTTTGTGGCCTACTCCCACCTACGCTTGATACACTCTGCGACACCAAACTTTGCAGTGGACGGTTATGGTGGCGTATAGTGCAGCATTACTGTGTATTGGAATGCAAGTGCTTAGGACATTCAAGCAAGGATAAATACTTACTACTGGTGTGCATCACAGGGAGAGCTTTCTGCAGTGTCGCTTTGGGTGTTGTGGGCACATCACTCTCTTGGATGGTTTCTACACTGGTGCCGCTTATGCTGTCATCTGCATGGTTAACGGGGAAGTTAACGGAGGAGTTTAAATCGGTGTCATCTGGGACTAGTATCGGTGATGTTGGCCCAGGTGATATTGGCCCAGATTGGGTACTGTACATCGACTGATTGTCTTCATCAACCACCGATGAGAGAGTGACCGAGCTGGAGGATGACAGGCTGACGGGGTCACTCAGCGCAGTGTGGCCAAAACATGCTTTGCACAGCTCATAAAAGATCCAATCTTGCCTTGCAGCCCCGCTCTTATTCCGATTGCGGTCATGTATGCGGTGGAATTGTTTCTTCAGCCCCTTCAAATTGTTGACCACTTGCTGCTGGCTGCGGACGAAGCCCCGAGATGCCGGGGCCTTGGCAATGTTGTGGTATATCTGGGCATCCTTCACAGTGCCTGTAATCTGGCGCCGGATCTCCTCTTCCCCTCTGATGGCTAACAGCTCCCTCACCTCTTCATTCGTCCAAGACATGGCAGCCACACTTGCAGGAGTTAAAACCCACTTTGCCCGAGTTGCAGGGTTTAAAATGCACTTTGCCCACAGCACATATCTGTATCTCCCTGCATGCTGTTTGCTGCCTCTGGGCGTGTCTGGGAGCGTCCAGCACAACAGGAAGTTGCCCTGCTAGCAAATCAGCATTAGCTGACATTAGCAGAGGCAACATGGGAAGAAGGGACATGTCAGTAGTCCGGGAAGGACCCGGGAGTAACCCTGGTACCTATCCGGGTTGGATTGCCGGCAAATTAGCCCGGGATTTTGTCCCGGGAACCTTTCACACCAGAGCTAGTCCCGGGTTGTTCCCGGACTCAACCCGGGAATTTAGGCTGGTGTGAAAGGGGTATTATTAGCTGCGGACGACTCAATAGTGTGACACCAAAGAGCCGTACTAACCCACGGGCAGCAGTGGCACACTGAGCCATACTTTACTGTCCTCCTCTCTGGGAGAAGTGTGATACGCCGCCGGTGGGGGGTGCAGATAAAGGATTACCTTGAGTCGCAGGATGCTCTCGGTTCCACACAGATTCTTCACCGCATCGGTTGTAGAGAACACACCTCCGTAAGGAACTAAAGCAAGGCGTTCAGCAGTACAACTACTTATGTTTTATTAAGTGCAAAGTGTGGAGAAAACAATTGTCATACATGTAAAATGGCTGTAAACAGCCTGAAACAGTTTAGCACTGCATTACTAATCTTACACCCGCCTAGCATGTTAATACTTCAAATGAGCATCAACAAATATGCTGCGGACTTCCCGCATCACTGGAGAGTGGGGGTACACCTCCCACAAGTCGTTAAACAGGTTCGGGGAAGATGGTACTCTCACTTAGCAATATTAGCAACCAGGTGTGGGTCTAGCCACCTAAACACAGATAATTATGACCGACGTGAGACAAAATGCATACCAAATACAAACATTACAGGACATGCACTATGACCTTAAAACATATCTTATTAACACTGTAATAAATACGTCCCTCCCAGGTCTAGACCGTAGGATAATGTCCCTGGATGAGGGATGAATACTGTAGTCCTAGTCAAGGATAGAACTTGACTTCTGGCAATATTAACTTTTAGCCACAAGGTGGCAGTGTGCTCCTTCTCTTGTGCAAGTTCATACCAGTTAAGAAAAACTTCCCAATCCGGATACTGAATTGGAGGGCTAATTCACCTCTTGCTTAGTGGGGCTGACGTGGGGTTCCTTGTTGGGGGTAAGAAATAGGTGGCGACTGTCCTCACCCTGTTGGGTGTCCATTGCATACCTCCCAACTGTCACGATTACAGCGGGACAGTCCCGATTTTCGGGTCCTGTCCCGCTGTCCCACCCGCGGCAGGCATTGTCCCGCTGCGGGGGGTGGCAGTTGGGAGACCCCCCAATCTAATAGAATAGACGCTGTGCGCATGCGCACAGCATCTATTCTCGTATGAAAATGAGGCCCTTCATTTGCATACGCCCCACCCCCTTTTCGGGCGCTCGATTTCCCCAACACAGAAGTTGGGAGGTATGCGTTGGGTGCAACAAGCACTAGGTGGGGCTGTCCTCACCCTGTTGGGTGTCCCTTAGGTGTCTGGTGCTTTCTGACATAGGTCTTCATGCCCACTTAGCCTACTGGTGGAGCTGAGGGCAGCGTAGGGTCATAGGCGTGCGCAGCCCATTTCCTTAGGGGGTGCACCATTGGAGGGGCGTGTTCATCACGCCTACTGGGCGTTCCCATTACACAGTTCCCATCCCGCCACCCATCAGGCTATCTGATTCCCTTACCTCCTTCAAGCGCTCCCTCAAAACCCACTTTTTTCGACTAGCCTATCCCTCCTCCTAACCTCTTTTGATCCTCCTATCCTGCCTCCGTTCCCCTCCGTTCCTACTTATCCTATTGTATTTCGTTCGTCCACCCACCTATTTTTAGTATGTTAACTCTTATGAGTAGGGTCCTCCTTCCTCACGTACTCACCCTACCTCTTTACCTCACCTGTGCTCCTGTCCTGTTCTTCCCTTCCTCTACTTCATCTTCAGTCTCCTCGACAATTTCCACACCTACTTCTGAACTGATGCTGATTTTAGTTCTACCAGCTATACCCCTATTTATACTGTATTTTTCAACACACCCTGTACGTTACCTTGTAATTTGTTTTTGTTTTTGTTTGCTATGTACGGCGCTGCGGACACTTTGCGGCGCCTTATAAATAAACGTACTACTACAGTTCGTAGTGATCCATATTCACATTACAAAGCACAAACTGACCCTATTCACATTATACAGGGGTTCGGCAGGCGGTGTTCCACTTGCTAAGCAGCAAAAGATTGCTACTTAGTGAACGATCCTGAATCAGGCCCCTCTCTTCCCCTCACTGCATTTTCACACACAGCTCACTACTCCCTCACAGTATACAGTATGTCACACACACCCTTATTCACTTGTCCCCAGTCTCTGCACGCATTACCTGCAGGCTTCAGCCAGGAGCCAGCCTGCCACAGTTCACTAGGTAGACTGCAGCTTCACTAGTCCATCTCCACTCTCCATCCGAGCACAGGACATGTCAGGGGCGTGGCCTAATCACGGACCTCCGTGGCCACGCCCCCTCTAAAAAAACTCGTGCTGAAGGAGCCCAGCCACTGCAGCCAGGCCAGCGCAGGTACTGCTAGCCAGCCGGGGGAGGGGGCACTATCGCTGACAGTCATTAAAGGTGCTGCAATTGTGCGGGGGGTGACGGTCATTAGGAGGTGCCTGTGCACCCCTGGCACCCCCTGTGCGCACGCCTATGCGTAGGGTATTGATACCCCGAATGGAGGGGAGTACTGGTGGGGACGCTCCAAGGGGAGCGGTTAAGTGTCCTGTAGTAGCGTGTGGCAAGGGGACCCAGTGTGGGGTGGAAAAGGGTGGGTACGCTCCGGGGGAGCGGTACGGTACCTTGCCTGGGGCTGCGGGGGGTCCGCTGGGCGGTATGGGGTTGGCAAGCTGGACAGTACCTGGTCCGGGAGCACGTTGCAGGCTCCTGCCCATCACGCTTCCACCCACGCGGTGTCTGGACCTCCGTCCCTGGACCTGCACGGCAGTCTCTGTCTTCAGCCAGCGGGTGTACTAGTGCGGGCGCCGGAGTGTTACCACACTCAGTCACACATCCGGTCACTGGCTCTTGCTCTGGCGGCGTCTTCTCTCCCCTCAGCGGTCCCAGGGTGAGTCGCCCTCTCCTCTCTGATCGGGTCAGCCTTCTCCCGCTCACACGCGCTGCTCTTCCCTCTCTCACCCGACCTCTGACGCTCTGCATCCGCCTCACTTACTCCTTCCTCCTGTACGCCCACAGAGCTGTCGATCAGCCTGGGGAGACTCATTTTGCGCCCTCCAGTCTATGGGGTATTAACCCCTTAAATTCCCGCTGCTGCGACTGAGGATAAATAGGCTGGGGTGCCACAGAAGCCCAGAGGGGAGACACTGACCTGCAGTCCGGGGGGTGGAGCAGACACTGACGTCATTGAGCCCTGCCCCCACTGCACCTAAATGCCATGATTTGTGGCAGTTCGGGAAGGGGCTAAAATGTGGGGCATTTGCCAACCTTTCCGGGAGGGGGACCCAATTTTGGAAATCCTCCCTTCCATTCTGGGAGGATAGGCAAGTATGCACTGAGCTGCGGGGCAGGGTGACATCTGCCGCCTGCACTGATGCAATCGAAAGCTTACCAGCCGCAATGTCAGAGAGCAGCAAGCTGCTGCTTTGGCTGAAGCCATACATTCAGTAGCACTCAGGGCTATTTTTCAGCAGGCTCCAGCAGGAACTGAGGCCCTTATTCTAGTTCACTCTTTCTGACAAAATATTTCTGAAGCTGCCCATACACACTGCTTTGTGAGCGTGCTTTCCGTGCTGTACTAGCACGGATCGCATTGCATTGCATGTGCATCCGTTGTGCATGCAATGCGATGCAATGTGATGAAACCTAAGTACAAAAAGTATGTGCAAGCACATACTTTTTGTACTGTGCGATGAGGTGCCGCGGGAGCGCGCACCTCAAAGCATACATCGGGTCAGCACTCATAGCAGCGTGTATGGGCTGCTTCAGATGGACAAAACCATGTGCACTGCAGGTGAGGCAGGTGTTACTTGTGCAGACATAATTAGATTTGGGTGGGGTTTTACACCTGCCTCACCTGCAGTGCACATGGTTTTGTCCATCTAAGAAATATTTTGTCAGAAAGAGTGAACTATAATAAGGGCCTCAGTTCCTGCTGGAGCCTGCTGAAAAATAGCCCTGGTAGCACTGCAGCGTGAGGCCCCTCTTACATGCTCTGACACCTGCCGGGCAGCGAAACCCCGCACGGCCAAAAGCCGTGCTGTACATAGAAATTAATAATGGACAAGATTGTGTCCATTCACACGGGATGGCCACTGCCCGGCCGCCCGGTTGCATCCGGATGTCACCACTGGAAGGAACGGCTGCCGGGCTGTGGCCATCCCCACCATTGTAAACTTCTGAGTGCAGCGCGGCTTCTTGGACGTGCGGGGACGGCAGGAGCCAGAGTGTGTGAAAGGGGCCTCATGCTCTCCCTCCTCCCCGGCAACTACAGTAGGACTCTCTTTACTTGCTTGCAGTACTCTGCACTCCACACTCAGGCAGGTGGCAGCGGCTGGGGTGTCGGCGGCGATGAGGAGGGTGGACTCCATGGCAAGTACACAGCCCCACCACACGTCACTCACTGGCATAAAGTCACACAAAAAAGGACATAAATAGTGTTTTTTAACAAAAAAAAAACCCACTAAATACTGAGTGTTTGTTTGAAATAGAATGTAGTTTTGTTTTTTACTCAATAATTACAGGAAAAAAAGGTAAGAAAAAGCACAGTACTGTATGTTGATACTGTCCGAACTTAAGGCAGTCATGTAACATTGGTTCTTAGGTTTTTGTAAAGCCCTATGCATTGCAATAAAGTTGTTTCAGTTGTATACTGAGGTCACTTCCTGGCTGCTGTCACTAGTGTCACTATCAGAACAGGTTGTACGGAAATCTTCCAGCACAGCAGAGAGTTACAGAGCAGCCAGGGAATTTTTTTTTTTGAGGTCACTCATATGCTTTGCAAGTAAACTAGTAGAGTGCAGCCTGCAAGTGCTATGGTTTATACAGTAATGATTCACACATGATGTTAGTATATGTAGACTATGTGGTGCTTTTTCTATGAAGAAAAACGTAATGGCTGCATAGTCATGTAGGAGATTAAACATGATAGCTGGGTGTGACCTTAGAGGTCATGTGACATGGAGAGCCTATGGCTATATTGGATTTGGGTTGTTGGCTGTAATATTACTCTGGGAGTAGGAGGAGTCTTCCTCTTCTCCCAGGAAATTTCCCCGCCCTCCCTTCCCTGGTATTATTCCCTAGAGGGTTGGGGTAGTAGTTTAATCGCGTTAGCTGTTAGGCGGGAAAGAGCGGCAAGTTATTGATTTAAGATGTTCATCAAGTTATACTATTGCGTATTTGGTCATTTTGCGGTGCGCTCGCCTCTCATTTGGCTTAGGCCTTCGCTAGATTACCCGACCGGGGATGGCGAACCCACTCGGAGGAGTGGGCAGCCAGTGCTGTGGGTTGAGTGGATACCGCCTTCTAAGTTAGACGGATTACGCATGGGAGTTGGGTGGAGTTTAGTTAAAAGCCGCTCTTTTCTGGGCCACCTTTTAAAATCTAAAAATAAAATAAAAATAAAAATAAAATAAAATATAAAAATAAACAAACAAATTAATAACAAAAATCAGCAAAAATTTCTTTCTAAATAAAATTCAGCTAACAACTGTTCTGCCAAATTCAAGTCTCCGTGTCTTTATTTATTACATAGAAGTATAAGTATTTTGTGACATCTGAACGTGATCGGGGTCACACATCTGCTATTACAATGTTTAAAAAGATGCCAGTACTGACCTAAAGTCACAAGTTGATCAAGATTTATAGTACGTTCCACACTCTCGATAAGTGTGCAGATACTCATTTTTAATTCTGTCCATAATGATTTCATTTAGTCTTCTTTCTGGAACTAATTACAGTGTAACAATACAAAACAAAAAAATGAACCCCCCAAAAAACAACGCTACTACCGAATATCCTGAGTAGCCACACAAAAACACTGTACTGTACGTACAAGAATAAACTCCTGTAAAGAGTACGTCGCCCCTCCGAATCGCATACCTCCCAACTTTTGCAGATGCCGGGGAGGGACAGGGTGCACGCCGGAGACGTGCAGCGATTTTTTTCCGTGGGCGTGGCCTACCTGAAAGGGGGCATGGCCTATAATCCCATTTTCCACCACTGTGGGGGCATGCCCAGCAGCTCTATGAGCCGCTGGCCAGCCCCCAGCCCCTCTGCCTGCAAGAATAGATGCTGTGCGCATGCGCACAACGTCTATTCACGGACGACACTAGCGACTCACAACTGCCCCCCCGCCGCGGGACACTGCCGGCGACCGGAGGGATGCGGGAATGTCCCAAAATACCGGGACATTCCCGCGATTAGCGGGACAGTTGGGAGGTGTGATCCTCTCCCAGCGGTGGGGAACAGGATTGCATGTGATACATCACATGCAGAAGGATAACATGCAGTGTATCACATGTGATCCTGCTGCACGGGAAGATCCCAAGGGGCTCAAGGGGGGTCGATTGCCACTTCTCCCCTTGGAGCAGTCACATAGTGAATTGCATACTTGCCTACTTTTTTACGCTCCTCTCCAGGCGAAGCCCAGAGAGGAGTGAAAGGGGGCAGGACAATTCTACTTTTCAGGGGGTGGGACTAGGCTGACATGACCAAGCCCTGCCACCATGACTGCCATCCGCGGCAATTTGTGGGTCCGTGGATTAGGGGAGGGGCTAAAATGACACAAAATTACGCAATTTGCGCCATTTTAGCCCCGCCCCCTCCTGTGCACCCGAGAAAATCAGAAATTTAGTGCAGCGGGTAAGGGGGGTTGCTGGGGCTGCGGGGCAATGCGGGAGACTTGCCCACCTTCCCGGGGGGGGCTGGGAGGGGGACCCGATTTGTGGGAGCCTCCCGGCCATTCCGGGAGGGTAGGCAAGTATGGTGTGTTGGAGCCTTAAGTTATTACAGATATATCCTATTTGTTTACAAAGGTTCAGTATATTTTATTGACATATATAATCTCAACATGAGTATGTTGAGAAGTTTTAATGTCGACATGTTGATGACGCTGGAGCGGGTTTCCTCTTGCATTAGTAGTAAATCAGGCTTCCACTTCATCACATAAAGAAGCCACTCTATGTCCCACTCCTTAATGTACTAATCATTTAACATTGTTATATATCATTTAAAATTGTTTTTATTTTGTCATATTTAATTCAGTTATACCTTAGGGACCTTATTCTGATTGACTCGCAAGGCTGCAAATTTCACAGCCTTGCTGCCCCCCCCCCCCTCGCTCGCACGATACACACACACACACACACACACCCCCCCCGCATGGTTGTGAATGGATGATTTACATAATCATCCATTTGCAGATGGGGAGAAATCATTCGATGGTCGGCGACTATCAAATGATTTCTCCCGCTCTCGCAGTTCAGAGAGACCTATATAGTGACTAAACTGCGGGCGCCCTGTGCGAAGTCAGTGATGTCAGCTGCACCCCCCCATGGGTTTGGATCAGTTGGTCACCATCAAGTTGTCAGACAGTCATTAGGTCGACATGCATTTAGGTCGACATGAGTCTAGGTCAACATGGGTTAGGTTGACAGGGTCATTAGGTAGACATGGGTAAGGTCGACAGGGTCATTAGGTAATTTTTTACCCTTATGTCCTAGTGCATGGGTCTTCAAACTGTGGCCCTCCAGATGTTGTGAAACTACAAATCCCAGCATGCCTTGCCACAGTTTTAACACTCCCTTATAGCAAAACTGTGGCAAGGCATGCTGGGATTTGTAGTTTCACAACATCTGGAGGGCCACAGTTTGAAGACCCATGTCCTAGTGTATGGTAGGCATGAAATACCGCCTGTCGGCACATGTTGTGTTGACATGGACACCAAAACATACCGTCACGTCCACTCACATGGCTCGCTGTGCTCGCAATGCTTTGGGCACGGTGCCTCGCTATGCTCGCACACTATTTTATTCTCCCACCACGTCCTAGAGGATGGTAGGGCATGAAATACCACCTTTCGGCTCAAAAAAACAGTAAAAAAAAAAAAAACCATGTCGACCAATGACCCTAACAACCTAATGACCCATGTCGTCCTAATGACCATGTCGACCTAACCGATGTCGACCTAATGACCCTGTTGACCTCACCCATGATGGCCATAAGTCTTGTCGACCTTACGGTATGTCAACCTAAAATCGTCGACCTAAACTCACGTCGACCTATCTGCATGTCGACCTAGTGGTGTTGGTGTCAACTCATGACTTGTCTTGTCAACCTTACGGTATGTCGACCTAAAATCATGTCGACACTATCTAAAATCAACTCCACGCCGACGTGGATAGTGGGGGTATGAATAGGTCGGAGGACACATACCGCCGCCGCTCGCCACGCTTCGGGTTGGCGTTGATAGTGGGGATGGTGTTGACAATGGGGGTGCATTTAACATTGTAAGCACCCATCAGTGGGGTGTTTGTACAATTAAAAATCACATCACATCGCATACCATTTGATGGCATGCAATGCTATGCGATATTTTATTGTACAAGCACTCCTGTTAAGCATGAATATCGCATCGCATCGCACGCATCGCATACCACTAAGTATGCTATGCGATGGGCGCCGTGCTAGGAAACAAGTACCAATAACTTTCTTTATTTTGGCATGTGCAAGTAATATCTAATGCTTCTAATTGGTGTGCAACTAGAAAGTAGACAGATTGTTTTCACGTTCTTCTAATAAAATGCATAAATATTAATATTACTATAGTTATAATATGTAATGGCTGTGTGTAATGTACATACATAGAGTGGGTTATACTGTGTTGGAATTATTGAATTGTAAATACAGATTACTTGCAAGAAAGTTTGTTTTGAATGAACCCTGCAGTTTGATAAAATCACTTCCTGTGCTATCGTAAATAACAATAGTTTACTAGGAATCTTCCAGCACAGCAGGTAGTGACAGAGCAACCAGGAAATTCCTTTCCTGTGCAGCTAAACTGACGTATAAGATCACATGATGTAAGCCTTGCTTAAACCAGCTGCTTGCAGTTGCAAATATATTGGGGCATATGTAATAGAGTCCTAGTTTACCGGAGGTGTGGGTTTCCGGACGATCTCGGGTATTTACAAGGCATGGGTTTTGTCACTGAGAAGGAGCCAGGAGTGCTGGAATAGTCTCTGGGAGTAACCTTTGAGGCCACATCCCTGTCTGTGAAGCCATGCCCCCTTTGAGCGCAGGGGGTCTCTTGGCTGCATGAAAGTACTTTATTATTATTATTATTGTCGCTTATTTATATGGCGCTACAAGGGTTCAGCGACTGACAAAAGAAGCAAAAGAACAAAACAAGAAAGATTGTGATTTACAGTGCAAATTAGCACAAGTAAATGGTATATAAAAAGGACAGTTGCAACAGTAGACACGGACGCAATTATAACAGTGGCAGAGATATATTCTTAGAAAAGCACACGAGGAGAGAGGGCCCTGCTCGTTACAGTCTAATACAATCAAACTCTCACACACTCTCAATGTCCACTTAATTTATTGAAACCCAGGGTGTGTCCGGTTCTGTCTAGTAGACTTGCAATCCAAACATTTAAAAAAAAAAAACTATGCAACAACAAAAGAACTGCCTTATGGGAAATGTGCATAAATGTAACTATTAAAAAACTGCTATCCTTTGGGCTGTAGCTAAAGGTGGGTTCACACTATATGATTGCCATTAACATATTATTAACAATATCATCATGCATATTGTTCAGTGTGTACCCACTATATCATTAACGATAACCCCTATAATAACATGCAGTCAAATCTGACAATATCGTCAGTGACTATGTTCAAGAATAACTGTTGCAGCACCACTTGAAGCATCCTTTGGATGCTCTGGACAAACGCCCTGCAGTCTTTACAAACCCACTGAATATTCTTAGAACACTCTGAGCAGTGCTGCACTTCCTGGGTGCTGGCAGCCCTGCCACCTCTGTGAGACATCATGGAATCTTGTGCTCAGGGGGTGTGGCCCTGAACAAGATGCACTGCCATCCTTTTATGCAACTGTATCAAAGCATGAGAAAAGCTCTCTGTAAAGATTACAGTATACTTCCCAACATTGGAGTAGACAGGCTCACAAAAAAGGGGTGTATTCTTTTGGTTTCCAGGTTGTTCGACTCCCCGCAATCCCTCACCAAAGTCTATGGTTGCTATGCGCAATGCGCCCAGCATCCATTTACCACTGCTCAGAAGTTGAGAGGAAGACATTGCAACCACTGCTAGGCACTGTGACCTACTGTTGGGACAGCAGGGCATGGCATGGCCTGGGACAATTGGAAGGTCTGGTTAAAGTGATAAAACCCAACTTGGTGCCCCACCACTAACTGCAATTAATACAATGCACCAATGGAGTTAATTGATAATGACAGGTGTATCTGTAGAGCTTACTGTACCTCTCCTGTTCCATCTGCCTAAGCATAGAGCTGTCAGCATGGGTCCAGTATGATTCCTCAATGGATAGTAAAGTATGTACAAGTCTAGTCTGTTTTAGGGCTCAAATTTCCTGAAAACTCATGTTGACATGTTGAAACTAAACGACATATCGGCATGCTAAATATCAGCATTTTGACTATGTGAGTCAACTGAACATGCTGGCATAATGAGTGAGGGTGTGTTGACCATGTCGATATTATGACTGTCGGCCAATGGGTGTCAGCAGGGGCGGATCCAGGAGAAAATGACAGGGGCATGATAGGGGAGGAGGGGTGTTAGTGGTGCCAGTGTGCCCGCTCAGAGAATGGAGAGAGAGAGAGATAGATGAGGAGAGCAGAGAGAGGGCGGAAATGGGATTATAAATGGGCCCTGGCCTTTAAAGTACACAGGCCCACCTTGGCACCTTAGGCGCGCGCACTTTGGAAAAGGGGGTGTGGTCCCACAAAAGGGGGTGTGTCCTTGAGTGTAGTGTACCACACCATATACCACTTCTACATATTATGTAACAAAATAGTAGACTCAATTATACTTGCCCCTTACACATGATGCCAAAGGGAATGAGCCCAAACTCACATAATGCCACACAGATTGAGCCCAAATTCACATAATGCCACACGGATTGAGACAAAATTCACATAATGCCACATGGATTGAGACAAAATTCACATAATGCCACACGGATTGTGTGGCACAAAAAATTCCACAAACAGGGACATTGCCCTCCGAAGGTGCGTGTCAAAAATTTACAGAGTAATGCCCATTACACATTAACCTACACATCATCACATGTATTATGCCAAACGCCGTAATGCCTATTACAAATTATGCTACATAAATGCTGTTTACCTACATGCTCATTGCCAGGGGTTCAATGTCCTTTGCCATGTGGGATTACATGCTCGTTGCCAGGGGTTCTATGCTTGTTGCCATGTGGGATTACATGCTAGTTGCCAAGGGAAAATACATGCTCAGGTACTTGTTTCCTAGCACGGCGCCCGTAGTGAAATCACATCGCATTGCATTGTATACTGAGTTATAGTAGCATGAGATGCGCTGCAATGCTATGTCCATATAAAGTGCACAGGAGTGCTTATACAATGAAATATCGAATCCGATCTCCAAATGCGATGCAATGCGATATTTCATTTAACAAGCACCCATGCCACGAGATGTGATGGGTGCTTACAATTAGATGTGATGGTATGAGATGTGATGTGTGCAAAGTATGAGATGTGATGGGTGCTTACAATTGTAAGCACCTGCACCTATGCCATTGTTTAGCGTCAACCCCAGTATCAACGCCACCCCGAAGCGTGGCGAGCCCCGCGTGGGGTGGCGGAACGCGTCCTCTGACCTTTTCATACCCCCACTATCCACGTCAGCGTGGAGTTGAATCTATATAGTGTGGTGAGCGCAGCGAGCCACCAAGCCTGAAGCGTGTCGAGCCTTGCAAGGGGCGGTGGAATACATGTAAAATAATCTGCGTCCCCTCGCGGGGCTAGCTGTGCTTGCCAGGCTTCGAGCTCGGTGGCTCGCTGCACTCACCACACTATATAAGATCAACTCCACGCCAACGTGGATAGTCGGGGTATGAACGGGTCGGAGGATGCGTTCTGCCGCCGTTCGCCAAGCTTTGGGGTGGTGTGGATAGTGGTGGTGTTTTAGGAACACATTCACACCTGCAAATCCATACAGCTGACACATTAATGACGACATGTGTTAACTAAGAACTATAATTTACTTAAATAATTTAAAAGAATAATGTAAATGGTAATACGAACAAAGAATCAATTTAAAACAGTTAAAGATTAATTAAGAACATGCAATCAATTGTAAAGTATGATACATTATTTAGGAACCAAATTATTTAGTCGTCCTTAGGGAGAAGTGTCAGGGCGTGCAGGATACGATTAAATGGGTTATCCCCACCCAATTTTTTTCGCCACATAAGCTCCTGCAGGTACGATTGGAGCATGTGTCTTGCTGTGCCCCGATGGTGTTTATTGCACCATTTGCATGTGCCCCACATTCTGTGGATGGGTCTATGAAATTATAGCGGTGGTTAACCTGGGCATGCTGATATGCTGCCAATTGGAACTGATTACTGCTATTCGCCCTCCAGCAGTCTGTGTAAATTGTAGATCCAGGCTCAACATTATCAATGATAGCCGTCATCAAGGTGCTGGCATCGCGGGTGGGCACCATCGTGAGGGAACACTGTCCTGTTTCACGGCATATTCCCCCAAAAACCAACTGCTGGCCAACATTACTCTTTCTCCTCACAAACATGCTTTCATCCACCTCGACTATGCGATCTGGTCCACCGATACGGCGCCATGAGGTCCATCGAGCAAGCCTCCAGCATTCACTTATTGTATAGCACAGCAGGGTTTTTCGACATATCCAGCTGTTGCTGACAGTAGTCGATGGATGTCAGCTCCTGGGCCCATGAATATATGAACCTCACCAAGGTGAGAAAGGGTAAGCGGCACCCTGGAAACCAGTGTGCCGCACTGAGGCTCACCTTTAGGCGGTAAACCTTGACATGGCACCGCCACATACCATCCATCAAACTTAGGCGCATTATCTGTCCATTTGTGCAAATCTGCGCCACCGGTAGGAGATTATGGTGCTGAAAAAACTCAATAGCCTCCTCCTTTGTCTGAGGCAATGAGTACAAATTCAGCGAAGCAGCCATATCATCACCTTTCACAAAATATGAAAGCTCTCTAACAGTAAAACAGCAGCTCAGAAATACACTTTCACTCCTCTAAGAAAATCACCTCAGAATGATTTCTGAGAAGATGTGACAGGAGGCCGGATTCACAGGGAACGGGAACGGGAGCGGTACAGAAATCGCATCACATCGCACGCATCGCATGTCACTATAACTCGGCATGCGATGCGATTTCAGTACGGTTCCGTACGTACAGATATTGGGCGCCATGCTAGGAAACAAGTACCCATGCTCATTGCCATGTGGGATTACATGATAATTGCCATGGTGGTTACATAGTCGTTGCCATGGGGGTTACATAAAAGTTGCCATGGTGGTTACATGGTCGTTGCCATGTGGGATTACATGCTCATTGCCAGGGATTCTATGCTTGTTGCCGTGTGAGATTACATGCTTGTTGCCATGTGGGATTATATGACCATTGACATGGGGGTTACATGGTCATTGGCATGGGGGTTACATTACATGGTCATTGTCATGTGGGTTATATGGTTGTTGCCATGTGGAAATATATGCTCCCGGTAACGTGGGACAGCCGCTGCCACCAGGAAGAACTGTATGCACTGACAGCCGGCCACAGAGCCGGGGCTGCCTGGCAGTATTCACAGCGCTGCATGTCCCGGACTCCCGGCTATTTGAAATCTGGTATGCACTGACAGCCGGGCAGAGAGCCGGGGGCTGCCCGGCTGTATTCACACATCGATGCACGTCCCGGACTCCCGGCTATTTGAAATCTCAACAGTGGCAGCGTGAGTTTTGAAGTAGCCGAGAGTCCAGGACGTGCAACGCTGTGTGAATACAGCCGGGCAGCCCCCGGTGCATACACTTCTTCCAGGCGGCGGCTGTCCCTGTTACCGCGAGTGGCCCAGGGGGAATAAATGTCAGGGGGCCCCCTAAATCTGGCCATCAGTAAATCAAATGCTACCTGTCAGCAAAGAGTTTGAATGGATTTGCTTCCATACGTACAAGATGTCTTCTTTATTAGTATTAGCTCTACTCAGTTGCAATATTACCTCAGATACATAATTATTAATTTACTGTTCTTTGCCTTTTTGCCTTAACTGTTTTGTCCTTCAGTTCCATTTTCTAAGAAAATCTTTTAAATCAGACTTTACGTATTTTAAAATATACAAAACAATTGTGCATAAAAGATAATAACAGAACAACAGAGCATTAATTATTATTGTTGTTGTTGTTTATTTATATAGTGCCACAAGGGTTCCACAGTGCAAAAAAGTACATAAATGAGCAAAATACGAATAACGAATTACATTTGGGAGCAGCCCCTCCTTGGAGCCAGGTGAGTGCACCAAAACCGCCTCCCCCCAATCTAGGTCTGAGTCGGCGTCGTCCGCATCATACTTGCCTACCCTCCCGCATTTAGCGGGAGTCTCCCGTTTTTCCAATCATTCTCCCGCCTCCCGCAAATCCCTGGGGTTCTCCCGCTTTTTTGTCCCCTTTCCAATAAAAACGTAATGCGCATGCGCGAACGCGTCATTGTGGGGGCGGGGCCTAAATGCGCGACGCCGTGACGTAATTAGGAAGGCCACCGCGGGGCTGTGTGGGTAGCGCTGGCCTGAGCGTGCAGGAGCGGCACTGGCAGCGGCAGTGGACTTAGACATTGGCAGACAGTGAGTCGGGCAGCAGGAGCCGGGAGCACACAAGAGTGTCACAGTCAGACACGTCTCAGCTGTGTATGGAGCAGCAGCCGCAGCAGCCAGTAAGTAAAAGCTTAAAGTTAACTGACTGTAAGCTGCATTCCTCTCCCCCACTCACTACGCCTGCTTCTTATCGATCACCTCTCCCCCCACCACTGGTCCCCGACTGGCTTCCGTCCCAAGACATGCTCCACTCCTCCTGTCGTCATGCCACATTAATTTTCTAGCTGCCTGCCGGCCTGCCTTCCTACAAGGGGCACTTAAAAGATATATATATATATATATATATATATATATATATGGTGTAAGTGTATGTAGGTTGCAGTGTGTGCCACTGACAAGCTTTCATACAGCTTGTCACCTGTTTGTCATGTTCCCATGACTACTGTTATGTGAAATAATAATGAACATGGGATAGCTTACTATAGTCATTCTGTCATTTCTGCTTTTTGGGCGGGCACGGTCTAAGCCACTATATCGCTAAACTTCTCAAATCAGTAGGACAGCTGTTGGCAAGAACATGTGGTTGACTACCGGAGCCGTCTATTTTGGTATGTTTAATAAGCATCACGGTCTGTGGCATGTGTATAATGGGTATCACGGTGTGTGGCATATGTATAATGGACATCACGGTGTGTGGCATATGTATAATGGACATCACGGTGTGTGGCATATTTATATATAATGGGCATCATGGTGTGGCATATGTATAATGGGTATCACGGTGTGTGGCATATGTATAATGGGTATCACGGTGTGTGGCATATGTATAATGGGTATCACGGTGTGTGGCATATGTAAAATAGAGCATCACGGTGTGTGGCATATGTATAATGGGCATCAAGGTGTGTGGCATATGTATAATGGGCATCACGGTCTGTGGCATATATATATATAATGGGCATCACGGTGTTCTGCATATGTATAATGGGCATCATGGTGTCCGGCATACGTGTAATGGGCATCACAGTGTTTGGCATATGAATAATGGACATCACGGTGTGGGACATATGTGTAATGGGCATCACGGTGTGTGGCATATGTATAATGGAGCATCACGGTGTGTGGCATATTTATAATGGGCATCACAGTGTTTGGCATATGTATAATGGCCATCACGGTGTGTGGCATATGTATAATGGGCATCGGTGTGTTACATATGTATAATGGGCATCACGGTGTGTGGCATATGTATAATGGGCATCACGGTGTGTGACATGTATAATGGGCATCACGGTGTGTGACATATGTATAATGGGCATCAGGGTGTGTGACATATGTATAATGGGCATCACGGTGTGTGGCATATGTATAACGGGCATCACGGTGTGTGGCATATGTATAACGGGCATCAGGGTGTGTGACATATGTATAATGGGCATCACGGTGTGTGGCATATGTATAATGGCCATCACGGTGTGTGGCATATGTATAATGGGCATCAGGGTGTGTGACATATGTATAATGGGCATCACGGTGTGTGACATATGTATAATGGGCATCACGGTGTGTGACATATGTATAATGGGCATCACGGTGTGTGACATATGTATAATGGGCATCAGGGTGTGTGACATATGTATAATGAGCATCACGGTGTGTGACATATGTATAATGGGCATCAGGGTGTGTGACATATGTATAATGTACATCACGGTGTGTGACATGTATAATGGGCATCACAGTGTGTGACATATGTATAATGGGCATCAGGGTGTGTGACATATGTATAATGGGCATCAGGGTGTGTGACATATGTATAATGGGCATCACGGTGTGTGGCATATGTATAATGGCCATCACGGTGTGTGGCATATGTATAATGGGCATCAGGGTGTGTGACATATGTATAATGGGCATCACGGTGTGTGGCATATGTATCATGGCCATCACGGTGTGTGGCATATGTATAATGGGCATCAGGGTGTGTGGCATATGTATAATGAGCATCACGGTGTGCGGCATATTTATAATTATTATTATTATTATTATTATTATTATAATTTTATTTATAAGGCACCACAAGTGTTTGGCAGCGCCGTACAAAGGAACAATACAGGGAGACAAAACTTGGCATAACATTGAATAAATAACAAAAATACAGTACAAATAAAGAGCACCACAGTTCAATACACATTACAGCTTAAATGTAAGTAGTGAGGACCCAATCAACATACAACTAGAGGCTTGAGGCCAATGATGGAGATGAGTATGTGGACAAAGATGGTCACTGAGTGTTGGAGTAAAGGAGAGCTGTGAGTGACATGTGAAGAGAAGAGGGCTTTGACAACAGGAGGGATGAGGGCCCTACTCGGAGGAGCTTACAATCTAGTAGGAAGGGGAGACAGACGGATTACAAGAGGTGCAAGCGAGGGGGTGGTGGTTAGATAGCAGGATGTAAACAGGCAAGGGGTCGGAGAACCAGCTGGTTTATGCAGTGGAAGGGTACGCTTTGATGAATAGGTGAGTTTTCAGTGCCCGTATGAAGCTTTGCAAGGTCGGGGAGAGTCTAATGGAGCGAGGGAGTGCGTTCCACTGAAGGGGTGCAGCACGGGCAAAGTCCTGTACTCTAGCATGGGAAGCAGTGATCAGGGTGGAGGAGAGACGACAGTCGTCAGCTGACCGTAGAGGGCGGGAGGGTGTATGAATGGAGATGAGGTTAGAGATATATGGAGCAATGGAATTAGAGATGGCCCTGTATGTGAGTGTGAGGTGTTTGAAGAGGATTCTGTAGGGGAATGGAAGCCAGTGCAGATTTTGTTGAAGGGGAGTAGCAGAGTTAGAGCGGCGGGAGAGGAAGATAAGCCTGGCTGCAGCATTGAGGACAGATTGGAGAGGAGCCAGTTGGGATTATAATGGGCATCACGGTGTGTGGCGTATGTATAATGGGCATCACGGTGTGTGGCATATGTATAATGGCCATCACGGTGTGTGGCATATGTATAATGGGCATCAGGGTGTGTGACATATGTAAAATGGGATTCACGGTCTGTGGCATATGTATAATGAGCATCACGGTGTGTGACATATTTATAATGGGCATCACGGTGTGCGGCATGTATGTATAATGGAGCATCACGGTGTGTGGCATATGTATAATGAGCATATGCCACATACCATGATGCCCAATATACAGTACATATGTGGCTGTCTGTGTCCCTGCTGTCACTCTCTCTGTGTTCCCCTGTCTCTCTGATGTCACTCTCCCTGTCCCTTTGTCCTTGAATTTTGTCTCATACTGTGTGGTACAATGTGTAAGGGCACTAGTACTAGATAGTATAAAGAGTCCGACTAGTGTGGTGTATAAGTGGTATGTGGTGTGGTACACTTCACATAAAGACACGCCCCTTTTCCCGTGGCCACACCCCCTTTTGCAGAGCGCGCGCCTTCGGCGCGCGCAGAACTAAGTCCTCTGGTTTGTTCCATACTCCGACTTTATAATTTCATCTATCTATATATATATATATATATATATATATAATGTATGTATGTATATATGTAGATTGCTGTAGAAAGCGTCACTTCAGAGCTTGTGATCGAGTGATCAAGGGGAAATTTATTGTGTCAATGCAGTTTCGGGCCTCAGCCCGTCATCAGGAGGCCCGAAACGGCGTTGACCCAATAAATGTTAACTTGATCACAAGCCCTGGAGTGACGCTTTCTACAGCAATCTACATTGGCACACATGTACACTGAAGCAGGCACCCAGGCAAGCATATTGACCCCGGCAGCAGAAACAGAGTGCCGGTCCACTGATCTCTATATATGTATGTATATAATGATGCGCGACGCTGCTCTCAGTGCATTTTGCGATCATCTAAAATCTCCCTCATTTTGCTTTTCAAAAGTAGGCAAGTATGTCACACACACACACACACACACACACACACCCCCCCCACACACCCCGGACTCTGCGGCTTCCGCATCACCCCCTACCCCTGTACTTAGCGGCATCAGGCTTCATAAATCTTCTCAGTATAAGATACGCATTAGCATTTTCCTGATTGGCTCTTAGAGATTTTTGTTTGCAGTGAGCAAAGACTGAAATCTGTCATACATCTGCTCTATACTAATATAAATATATATTGTTTATAAGTTAGCTGCAAAGTAGAACTATTTTTACTATTCCAAGTGATTTCTATGTTGTCCCTTTATACAAGCAAATATTACATTGCACATAAAAGCACTCATTTGTGCTGGTGTGATTTACAGTAATGTTTATGTGTCTATTCGAGCTGCCTCTGATAATGAAAGTATCCAACTGATGAGGTCACTTCCTGTGCTTCTCTCAACAGTGTCACTGTCAGAACAGGCTATACAGAAAACTTCCAACACGGCACAGACTGACAATGCAAATAGGATTTTTTTTTTCAGGCTTCTCCTGTTACTAAGTAACGTGGGTTTGGCTAGTGAAAGAATACTGTATATATAGCAATGAAGATTTACAGAAACATGAACAGCAACAGAGAACTAATATCTTGTTTTTACAGAAAGCAACCAGAACAAGAACATCTACTGCAACCATGGGTGGTCTCCTGAGCAGCCTCTATGACACTCTGATGAACTTTTCTAGCACCAAGGCTCGGATCCTGATGCTGGGTCTGGATGCTGCTGGAAAAACCACAGTGCTATACAAGATAAAGCTGAATGAGACAGTCTGTACAATACCCACCATTGGATTCAATGTAGAGACCGTGGAACCCACCCGTAATGTCACATTCACAGTGTGGGACGTGGGCGGTCAGGACAAGATCCGGGCCCTGTGGAGTCATTACTTCATGAATACAGATGGGCTTGTTTTTGTGGTGGACAGTGCTGACCCAGAGAGATTTCTGGAGGCCAGATCAGAGCTCAGTACTATCTTGGAGCATGATGAAATGAGAGGAGTTCCCTTCTTGATAATGGCTAATAAGCAAGATCTTCCTGGTGCCAGGAGCCCTGCAGAATTAGCAGATGAGTTGGGGCTGACAAAGATAATTGGACACAAGTGGCATGTGCAAGGGTGCTGTGCAGCCACTGGAGATGGACTTGTGGAGGGTCTGGAGATCCTCACAGGTTTGGTGAAACAGTTTCAAAAGAACAAACTGTAATCATAACTACGTTCTCCCATTCTTCTCACAAAGTATTCAGACTTGGAACTGGTGCATATTGGGCAAGCCTGCTTTGCTTGAATATTTTGATCCCTTTACAAACAATATTGTAGAAACAGTTACTATATGTTTGCATCAAGATGGAATGTTTCTGAAAAGGGTCTCAACATACAGTAGTTGTCTGTGTCCCTCTGCTGGTACAACAGATAGATAATGATTGTATTTCAGAATCCAATGAACATTAGTGACTGCATACACAGCATTCATGTGGATGTGAAGGGGGGAAGGGTTTGAAGTTGAAGTGTCACAATGTGTTTAACTTTCATGACCTCACTATGGTCACAGAGGATCAAAACGTGTAAATATATAATGCTGTATACCATGTATAAAACTGTAATCTTAACCTGACAATTATTTAATTTGAAAGCTAGTATATGTTCCTGGTTCTTATTTTTAAATAAAATACATATACAATTAAAACGACATTTGTCAGTCATTTGCTTTTTTTTTATACAGTGCTAAATTATCAGTGTAATCAAATTGTCTTTATTATTTATTTGTGTGTGTATGAAAATATAATGTACCATATATACTCGAGTATAAGCCTACTTTTTCAGAACATTTTTTATGCTGAAAAAGCCCCCCTCGGCTTATACTCGAGTGAGGGTCCCACTTGAGTCAATAAGTTTTCCCAGTTTTTTGTTGTAAAATGAGGTGCCTCGGCTTATATTCGGGTCGACTTATACTCGAGTATATACGGTATGTATCCACAAGTATATTTATATATGTCCGCATGGCTTAGTTTTTTCCCCAAATGTTGCACTGTGGCAGAATATTTAGAAATGGAATTTTTATTGATATGTCCTCTCTTTTTTTTTTTTACATTCCTTCCTATAGCCCCATACACACTAGGCAACCCCGCCTACGCCAATATCAGTGGAAGCGGGAACCCAGCAGGGAATGCCAAAGTGAGTAGCGGCGGGAGGCCGCTGCAACATGGCCGTTGTTAACAAGGACCTCTCTCGCCAGAACATGCTGGATGAGGGAGAGGGTCGTTAACAAAGTGCAGGGGTGCGCATCGTTAATGATGTTAAGCGTACACTCTAGACGATATTCTGTACAATATCGCTCAAAAGACCCTCCATGAGTGATATTGTACAGTATTGGGCTTTAGTGCATTGAGCAGCATGGCCCTCCTTACAATCTAGTCAAAAAGACTGTGCTGCACAGTCTATTTCTACTTTGGATGCCGCAAGGCCGCGCTTCAGTATTGCATTGGTATTGCAAGCCCCCTTACACAGTGCGATTTTGGCTAACTGTCCTTACCATTTTAACTTTTTAGTCAAAATCGTAATGAAAAACAAAGCCCAAATCGCACTCTGTGTACACAGCATTAGGCACACAGGGTAACTGGTGTCTGGGGTAATTTCATAGTTATACTGTATAAACGCTTTCTATTAATAGCCAACTCTAGCTTAAATAATCTTCATTAAAACAAACAGATATAAATGTATAACATTTTCTGCTATTTTGTTTTTTCCTATGATTGTCACAGATGTATGATATGAAATACCCTTTCACAGCTGATTTATAAATGATGTCAGTCTATGTCATCCAGAATTCTAACCGGTCAATGACATGAGTTGTCAGCGATCCAAGCTATAGAGTGCCCTATGATAATGGTGAACTCATTATGTTGTCTCTTTTTGTACTAAATACATATATCAGCCACAAAGGGTTTAAGTTGTGGGAGTATAATATATTATCAACATGCAAGGTAGGTCATTTTTCCATTCATAATTATCATTGTAGCCCTATGCCGCCACCTGCTGGCTAAATGTATCCACATATAATAGTGGAGGGTGCTTTTATATAAGACAAACAACTATACAGATGGAGCCCCTGCCATCCTTGGCCAGGGTTCGCCAGACCCTCCCCGCTGGTGAGCGCCGGCGGCAGGGGCTACACTGACCTGGGACGTGCATGCGTCTCACACACACACGCGTCCCAGTCTCTTGGTGGAGACAGGCAGGGTTAGGGGGGCGCTCTGGGCAGCGAGGGGTTCCTGTTATGACGGCGGGGGAGGCGGCGGGGACCGGAGGCATGATCCGTTGCCCCCTGGCAGGGCTGGCGTGATAGCGTGGCTGTAGCTCAAGTAAATATATAGACTAGTTAAAGGTTTCAGACTGTTGTAATTGACATTCTGTAGAGGACTACTTGTTACACAGGCAAACAATTAGCACAGACACCATGCCAACACATCTGCCTAAGCAGATTTTTCAAGGCCAACCCGACTGCCCCCACTTTATTTATGGTATTTATTGTGTTGTTATAACCAATCAGAATATGGGGTAGTAGTCAAATGGAATTATGGGAAGACCTTCTCACACCCCAGATGTCTGAAGCTGATTCCTTATTTCTAACTAGAGACATTGCACAACAAGAATTTCTGCACACTATGGGCAGTATTCAATGATGCTGATTCGCCATGTTTTATGGCGATTTTGTGCTATTTTCGTGCTGTACGGCAATTTTTTGACTAAAACGGTGAATCACCCTATTCTATGACCAGATGGCGAATACATTTCAAGATTTTTATCGCCATGATTCACCGAGTAGCAGTCGCTATCATTTTATGGTGAAGTGGAATGTGAACTTTTAAAATAAAGTGTTTTGTTTTTTACATTTGGTGTAAAAAAATCAGGAATTTTATTCTGAGGAGGGGCATGCTATTTTTATTCATGTGCTGTAAGCACATGAATATATATTTAATTAAAAAAAATTTTTTTTTTTTTACACAGCAGCCAGCAGGGGGCCGGGAGCCGAGCCGCTCATTAGATATTCTTATATTCACTGCACCCGATCATTACATATGCACAATCAGGTGTAGTTAATACCCGGTCCCCTGTTGGCTATCCCGGGGGGCAGCCTGTGCTCAGGGCTGCCAAGAGAAATCCTGGGCCCCGGTACATCAACTTCCAGGGGCCCCCATGGGGTGGGGGGGTGGTTGTGACCACGGCATGTTAAGGGCGTGTTTAGCACATGAGAAGAACCCACTCACAGAAGTGTGGCATGCATGCCTCCCAGCAGCTGGGTCATAAGTATTATATATATATATATATATATCTTAAGGCTGGGGTAGCCAACTCCAGTCCTCGAGAGCTACCAACAGTTAATGTTTTCCAGCTCTCCTCACAGAATCACAAGTGAAGTACTTACTTACCTCCACCTGTGGATCTTTTAAAATGTTTCAGCTAGTAATGAGTGCACCTTTGCAGCAGCTAGGTTGTCTGGAAAATGGGCACTGTTGGTAGCTCTCGAGGACCGTGGTTGGCTACCACTGGCATAAGGGGATGCAGCGGCACTCAGAATGAAGACACAGCAGGCCACCAACAGTTTCAAAGCCACAAGGCTCCTTTATCAAGGTGCTTTAGAGAACACACACACACACACATATATATATATATATATATATATATATATATATATAATCCTCCAAAGATGGCAGCACTCGGTCAGACTTCTTTAAAAATGTCCCTTATTGCTGCTGTCTTTGGATGAAAATATTTTATATTTGTATATACAGCATATATACATACAGATCCTTTTTACTGTAGATTTTTGTGCAGCCTACAAAACTATACAAAATGCCTTTGCCTTTGCTTTATATCATATACTGGATATATATATATATATATATATATATATATATATATATATATAGATCCAAGAAAAACCGCACACTGCTCCAGTCCAGCCAGTGGGTGCAGGGTCACGTAAACATGGTATATAGAGAGGATTTTACCCATAGGCAAAACAAATGAAATCCGCACACCACAAAATGTAGATTTTAAAATATATTCAGCATCAAATGCAAGTGAAAAAAATGTAAACACATGGCATCATATAGGCATACAATAAATGCAAAAACGGTCCAGGTGTAACTTATCTAGTGTAGCCCCATCCAGGAGACCTGCGACCAGCCATAGAGCCCTGATACCCCAGGGTATCAGGGCTCTATGGCTGGTCGCAGGTCTCCTGGATGGGGCTACACTAGATAAGTTACACCTGGACCGTTTTTGCATTTATTGTATGCCTATATGATGCCATGTGTTTACATTTTTTTCACTTGCATTTGATGCTGAATATATTTTAAAATCTACATTTTGTGGTGTGCGGATTTCATTTGTTTTGCCTATGGGTAAAATCCTCTCTATATATATATATATATATATATATATCTATATATAGAAGGGTAGTGGGGCAGCACTTCCAAGCTCAAAAACATGAACTGGCTCCGGTGCCAAGCTTTTAGGAATACCGCGGTATCCAAATAGATTTGCCAAGTAAGCGGCACCCGGAGACTGGTAAATCAGGTAAAACAGACGTGGGTAGGATCAAACGTTTTGGAAGTTTTATTCACTTCTTCATCAGGATGCAAAGACATAAATGAAAGCACATACCTATATCAGGAACACCACACCACGTGAAATCATCCCGACGGCGCAGGTCCTGAATGACGCGCCCACTGATGACGCCATCATCCCATTCCTGTTGCCCGGACAACAATCTAAACAAAAAACATACCAGTGAAAGATATAAAAAACATACAATACGTATTAAAAACATAAGAAAGTTCACAGTAATGGAATGCGTACATAAGATAATGAATGTAGTAGCAGACAATCGCCGCTTCTAATTAAGCACAAAAAGTAATGCGCAAACAGCATAAGAATGCTAGTGAGAGCGCTGCATCCACATAAAGCAGGGAGGTTCGCAAAAGTCAATGTGTATTACAAAAAACAGTGAAGTCCTGCGGACTCATTAAGCCCTCGTGGGGCAAGTGTCCCCAGGCTGTGAATCCAACGGGACTCTCTTTGTAATAGTCGTAGTGACCTGTCACCCCCCCCCCCCGTTTATTCACAGGTTCGTGGTCAATGATCATGCACTTCAATTGATTTATATTGTGGCCGGCAGTCACAAAATGCCGTGCCACTGGTTGATCACTGTGTCCACTAAGTAAGGCAGCACATAATGTCGATTTGTGTCCGGCAATCCTTTCCCGCAATGTACGGTCGGTTTTGCCGACATACCCCTTACCACAAGGGCACATGATTAGAAGCGGCGATTGTCTGCTACTACATTCATTATCTTATGTACGCATTCCATTACTGTGAACTTTCTTATGTTTTTAATACGTATTGTATGTTTTTTATATCTTTCACTGGTATGTTTTTTGTTTAGATTGTTGTCCGGGCAACAGGAATGGGATGATGGCGTCATCAGTGGGCGCGTCATTCAGGACCTGCGCCGTCGGGATGATTTCACGTGGTGTGGTGTTCCTGATATAGGTATGTGCTTTCATTTATGTCTGCATCCTGATGAAGAAGTGAATAAAACTTCGAAAACGTTTGATCCTACCCACGTCTGTTTTACCTGATT
This sequence comes from Crinia signifera, assembly GCF_055691185.1. Lineage (NCBI taxonomy): Eukaryota > Metazoa > Chordata > Amphibia > Anura > Myobatrachidae > Crinia > Crinia signifera. Next base: position 132,765,131 of record NC_139222.1, on the reverse strand, counting down.
TACCAGTCTCCGGGTGCCGCTTACTTGGCTAATATATATATATATATATATATATATATATATATATATATATATAGTGTGTGGGTGGCCCGGCACTCCCAACAAAATTAACAGCGATTCCGGTGCCCTCACTAAAACAATTTGCATACGCTGTAGGACGCTGTTTGCACTCAGGACAAAATATGCGCTGACACTTGGAGACGTATTCTCGTAGTCTCCAAGTGTCAGCGCATATTTTGTCCTGAGTGAGTCCACTATTATGTCGGCACTCCACCTTTCCAAGGTAGTGGAACAGGTGTACTCCAGAAGTCTGTACAGGTAATCCAATGAAGGAGGCACTGGCACACAAGGAATTATGCAGAAATTACTGTATTAGCGCCTAGCCAGCGCCTTTCAGGGTCTCTCTTGTCCTCAGGGCGATACAGAATAAATATACACACAAAAAGATATTCACTTACCCCTATAAATACCCCCACTGTAGTCCCATCTCTCCATCCCCGCCAGGCTCCCGGGTCCGACCTACCGGAAGTGCTTTGCACCGTACTTCCAATAGGAAGTAAGGACACACTCACCCGAGTTCCACTGATCACCCTCCGCGTTCCACAGACCGGCAGTACCAAGCTACATCATAAAAGTGGATCCACGGCACTCATTCACTGGGGTTTAAAATCACCTCTTCTGTTACAGCTGGGTGCCGTGGATCCGCCTGTCATGAGCTGGGTACTGCCAGCCAGTGGAACGCGGAGGGGGAGCAGTGGAATGAATGCGAGTGTGCCCTGACTTCCTACTGTGCGCGATACGGGAAGTATGGTGCCAAGCACTTTTAGTATGATGGACCCAGGTGCCCAGCGGAGACTACAGTGGGGGTATTTATATGGGAAATGTAATGTCTTTTTGAGTGTATACAGTATTTATGCTGTATCGCCCTGAGGACGGGGGAGACCCTGCAAGTGCTAGGTACTAATACAGTCATTTCTGCATAATTGCTAGTGTGCTTTCTTCATTGGATTATCAATATATAGATATATATCTATATCTATAGATATATATCTATAGATATATATAATTTGAGATATATTGATATATATATATAGATATACTGTATATCTATATATATATATATATATATATATATATATATATATCTATAGATATATATCTATAGATATATATCTATATATTGATGATCCAATGATGAAGGCACATATATACATATATATGGAGAACAATTTAGTATTGACAGGCAGGGCAGAAAAGAATTGCACTTACAGGGCAGGACTCGAGTCAGACAGTAGATTCAGGATATCCTCCGGCTCCAGCCTCCCTGACACATGCCGCGCTTCGTGCACCTGACCTTTGACCTTCCCCTCGCTCTCACATCAAGTGTTGTGCAAGCAGCTGCAGTCTGCAGACACACAGAGTTTCTCTGCAGACGCTCCGCAGCAGTGGATGGGGCCTCTGTCACTGTCTGCAGACTGCAGCACACTCCACACACAGTGAGTGAAAGTGACACAGGCTGCCGCTGCTGATCCGCTCTCACCGTCCAGCAGCCACCAACCCTTCTCCCGCCCACGCTGCTGCTACACCGCTGCCATTAAAAAAAATTGTAAGTGTGACTATCCCCTGGCCCGGGCCCCCCTGACAGGCCCGGGCCCAGGTAAAATGTACCCGCCCCCCTGCCTCTCGGCGGCCCTGCCTGTGCTGCCTGGCTCCCGGGGAGCCCACCTCCCCCCCACAAACGTTCTGGGGCAGGCAGGGAGACTTCCATCTCCCTGCCTGCCGCCGTCCTCAGGCTCCCTTCGGCATCGCCGCAGGAGTTAAAATTTGCCGGTCAGGGGCAGTGAGCCCCTGACTCGTTGAATACTGGAGCCGGCGAGGCTCCGGAACGCGGCGGGCAGTGGCGAATGTGCAGTGAATCCTAAACAGGATTCGCTGCACATCGTCAAAATTCTCATTGAATACTGCCCTATCTCCAGTTTAAAATCAGGAAAGGCACCAGTTCCCAGGGCTGGTGCTACTACTAGGTAGCTTTAGGCAGCGCTTCCTCAGCCCCCGCTGTCAATCACCGCCTGGGAGAGTCCCCGGTACTTGTGTATTTTCACGGCGCCTGATATATCGGATGCTACATCGGCTGATATATCGGATGCAATATCAGCCGATATATCGGATGCTATATCGGCCAATATATCCATGCGATCCGATCCGATTTTTGACCTGTTCATAGCCCCACTATCCACTACGCATGGAGTTGATGTTATATAGTGTGGCAAGCGCAGCGAGCCACCGAGCCCGAAGCGTGGCAAGCATAGTTTGCCCTGGGAGGGGACGCGGATTACTGCGCTCACCACACCATATAAAATCATTATGAACAGGTCAAAAATTGGTTCAGATCGCATTGATACATCGGCCGATATCGCATCTGATATATCGGCTGATATCACATCCGAAATATATATCAGGCGCCGTGAAAATACACAAGTACACAAGTACTGAGTGCCCCCCCCCCCCCCCCGGAGTGAACCAGCGGCTGTGGGTGCATCACCCCCCCCCCCCCCGGCAGGTGAGCGGCGAGTGAGGGGCGGGGCATAGACTCTCCTCCCTACCTCCCACTTCTCTCTATTCCTTCCCTGCAGCCCTGCATCTTTCAGTCACAACCCTGCCAGCCAGTGTCTTATTTCCTCACTAATGCCCCACACCTTTCTATTCCTCCTTTCTATGCCCTTCTTTTATCTATCCCCTCTCTACCCGCCCCTCTTCTCTCTAACCCCCTTTACTGCCATCCTGCTTTTCTCTATCTCCTCCCAACCACCCTGTGCCTCTCTGTCCCCTCCCTATCACCCTATGTCTTAACCAGGGTTGCCGACTTTGAGATTCTCCTCTCCGGGAGAAGCCCGGAGAGGAGAGTTTCAGCAGCCGCTCAGGGGGCAGGGCTTACGAGTGACATCACTAAGCCCCACCCCATGCTGGTAAAGCAGGGAATTCACGGATCTCCGTGGAGGGGGCGGGGCTAAAATGACGCGATTGTGCCGTTTTAGCTCCGCCCCCTCCTCTGAGACCCGAGGATTGCGGCATTTTAATGCCGCGATCCGGGGGACAGCGGGGGTCCCCCCTGAATCCGGGAGGGTTGCCCACCCTTCCAGGGGGCCGGGAGGGGGTCCCGATTTTCGGGAGACTCCCGGAAATTCCGGGAGTGTCGGCAACCCTGATCTTAACTCCCTACCTTCCTACATCTCTCTATCCTCTCCCTACCTTTCTGTGTCTCTCTATCCTCTCCCTATTGTTCTGCATCTCTCTATCCCCTCCTTACTGCCCTGCATCTCTTTATCCCCTCCCTACCACCCTATGTCTCACCTCTCTATCACCCTGCATCTCTCTAGCCCCTTGAGAAGCTAATGACTATTTTGAAGTGGGGTGGTGAAGAATTGAGCCTTATGTGCTGGGTGTTGTTTATTTCTTTTTATGTGGGACATGTTTTTTTTTCTAAAGGGAGCGCAGGCAGCCAAAATGGCGCACGGAGCGGCATAGGGGGGCGGGGCAGTGGCGGACCGCAGTCCAAACGGCATGAGGGTCATGGGGCAGGCAGGTATGCCTGACCCCCCCCCCCTTTTCACACCGGGCGCTCCGGCCAGCCAGTCAGGGAGAGCAGGGGGGAGTCTGGCCGGGAGGGGTTTAAATAGCCAGGCCAGTGGGGGAGGCAGCATTCAGCACAAGCAGAGCCAGGAAGCAGACCTCCCCAAGCAGCATCAGCAGCTTACAGCCGAAGCACAAGCCACTGAGAGGACAAAGGGCAATGTCTCCTTACCTAGCTTTGAGCACCAAAGGGGATATCCATCAGCCAGGGACCAGAGCAGGATATTAGCAGTCTTTGTCATACTGCTTCACAGCTGCGGGCAAACGGCAAAAGTGTGGAAGGGGCTTCAGCGACAGAGGCAACATACAGCCAGCATCCATACGGCTCGAGAGGAGAGGCCACAACCAGCATAGCAGCAGCATGAAGACATGGCTCAGGCAGAGGATACAGACGGAGGAGCGAAAATCACCAGCGGCATCCAGCCAGGGATCGGAGCTGAGCAGCAGCAGTCTGTGTCATCCCGCCTCGCAGCTGCCGGGAAAACTGCAATAGCAACGTCGTCACCAGAAGACATGGGGAAACCTATCCACGCCATCTGAGTGAGTACAGAAGCAGAATCCAGCCATTTGCCATACAGCTCCCAGGCCTGGTTCCCATAGCCAGCATGAGCACGAGGAGGAAGTGGGGGAGGAGTCCAGCAGGACAAAGGCAGCAGCAGATTCATTGAGGAAGCGGGGGAGGATGTCAGCAGCAGCAGAGGAGTTCGGCCAGAAGGGGCTCCCCCTAGTGGCCGCATCTAATCAAAGCGTTCAACATTCACCAGCGCAGAGCAGCTAACACCACAGCGCAGCAGTAAGGGCCGGCTGCAGCCGCACACTTCGTTTAGAAGAGGCAGGAGCAATATTTTTATAAGGGTGAGCATGTTTATCAGCACAGATGGAGGGGATACAGCAGAGGGCATCAGAGTCCGCCTATGTGTGGCGTCAGGAGCCGGGCAAGAAAACACGGCGAGGCTGGGGCCTTGGCGACACTCGTGGATCACCAGATAGGAGCACATCACCACAGATGAGCAAATACCCACACGGAAGGAGCACATGCATCAGGCCAAGAAGGCATCAAGGCAGGCCATCTGGCCACAGCGAACAGGCAAGGACAGCAAAGTACGGGCACCGCTATGATCGGCGTGGCTTCAGCATTCACGTTGTCTCAGCCAGAATCCATTTGCTCACCTCCTTGCGCATTGTTCGGCGTGGGTAACGGGTGGCATGAGAAGAGGGTTTCCAGGATCGAAGCAGGAGCAAAACAAACGACGCACAGGATCGGTAAGACAAATATTAATAACCTAAAAAACGTGTAGTATGCCGAGGTAGATAGTATACAGAAAGTTTGCAATACTATGTACTATGCCATGAGCTGTATATACATTATCCAGAATGTTAGCAATGGTAGTTACTGTTTCCCTTGTGGCGCCTTATAAATAAATGATAATAATAATGATAATAGTATGCCAGTATGCATTATCCAGTATATAAAAGTCCAAGAAAGGGAGGGCAATAATTACCCAGAATGTTAGCAATGCTAGGTAGCATGCCAAGGGACGTAGAATGTTTAACAATGCTAGAAGGTTATGCATTATGAGAACCAAACACTAGCAATGCTATGGGTGATGTTGTAGGTGTGCCTAGGACGGGTCAAAAAAGGCACGCGTCCCGGTACAGAGTGACAACAAAACAACATATGTGCAATCTATATTAAAAGGCAGGGCCTTACGGCCATCAAGAGGGGTATAATTTAGCCACCGTAAAACTGTTTTTAAGGACATTGGCTATGGATTGTCGCGCGCAATGAAGTATAATGGACAGTTTAAGTCATTCCTGAGAGACCATAGGAATTCCTTTGTTATACGGCCAGAGGGCAGGTGAGTAGTTGCCACGGTTTTCACGGCAAGAAGTAGCCCTGCTGGCCTAGGAAGGAGGGGGGAGGTGGTGTCCCTCACCCCCCAGGGTGATAACAGCCACACAGATCCTATGCTGGGTCTGGGAGGAAGGGAGAGGGGGGGGGGGTTGTGTACCTCTCACCCCCCATAGTGATAACAGCCACACAGATCCTATGCTGGGTCTGGGAGGAAGGGAGAGGGGGATGGGGGGTTGTGTTCCTCTCACCCCCCCATAGTGATAACAGCCACACAGATCCTATGCTGGGTCTGGGAGGAAGGGAGAGGGGGGTTGTGTTCCTCTCACCCCCCCATAGTGATAACAGCCACACAGATCCTATGCTGGGTCTGGGAGGAAGGGAGAGGGGGGGGGTTGTGTTCCTCTCACCCCCCATAGTGATAACAGCCACACAGATCCTATGCTGGGTCTGGGAGGAAGGGAGAGGGGGGGGGGGTTGTGTTCCTCTCACCCCCCATAGTGAGAACAGGCACACAGATGCTATGCTAGGTCTGGGAGGAGGAGTCCCGGCAGCGCAGCATCCCCTTGTGTGGAAGGGCGCAGGGAAGGGGCAATCAATCACCCCTCGTGCCACGGCAACAGCCCCAACATCGCTCGGCTGGAAGAGCCCAGCGGCATGCCCTTGTGCATGTGGAGCATTGGTAAATGGTCAGAACAGGGCAGAGCGTTAGCAAACAGGCAGGCAGAATGGATTAAGGAAAAGGGAGCGTGCCTAGGGATGGCAGCAGTCAGGTAAAAATTGTTTTCAGCACAGCAGCGTAGGTCTGCAGCCACGGTGCAAGGGGGCACCACAGTGAGATGAATGGTTTTGGGTCAGTTACAGGGCACTGACCCGAGCTACCTACACCAGCCAAGGGGTAAGGGACATTGGAACATCGGCCGAGGTGTTAGTTCACTTACATGGCTTGGTAAGCCCGGATGGAAATGCAGGGCCCTTCTTTAAAGGGCATGCATGTTTAGTCTCCAGCGCTAAGAAGCACAGCAGACAAAGGGGATAATTAGCCAGCAAGAAAATCTGCAGCATCAGGGACTGGCAAATACATAGGCGGGCTTAAGCCATCAGGGAGATTAGCACGAAAATGGCATAGGGTAGGAAGGCAGCGCCTTACCTAACCCCGCCAATTTCGGTTCCAAGGGGTACACCAGGGAGGCCCGGGCTCAGCCAGCACCCGTCATTTATGGACTCAGCGGTCAGGAGGATAAGAGCGCAGGGCCAGGGAGCACGGAGGCAGACGTTTAGACATTAATTCAGCTTTTAGGTTGCACCCTCAGCGTTTGAAGGCTTTTTAGCCTCAAAACTTTTAGCCTCATGGGAAGGAGCATGACGTCTGTTTTCATAGAAAAAAGTTTTGGTTAGAATTGCGACATCTCATGGGTTTCGCTACCAAGCATTCGGCTCCTTCCCGCAGGAGCGCATAGGGTCAAGGGCGATAGCATGCCTCCCATGAGATCCGGCGGGGCAGGGACCCCCCGGGTCATCGCTATGCTGTCACTTGCGGTGAAACCTACAGAATGCCAGTCCTGCCAGAGGCGCGCGGGGGGGGGGGGGCATTATGTTCCCCTCGTACCGAGCCACAGAAATTGACACGGTCATTCCCCCAGTGGGAGCCTGGGTAAAAGTATTAGGGCAAAGAAAGTCATGCCGCGGGCAGTCAGTATTGGGAAGTTTAAATTCCAGTTATTCGTAGATGCCGCAAGGGCCAGAAGCTGCGGAGCTGATGGTCCACCGGAAGAGCGGTGGGCGCTGAGGGGAAACCCTAGTGGGAGGCCATGGAGCAGCATAGAGCTATGCCCAATAGTTGTGCCAGCAACAACTTGGGCAGAGAAGAGCTCACCAACAGACTGATTCAGTCTGGGGGGCGGCAATCGGGCAGTTGTTCAGGCGGTGAACAGCCAGCAGGTAGCAGCACCGCCGCTCATTAGGTGTCCTGGTAGTCGGTCGCAGCATCCCGGCACAGCACCAATATTAAGTTTAGGCCAAAGGAAGGCGCCAGGAGTGGAAAACGGTAGGGGACGTATTATCCAGCCGTAGCTAGGAGCACGCAAGGTAGCAACTCCCCATGCGAGCACAACAGAACATGGAGGGCGTACAAGTCTGCCCAGTGAAGCTGGATTCAAGTGAAGGGCAGCTGCAGGAGGTAAGCTTCCAGGCAGCGGCTTGCCTAATGATTCTAAAGGGGAAGAAGGCCGCCAAGGCCTGGGTGAGCGCCATGCGGGCGGCCATAGGTGTGTCGGGAATCTAGATTAAGACAATGCAGAGTCTTTTTCAGTGCAAGCAATAATAAGGGGCAGGACATGGGAAAAGGCAAGCATTCAAGCCTCGACATCTAGGGGTAGATATTCATGCTAGAAATGTTGACAATCCGGCCAGGTCACATTCAGTGAAGCAGCACAGGGGCCTTTAGCGGTGCATGCCGGGTTACCGAGCCCCTAGCAAGAGCTAAGCTCGCTGTGGAGATGGCGGTAGCGCAAAAAATGTGGCGGTAAGCAGCAGCAGGGGCCAGTGCAAAGTGCATAGACCCAAAACGGATTGGGAGGGTAGAAGCTGGGCGCAGCCGTACGGGTGCAACGTGGCAGCTGTACAGGCGCAACAAGGCCTCGGCATGCCTGGGGCAACCGGCCCAAACTACATGGAAATCAGGCCGCCGGGTGAGGAGCAATGCCGGTGCATAGCAAGGGCTCCCCCCCGTACAAGCGACAGTTTGCAGCAATTCCAAAGAGTGGCATGTTGGCTAGCAAATCGAAAGGTTTGGCACACAACTCAGGCAAGCTATTTGTGAGGCCGGTCATCAACAGTGCAGCACAAGCGTGCCGGGTAACCACAGGGCCCAAAGAGGAGAGGCGTATACGGAGCGGTGGCCATTCCCGCATGAATAGGGTGGAGGCCAGGGCTGCAACTAGACCATATGGTCAGCAGCCTGAACTAAGGTATTCTTGGTCAGACAGGTGCACCTGTCGCTGGGCGATAGAGACCCGTTCGGCAATGCACGGCAAAGGTGCCGGGGGGCTAAAATAAGTGGAGGCGGCAGGGTGGGGGTTTTTTCGGCCCCTGGGCAGGTAGAGGGGCCTCAGTGGCGGGAAGAAGCAGTGCGCAAGGCATCGGGACAGGAGGAGCCAGCTGAGGTTTGCAGATTCACCCTCGGTCGGGCCGCACGCCAGGCTCCAGCTGTCGACGGCGGGCCAACCGGCTGCGCGCCAGCCAACGGGTGATCGGCGGGGGCTGGCTCACAGGTAAGGGGCGTAGCCAAGGGCCTACAGCGTAGGCGGGGGGCACGCCCCGCGGTTTAAGTCAATGAAGGCCATTGACAGGTTTCTTGCCTTGCCCACTGTTCTCTGTCCCTACCCTGCAAAAGGTAATTAAGGTGTGGTAAATAAACTGTGGCCAATGATTCAATCCCACGCACTGTCTCTGAGTATGATTTCGGTTGGGGTTGGGAGTGAGGTTACACGAGGGACACAGCACACAGCCCTCGCACCCTTAAGGGAGCGCAGGCAGCCAAAATGGCGCACGGAGCGGCATAGGGGGGCGGGGCAGTGGCGGACCGCAGTCCGAACGGCATGAGGGTCATGGGGCAGGCAGGTATGCCTGACCCCCCCCCCTTTTCACACCGGGCGCTCCGGCCAGCCAGTCAGGGAGAGCAGGGGGGAGTCTGGCCGGGAGGGGTTTAAATAGCCAGGCCAGTGGGGGAGGCAGCATTCAGCACAAGCAGAGCCAGGAAGCAGACCCCACCCACCCATCCCATCTAGTATTTATAGGGTCCGGGACCCATAAGGTAGCATGCATTTAAGTTGTGTGGTATGTAATGATGTGATCTGTAATGGTGTGATATGTACTGTATTATTCAAAAAATAAATGAATAAAAAAAAAAAAAAAGCTAAGTAATAAAGGTAACAAGTGAATTAATGGGATCATGTATGAATACATTGGTGTTTCGAAGGGATTGTATTCAAGAAAGTGTTGAGCGGTGGTTGGGTAACCAGCTATAAAGGGAAAAGGTTTTAATGTTATGCAATATTGTCACAGTTGAGTGTTGTAAGCATGTCGCAGGGCGGGAAGAAGCAGTGCGCAAGGCATCGGGACAGGAGGAGCCAGCTGAGGTTTGCAGATTCACCCTCGGTCGGGCCGCACGCCAGGCTCCAGCTGTCGACGGCGGGCCAACCGGCTGCGCGCCAGCCAACGGGTGATCGGCGGGGGCTGGCTCACAGGTAAGGGGCGTAGCCAAGGGCCTACAGCGTAGGCGGGGGGCACGCCCCACGGTTTAAGTCAATGAAGGCCATTGACAGGTTTCTTGCCTTGCCCACTGTTCTCTGTCCCTACCCTGCAAAAGGTAATTAAGGTGTGGTAAATAAACTGTGGCCAATGATTCAATCCCACGCACTGTCTCTGAGTATGATTTCGGTTGGGGTTGGGAGTGAGGTTACACGAGGGACACAGCACACAGCCCTCGCACCCTTATGGATGTACGGCCCTTTCCATTCTTTATTATGGGAAACATAAATGACATGGCCTTTATCATGGCTGACTGTGAAAGTGGGTAATTAGCAGTGTTTGGGGGGGGGGGGGGCAGTTAGCAGAAGTTTTGCCTAGGGTGCCAAGAAACCTTGCACTGGCCCTGCCAGGACCTGACAGTTTTACTACTGACTATTATAAATGAGTTGCACCTAAAATGCCCAGACTCTAACCAATGTATTTAACTAAATATTTTCCATAAAAATTATCCCTACATACTTTAATCTTGTTACCCTCCGAATTCTACCCAAACCAGGCTGCAACCTATGTGCCCTAGTGTCACAACATTCAGTTATGCTGCTTTCAGACCGCATATCTGGCTTTGACCCTGTATTTGGAAACGTTTCCAAAAACGGGTCTGCCAGATAAAACCCCTTTCACACCGCAGCACTTAAACGGTATATTACCGTTTAAGTGCCGATTTTTTGACACTGGCAGACCCGTTTTTGGAAACTTTCCAAATACAGGGTCAAAGCCAGTGCAGCCTTCAGCCCTCCCCTCCGTGCAGCTCCCCCCCCCTCGCGCGTGTCGACGCCCCCCGCGCATGTCGACGCCCCCGCGCGTGTCGGCGCCGCCCCCCCCCGCGCGCGTGTCGGCGCCCCCCCCCATGTCGACTTACCCCGTGCCGGTACCTCCGTTGTGGATCCCGCTACTGCAGCTCAGTATGCTCGGAAAGCACTTATGAAAAAAGTGGGTACTTGTGAGTTATCCGGGCTGCCGATTTTTTCATCGCGCCCGAAATCGGGGGCATCGCGTCGGTCGTGGCCGTTATAAGGAGCCGCGACGCGATGCCCACGATTTCCCATAGACAGTAATGTTAAAAGACGCGATGGACCCGATTTCCGACAAGATTTCCCATAGACAGTAATGTTAAAAGACGCGATGGACCCGATTTCCCATAGACAGCAATGTTAAAATAAAATTACAATGTGAAATTGGCCAATATGTTTTTAAAATAAATGTTTCATGGCCCCCCACCACCGTTAACGCCACCCCGCTATTGACGCCAACCCGAAGCGTGGCGAGCGCAGCGAGCCCGCGAGGGGCGGCGGTACGCGTCCTCCGACCTTTTCATGCCCTACTATCCACTAGGGCGTGGAGTGAGAATAGAATAGTGTGGCGAGCGCAGCGAGCCACCGAGCCCGAAGCGTGGCGAGCGCAGCGAGCCCCGCGAGGGGACGCGGACACCTTCACAGGTATCCGCGTGCCCTTGCGGGCTTCACAGGTGTCCGCGTCCCCTCGCGGGGCTCGCTGCGCTCGCCACGCTTCGGGCTCGGTGGCTCGCTGCGCTCGCCACACTATTCTATTCTCACTCCACGCCCTAGTAGATAGTAGGGCATGAAAAGGTCGGAGGACGCGTACCGCCGCCCCTCGCGGGCTCGCTGCGCTCGCCACGCTTCGGGCTCGGTGGCTCGCTGCGCTCGCCACACTATTCTATTCTCACTCCACGCCCTAGTGGATAGTAGGGCATGAAAAGGTCGGAGGACGCGTACCGCCGCCCCTCGCGGGCTCGCTGCGCTCGCCACGCTTCGGGTTGGCGTCAATAGCGGGGTGGCGTTAACGGTGGTGGGGGGCCATGAAACATTTTTTTAAAAAACATATTGCCCAATTTTACATTGTAATTTTATTTTAACATTGCTGTCTATGGGAAATCGGGTCCATCGCGTCTTTTAACATTACTGTCTATGGGAAATCGTGGGCATCGCGTCGCGGCCCCTTATAACGGCCACGACCGACGCGATGCCCCCGATATCGTGTCTTTTAACATTACTGTCTATGGGAAATCGGGGGCATCGCGTCGCGGCCCCTTATAACGGCCACGACCGACGCGATGCCCCCGATTTGGAGCTAAATCGTGGGCATCGCGTCGGTCGGGTGTCCTTAAGTTAACCAAACTTAAGGACAAAATCGGCAGCCCGGATAACTCACAAGTACCAAAAAGTGTCTTCCAGAAAATGGCTGCCCCATAGGAAACCCAGTTTAAAAAAACTGTCTTTCGTATGGGGGCAGCCATTTTCTGAAAGACACTTTTTTCATAAGTGCTTTCCGAGCATACTGAGCTGCAGTGCCGGGAACCACAACGGAGATACCGGCACGGGGTAAGTCGACACGGGGGGCGCCGACACGCGCGGGGGGCGTCGACACGCGCGATGGGGGCGTCGACACGCGCGCGGGGGGGCTAAAGTGCTGTGAATACTTAATGAGCGCTCATTAAGTATTCACTGTGCTGAATTTAGGACCCAGCTCATTGGCTGGGTCCTAAATACCGTTTCAGAGCCGATTTTGAGCCTAAAATACCGGTTCTGAAACGGGTAGGACCCTGCATTTTAACCGGTTAGAAAAAACGGTGTTTTCTAACCGGTTAAGTGGTCCTGCACCTTTCAGACCGCACACATTACCGTTTTAAAACGGTAAAAAAACGGCAATATACCGTTTTTAAAGTGCGGTCTGAAAGGGGCATAATTGTTTGTTTCCTACCTGGTTTGTGGCTTCTCCTGTCTGTTCAGCCTGCTCCATGCTGCAAGGAAAGTCTGTGTGGCCTGAGCTTTGCTAATTACAGCACCTGGAGGAGTCCTTGCTGCTGACAGCTCTGTATAGTTGAACTGTGCTGTGAGATCTGAGCTCAGCTAATTAGTTACACCTGGGTAACTCTCCTGCAGGAGAGTTCAGTGTAAACTGAGCATGCTCAGCCCATTGATTAGTCCACCTGTGGGTTCCCTGTGCTTCCTATAAAGGGCAGCCTCTGGGAGACAGAAGCTGCCAGAGTATAGGTTCACACCAGCTCCAGCGTTCCAGTGCCTTGTACTATTCCAGCCTTCTGATTATTGCATCTGACCTCGGCTTGTCCTGACCATTCTCCTGCCTGATCCTCGTGTACCGTACCCAGTGTTTACCAGTGTATGATTCCGGCTATTCTCCTGACTATTCTCCTGCCTGCTCCTTGTGTACTACATCCGTGACATCCAGTGTATGACCTTGGCTAGTTCTGTTACCATTCTCCTGCCTGCTCCCTGTGTGCTGCATTCCTTGGTACCGTATCTGCTCATCTGTTACTGATCCGGCTTGACGACCACGCTCCATATTCCACAAGCTACCACCACTCATACGGGGAACCTGACCAGGGGGCCGCGACCGACGTGTTGGGTGCCGCAGAAGCCCATATCCCGCTTGGAGGGGTCACTGGCAGAAAACCCCCGGCACGGTTAGACTCCGCGCCCCTGTGTCAGGTCTAGCCAATCCCCGAGTGGTAGTGCACCCCAAGTTTGTGACAGAATACTCTGGCCCTAACTGGAATATGGATTCCGCCAGTGGTTTGTCTCATAAAGAACTCCTGGAACACCTGCTGGTCCGGGTTGACAAGCAAGGACAGCACCAAGCTCTGATTATGCAAAGCTTGCAAACTCTGCAGCAGCAATTGGACCTCGCTCCACCCTCTCCAACACCAGTGATTTCTGATCCGGAGTTCATTAGGGTGCCTCGCCTGCTAATACAGCAGTTACAGGAGCTGCTGTCTAACGTCCTCACCCTTGTCACCAAACTGCTCGGCGAGTCTACTGTGGGCTTGGTGTCTGCAAGACCCTCAGATTCTACTCCGGGTACCCCATTGGCAAATACATCTGTGCCCTTAAAGGACAAGTACGTGAGTTGGCCTCGTCCCCAGTTGTCAGGTGAGGAACGCCAGCGACGCAGGTCCTTAAATTTATGTTTTTATTGTGGAGACCAGGACCATTTGATTGGGGATTGCTCCCTCCGAGAGGCCAGGAATAAGGTTGTTGCTTCTGTGCCCGCTCAGGAAGAGTTTCAAGGCTATCACTGGGGTCCAAGAACTAAAATCTTTTTACCTAAAAGCAGTACATTTTCGGTCAAGCCGCAAGAAGCAAACCCGAGTGTCAAGTTCCGAGAGGGGAGTCCGAGTATCAAACCCAAAGATGGGGTTCTGTCCAGCCAGCCCCAGAAGGGGGTTCTATTAGTCCAGCCCAAGGAGGGGCTTCCGAGTATTGTGCTCCAGGGGGAGCTTCCTAGTGTCTTGCCCAAGGAAGGGCTTCCTAGTGTCTTGCCCGAAGAGGGGCATCAAAGTGTTTCACCCCAAGTGGACTCTCACAGTGTCGAGTTCCGAGAGGGGTCTCAGAATGGCGAGCCCCAAGAAGGGGTACAGAGTCTTTTTCCTCAGAAGGGGTCTCGGAGGGTAATTTCCCAAGAGGGTTCTCAAATTCTCAAGCTGCAGAACGGGGTTCAGAGTGTCGTGCACCAGGAGGGGTCTCAGACTGTCAGACTCCAAGCAGGGTCTCAGAGTACCAAACCCCAAACAGGGTCTCTGAGTATTGCGCCCCAGGAGGGTTTCCCGAGCACTGCACCCCAAGAGGGGTCTCTGAAAGTGGTACCCCAAAAAGGGCCTCTGAGTACACTACCCCAAGAGGAATCTCCGAGAGTTGCACCCCAAAAGGATCCTCTGGTAGCCACACCCCAGGAAGGGTCTCTGAGTGTGGCTTCCCAGGTTGGGCCACTGAGCACTTTGCCTCAAGAAGGGGCTTCCGTCACCCCAGGTGGGGGTTCCGAGTCAATCGCCCCAGAAGGGGGTTCCGAGTCAATCGCCCCAGAAGGGGGCTCCGAGTCAATCGCCCCAGAAGGGGGCTCCGAGTCAATCGCCCCAGGTGGGGGTTCCGAGTCACTCACCCCAGGTGGGGGTTCCAGGTCTGTCACTCCTGGTGGAGATCCATCTGCCCTTGCCTCCGGGCATGAGGACCCATCTGCCCTTGCCCCCGGGCATGTGGACTTGTGTGTCGTGGCCTCCGGGCCAGTCTCTGTGGCCTCCGGGCCAGTCCCCGTGGCCTCCGGGCCTGCCTCTGTGGTCTCCAGGTCCACTTCCATGGCCTCCGGGCCTGTCTCCGCGGCCTCCGGGCCGGTCTCCGCGGCCTCCGGGCCGGTCTCCGCGGCCTCCGGGCCGGTCTCCGCGGCCTCCGGGCCAGTCTCCGCGGCCTCCGGGCCTACCTCCATGGTCTCCGGGCCTGCCTCCATGGTCTCCAGGTGTGCATCCGTTGCCTCCGGGCCTGTCTCCATTACCTCTGCGGTCTCCAGGGCTGCTTCCATGACCCCTGGGCCTAAACATATCAGCCAAGAAAAAATTTCTAGAGTACCGATGCCTACTGTACTGGACATCCATAAGGCTTCAGCAGTGCCTCAAGTTCAAGAGACGTCCATTGTGTCTAAGGTCCCACCAGGGTTGGCTAGTACACAAAAGCCAGCTGAAGAGTCTTCTGAAGATATTTGTTTTGATGGGAACCTTGCCCATTACCAGGCTTTAGCGGATCACTACTTAGATGCCATGAATCATGATCCATCTTCCAGTGTCAATATGGCAAATATTGTAAGATTTATGATCTTATCCTTCCGGGGAGAAGCACTAAAATGGGTCAATCCACTTGTTGAAGCCAATGATCCTCGACTGCAAGATCTAATATCATTCTCCAGGGCTGTGATCGAGGAATTTGAATCTAAGACTCCTTCATCCTCCCTGGCTAAAAGTCTGCCTATGCCTCTTCAAAACCTTGGGTCATCTAGACGGCATACCAAGAGTACTAGAGCTTCTGAAAAAAATTTTTTGCCAAGATCTGAATCGAAGAACTCAATAGTTAGAGGCATCCGTGTCGGCTCTTTAGCACTTCATGGTCTCAAAGAATCATCCGCTAGAAAATCTTTGATTTGCACCCCAGAACTAGACTCCAACTCAGATTATGATTCTGAACACGATGCTGCTCCTTTTTTGAGTGGTCTAGTGTTGGCCAGAGCCCACTTTGAAGAGCCAGAGGCGTCACCAGCCTTGAAGGGATCTAAGTGTTCTTCTAAGAAAAAGAAGAAGCACCACAGGCGACCTTGAAAGTATCCATGTGGGGTGTTCGGAGCCCACCCCTAGAGAGGAGGGTAATGTCACAACATTCAGTTATTGTTTGTTTCCTACCTGGTTTGTGGCTTCTCCTGTCTGTTCAGCCTGCTCCATGCTGCAAGGAAAGTCTGTGTGGCCTGAGCTTTGCTAATTACAGCACCTGGAGGAGTCCTTGCTGCTGACAGCTCTGTATAGTTGAACTGTGCTGTGAGATCTGAGCTCAGCTAATTAGTTACACCTGGGTAACTCTCCTGCAGGAGAGTTCAGTGTAAACTGAGCATGCTCAGCCCATTGATTAGTCCACCTGTGGGTTCCCTGTGCTTCCTATAAAGGGCAGCCTCTGGGAGACAGAAGCTGCCAGAGTATAGGTTCACACCAGCTCCAGCGTTCCAGTGCCTTGTACTATTCCAGCCTTCTGATTATTGCATCTGACCTCGGCTTGTCCTGACCATTCTCCTGCCTGATCCTCGTGTACCGTACCCAGTGTTTACCAGTGTATGATTCCGGCTATTCTCCTGACTATTCTCCTGCCTGCTCCTTGTGTACTACATCCGTGACATCCAGTGTATGACCTTGGCTAGTTCTGTTACCATTCTCCTGCCTGCTCCCTGTGTGCTGCATTCCTTGGTACCGTATCTGCTCATCTGTTACTGATCCGGCTTGACGACCACGCTCCATATTCCACAAGCTACCACCACTCATACGGGGAACCTGACCAGGGGGCCGCGACCGACGTGTCGGGTGCCGCAGAAGCCCATATCCCGCTTGGAGGGGTCACTGGCAGAAAACCCCCGGCACGGTTAGACTCCGCGCCCCTGTGTCAGGTCTAGCCAATCCCCGAGTGGTAGTGCACCCCAAGTTTGTGACACCTAGGCTCTTATAGACCACTATCATTATTAAAAATTGATTACAAAATAGTGACAAAAATCATGGCCGACAGGCTTAAATTGATACTTCCCTCCTTGATCCACTTAGATCAAACGGACTTTGTAATGGGTCGCAATTCGGCTATCAACATTAGAAGAGTTCTTTCAGTCCTATGTGAGGTCCAGGGAACTGTGTCGGATGTCCCGAGGTCGATCCTCTCGTTGGACACTGAGAAGGCGTTTGACATGCTAAACTGGGATTACTTACACTCAACATTGCATAATTTCTCTTGTCCTGATAAATTTATTAACCATTTATCTACTCTCTATGAGAACTCTCCCAAATAATCTGCAACGGAATGCTATCCGACCAATTCCTCATATTAAGAGGTATTAGGGTTGCTGCCTATCTCCCCTTCTATTGCACTAGCCCTAAAACCCTTGGCAATCACTTTTAGAAACTACAAATCTCACAGTTCGCTGACAACATGTTACTATTTCTGTCACACCCCAGTATGCAATCCGAACAGCACTACTACTACTACAGCTTTTCCACTTATTTGGTAGCTTTTCAGAGTATAAAGTAAATATGGATAAATCTAAACTATTGATAGTTAATGGTCATCACACACAATTCTCTGCCAATGCCACCTGAAACTCAATAAAACTCCAGTCTCAACAGATAAAGTACCCACTGTAGGTATTCAAATCCCAAGTAAGCTTCAGGATCTCTATAAAATCAATTATCCTCCAATTATAAATAAAATTCTGAAAACATTGACTGATTGGCAAAATTTGCCGTTGTCCTTGCTAGGGAGAATCGAGGTTATAAAAACTGTGATTTTCCCCAGATTAATGTTACCCATTGAACTACTTCCTAAAGATGTGACCTTACTGCAACAAACATGTTCTAAATTTGTGTGGAAAAAATAAAATTGACCTAAATCCAGAGGTGGCCTCGGACTCAGATATTTCTTATTACTCCCATTGCCTATTTGCTCACTACTCAATGGAATGGCTCTTAGAAGATGACACTTACTATATGACTTAGACCATACCTCCCAACAGTCCCGATTTTAGAGGGACAGTCCCGATTGTCAGGGCCTGTCCCGCTGTCCCACGGTGTGGGGGGGCTGTTGGGAGTCCCCCCTGTCAGCTGCTAAGCAGCGGGGAATAAACGCTGTGCGCATGCGCACAGCGTCTATTCCCGCAGCCAGGGGGCTGGGGGCATGGCTAGAGGCTCACAGAGCCTCTGGGTCATGCCCCCATAGCGGCAAAATGGGGGCGTGGCCTCGCGGAAGAGCCGCAAGTATAGGCCACGCCCCCAAATTAGGCCACACCCCGAAAATTTTGGCGTGCCTCCGGCGCGCAGCAGCAGCGTCCCGACTGCTGAGCTGCAAATGTTGGGAGTTATGCTTAGACTGTGCCTTGTTCTTCCCTTGCTCCCCCAAAGCCCTTCTCCATACCAGTAAAAAACTGATCCTTAAACATATTTACTCCAATCCTTTGTTTAAAGACACATATGAAGCCTGGTGGCATAGCTGCACCAAATTTGACCACGACCCCCTACGCTCAGAATGTTACCGATATGTGGGAATCCTATGTTCCCTCCTGGAGTTAACAACCTAATATTTAACTGCATTGAGACGAAAGGCCTACAACTGATATAGCAAGAATTGGACCTGGGAGGTGCAATGATACAATTTCAAGCACTCTGAGACCGTTATAGTCTCCCAAGTAATAGTACTCTCTAGCCCCTACTTCACTTATTTTACTTGCCTTCGAAACTACTCTCTGGAGAGTTAGCTTAGCAGCAGAGCAAGTACCAAACCATGCTAAAACACCATAGGTTAAACCGCTTTCAATAATACAAGAATAAAACTTCATTAATGTTCCCTTGCACAGGCCAGATGAACGTAGTTTCCTTAAGAACAAAATTCGCTGGTGGGCCTTTTTTATAACAATTTCTGTGTGTGTACTCCATGTAAGATTACTTGATATATTTAAGCCCAAAAATGTAAAGGACTCAACTACCTTAACTTGTTGCTCATTGAGGACTAACGCACAATACAAAGCTTGATGATTTTCCTTGGTTTTGTCCACATTTAAAACCATACAATTGTCTCTACTCCAAGACTCCAGTCTGGATACTTCGAACCTCTACTCAGTTTCATCATTCCCAGTGATATGATCCACTATGGCAATGTCATCCGCAAATTTGATGATTTGGACAGATTCAAAGTTCACAGAGCAGTCATAAGTAAATAGGGGGAGATGCTGTAACAATCGCGGCGATTTAATCAAATTACCGTTTTTTTTACGCAGTCATTTCGCGGCGGTTATCCTCTTCTTTTCTCCATATTCTCTATTCTTTTGATTTCCGCATTCATTTTGCGGTAATGACATTCTGCCGCGATACATTTTTAGTGCTTTTTCCCTACCGTGCATGCGCCCGCCCCGAGAAGAGCAGACATGCGCACTGGCTGCTGCATCCAGGCGCTGCCTGTCCCGTGGTGTATGTGCGTGCATTTCACGCTCCTAGCTCCTGGGCTGTGGCAGTGGTGGGAGGTATGCTGCTCCTAAGTTATTATTAAGCATTCTGGGGGAGATGCTGTAACAATCTTATTTAAATCAGCTAACATTTATACATCACCGCTAGCCCGAGGAGGCGAATAAATGCAGTGTGTAGATTACCGCAGCGGGGCATACAGAATAAGCTGCGCGCGCCTGCCCAATGTTAATCTATGGGGAGGCGCGTGCAGAGAGAAAACCCAGAGAATGCGGAAGTGCAGAGAGAAGCACTGAGCCGCCGGAGGATATATCATACAGCGGCGCCGAAAAACACCCGGGGCCGCGGCGGTGAGTGATATAGCATCCCGCCCATAGTGAGAGCAGTCATCAAAGCTAAACCTGCATTGGCCAGTATAAGCAGAGGCGTAGCAAGGGTGGAGCTGGCGGAGCATACGCTCCGGGCGCTGGAAGATAGCAAGGCGCCGGAGCTGTGCCGGCACTGCCAGCTTGCCCGCTCCCCTGCCTGCTCCCTCGCCCGCTCCCGGAGATGTGCTGCTATGTGTAAAATTTATATCTCCCGCTGGACCGCGCTAGCCAATAGGCGCTTGCGGTCCAGCAGCCAATCAACTGGTGGCTGCTGGACCGCGAGTGCATATTGGCTAGCGCGGTCCAGCGGGAGATATGAATTTCACATAGCAGCAGCACATCTCCGGGAGCGGGCGGGGACAGTGGCGGAACTATAGTGAAACTTCTAATGTTGTGGGGACAGGAGGAAGGAGGAGCTGTTCTTCCGGGTTGAGGGTAGAGGACGGGTTCAACTGCCACTACACCTTGCCTGAGCCGCTGCGATGTGGCCCCCCCATGGGATGAGGATAGAGGGACCTGCTCTGCTATGGGGAGGAGAGCGAGAACCGCTGTTGCTGCACGGACCGGCTCCTGTGTGGGCAGAGGGAAGTACTCACTGTCAGGAGCCGCTCCCGTGTGAGCAGAGTGAAGGAGCCGCTGCTGCTGTCACTGCCCAGATCCACACCAGAGAGGAAGATGTAGATGACTGATGGAGGCTACAGACCTTGTGATGATAAGCCCCCCTGGTCTGTCCCCCATATGGTGCAGTGTCTATCTGTCTATATCCTTCCAGCAGTCTATACTGCCTCATCCCCTCTATCAGTCTGTGTCCCATGTGGTGCTCTGTCCATACATATATGACCCCCCCCCCACACACCCTTCTGTCCTATGCTGCTTCCTCTCCATTTGTCTGTGCCCCATGTTGTGCTCTGTCCATACATCCATCACCACCCACCCTTCTGTCCTTCTATGCTGCTTCCTCTCCATCTGTCTGTGCCCCATATTGTGCTCTGTCCATATGTCCATCTATGCCCTACACCCTTCCGTCTGTCTTTGCTGGTACCTTCCCTTTTGTGTGTCAGTCTGTGCTCCATGTGGTGCTATGTCCGTCCATCCATCTATGACCTCCACCCTTCTGTCCGTCTATGCTTCCCCAGTCAATCTGTGCTTGCATATGGTGTCTGTCCTGTACCCTTATGTCTATACCCTTCACCCATAATTTTTTCCATCTATACCCCTATACCCCCTGTATGGTGTTCTGTCCATTTTTGCCCCCATCTCCCCATCCATGCCATATGGTGCACTGTCCTTCCATCTGTTTGTCCTTGTTCCCCATATGCCCTTGCCCTCCCCGTCCGTCGTCTGTCCATCTATGCGCCCCACCCCTATTCTCTGGTGTAATCAGGTAGACTCTCCTACTTGCTCTCCCTCCCGGACTGAAAATCAGTCCCGGGCCCCAAAATTCTTAGTGCCAGCCCTGTTCATGAGCATTGCGGTGTGTTATATAGTATGTCATAGGCATTGCGGAGTGTTATATAGTATGTCATGGGCATTGCGGAGTGTTATATAGCATGTCATGGGCATTGCGGAGTGTTATATAGTATGTCATGGGCATTGTGGAGTGTTATATAGTATGTCATGGGCATTGCGGAGTGTTATATAGCATGTCATGGGCATTGCGGAGGGTTATATAGTATGTCATGGGCATTGTGGAGTGTTATATAGTATGTCATGGGCATTGCGGTGTGTTATATAGTATGCAATGGGCATCATGTGTGGGCTTATGTGTAATTGGAATTACAAAGTTCACTAAAATGTGCAATGGGCATTACGGTGTGTGGTATAATTTTGGTCCGTGCCCACTTTTCACTGCGCAGGAGCCTCACCTACTACAAATTGGGGGGGGGGCGCGAAACACACCTTTGCTCCGGGCGCCGTGGCACCTAGCTACACCACTGAGTATAAGAAGCAAAATTATAGACCATATTCCCCAGGACATCAAAAGAGGCAATAGGGGCAAGAAATAGCTTCAGTTGGAATTGATATTGAACTATTAGCATAATACATTGGCCACCGAGGGACTTAATGATACACTGGGACCTCATTTAGGAGGTTATTTTGGTTCATTCCATCTGGCAAAATCTTTCTGACAAAATCCTTCATAGTTGGACAAAACCATGTGCACTGCAGGTGGGGCAGATGTAACTTGTGCAGAGAGAGTTACATTTGGGTGGGGTTTTACTTCAAAGTGAGATCTATATTGCAGTGTAAAAATAAAGCTGTCAGTATTTTCCCTGCACAGAAAAAAAATAACTCACCCAAATCTAATTCTCATTGCACAGTTTACATCTGCCCCCCTGCAGTGCACATGGTTTTGACCATCTAAGAAGGAATTTGTCAGAAGTGAACCAGAATAAGATCCTTAGTCCTAAATGAATTAAAATATCTTAAAATCAATCTTTATTTAGCGAAAAAACTATCCACTATTGTGATATCGTTGAGATATTACAATACTTACAATGTCCCTTCAGAGGAAATAAATATATAAAAGTATACAATTCATCTGGCAATAGTGGTATTTATTTGCATATAATATGCTTCAGTTTTTAATACTTCAGCTTCAGCTGTTTTAATGTTTCACTTTTTTGGTTGTCATAGCAATGGTACACTGAGTCCCTGATGGTATCAGCGAGGTGACGCTCCCTGATGTCACAAACCGGCTGTGTTGCATTCACATGGGCAAAAAGGAATGGAGGCATCTGAGGGGCTTAGTTGCCAGCTGTATTCCATCAGGTATTTTCAGTTTTGGGTTTGTCGTCAGATGTATGCATGTATTTTAGCAAATGATGTTAGTTGTAATGTTTTGTATCCTGATGACGGGAAAGGCCCAAAAAGTTGAGTTATAGTTATCTGAAGTCTCCGAGTGCCGCCATTCCTACTTCAGAAAGTCCAAACTGATAATTAAACTCATTGGGTGTGGCTACTAGTGGTGACGTAATGGGGGAAATTTAGTAAGCTGAATTCGTAGAAAAAATTCGTATTTTCATAGGAAAATACAAAAAATGTTGGCGTATCCGTATTTTTGGTATTTACTATGCCAAAAATATGTATTTTTATATTCGTATTGATGGGACATTCATATTTGTATTTACAAATAAGAATGAATACACCATCGATAGAATACGACAGGAATCACCATTCAAAAGAATGTTGATTCCTGATTTACTAAGCGACCGTATTGAAAATTCGGCCGCTAATTGGGGTAAAACGGCCGCGAATGGTCGGCCAAATACGGCAGGAAAATACACTTAATTCTCCTGTTATATTTGGCAGAAGCCTGCACGGATCAGTCAGATCCATGCAGGCTGCATTGTGTAAAAAAAATTGAAAAATAAATAAATTAAAAACGGCGTAGGGTCCCCCCCCCCACAGCCGAAACCAGCACCAGGCTGAAAGAGCCAGGGCTGGTAATAAAAAATCTGGAAACCCGGCAAATAGGGGTTCCTTTTTTAAAACCAGCCACAGGCTCCTGGGCCAAGTCTGGTTCCCAAAATACGGGGGACAAAATGAGTAGGGGTCCCCCGTATTTTAAGAACCAGCCCGAGGCCCAACCAGCCAGCAGGGTAATGCCACAGCCGAGGGGAGACTTTTTATACAAGGCCAAAGCATTCATCCCTACCGTCCAGTCAACCTGGCCAGAGGCCCTAGGGGAGTGGGGACCCCCCCAATAAAGCCCCCCCCCAGGACTTACCTGACCAGGCTGGTGCTGTCCCCGGTGACCCTGGGCTGTGGTCACCGGGCTGATTCAATGTAAAAAGATAGAAATAAACCACTGGGTTTTGCTGTGGAACTATGAGTCCCAGCAAGCCTGGAACACATACTGGGACATGGAGAACCACAAGTCCCAGCATGCAGCCCATTAAAGGGCTTGCTGTGACTTTTAGTTCCACAGCAAAACCAATAGTTAAATAAAATCACACTTACACATCAGAAAAATAAAACTTTAATACATACATAGCCCATACATACTGATACTTACCTATCTTGAGTCCATAGGTAGCCCTCGGTCTTGGTCCGGTGTCCTGGTCCGGGTCGGCGTCTGGGTCTGTGTCGGCGTCTGGGGTCCAAAGTAATCCATAGGGGACCTGTGGAAGCAAATTAAATTTACATGTCTCCTCCGGCGAAGATCTGTCCTCTTCTATCCTGAAGTAGTCCAGGTCAGTGGCGCACACAGGGGGGGGGGGTTCTGAGTACCAAGAAACCCCCCAGGAGTCTAAACTGAAAGCTGAGGGTTCCCTCTTTCCATGGGTACAAGAATTTTAAAAATCGGCGCTTGGGAACCGGAGATATCTGATTTCAAAGCAGTGGTCCCCATCCAAGCCTGTTAATTGCTCTTCCCAGTCAGATATTTCAGGTTCTGTCTGACTTAGAGTTTGACTCTGAGGGTATATTCCAAAAGCTGGGACTCTCCCCCTTTGATGGACACTAGTAGCTTGTCTCTACTGTGCCCAGAACCAGAGATATCAGCCTTCCAGCAGCTGGTTACTGCTCCAGCTCCACACACCTGGTATGTAGTTTTATATACTCGCTGTCAGCCTCCTGAAATCTGATCCCCTAGTCCCCAATACCATTTGGTAGGTGGGATTATCTAGTTTTTAATTTAATTAAAATCTAAGAAATCCATTTCCGGAAACTGGAGATATCTGCAGTCAAGCAAGCTGTCCTCCCACCAGAAAATTATGAATAATAACCCCACTCCACTATACACCCCTCCTCTGCGTATTAAACATCCTCTACCACCCTGGAAGTTATGTATCAGGGCCCCTTCATTCAGCCCAATGCCCCTTTCTCCCACCCCATCTCCCACCATCTGTGCAGTAAAGGGGTAATTAGTGGAATTTACTGATCCAGGCCCTACATGCTGAGCGGGTGATATAATACCCCCTACCACCCGCGGGACATCAAAGCTTCCCCCACCCCTACCGCTGGAGGATCGGTAGGGGCCCCAATACATTGCTATGCCCAGGGGTCTACACTGCTGTTGATGCCCCTGTATGTGTATATATATATATATATATATATATATAGCCATTTTAATGATCATTATTTTCAGTAGTACCTTCAGAAAAGAGTGTTTCCTTGTTGGGTGCTATGACGGCGAGCAGTGTCTATTGCTTGCCATCTTAGCCTGCCCTCAGTATGAAACTGACATCCTGCACTCGCTGTTTCCATGTGGAAATGGCGAGGCTCATGGCTATATGTAGTGGGCTCACGGCATTTGATGCAAACCTTGCCATTCAGGGGAATTCTCACCGTCCTCTGAGGACAAGGATTCCTCCGGAACATAGAATAGGCGGCCGAGCGGCCAGCGATGGGGTTAAACGGCGATGATGGCTTGTTTTCAGCCATCCTCGCCTAAACAAGCCATCCTCGCAATAAAAAAACCCTCACCGGCCGCATAGAATACACTTCACTATGTTGCACCCCAAATCTAGGAATGGTGAGTGCCGTGAATTAGATTATAATGACAGGTGTGTGGATGTTCTGCAAAAAAAAAAAAGCAGGATTCCACAGAAAATACTTCATATCAAAATCTAACCTTTAAGACTTCCCACAGGGTCGCATGTATCAAGCTTCAGAAAGGGATAAAATGGAGAGTGATAAGCATCGAGCCAATTAGCTACTAACTGTTATTTTTTAAACCCCAGACATCCCTTTGTCCTGAAAACACACCAACAGTGAGCTCATTTGTGGATTTGCCAGAAAGTATCTTGACTTGAAAATGTCTGGGGACATAAGATTTCCTTTAAATACCTGGAAGAATTATTATGAACTAATTGAGGTACCCGGCATTGCTCGGGTTTGGTTGAGAAATTACAGTACTTTAACTTTATCCTTCTTTTGTTTTAAGCTTAACAGCTTGCCATGCTCATGGTCTGACCGGTGTACACCTGTCTGTGTTGGGTTTCCAGATCTGACCACAGTTTTTTTGGTACTTGTTTCCTAGAACGGCGCCCACGATATTGATGTTAGGCATCGCAAGGAAAAAAATTGCGTCGGTCGCATCGCATGCGGCCCAAAAATTACTGATTACCGCGATTTTACATAGGGAACCATGTTAAATGGCCCAATTGACCCGATTTCACATAGGGAACAATGTTAAATGGCCCACAGACCCCAAATAGCCACCCTGAAGTGTGAAATGGCCCCCCCAATTGTTAACACCACCCCACGATCTACGTCAACCCGAGCACAGTGAGCCCGCGAGGGGCGGCGGTACGCGTCCTCCGTCCTTTTCATACCCCCACTATCCACGTCGGCGTGGAGTTGAGAATAGAAAGTGTGGCGAGCGCAGCGAGCCACCGAGCCCGAAGCGTGGCGAGCGCAGCGAGCCCTGCGAGGGGACGCGGATACCTTCACAGCTATACGCGTCCCCTCGCGGGCTTCACAGGTATCCGCGTCCCCTCACGGGGCGCGCTACGCTCACCACGCTTCGGGCTCGGTGGCTCGCTGCGCTCGCCACACTTTCTATTCTCAACTCCACGCTGACGTGGATAGTGGGGGTATGAAAAGGTCGGAGGTCGCGTACCGCCGCCCCTCGTGAGATCGCTGCGCGCGCCACGCTTCGGGTCGACGTTGATCGTCGGGTGGCGTTAACCATTTCACACTTAAGGGTGGCTATTTGGGGTCTGTGGGCCATTTAACATTGTTCCCTATGTGAAATCGGGTCAATTGGGCCATTTAACATTGTTCCCTATGTAAAATCGGTAATCGCGTCGGTCGCATCGCATGCTTTTTTTTGGCCGCATGCGATGCGACTGACGCGATTTACATTTTACCATGCATTTCTATGTAAAATCGCGGACATCGCATAGGTCGCATCGCATACCATTATAATGGCATGCGATGTACATGCGATGCCCGCGATGGGCGCAGTTCTAGGAAACAAATACCGTTTTTTTTTTCATAAAACCCTCTTCCCCCTTTATGTTATGCAACTCTGCCATATCTTGCATCCTTGACCCACATTGTAGTGACGGGACCCCTTATCGGGTCCTCGGGACCCCGGCGGTGTTGGGATTGCGGGTGTTAGTGGCTGCAAACCTATTCTGTACCCAATCGATGTCCTCTGCCCCCTCTATGTAATGCATCTTTGCCATATGCTGCTTCCCTGAAAGCCCATCGTGGTCAGGATTGGGGACCTAAGTGGCTGTGAACCAAAACTAAACCACTGTCCATTTGCCCCTCTATGTTATGTAACTTTGCCATATCTGTTTCCCTGACCTACTTTGTGTAGTAGCCAGACCCCTTTTTTGGCCCCCAGGACCCCCGCAGAGAGAGAGAGAGAGTAGCTGAGGTCCCCGGCTTTGCTCGGGTATGGTTGTGCAATCAGCATTACTTGAACTTTATCCTACTTTTGTTCTAAAGGCCCCCATACATTAGGCCGACTTGTCCAAAGGACAAGTCGGACCTAATCTCAGAGCCGGCCTTAGGCATAGGCAAACTAGGCAATTGCCTAGGGCATTTGGAATGCCTAGGGGCACCAGCAACTTCTGCTGATTAAAATGATAGGCAGCATGCCTATATTCTGTGTGTAAGTGAGGCTGTATCTGCATATGAAAGTGTATTCATGGAAATCACTGTAACATAGCATTCCGTATGCAGTTACAGCCACAGTCGCACACAGAATATAGGCATGCCGCATATCTTTTTAATCATAGGAAGCTCCTTGTGTGTCCTGGTCATGTAAGAATGCAAATAAGACGAATTTTCAGCAAAAAAGGCACCCAATGTTAGCAGAACTGGCCAGGAGCTGCATGGCTTAATGAGACAAGATGTATGAGGAAACATTTGTATCCAAGCAGAGGCAGAGGTCATAGTGTTAGAGGCTGTGCGAGTGCTGTCTGCAGGAGGGTTGGTTGTGCAATAGTGTTCGGCATATGTGTAAGGTGCATTATGTGTGTCATGTGTTTAAGGGCATTAATAATGTGCAACATATGTGTAAGGGGCATTATGGGTGTCATTATGTGTATGAAGGGCATTAATAATGGTTGGCATAATGTGTAAGGGGCATTTTGGTTATAAGGACATTAATAATGTGTGTCATGTGTAAGGGGCATTACTGTGTGGTATTATCAGAGGTGCCGAGAGAAAGGGGTAGGGGGTACAAATTACCCAGGTCAAAGTCTGATGGAAGGGCCCAGTGGGGGCCCCAGGCCCCCTCCCCTTAAGTGACAGCTGCAGCTCTTCTCCTCTGCCCAGCACACACTGCTCTGTGCTGGGTTGCAGTGTGACCATGGAGGGTGCTTAAACTACAATAATTTCTCAGGATTTTTTTCTAAGGGTATAATGTGAATAATGTAAGGAGTAATGTATATAAGGTAAAGTGGTACTACTGTGTGATGTAACGTGAATAAGGGACACCATCACATGATATAATGTGAATAAAGTTGCACTACTGTGTGGCATAATTTGAATTGGGGGTACTATTGTGTGGCCATGCCCCTTCCCAGCAAGAACACACCCCTGTTTGGGCTGCGCACCAAATCTGTGCACTGTTTCTATTTAAAATATTGCGGGTAGGAGCACCAAAATGATGACTGCTATGATGAGGGTTGATGGTGCTGGGAAAGGGGAGCAGGGTCAGAGGCGGAACTAGTGGCGGTGCTAGGGGGCACCAGCCAAAATCTTGCCTAGGGCATCATTTAGGCTAGGGCCGGCTCTGCCTAATCTACTGACAACTCCCCTGGGGGGGTCACATACGATTTGGCACTTGATGTGCCAGGTTTTGCATGTGATAAATCGCATGCAATTTATCACATGCAGTCCCCCCGGGGAGCTGCTGTCAGCGGGAGCCGGGAGCTGAGCAGGACATGGGGGCTGCAAGCAGGCAGCGGACGCAGCCTGTAGTACCTGCGGTGGAGGGAGCAAGATGCCGAGCGGGGGACTGCAAGCAGGGAGCAAGGCAGGGGAGGCAGTGGGCGCACTGGTCCAGGCGGTGAACTCCACGAGGGGACCAGAGAGCAAAGACCGGGTAGCGTAGGGGAAGCCGGGCAGCAGCGGGCGGACATAGAAATGAATTAACTGTCAGTGATTGGCTGAGAGCTCTCTCAGTCAGAGAGCTCTCAGCCAATTACTGGCTGTCCATTCATTTCTATGTGCCCGGCTTCCCCTACGCTACCCGGTCTCTGTCTCTGATCCCCTTGCGGTTCACCGCCTGGAAGTATCTATTTGCAGCATTCCCCCCCCCCGCCCAGGATAGTGCGCCCACTGCCTCTCTAGCCCGGCTCCCTGCTTACAGTCCCCCGCTCGGCTCCCTCCACCGCACGTACTATACGCTGCATCCCCTGCCCGCCTTGGGCTGCACATAAGATTTAACAAATATTATGTGCAGCCCGTCCGACCTCCCGAATCCGGCCCGATGCGCACGGGATCGCGCATCGGGTCGGATGGGATGTCTGCACATGCGATTTGGCCCGATTTTACGGCCAGATTCCTCCAAATCGGGTCAAATCGGGCCCAAATCGCATAGTGTATGGCGGCCTTAAGCTTAATCGCTCACATGCCCATGGTGTGACCGGTATACACCTGTCTGTGGTGGGCTCCCGTATCTATCACATTTTTTTTTCTAAATCCCCATGTCCTCTACCCTCTATGTTATGCAACTTTGCTGTATTTTGCTTCCCTGACCAACTTTATGTAGTGTCTAGACCCCTTTAATGGGCCTCTGGGCCCCCAGCGGTGTCGGAATTGCGGGTATTTTTTACAGATTGTAAATCACATGTGTCTCAAATTTGGTGTAAATTGCTCCAGGCATTCCAGAGTTATGTTAGAACATACATACACACATATATCCATTTACACACACACACACACACACACACACACACACACACACACACACACACATATATATATATATATATATATATATACGTATGTATATAGATAGATAGATACATTGATAGATAAATATATATATATATATATATATATTATTCTTGTTACATAAAGGAAACCTGAAAAAATAATGGCTCTTGTTTTGCAGCCTCTGGATTGCCATTACAGAGATGAGTTACAGATAGTACAGTATATCAGTTTGTGTTTCGAGTTCTTGAGGGAAGGGCACTGATTCCTTTATGTGTCCTGGGCTGATGAAGGGTGAGCTCGGGGCGTATGCTAGTTGCAGTCTTCAGAAGATAAGAGTACCAGGTGCCAAAGGTTATTGACACAGTGATGTTGTATATAGGTAGCGAAGAAGTATGTTCTAGGGTACAAGAGAGAGCTGTCTGGAGTAGCTGAGACTTACCCTCATCTCACCTGCAATGGCAGGAACTGGCTGTAGGACTTTTTTGCTGCTGTTCCTCGTACTGGAAGGTTTGATGCCATTAGGGAAGGCACAATGGTGGAAATTTGGTGCAAACAAAGAAAAGGAGACAACCACAGCTGCACATAGCACTACTAAGGAAACAGGTACAGAATGGGAACATGAAGTCGTACAGATTACTGACTGCTTCAGGGAAAATAAAGACTGTCTACAAATACCATCATATATTTAAACTAAAATGTATACATGTTAGCTGGAGGTGCAAACGAGGAAGAGATTCTAGGTGTAGTAAGGACAATGGTACCTGCCAACTCAAACCTATACCTTGGTGGTTACTAGTGTGTAATAGTGTGACTAGGCCTCTGCAAGCCATTTCTGGGCCCTCAGCTTCCCTAGAATCCTTTATAGCTACTTACTGTAGGCCACTATATTATTTGTTGTACAAGATGCTCAAGGGGTAACTCTAAAAGCTTCATGGGGACTGATTCGGACAACTCTCTGTGTACATTTGCAAATGGTGAGCTTTTGTACTCAGTGCATGTGTAGATGCAAATGTACACATTTGTGCAAATGTCTGCGCTAATTTGATTCGGACCAAACTTGGCCGGATCTGCTTTTCCATGAAATAAGGCATTTAAGGGTGGGAACAGGGCGGTAACTATGCGATCACATGAAACCACTATGACTTGTGGGAGTGTCATAGAAGTGTTATGGTGGTTGCCATGGATATTTAGCTAAAAGCTTTACATGATTCTGAGTTGTGTGTATGGGGGAAGGGAAGTCTGTTTCTGACGGATCTTCTACATGTAGCTCCGGTTGGTGCAAATGCCAATGCAAGCCCTGTTGTTAGAAATGGCCTGTGCCAAAGGTTACATGTTGATTGCAAATGCACGGACCAGGGTATTAACTGTATGGAATCTTGCTTTAGCATGAGATAGTAAATCTGGATTCAGTGGCTGCTGAAAAATACAGCCACTTTGTGTGCAGCTCAGAATCAGACCCACAGGTTGTGTAATAGAACTCAGATTAACATGATGGGGGAAATGTAATAGGATATGAGATTTAGTAAGAAATCTCCAGGTTTTTTTTAAAGCGGCAATCATTTACACTGCAAAACCAGTTTGATTTTACAGTGTAGATGATTGCCGTTTTAAAAAATACTGCAGATTTCTTACCAAATCTCTCACTTTCTGAATCTCACATCCTATTAAATTTCACCTGATATGTAAAGAACACAGGGCCAAATATATTAAGCCTTAACAAGAAATAAAGTGGATGCTGATAAAGTAGAGGCTGATAAAGAGTGATAAAAGGCCCGTCAAACAGCTCCTATCAGTCATGTCTCAAGCACAGCCTGTAATGTGGCAGTAAGGTGCTGAGTGGATGGTCCTTTATCGTGCAAGCGGTGCCTGGGGGACTCTCAAGGCTGCGAATTTTGCAGCCTTGCGAGTCAACCAAAATATGGGCCTATGTTTTAATTATTCATCTCTACATCTGTCTTTGCACCTCCTTAATAAATAAGAGTGTCTGCAGATTGTCTTTATCTCAGTTAAGGTGTGTACACATGGTGCAATTTGGTCATTGAGCAATTTTGGCTTAATATCGCTCAGCGACCAAATCGCTCAGTGCATCGTTTTTATCAGCAATTTTTAGTCATAAATGAAGGAGCATGCTCCTGTGACCAGTGACCATTACGGGCTGGTGCGGGAGCATGCTCCCAGTGATGTATCGTCCTGTACACACTAAAAACACAGGCAATATGGTCACTCGGTGACCATTTACCCAGCAATACTGGCCAATATCCCCCAATATGTACAGGGCTTTATTTTTTTTTAAAATACTGTAAAGTTTCGTATTGATTCTCCTGCTATCTTCCTGACATCCACCATGCCTTGGCTCCATTTGCCCAGATGCAGACTTTTCTGTGGAGGAATTGGAAGACAGAAGCAGTAAAATTACCACCCCACCACTGCTTGAGACCTCTCAGCCTAAAGAACCTCTTAAAGACATTGGAGAGACCAAGATCCTGTTTCAGGAGCCAACTACACTCTTAAAGACAACTCAACTACCAGAAGTGTCTACAAGCACTGGTCATAATACGCAAGTTGCAAATGGTCAAGTGGGCCTTACAGGGACAACAAATGACATAAAACAGCTTCCAGACATGGAAGAAGAAATAAAAGAACAAAAACACCCAGAAGCCAAAGAAGAGACACTACATCCCACTAATAAGCAAGAGACCACTCATCTTCTAACATCTCCCACTGCTGCACCTCGTATTAATGTCCAGACTGAGAGCAAGGTACTATGTTTTTTATATATATTTTAACCTTAACATTTTAACCTCCACATTGGCCCATGACAGTAATTCTCATAGAAAAGCATTCTAATTTGCAAAGGGATGCCAAAGACCCTACCACTGTCCCTGTCTTTGCCTAATGGGGGAGGGAGGGGGGTAATTAAGTGGCATAGAGAAATTAGATCCCCCACCTCTGGATGACCACTTTAAGGAGAAAAATGGGGGGTGGAGTGTCCTTAAGAGTGCTGGAAACACTATAATTGGTGATGTGGATCACAATTAAAACCAATAATTAACAATTGACAATAAACAGATGAGACTGCTGCCGCTTTTATAAGAGGATGTGTGGCCTCTTAGAAAATACCAGGAAAAAGAAGAGATGTGATTTTGTCCCAAAAAAATGGGACGCTATCACTTTAAGAACTATAACTAACTATAACTATTAACTATAAATGGATTACAAAATGCCATTGAGGAATTTACAATAAGCCTCATTATTTCCAAGCCTGCTTAAAATTTGCCTCAAAACGAAACAGCCAGCCATCTATGTTATATGTTGTATGTCATTATTTTGTGTATGTAATTTTTATTCTGTAATCATATGGTGAAGTGCACTTCACTCATATAGTTATATGCTCCACTTTGTATAATAAATATACTAAAGTATTTTACTATAAAGTCTGTGTGTAAAATTCATTCAGGTCAGACTGCGCTTCTTAAAGTGATAGCGTCCCATTTTTTGGGGACAAAATCACATCTCTTCTTTGACCACTTTAAGCCCTGGGTTTCTGTCTCCAGGGGCAAAGGCAGAGTTTTCTGTTGCACTGATCACTATATATAATAAGCTGTGTTATAAAACATCCAATTCTTACATATTTACGGAGAGATATTTCCGTATGAGACTAATTTCTAAGGAAATGTGTTGCATTATGAAAAAAACTCCAAAATGAATTTGATAAAAATAAACAATTAAAGTGAATAAGACACTGAGGTTATTCAGTAAGGATTTCAAAAGCAAAATCTTTCTCTAATGGGCAGAACCATGTTGAATTGCATTGCGGGGGGGGTGTTACATGTGATGTAAAGGTACGATTCTGGCTGTGGATGATTTTGACTGTGCAATTTCCCCTTGATGTGCACGGAGCCGATTTTAGCTACATGCACTTGTGTTTTGACTGTGCTATTTGGCCTACAGACAAATACATTACAAGTGGCATAGTCAAAATTTCCTTGACTACAGTCTTTTTTTCCTTGAGATACTATCCTCATAGGGCTGTGCATCGTTATCGCAAGCAGGGAAAACACTGAGAGATTTTGACTATATTTTCATACAATTTTGACTATATAGTCAAAATAAGTAGCCAAAAACTCCATGTGTATGCACCTTTAAGGTGTGTATTATTGCGCGATTGAAGATATTGGCTGATTTTGACTATGCTATTTCTATCCTACTTTGACTTTGTGGTTTTGGCTAACCTCACTTGCTATCGTGACTATCTTGCTATTTGGCCCAAGGCCAAATACATTTTACAGACGACATAGCCTGCACAGTCTATTTTCAATTGTGATATCAATAACGCTCATCGGTATCGCAAGCCTCCTAAACACTGTGCGATTTTTGCTAACTTACTATCCCATTTCTTGACAATATATTCAAAATTGTAGCCAAAATCGCACCGTGTGTACACACCATTAGATATGGCTGAGGTGTTTTAAAACTGATATCTAACTTCCACTGCATAAACCAGCTGGTTCTCCGACCCCTTGCCTGTTTCCTGTTTACATCCTGCTATCTAACCACCACCCCCTCGCTTGCACCTCTTGTAATCTGTCTGTCTCCCCTTCCTACTAGATTGTAAGCTCCTCCGAGTAGGGCCCTCTTCCCTCCTGTTGTCAAAGCCCACTTCTCTTCACATGTCACTCACAGCTCTCCTATACTCCAACACTCAGTGACCATCTTCATACTCATCTCCATCATTGGCCTCAAGCCTCTAGTTGTATGTTGATTGAGTCCTCACTACTTATATCCAAGCTGTAATGTGTATTGAACTGTGGTGCTCTTTATTCGTACTGTATTTTTGTTATTTATTCAATGTTATGCCAAGTTTTGTCTCCCTGTATTGTTCCTTTGTACGGCGCTGCGAAACACTTGTGGCGCCTTATAAATAAAATTATAATAATATAATAATAATAAGTATTGTAAAAATAAAGCAGCCAATATTTACCCGGCACAAAAACAAAATCACTCCAAATCTAATTCTCTCTCTGCACATGTTAGATTTGCCCAACTTGCACTGCGCATGGTTTTTTGTCCATTAGAGAAATCTTTGGCTGTTGAGATCCTTACTAAATAATCTCCATGGCCACAATGTTAGCTATGAATCTAACAAGCCACATGCAGTGCATACTTACCTACCCTCCCTGAATGGCCAGGAGGCTCCCAAAAAATAGGATTTTCCTCCCAGTCCCCCGACGCGGTGGGCAAGTCCCCCGCACTGCTGAGAGTGTCCCACAAACTCCTCATCTGCAGGGGGTCTTTGGTGATCAAATGATGTGAATCGCGTCATCGTGTCCCGTCCCCCCCATCCAACTGGGATGATGTAGTCCGTTAATGTCCAACATCACACATAAGACATAAACAGTCCTTACTAGAAAGCGTTAGTAAACCCAGCTCAGTGGCACAGAGAAGGGGAGAGAGGAGGTAGTTTTTACTCGGGTCCTGGTCTGATGATGGCGCTTGAGTCCCACTCGCCGTTGCAAGTATAGATAGAATTAACTGCAGCATTCTCTCTCCATAAGGCAGAACATGCTGCTCAGTGCACCTGGAGAGAGAGGCAGCTGTAGCGGTAGTCTGTCCTTTCTCTCCACACACCCTATGTGTGATCCACCCGCACCCCCACTGGCGACCACTGTGTGGCGCATGCCCAAATAAAATACGTTTCTTTCACAGGGGTGTGGCCATGCCTTCACTATTGGCTCCACCACCTCCCATTGGCCACGCCCCCTCATTTTACTGTGTGCCTGGCCAAACTGCTGGCACCCCTAACACTGCTATCCTAACATACTATGGTACATGCTTGATATCATGCTGTTCTCTTATTGATATGGTTTAGCGACCTTATGAGAACAAAATATATATTTTGAGCTCTTATCAGGTGACTAAACCCAGCCCTAAGCAAGTTATTTATGCATGTCACAGTAATCTCAGAAATGATTATCGCAAATAAAAAGGAGCAAAGTCTTTAGATAAGCCATCAACCCCCTCCTTTGCACAAAGTAACAAACTCCTTTGCACAGTTATAGTGACACATTTCTTGTTTGTACAGTTATAGTAACATATGGAAACCACAAATTCACAACAATTTCTATAGGAAAGTCAACATTTCTCTTTTATGTTGCTTTTTTGATTGTTTTCCTAATTTAGTGTAAAATTGTAGTAACAGAAAGCAATTTACCATTATTGTATATAGTGTCATTAATTATTTAGAGCGACCCACTCCAGGGACAGTGGACAATTCCTCAAAGCATGTAGCTCTTGTGGAAGAAGCCCTTTGCCAGGATACAAGGGTGGTCAGTCTATTAAAGTCAGAGGAATACATTCTGGCCACCATGCTTGATCCTCGGTTCAAAGTGTATGTTGTGTCCAGTGGACACAAGTCTACAGTGATGCAAAGACTTGCTGGTCAGGAGATTGTCATCTGAAGCGGACCGTGACACGGCAACAGCTCCTCTTTCATTTTCTGGCTGCGAGGGAACAGCTCAAATTTCCTACCCACTGGCGGTGATGTAGGGCAGGCAGGAGCGAGTTTGGACTGAAGGACCTGCCAATGATTGGTGACATGTCTACTGTCGCTGCATTCTATGCTATCACACCCCCACCACCATCCCCCCTCCACACACACACACACACACACACACACACACCTCATCCAATATGTACACCAAAAGAGTTTTTAGTGCAGCTGGGAACCTGGTCAGAGAGCGGCGTAGGTTGTTGCTTTTGCAGAATGTGTAGAAGATGTTGGTTATCAAAATGAATTATTAATTCTTCAATAAAGACCAGCAATTGCCTCCAGAGACTAAAGAGGGAGCTATAATGGTGGATTCCAGCAGGGACAAATTGATAATCTGTGATGATGAGGATGTTCGCACTGAAGGGGACCAGGAATCGGAGAATGAGGACAACATTTTGCCTCTGTAGAGCCAGTTTTGTACAGGGAGAGATGATTTGTTTCTTTTTTTGTGGGGGCCCAAACAAACTAATAATTTCAGCCACAGTCATGTGGCAGACCCTGTCGCTGAAATGATTGGTTTGTTAAAGACAGTGTGGACAATTCCATCTTGCACATTTTGGCATTATGTGCTCTTCGGGGCCTAGTTTTTCAAACTTCCATCCTGTCTGCCGCTGCAGTGCCTCTCCTAGATTTGCCACGTGTTTGTGCCGCACACTTGTGTTGCTTAGCATAGTCATCCAGCTATCTCGGTGCAACCTTTTAACCTAACATCAACATTGTGAAGTGTGAGGTGTTCAGAATAGACTGGAAATTAATGTTACTGAGGTTAATAATAGCGTAGGAGCAAATGAAAAAAACAAATTCGGCGATTTTAGCAATTTTTATGTGTTTTTTTTAAAATACAGATCCAAAACATGAAACACGGAAGGGTGGTGTTTTGGAACAGATCTAGAACCAAAACACTGCCGGAGATCCAGATCCAAAACACGTTTCACAAAACATTAACGTGTCCAGTGTACATACCTAATTATTATTATTAATCAATCAATTCAATTAGAATTGGCTGGCATGAGGTTGTTTGGTTGCTGTGTGCCACTTGGAGCAACACAGTTATACTGTGGTTAACATTGCTGCCTCACAGCACTGGGGTCATGAGCTCAATTTCCGACAAGGTCCTGAATGTATTTAATATTAATGTCTCCCTTGTATTTGTGTGTCTTTTTCCCAGGTACTCTTGTTTCCTCCAACACCCCAAAAGCATGCTAAGCAGGGGCATCATAAGGTGAGTACAGTCCGCACCCAGGTGCCATCCTCAGAGGAGCTGACACCAAAGTGCCGACTCTTCAGCAGTGACAGGAGCCAGGTGCTATAGTGTGATATTCTCCTGCAGTATCCGGCTCCTGTCACAGAGGAAGAGTCTGCACTACACACAGCCCAACCTCTGAGGACAACTGGAATATCCAGGGATGCTGTGCATGCCCCTGGAGTAATGGAACAGAGGGTCCAATTCAGACCTGATCGCTGGCCTGCGAAATTTCAAAAACCAGCGATCAGTTAGCCGC
Organism: Crinia signifera; assembly: GCF_055691185.1. Classification (NCBI taxonomy): domain Eukaryota; kingdom Metazoa; phylum Chordata; class Amphibia; order Anura; family Myobatrachidae; genus Crinia; species Crinia signifera. The sequence goes on along the minus strand of NC_139222.1, from coordinate 132,727,573 downwards.
CTCCCTGCCAGAGTGAAAACCTGCACCTGTACATGGCTGCGAATGAGATAGCATGCGAATAGGGGAAATCCATCCGCAATCACTCCCACATCCCAACCGTGGCGTTGTGATGAGCCAGGGTTGGAGATCCTCCCTTCCAAACCCGGGGTCCCGCCTGCATTTTGCCAGACACTCCTTCAAAACAGCTGGGTCCCTCCTCAATCAGCCAGTGTACGGACTGTGTTTAATGGCCGTTACTATCATTGATCTCACAGAGGGCTTGTGTATGTGCACTATGAAGCGTGCACATGCACAGTAATTTGATAATTGGCAGGGGCAGGGCTGTGAATTTGCAGCCCTGCGAATGCGTCTGAATCGAGCCCAGAGATCTCTGCAAAACTACGCCCCTTTATGTTAGACCATGACCTCTTAGGGCAACCAGACCTCTGGCGGCGCAGGGGGAGTAATGCAGAGTGTGGTACGTTAATAGAATACTGACTAATATGCAGCACAGTGTGTGCGTGTGTGTGTGTGTGTGTGTGTGTTTGTATACACATATGTGTTAGAGAAAATGTAAAGCATCACTAACATTTAGGAAAGCTTAGCCTCTCACCGCTTCACAAATATAGACTGCACGCTTCTGTGGGGCATGGAATGGAATGTGTAATGTAAATGACAAATATTCTATGTATAGCTCTGCATAATTAGTGGCACTATATAAATAAAATTAAATAATTACAAATTGCATGTTTTACGTAGTTAGAAAAGGTGATGCCTTTTCTCTAATTTACTACATATTACATATTATTAAGTATTATTTATATAGTGCTTAAATATTATGAAACACTTTACAAAGAAATCATTTAGAAGGAAAGCTCAGGTGTAGAGGAATGTAACCCTAGATCATAGCTATAACAAATATAACACAAATAAGTATGTTTGTATGTTTGTCTGAAAAAGAGTTAATAGATATCTGATAATTGTAAATTGATAGATTGATTTTTTGTTACATACAGGCAATTATGGAAGAATCTGTTTTATTGATGCTGAGATCCTCTCCAGCCCCAAATAGTTTACATACACAAGTGAAGGAAGTTTTGATGGCTCAAAATAATGGAGAAAGAGGGGATATTGGTGAGAGCACTAATCAAAATATTCTGCTAAATGTAAACCTGTGTGTCCCTGTACACTAGCAATCTGCAGTCCCAATTGATCTGTGAAATGGAAAATAGTTCAAATCTAAATTTAACAATCCCAATAGATTTTTGGTCAGAAACGGCAATCTGTGACTCACATTTCGGATTTATTGACCCAATCATCTGCAAAATGCCAAATTATCTCCAATCCATTGCTAATGTATGGAGGTTTTTAGTCAATAAGGACCTGTTTAATACCCCTTTAACATTGCAGCTTTAACACGGTATATTGTGGTTTTTTTTTACCGTTTTAAAACAGAAACAGCTGCAGTGTGAAAGCTCCATTGTCAATTTACCGGTTACAGAATACCGGTATTTTGGAATGTGTTAAAAGCAGGATCCTACACGTTTCTGAGCCGTTTTCCCTGCAGTCTGTACAGCTCAGAAACGGTATTTGCTACAAATAATAACCACACAAGGGTGATAGGTTGTCTCCCTGCATGATCCCCACCCACAAGCAGGAAAAGGCCATTTAAAATGACATTGTATGGCTTTCTATGGGTGAAACGGGTTGATCTGGTACAAAAACGGCATTGAAACTGCAATATTCCGTTTACAACATGCAATATGAAAGGGGTTTAACTGGCTTTTGACCCGTTTTAAGACACGTTTACAAAAACGGGTTGAAAGTAGGTTTGCAATGTGAAACCAGTATTAGACATAGCCAAAAATTCCACTTTGTTTTATAGAGAAAATGAGATAGTGACACCTTTGCTTTCTGATGGTTAAATGCGCGCACATTTTATTTCATGCAGAAAATTAATAATACTGTATAAAATGATCGTCATGCTCCGTGTAAAGATGTGGATCAAGGGGTCGACAATAAATAGGTCAACAGTGTCTAGGTCGACATGCACAAGGTTGACAATGGGAAAAAGGTTGACACAAGCAAAGGGTTGACACGGAAAATGTTGACACATGAGAAGTTTGACATGATCTTTTCAGGTTTTTCCATTGTCTATATTGATACCTGAGCAAGTGGACCCCCAAATAGTGATTTGTGTCTCCTCACATGGCTCGCTTCGCCAGTATTCAACTGCACACACCGTTTCCCCCCATGCTAGGGTTTTGGTGCGAGGGGGAAATGGCGTGTGGGACTGCTAAATAGCTAGGCTCTCAGCTAAATGCAGTGGGCTTCGTGCATTAGCTGCGAGCCTCGCTGTTTGGGGGAATCCTCTTACAATGAGGATTTCCCCAGCGCATTGTATAGGGTGAGGGGCCGGCACGGGAGTTAAACAACGATCCCCGCCGTTTAACCCCCACGCCGGTCGCATTGACTTTGGTGCCATATTCAAGCTATCTCATAGAAACATAGAATGTAGAATTTGACAGCAAATAAGAACCTCTTGGCCCATCCAGTCTGCCCATTTACACTTATATTTTTGGTAACTTCAACCCTTAAGGTTATGGTATGTAAGTATCCCAAAATACAGAAAAAAAACCTTACAACAAAGTATTTCTGGTCCCAAATATTTCAGAAATGAGAAACCCAACCTATAGTATAAGCTGGGGTCCCCTATGCCTGGAGAGGAGTATGACAAGTGGGCAAGATCAACATACAGTATGTACACTATAGGGGTGTACACAGGGGCGTAACTTGATATTCGTAGGCCCCATAGCAAAAGTTTGTAAGGGCCCCCTATTTAGCAATTGATGGTGATAAATGTATGTAAAATATATTACTTACACAGTAAAGATGGGCCCCCTTCAGCTCTGGGCCCCATAGCAGCTACACCCCTTGCACCTATGGTAGTTAAGCCCTTGGGTGTACATGTAAGTGGGACACACCACTGTAGATGTAGCCAATCTTGGTATACACCTATTTGGAAGTGCAAGCCATGGTATGAAGATATGTATTGATAATGATGGTGACCATAAACACTTACCTTTATGTGGAAATTGAGAAATTATTATAATTTTATATTTTTGGCAATTCCTTCAAAGGTTTTCATCTGTAAAATCTACATACATGAGAATATACGTATTTTATGTACATGTAAAGCGGGGACATCTGTAGACAACTTATGTTCAACTCCAGTGGAGACCTATATTCCATTTTCTGTATTTTTACCACCACCACCATCACCCCCGCCCCCTTCCTTTTCCCATTATTCATTCAATAACCCTATATAATATGTTTATTATTTATTTATTTATTTATTTATTTATTTATTTACTTAGTTTCTTATATAGTGCATTTTACAATTGTACAATTTACAATTACAATTGTAGACAGTGATAAAACAGACTGGGTAACAACAGAAAGACTTGGAGGTAGGAGGGCCCTGCTGCAAGCTTACAATCTAAAGGGACATAGAAGGGAAACACAAAGACGGGCACTAGTAATAGCATAGCAGTCCCACCAAGTTACAAGTCCAGATAAAGGCTATATAATACATAAGTGCCTCAGAGGGTTATGTGTGTGGTACTTAAATATCATAGGCTTGCCTGAAGAGGTGAGCTTTCAGGGAACACTTGAAAGTTTGGAGGCTAGTGGAGAGTCTTAGAGTGTTATTGATATGCCTCCATTCTTGCTTCTGGCCTTATATTTGTTTTATATGCTTTGTTTCCACTTGTGCTCATTAATAATGCTTTTGTTCAGCATTTATTACTTTTTTTTCTGTCTTGTTATCCATCTCTAGGATCACTGACATCCAGTAAACATAAAGAACCATCAATACTTGAACTGACGGAGGGGCCGTTTAATATTAATGAGTCTTATACAAGTCCAGACAAAGTAATGTATCTGAACATTTTCATTGTGAAACCATTGCCCACAATAGGGCTGGTAAACCATTAACTGCAACAAATGTACTTTTGTTTTCAGAAAAATCTCTCTAACTGCATCTGTCCTGCAGTACCAGGCCCCCCAGGACCTAAGGTCAGTGATGCAGGCATATATCGTATTGTATTATATTGGTGATCCACACAACACCCTTTTTTAACTAATTGCAAGATGTAATAACACTAAAATGTATCAAACCTCCGAATACTACCATTTCCAGAGGTGTGTATTAATCTCTATAAATCAAACTTTACAGCGTTTGTGCTCGATAGGCAAAGTCATCTATTGATGGTGTTGATATAAAAGCCTATGTGCTTTTTGATGCGAAGCTCCCTAGATATGGATCTGATAGATCATTGTACATGCCCCCACTTATGCATTGGCCTACAGCAGTGCATGCACAATGGGATTCTCAATCCACAAACATGGAAGTTCTCACAGTGCAAGATATATATTTCATAGTAAGAGCTTGTGTAAATATTTACGTTCATTTATGCATACAGCGTTAATACAAGCCACTATGTATGCCAATATGTATGCGATAAAGTATTGGATGCATAGCAGGATACATCCTGTCAAAAACATATAATTTGATATTAATTTTTCACAGTAATGTTGTTTTGAAATACTCCCTTTTCCATATATATTAAGAGAAATTTAATTATTACTAGCGATGTGCGGATCAGTTCTTCAGAAATCTGAAAACAAATATTGTGGAGCTAAACCAAACTAAAACCTGGCCGGGATCTTACTGATTTTAAATCCGGATTTTGGGTTTTGGTTTGCACAAATGAGCTGATTTTAGTTGTCCTGTATATCGATGATTATTCATTTTTTAATTGATTTAAAATTAAAACAGAACTGAATTCTGAATCCAAAACACAAACATAAATACAGATTCAAAACCAAAACATGGCGGTCTCTGCGCATCTCTTACTTTTCACTTGGCCTTCTTTAAATTTATCTTCTACTTTCTCTATTGGCATTTTAGCCAAATATAGTTGTATTTATTTTAGCTTATGTATTGTAAAAGGGTGACAGAGGAGAACCCGGGGTACCAGGAATTCCAGGTAGCCCAGGACCTAGTGGAGACAGAGGAGCAGTTGGACTTCCCGGGATACCTGGCCTGCAAGGCCCTCCAGGCCCACCTGGAATCCCAGGTCACTCCGGAAATACAGAGAACTTGAATGCTTTGGAGGCAGTACAGGTAACAAATTGAGGTGTAAATAGATGAGTATCATAAATGTTATAAAGCAGGAGACTTATGGGAAATGTATCCATTGTTATCCACTTAGGAATATATGAATGTAGAAAGTCTTTCTTCAAAACACACTGTGAACTGTGAATTCACAGTTCACACAGCATTCAGTAATTTTCTGCTTGTTGGAGCATCAGCACTCACCGCTCATCACTGCCCCATACCCACTGGGTGGCTTTTGAGCTGAAAGCAGCTCAAACAACAAAACTGAGCTGCAATCAGCTCAAAGTCACCCAGTTTGTATGGGCCTTCAGATCTAATGCTGGCTACTCCATGTCCTGCCACTAGCTAGTGTCTAGCCCAGTTTAAAAGACATCCCTGATGGCAGAACCATGCAGTGCCATACAATCTTCAAATTGGCATTCTGTTATGCCCTCATAGTATAAATCACATATGCAAGACAATACATAATGTGCCGGTCTTCTCTGCAGGTGCCTCAGAGACTTGCATAGTCTCTGAGGTGCTTGCAGTGTGGTGGGCATACAGGAGGCGGGCAGGAGACATTCTATCTAAAGTCAAAGAGATTTGAATTCTCACAGAAGAAACAGAAATATACAGTATAATACAAAAGCAATTGCCTGCGGAACACCAACTTTCAGTGCGTTGAGTGTCGAGTGTGTTTTTTACTTTATTGCTCCTCTCCCCGAGAAAATACATTCATTAGTTTCTTTCTAGGTCACTAATATATGCAATAGTGAAAATTCCATACAAATGTACCCAGTAGTTTTTGAGTAATCTCAGAATAAACAGATAGATAAACAGACTGACAAAAATTATATTTATGTCTCCATCAGTGGATCCCTAACTTTTTTGATCACACACCCCTGGGCCAAAAGTTTCTTATTGAGAAATTTAGAAATAAGAAATAATATGAAATAGTTCCTACCTGTCATCGGGGGTTATTCTAGTCCATTCTTTCTGACAAAATCCTTCTTAGATGGACAAAACCATGTGCACTGCGGGTGGGGCAGATGTAACTTGTGCAGAGAGAATTAGATTTGGGTGGGGTTTTTCTTCAAAGTGAGATCTATATTGAAGTGTAAAATCATGCAGTCAGTATTTTCCCTGCACAGAAACAAAATAACTCACCCAAATCTAATTCTCTCTGCACATGTTACATCTGCCCCCCTGCAGTGCACATGGTTTTGTCCATCTAAGAAGGATTTTGTCAGAAAGAATGAACTAGAATAAACCCCATCATTAGGTTCAATTATGTGGTGTGAGGGACAGGGACAGGATTCACTTCTGCTTGTCCACATACTTTATAATTGGCACTGGTTTTGCCTATTACATTGACCATAAATAATTTAAACAACCAAGCCAAGGCACCTCTGCTTGTGTCTTAAGGCACCTCAGGGTGCCACAACAAACAGTTTGAAAACCACTGGTCTCCATAGTTCATAAACATTCCCTAGATATATATTTCTCAATAAAAAATGCTATGTACACACAACCTTTATAGCTTTATTATATGTATAGATTTTCAACCAGAAAATGTTGAATATTTGTCGCTCTGTCCAGGGCCGGTGTAAGCCTTCTCAGCACCCTAGGCAAAACTTCAACCTACTCCCACCCCCCCACCAAAAAAATAAATCATGTGGTCCTCCTGGCCTCCCCAGGAAGGTGGGAAAGTCCCCTGCTTTTCCTGGAGGCCCTCTGCACCCTCCCCTTTGCCACCCACAACAGAGGAGGAGGGGGAAGCAATGTAGGGAAGTATGTCTCAAGGGAAAGTATGGAGGGGAGGTCTTAGAAGTTCCACAGTCGCCACCTGCATTAAGTACAACAAGAATCCTCATAGATATCCTTGATTTTTTGATTTGCAGACTTGGTGGCGCCCCCCCAAGATCCCAGCGCCCTAGGCAGATGCCTAAAGCTGCCTAATGGTAGAGCCGGCCCTGGCTCTGTCGATTTGTCACACTGTCGTGTAGTCATTATGTGGTTAAGTACACAGGTTCTCAAACTCAGTCTTTAGAACTCCCAGAATCACAAGTGAAATAATTGGCTCCACCTGTGGATCTTTTTAAATGTGTCAATGCGTTACGAATGCACCTGTGCAGCTGCCAGGTGACCTGGAAAACTGTTTGGGGTCCTGAGGACTGAGTTTGAGACCCACTGGTCTAGTAGCTTCATTTTTTAACCTTGAGAGCAGTGGTGTAAGTATAAATTTTACTCCCCCGAGCCAAAAAAGTTTCTGACGCTGCAGCCTGATCCGGGTAGCTGCCCGGGATTACCAGGCTGCACAGCCCCTCTCTACTTAGGGCTCCGCTGCCCAGCTGAAGTGCCTGCGCTCCCCGTGGCACCTTCCATCCTTCAGAACAATCAGTTCCTCCGCTTCCCGGCTGCCAGCTTCCCGCGGCACTTATTGGCGTCAGCACTGACTCCACCCCACCGACCGGAGCCACCGAAATGTTCATGGAGGCCACATCTCCACCTCCATTGCTCATGTCTCCAGCAGCAGGGTCCCCCGATAGCGAGTCACCTGCCCTGGCTCCTGGAGCGGCTGCTATTTCCGGGTCCTCAGGCAGGGGTGGATTACTCCCCTCCGGCCTGCCTAGGAGAGACTGCACCAGGCGCAGCAGTGTCCTGGATGGCAGCGCTCCCCGCAGACCCCATCAGCGCTGGCTCCTCCAAGCCACCGCGGGGTATGTGGTAGCTTAGTTACGCCACTGCTTAAGAGCTGTGGATGATATTTTCAAAATATATATAGATTGTCAGGACTCTAAAATTAAATATACTCCCAGTGACATTTTGTTCTTATTTACTTCTGATATAATTAATTTTAATGGGGAAAACTGTTGTTAGGAAGAGGCTGCACATATAGGTGCAGCACAGTCAGATATCAGTTACATTGTAACGTTTAAGTTATACTTTTACAGGTTCCAAAACTTACAGGTCCTCCAGGGCCTGGGGGCCCCCAAGGCCCACCTGGTCCTCCAGGACTTCCAGGACAACCAGGGGCTACAGGATCTTCAGGTGCAAGAGGAGAGCAAGGGCCTGCAGGAATCACAGGGCCAAGAGGATTTCCGGGTGAAGGTATTGAAGGCCCACAAGGGCCAAAAGGACTAACAGGACCAGAAGGGCCTCAGGGGCCTCAAGGTCCAAAAGGTTTTGATGGGTTACCAGGAGCAGAAGGCAGTCCTGGCATGGCAGGAACACCAGGTGTACCCGGAATAGATGGGAAGCCAGGCTTGCCTGGACCTCAAGGTGAACAAGGGTCCTCTGGACTTCCAGGACTTCCTGGACCAAAGGTAATACAGAGAAATGTGTGCATGTGTCTGGTTTGTGTGGGGGAAAAAAAATATATTTATATACTTACAGCAGATTCCAAGACTGTATTACAGTAACAAATAAAACTAAACACTGAAATGTTACAGAATATTTATTATGTAGAATGATACAGAATATTTATCTAATGAAAGTCATAAAAGCTGCTTCTTTGTGGCTGTACAATATCGTACATCATTGAATCAGGCCCTATATATATATATATATATATATATATATATATATATATATATATATATATATATATTTTAAAGGCAGGGCCGGCACCACCACTAGGCAAATCTAGGCATTTGCCTAGGGCGCCGGCCACTGGAGGGCGGCATTTTGTGCCGCCCGGGTACCTGTCCTACGGCGCTGTGTATTTAAATCTGGCGGCGGAGGCAGCGGGGGTCCCTGCAGTCCATTAAAAATCACGAGCGCTATCCGCCGGGCTATGCGGAAGCGCTTCTAGTTTGAAAACTCTGGCAGCACGGCGCACGCTGATCTCAGCCAATCAGCGTGCTGCCAGTGTTTTCACACTAGAAGCGCTTCCGCATAGCCCGGCGGATAGCGCTCGTGATTTCTAATGGACTGCAGGGACCCCCGCTGCCTCCGCCGCCAGATTTATTTAAACCGCCAGATTTAAATACACAGCGCCGCAGGACAGGTACCACCCCCCCCCCCCCCGGCACCGGGGTGCCCCCACCCCGACTCGCCTGGGGTGCTGTTTAAAGGTGGTTGAAGTCAGGGCTGGCTCTACCATAAGGCAGCTTTAGGCAGCTGCCTAGGGGCTCCAGAATGTGGGGGTGCCCCTGAGACTTTAACAAAATTAAGGATGACTCTGAGAGAGGCATCCTTGTTGAGCTTAATGCAAATGGCAGGTTTTAAACTTCTTAGTTGCCACCTCCATATTTTCACCTCAGGTTCTGGAAACTCGATATTGGTGTGTGGTTTGTGGTGGGAGAAGTAAGCTGAAGTTTTGCCTAGGGTGCTGAAAAACCTTGCCCTGTCCCTGTCTGCATTCAAGTTATCATCCCTGTTTCCTGACTACATTGAGTTTTAAAGTGGCCCTTCACCTCTGCTTTGTATGAGTGTAATATATCCTATACCTACTACATTATCAAGCCACAAGGATAACTATTATTTTTCATGATGCACTATATTCAAATGTAATAGAGTGTGGGATTCTGTAACTGCCAATATGTAGTATACTGTAGTAATGATTTTGCCTTATTAAACATTGTTACTTGAAATTTGACTGATAACTGTCCAAAATCTCTTCAGTTTCAGAATCTCACACTCAAATTTATTTGGCTCTATGGTTCAAAATTTTTATTAAAAAAATTAGTTTTGTGCTCTTTTTGGTGTAGAGCCGAGATCATAAGCCCAATATAATGGATATTACACAAGCAATTTAAATATTTGTTTAGCTATATTGGAGGTACAGTAAGGGTTTATTTGTGTTCACAATAAATGAGCAGGTGGTACACAAACTATGATTGCATATAACTTGTGCCTTTTTGGAAACTAACCATGGACTTGGAACTTAAAGACTTTGGGGTTATGGATTACAAAAGGAGTGGAGAATTGTTCTTAATGCTATTGGTTTATTTTTGAAGAATTATTACATTTATAGAATATGTGCAGATTCTCATTCCTGTATCACTATTTATTGTTTTTTTTCTGTAATAGTAGACTTCTATCAAGAGAAAAATAATGCATTAAGAGCTTCATCAAACAGCTTTGAGGGCTGTGGTGTATTTCGGCATGGCATGTCAACATTGACCACATCAACATTTATCATATCCATGCTTATTAAATGTTGACATATTAGAATGTTGACACAACAGTCCAGCTGGGACTTACCTGGTATTGAGGCTCTAACGGTGTCATCCAGAGGTGACATCAGAACTGAGAGTTCCTGCAGCACTTTCAGTTATAAATATTTAGAATCCATTCCCTAACTCTCCCCTTATTGACTGTAACTTCCCTTCTCATTAGCCTAACCCTAAACCAGGGCCACAACTAGGGGGACTAGGGGGTCGCATGCCCCTGGTGCTAAATGTGAAACCCATACATGCATGCTGGTGGATGTGGGATAAAGCTGAGCCAAATGCTTTGGCTCATGTGATGAAAATCCTAGTTTTAGCCCTGCCTAAAGCTCTCCTGATTGCCTTACCATAACCTCGCCTCCAGTACCCTGACTCTTCCTCGAACCCTAACCCTATAGTCCTGTTGCATAACACTAAACCACTGCTGATGGTCTACGCAGAATGTCTATTAAACTAAAATGGAGCTGAATATTGCCATACATGCTTCAAGAGGCAGCATATACAGGTGCTGCTTATACTGCTTTTACACTGCCCAAATGTACCTAGGTTATTGCACTTGAACGTGCAGAAACCCAGGATATTGTGCAGTGTAAATGCACCCAGTGGAAATCTGCCATGTCGAGCAACCCAGCATTTCAACACAGGTAGCGAGCGGTGTTGGACACAGATTCAACCTTGCTTGCGATGTAGTTTGAACAATAAACCTGGTCGAGCTGACCCGGGCCTGTTTTACTACAATGAAATAGCTGGTGCTGGGAGATGATCTCATCTGAAGCATCTGCTCAGGACCCACCTCCATTGCCAACACCTGACCAGCATTATGCCGGGCAGGGACAGCAGTGGAAAAGATTAGCAAGTCAGGTTACACCCGAGTTGTTGCCGGGAATAAAATCCTGGGTATGACCCGGCTATTTGGTGCAAAAGCAATTTTAATCAGGGCCATCTTAATGTATGTGCTTAACAAGCAGCTGCCCAAGGTCCTCCCATACTAGGGACCCTCCAGTTGGGGCAGATTGTGTTGTGGGCATCTGCCTCCTGAGCAACTTCTTGGGAGACGGTATAGAATGCTGCCTGGCCACCATGATTATAAATCACACACAAACATAGCGACTAGGCAGCATTCTCTTCCTGCTTACCAGCCTACAGCTAGACAGTGAATGGCTGTTAGCATGCTGATTGGTAGATGGCTGGAGCCATCCACCAATCAGAATCCAGCATTCTCTACCTGTCTCTTAGCCTGCAGCCAGACAATGAATGGCTGTCGGCATGTCAGTGGATGGCTGGAGCTATGCTGACAACCATTCAATGTATTGAAGTACATGGAGAGATGGTACAAGAGTACAGGAGAGGAATGTTAAAAAAAAATTCTTGTTTACATTATTTCCCGTTAATGGGTGTCGGTGCAAAAGCATTGCTTTGCACGGGGCCTACAATGTTATTAAGATGGCCCTGGTATTACTAACACTAGATGTACTATAAAGAAATTCACTTCCAGTGTCTTAATGGAATGTTATATGTATCTAATGTTAGAATTAAATGTATTATTAACTAATTGCCAATGTATCCATTTATAAGTGCATTAATTGTGTAGAAGATACAGAGTCAATTGACACATCATAGAGAAAAATATACTCAATATGAAAGTGAATTTATAGGGGTATATTTAATTCCAAATGGCAAGCTATGACGGGCAGCAGTGCCAATAGCTCGCCATCATAGCTTGCGGGTCAGTATTCAACCGACCCCCATCACTCGCCGTTTCCACCTCGCTGGTTCTCCGGCATCCCTGGCACCACACCCAGTGGTGCCGGATTCAGCCCTGGCCCTTGCATGGCCTGGTGGGACCCTTTTATTGGGTGTTTCCTACTCCCTCAGGGACCCCAGGCAGGGCTGACAAGTTAGGAGGTTAATGTGACAGTCCGTGGACCTATAAAAGTGTCCCCTGGCTGTGGCATTACCCTACTAACCATTGGAGCACAGTTCTGTTTGCAGGAGTATGGGGAACTCCTACTTATTTGTCCCCCAGATTTTTGGCACCAGGACCAGTCCAAGAGCACAGTGCTTGTTTTAAAAATTACCGGGAACCCCTAGTGAATTTTTCCCCATATTTTTGGAACCAAGACCGGCTCAAAGAGCCCGGGGGTGGTTATGCTCAGGAGGGGGGACCCCCACACCATTTCTCTTTTACTATTTGTACACTTTTCCAGACAAAAGTATTCCCATGGTTCATCTCAGTGGCAACAGGAGGTGTACAGCAAGTACGTGCAATAAGAAACCTCTGGTTTTGTCACAGTGGACATCTATAATCATTACTTAATTGACATTTCCATTTGGTCTGCTGTGGGAATAAAGATCACTTTTTGTATATGACACCTCACAATATAACATTATGTCAGGGTAATTTGACTTTAACATTCATTACTAATATTTAAACCACATCCCTACACTTTTGTGGGGCGTAAGTATACACACATGGATGCATGACACAAATACTATTGGTTATTTTTTTTTAGCTGTTGAAATATAGAAGTAAGTTGACTCTTAGCTTACAATCAGTGAGCGAATGGGTTCAAACATAAATTGACCTTGTTGTGTTTAAGTGGATTTTATGTTTTAATATGATGTAGGAATTTAATTAACTTACAGTATGTATTTTTTTTAATCCAACAGGGAGAAAAAGGAGACATTGGGGAGCTTGGACTCCCTGGGGTTAGAGGACTACATGGTGAAAAGGGGGATCAAGGCCCTCCAGGGGCACCAGGGCACACCGGAGTCACATGCTGTAAAGTGAGTACCTGATCTGTGATTATAGTATTACAGAGTAATGAAACAGTGAGGGATGTTACATAAGGCCCGATGCTGATCTGATGCACGGTCCCTTTCGTGGTCTAGCAACTGGGAAGCCGCTGTATCGCATGCGAGGCTGCATGTGATACCTCGACCAAGTGTATGGCCATCTTTAGAAATAATATAAACTTTGACTGGATAAGTAATTACAGTATTTGACCATTAAAAATTGAAAGTAAGCTTTGTTCATATTTAAATTGCTAGTGATATTGCTCTGTTCTTTCCTATCTTCTTATTTTGCTTTCTTTACTCGTTTTCAGTTATTTTCTTCTATACAACCTAATTATTGGTTGTATTTTTGGAGCTCATTGTGGGCGGGATGCACTAATATCCAAGCCCCCTCTTTGCCGCACATCACAGGCTACCGCAGAGATACTTATCGCATATGCACTAACATGCGATAATTTTTGCAAAGGACAGCTCTTGTGCTAAGAGCTGTCCTTTGCATTGCGCCGGTGATGTGCAGCGGGTCCCCAGTGGCTCCCCCTCCCTCCCTTACCCAGCTGCTGATGGTGATGCTGGTCGCTGAGTCTGCAGGGCTCTCCTCCTCCTCCCTGCACCCAGAAGAGGATGTACAGTGCAGGGAGGAGGAGGTCACTGGTCCAGGCAGCACAGCAGTGCAGGGGAGGATATCAGCGGGGTCCGTGCAGGGTGGCGGTGGTCGTGTTAAGAAGCCCATAGGCTCCCGGCGTGTGGGTTTTCCTGCATATGAAAATGCGGTAAAAACCCGATAACAGGCCATACAGAAAGACTGTAGAAGCCAGCTTGTCTGGCTGAAAACAGCATAAACTCACCTGGCTATTGGCAGGAATCCTTAGCTCACACACTTGATCTGGGCCCGGGGGTTCGGCTTATCTTGATTGACGGGTTGGCTGATTTGAATGACGGTTCAGGATAGGCTGGTTGAGGTCAGAGGTGGAGATTGATGGGGTGATGTTCTTGCTTCCAGAAGATTCTGTCTCTTGCTTCAGGAAACGTTGGCTGTTGAGTACAGAACAATTATTAGCCTGTGTTAGAGATCTATAATTCCTTTATATACTTCTCTCCCTATCTCTTTCCTTTTAACTCTATTTCTTCCTACTCTTACTGCTAGTCTATAACTCTATTACTTTAACAACTTTCCCTGCTTTCTATATTTCTTCTTTAAGCGTCTGTGACTGTTAATATGGCTGGCAGACCTAAGCGCGCTGCGGGGGCTCCCGCCAGGTACGCTGCGCTCAGTGAAAATGCAGGGTCTGTTCGGGCCAGAGCTAGGCCTCCTTGCAGGGGCGAGGAGAGGGGGCTATCCCCCTCTCCTCGACGGAGGGCTGCCGGAGCGCAGGCGGGACCGCCCGCTCTGTCGGTCGCCGTGTGTAATCAGGGCATGTCAGGGCGGCGTGGCGGTGCTGCCGGAGGCTCAGGAATTCCTCCGGCAGCCCGCTCACGTCAGTCAAGGGCGAGGGGGCGAGCGGATGGCGGTCATGAGCCGGCACCCGTCCCCACTGTGCCTCGCCGCGTCACGCGGCGGAGCTCAGGCGCTAGGCCTGAAGCATCCGCCGCTGCAGGGGATGCGGTAGGGGCAGGGCTACGAGCGGGGAGACGGCCTGCGAAGTCAGGCCAAAGGGGGAGAGCGACGGGGACGCTGGCGTCAGAGCCGGCGTCCGTCCCTCCAGACGCAGCAGTCAGCCGGGTCAATAAGCGGAGCGCAGGCGCTAGGCCTGTCGCTGCCGCATCATATACAGGGAGGATTGGTGTAAAACAAAGGGCACAGCGCAGCGGTCAGAGGACCGGTGCGCGCCCACATCAGAATAAAGATGGCACAGTGCCTATGAGCGCTGGAGGTAGTGGGTTTGATGGTAGGAGGAAAAGAAATGGCCGCAGGGGTGATACTAACCGCAGTCAGGAGGGTGTTGCAGGCACTTCTATGCCTGGAGCGCCCTCTGCTGGAGAAAGGGAGAATAGCAGGAGGTCCCATAGAAAAGAAAAAAAATAGCAATGTAGCAGCAGCGCCATCTGGTGGCATTAATTATAATGGCAACCCCAGGGGGAAATTTATAGAGGACATGAGACATAAGTTAACTCATGCCGAATTTGAAATGTTTAAGTCGGCCGTAGCTACATGGCAGGATAATAGTGAGGATTCGGCCGAATCAGTATCCTCATGCGGCGAATCAGATGAAGTGGATTCGCAGAGCAGTGAATCCGGTATGCAAGAGCAAGCCACCTTTGCTGGGTCAAACGGAGAAGGTGGGGTTAGTGAAGGGGACCTGCAAAGTGATTCGGGAATGAATCCGGTAGAAGGAGTTAGAAAATCTAACGCCAGATCTAGACGGACAGCGAGGAGAAGGTTGGTCGCGGAGAAGGCAAGGGAGACCGATATGGCGCCACAAGGGGCCAGAACGCAACCGGGACGCTCATATGCGGACGCGATTGCAGGGAGAAACACAGAAAGTAACACCGTGTCATTAGACACATCGGCGCTTACATCTATATGCGCAGCGGTGGTGTCGGCAGTGGCTCCTCTGTTAACCACCGGGACAGGTGGGCAGGGGGAAACTGACCCTCCGGCAACTTTGGGGTCAGTATCCGACCTCATAGCCAAAGCGATAGCTCCGACTATTACTGCGGCGCGAGGGGGAAATGTCATTTCCTCTGCTGAAAGGGTATCGCCGAATGTCCCAACCGTGATGGGGGTTGTTAACGAACCTCTATTGACAGGTCAGGATTCCGCCGAGCGAGCCATGGAAGGACATTCTTCAAGTCGAGGAGGAAGTGATCGTAGAAGAAGGAGGGCAACATCATCTGATACGGGTGAGTCCACGAATGATCCTGACTGGACTGAGGATGATAATGCAGGGTCCAGCAGTGGGGGGTCAGAGGTTTCATCGGTAGAGAAGAAAGCTAAGCGGAAAAGATCTGCAAAGTCTCGTAAGAGACGGCGCAGAAATGAAACCTCTGATTCCTCATTGGCATCGACGTCTTCCGAAGATAAGTCATCTTCGGACGGCGTCGTGAGGAGACGAAGGCGGAAGAGGCGTAGGGAATATAGGTCCCATAGCTCCGGGTCCTCCAATGTATCGGTTGAGTCTGATGCAGTGCAGTGTGCGAACACCGCTGTTAAGCGGGGTTTGCGCCCTAGGGCTAGAGATAGGATCAGAAAAGGGCGCTATGTAGATATCTTTGCTTTAACAAGCAAGGATAGGCGGGCCCTTCTAGCCGCAAGGAAGAAAGGACCCGCTAGCGAGGATGCATTTCGCACTTATAACAACTGGGTAAGAGGCATACTAATTTTTGCGGCCTGTTATTTAGAGACACATCCAGATGAATATGTGAACCTGGTGAGATACCAGTTCCTTATTCATAAACTCTACACCTCTTACGTCGGTCCCGGTTGGCGGGTCTATGACGAAGAGTTTAGGAGGAAACAGCATGGCCGGGAGGTGTACGATTTTGGTAAGAAAGACTTAGAATTATACGGCGAAGTTGCCGAATCAGCTACACCTATTAGGGCTCCTGAGAATAAGGGGTGGGTAAGGCAGTATGGGAGCAGGCCTTACAATAATATTAATAAGGGAAGTAATACGAAGCATGGCCATGGTAGGTGCTACTCATTTAATAATGGGCAATGCAACCTGGGTAACCGGTGTCGTTTTCGGCACCTTTGTATCAGATTGCACAAAACCTCCAACTGGTGGGGGAGGTGGGGCTCAGTCCGCGACGAAACAAAGCCGCGGTCCAGCGGCACCTGTCGTTGGATAGAGCCCCAACTCCAATTGTATTGGTCAGGATGTTACCATGGCTGGAACGGTATCCGGACAGAGATGGAGCAAGATTTTTGCAGTCCGGATTTTCAGAAGGTTTTCAATTACCTGTTTCCGCTCCAATTAGTACGGGTAGTAAGGGAAACTTACGCTCCGCCATGGAACACCCTGACATAATATCACAAAAAGTTGAAGCCGAGGTAAAACTAGGTCGCATGGCAGGCCCGTTTTCAACACCACCAGTTGAGGGACTAATTTTGTCCCCTATTGGGGTGGTTCCCAAAAAAGTTAAAGGAAAGTTCAGGCTGATTCAGCATCTTTCTTGTCCTAGAGGGTCGTCTGTCAATGACGCCATCAATGACGATTTGTGCACAGTTAATTATTGTTTGTTTGAGGATGCTATAGACATCATTCAAAAAATTGGTCCTGGCGCCCTCATGTGCAAATTGGATGTTGAATCAGCTTTTAGACTATTACCTTTGCATAAGAACGCATTTCAATACATGGGATTTAAATTAAATGGGGGCTTTTACATAGATAAATGTTTGCCCATGGGTTGCTCCATTTCATGTGCTTATTTTGAGCGCTTCAGCACATTTTTGCAGTGGTGCCTGCAGGAAGTGTCGGGAGTCGACAGCATTACTCATTATTTGGATGACTTTCTTTTAGTGGGTCCTCCAAATTCTGACCTGTGCCTTAGTTTACTAGAAGCAGCGCTTGAGTTATTTAGGGATTTCGGGGTTCCCGTGGCAGGGGAAAAAACCGAGGGACCTACTACTGATTTGGTGTACCTCGGAATTGAAATTGATTCCGAGCTAGGTCTGTGTAAACTTCCACTAGATAAAGTACACCGGTTACATGACGAAATAACTTATGCCATCGCGGCTGCTAAGTTAACACTTAGACAGGCTCAATCTTTATTGGGCCTGTTTAATTTCGCATGTAGAGTTATACCCATGGGCAAAATATTTTGTAGAAAGCTGCAGCGAGCGACCGTCGGGATTCGCAAACCCCACCATTTTCTACGTCTATCTTCAGAAATGAAGAGGGATCTGAAAGTGTGGGAAATGTTTCTGGATAATTTCAACGGCATATGCATATGGCAAGCTCCAGCCGTTGCAAATGCGGAGTTGGAATTATATACAGATGCTGCAGGATCTTCCGGATTCGGCGCATTTTATGCGGGACGTTGGTGCGTAGAGGCTTGGCCCGAATCTTGGGCACGAGACGGCATGACCAAGAATATGCTATTATTCGAAATATTTCCAATAATGGTCGCCTTAGAGCTCTGGGGCGCAGAATTGGGAAACAGGGAGGTTGTCTTTTGGTGTGATAACTTAGGGGTGGTCCAATCCATTACACAACTAAGGTCAACCTCTCTCCCAGTTTTGCGTATTCTAGCACGGATAGTGATGATGTGCTTGGCGAACAATATTACGTTGCGAGCCAAGCACGTCCCAGGCGTACTTAATGAAGTAGCGGATGCATTGTCCCGTTTCGAATGGGTAAGATTCAGGCAACTTGTGCCGTTAGCCCAGAAGTATGGTGAACAATGTCCATCTTTTTTATGGCAGGTGCCTCTGGAGGGGTAGAGGAGCTGGCCCTGCGGTCGCTAGCGCCAGCTACATTTAGAGCTTATCTGGCCTCATGGGAGCGCTGGAGCGAGTTCATGCTTGAACAGGGTGGCACAGGTAAGAGCTCTAAGCGTCTTATTAATGCCTATGTATGGAGCCTGTACACGGAGGGTAAGTCCAGAAGTTTTGTTGGACGCTCTCTGGCAGGCATATCATTCTTTTTGCGTCTTGGTGGGAAGAGAGACATCACCAAGTCTTTCTTGCTTTCCAGGATGCTTAAGGGATGGGCCAGAGCCAGGCCGGTTTTGCCCGACAGGCGACGGACGATTGATGCCAGCCTGTTGCGTCGAATCTCGAGGTCCCTAAGAGTAATTTGCTCAAACGATTACGAGGTTCGACTTTTCAGGCTGGCCTTTGCCATGGCTTTCCATGGGGCGTTCAGAGTAGGCGAATTGGTGTCCGCAACCAGGGCATCTCCCTCGCCTATGCTGTTCGGCCATGTCGACGTGCACCACGACGGTTTATGGTGCAAGATACAGCGCTCAAAGACTGATGTAGCGGGCAGGGGGCAATGGGTCCATTTGGGTCGGAGTGGCGACCGCCGGATCTGTCCGGTGGCGGCGGCTCTGGCTTACGTGGAGTTACGGCCCCAATTGCCCGGGGCCTGGCTGATGCACATCGACGGGTCCCCCCTTACTAACTTCCAGTTCAGGTCGGTTTTCAGGCGCTGTATATTGCATCAGGGTCTTTCTCCAGCCGACTTTGGGACACACTCTTTCCGTATCGGCGCCGCTTCGGCAGCCGCTGCGGCGGGTTGGTCTCAGGTCGACATACGAGCACTCGGAAGATGGCGGTCTGGTGCATTTAAGCGATACATCAGGCCGACATAGTCCAGTGAGCCCATTTGAGGAGTAGCCGCTCGCCCAAACACGCTTTAGTGTTTGAGGGGCCTTGAGGAATTTTTTGTGTTATCACCAGTCTTAAATTAGGCTCTAGCCAACTGGTGGAAGATTTGTGTTTTTTGCCTCAAGTCAAATCGGGTGACACCCCCCCCCCCCCCACCATAGAATAAGAAACAACAGGAAGAGATTATACATAATTCAAGCGGGTCTAATAATCAATTAGTCTTAAATAGATCACCCAAATCACATCCCTATTAGTATCAACAATTTTAATATAGAACTGCAAAATCACCTTTAAGGGAATCTCCCGGGCCCCCCTTTAAAATTTTGCCAGATGTTTGCCATTATTTCAAATTTTCTAACGGTATATATCACTTCAACTTACAGGTCAACGCTTGGACACCAATATGATTTGGATGGTGGGGCATTCATTTATTTATTGGTTGTCCTTGTCCCAGGTAACCACGGATACGGAACGTTTCCCTGAGACGCGATTTATCCGTTGGCTGGGGCGTAGAGGTATGAGATGGTCCGCGTTGAGGGGTCTCTTGGATGAGTCAGTTAGGGCGTTTGGTTACCCAATTTTTGTCATCATCCACTTGGGGGGCAACGACCTCACGCATAATTCCGGTCTCAATATTCGATTTGAGATTAGGAATTTATTGCTGGACCTGATCAGAGAATGGAGATTTTGCCGTTTCTTCTGGTCAGAGATTATACCTAGGAGGGTTTGGAGAGATGCACTCAATCCGGGCGCCATTGATTTGGTACGTAGGCGGATCAATTCCGTAGTCGGCAGGGCTATAGTAACGGAGGGCGGAGTGGTCGTCAGGCACGAGGCCACATCCTTTAGAAACGAGACCCTGTACAGGCCGGATGGGGTGCACCTCTCTTTAGTCGGGATGGATTTGTTTTTTCAGAATCTAATAGACGCATTGAGAAGTTTAGAGTTTTAGTTGAGAGAGTATTTGGAATTAGGTTGGTGGCGGGTCAGTTCAAGTTGAACTGATATGGCGGAAAGAACGGTAGTTAAATTAGAGCTGTATTTACACTTAGCTGGTGGTTGATGTCGAGATGTGGGCATCACCGATCCAGGTGGGCCCGCATCTGGACCTTAACGATCATCTACTTCGGATAGCGAAAATTCTTGCGGACATTTGTAGTTGAGGGCAGGTGGCCCAATTTTTTGATGACTCGGGCAGAGTGGTCAACCCCCTGACCTTAAGGGCAATTGGCCCCTTTTGAAAAGTCCGCTTCATAATTGAGCCGTTGTCTTGGACGCTGGCAGGTGGCCGGTCCTTGGCAATTAAGGGCAGGTGGCCCTTAGATCCGGAGTTTGTTATTTTTATTACTTTGTTATTTTTCAGCAATGTTATTTATCTTGCATGCCGTTCTTTGCCCGCCACCTTAGTTAGAGCAGGGACATAAATTTTAGTTAGATTCAAATAGGCCGCCCCTGCTCAAAATAAATAAGCCGTCCCCTTTAAGCCCATTCAGTTGTACGCGTCTTTATTTCTTAGATAAGTGGTGTGAGTGTGGATGAATGCCTATGTCTGTGTGGAGTTTAAGACTGTAGAAGCCAGCTTGTCTGGCTGAAAACAGCATAAACTCACCTGGCTATTGGCAGGAATCCTTAGCTCACACACTTGATCTGGGTCCGGGGGTTCGGCTTATCTTGATTGACGGGTTGGCTGATTTGAATGACGGTTCAGGATAGGCTGGTTGAGGTCAGAGGTGGAGATTGATGGGGTGATGTTCTTGCTTCCAGAAGATTCTGTCTCTTGCTTCAGGAAACGTTGCCCTCCCGCCCGCCCCATTTATTAGTTAGAATTAGTTTTTGAGAAGTCGTTTGCATTTAGTCGTTTAGTTGTTGTCGGCTTATTTTTGTCTTGGCGGAAAGAACGGTAGTTAAATTAGAGCTGTATTTACACTTAGCTGGTGGTTGATGTCGAGATGTGGGCATCACCGATCCAGGTGGGCCCGCATCTGGACCTTAACGATCATCTACTTCGGATAGCGAAAATTCTTGCGGACATTTGTAGTTGAGGGCAGGTGGCCCAATTTTTTGATGACTCGGGCAGAGTGGTGAGCTCTGCCTTAGTGATATTTGCGAGGTCAGGGGCAGAAGCAGAAGGTCAACCCCCTGACCTTAAGGGCAATTGGCCCCTTTTGAAAAGTCCGCTTCATAATTGAGCCGTTGTCTTGGACGCTGGCAGGTGGCCGGTCCTTGGCAATTAAGGGCAGGTGGCCCTTAGATCCGGAGTTTGTTATTTTTATTACTTTGTTATTTTTCAGCAATGTTATTTATCTTGCATGCCGTTCTTTGCCCGCCACCTTAGTTAGAGCAGGGACATAAATTTTAGTTAGATTCAAATAGGCCGCCCCTGCTCAAAATAAATAAGCCGTCCCCTTTAAGCCCATTCAGTTGTACGCGTCTTTATTTCTTAGATAAGTGGTGTGAGTGTGGATGAATGCCTATGTCTGTGTGGAGTTTAGGATATTCTGGTTACGATTCCGTGAGGGAGCAGCCGAGTCTGTGCTGGTGGGAGTTGATGCATCCTCCATGGTGGGCATTGCAGGGGCATGGACGCTAAATTGCATCATTGCAGCCACATCCTCACTCTACAATGCCGAGATGACCGGCATTGTAATGTGGGGGCAGGCTATGATGATGCGATTCAGCAGGAATTGCAGCATCTTCCCCCAGACTGCCCATTGTGTGGCCAGGTGTAATGGGCACATGAGGGGGGCTGGGTGCGGCAGGACCCGGGAGACTTGCAAGCAGGGTCAGGAGAGTAGGAAAGTATACTATAAGCCATACAGTATAAACAAATATGTTATTCAAACTGGGTTTCTACTACTACTGTATAATTACTATACCGGATTAATTTCTTTTTTGGAAGCTAATTGAGTAAAAAATGAATTGGCAATGTCTGAAATGCATTAGCATTACTGTGTGTGTGTGTGTGTGTGTGTGTGTGTGTGTGTGTGTGTGTGTGTGTGTGTGTGTGTGTGTGTGTGTGTGTGTGTGTACATATAGTAACCTTTATATATGCCATCAGAATAACATTTCTCAAGGGCAACTTTAGTATTGGACCAAAACACTATGGCAGTTTCCTTGGTTTATAATGGTGAAAGTGGCTGCATACAGAGATGCTGAAGTGCTCATAGGGCAGTTGTTAATAGTGCTACTGATGGCATATATAAAGGTTACCATCTGAATACAGACATTTTATAGCATTTTATAGAATGCAATTGATAACTCAAATGTAGGTACCACCCACACTACCCTCAGAGGCACTTATGTATTATATAGATTCCCTTCTGGACTTGCAACTTGGTGGGAATGCTATGCTATTACTGATGCCTGTCCTTGTGTTCCCTCCTATATCCCTAGAGATTGTAAGCTTGCAGCAGGGCTCTCCTACCTCCAAGTCTGTCTGTTGTTTGTTACCCAGTTTGTTCATTCAGTGTTGTCAACATTTGTGAAGTGCCATGGAATCTGCTGCGCTATATAAAAAACTGGAAATAAATATATAAATAAAACATAAAAAATGTAAGAGCTGATCATTTGCCATGGCACACTTTTCCACTTTCTCACCTCCTCACTCTTATCACTGCTTCATACATCTGCCCCCGTTCCACAACAAGGAATAAAATTATGGAAATAAAACTAACACTTTTTCTTTTCACTATATACCCAGGGTGATATGTCTCCTGAACCATATGTTCAAATCCCTGGGCCTCCAGGATCAAAGGTAAGAACATCAGCGTAGTCCAGTGGTTCCAAAACTTTTTTAAATCACAGCACCCCAGAGTATCAGAATTTTTTTGCAGCAACCCTAGGCTAAAAGTTTCTCATAGAGAAAGTCACATTCTGGACAACACAAGCGTGTCCGGACCTAGGTTTTTATTAAATTAGGTTTAAGTGGGTTTAATTTGTAGATTGTTCCCATACGAAAAGCAGTGACACCAGAAATACATAACATTAAATGATACCATTAGGCAAACTTTTTAAATTAAAATAGATAACTTATCGGCATATTTATGTGAGTATCCTGCAGAACCTAGTATAAGGAGAAATATGAACGGGGAAGGGACAAAGGAGCTAAGGAATATAGTTAATTTTCAAAGTTACGCTCTTGGCAAAACAGATGTTCCTCTCTCTCTCTCTCTCAGGGCTAGATTCTCTAAGCTTCAAAAGGGATTAAATGGAGAGTGATAAACAGCCAGCCAATCAGCTCCTGCCTGACATTTTTCAAACACAGTCTGTGACATGGCAGGTAGGAGCTGATTGGCTGGCTGTTTATCACTCTCCAGTTTATCACTTTTGAAGCTTAGAGAATCTGGCCCTCAATGAGGCCCATTTATCACTTAATATTTGTGACTAACAAGTGTTTTGGGAGGTTAACTGCAAATATTAAGTATCATCTAAATATAAGATGAAGGGACTGCAGCAGGAATCTCTTACCCCTGCTGTGATCCCTCCTGCCCTGCCGCCACCCGCCTCCCCCATTGGTTTCTATGGGGGATGCAATGCTGCCTGATGTGTCAACATCAGGCAGCCTCACGTTGGGATCTAGGGGTACCGCCATTCTGATCGCATTGCGCATGCGTTCCAGTAGTAAATGGGCCCCAATAGGAGACACTGGATAAGAGGTAGGAGAGCATTTCATTATTTCTGTGGAAACAAATCAATATCCTGTGAAGAGATCAATAACTGAGTCAGGGGTTTTACCGGATTCGTTTTTCCATTATGAGAGAATATCAATGACCAGGGAAAGTCCAGCTGTAGTTGATCTCACAGTTGTGTAGTGCTTTCGGCACAGAGTAGAGTTTTGTTCATATTTAAAGTGTCAGGATGGACTTCTTTTGGGAACAGCTGGAATGTTTCCATAAGAATTTAATATGCAATGTGGAAGATGCTGAACAATGTGATAAGAAGATTAGGAGTTTAGGACTGAGAGTTTGGTGAGCTTGGTCTAAGGGGAGCTGCACTTTGGAGCTGTCGGTCAAAAGTTGGAGGATAAGCCTTCTCATTTGCAAAGAAATCAGATATTTAAAGAGTTTTTGAACCATTTCCAAAACATAGGTTGCTGCATCTTTATCTTTTCTCTAAATTCACAATCTGAACTTATGACAAGTTAAAATATTTTCTGAATTTGGCGCATTCCAAGTCTAAAACTTCTTGGAGTTTGCAAAGGTTGTTTGATTTCAAATTCACCTAAAGGAAGGCACCTATAAAGAGGAGGTCTCCATTTTTAGGTTAAGGACATTCAAAAACTAAAAATGTTAAGGTAATTTTTGCAGAAACTTATTATTACCATTATTATAATTATTATTATAATAATAATAATTATTATTATTATTATTATTATTATTATTATTATTATATATTTAAATGGTGCCACAACGGTTCTGCAATAACTATAAAGTACATCTTTTTTTTTTTTTTATAGCACAATATCAATAATCATTAGGGTGGCAGAAACCAAGGTTAGAAAATAGACTCAAGAGAGGGAAAAGCATATGAGGGGAGAAGGCCTTGCTCATGAGAGCTTACATTGTAAAGGTGAAGGACAGACAGGGGTGACACAGATGATGAGAAAGACGTGAGCATGTAACATAGGATTAGGTTGAGAGATGATTAGGTTTGATGAAGTTATGGGTCATGAGAGGCAATTTAAAGTTTTGTAGGGTGGTGGAGAGTCTGAGGGGGAGAGGTAGAGCATTCCAAAGTTAGGAAGCACTATGGCCAAAATCTTGGAGGCAGGAACAGGAGGACATAACCAGTTGGCAGGAAAGATGGCATGAATTTGTGTAGTAAAGAAAGCAGGTTAAACTGAACCAAATCTGGGATAGATGCTTTATAAAAAGAGATACATTAGCTTCCTTATCAGTAATACTCGGTGATTTACAAATTTGATCATTTTTGTGTTATGCTCTCTCATGGGAGTAAAAATAGTTACAGTAGTAGTTTCTCTGATGTCCAGATACAGTAAGAGATAAAGGGGCTGTAATTGGAAGCAAGTACTTGCTATCCACTGTATAATACAAAGGTTCCCTCTAGTGGTAAATTATGGTAATAAAATATGCCAACTATCCAGCAAACGGCTCTTGATAGGAATATATAAACTGAGCTCTGATTCATATTTAATGTTCTACTTAATAAAAAGTGGTGAAATTGCCTTTGGGATATCAGTGCTTTAATCAGTAAAGCAATGTTTCTGTATTTATTTCAACATTAGTACCTCGACAGGGGGTAGTCAATTAGGTAATTCATTAAGCACACTTTGTAATTATTTTGCGGACGGTTTTTAGTCACCTTTTGCCAATGCAGTTTCACTTTTTGAATCTAACTAAATTTACTAAAACAAGTAATTTGTCGATCCACGTGTTTTTTGACCATGCCAAATTTTTCGACAGTCGAAAAATCGGCACTTTAATTGAATAGGTTGACTGTAAATTCGACCGACAGTAAAAATGGCACTTAATTGAATACACAGAAACACACACCCCAAGCAACACAGGACAAGACATCTTTCACAGTTGCAAAAGACATCGGTAAGAGTTCTGCATGGCGCATTTGTGATATCTCTAATATCTACTGTGGTACCATGTGTACATATTTAGGTGCAAATGTCAATATAAACAGGGAGTATTATATGAAGCAAAAAAAAAGGTTTAATAAATATATCCCTTATAGATAGCTGGTTAAAACCCTGAATAGCACAACATGGCAATTTAAAATAGATAAGGCGTCCATTATCATATTGTGACACACATGTCATTTTAAGCTAGCTTACCACTTAAAAATAAACACAGAGGCAAGAAATAATCAATGCGGACAGTCGGACACCAACTGCTAGATTTCAAAAGGTCAACGAGCATTTATTGGTTTGGTGACCTGGTTTATGTTAACTGTAGAGGATGGCATAGAAAAGGTTCTACCAAAAGCAAGCACCAGTCAACTATATCATAACTCGAAATAACAAGGAGGGGACTTACCACCGCCTCCTAACTGCATATACTGCATTGTTCAGGACTCGCCGCCCTTTATTCTGGCAAAGCAATGGACGCTTCTCACACGGGAATGCCCTTTGTCCACCCGCATGGGAAGGGCACAGATGTCCTCCTTCCAAAAGGGGGTGCCCCACAATGACCGCTTATGCAAGACTTTGACCGCTGGCTGGTAGTAACTGCCCACCCATCTGTATTTCCATATCAAAACCAAATTAGAGAAGCACAAAATGAAAAACCAGAATGGGTGGGAGGGGCTTCCAAAATGGCAAAGAGTAAGTGGTACCACCTGACCTGTCATAATATATCCTTTACACTAGCTACACCCACTACACTCCTCATAGGAAAATAACGTACCACCTGCCTAAAAAGGCCAAACCACCTTAAAGCTAAACTAGCACTAACAATACTTTTTACAAAGTGTCCCAAAATATAGGGCTCTTATATGGCTTTGTGCTTCTGCAGCCCGAAGCCAGTTTATGCATAGATTCAAAGATAGTAAGAGGAACTTTAGGGTCACTGGATCAAGCACAGCAATAGTCAGCTTAGAAGGACAAAGTGTCCCGTGATAAACTCTGTGCCACAGAGTAGTGTAGAGACATTGGGTTGTGCAACATTGTGGAAGCAATATAGTTATAGTAATTTACAAGAAGGACAGTGTGTGTGTGTGTGTGTGTGTGTGTGTGTGTGTGTGTGTGTGTGTGTGTGTGTGTGTGTGTGTGTGTGTGTGTGTGTATAAAATCATATTAACTGCCTCTAACAGGAGGGGAGTTGTGAATAATTTGCTTTGTATTGGCTAAGGTAGCAGCTCTGTGTAAATATGGGCAGAAGATTGTGTCCCAGACCCATAGCAAATGATTAATGCTATAACCTCCCAGACCTCTACTAACCATTCTAGGGCCAGGGCAGTATTTAGAGCATGCTCACTAGCTCTGGAGAAGCCACCACTCACCTCCAGGCCCCATAGCACATGCACTCTCTGTAGTTCTGCTACTGTTGGGGGGGGGGGGTATTCAATTAGTGCCCTAGTCAGTGTGGCCACTCAGTATTGAATTCCGTGCATTTTCGCCCATTTCTGAGTCCACTCTCATCCATGACATTTGACTTTTTGGGGGTTAATTGGTTTGATTAAAGATAGACCCAAAAGCTGTCAAAAATGCCCACAAATCCACAAATTTAACCAATAGTGGTCAAAAACATGTGGATCGATCTTAGACCTTCACAGATTTTTTGAACAGGCGAAAAATCACAACGGGCATTAAATAGGCCGAATCAAATTCCCAAAAATTGTAGATTATTCATCTGGTTGAAAAATCCAGCAATGAGTGAATACCGCCCTATGTAGTAGATGGGATTTTCGTGTGACATTTTACTGTTGAAATACTGCAAATTTTGCAGAACTAACGTACAATGCAATGCACATACTGCTCCTACAGAGGTACTTTCAAAGATTTGAAGTGGGCATGCTCTAAGATAAAAATTTGGAACATAAGTAAGGAAATGCACAGATAAAGAAGCACTGAGACTGCAGACTTTACTTTCCATATGATTAATTATCTACTTACCTTTCACTGACTGACCAAATGTCTTATGTGCTTTATTTTCAGGGAGAAAAAGGAGAGGCAGGAGAGGTTTGTATATAGAAACATGTGAAACAATATATTAGGTCAACTATGCAAGCCCTATATAAGCAAAGGGGCCTAATTCATGTTTGCATGGAATTGCAAATTCATATGCAACAGGGTTAATCTGTAGGAGATAGATGCCAAATGCATGCATTTCGGAGATCCAAATGCAGTGTGTGAGGATGCAGCCATGGATCAACATTGCAATGTTTCCTGGCACAAGTCAGCCTGAATAAGCGTAATCTTGCTCAGGCTGTTCACCGGAACTGGTGAACAGGGGCATTGGATTTATATTTAAGCCATCGTGTTCATGTAATAGTCTGAATTAAGACCAAGGTCAGCAGTAACTTGGCTTGCATCATATAATTAACCCTGTAGACAGCAGAGTATGTCTGAGCATTTTCCTGTGAGTGGGATTTGATGTCAACGGTTCCATTTTCACTTAAAATTGCAAATGGCGTCATTAAGACCCAAGCACCTGCTGGAAGCATTGTAAAAAAAGTCATATGTAACTCTGCAGTTAATGGAAATGTTCTATTGTATGCCCATTAGTGAACATTCCCACTGTATAGGTGGACCGTATGCATTCATTGTTTATTAAATCAATCAAACACAGATTTTAAGTTAGCAATGTTTTATAGGAGTATTTTATGTTATCTATTCACAGAGTTATATGGTGAAGCCATGCATGGTCTCACCCAATAGGGGTGTGTTTTAGGCAAATTTGCAAGTGATTTGGATCAATGAATTGGTTGTATGGCTTTTTGTGTTGTGATTGTCCATTTAAAAATCTTAACTCGTTTGAACGAATGGAAGCCATCTTTCTAATTAGAAATGTGTTTTTTTTCATACTTGAAGGGGTGTGGTAGCTGTAATGAGAAAAATGAAACACAAGTTGGGCTCCCAGGTCCTGTAGGACCCCAAGGTCCACCAGGGGCACCAGGACCTCCTGGTCCTCCGGGACCAACTTCTCACTCTGAAACAAACCTCCCACCAATGTACCAACAGGTAAGTGGGATCAAATAGGAATTTGATCAATTCTATTTACTTTTCTAAAAGTACTGGTAAAATGGGGGGATTATTTTTCTAATGATGGTGATGTATAATGATCTAATTTTTTTAATTGCCTGTCAAGCTAATGCTATTTCCAGCTGAGAATATTGATAGTGTCAGCCTGGTAGGGTAAGGGCCCACCGAGTGGATGTCCGCCATGTGACATCACGGCGCAGGTTCGATGTGTGACATCACAACGCATGTGCAACGTCCGTCCAGAGCGACTCGCCGGGGGCTCACCATTCTTCTGCCGAGTCTCTCAGCTCCCCCGCTCTGACTCTGCCGCTCCTCCTCGGCTCCGACTTTCCTGCTGTTCCCCTTCTCCAGCTCCTGGCTAGGTGTCCGCCATTCCTTCCGGTTCATCCTGCTCCACTCGCCCAGCAAGGGACCCAGGGAATTAAAGTTTCCACCAGACCTAATCCTCCTAAAAAGTGGGTGTGGTAAAAAATCACCAGGTCCTTGCCGGGCCAGTACGAGCCTATATAGATAACAGATTATTTATATAGGACACGCTAGTAGCACAACATCAAGTGAAATATACTATTATACTTATCAGACCCTTGTCAGGATTCCCTCTATCGGGATGTCAGTGTCAGGCATCTTCTTTATCAGTCATCCATATGTGTTCTGTATATTCATTTATGGAGTTCCAAGCCAAACACAGAGCTGCAATTGCCTTCCAGTTAGTAGAAGCATAGGTTTTGCTCACAGCAGCAAGTTCTTAAATAAAGTCCAGCACAGAATACTCATAGGCATGCTAAGTCATGTGATGTTCCTTTCCTCATTTCTTATAGTAATAACTTGATCTCTTTTCAAAAGCCGTCACAGCTATTGCACATACATTGTTTAATCATTTCTTAGTGCACATATATTTGAGTCACAGTGTGAAAACGCAGCAAGTTAAAGCGATTCTACTGAGGAATTAGTCACAGAATCACAGGAAGAAAGCAACTGGTTGGGTACGCAGGTGTGTCATGGCCATTAAGATGGCTTTTTCTGGATATGGATAATTAAGCAGTTGCGATCTTAATTGCTACTAGAGAGCTCTCGGCTTCACTGTAGAGCAGCACAGTCTGCACATTTACACAATAGAATATGTGGCACTACCCAATTTTTGACGATGGTACCAATATATCAGCAATTATACTCTGTTTTATAGAAATGATAGGGAGATAAGGCGCCAACGTGGTGGTGACGCTGCAAAAGGGGAGGGGTGGCCTGCCCGGATCGCTGTCCAAGCAGCATGAGAGGGTGTGCGGGCAGGTTCCCCATCCCCCTTTACACACTTGGGGGAGCCTGTAGCATGGCACTGCATTCAAGCGCGTCGCAGGAGGCGCGGGAAGTTTGGGAAAAAGCGGCTTGCAGGGTGGGGGGTTTTCTGTACTGAGGTAAGCGCGAGAACCTCACAGGTGGGAAGAAGCGGTGTGCAAGGCAGGTAGAGGAGGGGAGCCAGCTGAGGTCACAGATTCACCCTAGGTGAGGTGCCTCACAGCAGGCTCCAGCTGTCAACGGCGGGCCATTGGCTGTGCACCAGGCATCAGTGATCTGTTGGGGCTGGCTCTATAGCAGGGGTGTTGTTGAGGGCCTACATACTAGGCATGTGGCATGCCTCAGCTGAGCTCCATAGGGGGCATCTTTGAGGGCCTACAGCGTAGATATGTGGCACACCCTTCGTAAATCAATGATCAGCATCGATCTGGTTTTTGTGCCTTGCCCACTGTTCTCGGTCCCTATCCTGCAAATGGGAATACAGTAATGTAAATAAAACTGTGGCCAATGATTTAATCCCAGATACAGAGTATGGATTTGGATGGAGGGATATTGGGGTCAGTTTAGCAGGGACGCAGCAGGCAGCCCTCTCTTCCTTAAGCAGTAAGCATCCTTATTTCCTGGTGCTTCCAATTTATTCTTTCTTACCCTCTCAAATTGGCCGGGAGCCGCTGATTGAAAGGTTTTTATGGGGAGGGGGAAAGACTAAAATGACGCAATTCGTGCCATTTCACATCACCCACAAATCACAGAGTTTTTGTGGGGTCCCCGCCCCCTGAAATGTGGTATCTCGGCTTCTCCCAGAGAGGCACAATCAAAGGTAGGCAACTATGTTTACATGCCCTAATTTTAAAGGGAAACAATTCTACTAGCACAACACAGCTAGTAAAAGCATTGCCTCTTAACATTTTGGCCATGAACAAAACCAGGCATTTCCTTTTCTTTTCCCATTATATTACTTGTATCTTACTAGTTTTTATGTTTCAGTTATAGTATGTATTTCTCTTTCAGTTACAGTTTGGTCCTGGCCGTTAATATTAGAGTGTCATGTATAGTCTTGTTTTTTAGACATTTACTGATATTATTCTTTATTGCTGCCATTTATTGAAAAAAATATTACATATGAAACATAATAATGTATTGTATCATTACTGCATACAACAAATGTTTTTTTCCCCCTTGTTTTAGAATGGCAGATCTGAAGTGTATGGATCTTTGGTCTATTCTGTGAGTTAACTCTGTGACCTGGGTGCTTATGTATACTGTATGTAAAATAAGTCAACAGAATTGTTGCATTTGTCCTTGTATACAATGATGAGTCTTGCTGGGGGAGGTCCTGTGATGTTGGTCAGTAGAAAAGGATGAATCTGAGCCCAGTGAAGAATTAGTAGAGGGGCATTGGAGAAACTGTAATGAAAGCACAGTGAGAAAAAAACAGGTCGATATCACAGATAGGTAAAGAAAATTGGAGGTGAGTGACAGGTCAAATCCAGTACATTGCCTAGGGCCCCATTAGTTCTTAAGAACCTAATAGTTACATAATAACCTATGCAATAGCAATATTTAGGCTACAGACATGCTAATTTCTCCACAAGGTGTGAAAGTTGGAGTTTTTTGGGCTGGTAACCCGGTGTGCATTCTGGGCTGCAACCACAAAGGGGTTGAACATCAAACTGTTTCTCTTCTTATGCTAATTTCTCCAAGTGAAGCTTCCACCCAGAAATTAATATAGACACTAATTAATTGGAGGTAAAATCAGGCAACTGAACATACCGGCATAGGGATGCTGGTAAGATCTGTAAGAAAAATGTATATACTGCCACTCTTTGATGGATGCCCCTAAATCAGGATAGTCCTGATTTAACGGCACCCTATTCCAGAAGATTGGCATTGCTGCATGGGCACTGCATACCTCGGCATTCCCTGCCTTCTTGTACTTCTCACTTTTGAATTGTTTTTTATTTTACAGGGTCTTCCTGGAAGCCCTGGGCTGCCTGGGCCACCCGGACCTCCCGGACCCCCAGGAGTGGTGTACGTCAACGTAAGTTTTGTTTTGTCATAAAAAAAATACCTTTTAATTTTCTGTTATGGGGACTGTAAAGCATTGTTCTGTTGTGCATTACAGATCATTAAGGAAAAGAAGGGGTTAAAATAGTGAGTGGTGCTTACTTGGGGTCTGTGTCTCTCTGCAGAGAGTGTTTCCTGTCCCTTCTCGGCCACACTGCAAGCAGACGGTAAGGTGGAACTGCAGACATGGACTTGTATGACTGAATCGCTTATCTGGGTAATAAATTCAGACCTTCATTTATAGTACGAGTGCAAACAAGGATTTAGAATTACATTACGTTAGGATTTGGAGAGAGTTTTCAGGATGTTCTGGACAAGATATACATACCTAGTAACTCTGATGAACAGAAATTTTTAAACTTCCTATATGCGCCAGCTGGTCGGGTGCAGCTCTAATGACACCAAAAAACTTTCACCAAAGTTTGAGATATGCAGAGAGAACAAAAGTAGTGTCACACTGAGCGACCCCACACACAAATAAAAAATCACTGTTTCTTACATAAGTATTTTCTATACATGCAAGAAGATTCGGAAAAGAGTCCTGATGATGTTCTGAAACAACTCAGAAAAAAACAAATATAGTGCAGACAGTATGGTCACCATAGGTATTTAAAAAGTTGATATCTCACTCACATAGTTGTAGGTTTAATAAAGGCAGAATGGGGACACTGAGGTCCTGCATAGATCCCTCTGATACCGGTGGTGGGCTTCAGGAAGTACCTAGAACTTAGAAGGTATATATAGTGCAACACTGTATAGGTAAAAATATACACTATTATTGCAGGTTTACACTCACATTAACAAACTAAAAATAGGCATATCACACCACAGCGGGTGTATAACACAGGGAGGTGGATATCAGCGAAGGATAATACTTGCTGCAAGCTTGATCTGGGGATGCCGGCTCCTCCAAGACAGCAGATGATAAAGACAGCCAAGCAGGATCCAAAGCTTCTTCTTCTGGTCTGAAATTTCTCCATTGTGAGACGAATAAAGGGATTCTATTCCACAGGGTACAGTAAGGTGGTGTATTAAGCTTAAACGCGTTTTCGGACCTATCTGGTCCTTTCTCAGAAGCTTCTGAGGAAGGACCAGATAGGTCCGAAAACGCGTGCCAGGAATTGCCAAGCGTTTACCCAGAAGTAAAGAGATTGTGCAACCACTATCGGTGAGTTACCTAAAGTTTCTCTCTATGGAAACAAATGTGTAAATATAACCTATGAATTAATGGCATTCGCCATTAATTAATAGATAAAGATGGCATTTGCTACAGGGCCAAGCCAAGCTTTTGGGAGCAAGTCAAATGTGGCATTATTCAGTCCCATAGAGATCCTAAGGGGACTACATTCTGCTGTGGTACATTCTGCTGTGGTACCCCTTTAGAAAATGTTCCTCAAAAATGCAACAATTCTCCAAAAACAGCCCCTATTTTATATGTTTTTAATATAAAACCTGCATAAGCCCTCACACACTGTTTCCTTCAATTAGGACCCTAAAGAAGAACCCAGAGACACAGGTATGTCCTGGTCAGTACAAACAATTGTGCATGTACATTATTCACCTGCTGATATATGTTAGTGTATGTTTACAATCTTAGTGGGTGGTTCAATACTTCTCAGTAAGCAGTGGTCGTTCGCTGCTTACCATCAGCGTAACGCCGCCTGGCCAAATGCTCAACCTCCCCCTGCCGCCGAATCCCCTCAGTACCAATGCGAAAGGATGTGTTTGCTAACACATGCCTTCGCATGCATCTGTATCAAATGAATTCTCCTGGCTTCACAAATAAAAGTCTGAACTGACTTTTATTTATGAGCGGTAGGATGAAGAAGGGGCCAGCGGCTGATGTTCTATGATGTCAGCCTCCCGCCCTGGCAGATATCGGCCCACCTGTATTCCTGTGGGCGAGCCCCTTTCTCACCGCCGTCAGCCCCCATCCCTCACTCCCCGCAAGGAACGGCCCAGTGAGTGTGTAACTCGCCAAAGCCGCTTATTGCCGGGGTCTAAACGTGCGCAAATACACGCTTGCGTATGTGCAGACCCCCCACCATCGGAACAGGGCCTAATTTCACCCGTTCTGAATTGTGCTGTATCACCCCCTTAAAGCACTAAGGAACATGCTGGTGCTATAGAAGTCACTGTTCATAAATAGTCAAATAAATAATAATAATGCTGTTGTACCTATATTTTGAAGATGTGCCTTTTCTTATCATAATTCTCTTTAGTTGCTCCTTAATTACTTTTCCTAAAATTATTTGTCATATTTCTCATGAGATTTTGTCTCCTCCAGACTCTGGTCCAGTTGAAAGTAATCATAACTCCAAGGTAATCTCATACCTGACTTACTATCACAATGCATTTCATGTGAAAGCTGTGTTGCTCAATGACAGGAAGATGCAGAGA
Organism: Crinia signifera; assembly: GCF_055691185.1. Classification (NCBI taxonomy): domain Eukaryota; kingdom Metazoa; phylum Chordata; class Amphibia; order Anura; family Myobatrachidae; genus Crinia; species Crinia signifera. Next base: position 132,692,762 of record NC_139222.1, on the reverse strand, counting down.
CAAATCTGGAATATACAGGCAAAATAGAAGCAAGCATGTATTTTCATTTGCCGTCTGTTGAAATGTATGGAAGAAAATGACAATCGATCAATAAATATTGTTATATTGCACCACATTTATTCACATTATCCTTTATTTTAAAAAAATACATTGTTTAGCAATCATACCTAGGATTAGAACCTGAGATCTGTCTCACTGGAGGCAGAAACCTTACTGATAGAGTTATTTGCAGCCTACAGATTCTGACTGTATAATTGTTAGTACAAAACCATTACTATTAGGCAGCGGTATGCAGTGTAGTAACTTCATATACTGTAGCTAGAATTCCACTTACTTTCTGTGCATGAGCAAATAGCTCCATCAGTAAGGCATCTGCTTCTAGTGGAACATGTCAGGGGTTCTAATACAGGATGTGGCACTTGCAAAAATTATGTTTAGAATAAAGAGAGTGTGACGTCTAAGGTCCTGCGACTAAGGGGGAGTCAGCCACAGAAGCAATATGAACGGCTTGGGAGTAGGAGCCCAGCAGTCATCTCATTTTCTGTTCTTAATAAGTAAATATCATGGCTAAACCCCAGCCAGGGACAACATGCATGCTGGATATTAATCTCTAGTTGATAGTGACGCGTGTGGAGATCACTTAGAAAATGCCCCTATATCTGTGCATGTGTAGGCCCCATTAGCCATGTTGTATCGAAGCATCCAGGGAAAGAACTCTAGGGCCAAAACTCAAGAACTTAATCTTTAAATGGTACCTCATTTATCGATTTTGGTTAAGTATGAACGGAGAAAAAGGGATCATCAACAAAAATCACCTTCTAGAAATAATATATATGATATGCTGCAAAACCTTAATAAATGTGACATCAGTAATGAAATTGTTTGCTGTGGTGTCACAGGTGCAGAGTTGGGTGTTTGAGACAAAAGAGCAGATGTTTCAGGCATGGGAGGAGGTTGCAGAGGGCAGCTTGGTATATGTCAGAAGGCCTAGCAGTGCATTCTTCAGGACCAGTGTTGGATGGAGTAAAATGATGGTAAGTTCCATTTAGTCTGGAAATGTGGAAACACTTCTGCATGCTCTCTAACATTGTTCTCTGTAACTCATGTGTATTTTATAAATATATCTTTAAACAGCTGTTAACTTTATGCATTTATTAAACCCCCTGTAGCTTCTCATTCAAATAACTGAACTTATCTTCTAGCTGGAGGAGTCTGAACCCATTTTCCCAGCTGATGATCCTTCTGTGCCAGAGGACTTAACAGTGAGTTGAAAGATAGAGTGAGAAAGGCTTACATGTACATGTTTATATGCCAATAAGCCCCACTATTTGAGGAATTCACAAATCGCATAACTAGAGATTAGTACCACCACATCCAGAGAACACGATACCAGGGAGTCTCCACCTGAAAAAGCCATAGCCAATCATAACTCATAGTCATTAGGAGATGAAACATTATAGTATTAAAAATATTAGATTGACAACTGTATATAAGACATACATAGACCATCTCTAAAATGTTATTCTATGTGGAAGTGTACTTGATTGATTGCCATTCTCTGTCACTTCCTTTTGCTTTCAGGAAGGAGACTATGAAGACCTTAGTGACAATATGCCCGTGCCGCCCAGTGTCAGCCCAAGAATTCCCTCAGTAAGTTAACTCTGCTGCTATAGCATACCTTGCAACATTATCATACCTCATAGGATGACCTCATAAAGCAAGGGCTTGGCTTCTTGGGAATTCCTATGATAGCGAGTCATGCCTCCCACCCCTCTGGTATGCCCCTAGCCCCTCTGCCAGCAGTGATTAGATACTGTGCGCATGTCTAATCATCACTGCTCTGCTAAGCAGAGAAGCAAGTGATAGGGGGACTCCCAAATGCCCCCCCACCACCACCACCACCAAGGGACACTGCTGTTCACAGGTGGTACAGCAGGACAGTCCCAATCAAACAGGACTGTCCTGTGAAAATTTCGACAGTTGGGTTGTATGCTATAGTGCCTCTCTGCTTATATAACTTCTAACTGTGCGCTTAATTTAAAGTGGTTAGAGCAGTGATGGCTAACCTTGACACTCCAGCTGTTTTTGAACTACACATTCCAGCATGCCCTGCATCAATTCTAGCATGGCCAAGTAATAAAACTGATGCAGGGCATGCTGGGATGTGTAGTTAGAAAACAGCTGGAGTGTCAAGGTTAGCCATCACTGGGTTAGAGAGTGTATTGCTGCGATGCTGTAATATGATAATGCAGCAGGGGGTGTCTGATATCAGTATTCACCTCTTTCTTGCATTAGTGACCTGTGCTGTGTCCTTTGATGCAACATGTGATCACCTGCAATACCATCAGCCATTGGTCACACAAGTTTTGTGTTTTGCAGTATTATAAACCAGTGTGCTGCTTTGTCAGCATATGTTACAAGTACAGCAAATGTTCCATATCTTATAAAACAATACAGTATTTTTACCATGTGTTTGAAAGATTATTGATCATGAAGTAGAAAACTGAATTTTCAAATCTGAAACGTATATTTTTTTAATTTAATTTCACAGCTCCGTCTAATAGCTCTAAATGTTCCTTTGTCTGGTGATATGAGCGGGATCCGAGGAGCTGACCTACAGTGTCATCGCCAGGCCCAGGAGATGTTCCTTTATGGGACATTCAGAGCTCTGCTCTCCTCCTCCAGCCAATCACTCTCCTCCATCGTGAAGAAGACTGATAGAGGGCTTCCTATAGTAAACATAAAAGTAAGAACTTCTTGTTACTGTCAAAAGAAAGATGAAGTTAAATTAGCACAAAATAAACACTTTGTTTCTTTCTCCAGGGCGAACTTCTTATGAGGAACTGGTATTCCCTCTTGGATAATAAACTCTCACTTCACAAATCTGGTGTCCCGATTTACTCTTTCAATGGAAGGAATATTCTTAAAGACCCTCTCTGGTGAGGCCAGCATGATTCATCTTACCACTTTCTCATTTATGTAGTAGCAGGGGAAAAGGGGAATGGGATATGTACCTGTTCACTAGCTCCACTGGTATTGCTGTGAAAATGGTATCCAGCATAAGGAATTGGTCCACAATGAACTTGAGTAAAGGTACATTAGCACTAAATGATAGTGTGGAGGTGCTCCTCAGAGAGTAAAAACGTACAAGGAAAGAAAAGAAAAAGTACTCTCTTTGGTTGGGGGCACACTTATACCCCTTTCACACTGCAGCTCTTAACCAGTATATTGATGATTTTTTAGCCTTTTAAAACGGTTAGAGCTGCAGTGAGGAAGCACCAGTCTGCATTTACCCGTTACAAATAACCGGTATTTGCAAACGGGTAAAAAGCAGAGTCCTACACGGTTCAGAGCCGTTTTTTATGCAGTGTGAACGGCTCTGAACCGGTAAATAGGACTCAGGCAGTAGCTATGAGAGCGCAGTGCATATGTAATGAGCCACTCATTACATATGCGCATATGTAATGAGCATAGTGCATATGTAATGAGCCACTCATTACAAATGCGCATATGTAATGAGCGACTCATTCATATGTCCTGCGCTCATTACATATGCACATATGTAATGAGCGGCTGGCTCATTACATATGCAATACGCTGTCTTATAGCTACTGTCTGTCCTGCTTTCACACTGCAAACCTGCTTGAGACCCGGTATTTATGTGCAGTGTGAAAGGGGTTTAAAACGGTAATATACCATTTTAAATACCGTTTCAAAATACTGGGTCTCAAACGTTTAGGCAATGTGAAAGCAGCATTAGTAAGTAAAAATGTACATTTTTTTTTTATTGTTTTAAAAAGGGAAAGTACATGAAAAATTGATCCCTAGACACACATACAACACATCTACATAAAGCATGTACTCAAGAATATAAAGAAAACAGTTTTTTATTTATTTATTAATAGCTCTGATGCTAGTCTTATAGATAACATATATTAATATGGGATTATTGGTAATTCACTTAAAACAATTATCACTGATAATTATCTTTCACTATGAAATATTTGCAGTATACTTTATCTAGTGAGGGATAGGTCACCACAAATTGGTGTCTTATATCCCAGTGCACCCTAAAGGTTTGTGAAATATTTTGTGTAAACAACTTACTCTTAGGAAATTATATGATAATACTGTATATCTCTGCCAATTGCCATGTGGGCTGCTATCAGTGCTGTTGGTTCCAAATCATGTTAAAGGATAGTTCCTTTCTTAGCTATACTGTAAGGCCTCCCTCTAGTGGTCTAATGAGTGTATGGCTGAGAAAGGATAAAAATCCTTACTTTTCATTTTAACAAGGGGAAATAGTAAGAGAAGAATGGAGAAAGGGAGATAAAGAAAGAAAGAAAAGAAAGAAAAGGGGAAGAAAACAATGGTGAAAAGAAATTCTGACACTGAAGAAGCAAGGCATCCGTGAAACGCCCGTTTGTCTCTTTGTGACACTGTAGGATACCAGGCCTCCACCAATAGTACTGATTTCTGCGAGGGGCACGCCCGGCGACTTACAGGGTGGGCGGATGGAGTGACAGTAGCACCAGTTATACATGGGTAGTGTTTATGGGGGGGGATCTTAGAATGCACACCCTATATACATGAGGTGCCATCATGCTCCACACATGGGTAGTGGTAAAGCCGTTTAGAGATGCCACCAGCCTGCTTCATCATTCACAGCCTGATATATTATGTACAGCGCTATCTAGTGTTTTGTGATTTGCGGTTATTTTGCTACATGACCCAGCTGTTGGTGATACTATTTATAGCATTATTTGAATTATCCTTTAACATGATTTGGAACCCACAGCCCTGATAGCTGCCCATATGGGAACAGTGATGTGAAGGGCCTCAGAGCTTCCATGCAGCGGCATGGCCACCACCTGCACTAGCTGGCCTGTCAGTGACCCTCGCAGCCCAGCTGTCTACTGTGCACCATCTGTGTGTGGCTGAGTCTGACTGACTCACTGTGTGCCACTGCCGTCTACTGTGTGTGTGCCCTACTGCTTGGCGCTCAGAGCTGTCTGCTCTGTGTGTGTGTGTGTGTGTGTGTGTGTGTGCGCGCGGGTCATCTGTTCCACACTCTGCGAATGACCTGCCCTGCCTGCTCTTAGTGCTCAGCATTCTTTTGTGAAAGAGACAGGCTAGCAGAAGCTGGGAGCGAGCAGGAAACAGCAGCCAGGAGCCAGGCCAGCAAGACTGAGAATGAGAGAAGTCCACACCTGGAAACAGGATCTGGAGCAGTGAAAGGCTCATTTAACCCTTTCCCGACCGGGCGTTTTTTGTTAATTTTTTTTTTTTTTTCCTCCTCGCGTTCAAATAAGCGTAACTTTTTAAATTTTCCGGCTATATAGACACATGAGGGCTTTTTTTTTGCGGGACAAGTTGTACTTTTTAATGGTACCATTTACTATACCGTATAATATTCTGGGGAATCAGGAAATAATTCAATGTGGGGTAAAAAGGAAAAAAAACGCAATTCCACAATTTTGCGCTGGTTACGTTTTTTTTGGAGTTCATAGTTCGTTTAAAATGATGGGTTATCTTTATTCTATGGGTCGTTACGATTCCAGTGATACCAAACTTATATAGTTTTCGTTACGTTTTACCACTAAAAAAAAATAGAAAATTTTACGTTTTTTCTAATTTGCGTCGCGTCGCCATGTTCTGCGGCTTATAACTTTTTTATTTTTCCACCTACGGACCTGGGTGAGGGCTCATTTTTTGCGGGCTGAAGTGTACTTTTTAATTAATACCATTATGGGATATGTGCGACTTTCTGATCTCTTTTAGTTACATTTTTTTGGGTAGGCGATGCGACCAAAAAACGTAGTTTTGGCGTTGGGAATGTTTTTCCGTTTACACCTTTAACCGTGTGGGATAACTAATGTTATATTTTAATAGATCGGACTTTTAGGAACGCGGCGATACCAAATATGTTTAATTTTTTTATTTTTTATTTATTTTTATTTGTGAAATGGGGAAAGGGGGGTGATTTGAACTTTTAATATTTTTTTATTTTTTTTTTAAACTTATTTTTTTTTTTTTTTTTACTTTTACTACAAGGCCCCCTAGTGTACTTGACCACTAGGGGGCGCGATCGCCTGTACTAGGTTCAGCCATAGAGCTCTATGGCTGAACATAGTGATTTTCAGCACTTCCTATTACATCCTGCCTCAGGCAGGATGTAATAGGTATGCTGACATGGCCAGCACAGGGGTCTACATTAGACCCCTGGCTGCCATGGCAACCGATCGGCACCCTCCGATCTCGCCGCGGGGGGCCCCGATCGGCGCCGGAGGGGGGCGCCCCCCCTCCGATCAGCTATTTAAGCACTGCGGGCGCTTTGCCCGGGGTGCTTAAAGGGTTAAACGGCCACGATCGGCGAACTCGCCGCTCGTGGCCGTGAGAGCAGGTACCTGGCTGTAATATACAGCCATTACCTGCTCTCTTTCAAGCCAGCTCACTCCGTGAGCTGGCTTGATTCCCCCGCAACCGACTCATGACGTATATATACGTCATGTGTCGGGAAGGGGTTAATTAGGTGGGGGCCCCAGAAATATCATTGTACAGGGCCCCATGATTTATGTTGCCAGCCCTGCATGGTAATTGGCAGAGATATATATTATGATATAATTTCCTAAGAATATGTTGTTTACACAAAATATTTTGCAGACCTTTGCATCATTTAGGGTGCACTGGGACACCAATTTGTGGTGACCTATCCCTCACTAGATAAAGTGCACTGCAAATATTTCATAGTGAAAGATAATTAATTTATCAGTGTTAATTTTTTTAAGGGAATTACCAATAATACCATATTAATATATGATTATCTATAAGACTAGCATCAGAGCTATTAATACATTTTTTTCCTTTATATTCGTGAGTACATGGTTTATGTAGATGTGTTGTATGTGTATCTAGGGATCAATTTTTCATGTAATTTCCCTTTATAAAACAATTCACTAAACATCAATTTTTACTTACTAAGTGTGCCCCCAACAAAAGAGAGTACTTTTTCTTTTCTTTCCTTGTTGAAATCTCTCATTCATATTCACTAGACTTTGGTTTGGTAATGTCAGGTTAAAATGTTACCATACTTCTTAGCCACATCCACCACACATCTATATTAGTTGTTAAATATGCCTATTCAGGCAGGGTATCATGGTTATGGACTCCTCTGTCTACACCTGGCCATCAGGGCCGGTGCTACCATTAGGCAGCCTTAGGCAGCTGCCTAGGGCGCCGGTAGTGAGGGGGTGGAAATGAAGGGATCAGCACACTAATATGTCTCTGAAAGAGACTACATTATTTTACAACACAAGCAGGGGCATCAGAAAGGGGCAAGGTTAACCTTCCTCCGCCCAAATATGGCAGCGGCGCTAACATGCGGTTGCAGAGAACCGCGCTGTGTGCATCTCTCTGTGCGCCCACAGGCAACCTGGCACTGTCTGCGTGACTGTCTGGCGGCTGTCAGAAGTAATGCTGTAAATCGGACGGAGGAAAGGCGGGCAGTCAGGTGAAATCCTGCTATAGCACTGACACAGCTACGCAGACAGTGCCGGGTTGCCAGCGGGCACACAAAGGGATGCACAGCAGCACACAGCGCGACTCTCTGCAAAGTGCAAACCCTGCGTTCCGGGCTGAGGGTAGGAGGAGGAGGGTCTGGTTGGGGCTGGGGGTGGGGGGGTTGTGTAGGGATTTTCAAGAGTTATGTGAGAGGCTCAAAAGTAGATTTTCGGGGGAGTAGGGGCGGCAAGCTAAAATTTTGCCTAGGGTGCATGAAAGCCTAGCACCGGCCCTGCTGGCCATTGCTAGTGCCGTACAATCTTGACTTCACTTTATACTAGTGACGTTTGCCAAATAAAATAGAGCTGGTGCCTTGGTAAAGACAGAGAGCTACTCAGCACCACATCACAGAGCGCAGAAGTGATAGACTCTACTAGAGATTGTATAAAGCAAATAGTAAGATACAGTATATTCGCTGCCTTGCCAATCACAGCCACCCCCCCTCCCCGCCAAGCGAATCCAGGTACTAGCATGCGAGCAGATGTGTATGCCTACACATCCACTCGCATGTGGCCGCAAGGAGGAAAAATCATTCGATGGTCACTCCTCATGGTTTCCTCCCTAAAATGACAAGGGATTACCATTGTCCCATATCTGGATGATCTTCTAGTAAAAGCATCTTAAAGAGAAAAACTGTCCTCAGATGCTCTGCAAACATACCATTACCTAATTTATCATGGATAGAGTATAAACTTATAAACTTTCAAAAGTCTCAATTAATACCATACCAAAGACTGCTGTTTCTGGGTCTGATTCTGGCTAACATAGTGTTGTTACCCCACAGGGTTTCAGTTCACTTGTGTATTCACCTATTAGGAAAGATGATAGCCTCTTTTGAGGCTCTCCCATATGAACGTTTCAGGTCCAGGACCTTCCAATGGGACCTACTTTCACAAAGGACGGGTTTGTATCTCCATATGTACCGAAAGGTAACATTGACTCGAGAGACGCGCCTGTCACTACAATGGTGGTTGAAAATGTTGAACCTTCTTCAAGCTCGCCAGTTTGGAATATGGAACTGGACAGTGGTCACGACAGACGCCAGTCTCAAGGGCTAGAGTGCAGTGACCCTAGATTATCAGTTCCAGGGATGCAAGAATCAAAGCTTTCTATCAACATTGTAGAGCTGAGAGCTATTTGTCTGACACTGTCCCAGGCAGATTGTCTCCAGGCCATAAAAATCCAAATGGACAATGCCATGGCTGTGGCCTATATCAACCATCAAGTAGGAACACAAAGTAGCCATGAAGGAAGTTCAGTAATTCTGTGGGCAGAAAGTTATGCGAATGCTTTATCTAATAGTGCTGGATTGGCCTTGGAGAGCATGGTACACAGACTTATGTCTCCTCTAGCGGACGAACCTTGGCGCCTTCCGTTGCAGGAAGACCTACTTCAACAAGGTCCATTCGTCTACCCAGATTTACAGTGTCTTTGTTTAATGGTGTGGCTGCTAAAGCCAAGTTGTTGAGTAGACGTGATATCCCTTCTGCGGTTATTCCAACTATGGTGAAGGCCAGAGAAGCTGTTACCTCAGCTCATTACCACCATATCTGGAAGGCTTGTATTACCTTATCTTCCTACATCTATATTTACTTTATCTCAGCTTCTGAGATTCTTGCAGTCATTTTGCAGTTCTCTGCAGGTCTTCGTTTATGATCCCTCAAGATCCAGGTGTCAGCTTTGCTAGTCTTCTTTCATAGACGTTTGGCTCTCGTTTCAGAGGTTCAAACGTTCTGAAGGGGGTTCTTTGGCTGCAACACTTACCGAAGTGTAGCTCTCTGTAGCTCTTACTGAACTATGGGATTTGTCCTTAGTTTTGTCCTTCCTCCATCAGTGGAGTTGAGGTTATTAACTTGAAAGATGTTGGTTTTATTGGCGTTGGTCTCAGCTAGAAGAGTTTCTGATCTTGGGGCCTTGTCTTCTTGTTCACCTTATCTGGTGTTTCACAATGACAGAGCACATCTGGTCAGATTATTTACCAAAGGTTGTATCAGCATTTCACATAAATCAACCAATTGTTGAGTTTCTGCTTCTTTAGATATAATTTATGCTCTAAGGCTCTACAGTATGTGGACCGCACAGTGTCCTTATGAAAATGTCTTTGTTTATTTATATTGTATGATGCCTCCAAACACGGATAGCTGGCTTCAAAACAGACATTGGCTTATTCAAGGTCTGTTCAACAACTCATGAGGCTTTCAAGACCTCAGCACAGCGACCGCTGGCGGAAATCTCTGCTCATTCCACGTGTTCTGTTGGTCCCTCTTGGGCAGCATCTAGAGGGGTGTCTATGTCTCAGGTGTGCAGAGCAGCCACTTGGTCAGGTTCAAATACCTTTGTGAACTTTTACAGGTTTGACATTTTTGCTGCATCCATCTCTAGGTTTGGACCCGCAGTGTTGCAGGACTCTAAGTGCTCTCCCTCTCATGGGGGTAGCTTTTGGACATTCCCTATTGTATGAAGACCTGCAGTTTCCACTAGTGAATAAAGGAGAAAAGAGGAACTTGGTACTCACCATTAATTCCATTTCTCTGATTCCACAGGGGATACTGCATGACCTCCCAGCATTTCAAATCCTGCCATGATGTATGTTTTTGTGAGTGCTGTGATTCTTTTCTGTCATTTCCTGCTCCTCCTTCCTGGGAGATTGCCTGGTCTCTTCTCCTCTCTGGCACAATTTTCTAAAGGCCCATACAGAGTGTGATTATTGTATGCGTTTTGAACTTTTAATTTCAATATGCATCGCATGCAGTTCAAATTGCACCATTCCAGTGGGGTTTCTGGAGTGATGCAATGCGCGCTCCCATGCACTTTAAATTGTATTGTGCACAAAGTATGTGCAGGCAGTACTTTTTGCACTAAATCGCATCGCATTTCATCACTGTTGTTTGCACATTGTATACAATATGAACTAATTACATAATATAGTTTAGTCCTAATTGTATGCAGTTCAAATGGCATACAATTGAAAACGCATAGCACTGAAGTTCAAATTGTATAGCACCATTGTATAGTTCAAATCTCACCTACAACACATCGCACCGTGTATGGGCACCTTAAGACTGAGGTCTGGGAAGGTATAGACTGGGAGAAACCTGCACCTTCCAAAATTTGACAGTGCCGACCTTAGCTGTACACCACTCTTTCTCCATTGTAAGAAGACCTGCAGTGTCCCCTGTGGAATCAGAGAAATTAAATTAACAGTGAGCACCAAATTCCTCTTTTTTTAAGCCAGTCGGGGGATGGCCCACTGAAAGTGTCCGGACTGCTCCACTAAAGGAGGCAAGCCCAAAATCACTTGTCCATTTGCCACCCCCCCCCTTAATCTTATTGGCAAAGCAGGGACATTTTTACATTCTGTTTCGTGTTATTAAATTTTATGTATTTGCGTCATAATCTCTCCAATATCTAGCGCTGCATAATATATTGGAATTGTGTAAATAAAAAATAATTAAAAAAAATACGCATTTAACCATAAGGTCCACAGAGATGTTTTAAAGAGAAACCAAAAATGTAATAATATAAACATCAAATGGGGAATTAGCACCTTTCCATGTAAACCACCGTCTAACAGTATATTTATGTTACAATGCAGTTTTTCCTGTATGGTTCTCTAACATCATGGATTTTCCATCCATTTCTGTTCATATTAATTTATATAAAAATGTGACACTATTTTCCTCTTACTTCCAGGCCCCAGAAGGCATTTTGGCATGGCTCCAACCAAAGGGGAACCTCTGTTCGAAGCAGGAACTGCAAGGAATGGAGAAGTAATGTGAATTCAGAAGGCCTAGCATCACCATTTACAAAGCACTGGCTTCAGGAAAACGATTCCTTTAGCTGTGTGCAGAAACTAGCCATTCTGTGCATTGAAATAGCATTCCCTTATTACTATATGTGGTGATCACCTGCCCTACACCCCTGGGGGTTAGTAGAAAACACATACAGTATCATTTCCAGAATCAATGTTACTACCAAACATCCCAGAACCTGGCTGTCAAAGTCAATATTTCATGGCTGCTTATAACAATTAACAACACTTACCAGAAAGATTGATGAATTCAGATGCATTATGATTATGTCTATTAATACGGGAGATGTAGTTGTTTAAATATTTGTGTGTGGTTATTTAAATGGGTCCTAAAAATGTAATTTCCAAAAGCTTCAAATTGCACGCCCACCATGAAATTGGCATTTTTTTACATCTGTTTTTAGCTATTGCAGCCACATTTGTAGTATATGAGAATGGCTTAGAGCAGTGATAGGCAACCTGAAGACCTCCAGCTGTTGTGAAACTACACATCCCAGCATGCCTTGCTACAGTTTTAGCATTTCGTAATAGCAATATTCTGGCAAGGCATGCTGGGATGTGTAGTTTCACAACAGCTGGATGTCCGCAGGTTGCCTATGCCTGGCTTAGAGTATAAAAATGACTTTTATTGTGCGCTTACACTATTTTGTGGCTTATTATGAGTTTGACATATCAGATTGTTCTTAGGTCACTGCAGTCTAGGCCTGAGAATATACTACATGACCAGTATGTCTAACCTTAACCACCAATTAGGCACAATAGTCTTCCAATCCAATAGCAATATAAAAATGTAACAGCGTGTTACATTAAATATTTCTTAGGATTTATTAAGAAATGATGAGGCTATAACAGTAATTAACTAAGGCAGTGGTCTTAAAATAAATAGTTAGTGGGATATATAATCTCATGTCTCGCTAACAACGTACTAGCTCTTTGCATAGAGTCACCCAAAAATGCTTAAGCACCCATGTATTCACAATGTGGTAAATAGATGTATTTTTACAAAACAAAAGATGATCCATGTCTGCATATTTTGCTGATATTTTAGGACTATTCATCCCAAATATAATAGCCTGCAATTTGCATGTTCTAGTACAATTCAAGTAATATGGATGCTTACCTTAAAGCAGCATTTAGTTTAAGGAAAAAACAGCTTTTTGTTGCTAATAGTAATTTCTGCATAAAATCTAGCAGCTATATCACCAAAATTGCAAGCTACTGTATTACATTTGGACCTTCATGTTTTTATGCCTGCATATCAGTATGACCAATGAGTTTCCACTTTCAAGAAGTCTATGACAAGAACACAGGTGCAATTCTTGTTTAAGGCTTTGTACTCATGGAAGATTATATAGTTTTGATTATCTTGGACATAGCTGGATATATTTTGGTTCTGAGATAGAGGAAAGAGAAGCACTCTCTCTTTTATTTTATTTTTCTTTCGGTTCTGTCTGGCATACTCTTATTGACAGTATAGTACTCAGATGGATCAAAAGATCACTACTTTATTTTCACTGCCCAGTAAATATAGTCCAGTCTTGATAAATTAGATCTTAGCTCATTATTTTCATTGATAGTTCCCTTTTCTAGTAAGGTAATAAGTAAATACTGCTATTATTTTTTATTATTGAGGATGGAAAAACATTTACATTTATCAGTATTACTTCATCAAAATGAATCATCAATTAGCTGTGACCGGAGATTCAATCAGTGGGGCTTATCTTCCACATTAAACCACAGCGGTGGACTATGTCTTACATCTTCATGAGCTGCTATGTCAAGTCCGTAAGAAAAGGCACCATTAAGTTTATAATTGATTATACATTATATTCAGAATCAGTGGGTTAGCAAGCTTTCACCCATTTTCCATGATTTGCTAACTGGTTTCCCCTCTTTGTGTTCCTTATTCGTATTCCCACAATTGCCCAAGATTAATTAGTTAATATTCAAATAGGTACTTGTGAGTTATCCGGACGCCCGATTTCAAAATCGGGTCGGATCGGGCACATCGCATCGCATCGCATGCGACCATCGGATGCGATGCGATGCGATGCGATGACCCGATTTTTCCATAGGAATCAATGTTAAAATGGACTGAGTCCATTTTAACATGGAATTCAATGGGAAAAAGGGGTCCTTTTCATACCCCTACTATCCAAGTGGGCATGGAGTTGGATATAAACCTGTGGCGAGCGTAGCGAGCCACCGAGCCCGAAGCGTGGCGAGCGTAGCGAGCCCCGCGAGGGGACACGGAATACCGTCCCCTCGCGGGGCTCGCTTCGCTCGCCACGCTTCGGGCTCGGTGGCTCGCTACGCTCGCCACAGGTTTATATCCAACTCCATGCCCACTTGGATAGTAGGGGTATGAAAAGGACCCCTTTTTCCATAGGAATCATTTTAACATTGATTCCTATGGAAAAATCGGGTCATCGCATCCGATGGTCGCATGCGATGCGATGCGATGCGATGCGATATCGCATCGCATCGTATCTGATTGTATGCCTTAACTTAAGGCATACAATCAAAAAATCGGGCGTCCAGATAACTCACAAGTACCTTCAAATATGTAGGGGCAATTAATTGTCTGACATTAATGCATGGCTATTTTAAACAATAATGGGCTTCCAAAAAATGTATTAATCAAATTTTAATTGCGTGGCTAAAATTGCCAATGTTGTTCTATACCCAGGTCTCACTGCAAAGCAAATTACCAAGTCAAGCATTTCCATCCAGTAATTTGCCTTTCAACCCGGGTCCTTTTCTAATGTGAAAGGGTCAACCCGACACTCCCGGGTTGTCAACCCTGCTCATACACGGGAATGTCGTCCCAGGTTGACCCTTTCAGACTACAAAAGGACACGTGTTGAAAGGCAAGTTACCAGGTAGAAAGGCTTGACCCGGTAATTTGCTTCGCAGTGTGAATGGGGGCTATAAGCACTAGTATTATTCAACAGGGAAAGCAACTGACTGAGGCGGATTGGCCATAGGACTTACATGGAAGATTCACAGTGCGCTGAACTACCACAGAGGCTTTTCTTATTTGCTGACATGTGGCTCCGCATGACTGACTGCCAACCACACCAATTACACCGCAATGTTCCCCATTAATTCCGTTATTTGATCTCTGCAGCAGAGAAACTCTGCCATCCTTGACTACATGGCATGTTAAACCTCTGGTGCTGCCCATATTGGGCCACTTCTAAAACAAGTTCCAGGGACACTTTTAGTTCCCAACCTTCCAATGGCCCACACCGCACTCTACAGTCTTTGTGCCTACTGGATGCTTTGTAGTAGATAATGAAAGAATTCAGGTGTCTGAATCCACACTGTAATCTTTTTTAAGAGGGCTTCATATGTGTGACTTCCTAAATTTCATATGAAATCTATTGGCACACTGACAGCTATAATTTAATTGTTCACTGTGAGCTATAATACTTTTCCTAAGCTATAGTTTTCCTAAAGGCCCTTGATACCCTTTTCAGACCTACAAACCAGGAATTTCCCTGCTCAGACCCAGGATTTTCTCTTCTGTGAAATCCTGTGTTTTTAATCGAGACCCCCTTTCACACTACTTCACAGACCCAGTAATTCCTGGGTTGGCCCCTTTCAGACATGAGATGGTTTTTGCAGTTTTCAAGGCAGTGTCATCATATGGGGACGGTTTGCAGGTACACAATAATGAGGTCATGCAAATGTGGGGACAGGGTGTGGTTTACAATCAGAAATAATTTACATTCCATGTATAATATACCAATCAAAATACCATATGAGTTTTCCTTTTCAAACACTTTTTAATCAAAGAATAAAGTTTTTTGTTCAAGTAATAAAAAAAGTATTGTGAACAAGGCTTTTCATTCTATAACTTCTGGCACTGGCACACATCTCTGCACTGTGTTCTGTGTTCCTCTCATATGTGGCATCTGTCCCTCTCCAGCTATCACTGATAATATCAGCAGGCATCATGTGGCCCTTCCTGGTCATTTAACACAGTTTTAAAGCAGCCAGAGAGCAAATTCCCAGGTAGCACCATTCACCCCAACCCAGGAAGAAAGACCCAGGAAAAACCCAGGTCAATTGCAGGGTTGGGGACCCGGGATAACTGAGGCACCGGGTTGGTGCCTTTCAGACATAACAGAATCCCAGGTTGGTGCGTGTTCATGTGCAAAAACCCGGGATTTTGGAGCATGTCAAGGGGCATCAGTTTTTACAATATGGTAAGAATGTGAAAATCTATGTCTTATTAACATAGCCTAAAAGTAATTTTATATATTTGTTCATATTTTTTTGCATCAAACAAAGTTTCTGTATTGTACATTGAGCCATCAAAAACCAAAGGTGTCACTCATTCTCCTGAAATAAATTACATGTTTTTAATATTTCGTATGTAGGCATTCTGGTTCTGATACGGAAGACTCACCCTGTAGTATAATGTAATAACACTTTTTACATGATTTTCTCCAAAAAGCTCAAAAATGATGTTAGGTATGTTGAGATAAATGTGTGGTTTTTACAGCGTTTTACACATTTATATAAAAACATGGAAGAATCACGTGAATCACGTGTACCCCATAATACTGTCAATAATGAAAAAATACCCACTTGCTATCATTTTTCAACCATTACTTGACTCCTTTTAATGGATTCGGTATGAAATGCCGGCGGTCGGAATCCTGACGGTCGAAATACCGACGCCAGAATCCCGACGCCGGAATCACGACCGGCGAAATGCCAACAGGGGGGGGGCGTGCCTGGCACCCATAGAGGGACAAAGTGCTGGCATTGCGGCGGTCAAGATTCCGGCATCAATATTTTGTCGGTATTTTCGTCGGTATTTCATCCGTATACAATGGCATTGGATGTGATTGTAAACAATTATTTATTGTACAACCACCCTGATGGGTCCTTACAATCTTAAATGGCCCCCATACTCAACGCCATCCCACGATCAACGCCAACCCGAAACGTGTTGAGCGCAGCAAACCCTGCGAGGGGCGGCGGTACGCGTCCTCCGACCTTTTCATACCCATCGGCGTGGGGTTGATTTTAGATAGTGTGGTGAGCGCAGCGAGCCACCGAGCCTGAAGCGTGGCGAGCCCTGCGGGGGCACGCGCAATACATGTAAAGTAATCTGTGTCCCCTCGGCACGCTTCGGGCTCGCCACACTATCTAAAATCAACGCCACGCCGACGTGTATAGTGGGGGTATGAAAAGGTCGGAGGACGCGTACCGCTGCGCTCGCCACGCTTTGGGTTGGCGTTGATCGTGGGGGTGGTGTTGAGTATGGGGGGCCATTTAACATTGTAAGGACCCATCAGGACCAATCGTATACCATTGCATCGCATCAAATGCATTGTATGCGGCTATATGGCATGCGATGCAATGTAATGCGATCGCATGAGATGCCATAAGATGAAAATATTGGGCTAGGAAAGTACCGAAGATTTTCCTATTTTGTTTTGCACTTCTCTCAGGTTGCTTTTGCAGGAAAAACTTGTGTTATCGCTGCAATTCCCGCAAATTCCTATTTAACTGGTGTGTGAATTCCTGTAATGTATGCAAATTATATGATGTGAGTTCACATTTGCAAACTTGCATCTAATTGATAAATTAGTCACTTTCTAAGGGCACTTTTTTCATATTGCATTGTGATATTTTCACTATTTATGGTGCTATTTTGGCTTGCACGTGTTCACTACAATCCGTATGCATGCGCAGTCATTCTATAATTGAACGGACTGAGAATTCCCACTTCGGCGATCCACTCTGAATAACCCCCATGCACAGATGGTGATTTTTTTTTGCAATATCTTTTGTTAGAAAATGGTATAGTAAGTATGGCGCTATACATGGGCTGTGCGAAAACCGTTTTACATAAGGAGAAAACTTTCTCTGGATGCACAATACTAATATTACATGACCCAAAATGGAAATATTAGCAACAAAATGAATGAATATGTTTGGCAGCACCATAGTACATGTGGATGCACACTAGTGCTTGCCAAAATATGTTTTTCTTCGAACTGCAACATTTAGAAAGTAACTAATATAACTTGTCAAGAAACATGGGTTCAACTGTTTAATTATGTTAACAAACCAGAACATTCTCTGCATGTCATGGAATATGCTTTTTGTCTAACCAACACCTCTGCTCGTGCTGAAAGGTTTATTTTCGATGATGAACAATGTATGGTCTCAGTAAAGGGGTAGGATGCTTGAATTTACAGTAAAAAGGGCTGATGTACTGCAAAATGTATATGGATTTAAGTTGCAGAAAGGTTTATGACGTATACAAAAAATATTATAAACTACTACTAAAGAAGGTTCATGCTATTGAAAAATATCAATGTTCTCCAAAAAGTGAACCAGTACTTTTACATTCTGTGGTCCACAATTTAGAAATTGGTACATAAAATAAAATATATGTATTTTATATGTCATGTATGTATTGTTTTTGTTCAAAACCTTTAAAATTAGCCAAATAAATTATAATAAGCCTTGTCATAGGGGTTGGAAGGCTGATGATAGCTTGGGAGAAGACCCCACCCAGAGGCAGAACTCTGGGAGGCAATCGAGTCATCTGCCACCGGGCTCCTGCTATCAAGGGGGTACCACTCCGCCACTGCCAGTTGAAAACCATTAATTGAAAGCCATCAAAATATCTCCTGTGGCTAAATTCTGAAACATATATGTGTTCTCTCTCTCTCTGGGGTTTATTCTAGTTCATTCTTTCTGACAAAATCCTTCTTAGATGGACAAAACCATGTGCACTGCAGGGGGGCAGATGTAACATGTGCAGAGAGAATTAGATTTGGGTGAGTTTTTTTGTTTCTGTGCAGGGAAAATACTGACTGCTTTATTTTACACTTCAATATAGATCTCACTTTGAAGAAAAACCCCACCCAAATCTAATTCTCTCTGCACAAGTTACATCTGCCCCACCCGCAGTGCACATGGTTTTGTCCATCTAAGAAGGATTTTGTCAGAAAGAATGGACTAGAATAACCCCCTCTGTATGTATGTATATATATATATATATATATATATATATATATATATATATATATATATATATATATATACAGTCAGTATCCGGGGAAGTCTTACACAGGTAGAGCCCAGGAAATGAGGCGGCACTCAGTCGACTTGTATAAAGTAGATATTTATGAGGTATTGCAGAATAGATACATGCGATATCCGTAACGTTTCGAGACTACATGAGTCTCGTCTTCAAGACGTGCGCTAGAAAAGTGCAGGGTGCATTGTGCAGTGGTATAGCAAGAAAAGCAAGAAGCATTCTTGCTATACCACTGCACAATGCACCCTGCACTTTTCTAGCGCACGTCTTGAAGACGAGACTCATGTAGTCTCGAATTGTTACGGATATCGCATGTATCTATTCTGCAATACCTCATAAATATCTACTTTATACAAGTCGACTGAGTGCCGCCTCATTTCCTGGGCTCTACCTGTGTAAGGCTTCCCCGGATACTGACTGTATACTACGCTTACAGGAAGGCACCAGCTCGCAGTTGTCTTTTTATAACAGAGTGCCGAACAACCTGCATCCTATATATGTATATATATATATATATATATATATATATACACAGTATATAATATATATTTCATAACAGACTATATACATTTTGAATAATGGTGTGTGTGGGGGGGGGAGGGGCACAAATATTCATCTTGCCTCCGGGCAACTGGGACAAACTTGCGCCACTGGCCCCACCTTAAGGAGAGTCATACTGAAAGGCCCATATTGTAGCATTTATTACCCTATCACCCATCAGCCAGAGGTAAATGAGTTCTTGCAGAGGTGCAAGCATAAATATGCTTGCTGTAATACCCTTGAAATGCACCCAGCCTTACATTGTCCAAGTTTCCAACGGGAAATTAGGAGTAATTGAATTTGCACAGGTAGATCAGTTTTAGGTCTAAAATAGAAATGATCATCAAATCGATCACCACCGATTATTTCTATCAATGCTGCCATCAGTACTTTGCATTGAACACAGGAAACCATACATCTATGGGCATCACTAACTAGGGGCATGTGAAGGCAGAAAGCTGAATGCTATTAATGGAAAACAATTACCAAATTTTGGGTAACCATTTATTATTGTTACCTATTGATGGTCAAGGACCATCACTAGGTGGGGCTAAGTGGGATGTAACTGGGGCAGTGCTAAGCATCACAGTAAACAAAGCATTGCAGCATTACCATCGGACCTGGCAAAAGTATCGAAAGTCAGTGGCAAACATTAACCCCCAAATACTCTATGCAGCTTCTTTGAGAATAGATGTCACATGTGATGCCCCTTGAACCTCCTGGGAGCTTCCCACCAAAAACTGTAAAAACTCTTAACTGTCAACCTAGACATTGTCTATCATCTAAACAGGAGTGGTCAACCAATAAGAGGCAATGAGACGAAAAATGTGTTATGGTAAAACAAAGAGCTGATAACATGAAAAACAATGGGTGTGGCCTAGCTCCCAAAAGGCCATACCCCTATTTGAAATGGGTGTGGCCTAGCTACAAGCAGCACATTTATGCCATATAAAACCCTCTTGTGACACCCCAGCTTCAAACCAGCAGCACATTTATGATTTGTATCATCTTTATTTTAAACCAGCAGCACATATAACATATATATCACACCTTGTGAAACATTTATTTTAATATTAGCAACTCATTTAGGTGCCCATTTATCGTTCAATATTTGCGGCTAAATCCCCGAAAACACCTGTTTTCGCGGGTTAGTCGCAAATATTAAGTATCAGCCCCATGTATGTAGGAGGGACCACAGCAGAAATCTCCAATCCCTCCTGTACCACCGCCAGCCGCCTCCCCACAGGTTTCTATAGGGGATGTGAAGCTACAGCATCGGGCAGCAGCGCATCACATCCCCGGGCGGTAGCCCATTGTAGCCTATGGGCTACACACCGCACTGCCCTGGCAGTGGGGGGGGCTCAGCGCTAACCATGCATGCGCAGACCCCCGGCTCAGCGCATTGAAGGGACAGGCTCAGTCAGGGATGCTACATGCCTGTGATAGGATCGCATTTTACAATGCGATCCTGGGTGGTAATATTCCGCAGAGTTCGCATTGTAAATGTAATGTGATCCATGATAAATGGGCCGCTTAAGCACTACAAAATGCCAAATAAGATGTTACTATATTATTCTTGCAGGACTCAATTGCAAGAATAATTTAGTAACATCTTATTCAGCATTTCTTCCAGAGAGGAGACTCTAAAATTAGGTAAGCCTGCACTAAAAGTGTCCTCCCAGCATCTCCTTTTATTATTTCATAGAAGCAAGATGGTTGGGTTTGCGAAGGCGAAATAGGCAAACCACTGGAAGAGCTGACAGCTACTGTTAACAGAGACCACAGTGATTGTGCGCTACTCTGCTGTGTGCCTGGTCTCACACACTCTGCCACAGTCAGAAGAAGCAAGCAGCAGTGCCACAGGTTCGTGAGCCAATCTCATTAAGAAAAGAGCTGCATGTGGCTCTAGAGCTGCAGGTTGGCCATCCCTGATCTATACCATAACCTACTGTAACCAGGGCTGGCCTAAGCCTAATTTTTTGGGTGAGTGAATATAGATCTTGGTGCCCCTCACTGTGTATGTGTATTGTGGAACGAGCTACAATGTGGGTGGGGCATCAATCGGAGCATAATCCTGTTATTTAAAAATAAATTTCAAAAGGTTAGGGATGTAGATCAAAACATTGGCTAGAATTTATTATCGCAGTGTGCGACTGAGCCCCTGGAAAGAGGTTTGGCCTGTTGTGGAGGGGTGTAGGCTCATGACATGCCCTCTTTCTATAACTCTCTGGGCATGGCTAGCCTAGCAGAACTATTGGTCACACAAGGAAAATGCTCATTAATATGGGGTATGGGCATCTCCTGCAGGTAACAGTACAGGATTTGCAGACAACATCTGTACTGGTACATAGTGGGGACACCCAGGACACATCACCTCTATACCTGCACTATGGACAAAGGTCAGTATGGGAAGGCTTCATAAATAGACCATGTCCCTTATTAGTCTGTAGCAGTTGTTTCTGCACCTGGTGTTTACCTCCCCCCAGCAGCTGATTTTCCTTACCCTACACCCATCGAACCCGCCTTCCTTTATAATTGTTAACCCACAATCCACAGAAATCATTACCTCCCTCATTCTAGTTAACCCGTCCATTCTAACATCTTTAATACCATTCCTTTATCATCACCCATACATCAGTCATCACTAACCGCTCTATGTTACATAATATCCCTCTCTTATTATGCAGTCACTGTCACTAGCCTTCCATCCTATTATTAATTACATCTTTATTATTAGCCCCCACCAAATTTTGTAAGTGCATTTCCACACAAGGAAACCTACTCCCTGAGTACAAACATGGTTCCACTACCAATGGACCCGCTTGTGGTTCCCCTCAGAGCAAGTTTAAAATTGGTGCTCACAACATTCTGGGGCACAAATGACTTGCTAGGATGGGAGTCACAGCAGAGAACTTTGAGAGAAACACACACATACTGAGGGGGAATTCAATGCAGGGTCATGACTGTCGGTCCGGCTCGACACTGATTTGGCAGGCAGGATTTATTGTCCCGTCTGCCAAGCGCAGAGAAGGGGGCTTGGCCACGAGAAGAAGCCGTAATTCATCGAGCTATGGGGCCAGGAGCTTGGGGCAGACAGCATTGAATAGGACCCCACCGCTATTCCCCCTGTCGGAAATAGCGGCAGGAGATTGTATACTTCCCTGAGACTTCTCAGCCTGATATTTATGTGTGGCCTGCTCTCCCCTCTTGTACCTCTGGGCATGCTCTGGCATCTCTGGCATTCAAAAGCTAGTCTGTGGAGCCCAGCCCTGCTGTCTCTCCCTTTGTACAGACTGTCACCTGTGCCGTGGAGGGCACGTCTCAACCAATGTGTACACCTGTCAGATGGGAGCTCCAGCTGACAGAGGTTGCTCCAGGTGTGGGATCCGGCAGTGAGGGAGGCCAAACGCCACAGTCTGCAGAGACGGACATTTGCTCAGTATGGCTGTCAAACCACACCCCCCCCCCTCCCCTGTCTCCATGGTTGCTCAACACTCGCTGTCCTGTTGCAATCTACTCAGCCGCATACAAGGCAAAAGGATCAGGCCAGCTCTGACTGTAACATTACAAACAACACTCGGCTCCTGTCGGTGTAGCAGCCCAACATCTCCAGGACCTCTGGAGCGATGAACATTTTTGCTGGCAGCGTGGGGGGGGGGAGGGTTTGTAGGCAGGGCCGGCAACAGAAGTCTTGGGGCCCGGTACACTGTTATCTCTGGCGGGCCCCCTAACCCCGCCCCCTTGAGCAAAACATTTTTCGTATACTACATATTGAATGGGCTTTTTTTACTGTTACAATATTTCACTAATACCGGAGGAAGGTCCGAGTAAGTACCCTTACAAGAACTAGGGGGGTACATTTATAAACCATTGCTAGGCACTGCACTGCCGCAGCTATGCTAACAGCCCCTGAGCACCTCAGAACCTTGGGGCCCCTAACAATCTTGAGGCCTGTTACAGGTGTCCCCTTTGACCCCCCCTGTCGCCTTCCCTTTCCTTCTTCTTCATTCATATTGTACCCAGTCTGCCCGGAAAGCACCCCCCGCCATGATAAATTCATAAATAGGCGGTCCCCCTAGACCCTTAAAATCAGAAGGGCCAAAATAATTAGTGTGCGGATTATTACCTCCCCTTCCCCCTTATCCCCCTTTTTTGAAGTTTTCTGGTTGTAGGTCAGCAATATCTAGTTTGACAGTTAATAGGTCAACACCATATGGTCCACATGATCAAAAGGTCGATGTGGCTATGGTGAAAACATGAATAGTTTTTCACAATTTTCAAAAACTTCTTTATACTTTTCCATCCATGTACACTCTGATTGGGAGCAGAAAAGTGTGCAGAGCACAGCGGTAGTAGAGCGAGACACCTGGCCCGAAGCATGGTCAGGGAAGAGAGCCATTGGAGGCCATGTGCTCAGGTGTTCACATTAAGCCTGTTTTAGACCTGTATACTATTAAGGCACCACCCTGCTACAGTGAAATAGCGCCACCCCGCTACAGTGAAATTATTGAAATTAATGTGCTCACCGGGAGCGCATTAATTAGCAAGGCGGGGAGCTTTGCTAATTAATGTGCTCCCTGTGAGAATGTATGTGCTCGGCTATAGATTCATTCACATCTGTGGGAATATATTCAAAACCCATTGTAACAGGCTCACAAATCCAATGATTTTTACACTGGGCACAAATCATCACATGTGCAACGTAGCCCTGGACTTACTCAGCAGTGTGATGGAAAAAGGTATATCCGGAATGGAGTTGACATCACGCATCCTCCCCTAAAATGCTCAGGCACGGTTTCCAACCCAAGACACCTAATTCCTGTCAATCACCTTACAGTGCGAAGGTGCTCACTCACTTTCTAATGATTTTACAGCGTGCACAACCCAGGACCTATTCGGCCAGTGTGATAGAAACAGGATGTTTGGAGCCAGAGCTGACTTCACACTCCCTAGCTGAAAACACTTGGGCATGCCTATGTTTTCCCTGTCATTCCCATGGCGGTTATCTCCCCCCCCCCCCCCCACCCCACACACATAAACAGCGGCTTCCTGTCAGTCGAATTGCAAATGGCTTGCAATTAGAACGCTGGATTTGTTCGCACAATGGCCTTGCAGATACGCACTACAATCCCTATGCGTGTACAGTAGATCAACAATCGGCTGGCCTGCAAATTCGCAGCCCAGCAATCCGGTCTAAATATCCCCTTGTTCTACACCTGACCTCGGTAATATCATGGCGTTAACCCAGCTTGAGCCAGGTGACCGTCAGTACGTTACAAATCTCTGTGCCCTAGCAAAAGTAATAATTGCAAGAAGCTGGATGGCAAAGATTGGCCCAAATCCAGCATGCTGGAAAGCACTAGTAATATACACTGTTAAACAAGAAAAATCTGTACTTCTGTAGTTTCACGCTCGCCACGAAATATGTCAAAAAAAGTAACTTAACTCCAACATGCCAACATGGATAGTTCATACCCCCACTATCCATGTTGGCATGGAGTTGATTTTAAATAGCGTGGCGAGCGTAGCGAGCCACCGAGCCCGCAGTGTGGGCGAGTGAAGCGAGCCCCGCAAGGGGACTAAGACGCAGGGCGCCATACTGGCGCCGTGAAACTACAGAAGTACCGAAAAATCTTTATATAAGAGCCGTAATGCAATTAATAAATATTATAAAATTTGGCACCGGTGGATAGATCGTTTTCCTAGTAATTAAATACACGTATACATTAACACCATGACACATATTAGTCTAATGTAAGTCTAAAAATAAACAAATATATAAAAAAAAAAAGGAGGAAAATATTTAATAAAAAAAAATTAATAATAATAAAAATCTTATTATTAATAACTGAATTTATACAACAGATCGTAACACCAAAAGTAAATTTGCACTAAACATAGCACCAAGGACAAGAATTTCATTATTAATATAGGAAGAAAAAAAAAAAAGTTTATTCGCCCTTAAAATTAAATTTAGCACTAAAAGCACTTTATATTACACACTACACTAAGTACACGTATCTATAAAGTATAAAACACATATGCACAGTCAAAGAACGGTGAAAGACTCCATAAAGGGGAGTACAGTGACTAACTAGTGAAAACACAGAGTATGAATAATCCATACCATCCATAGCCCAAAGGTATACCAAATAGAAAAGTAACTACAGTAAGAAACTAATTTAAGGAACCCATTAATAAAAAAATAAAAAAAAAAATAATGTCAAAATATCTTACAATCTAAATATTACCAAGCAGGGGTGGGGGGGGGGGGGGGGGGGAGGTAGGGGTGGGGGGGATTAGGGTTGGGGTGGGAGGTAGGGGGGGATTCAGGAAAATAAATGTTTGAAATGTAAATAGAATGTTGTGATTAATTATCTAAGTGAACCTACAAATAAGGTAATTCTATGTTTACATATGTAATGTATAATAAAATGTCAATAAAGATTATATTAAAAAAATACACCTGACCTCGGCAAGACAGTTAGGCTGGTTTCACACACTCCGGATCCTGCCGGACGGTCAAATCCCGCACGGCCAGGGAGCCGTGCCGCACACATTAGTTGTGAATGGACACTATTGTGTCCATTCACACGGGACGGCCACGGCCCGGCCGCATGGCTGCAGCCGGATCCCGCCATAATAAACTACTGTGTGCTGCACAGCTTCCTGGCCGTACGGATTTTAGCCGTCCGTCAGGAGCCGGAGTGTGTGAAACCAGCCGTACAGCCCGATGTCCGCTGTTTAGTCTGTCCTCCGTTCCAGGCACTTCCAGGCAAGAATTTCAGGGATGGACATCGCATTGGTTATCAACAATCTTTTTATTAGTTTCAACATTCGATTGCGGCGTTGCGATGTTTTTTGGCATGATCTAATGGTTAACATGTAATGGTGTTATGATGTTTACATTGGGTCCATACTTGCCTACGTGACCCTCTCCATGCAGGAGAAAATGCTCTGCTCCTGGACTTCCCTGATTCAAGATACCATATTTTTATGAAGTATTGTGAATGTAAGCTTACTGTAAGCACCTCATTGTTGATTCGGCACAAAGGGTGACCCCATAAGAATTAATGGGGCAGATGTATGAACCAGCGTTAAGTGCAAAAATGCACTTAACGCTGGTTAACTGGGATGGGGTGGGGGGGTGATTGATTTCCCTAATGTATCACTAGCGCACCTAACGTGCGCTAGTGACAGCCCCCCTCCCCGCCCCTCCCCCTTCAAAACGTCAGTTTGACCACCAATGATAGCTGTTTGTCATTGATGGTAGCGGACCAATTGCTCGTCACCGCCATCGATAGTAAAGAGAGCCCACACGCACCTACAAAGCCCCCACCCACCACGTTGTGATTGGCCGGCAGCCCTGCATGTCATAGAGCAAGAATCGACCATTGGTGGCTATAACTATTTTCTTTGAATGGGTTTATATACTAGCGATACCCCGGGCAAATTCCAGAAAATATCAATATCCTCCTTTTTCTGGGACCATATATATAGACACGAACCACCTGCCAGCCTCACCTAACAGCAGCTATTTCAATTTGCAGTGCTGCGGCTACAGCTACACGTCATTGCAGTATATACATTAGATTAGACACAGGTATCATCATCAGCTTATTGGACAGTTACGTTTTGACGGACGGAAGTCCGCCAAAACGTAAATACCCGCCCCCTAGCGTACGCCGCCTTGTTGCTGTGGGAGGTGACTGACTGGCTTTTTATTTAATAGAAAGAAAAAAACAACAAAGCGTCCGCGTCCTGATTGGCGCGTCTGTACAAGTTCCACCCTTCAGAGCTATGATTGGGCAATTTGTGCTCTGGTCTCGTTCCGTATTGGTCGTTGTGTTTCGGCGGGTTTCAGAGTTTTGAAGTTGGCTCAGTAACGGCCGCCGCACCGGTTACACACAGTACTGAAGAAGAGATCGCTGCTGGCTGATCGCGTCTGAGCGGCGGAATCTTGTTGCAACAATCGGTGCCGGATAACGTCTTTGCAAAATGGAGTCCGAACCACTGAGGGTGAGTATGAGATTGTGGTGCCGGTAATCGGCTGTAGAGTCACACAGGATTGTCTGAACGGGCTGCAGTGTCCTTACCGGACCGGGTACGGCAGCTCCTATATGGTCCTTTCTTAGCTGGAGAGTAATGAGCTGCCCTAGTCCGGCATGGACACTGCGTCCTCCGTTAGAAGACGGTCCCACGTGGCTGTTAAAATATGTGGATGCTGGTATATGTAGTTCCCCACGTTCTTGGCCTGTTGGGAAACCAAGGTTTTCCAACCTCTGCTCTTCTATGACCTTTTTGTCCTAGGCTTGTACAACTTTTCTCTACATGTGATTGCAGCCCTTATACTGCATTAGCTTTCTGTGTGGTATTTTGGGACTTAGGATGTAAAATGGTTGTCGCTTAATGTGACTGAGTCGTGGATAGTAGTTTTTATGGTACTTATGTACTAACTGGGCTGCCGATTTTGAAATCGGGTCCATCGCATCCGACCATATCGCATGCGATGCGATGGACCCGATTTTTCCATAGGATTCAATGTTAAAATGGACTGAGTCCATTTTAACATGGAATTCAATGGGAAAAGGGGTCCTTTTCATACCCCTACTATCTAAGTGGGCATGGAGTTGGATATAAACCTGTGGCGAGCGGACACAGAATACCGTTCGCTCGCCACGCTTCGGGCTCGCTACGCTCGCCACAGGTTTATATCCAACTCCATGCCCACTTGGATAGTAGGGGTATGAAAAGGACCCCTTTTCCCATTGAATTCCATGTTAAAATGGACTCAGTCCATTTTTACATTGAATCCTATGGAAAAATCGGGTCCATCGCATCTGATTGTATGCCTTAAGTTAAGGCATACAATCAAAAAATCGGCAGCCCAGATAATACATAAGTACCGTTTTTATCCTTCTTTAGGTCACTATACTTGTCCTGGTCCTTTCTGTGAAGGTGTAAGTGGTTGTCATGAAAGTGAAAGTCCACAAAGTTGTGTATCCTAAGTAAATGTGTAATATATATGTGTAATATAGCCTAGCACGCGTTGCATTGCACCCAATAATTGTACCTTGTATGGGCACCTTTAAAGGTGCCCATATATTCCTGTCATTTTGGATGCAACCGGCCAATAAATCTAATGAAAATTGTCAAATATCATGGGTTTTACCTCCAATGCGCGGTCCTGTGTGCATTGGATCAGAGCGCCTATATCTCATTTACTGTACTACAGATTTATCAGACCTGCAGCACTTGCTGGGACCGCATGAGATATATCGTATGCAAAAGTACAGTGTGCGGTATATCGCTGAGGATCCAGCTGCCAGGTCACTTGCCAGGATATCCCATGCAATATCTCGCACCAGGTGGCCTTTCATTTCAGTTTTAACCTTGATCTTCTACACCTTTTTTGAGTAAGAGTATAATATGCTTTGAGAAGTCAAATAAGTCATAAACAAATTAATAAAGCAGCTACAGTATATTTTTCAGAGGAAAATTAACAACTAGCAGAGGTTTTGCTGACAATAGTCAGTTTTTGCTTGTATATATATAGATTGTAAGCTTGCGGCAGGGCCCTGTGTCACTGGCTACAATTGTAAAGCGCAGCGGAATCTGCTGCGCTATATTAGAATATAAATAAATAATAGATCTTCTCTTATAAGATCCTAGTTGGCTAAAGGACCTCTGACAACCAACCACGTAATGCCAGGAAGAGCAGCACTGTCACTATCCATGCCACCATCGATTGCTTTTAGTAACCAGGTGGTGAGCAGAACTATTCACTGTGCCCAAGGCGTGCAGTACCAGACAATACATCTGGGCACACATATTTGGCCTTGCTGTACCATGTCGCGTGCTTGTCAACACAAGCAAAAGGTCCACATGTGTGTCAATTTCTAAATCTGAACCCTAATTAGTGTACTGTGCTCAACATATTTCAGAAATGTACCATTCCCAATCATACTCCATGTGGATGGTAAAGTGTTATAAAGTAAAAAAAAAAAAAAAAGAATTAAAAACTCACGTTGGCCATTACCATGGCAATTTAATGCATGTTGGCCTAGACCCATAGGGGGGTATTCAATGCCACGGGTGAGATGTGACCGCGAGCAGTACGGATTGCTCGCTGTCACAGCTTGCCCTGTCAGTATTTAACTGACCCTCCTGCACATGCCGATTCCCCCTCGCTCTGTTTTTGGAGTGAGGGGGAATCAGCATATGTGGCTGCAGAATCATTGAGGCTCGCAGCTAAATGCAGCAGGCATTAGCCGCGAGCCTCACTGTTTGGAGGAAACCTCATCGTCCTGTGACAGTGAGGATTCCCCCGGAACGTTGAATACTGTGAACGGGGGTTAAGCAGCAATTCCCCTGCTTAATTAGTGATTCATTCTGCGATCCCCGCCATTTAACCCCCTTGCCGGCTGCATTGAATACAGGCCATAGTCTGTATC
Source organism: Crinia signifera (assembly GCF_055691185.1). Taxonomy (NCBI): domain Eukaryota; kingdom Metazoa; phylum Chordata; class Amphibia; order Anura; family Myobatrachidae; genus Crinia; species Crinia signifera. The sequence goes on along the minus strand of NC_139222.1, from coordinate 132,663,322 downwards.
CAGTTTTGTCAGTTTTCTGGTATCTTCGCCTGGTTGTTGACGAAATTGGATATTTCTGCTAAAAAGCAGAACACATGTGTAGTGAGTATGATCTGACTGTTATGTGATCTTGGGTAAGATGTGAAAGTCATTGCTTACATGTACTTTCAACCCAGTTTTCATGTTCACAATAATGCATTAATAGTACATATGGGCTGATTCAGCACAAAACTATGGGGCAGATGTAATAAGCCTGGTGAAGAGATGAAGTGGAAGGATATAACGCACCAGCCAATCAGGTATGTTTGAAAAATGACACTTAGTGGTTGATTGGCTTGTGCATTATCACCTTCCACTTTATTTCTTCACCAGGCTTAATACATCTGCCCCATTTTTTCAAAAGTCAACGCAGATTGCGTCACAGGTTCTGAAGTCGTCCTCCCCCCCCCCAGCCTCGCTCTTACTAATTGGGGGGGGGGGTTTGAGGTATTATCACCTTAATTTTCCAGGAGCGCCAAGGCCAGGGTCTGCATCTTTGGATCTAAGGCGGCCAGCCGGAGTAAGCGAAGGCTTAAGGCCCCCATACAGTCGTAGTGATTGCAGCAATCAATTACAGGGGGAAAAAGGCCCAAATTACAGGCCCGTGCGCATTGCTCTGGACCCTCCAAGTCACCCCTGCTGCAGAAGCAATCTCCTGGATTGCTTCCGAGCTGGCCAGGCTCGCCTGGGTTTGTATGCGATATATCACATCAAGGATAGAGCGGCTCAAGGGATCACTGTTTGCAACTTCTCCAAGGGGACCTTTACTCTGCTGTATGCATGTGGGAAACATCAAGGTAATCCGTTATGATGTTGATCCCTGGCAGGGATCATAAGTGCAGCAAGAAATGGTCTAACACATAAGCCCCAAAGGTGTGTATGGGGCTTTAATAACATAGAATTTTATTGCAGATAACAATTTGGCCCATTAGCAAATGTAGACTCCTTCAGCATTTGCATTTTCAGTATATGGATTTGCAGAGCCACTTGTGAGCGGCTTCACAAATCAGTCTACTGCTGAATCAGGCCCATAATACGCTCAGCAGTGATGAGCAACAAGCATCCCTATTGAGTGCAGACCATTCACCTTCAGGCCCCGGCTACCTCAGTGCTTTATTAGAGCCGGGGCCTAATGCCAGGTCGACCCGGCCGCCGAAGTTGCCGGGATAGAGCCGGGCATCTCCGTCTAGCAGGGCGCTGCTAGTGGGGCAGGGCGCATTTTGTCCTTTAAAAATCAGGCAGGGTGCAGCGCCCTGCTAAAACAGCCTAGCGGGAACACTAGGTATAGTGCAGCCTATCCCTGTCTTACATAAAGAGATAACGTGAATACATTACATTGCTGATCAGCTTCTAACTCATTTTACAGGCTGTTTAAAAAATGGCAGATGCTAGAGTGTGGGCAGGATGCTGAGGTATGGGCACGGTATCCATGTCAAAACAGTGTGACAGTCCAGATAAGGGTGCTCGGCCCTGTCGGCATCATGCTTGGAACAGTGCCCAGCATTTACGGAAATGCTGAGCTGCACCCGGAATCTTTTCACCGGTCGCTACACTGCAGCTTTCCTTCTGCCCGCACCCATGGAACACTGCGGATGGGGACAAAAGAAGACAGGCAGTTCTAGAATGGCAGGGTTTGGCTTGAACTTGTTGTAGCACCTTGCCAAACAGCCTGTTGAAAATATTTTATTACCAAAATTAACAGAGCAAAAATGCCATGTTAATGTTTTATTGATATTCATTTTTTTACTCATGTTATATTTTTGCAGCCTCTCTTTGATGAGAACAAGACCACAGTGGGTAAAGTGAAGAAAGGTGACAACAAGCGTCTTTCTGTTGAGAGAATCTATCAAAAGAAGACCCAGTTGGAGCATATATTGCTCCGTCCGGATACCTACATTGGTTCTGTAGAACCGGTGACCCAGGTAAGAGAAAACATTTAGCCTGTTTTAACAACTCACAAACATGATGAAATGCATTGGTGGAACTGACTACAAAACAGAGGAGGCTCAGTATTTAACATATGTGTAATTTCTTGGAGTACTTTGGAGACTGGCAAGAGAAATGCTTATTTAAATTAGGGCAACGATGGGGAACCTTTGGCCCTCCAGCTGTTGTTGAACATCCCAGCATGCCCTGCTACAGTTTTAAAGTTGTTTCCATGCTTAAACTGTTTCTCTTAAGGTAAAGCATCATATGCATTGCTTTAACTGTGTATGTTCCTCTGCCCTGTGGTATTAGTGCAACCTCTCATACTGCTAAAAGGTTGTTTTTATTTTGTGAGCTAGATGGATATAATTTGGTAAACTTGTACCCTATTACAACTTGCTACTTGTGCTTTTTTATAACATATAATGAATTTGGATAGTGACTTGTGTTCCTATTGGCTGCAATGATTTTGTAGGTACGAATTATCATGGCTGCAGTTGCACTATGCGCTGTCTGCAATCTGCGCACAGTGCTCACATTCTTATATGGCAGTAAGCAATTTTGTGCGAATTTGGAGTAAAACCAGCCTGCAAAGGGTAATCAAGGGCCACTTAAATTGCTGTATTTCATGTTGAGATTAAATTTGGTTTTGTTTTTCCTAGCAAATGTGGGTGTATGATGATGAGGTAGGACTAAACCTCAGAGAAGTGACATTTGTCCCTGGCTTGTATAAAATCTTTGATGAAATCTTAGGTGAGTGTTTCCTTAATTTATGTGGTGTGTACCTTGGATTTTGCATTGACTTACTCCAGTTACATTGTTAACAGATGTAATAGTGTTGGCGATGCATGACTTTTTTTTTCTACTTTAGTGAATGCTGCCGATAACAAGCAAAGGGATGCAACAATGTCGTGCATCAAGGTCACAATTGATCCGTAAGTAACTCACTGGTAGATTTATTAAACGTCGATCAGGGGAATATGCGCTATCCCCGTGCATTATAGCAGGGGATAGCGCTTCCCCTGATCTATCACACCCGCCGAGCGTTTACTCTAACGCCGGCGGTGTGGGGCAGGAGGCATAGCGCAGGGGTGATGTTTTGCACTGCGCCCCTGCCTCCTGCCAGATTTATGAACGGTCAGCATCGCTGACTGTTCCGCCGCCTGCAGCTGTCCACTTCGCCAGCTGCAGACGGCGATGCCTATACCTAACAACAGGGACAGCGCTGTCCCTGCTGCTGGGGCTGAGCTGCGCTGGGATCTCGCGAGACTAGCGAGATCCCACGCATGCGCAGTCAGCCGGCTGGGGGGGGGAGGAGACGGCGCATCAGTATTAACTGATGCGCTGTCTCCAGGAGGGACATCGCCGGAGGGTGGAGTTAGCGCTCCCCCACTCCGGCGGCAAGATCTTAGTAGATCTTGTCGGTGTCCCCTCCTGCTTCGCCTCGTTAATGAGGCGAAGCAGGAACTGTTATAGCGGCGCGATAGGCGCTGCTATAATAAATCTACCCTTCAGGACTTTGAAATGTATTCTCTGTTTTGGTGACCTTACCCAGTTGCTTAAAATCTTAATGGTTGTCTCCTTTTCTAGTGAGAATAATACCGTCAGTGTGTGGAATAATGGGAAGGGTATTCCTGTTGTTGAGCACAAGGTGGAGAAAGTCTATGTTCCTGCCCTCATCTTTGGACAGCTATTGACCTCCAGTAATTATGATGATGAGCAGAAGAAAGTTACAGGTGGGTGTTAGTTTCAAAAAGCAAATGTTTTAGAAGTTTCATGGTTCCATCCGTTAAAAAAACAGCAACTTTTACACATTATTGAAGTATTACTGATGATGTCACAACACAAATATTTACCTACCTGCAATGCATACAGACATGAATTTTTTTGTTAATTTTTTATAATTTGTCTGTTTTGTGTTCTGTGCAGGTGGCCGTAATGGTTATGGTGCCAAGTTGTGTAACATCTTTAGCAATAAGTTTACAGTGGAAACTGCATGTAGGGAATACAAGAAGGTGTTTAAACAGGTATGTAGTACTACACATTATTCAATATTTCTGAGAAGCCTCTAAAAAAATACTTAATACAGTGTTTATAAAAATGTGTTCTTGTACACCTATCCTTTTTATCATGTGGCGAAAGATTGGTCACTGCATTTTTAGTGCACCAGTGATTATTCTGTGCAATTTGAGGATAGGTGTGTAAAGACACATTTTGTATGATTGTGTATGGGTTAAGTTGTGAAAACCGTGAAGTTCAAAGAAAGAAATGATTTTGAGTGCTTGATTTGGAATCTGTATAGCATGGTTTTTAGTAATATAATGTTAACCTATACATGTGGTTCTCTTAACAGACTTGGACCAATAACATGTCAAATACTGGAGACTCAAAAATTAAATCCTTTGATGGTGAAGATTACACTGTAATTACTTTTCAACCCGATTTAAGCAAATTTAAGATGCAAATTTTGGACAAGGACATTGTGGCACTGATGTCTCGGAGAGCTTATGATGTTGCTGGCTCTTCCAAGGGGGTTAAAGTCTTTCTAAATGGCAAGAGACTTCCTGTAAGTACCAAAAAATGTATTTGTGGGTGATTCAATTGTTTTGTGTGCCCCCTGCTATTCATCTATACAAATAAATATGATTTTTTTTTTTCAATGAAGGGTGCCCACTAGTTTTCTATTGCCTAAATGTCTAGAGCAGGGGTCCTCAAACTATTTCACTCTGCGACCCCATCAGACACTATAAATAGGACAGGACCCCAGCAAGTTACTGCAGAAGGTCATCACATATGTAGTCAGCAGATGGCTCATGCATGGCAGCATTGTGGAGGCACAAATCATGTGAGGAGTCTTAAATAACAGACAATCCAACAGTTTTTTCAGACACTGAATCACTGACAGATTAGAAAAGTCATCAGCCTGATGGGCAGCAACATGGAGTCGCGACCCCATGATGAGCGAGTCGGAACCCATTTTTCAGTCAGGACCCACAGTTTGAGAACCGCTGGTCTAGAGAAATGGTTTCGCAGCCAAAACCTTGTATTCCACACACGTTCCTTGCACCTCATGTCTAGTTTACATGCATCTAATCCAGGGCTGGGCAATTGCGGCCCTCCCAGATGTTGATGAACTACACTTCCCAGCATGCCTTGCATCAGTTACATAGTTACATAGTAGATAAGGCTGAATAAAGACTTTCGTCCATTTAGTTCAACCTACGTTTTAATAGCTTATCCCTTGTAAAAGACAGAATATGGTTCTTAATAGTACCCCTGGATATTTTTATCCAATAAATGCTTGTCCAACCTTATTTTGAACGTATTTATTGTATCTGCCAACACCACCTCTCCAGGAAGAGAGTTCCAAAGTTTGACTGCTCTGACCGTAAAGAAATTTTTTCTTTTGAGGGAACGAAATTTTCTTTCCTCTAATCTAAATTCGTGCCCTCGTGTCCTAGTTTCCTTTCTTGCAGTAAAAAGAGTGCTTGAGAGTTCCTTATATTGGCCCCTGATATATTTGTACATGTTGAGCATGTCCCCCCTTAAACGTCTCTTCTCTAGTGTAAATAGTCCTAGCTTGCTTAATCTCTCCTCATATCTTAAATTCTCCATTCCCCTAATAAGCTTTGTTGCTCTTCTTTGGGTTTTTTTCCAATTCCATGATGTCCTTTTTATAGTGTGGGGCCCAGAACTGTACTCCATATTCAAGGTGTGGTCTAACCAATGCCTTGTACAGTGGCATAATTACTTTTGAGTCCCTAGTTTCCATGCCCCTTTTAATACATGCTAGAATTTTGTTGGCCTTTTTTGTTGCAATGTGACATTGAACACTGCACCCCAGCTTATTATCTATATGGACTCCTAGATCCTTTTCAAGTGCTGAAGTACCTAATGCCTCCCCGCTTATGTTGTAACTTGCACACTGGTTACGTCTCCCGAGATGCATAACCTTGCATTTATCCACATTGAACCTCATCTTCCACTTTTTAGCCCACTCATCTAGTTTGTTAAGATCATTTTGAAGTATGTTCACATCCTCTGTTGATTCAATAACTCTACTCAGTTTTGTGTCATCAGCAAAGATGGATACATCGCTGAGAATCCCCATCCCGATATCGTTAATATAAATGTTAAACAAGATGGGCCCCAGTACCGAACCCTGTGGCACTCCACTTAGTACTGGTATCATAGTTGATATTGCACTGTTCACAACCACTCTTTGCTCTCTATTACACAGCCAGTTCCCTACCCATCTAGAGATATTTGCACCTAGTCCCAGGTCCACCATTTTATTTATCAACCTCTTGTGTGGTACTGTATCAAAAGCTTTTGCAAAATCAAGGAAGACCACATCTACTGCGTTTCCATTATCAAGGTTTTTGCTGACATCCTCATAGAAGCCCAGTAAATTTGTCTGGCAGGAACGATTTTTCACAAACCCATGTTGGTTAATACTAAGTAAACTATGAAGGTCTAAGTATTCCAGGATACCATCCCTTAAAATTCCTTCAAATATTTTACCCACTATTGATGTTAAACTCACAGGCCTGTAATTTGCAGGGTCATCCCTTTTACCTTTTTTAAATATTGGCACTACCTCTGCTATTCTCCAGTCTTTTGGTACCATACCTGTTGATAGTGAATTTTCAAAAATGCAATATAGAGGGGTCGCTAGTTCCTCCCTTAACTCCATTAGTACCCTAGGATGTATCCCATCTGGCCCTGGTGATTTGTTAGTTTTTATTTTGCTGAGCCTCAAAATTATATCCTTGGTCGAGAGACCCATATTGAGATCCGGTTTGTTTGTCCCAGTTGAGGTATCTGTGCTTTCCACTAACTGCTCTCCCCTAGTAAATACTGATGAGAAGAACTTATTTAACACTTCCGCTTTTTCATTATCTTCTGCAAAATTTTTACCGTTGATATCTGTTAGTGGGCCTATGTTCTCTTTAATTATTCGCTTGCTGTTTATGTACTTGAAAAACTTCTTGGGGTTAGTTTTGCTTTCTGTGGCTATACGCTCTTCATTTTCCCTTTTAGCTACTTTGATTACTTCTTTACAAGTTTTGTTTGTTTCTTTATACTTGATGAACGTCTCCTCATTTACGTTATTTTTATAGAACTTAAACGCTTTTGTTTTATTGTTGATCGCTGTCCCTACTTTTTTGTCCAACCATGTTGGCTTTTTTTTGTTAAATTTACCCTTGTTGACTTTTGGAATGTAATTAGTAGTTAGTGATTCTAGCACATTTTTAAATGTATCCCACATTTCCTCTGCATTCTTTCCTTTAAGTAACTCTCCCCAATTAATTTCTTTTAGAGCTTCCTGGAATAAAATGAAATTAGCTTTTCTGAAGTTTAGTACTTTACCCGGTCCTGTATTATATTGAGGTTTTCGGAAGTTTATCAGTTATCTCTGCCCACACGGCCTCCGAGTTATCTTCTTCTGTATCTGAGATCATAATTTGCCCACAAGATATTAAGTCCTTTTTTACATAAAGGCGCACCCCCCCGCCCCTTCTATTTTCCCTGTCTTTCCTGTAGTGTATATCCCTCCATGCTTAGCGCCCAATCGTGTGACTCATTACACCATGTTTCTGTTATACCAATAATGTCATAATCGTCCCTAATGGCCACGGCCTCTAGTTCCCCAATTTTTGCTGCTAAGCTTCTTGCATTAGCCAGTATGCATTTGAGTTTGTGTTTAGTATTAGATGCTACCGTTGAGGCTACGTTGGGATCTCGTTTCTCTATTGAGTTCTTACTGATTCTAGTTTTTCTCCCCGACCCCCCTTCTCCACCCTCCAATCTCTTAAATGCCCCTTTATCACTGTACTGTCTAATATGCCCATGGTTTCAGCATGGCCACATAGCAAAACTAATGCAAAGCATCCTGGGATGTGTAGTTCATCAACATCTGGAGGGCCGCAATTGCCCAGCCCTGATCTAATCGGATCAACCGTGGAATTGCTACGTTTTGTGCTTCAAGTAGTTGTCACAAGGAAAAACAATTGAATCACCCCTTTTGGATTTGAAAAAAAATTGATGAAAGGTTAATTGTTTGTTCATTATTTAATGATGTCTTCTAGGTAACTGGCTTTCGCAGTTATGTAGATTTACATGTTAAAGACAAGGTGGATGAGACTGGTAATCCTTTGAAAATCATTCATGAGGTGGTAAACGATCGTTGGGAAGTGTGTATGACCATGAGTGAAAAGGGCTTCCAGCAAATTAGCTTTGTCAACAGCATTGCTACCACAAAGGTATGTTTTCTCTTGCTTTTCCTGCATAGTCCCTGAAACAAAACTGGATATTTTTATTACTTTTTTGGTGTTGTATAGTTGTGAACACTTATTGCAATCGTACATATGTAAGCAATCTATGTCTTTGTCCTGCTTCTTTCCCCAGGGTGGTAGACATGTTGACCATGTGGCTGATCAGATTATTGCTAAACTAATTGATGTTGTGAAGAAAAGGAATAAGGGTGGAGTTTCAGTTAAGCCTTTTCAGGTATGTACTTTTGTTTTCTCCTGCCTGTCATATTGCTAGTTATTAATTTGTGTAATCAAATAAGAAAAATGTAAGAGTCCGAGAGGACTGGGTCACAATGCTAGAAAATTGATCTTGTAAAGTGTTGGAGAACCATACATTTGTTTCCCTGGCAGTGTCAGATGCTTCATATTATATGCACTATTTTCTTCATATAGCCATTGTTTATTACTGTACCCAGGTAAAAAACCACATGTGGCTTTTTGTGAACTCACTGATCGAGAATCCAACGTTTGACTCTCAAACCAAAGAAAACATGACATTGCAATCAAAAAGTTTTGGATCCAAATGTGCGTTGTCAGAGAAATTCTATAAAGCTGTAAGTATTTTTTTTTTTTTTTGTACACTTGTGCACTACTTTTTAACCGGTACAAATTCCCAAACTTAGACAGCACTTAGTCTACAGCAACTCCCGATGTTTGTGCAGCAGTCACACATAAATCTCAGTGCTAGGAATGTGAGTGAGGGATCAGTGATATGAGCGTCCCTCTGCTTTATTTCCCAAACAGTTGGTTTCATACAACTTTGCATTTGGGTTCGTTTTTATTTTGTAAAAAGGCAACTTCTAAGCAATTAACTAGTAATATATTATGAAAATCTTTTCGATTTGAAATATTGTGACCTCTAAATTGAATACTTCATTTTATGGATCTATTTTTTTTATGTTTGCGTTCTTTTGTTCCAGGCAACAGGCTGTGGCATTGTGGAAAGCATCTTAAACTGGGTTAAATTTAAGGCTCAGTCCCAGCTTAATAAGAAATGCTCTGCAGTGAAGCACACAAAGATCAAGGGAATACCTAAACTGGATGATGCTAATGATGCTGGTAATTTTCGTAATTATAAAAAAAAATCAGTTTGAAGCTTAGTCAAATGGTGTCCATGTTTAATGTATTAGCTGCTCCTATTTTTTCTATGAGCCAGCTGTGGAACTGTGAACAGTGGTGTATCCTCTGAGAGCACCAAGGAGATCTGTGCTGATCTGAGGAGAAAACTGCCTATACATTTTTAGAAAGGCTGTATGTACAGTATACTGCAGTGTATGTCTGTCTTTATTATTTTCATTAGTTTATTATTTTGCCGTGTACAGTTTTCTTTAACAGACCCGCGCTGTGTGCTTCACAGCAGCAATGTATTCTACACTACTTTATTAGTGCTAGTATACAGTGCTTTCTATACTTTTATTTATTTATTAACAGATTCTTCTATGGCGCACACATATTCTGCAGTGCTTTACAGAGAATAGTTGAACATTCATAGCAGTCCCTGCCCCAGTGAAGCTTACAATCTATATTCCCACATGTACGCGCGCCCCCACTTTTTTGGGGGGTTAACTTCGCTGGGAGCCAATGAACCTACCAGTATATTTTTGGATTGGGGGGGGGGGGTAGAGAAACAGGAGAAAATCCAAGCAAGCACAGGGAGAATATACAAACTCCACACAGTTAGGGCATTGGTGGTAATCGAACCCATGACTTCAGCACTGTGAGATAGTAATGCTAACCATTACACCATCCATACTGCCCTGCCCTTTTCTGTCTAATTGTGTGAGATTGTTGGTGGTTACCCACACTATGTCTATTGAGGGTACATCGGCCTTGAGCAGGACAATACTGGCATCTGCAACCTTTGCTTGGCGATGCCCCCTGCTGCGTGGCCCTCTGTCGCAGACCCCTGTTGAACCGGAGAGGGCGGGTTCACTGTCCTCGGCCATGAATGAGAGCTGGCTTCTCAGCTGGTAGCTGTTCGATCCACAGCTCCACCGGTGCCTATTACTAACATGGCTATGGAACCACCCTGGGTTCAAGGCCTGTCACAGTCTGTTCAAGGATTAGTCCAGTTCTCTTCCTCTCTACAACAGGTTCTGGGTGCACCTCATTCTCAGAGATTTACCCACCGGGAGACTTCTAGGCAGATAGTGGATTCCCAAGAGGAGGATTCCACTGACTAACACACAAATTCAGAGGAACAAATAGAAAGAGATGATTTGTCCAGTTCTCCAACATTCAATCAAATAGGTTTGAGACATGTGAGACACATGTCTCAAACCTATTTGATTGAATGTGCTTTGGATCCGGGTATATTTGCCACCAAGGTTTCAGCATCATTGGTTGCAGCATGTTGTGCTTTATGGCTCAGATCCAGGAAAGCTGGCAATGAATCTAAGAAAGCGTTGGAGGTGCTTTCGTTTTCCGGTTTAGTACTTCTTGGTTCGGATCTGGACAAGATAGTGGCAAATATTGCAGCATCAAAATCACCCTTTCTGCCCTCTGATCCACAAAAACCGAGGCAGAATATTTTTTGGACTTTTCGTCCTACTAGCAAGGCATGATCCTAGTCTTTTAAATGTCATCAGCCTTCAAATAAAAAGTCCAAGCCCAAACAAGGTTGTACAGGTCGATGTCCGGCTCCTAAACAGCCTGAAAATCCAACAAGCTTGCCTGTGGCTTCAACGGGGGGGCTCAGAATGAAGCCCCCCCCCCCCCCCCCCCCCCGTCTGGGCTCAGAATGAATTCTGGCCAATCAGGAGCCGCCTAGAGGCCAATCAGGAAAGGTCTTTCCTGATTGGCGCTAGGCGGCTCCTGATTGGCCAGAATTCATTCTGAGCCCAGACGCCGAAGAGGAAGGATCTCTCCGGCTCTGAAAGCCGGGGAGCATCGCGGGAGATGCCGGCAGCTGCTGGAATTCGTCAGCAGCTGCCAGAAGACCTGGATGTCGACATGAAGAAAGAAGACCATCCATGGAGGACCTGGGTAAGTAGGATTTCCTTCCACAGGTCCAACATGGATTATCCTCGGACAGGACGCCAACCCCGGAGCCGCCGACCTACCAACGGGATCAAGATAGGTAAGTATCAGTATGTGTGTATTAAACTTTTATTTAAAATGGGTGTCAGTGTGTTTTATTTAACTATTTTTTTTACTGTGGCACTACAAGACCCAGCGGGCCCTTTAATGCCCAGCAGGCTGGGACTTGTGGTTCTCCAAGTCCCAGCTTGCTGGCACTTGTAGTGCCACATTAAAAAACAATAGTTTGTTCTATTTTTTACACCACTATCAGCTCGATGCCCACCGCCCAGGGGCATCGAGGACAGCACCAGGCTTCAGCCTGGTCAGGTAAGTCCTGGAGGGGGGGGGGGGGGGGGGGAGTGGGGACCCCTTTATTGGGGGGGGTCCCCACTCCCCCAGGGCCCCTGGCCAGGCTGACTGGTCGGTAGGGTTAATGCTTTGGCCGGGGGGACTTGCATAAAAAGTCTCCCCCCGGCTGTGGCATTACCCTGCTGGCTGGTTTTGCCTGGGGCTGGTTCTTAAAATACGGGGGACCCCTAGTCATTTTGTCCCCCGTATTTTGGGAACCAGAGCAGGACCCTGGGGCTGGTTGTTAAAAATCAGGGAACCCCTATTTGTCGGGTTCCCTGATTTTTAATTACCGGCTCCAGGGTGCTGGTTTCGGCTGTGGGGGGGACCCCACGCCTTTTTTTTTTTTTTATATTTAATTTTTCTATTTTTTTTTTACACTGAAGCCTGCACGGATCTGACTGATCCATGCAGGCTTAAAGCAAATAGAACAGGAAAATGGTGTTCTATTTTCCTGTCGTATTTGCATGCCTGTTTTACACCACTAAGCAGCCGTATTATCAGTACGGCTGCTTAGTAAATCAGAAACCACCATTCTTTTGAATGGTGATTTCTGTCGTATCCTATCGATGGTGTAGACATTCGTATTTGTAAATACAAATACGAATGTTCCATCTTTAGGAATACGAATGGTTGTATTTTTGGGATTGTAAATCCCGAAAATACAAATTCGTAAAAAAAAGGTGTATTTCTCCCTACGAATACACCTTTTTTCTACGAATCCATTTTGGTAAATGTCCCCCATAGTTTCTATTAGCCATTGCATCAGCATGTTAAGTATCTGATTTAGGAGCCCTTTCGTGCTGCTCCCTTATTCCTAATCTTCACAATGATAGGGTGGTACTGCATACTGGGCTGGACTACCTGCCCAAGGTGGTCTCTGGTTCCGACATAAACCAGGAAATTGTTGTACCGGTCTTTTCTCCTTCTCAGTCGTCTTCATCTATCGACGTGACTTCCATGGGCATAGTTAGGGCATTGCAAGTTTACATGTCTAGGACAGAGACTTTACGCAAGACTGATTCTTGATTCATCCTCTTTGACGATTGAAAGAGATGGCCTGCTTCCAAGCGAACCCTGGCTTATTGGTTACGAACGACCATCAGGCACACCTCGCATCTAGCTGGGCGACCAGCTCCGCTCTCAGTGTGTGCCCACTCGCGGTCAGTTGGCGCTTCGTGGGTGGCGAGCGATGGGGTTTCTGCGGAGTGACTTCGCAGAGCTGTCACATGGTCCTCTGCTCATACTTTCGGCAATTTCTATGTTTGACACTTTCACCCAAGCTGATGAGGCTTTTGGTAGAGATGTCTTGAGTGCAGCTGGAGCGTTCCCACCTCTAAAACGACAGCTTTTGGACATCCCACAGTTCCCAGTATCCACCGCAGGCTGATAGAAAACAGTGGATTTTTGGTTCTTAACTGTAAAATGATTTTTTTTAAATCCAAAATGGATACTGGGCGCCCACCCTTCACGCTCCTGCGATTCACTGTATTTACTTTATATTTTGACATTATCCATAAATGGGTACTTTTTTGGTTGTGTGTATGTTCAAACTCTGTTTGCTACATATGTTTATTTTCTGTTGTATTTTTAGTAGTAGTCTATCCCTATTCCTCGGCTTCTTAAGTTTTTAAACTGGTGTCTGAGGACAGCAAGGGGGTATAGGGGAGGAGCTACAGGCTGCACTCTTAAGAGATATTCATCTCCTTGGTGCCTGGTCCTCAAGATCAGAGGATACCCCGCTGTTCCTAGTATCCACCTTTGGCTTATGAAAAAAGGTTTTACAGCTAAGAACCAACAATCCCCCCCCCCTTTTTTTTTTTTAAATTCTATAATTTTCCGCCATCTGTTTACACTGCTGCCTAAGAATTGTGGTAAAGGCACAGTAGCTGAGCACTTACATGTTAAGTAATTGAATGATGATTCTGCTTTGCTATAGTTTGGAATTTGTTTTTGTTTAGTTTTTATGTGGCAGTTCTTCTTGGCTTACTTGACAATTGTAGATTTGTTATGTTCTGATGTCCCCTCCTCTCCTCGGCCCAAATTCAGGGTTTTTGAGCTGTAAGTGGTGGTTGCTGTAGAAGCCTTCCTGAAAATTTGGTACCCGTTTGCAATTCAGGATTATACTTTTTATCCTATTTATGTGGCAGCATATTCTCTGCCAGTGTCTTTCATTTTTGGTTAATGTTTTCCCTTAGGGCTAAAGCAACTAGGGAACAACATAGACAACAATGGTTCTTTTAGAGGAGGAAAACTTTATATATGGTTCATCCTTCCTTATTTTCTATCCTGCAGGTAAAGGCCAGAAAATCACTCCCTAGAAATAGCTGATGAGTTTTTACAGAGTTGCATGTCCTGTAAGGCATTAAGCTCCTCTGTTCTCAGAAGACGTTTTCTGATTTTTAAGTCTAGGGTGGTGCAGATTAGGTGGCTTTGTGGGAGTTGTGTCTTAAGATGCTTTTACCGCTGGTGATGGAAGCCACTGGTACTCTGAACCCCCACCTAGTCCTCCATGGCAGATTTTGTCAAGTTTGAGTCCCTGAGAACGCTTGGCCTTTCCTATTTTCTCCTCCCTCATGCAAGCTACCTGCCACTAGGCAAGCTCCTCTTTTTCGTCCCTACAACGCTTCTTCAAACATTGTGACCGCAAACTTTGCAAAACTGTTTTGTGGTAGTCCAAGGTCAATGTTCCCTCACTCCCTGCTTATACCCCTTTTACACCAAAAATTCCGGATCCGACCAGGCATTTGAAACACTGATCCAAGTCAGGTGTAGACTGGCTTGGCTGCAGTGTAGACTGGCTTGGCTGCAGTGTAGACTGAGGCGGCGCTTGGAGATGACATAATCTTCAAGCGCTGGGACCACGATCACCCCCGCCTGGATCTTCACGCTGGAGGCAAGCCCAGCACAAAGGTAAGCTGCTGAGCTGCCCTCAGCCCCCCGTCTGCAAGGTGAATGGATGCCGCACACAGGCATTCATTCACCTCCTCCCTGCTGCTTTCTGCAGAGTACAGCAGCGGAGGCTGTGTGTGGCCCCATCTAACCTGCAGACACTGTAGTCCATAAGTTGGGCTTACCCCATTGATGTAAACGGGAGCCGGGTCGGATGACCCGACGTACCCGTTTACACTGCTCTCTACCCAGGTCCTAGCAGTGTTCAACCCAAGTCAGGACCTGGGTAGAAGTCCCATGTGAAGGGACACGGGTGGTCCCATTTACACTGCTGGTATAACTCATGCAAAGTAAAAGTCTTGTTTTATGCACTTTTGTCTTAAATGAGAGGACTAGATAGGAGTACTAATAAAGTCCAAATCTTTATTTCAATTGCAGGCAGTAAAAACTCCGCAGATTGCACTCTAATTCTTACTGAAGGAGACTCGGCCAAGACATTGGCTGTTTCTGGCCTTGGTGTGGTTGGAAGAGATCGGTATGGTGTTTTCCCATTGAGGGGAAAACTTCTCAATGTCAGAGAAGCTTCACACAAGCAGGTGAGCTGATGAAATACATTTATGAAAGTCTTTCAAGTGGTGATGTGAATTGCTTTGATGTTTGCTGACAATAGTGATTAGCAACAAAATTGAGCTTTCAGCTAACTACATTACAACTTTTAGTAAGAAGACTTCTTGCGCACTGGTATCTTTAATGTTGCTTTTTTTATGTACAATATTGATCTACTGCTTTTTGCTGAATTCACATGTGTTTTTGTTTTGCAGATTATGGAAAATGCAGAGATAAACAACATAATCAAAATAGTGGGCCTGCAGTATAAGAGAGACTATCAAGATGCAGAGTCCCTGAAAAGCCTTCGTTATGGAAAGCTCATGATCATGACAGATCAGGTGCGACCTTGCTATTTAACTAGGAAAAAACTGGTCTGATATAGGCTAAATTAAAATTCCTTCATTTTAGTTGAGTATCCCTTATAGAATAATGTTTGAGCCAGAAGTATTTTGGATAACTGATTATTCTGTATTTCCAAGTCTTTTCATATTTCAATGAGGAATCTTGAGGGCGGGGCCCATGTGTGAACATAAATTGCATTTATGTTGTACAAACACATAATATATACACAAATATATTTTATTTGTAAATTAAACAAGGTTTCAACCCATGAAGCAAAGTTTGTGTATTATCTCAGGCACTGAATTTGAATGCTAAGCAATCATTTTCTTACACACATTTAGTGCCAGTCACGTATGTCCCCAATAGTAGGATGGTTGCTTAATTACAGACAACCTGAACCCAAGCACTTGTTAGTCAGTGAGTAAATGGATGACCTACAGGTTGGCAATAGAAAGTTAGACGAAAGCTTTAAGCAAAACAATAAAAATGATAAAATATTGAATATAACCAAATTAAAGATAAATAACAAAAAAATGAAAAGAATAATAAAATACAAAAATGTTTACACACCCTTGAGGGAACTTCGGTTTTTTTTTTGTGGTGTGGAGCGCACGAGTCCCCAATATCCTTTTCTGGGGCTCTCTTGATGCACCAACGCATTTCACATCTAAACAATGCTTTGTGAAGGATTTTTGAATGTTTGGAAAAAAACTGTTAAGGGTAATCTTTATTGTTAAAATGGAAATGGACAAGGTGGAAGTTCTCCTCAATTAGCAGTAACCTTGTGGTTCCTTTTGGTCCATTGTTTTTTTGTGCATTTAACTTCTTTACAGTCAGAACAGTTAAACTTTGGAACTCTTTTCCTGGAGAAGTGGTGTCTGCAGACACTATAAATACGGTTAAAATAAGGTTGGATAAACATTTATTGGTTAAACATCCACGGGTATGAATAAGTAACATAATCTGTCTTTAAAATATCAGAACATACTATACAACAAGGGATAAGCTACTGTAAACATAGGTTGAACTAGATGGACGCAAGTCTTTATTCAGCCTCACCTACTATGTAACAATTTAAAATAAAGAAAATAATAAATCTAAAGAAAATTGTCCTCTAGTGCTTATAGTAAAAAAAAAAAAAAAAAGGTAATTGTTTCCTAGCAAGGCGCCCGTCGGGTCCCATCGCATACCATAACTTAATGTATGCGATGGGACCTGACCGACCCGATTTTCGGGGTTTTTAGAGGTTCCTGTACAATTAAAAAATCGGTCGCATCGCATGCCATTATAAAGGCATGATGCAATGCAACTGACCCAATGTTAAATTGTACCGCAGACCCGATTTTTACATTGGATCCAATGTTAAATGCCCCCCAGACCCGATTTTTTTAATTGTATACCCACCCTGATGGTTAATTATGTCAAATGCCCCCGCATTGTTAATGCAACGCCACGATTAACGTCAACCTGAAGCGTGGCTAGCACAGCGTAATACTTGTGAAGTGCTGCGCTCGCCAGACTATATAAAGTAATCTCCACGGCGATGTGGATAGTGGGGGTATGAAAAGGTTGGAGGGCGCGTACTGCCGCCCCTCACGGGCTCGCTGCACTCGCCACGCTTCAGGTTGGTGTTGATCGTGGCGTGTCGTTGACAATGGGCGGGCATTTGACATAGTAATTACCCATCAGGGTAGGTATACAATGAAAAATCGGGTCTGGGGGGCATTTAACATTGATTGGGTCCAATGTGAAATCGGGTCTGAGGGACCATTTAACATTGGGTCCAATGCTATTTGGCCGCATGCGATGCGACCGATTTTTCAGGCCCAATGGCATACAATTGAAGTCGGTGGTGCCGTGCTAGGAAACAAGTACCAAAAAATAATAAACATTCCAGATACAATGGTTTTTGGCATACAGATGTAGCCGCTTTCTTAGTTGCCGGCGCACCAATCACCAAAGCCCGCCTCTGGTGCTCTTGCTTTTCTGCTGCTCGCATGCCCCATTCCCAGCAATGGACGCCACGTCAGCGACTGAGACGATTGCGCGTTCACGTCTGCTAGACATGAGCATCTGGCTGCAATTAAGAGCTGCTCCATCTGTATTTTGAATAACAGACATTGGGATAGTCAACCTGTACATGTAATTTTAAGTACAATGTTAAAGGAAGATATCTATGGAGTAAATTATTCCCGTGAGTAGTCTGTGTTGAAGTTTATATATTCTAGCCATTGCATAGAAGCTACAATTTTGAAGGATTGATGACACATCTCTGCAGTTACCTTGATGTTTGGTTTGTGAATATCTAGATATCCTGCTGTTGGATATGGGTAGAGTAGGGTTCATAAAGTGATGGAATACTAGAGTCCGGATCATTTAAATGTGTATGTAATATAACAATGTGTATATATTATACACGCATGCCAGTCCATGATTGACAAAATAAAACCTCAATAAATTAGGGATATTAAAATTAAGGGATTTTATTAGTGTAAACTAAAGCACTAATTAAGCAGAAATCACATAACATCACTGCCATGTTAGTCTATGAAAATGCTTAAATGACTTGATTCCTGCCATGCCATACCAATTCACTTAGCCAAAGATTGTTTTTATTTTTCTTGTGTAGGATCAGGATGGCTCCCACATCAAAGGCTTGCTGATCAACTTTATCCATCACAACTGGCCATCTCTACTCAAGCACCGCTTTCTAGAGGAGTTTATTACACCTATCATTAAGGTGGGAAATCCACTGCTGTTTAGCTTTTCATTCAAATATTCCTGTCCTTGTGCACATCTGAGCTCTTATCTCCCTCCTATCTGTGCAGGTCTCTAAAAACAAGCAGGAACTATCCTTTTATAGTATCCCGGAGTTTGAGGAGTGGAAGAACAACACAGACAGTCACAAGTCTTGGAAAATAAAATACTACAAAGGTTTGTTCAAAAACCCTGTGTGGTAGTGCTTGCAAGGCAAGTAAGGACTCATTTTGTACACTCTTGTGGTGGAAGGATTGTCACACGTGTGGTGTGTAGTAATACTAAGGCATCTACACCTGGTGGGCTGTGATTAATGTAAGATACAAATCTGTATTAGTGATTCAGTATTCATTTGATTTTTCTAGAGTTATAATGTAAATATTGCGGTCAGTAAAGATATTTCTCATACAACCAGTTAGCTGCCAATAGAACCACAGGGATAATTAAGTATTTAAGGAGCTAGAGCTCTGGTAGAATTAACTGCTCCCCTTCTGTATCCCCATAACTACCAGAAAACAAGTTCCGTATGCCTCTTATTTATGGCAGCCTTTTTTCTTTATTTAAATTCTAAAATCAGCCCTTCAGTGATTGTAAAGGAAATGGCTGCAATTCTTGGGGGGGCTACAGTGGGCAAAGAAGCTTAATTTTTTTTTTTTGTATTATAAAATGTAATATTTTTAACACATGCTCAAAGAAATTTGATAACAATAGCATATATTAAGCATGTAGGGTTTTTTTTTTTTTCTGTATGCTTTTCTAATGTCTTATCTCTCAATTATTAGGTCTGGGGACCAGCACATCTAAAGAAGCTAAGGAATATTTTGCAGATATGGAAAGACATCGAATTCCTTTTAAATACAGCGGACCCATAGATGATGCTGCGATCACCTTGGTAGGGTTTTTAGAAATTTGGCTGTCACAGCTGGCAGACATAATTTAACATTTAAGTGTTGTCACTATAGTTAGGTAGTTAGGTAGTACAAGTAATTTTCTGCTCCAGGAACAGAAACCCGGCTGGTGTTGAGGTCTAACCTCACCTCCAGCACTATCAGTGAGTGAGTAATGCAGTGCAATCCCTTTAAAATGGTTGAAATGCATAGCAACTAAAAGACTAGAGTTAACCCCTTGAGCCCGGAAATTTTCCGCAGCGGGCTGTCCCGGAAAATTTCCGGGCATACCACAAATATGAAATAGGTGCGCTCCAGTGGTGTCCAGCCTCCAGCCATTTCCCCAACCCTCCCATCACATGTGCTCCGGCGATCGTACGCCGGAGCTCTTCTAACCCCGCTGCCGCCATAGTATTAGTACAATGACGTAGGGGGGGGGGGGGCTCGGGAGCGCTCAGGCACCCGAGTCCCCCCGAGCTGCCGCTTACATCCCCCAGCCTGCCGCCGACGTCACTGCTCAATGTGACAGGCAGCGGGGACAGCAGCGGCAGGGAGCTCCGGGTACTAACGCCGGAGCAGAGGTGAGGGAGGGGGATTCCAACTGTGGTGGGTTTTGCTGGGGCAGGACAAACCTGCCATTGGTAGGTTTGTCCTGCCCCAGCAAAACCTACCACTCAAGTGGTTAATGCCCCCATTCCAGGCTCATACCTTTGTACCTTATGCAGATTGTCATGTCAGAATTCCGGATTAGCAACTGAAGCAAATGATTTTCATTGAACCACGTCACTTCCCTTATGTTTCTCCTTGATTTTAACTCTGCTTCTGATGTCTCTAATGAGACCTCATTTGAACTGCTGGAAACTGGAGCTGTGCTTCGTAACCTTTTGTGTCTTTTCTGGTTTTGTTGGTCAGGCATGCTTTGAGATTTGCAACCCTGCAAGTCATCTGTGCAAGCTCCAGTTCTTCTCTGCTCACATTTACAGAATTTAATATAATTTGTGCTATCTTTTGTAGCGTTGCACACTGCTTTGCTGTAGGGGGTGTGGTATAGGGTTCTGACAATCGGGATCCCGATAGTCATTAGCCCGACGTCTGGATCCTGATTGCAGGGACAGACAGAATGCGAGCGCAACAAAGCCCCTTGCTATGCGAGCCACCTATTCTCCCTCTATGGGGGTTGTGGACCCCCACGAGGGAAAACAGCGGGTGGCCGTCGGGCACCCGATATCGGCGTTTTGACAGTTGAGTAAATGACTGTCGGGACCGCGTCCGGCACCCCTCTTAGAAGTGCATGCAGAAGTTCCAGAGTCAGCAAGTTATACCCTCAGTCAATATAATAGGAAATCATGGTTGTACTTACTCATAGTACTTACTCATAATTCTATATATCAAAATAAATCTTGGAGACACTGGACTACCTAGCTTGTTCTAGTGGTTCCATGTGTTATTCTGTACCCAACTGGTATTTTCTAGTGTCAGACCTTTTATTAGATGGCTCAAGATACATATTTTCCCAGTGACTAGTTTGAACAATCTTGTTTTACTCTAACATCCAGGCCTTTAGCAAGAAGAAAATTGATGACCGTAAGGAATGGCTAACCAACTTCATGCAGGACAGAAGGGAGAGGAGACTGCATGGTTTGCCAGAGGTGAGACACGTGTATAATGTGTGCAGTTGGGTTCTTTGAAGTATACTCCGCTATTCTGAAAACTACATGCACTGTGTACTTCATATGTGATGTTTTCCTCTCTAGGATTACTTGTATGGGAAGTCCACAAAGTACTTGACCTACAATGACTTTATTAATAAAGAGCTGATTCTGTTTTCCAACTCTGACAATGAACGTTCCATCCCATCATTAGTTGATGGTAAGTATCATAGCTGATGCAGCTGTGTTTTGGGTGAATAGTTATTGCCTGTGCTTGTGTTTTTGTTTTGCTTTTTTTAAAGTTGTTTCAATCTATAATGAATAACCGATACTGTGTTTGACTAGGTTTGAAGCCAGGCCAAAGGAAAGTTTTATTTACTTGTTTTAAGAGAAATGACAAGCGAGAAGTGAAAGTTGCTCAGCTGGCTGGGTCTATAGCGGAGATGTCTTCATATCATCACGGTGAGGTAAGGCATTTTTGAATCCGTTCTGATAATGATTAGCTGTTGAGTTTAAATTCATAAAATGAACTTTCTCAGTTCTAATGTGATACATTTGCTATGTACATCAATGGAACATAAACCCTGATTCAGTAACTATCGGTCCCCGAGGTATTCGCAACGGGGACTGATGTTTTCGCTCTGTGCATGTGTATATTATAATATGCGCATGTGCAGGGCTGCTGTGTTTTAACAGACAGATGGCGCATGGGGATGCCTGTTTCCTGGGTGTGTCCACAAAAATGCTTGGTGTCCCCTTGCGAAAGTGGGCACATCGATTACATAGGATGACGTCCGTGCCTGGCCCCGCAAATATAGGTCAGACAAGACTGACTTATATTTGCAAATAGGATCAAAATCATTTGGTCGCCCCGCTGTGTAAGAGGGCTCACTGAGCAGCGAATTTACATTTCCTAGAGAGTCTGCTTGAATCAGGAATTTTCAATATCTTAATGCACAATGTAAAGACTTCTAAAATGTGTTAAAAATTGATAAAGTATAGTTGACCAAAGTACTGCAATTGGCTACAACCACTTCTGTAACGTGAAATATGCCGTGTAGCTGAATGGCGTACGTTTGACAGTTCGTTTCAATGGGCCAGGTGCACCAAACTTCAGAAAGTGATCATGGTACACACTAGGCTTGAAAAAGCAGTTGGGAGCTGGTGGTTCTCGCATTATCATAATTGCATCTGGTCTAGTATCTGATATTACTTAGCAACATCTCTAACTATGTAAGGAATAGTCATTGCTGGCTGAGATTGTATCTGGTTATATTACAGGTGTTAATTGGTAGACATTTTGTTAATATTAGACACAAAATAACCACAATCAAGTATCAGCACTTTTACTGATTTAATAGGGAAAAGGGTCCCCTTTATAATTTAATTTTATAAGTTGTGGTAGCTTTTGTAATGATTTTGACAATAATATAATTTTCCACCCCACTCTCTCCTCCCTTTAATCTGTTTATCTGAAGTGACTGATTTTTGCCAGCACTGCACTATTCCATTTTAACTTCTGCTTTGTACTTAAATTTAACTTGTATAACCTCAATAATGATCCATGTACCATTCAATACTCTTCTATATAGACTTCCCTGATGATGACCATTATCAACTTGGCACAGAACTTTGTGGGTAGCAACAACATCAACCTTTTACAACCGATTGGCCAGTTTGGCACCAGGCTGCATGGTGGAAAAGATGCTGCCAGTCCTCGATATATCTTTACTATGCTTAGGTATGTCTAATATGATGTTTGTGAATATTTTGGATAGCCTTCTTAGGGCTGCCTTTAAATTTGTCTTAGATCTCCCTCAGACTATGGAATACTGGATAGGCGTCTTGTGTTTGTGTGACAAATATATCAGCCGCCGTAACATAAAAAAGGGTAATTTATTAAACAAGTAAAACCTACATAAAAAATGGCTGGTGTGGATTCTTACCCCTGGGTTTTTTTTTTTGGAGCCAACAAGGGATGGGGTGGGTGCAGGGAGGCAAAGTGGACTGCAAGTGCACCCTGCCTGGCTTCAAAAAACTTTGCACGAGGTCAGTCCACAGGTGTAGATAATGTCAGTCACTGCCAATGCGTTGCCCTAGAAGAAGAGCACTGGGATGCTCGAAACGTGTTGGCAGTGTCTGACATTATCTACACCTCTGGACTGACCTTGTGCAAAGCTTTTTGGAGCCAGGCAGGATGCACTTCCGGACTGCATTCCTGCCCCCACACCATCCCTTGTTGGCTCCTAAAAAAAAACCAAGGGAAAGATAAGGTCAGTCACTGCCAATGCGTTGCCCTAGAAGAAGAGCACTGGGATGCTCGAAACGTGTTGGCAGTGTCTGACATTATCTACACCTCTGGACTGACCTTGTGCAAAGCTTTTTGAGCCAGGCAGGATGCACTTCCGGACTGCA
Source organism: Crinia signifera (assembly GCF_055691185.1). NCBI lineage: Eukaryota > Metazoa > Chordata > Amphibia > Anura > Myobatrachidae > Crinia > Crinia signifera. The sequence continues at coordinate 132,640,141 of NC_139222.1, read as the reverse complement.
TTCCTGCCCCCACACCATCCCTTGTTGGCTCCTAAAAAAAACCAGGGGAAAGAATCCACGCCAACCATTTTTTATGTATATTTTACTTGTTTAATAACTTACCCTTTTTTTTTATCTTACGGTGCCTGATATATTTGTCACACAAAACGCCTATCCATGTCTAATATGATGGAAGCCAATTATTTTTTACTAGTAGATGTAAGTCAAAAGCTGTACATTTTAATTAATTTTTTTTTCTTTTTTTTTAAAGTCTCAGATTTTTTACATTTTTCATATCTTTCCAGTTCTGTATAGACAATTGTGTTACCTTGTATTACTAGCTGCAGATGTAATGTTCCATAAATTTGTGTTTACCTTTTGCTTCCAGCACACTTGCTCGCCTTCTCTTTCCCTCAATGGATGACAATGTCCTGAAGTTTATATATGATGACAACCAGAGGGTTGAACCAGAATGGTACATTCCCATCATACCCACTGTGCTAGTGAATGGCGCCGAAGGGATTGGCACTGGTTGGTCATGCAAAATCCCAAATTACGACGTCCGGGAGATTGTGAATAACATCCACCGAATGCTGGCTGGTGAAGAACCCCAGACAATGGTGGGATTATTTTTAAACTGAAAGTTTGCAGCTTGGCTTATTAAACACACCTTTCAATGAATTGTTTTGTTCTGTAATATCTAACCATGTATATTCAATTTACTCCTAGCTCCCAAGTTACAAGAACTTCAAAGGCGTTATACAGGAGCTTGGTCCAAGCCAGTACATTCTGATTGGGGAGGTTTCTGTACTTGATACAACCACTATTGAAATCTCTGAGCTACCAGTCAAAACTTGGACACAGGTAATGACAAACTAAAGTACTGGGATGGCTTAGTTTCTTAATTCTAATCCATATCTACACCGGCTTAATTTTTATTTTCTGTGCTAACCAGAATTACAAGGAGCAAGTACTGGAGCCTATGCTGAACGGGACAGAGAAGACTCCAGCCCTGATTGTAGACTACAAAGAATATCACACTGATACCACAGTCAGATTCATTGTAAAGATGACAGAGGAAAAGCTGGCTGAGGCCGAGGCTGCTGGGTTGCACAAAGTATTTAAGTTGCAAACACCTCTTACATGTAATTCAATGGTAAGATTTTTGTTTTCTCCTTCAATCCGCTTGACTTTGTAAGATGTAACAGATTTTTTTTTTAAGCTTTACAAATTATATGAACCTGTTTGACATCTTTATGCTATCACTATGCCTGATTTGCTTTTTTTCTAAAAACATCTTTTTTGTTACAGAAAAGTTTAGTCCATTGTTCTAGCTATACAAACTGTTGTATTTATAGTTACACTTGTTCCTTTTTCAGGTGCTCTTTGATCACACTGGATGCATGAAGAAGTATGAAACTGTTATGGATATTCTGCAAGAGTTCTTTGAGTTGCGTCTTCGCTATTATAGTCTGAGGAAGGACTGGCTGTTGGGGTTATATACTGCTGAGGCCTCCAAGTTGAGCAACCAAGCCCGTTTTATACTAGAAAAAATTGAGGGCAAAATAGTAATTGGTAAGAAAGGACAAAAATATTACTTAGATTATGGGGTAGATGTATTATCACTCCACAAGTGATAAAGGGCCAGCCAATCTGCTTCTAACTGCAATGTTACAGGCTGTGTTTGAGAAATGACAGAAGCTGATTGGCTAGTCCTTGATCACCCTCCACTTTATCATAATTTTCTTCTTAGGTGCAGATTTATCAAGCATAAACTATGTTTGTTCCTGAATCTTAATACAGCTATAAAATATTTTTTCTTTTAGAAAACAAGCCAAAGAAAGAACTTATTCAGATATTGGTCCAGCGGGGGTATGACTCTGACCCACTCAAAACCTGGAAACAAACTCAAGAAAAGGTAAACTTGTGTGTGTGAGACTTATGCTGTTCTCGCAAGGTATCTTAACCTTCTAACAAGTCTAGTTTGGTGTGTTTAGATCACAGCTGTATGAATGCTGGCAGAATTTGGCACCATTGTGAACAGATGCATTGATTCCACATGTAGAACAACTCTCATAGTAATAACCCTATTACATACTTTGTGTAACAGGAAGAAGCTGGGGAGCTGATCGAAGAAGAAGAAACAGAACCTTCAACCAGCGGACCAGATTTCAACTACATACTCAATATGCCTATGTGGTACTTGACGAAAGAGAAGAAAGATGAGCTTTGCAAACAGAGAGACACTAAGGTCCGCTACAGTTCTATGGACGCTTTACATTGGGGGGGTGGATTCAATCTTGGATTCCGACTGTTGACACGTTCTGACAGTCGGAATCCTGGCACATTTTCACTCTGCTCGTAAGACTCTACGGGTGGAATTCTACTTGTTTTCAAGTATGATCTGTATTGTCGGACACCACCTTCAGTGCTGTAGGAAACGGCAGCAATAAATCGGCGGACGCCATTTCCCCTGTGGGAAATAAAGCCCAACATTGATTACCCCCCTAAATATGCCATATTTATAAAGTTTCCATGATTTCATCTCAAATTAAGTACTGTATTTAAGTTTTGTTTTCCTTATCTAGATAGCATTGTGTAGTTTTTACTTGACAGTTGTAAAATTGTCACTTTAGCCTTTGTTGTAGTGTAATACAGTATATTGGCAACTATTTACAAGTATTTGTGTTGTCTCAGCTTTCAGAGCTTCAAGATCTACAAAGAAAATCTCCACCTGACTTGTGGAAAGCAGACCTTGCTGCCTTTGTTGAAGAATTGGATGTAAGTCAGGTTTCTGATGCTTTTAACAACTATTTGTTTACCAGCACTGTGTATTGAACTTTTATTGCTTTAAATTATCCATATGCTCTACCACTTTGTTTTCTTTCATCCACTAAAGGGCACTGGAATCGTTAGTGGGTATACGCTTGGCTGTCAGGCACCAAAAAAGTTAACTTAAAACTCCTATAGTGTGCTGGCTCCCCAGTCTCCTATGTCAGATTTTTCTTTTTGGCGCTAAAGTTGAGGCACCATTCCTTAGGGCTCAACCTATTTTCTTCATTTGATATATTTCGTTATTTTTTGTTGTTGTTCCTATATGACTCTACCTAGTGTCTTCCGTTGCAGCATGCCTCCACCGGATTTAGGGTCTTACCTTTAGTAAATCCTCCACCGGATTTAGGGTCTTACCTTAGTAAATCCTTTGAGTCCATAGAGGGCACAGAACGCTCTCCCTGCCCCTCCAGTCTTTCCGGGAGTTTACAATTTATTGGTGGTGTGGGCGGTTTCAAATCCCATGCTTCTAGTGTGTGTATGTTGTGTCTTGCCCCTCCTATCCTGGGCTTGCTACTGAAACTGGTGGGTGGGGGCAGGGTGTAGGATACTTCGGAGCTAGGCACTGTGGTAGTTTTAATTCAACTTTTCAGTGTCTGCCAGCCAAGCCTATACCCACTGTAATGACTCGTGTGCCCTCTATGGACTCTATTAGACGGGTTTACCCAAGGTAAGACCATAAATCCTGTTTTCTTAAGAAGGGGTTTATATTCCCATTACTTCCTGTTTATGGTATGCATATGCCCCCTTTGTTCCTGGCAGCGTGTAGAAGAAAAGGAGCGGCTTGAGGAACAGGCTTCTTTACAGGGAAAAGCAGTGAAAGGCAAGACTGGAAGAGTGCACGTGAAAAAGATGCAGTTGCAAGAGATCTTGCCATCCCCTCATGGAAGGCGCATCATTCCTAGAATCACGTCAGCCATGAAAGCAGAGGCCTCAAAGAAAGTCAAAAAGCGAGTGAAGGTGAGACATGACACTTTGGCAGTAAGTCACTTATTGTAATTTTGCTACGGTCTGGGATATTTTGGGGGGGCTGGATTGAACACCCTCCTAACAAACATGAAATGTTCTACCATACTGATACTTGTAGTTTCACAAAGAGAAAAAAAATGCAGAGACACACCTCATAGTACCCAGTACTGCTAATCAGAATAATTCTAATGACCTCTGCATTCTAACCTAGAGCAAAATCTATGTCCTCTGCATATTTTTCTGTTGGGCGGGGAAAAAAAAACGCATCCAAGTGACCATGTCCTTAGTGGGTCCCTAACACCAAAGGCCAACCACCCCAAGGCACCACACCATGCTAATGAGAAAAAAAGATGAGCTGTGTTACATAAGACATAAATTAGAGTACTAAAAAGTTTTTTTTTAGTAAACAAATGTAAGTGCCATATTGAGTGTTCCAAAGGTCCGGGATATCAATGACTTTCCGCTTATGTACTGCATCAACTGTTCACAGTGTGAATTTAACAGAACTTAGCTGAGAAAAAGCACTGTAATTTAATTTATTTCTTGTTTAACACTGGTCAAGGGCAAACTAATTCATTCACCGTGTAATTGAATGGCATTACTTCTAAGTAGTTTTTAAGGTATTGCCTTGAATATGAGGATATGATATATTGTCTCTTTAGAGTGAAGATATTGTGAAGAAGATGGATTTTGGAGAGGATGACTCACAAGGGAGTCAACATAACAGTCCAGAGTCTAGCAATGAAAGCTTGTCTCTTGCTGAAAGACTAAACAAGAAGATGAAAGCAGAACCAGGTTGGTTTTTGTAAACAGCAAGTTTCAGTTAAAATAAAGAACTGCTCCATTTATTAACAATTTGGTATTTAACAGGTTCAAAAGCAGCCAAGGGTAAAAAGCAGGCAACTCTCCCGTTCAAACCTGTAAAGAAAGAGCCTAAAAGCCTAATGATGGATTCAGAAAGCGACTCTGAGCCAGATGAAGTGGTGCCACGCGCTGTTAAGCCACGAAGAGCTGCTGGTAAGATATAACTAACCTTTCTGTTATAACTTTCTAGCATCAATTACCACACTATAGGTGCTGTTTACATTGCAGTAAGTGATGCATAGCGTTTTCAGTTGTCCTGCTAAATTAAGTTTCATTAAATGTTTGCTACTAGCATTGGTTGAGGCATTACTGCATTATACGCTTCACTGAAGTAGAGACATTTAATACAGATGTGCACTAATGGACTAACCTGACTTCTTTATCACTTTGTAGCAAATGTAAAGTATGTGTTGGACTCTGAGGACGAAGCCAAAGCTCACAAGTCTGATAGTGACATCGACAGTGATGCTCATGTTGAGAAATTAGAATCAAATGATGAATCGTTTGAAATTCCCAAGCCAGTGCGCAAGCCCAGAGCTGCCCCCAAGTAAGCTAAAATTCCATATGCCTTTTTTTTTGTCTTCTATACATAAGGAAAACTGTAGTAATTAAGTACACCTTTTTTTTTTCTTGTGTAAGGGTGTAGCACTTTGGGTATCTGTTGATGGCTTTGTTTTCTCTGTTCACTCAAATACACATCACACCATTCGCAAACATGTACAGCTTTGTAAGTGATGTGCCATACAGAGATTGTTCTAGATTTGTCAGACTACCTTCAAATTATTTTTTAATATGTTCAAGCGGAGGGTAATGCATTGGTTCCTGTGCTTCCCAGCATTCTATTTGTACTGCATGCTAAACTCTACACTGTAACTCAACAATCCTCTTTGTCCATTTTCCAGCATTAGGGAGCAAATGGTAGATTATCATTTGCTCCCATACATATTCTTCTTATCAGACAGAAGTCTTTAGGTGTGTGCACATCTTTACATTGAACGCTCATTTTCTCAGGGCATGTGTTACACCATGCCCTTTCCATAGCTTTTTATTATAGTGCAGTATAACCAGCTTTGGTAGGTTTTGTTCTCCAGGACAGATTGCTATGTATGTCCACCGTTCACATATTTTTAAGATACAATAAACTTTATTGTTATTACCATGCATAGCTTAGTAACAAAATAGTTATTTTATAGAGCAAAACTTGGGTTATCCTTTTCTAAAATACATAGAAACTTGCCAGTTTTTTTGTACACACCAAGCTTAACTTTTTAGCAGTTAATAAATCTAGGAATTGCATAAACCAAATCACTCTAAAGGCGCCCATACACTAGGCCGATTCACATGCGATTTGGTCACTTTTTATGCGATTGTGCCGATAAATCACATAAAAAATCATTAAAATCACATCCAATGCGGTGTGCCTGAGGGTCTCACAGGTTGCAGATAAAATGTCTCATACCCAGGCAGGCTTGGCTGGGATAACATCATATGCAATGTGACTGCATGTGGATTATTGTATGCGGTCTTGCTGCCCGGGAGAAGTTGCACAACTGTATGGCTGCCTTAAAAATAATTCTGATATGCAGAAATATACAACCAAAAGCATGGCTAGACCTTAAGTAATATAACTTTCTAATGAATCTATAGAGACAATGCTGTACGTCCAGTCTAAAAGCAAGCATGGTGCTGAAAGCATTCGGTCTACACCTAAATACAGACTTTTTAAATACAATAAAGTTGCAGATTGCATTTGAACATGTATGTATGTGTGTGTTACTTTGCTGTTTACGGATCGGTTTGTTTTTCATTCTAGAAAGGTTAAAAAAGAAGCCAGTGCAGAAAAAGTACCGGAACCCACTCAATCAGGTTTGTAATATTAAGTATATTTGCTAATATTGATGGACCCAGCTAATACAAATTTTTGACCTGCTGTTAATGAATAGTTATTGATTGGTAATTGTCTAAATAGGTGAAAAATGTTTTGTGATTTTAGCAGTATTCTCATGTTCCCTGCTCTATGTAGTGTATATGGCAAGTTTTGCCGTATTAACAATTTTGGACCTGGTTTCACCCTTTTTTTTTATATTTTATATATTTTCTAGTAGAATCAGTTGTAGCGGAGAGTGAGGATGAAGCCCCACCTGCACTATTGCCCAGTGCCCCTGCTGCCACCAAGAAGACTCTGCAGCCTGCACCAGAAAAAGCAGCTCCCAAAAAACGTACTAAAAAAGCTGGATCAACTGCAGCAAAGAAAGGTAAATACCCCATTTAATTATTGAGGTGGCCTAGGTTTTTGATCTTAACAGAATCTATAAATATTTTTCATGCAGAGCAGCAGAATTGCTGATATTTCTGTAAGCGTTACTTTGGTTTCACTCCAGATAAGCAACCATCCATCCTAGAAGCTCTGTCCAAGCCACAGCCGTCAAAGTCAACTGCTGCTGGCAAAGGCGATGAGGATTTTGATATGCCACCGCGTAAGAAGGTGACAAAGCCACGCAAGCGAAAAAACTCGTCTTCAGACTCCGACTCGGATTTTGGTCCAAATCTAAAAAGTAAACCAGCTAAAGTAAGTAGCTTTATTGAAATGTTAGTGTTTATCTTCAATTATGTGCAGCTAACCCAATCCTGATCCATTTGTGTAATTCCAAGTACTGGGATTGACCCTCACCCTACATGTCTCTTTTTATACTTTATTATTATTGAAGCACATTTAGAAAAAGAAAAAATCATTACAGTTTCTTTTTACATGTCTTGCAAAATCCATGTACAAATCCAAAATAAAATATCATGTATCACTATATGGCATGGGGGGTCCAGTTATACATTTCCAATCCATATCCCCATTATTTCATAATCCCAAATTTAAGCTCAACACTATTGGTATTATTTACTCTTCACCCAAAAAGGATCGGTGGATCTTGTGCATTCATACGTGCTTTGTACCAAGGTGTATTCCGGAAGCCTTTCCAAACCTGATCTTTCAGAATATTGGGTTGGGTATTAATATAACTTTCCCATGTGTTGAAAAATTTCCCAGTACAGATGGGGCCGGTTTTATCTTTGCTGCGTCCCCCACGCACGCGCGTCTCAGTAGCCGGGCGGCGAGGCGGACGCAATACTGTCCGCCTCCCGCTCGATAGTGCTGGGGGGGGACCCGAGCAGGCTGCGGGGGGGGGGGGTGCGACCAAGGGCAGCACCGTCGGAAGGGGACGCGCGCGCACCTCGTGCGCGTCCCCTTCCGTCATACAGATGGCGGGGATGCAGGTGATGGCGATGGCGACGCCATCACCTGCAAAGATGAATCCCGATACATCTGTAGCTATATCTTTTCTCAGAGATTCTTCTAACCACTCCATCTTAAATATATAATGTAATTTGTTAAGAAAGAGGGAAAACGGAGGAGCTATAGACTGTAGCCAATTTTGTAAGATGCATTTCTTAGCTGTTGCTGATATAATAATTAGAAGTTTACGTACTCCCTGTGTAATGTGTACCTGCAGGCAAATATTGCCCATTCTGCGGTCAAGCTTTAGGCTGAAACTAAATGCTGTATGGTATATGTCCATACCTGGACCCAAAATCTCCTTATCACAGGACATTTCCATATACAGTGATATAACTCAGTCACCCTACATGTCTAATCTCCAATCAGACTACAGTATGCAGAGGAGAGGATAAACACCCCCTTCCTACACACACACACACACACACAGTATGCAGAGGAGAGGATAAACACCCCCTTCCTACACCCACACACACTGTAGAGTTACAGCTTTGTCAGTCCCTGGCACAACCCAATTCTAATTAACGCAAACCAATTGTGTGTGAGTAAACTCACTTATGGTATCATTCTGTATATAGTGGGAAAGTGTAATAAAGCACATTTGGCAATCTGACCCTAATCATTGTGCCTGCTGTCTTTGTCATAAAATATAAATAGTAACGGCCCAGATGACCCCTAAATTGGCGGTGTGTTCGCCAGTGGTCTTAGCTGCATTACAGGAAGGTCCGTCTTCTCTGTCGAGTGAGTTATACTGAACTGCTGTTAACTGGACCTGAAAAGCAGCTCCAGCCATGAAATCCACACCAAGCCTAGGACCCCTCCCCACACTTGTGCCTGCCTGAGCCCAGGAGGAGAGAGCACCAGGGTACAGGTGCACAAAGAGTTTGGCATCAGGAGGAGACCCAGGAAAATATCAGCCGGTAGCCACAGTAGCTTCCATCTATTATTTCTTATCTCACTAATCACAAAATCTAAGGATTGCTACCATTTTACGGGCCAGGATTCACTTTACTAGTTGTGGCTGTTTGTTAATTCAGGTTAATAGTCACATACCCCTTGTAAAATGGTTCATTTCTTTTTAGACTTTTTAATTTGTGACTGTCGAACACTTAAAACCATGTTAAAGAATGATGTCTGATCCATGAAATATTTTTAATGCCATATTATTTTATACTAGAAATCAAAAGCCGTGGATGACGATAGTTTCCACATCGATCTCTCTGTGGATTCGGACAATGATGCTGGCAGCACGGCAGTGCGCTCCAGGACAGGCCGTGCAAAGAAGACAATTGCATATATAGAAGAGTCTGATGATGACCTGTTTTAGCTACAGAAAATAGTGACAGTTGTGGATCTTAACATTTAAAAATAGTTTTAAACGTGCTGGTTTTTCTTGATCATTTATGAACACCAAATGTTTTATCATGACAGTGTCGACGTGCGTTTCTCAATGTTTATTTCTGGTGCACTAAAATATGAACATGACCTGTCTCTCCTGAACTGAGTTATTCCATTTTACCTTTACTCTTTTTTTTTTTTTTTTTTATGCCATTGCGTCAATTTGGCTGGCTCATTGATTGGTCGTATCTTAGCCATCTGTATGACCTGTAGTGTATGGTGCCATGTAATGTTTTATCTACCTTGTAGTTTTAACATATAATGTACATACAGTCTCCTGCATTTATTTCTGTGTTGTCTGTCCTCACTGTAAATATTTGTCTATCACCTTTCTTTACTATTTGGAATAAAGACTTTAAAGAACATGTGTGCTATTATTGCTGATGTGTAATGAAAATCGCAGGTGTAACCAATATCTCTGAATTCTATTATGTAGTGTTCAAGATTGGTTACTAATACCACTCAGTGTTCTGGGGGAACCAATGTCTTGTTTTACTTACTCAGTATTAACCCCTCCCTTGCATGCACCTGAATGGTATTATTGAACTAATTTGAGCCTCTACCACTATCTGTGTGTAATGAAAATCTGCCGTATATCTTTTTTTTTTTTTTTTTAATCCTGTAAATTTATCGATATAAATCTAAGGTTGTAAAATTTGTGACCTCTAGTTGTTTTGAGACTATCACCATTCTAGCCATGAAAATCCATGTGGTCGTGTTTTGCAGTACTACATTTTTCTATTGAGCTAGAATGACTGTAGGTATTATTTTTGTATTGTTAGTAATAACCTTGTAGTAATACATGCTATCCCAAGTACAATGAAAGCCCTTCAGCTTATTTTAATACAACTTCTATAAACGATTGGTTTCCCGTCCATGTTTCGAAGTATAAAGTTTACCAGTTTATCATTTGTTAAAGCATTCTTGGGTACTTGTGTATTATCGCGGCGCCCATCGCATCGCAGACCATATGATATGCGATATCGCGTGATGTTCCCCAATGTCATACAATGTTAAAATTGTATGGAATTTTATATGGCATACAATGCCAACGCGATGCGATTATTAATTTTATAAGCTCCCTAATGGGTGCTTACAATGTTAAATGCACCCCCACTATTAGTGTGAACCCGAAGCGTGGAGAGCGGCGGCGGTACGCGTCCTCCGACCTTTTCATACCCCCACTATCCACGTCAGCGTGGAGTTGATTTTATATAGTGTGGCGAGCCACCGAGCCCTGCGAGGGGATGCACATTACTTCACAGGTATATGCGTCCCCTCGCTGCGCTCAACACACTATAAAATCAACTCCACGCCGACGTGGATATTGGGGGTATTAAAAGGTCGGAGGACGTGTACCGCCGACCCTCGCTGCGCTCGCCACGCTTCAGGTTCATGTTCATACTGGGGGGTGGCGTGGGGGTGCATTTAACATTGTAACCACCCATTAGGGTGCTTCTACAATTTAACATCCTATAGGGGACTTACATCGCATCGCAGTGCATCGGGTGTATGGCATGCGATAAAAAATTGTGCGACTAAATATCGGGGTCGCCGTGATAATACACAAGTACCCATTCTGGCACACTACCTGTTTGTATGTGAATCAAGTGTATGCTTTTAAAAGTGACCTTGTGAAAGCTATGCATTGAACACAGGGCCAGTGCTTGTTTTGTATTGTGAACAGCGTGAAGAGGCAAGTGTATAAAGCGGTGTACCCACAGTGGATTGCCTTGCTTTTTGATCCCGATTCGATTGAATCACAAGGCAAACTCATTCTATTTGGACTATATAGTACAGATGCATACTATGTAGTTTTTCATGCCATCTATTTGGGTGCCACATAAGTATTCCCTTTTTTTTTTTTTTTACATTTTCCCTTCAGAGAGTATTTAAATTGATCGCTAAAGCTTCTTTCAACAGTGCAAAGAAACATAATTTCCAGTTACCATTTTTTATTGCCAAACAGTGGTGGGTTTTTAATTTAAGCCACCCAGCTAGGGATGAAATGCAGAAGAGCAGCACCCATGTCTCATTAGTAAGAAAATAGTTGAGGGTGATGGGCATAGTCAATCAATCAGCGCATATATAAAGGCATGGGCACAACCTTGCATCCCTAAAAAACAGAGCCTTGGAGGACACCTACTGTCAGTGAAAGTACAGGGGAGATGGAGTCATGAAAGGAGATACAGAAGGAGCTGGTGGTCCACAGTGTAAGAAACAGCAGGTCAATAGGAATAATTTAAAAATAGGGGTCCTATTTGTGAGTGCCATTTCAGTAGAGTGTAGAAGAAGTAATCTAGACGAATGGATCAAGCAGGCAGTGGGAGGAAAGATAGGCAGTAGGACTGGCTATAGACAATGCGCTCAAGGAGTTTGGAGGCAAAAAGTAGGAGAGAGATGGGATGATAGTTGGAGAGAAAGTTAGAATCATGAGTAGTTCTTTCTCTTTCAATGGTCCTGGTGACACAGCTTCACATTGGGATGTAGGAGGGTCCGCAGGAGCCAGGCACCTATCCTAAAGCTTTTGGAGGGTAGGCTCCTCCTCGTGTTAGGTGCCCACTGGAGTGAGTGCTATTCTAAAGGGCTGCCGGAGCAGCCGAAGGAGTAGAGTTAGTTAGGGTTTTTATTATTTTATTAACTTTTACACTAGCTAGGTAGGCACAGTGTGAGGATTCTCATTAGTGAATCCTCACACTGCTAGCGCAGCAGGAGCTGACAGAAGCGCGTCCTGTCAGCTCGCTGTGCACAGAGGAGACGCTGTCGGGCCTCCCTGTGCAGCGCTTACAGCTTCTTTTAAGAAGCTGCCTGGGCTCCGGAGCGCTCTGAAACCGGCTTCACGCTAGGTGGGGATCATGGGGGACAGGCGCTCCGTGATGGCGGCGGCCATTTTCTGCGGAGCTTACACACTGAGCTCCTGATATGAGAGGACAGCAGTGTTGTTACAGGCATGTTCCGAGTGGTCCCCAGCTGAGGGGGAGATACTGGAACTAGGAGATCCTACAATGGGAGCGGCTGTCTGGGGGTAGTTGGCGCCAAAAGTCACAGACCCCACACAGCAGGGACTCGGTCCCTTCCCTCACTCTGTTTTGGCGCCATTCAGAACGCTTGCAGCGGAGCTGATCTGGCTTACAGATCCTGACAGAGTGATTGGATTTCCTGGGCATCGCTTTCCCCATTCTGAAGACTACAGAAAGCTAAGTGAACTGAGTATATTGGTTCTGTATATAATGTCTGTACATTTAATGCTGTGACTGTGTTAATTGAGAACATTATGTCTGAGCAACAGTCTGTGGTTTTGGGGGAGGGAGCCTTTAATGCATTGAGCGCTTGCAGTGGTTGTACACTGAAATTTGTCCCTGAGCAGATAAGGGGGGCTTATGTATTTATTGCGCTGCTGTGAAACCCATGGGGAGTGAACCCCAGAGGGTAGTGCATCGGAGCTTGCGTGGGCTAAGTCCCTGGGCAGGTCTGAAAATGCTTTGGTGCATTACTGAAGAGGCAGAGTGATGGCTGGTAACTTCCCTAGACCATTGCCATTCTCTCAGCAGTCCTCTAGCTCTTTGCCTCGGACCCAGACAGATCCTGACTTATTACAGGTCATGCAGGATACTGCTATGGGAATCAGCAGGTTTAAATTACTTGGACAAGTTTTATGGTTATTCTGTGGGGACCCCTAAAAGGTCTTATTCAGTGCCATTATTAGCTGCTGATGAGGAAGGAGAGTACACAGACCTCAGCCTCGGGTGGAGGATTTAATTACTGCTGTTAAACAGGCATTGAATTTGTCTGTGAAGTAAAAACTCCTGCAAAGGTTGTTTTTAAGAGACAGCGTGAGGAAAATGATATCTCCCTGCAGACGAGGGTTTACAAGATTTATTGGAAAACCCCTGATAAAAGGCTTTAGATGCCTAAAAGATGTTTAAGCCTGTATCCCATGCCTGAGGATCATGCAGACCTCTGGGAGAAGGTTCCAGTGGTAGATAATTCTGTGGCATGCTTGTCAAAAGCCACTGTGCTACCAGTGCAGGGGGGAACAGCCTTCAAGCAAGGCAATGGTTAAAAAAGGGTGGACTACACTCCGCCCTCTGTTTGCTTTAGTCTGGGTCTCTAAGGCCAGGATTGGTGGGTCAGTGACCTGTGCTCTAGTTGACATACTGTTCCTTGTGTGTTGTTACTTGCGGAGAAGCCTAAAGCTGCTGCAGAGTATGTGCTTCAGGCTGAGCAGGAAGCTCTCAAAATGGCTGCCAGAGTTTCCTCAGTGTCTGTCAATGCCAGGAGAGTGCTCTGGCTTATAGCTTGGAAGGCAGATAACGAGTCTAAGAAGGCTTAGAGGCATTAGCTTTTAAAGGAAAGCTGTTATTTGGTTCAGAACTGGAAGAGATTATTAAGCAGGCCACAGGTGGAAAAAAGCACTTTCCTGCCTACCCCTGCAGCCAAGCAGACATCAAGGTTTTCTGCTTTCAGGCCGTCCTTTCGGCCCTCCCCTAGAGGAGGTGCGTCCTTTCGAGGACAGTCTTTTAAGGGATAGTCTCAGTCCTCCAGGGGCAAGGCCCCAAAGTCAAAATTTGGTTCCTTTCATAAGAAACCAAAGGAGGGGACAAACCCTCTGCATGACTGCCAGGGGTTTTGCCCGGCGGTGATTAAGGTGGGGGGACGTCTGTCACTGTTCAAAGACGCATGGGCACTGTTAGACCGGGACTCTTGGGTGTTAGAAATTATAACCCAGGGTTACACCACTACCAAAGGAGGCTCGGCTCCGTACAGCTCTCTTGGGAGCGGCTCATTCTCTTTTTAGAGAAGGGTGTGGTAGTCCCGGTCTCCAGAGCGGAGTGGAAAAAAGAAGGCTTTTATTCCACTCTGTGTTTGGTGCTCAAACCAGACGGGTCTTTCAGCTGATCCTAAACTTAAAGCATTAATATCCATTTGTGGGTAGACCATTTCAGAATGGAGTCTCTACGGTCTGTGCTGCTAAGCCTGGACCAGGGAGAATTTTTAGCGTCCATGGAGGTCCAGGACGCATACTTGCATGTTCCTATCCACCCAGAACATCAGGCTCTATTGAGGTGTGCAATAGGAGACCTACTCTTGCAATTCCAGGCGTTGCCCTTCGGTCTGGCCACAGCGTCAAGGGTATTCACAAAAATAATGTCAGTAATGGCGGCTGTGCTTCGACTGAGGGAAATCATGTTGATTCCATTTTTGGACGACCTGCGGTTTAAAACGGAGTCAGCAGACAAGTTGAAGAGTCACTTGGCAGAAACCATCAGGTTTTTGCAGATTCACGGCTGGCTTTTAAATTTACAAAAGTCTCAGTCACAGAGACTCCAATTCTTGGGGATTGTTTTGGATACCCAGTTGCATCGGGTGTTTCTACCAGAGGCAAAGGCCAGGGATCTGGCTGCCTTGGTACAGGAGATCCTCGGTACTCAGAGCTCATCAGTATGGAGGTGCCTCAAACTGCTGGGGAAGGTGGTGGCGTCTTTTGACAGACTTGTCAGGGAATACTCAGACCATGATGTCAGAACAAATAGTGTTGTTTTCAGAAACTCGATCCCTCCTTAAATGATGGATGGAGGTGGATTCCCTTCAGTGGGGTCGGTCCCTGCAGTCCTAGAGCTGGCTGGTAGTCACTACCGACGCCAGTCTCAGAGGCTGGGGGGCAGTAGTCGTGGACCTGCGTCTGCAAGGCTTGTGGACTTCAGAGGAGTCTGCCTTACCGATCAACACGTGGAACTGAGGGCTGTGTGGAAGATGTTTTCTCTGGCGGGAGAAAGATTACAAGGGCTCCCTTTAGGGATTCAGACCGACAACGCCACAGCTGTGGCGTATCGGAACCACCAGGGAGGCACACGCAGCAAGCTGGCTATGTGGGAGGTGTCCCGAATCTTCTTGTGGGCGGAACAGAATGTTCCAGCATTATCAGCAATATTTCTTACCAGGAGGGGAGAATATAGAGGCTGACTTCCTGAGCAGGGAGGAGCTGATGGAAGGGAAATGGAGCCTGAACCCACAAGTATTCCACCAGATTACACTGAGGTGGGGAACCCTGGATGGGGACCTGATGGCATCCAGATTCAACCATCAGGTACCCAGGTTTTATGCCAGGACGAGGGATCCACTGGCAGAAGCAGTGGAGGCCATGACTATCCCCTGGGAGGGGAATCCTCTTTATGTTTTTCCGCCAGTTCCAAGGCTGGCAAGAGTGTTGAAAAAGGTACAGTCCCTGACAATTCCAGTAATATTAGTGGCCCCAGATTGGCCAAGGAGGTCCTGGTACTCGAGGCTTCAGAGATTCTCTGTGGACTCATGGCGTCTACCTCTGAGGTCAGACCGTCTAAAACAAGGACCGTTTAACCATCTGGATTCAGCTCGATTAATTTTGACGGCCTGGCTGTTGAAACCGCCATTTTGAGGAATATAGGATTCTCAGAGGCGGTGTTTAACACAATGATTAAAGCCAGAGAGTCAGTGTCTTCTGTAAATTATTATAGGGTCTGGAAGACCTATATTTGATGGTGTGAAAGACAGAAGTCACACACATCGCGATTTAAAATGGCTAAAATTGTTGGAGTTTTTACAGGATGGCCTTTCCTCTGGGTTAAGCCTTCAGCCACTCAAAGTACATATCTCGGCCTTGTCAATTTCTTTCCGAAGAAGGGTTGCATTAATACCGGAAGTTCAGACCTTCCTGCAGGGGGTTTCTCGATTGAAACCTCCCTACAAGCAACCAGTAGCGCCAGGGGAATTATCTCTGGTTCTGGAGTACCTTCAAAAGGCGCCTTTTGAGCCGTTAAGGTTGGCTGAAATAAATAAATTTATACTGCAAAACCAGTTTGATTTTGCAGTATAAATTTATTTATTACCAGTTTCTTATATAGCCTACATATATTCCGTAGCGCTGTACAGAGTATAGTTGAACATTCATATCAGTTCCTACCCCAGTGGAGCTTACAATATATCTATATTCCCTACCACATGTACACATACTTGCCTACCTGACCCTCTCCATGAGGGAGAAAATGCTCTGTTCATGGACATCCCTGGTAATGTATGATTGCCAGCACCTGTGGGGAGCTAAGAAATTGTTAAAAAAAAAGGTGTTTCACCACAGGTGATGGCAATCATACATTACCAGGGAAGTGCAGGAACAGAGCATTTTCTCCCTCATGAAGAGGGTCAGGTAGGCAAGTACGATGTACACGCACACAGACATTCTAGGGTTTATGTAGTATAAATGATTGCTGCTTAAAAAAAACCTGGAGGTTTCTTACCAAATTTCTCCCTCTATTATTTACTTGAGATTTTATCTATGGCTGATGTTGACTAGACAGGCATAGCAAACTCCAGTCCTCGAGCAATGGTTCACGTTTTCCAGGTCACCCGGCAGGTTCACAGGTGCACTCATTACTGACTAACACATTTTAAAAGATCCACAGGAAAATGTTAACTGGTGGTAGCTCTCCTGGACTGGGGTTGGCTACCCCTGCACTAGACTGTATGCAATATAGTCCATATTGGCTTGCCTGTCCGGTCTTTTTTTTTTTTTTTTCCAATTTTGACTATTGTTAAAATCTGAAGCTTAAATAACACCACGGATAAACACCTTAATACCCCTTTTAGATCACCAAATTAACCAGGGTTATTGCCACGTTAACCTGGGTTGATCTGCAATGTGAAAGCGCCACAGACACATTTCCCAGGTTAAGCAACCCAGTATTTCAACCCTGGTCACAGATAGGTTTGGAAATGGCTGTAACCCGGATTGCTGTGCAGTGTGAATGGGTAGACCCAGGTCTGGTACACCCTATGGAGGAGGCAGTGTTTAGAGATTGCATCAGCTTCAAGCGCTGCCTCTTCCCCCACTGTCGATGACATGCCACGGCCCTGCCCCCATCTGACTTCAGTGACCTGCCAATAACCTGGGTCACTGTGGTTACCAAAACACGGCAATGCGGGGTCGCTCCCAGGAGTGATCTGTGTCCAAATCCTGGGTGCTTTTTGCGCTGTGAGAGGGGTATTAGTTTCATCAGGCATATTTGAGATCTATTACTTTCATTTCTCCTTTATCCTTGGGGACACTGAAGTACTACGCTGGGGGATAGTGTGGTGTTATGGAGGAGTTGGCACTTTAAGAACTTGAAGTGTGGTATGGCTCCTCCCCCTCTATCCCCCCCTCAGACTCCAGTCTTAGTTTAGTGCCCGGAGGAGTAGGATCCCTGGGCAAGAGGCTCCCGCAGGGGTCTCTGTTTGTCCGTTTTTAATTTTTTATATGAAGTGTGCAGGCAGCCTGGGTGTTAGACTGGCTGCCTGCAGTGTGTACAAGCTCTCCGGGAGGTCAGAGCGGCTCTGCATGCGGCGCACGCTGCTGACCTCAGCCGCCTGCATGTTAGATGTGGGGGAGCCGCTCGCGGCTTGTGTTACCGCTCCACGGCTATGTCACCCGCCAGAGAGGTCAGGGCGCTGTGCGCCGGGTGACTGCTGGACCAGAGTCGCGCGCTGGTCCAGCTGAGGGGCAGATTGTGTCTCAGCGCCGCTGTCCTCAGCGCGCGCTGGGACGGAGGAAGGAGGAGGCGTGTCATGGGCGTCTCTTCCGATGTAAAGATCCTCAGCGCGGCAAACGCTGCTCTCTGCCCATGCTGCCTTCCTCTGCTTGCTGTGCCTCATCGGTTTCTTCTGCTACAGGACAGTCAAGGCGCTTTTCTTCACCCAGACTGGACAGACTGTGTCACTGCGCTGGGTGAGTGAAGGGTTTCTCCTGTTAGGAGTCCCCGCTTGGAGTGTTCAGGTGGGCCTAATTTGGGGAAGGTGAGCTCCTCTCCCCCTATTGTATTTTCTCCTTTGACTGCTGGGACACTGCTATCTGTGTGTGTGTTAGCGTGTGCTGAGTGGGAAGTGTTGTACTGTTTTACATTATGGCAGCAAAAGCTTCTAGCTCTAAGGCTTCTCAGAAGCTGTTCACTTGCACTCAGTGTAACCAGCAATTTACACAGCATGTGAAAGGTGTGTCACTGTGTAAGGATTGCTATAAAGGAGGGGCTGTTCAACAGCCAGCTGCTCTCTTTAATGCTGAAGGGGTTACAAGTGTGTTAGCTACCTTAGCTTCTGAGCTGGCAGCGTCCCGTAGGGACAGGGAGATTTTACATTCTCATCTGTCTACTATGTCTTCTGCTGAGCCTTCATGGGCCAGAGATTTGATTAGGTCAGTGGATTCGCTGGTACAATCCACCGTTATGCCTCCACAGCCCAGCGTTCCCCCTCCACTTAAAAAAAAGGGGTGCCCCTTTGCTTTTGCGGATTGACTCTTCAGATGATGAAGAGGTTAATCCTTTAGAGGAGGGGGAGTGTCAGGCGCAGGATGATACTTTTGCTCCTGTGGATGAGGAGCAAGGTATTCAGGATGAGGCTCAAGGCTTAGAGGCCTTGATTCAGGCTATTAAGGTGACCCTTAATGTTGCTGAGCAAGAATCACCTGCTCCGGTTTCTATTTTTGGCCATCCAGTTAAGGCTGCGGTAACTTTTCCTGAGTCCATAGAGTTGGAGAAGCCTCTGTTGGACATTTGGAAAGCACCGGAGAAAAAGTTTCAGTTGTCCAGGCGCTTTAAGTCGTCTTACCCCTTTGCTCCTGAAGCCAGGGCGAAATGGGAGAACCCGCCGTTAGCGGACGCTTCTGTCTCTAAGCTTTCAAAGAAAGCAGCTCTTCCCATCCCGGGAGCGGTGGCCCTGAAGGAGGCTCCAGATAGGCGTTTGGAGGCGGGGCTTAAGCATATCTTTTCAACTGTAGGTGTTTTTTTTACGTCCTATTTTTGTTTTCTCCTGGGTCAGTAGGGCCATGGAGAAATGGGCAGAGGATTTGTCCAAGGGCTTGGAGGAGCAGAGGCCTCCTGAGGAGTTAGCTCAGTTGGCTGATCAGATGCGGGAATCCGCGGCGTACATAGGGGAGGCTGCCAGGGATTCGGCTTCGCTGGTTGCTAGAATTTCGGCTCTGTCAATTACAGCCAGACGGTCCTTGTGGCTCAAGTCCTGGCAGGCGGAGGCGGACATAAAGAAAGCAGTGGAGGCTCTTCCCTTTACGGGGGATGTTCTCTTCGGGCCAGAGCTGGACAGGTTAATTGCTCAGGCAACAGGGGGGAAATCTACTTTCCACCCTTCCTCGGCACCTCCTCCTAAAAAAACCTTACCGGGGACCGGCTTTTCGCTCCTTTCGAGGTGCGCCAAAGTTTAGGGGTAAATCTAGAGGTTCATTTGCCTCGTCCCGTGGTAGAGGTAGAGGGTTTGGCGGCGCCACCTCCTCTGCAAACCCTGGCTCCCGTCGTGCAGACGCCAAGCAGCCAGAAAAGCCAGCAGCATGACTCTCTCCCCTCCTACCTGGGGGATCCCAGAGTAGGAGCGCGGCTTCTGGATTTCTGGCAGGTCTGGGAAAAGTCCTGCAAGGACAATTGGGTTCTCTCAGTGGTGTCTCGGGGATACAAACTAGAATTTGCCGGTTCTCCTCCTCAGCAATTTTTCACGATGGGTCTTCCGCATGCGGAAAAAGACTCTCAGTTACTGCTTCAGGCAGTTCAGCGTTTGCTATCAGCCGGGGTGGTAATGCCCGTCCCGACCGATCAACGCAAGGAGGGGTTTTATTCTCCTCTTTTCCTGGTTCCAAAACCGGACGGGTCGGTAAGGCCGATCTTAAATTTAAAGAAATTGAACGAGTACATAATGTACCACAGGTTCAAAATGGAGTCGCTACGTTCGGTAGTGGCAGGTCTGGAACCGGGGGAATATTTGGCATCCTTGGACATCAAGGATGCCTATCTGCATGTTCCCATTTACGGCCTTCACCAGAGATTCCTTTGGTTCGCAATCAAAGACCAGCATTTTCAATTTCGTTCACTGCCCTTTGGCCTGTCATCGGCGCCTCGCCTGTTCACCAAAGTAATGGCGGTCATGGTCGCTTTGCTCCACACACTAGGAGTCAAAATTGTTCCGTACTTGGACGATCTATTGATCAAAGCCGGTTCCAAGAGTCAGCTGGAACAGGCGCTTCATGTGACTTGTCAAACTTTGATTCAGCATGGCTGGATTCTAAATTATGGGAAATCCCAGCTGGTTCCTTCCCAGAGGATTTTGTTTCTTGGATTGATTCTGGACACAGAGGTACGGAGGGTGTTCCTTCCTCTGGAGAAGATTTCCTCTCTCCGAGGACTTGGTGAAGCAGGTTCTTCGTCCTCGGAGGGTGTCAGTGCACCTTTGCATTCGGATGCTAGGCAAGATGGTCGCCTCCTTCGAGGCTCTGCCTTTCGGCCGGTTCCACTCCAGGACCTTTCAACTCGATCTCCTGAGACAGTGGTCGGGTTCGCATGTCCATATGCACAGGACGGTGATTCTGTCGCCCTGCAGTCGTCTGTCTCTTCAGTGGTGGCTCCAGACTGCGAATCTCTTGGAGGGGCGTCGGTTCGGAGTCTGGGAGTGGACAATCATCACGACGGATGCCAGCCTCAGGGGCTGGGGGGCGGTTGTGATGGGACGTCACTTTCAGGGGCGTTGGTCTCCGCAGGAATCAAGTCTTCCAATAAATATTCTGGAAATTCGAGCGATCCGCCTGGCGCTGCTCAATGCGGACTTGTTCATCAGAGGGAAGCCGATCCGAATTCAGTCGGACAATGCCACCGCTGTAGCGTATATCAACCGACAGGGTGGAACACGCAGTCGGGCGGCTATGCAGGAGGTACGCCCGATCCTCCAGTGGGCGGAGAGGCATTCTCTGGCTTTCTCGGCGGTGTTCATTCCAGGGGTGGACAACTGGGAAGCGGACTACTTAAGTCGCCAGGATGTGCACCCCGGAGAGTGGGCTCTGCATCCGGATGTGTTTGCCCAGATTGTCCTTCGTTGGGGGTTACCCCAAATAGACATGATGGCATCCAAGCGGAATTGCAAGGTGTCTCAGTATTGTTCCAGGTCACGAGATCCGGAGGCGGTGGCGACGGATGCTCTGACCGCAGAGTGGAAATACCATCTAATCTATGTGTTCCCACCGTTACCCTTGATTCAGTTGGTACTCAAACGGATCAAGCGGGAGAAGGCAACAGTGATTTTCATAGCTCCAAATTGGCCTCGTCGGCCTTGGTTTGCCGATCTTCAGGGGCTCCTGATAGGTCAACCCTGGCAACTTCCTCAAAGAGAAGATCTGTTACAACAGGGACCGTTCGTCTACCAAGGGTTACGGCAGCTGCGTTTGACGGCGTGGCTGTTGAGGCCGAGCTGCTGAGCAGACGTGGGGTACCTAAGGAGGTCATTCCCACAATGATGAGAGCCAGGAAGGAGGTTACTTCCCGGCATTATTACAGAATTTGGAAGGCTTATGTGTCGTGGTGCGAACGACGCAAGTGGCCTACAGCTGTTTTTTGTTTGTCTCGATTGTTGAGGTTTCTGCAATCAGGTTTTGAGGCGGGCCTTCGTTTAGGGTCCCTTAAGGTTCAGGTGTCTGCTTTGTCGGTATTTTTTCATCGGTGCCTAGCTTTGATGCCGGAAATACAAACCTTCTTGAATGGGGTTCTCAGGCTGCAGCCTCCGGTAAGACCTCCGGAGGAACCTTGGGATCTTGTCTTGGTACTGTATTATCTCAGGTCTGAGGTTTTTGAACCTTTGGAATCTATTGATTTACGCTTACTCACCTGGAAGACGGTGCTCCTGCTGGCCTTGGCATCGGCTCGACGAGTGTCTGACCTCAGTGCTCTCTCATGTCGTTCACCGTATTTGGTTTTTCACCCGGATAGGGCGGAACTTCGGACTCGGTTAGATTACCTGCCAAAGGTGGTGACTGCTTATCATCTTAATCAGCCAATCGTGGTTCCGGCCTTGACAGGAGAGTTCGCTTCATTGGATGTGGTCCGAACTTTGCAAGTTTATGTGGACAGAACCAGGGATCTCAGGAAATCGGATTCTCTGTTTGTTCTGTACTGTTCTGCGAAGCGTGGTTGGCCGGCTACCAAGCAAACTTTGGCCAGGTGGATTTGCCTAACCATTAAGCAGGCTTATTTTCAGGCTTCTCGGCCTCCGCCGGCTCGAGTTTCGGCTCATTCCACCCGGTCGGTGGGACCTTCTTGGGCGGCGGCCAGAGGGGTGTCTCTTTCTCAGGTATGTAGGGCAGCCACTTGGTCTGGCCCCAATACCTTTATTAAGTTTTATAGGTTTGACACCTTCGCGGCCTCCTCTACTAGGTTTGGCCGCGTGGTGCTTCAGGATGCCCAGCGCCTTCCCGCCCGTGGGGATGGCTTTGGGACGTCCCCAGCGTAGTACTTCAGTGTCCCCAAGGATGAAGGAGAAAATAGGAATTTGGTACTCACCGATAATTCCCTTTCTCCGAATCCGTAGGGGACACTGAACGCCCTCCCGGCACTGGTCTTCTGGTAAGGGGGGGGTCTTACAGGTCGCATGTGGCCGGGTTGTGTTGCATGCGATGGTCTGTATGTGAGTTCTTTTGACTTATGTTTGGTTCGGTGTCTTGTTTTCATTCTCTCTCTCTCTCTGTCAGAGGTTTCCTGGTCTCTTTTCTCCTCTCGGGTACAGTTAACTAAGACTGGAGTCTGAGGGGGGGATAGAGGGGGAGGAGCCATACCACACTTCAAGTTCTTAAAGTGCCAACTCCTCCATAACACCACACTATCCCCCAGCGTAGTACTTCAGTGTCCCCTACGGATTCGGAGAAAGGGAATTATGGGTGAGTACCAAATTCCTATTTTTTACTTCCGCAATTAGCATTGAAGTTTTCATAGTATTAACAGATAAATAGTTAATCAAAAGGTTATGTAGGTCACGCCCCTAAAGGTATTTAAAAAGCCTGCAGTACTTGACTGTCACTGGAATACTTAAGAGCTGTGCTATCCTGATCATTCCAGGAACTTTCCTCAGACCTCTGAAGATTAGTCAATGGAAGCAATGACACATTATTTCAGTATAGAATGAGAATTGCAAGAGGAATTGAACAATTACATCTTGTAAAAAGGTTTTTTTTTTCTGAAGAAGTTGAGTAATTTAGTCATTTTGTCCAGAAAACATGTTTTTAACATACCAATTTCAATTGTACACCATACACATATTTTTTTTAAATGTAAAATCATAGTGATATTTTATAAAATATGAAGAAGAAAGAACAAGTAAAGATTTTTCACCATGTCATGCAACAATGTTATGGCGGTTCTATACCACAAAATGTACCATGTGTTTTAAGCTACAAATTAGGGTTAGAAGCAGGGCCGCTGCAAGTCCCCCGCCCGCCCCAGGCAAATCCCCCGTCCACTCCCTGCTTCCATGCTCCCCTCTGCGGGGTAATTTCAGTGGGGCACTACCCGCGGACAATACGGCGGGGGGGGGGGGGGAAGCTCACTGACTCACCAGCTCCCCGCTTTCTATGGTACCTCTCCTCGGCGGCAAAATCACTCAGCAATATATTGCTCAGTTTGCACGACCAGCGATTTTGACTGAAAATTGCAAGCTTATTCTGTCTCATTCTGCCTCATTTTGACTAGAAACCATCAATTTTTAGCCATAATCGGATGAGCCTGCGACCATGAAGGGCTGGCAGTAGGAACGTGCTCCCGGCAATTTATCTCCCACAGCACATGAAATCACTGACAATATGGTCGAAATCCCCCCGTGTGTACACAGCTTTACACTAGCATTAACAGTCTTTTCAGTGAAACCAGTTATGTGTCTGGTTTTGAGATTTATTGATAAATTAAAATACTAAATATGGTACTTATGTATTATCTGGGCTCCCATGTTAAATGCACCCTAATTTTTTATACCCCTACTATCCAACAACGCATGGAGTTGATTTTATATAGTGTGGCGAGCGCAGCGAGCCACCTTGCCCGAAGCATGGCGAGGGGACGCGGTCTCATAAGAAAAACGGGAGCCCAGATATTACATAAGTACCCTAAATATATTTACATTACTATGTTAATAAGTATAAATACCAGCCAATTCTTCAGCGCATTAACCTAGTTTTAAAACAGGTGAAGAATTGCCTGCAATGATTGTCACTCCAGGGGTATTACCTGATACAAGAATCCCACTCTACCTTGCTTAACAATTGTAAGTCCTACAGTGTTGTCTCTGTATTCTTTTGTGTTTTAACCAACTTTTCCAGGCTAACCACACTATCTACGTCATTCCTGCCCTGCTCACTGTCTCCAAGGGGTTTATTCTAGTTCATTCTTTCTGACAAAATCCTTCTTAGATGGACAAAACCATGTGCACTGCAGGGGGGCAGATGTAACATGTGCAGAGAGAATTAGATTTGGGTGAGTTATTTTGTTTCTGTGCAGGGAAAATACTGACTGCATGATTTTACACTTCAATATAGATCTCACTTTGAAGAAAAACCCCACCCAAATCTAATTCTCTCTGCACAAGTTACATCTGCCTCACCCGCAGTGCACATGGTTTTGTCCATCTAAGAAGGATTTTGTCAGAAAGAATGGACTAGAATAACCCCCCAAATCCTGCTAAATATCCACTGACTGCCCTGTAGCTTAATCTTTGTCTGCAGTGGCACTATACTGACTCCTGTGTACATAATTTATAATATCCATATCACCAAGGTTACTACATACACAGTACAGTACTGTAACTTGTGTGTGTGCTTAGTCGCTAGACCAGTGGTCAGGGAACTCGGTCCTCATTACCCCACACAGTGCATGTTTTGCTGGTACATAGAAAGAAAATTTAACACCAAAACGTCTGCGCCTCCACCTTCACATGTATAGGATAAAGGTAATATACAACCCTTTTAAACTGTAATGCAGAAGATGCTTCATGTAGAGGATCACAAATGTGTACATGAAGCATCTTCTGCATTACAGTTTAAAAGGGTGGTACTTGTTTCCTAGCACGGCCACACCGATTTAGATCGGGGTGGTCGTGTCGGAAAAATCGGGTCGATCGCATCGCATGCGATTTGGTCGCATGCGATGCGATCGACGCGACCGACCGATTTTGGACCCGATTTTTTTCATTGAATCCAATGTAAATTGGGTCCCTGGGACCCAATTTTACATTGGATTAAATGAAAAAAATTCCCAACCCCCCCAAATGTAAGCGCGTAAACTCCAGCCCACGATAGACGACAACCCGAAGCGTGCCGACGCGATGCCCCTGATATTTTTACTTTCCCGACAAGATTTCAATGTTAAAATATTTTTTAACATTGAAGCCTATGGAAATATCGGGGGCATCGCGTCGGTCGCGTCGGGACCAATGTTAATGGTCCCGACCGACGCGATGCCCCCGATATTGTATCCTAGCCGGCAAAATGGACCTGATTTCAAAAGAAATCGGGTCCATCGGGGGTAATCGTGTCCCTTAATTAAGGGACACGATTACTCCAGATTGTGGCCGTGCTAGGAAACAAGTACCAAAAGGGTTGTATATTACCTTTATCCTTTACATGTGAAGGTGGAGGCGCACACAACGTTTTGGTGTTAAATTTTCTTTCTATGTGCACTTTCTGTGGGGTAATTTGGGAATACCCCTTTATCACCATATTATGTATTTGCTGACTTCACCTGAGGCGCACTGTGTCAATACCAATTTTTATTGTATAACCATGTTTTTCTGGTAACCCAGCAGGTGCACAGGTGTACTAATTACTCACAGACACATTTTATAAGGTCCGCAGGTGGAGTTAATCACTTGTTATTCTGTGAGGAGACCCAGAGCCGGCCTTAGGCATAGGCAAACTAGGCAATTGCCTAGGGCATTTGGAATGCCTAGGGGCATCAGCAGCTTCTGCTGATTAATATGATATGCAGCATGCCTATATTCTGTGTGTGAGTGAGGCTGTATGAAATAGTGTATTCATGGAATCACTGTCACATAGCATTCCGTATGCAGGCACAGCCACAGTCGCACACAGAATATAGGCATGCCGCATATCATTTTAATCACATTTTGTATGTGCTGGTCATAACAATGCAAATAAGATGAATTTTCAGCAAAAAAGGCACCCAACGTTAGCAGAACTGGCCAGGAGCTGCATGGCCTATTGAGGCAAGATGTATGAGGAAACATCTGTATCCAAGCAGAGGCAGAAGTCACAGTGTTAGTGGCTGTCCGAGTGCTGTCTGCGGGTGGGTTGGTTGTGCAATAGTGTTCGGCATATGTGTAAGGGGCATTGTGTGTGTCATGTATAAATGCATTAATCATTTGCGACATATGTGTAACATGCATTATGTGTGTCATGTGTATAAGGGCATTAATAATGTGCAACATATGTGTAATGGGCATTATGTGTGTCATGTGTATAAGGGCATTAATAATGTGCAACATATGTGTAAGGGGCATTATGTGTGTCATTAGATGTATGAAGGGCATTAATAAAGGTTGGCATAATGTTTAAGGGGCATTATGGTTATAAGGACATTAATAATGTGTGTCATGTGTAAGGGGCATTACTGTGTGGTATTATCATGTGAGCCGAGAGAAAGGGGTAGGGGGTACAGCAGCAGCTGCAGCTCTTCTCCTCTGCCCAGCACACACTGCTTTGTGCTGGGTTGCAGTGTGGCCATGGAGGTGCTTAAAATACAATATTTTCTCAGGATTTTTTTCTAAGGGTATAATGTGAATAATGTGAGGAGTAATGTATATAAGGTAAAGTGGTACTACTGTGTGATGTAACGTGAATAAGGGACACCATTGCATGATATAATGTGAATAAAGTTGCACTACTGTGTGGCATAATTTGAATTGGGGGTACTATTGTGTGGCCATGCCCCTTCCCAGCAAGAACACACCCCTGTTTGGGCTGCTCACCGAATGTGTGCGCTGTTTCTATTTAAAATATTGCGGGTAGGAGCACCAAAATGATGACTGCTATGATAAGGGTTGATGGTGCTGGGAAAGGGGAGCAGGGTCAGAGGCGGAACTAGTGGCGGTGCTAGGGGGCACCAGCCAAAATCTTGCCTAGGGCATCATTTAGGCTAGGGCCGGCTCTGAGGAGACCTGCAAAACATGCACTGCATGGGGTAATGAGAACCGAGTTTACATTCCCCGTATGTTACCGCCACCCTTCCCTGGATACCGCATTGTTAATAATCGCATATGCGTTTATTAAGGTAAAGGACAGCTCTACTGATAAGAGCTGTCTTTTTCAATGTGGCTCTTGTCCTGTACTTCCGGGGGGCCCCTCTGCACATGTGCAGAGTGACCGCGCCGGCCACAGGGTATGCAAGGAGGGATCTGTGAGGGCTCCATCAAAAGCACTGTGAAGAAACACAGAAAATTGGGGGGTTTTACAGCATTTTCCCTTTAGTGCATCCCGTCCTTTTTCTGCACTGATACCTGTCAAAACTCCTAGACATTAACTCGTGTGTACTTCCAGGCAGGGGCGGGCTGGGCCGGGGGGCAGAGTGCCATATGCCCCCCGGGCCGCTTACCCACCCACTGGCTGCGGGCCGTGCTGCGGCTGGATCAGCTTCTCCAGCCCTCCTGCACTGGCCGCGGCTTACAGAACACGGCCGCGGCTACAGGAAAATGGCCGCCGGCCCCCTGCACTGAGGACATGTTCTCAGTGCAGGAGGCCGGCGGCCATTTTCCTGTAGCCGCGGCCGTGTTCTGGAAGCCGCGGCCAGCGCAGGAGGGCTGGAGAACCTGATCCAGCCGCAGCACGGCCCGCAGCTAGCGAGTGGGTAAGCGCTCTCCCCCCCCCCTCCCTCACCCCAGCATATGTGTTTCTGTCACTGTGGGGGCATATCTGGCACTGTGTGGGGGCATATCTGGCACTGTGTGGGGGCATATCTGGCACTGTGTGGGGGCATATCTGGCACTGTGTGGGGGCATATGTGTATCTGGCACTGTGGGGGGCATATCTGGCACTGTGGGGGCATATATGTATTTGGCACTGTGGGGGCATATGTGTATCTGGCACAGTGGGGCATATGTGTATTTGGCACTGTGGGGGCATATGTGTATCTGGCACTGTGGGGGCATATGTGTATTTGGCACTATGGGGGCATATGTGTATCTGGCACTGTGGGGCATATGTGTATTTGGCACTGTGGGGGCATATCTGGCACTGTGGGGGCATATGTGTATCTGGCACTGTGGGGGCATATGTGTATCTGGCACTGTGGGGACATATGTGTATCTGGCACTGTGGGGGCATATGTGTCTGGCACTGTGGGGGCATATGTGTATTTGGCACTGTGGGGGCATATGTGTCTCTGGCACTGTGGGGGCATATGTGTCTCTGGCACTGTGGGGGCATATCTGGCACTGTGGGGGCATATGTGTCTCTGGCACTGTGGGGGAATATGTGTCTCTGGCACTGAGGGGGCATATGTGTCTCTGGCACTGTGGGGGCATATGTGTCTCTGGCACTGTGGGGGCATATCTGGCACTGTGGGGGCATATGTGTCTTTGGCACTGTGGGGGAATATGTGTCTCTGGCACTGTGGGGGCATATGTGTCTCTGGCACTGTGGGGGCATATGTGTCTCTGGCACTCTGGGGGCATATCTGGCACTGTGGAGGAATATGCGTATTTGGCACTGTGGCAGAATATCTGGCACTGTGGCGGCATTTGTGTCTGGCACTGTGGGGGCATATGTGTATTTGGTACTGTGGCGGAATATCTTGCACTGTGGGGGCATATCTGGCACTGTGGACATCACATTGTGCGGTGTAATGGGCATCATGGTATGGGGCGTAATGGACATTACGGTGTGGGGAGCATTGGGCAATTGCCATCACAGTATGGGGTGTAATGGGCATCAAGGTGTGCAGCATAATGTGTAATTAGCATCACAGTGTGCGGTGTATTGAGTAATTAGCATCGCAGTGTTGGGCGTAATGTGTAACTGGCATCATGGTGTTCAGCATAATGTGTAATTGGCATTACGGCATGTGGCTTTATGTGTAATGGGTATTACAAGGTTCGCTAAAATGTGCAATCTGCAGGTACACAATACAATCATGGTACAGGCAACGCCCCTTATGATAGGCCACGCCCCTAATTTTTCGGCGCGCCTACGGCGCGCAAAAGCATTCCTTCCGACGGTGACTTGGCTGATTATGGGCCAGTGCTCTGGACTTGCCCCCTAGGCTAAAAGTTGCCAGCCAGCCCCTGCTTCCAGGGAAGGCAAAATCATTCTATGTACATCTATGTCTAATTGCATTCTAGCCCCCTGCTGTTTCTAGCCATTGGAGTCAGGGTTGCCAAAGTAAAATGCGGGGCACAAGACATTACAATAGGCAGGGCTCCGATGGTATGAGGAGAACTTAAATGCAATTCACATTGTTAAAACCTGGCTGTAGCCGAGCTACAGAATGTTGGCACTTTATCAATAAATCATCATGATCAAATGAAAAAAATGGCAATAAGATGTCTGTAGTGGTGCCCCCATAAGAATGCCTCTGTACTGGGTATAAGCATTAAGATGTGAAAAGCCTGATGAAGAACAGTTCTAGTAATAAAATAATCAGCTGGAGAGGAGTACGGGTGATGGGTGGTTGGCTTGCTGGGACATTCTCAGGCACCATCTCCGGCATGCCCACACTGGTCATTGTACACTCTGTGCAATTCCACATTGCTGAAATGCCAATAACAAATACAGTGCATCCAGAAAGTATTCACAGCGCTTCACTTTTCCCACATATTGTTATGTTACAGCCTTATTCCAAAATGAAATAAATTCATTTTTCCCTCAAAATTCTACACACAATATCCCATCATGACAATGTGAAAAAAGTGTTTGGGAGATTTTTGCAAATGTATTAAAAATAAAAAACTAAAGCTGTGTACACACGGGGGCGATAGGGGCTGAAACAGCTGGAAATATGGTCGTAGGCGACCATGTTGCCAGTGATGGGAGTGTGCCCCGGCGATAAATCGCCGGGTGCGCGCTCCCGTTTTCAGCCCTGTTCTAATCGCTGGTCGCAGGAGGGGATGATGTGAATTGTCCCTGCATGTTGCAGCCTCCCTGTTCTGCTGAGCCGGGGACTCGTGTGCATCTGCCTAC
The DNA here is from genome assembly GCF_055691185.1 of Crinia signifera. Lineage (NCBI taxonomy): Eukaryota > Metazoa > Chordata > Amphibia > Anura > Myobatrachidae > Crinia > Crinia signifera. Next base: position 132,609,806 of record NC_139222.1, on the reverse strand, counting down.
AGAGCTCCATATGGTGGTCCACGGCCGTGCACGGCAATCCAGAGCTTCCTTACAGCCGGTACCTGCTGTGAGGGGTAAGCTGATCCCCCGTCCACTCCTTAGGTGACTCCTTCTGCCCCACATCGGTGCCACTAGCGGGTAGACTGGTGTTTATATCTCCAGGTCTCCCTTTTCCCAGAAGGCTAGCGTGGGCCATATTGGAGGTGGCTTGCACCACCTTTACACATAGGGCGGTATTCAATGAGCCTGATTCGCCATGTTTTTATGGCGAATTTGTGTTGTTTGGCGAATTTCTGACTAAAACGGTGAATCACCTTTTCAATGACCACATGGCGAATACATTTGAAGGTTTTTTTCGCCATGATTCGCCGAGTAGCAATCGCTATCTTTTTATGGAGAAGTGGAATGTGAACTTTTAAAATAAAGTGTTTTGTTTTTTACATTTGGTGTCTAAAAATCAGGAATTTTATTCTGAGGAGGGGCATGCTATTTTTATTCATGTGCTGTAAGCACATGAATATATATTTAATTTAAAAAAAATATATATTTTTTTTATTTTTTTTTTACACAGCAGGAGGCGCCGGAGCCGAGCCGCTCATTAGATATTCATATATTCACTGCACCCGATCTTTACGATCGGGTGTAGTGAATATACGGTCCCCTGCTGGCACCCCCGGGGGGCAGCCTGTGCTGCCTGGCACCCGGGGAGTCCACCTCCCCCCCCCACAAACGTTCTGGGGCAGGCAGAGAGACTTCCATCTCTGCCTGCCACCGTCCTCAGGCTCCCTGCAGCATTCGCCGCAGGAACTCATATTCGCCGGTCAGGGGCAGCGAGCCTGACTCGTTGAATACCGGAGCCGGCGAGGCTCCGGAACGTGGCGAATGTGCAGCGAATCCTAAAAAGGATTCGCTGCACCTCGCCGGTATTCTCATTGAATACCACCCATAGGCTGCTGGTGTGCTTAGACCCTGGGGTCTGTAAGCACCTTGAGTGCCCTGCTGCCATCAGGAGGCACATCTGATGCCCTATGAGATTCTGAGGAGCCTACTTGTCACAGCTACTGCTATTATATTCTGCTGTTGCCCTATATGACCTTGGTACAGTGCAGCATACCCTCCTCGTCTTACAGTCATTACTGCCTCACTTCGGGGAAACCAGGGCCCTTATTCTGCTTGGTGCGGCCGGAGCCGCATATGCGGCTCCGACCGTGCAGGCGAATCCCCGCCTTCCATACGGATCGCCACGGCCGTCCGTACGCGGACATGTGGCGGTCCGCATGAAAATGGCGGGGGATACGCCTCCACCATCTTGGAGCAGCCCCCTGCATTCGATGGTCGCCGACCATCGAAGGCAGGGCCGCACGCTCCACCAGCTCCCGCACCCATAGACCTCACGGACACTTGTCCGTGTGAAAGCATGTATGGGGGCGGGCAGCTGACATCCGGCGATGTCAGATGCCCGCCCCCAACACATGCGTCACAGCCTCATTACCATGCGTACGCCCCGCGTTTGCATGGGAACGCCCATGAAACGCGGGGCGTATGCATAGGGAAATGAGGCTAAGTAGCCCCTCACGCCCCTATCCACCCCCTTTGCGGCGGTAAAAAAAATGTGCGGCGATTTCGCCTGCACATGCGCAGAGTGCCCTCTGCACATGCGCAGAGCGAAAACATCGGCGGAACGGCCGCAAGCGGCCGTTACCGCTTAGATCAGAATAAGGGCCCAGGTGTTGCTGGTTTGGCTGCTGTGCTTTTTGTATACATTTTATTAATGACAGGAGCACTATCTGTCTTCAGAACACACAGAGAGGCAACCTGACTGTCAGAATCTTGTCAAAGGGGGCTTGCCTGCTGTGCTCAAGCCCCCTGTGACAAGATCCTGACAGTCAGGTTGCCTCTCTGTGTGTTCTGAAGACAGATAGTGCTCCTGTCATTATTCTTTCTATCTAGCATTAGCCCATTGCCCCCAGTACATCTCTGATGCATGGGGACCTTCACCTGGCAGAAGTACTGGTGTTTCCAGTTACCCAGATTTGCAGTGATTTTATTCTAATCCATGGCGGCAGGATTTGAAGTTGCCAGTTGGCTGCTGCATTTCCCACTCTAGGCTTATTCTCCAGTCAATACGTTTTCTTAGTTTCTTGCTGTAAAATTAGGTGCCTCGGCTTATATTTGGGTCGACTTATACTCAAGTATATACGGTAACTGCTCTGTCTGTTAGAAGAGATGGGCATTTGGACAGAGGCTGCACACAGGCTCTCTCTGTTCTTAATATACCCCTGCCCATAGGCCTTCATATGTAGTACATCACATGCAGAGGCGTAACTAGAACTTTTGGGGCCCCATAGCAACATTTTAAAAGGGCCCCCCTCCCTTGTAGCTCTGTCGCTTCAATGCCCCTTAGGGGGCAGAATAAGGGGAGTGAGAGACACTGAGGCGGGCGAGTGAGGGGTAGAGGAATTGAGAGAGAGGAGGGGAGAGAGTGATAGATTGTGTCCTTGAAGCAAGAGGCAGTGCTTGAGAGTGAGACAGAGCAAAAAAAGAGACAGACAGACAGAGAAGAAAGGGGAGGTGAGAGGGCAGATGAGATAAGAGAGTGTAAAAGAAGAGAGAGAGGGGAATGTTGGAGTGAGAGTGCAAGTCAGAGAACAAAAAGAGAGATTGAGAGAGAGAGAGAGAGAGAGAGAGAGAGGGGAGAGCAGGAGTTTACAGGTTGAACAGTACCCCTCCCCCTCCTTCAGTATAAACTGCATGGTACCTCCAGCAGTGGCACGGCACCAGATCTCCTCCACATCATCTCAGGCTCAGCATCGTGGGTCCTCTCCGTGGCGCCACCTCCATACATCATGTCCAAGTCTCCCCAGCAGCACAGGTCCCCTCTGCGGCGCCAGCTCTATAAATCATTACTGCGTCTCCTCAGCGGCGCCGATCTCCACATCAGCGTCTCTGTGCGCTGCCAGGCCCAGGTCCCCACACCAGCGGCAGCACAGACTGTGCCACCATTACCGCGCCGGGGCTGGTCACCAGTTAGTGACGTTGAGCCCCGGCAGAGAGGGGAGAGCAGAGGCTGGATTATCCAGACTGGCTCCTCCCTTCATAGACCCATCTATAGCACCGCAGCGTGCTGGGCAGGGAGGAGGTACAGGCCGGGGCGCTTGAAGCAGGGAAAGACTCAGAGCACGGGACAGGCGGCTGCACTGCGCTGCCAGGGAACTACTTAATCAAACATTCTTAAGGGTGCAGGGGATTGCCTGCTGAGCCCTCGGGACCCCCAAAGGTCCGGGCCCCATAGCAGTTGCATCCCCTGCACCCTCCATAGTTACGCCACTGATCACATGCAATTAAAATTATATCTGTAGAAAGGCTGTGTTCAGATTAATATGAAAGTTGCGATAACTCAGACTTCTTGTTGGGTTATTTTGCCTTGTTACTCTGCAATATAACTAGTATATAGTGAATTTCACATCAACTTTTTTTTTCTATATTGGTTTCGCTTGCATAATGCCTTCCTCTAATGTGTGTTTGTAATATGTGCATTTTAAGCCTCCACTATACACTTGTTCAACTTGTCTGAGGGACAAGTTGGACCTGATTGACCCTGAACTTCCCATGCAGCTTCCCTGGAGTGCTGCATGACATTTGTCACTTGATGTGCCATTTTTTAAATGCAATTTGGTCCAATAAATTGCATGTGATTTATCTGGCCAAATTGCATGTTTACATCCTAGGGGATGCCAAAAGTACTAGCATGGGGTGACCAAAACGGTGAAATAAAAAGTCAGGACTGTTGTTCTTGGCTGTGATGTAAACAAATGTTGGAATTAATTATAATAAATACTATTTAGGGAATATGGTCATTCGGTCGACAAGCATTGGGTCAACATGCAGAAAGGTCGACATGGATGTAGGTCGACATGTCATTAGGTCCACATGGTTTTTTTTGTGTTTTTTGAACTGACATGTGCCTACAGGTGGTATTTCATGCCCTACCATCCACTAGGGTGTGGTGGGAGAATTATATAGCATGGTGAGTAAAAAAACAATGAAAAACCCCATGTCAACCTTTTGACTTTAGACCTTGCACTATGTCAACGTAATGCTTGTGTCGCCCTAAACCCATGTCTACCTTTCTGCATGTTGACCTAATGGTGTCGACCTAATTGCTGTAGACCTAATGATCCATACCCCTATTTAGTTGCCTTCATTGGCCTGTACATTTTTGGTTTTAGGTAAAAATCTTTAGTTATGGCAGGGTTGGGAACCCTCCCAGAATGGCCGGGAGGGTCTCAGAAATCGGGTCCCCCTCTCGGCCTATCGGAAAGGGGGGCAACCCTCCCGGAAAGCTGTCTGACTCTCAGGAACCCGCCCCCTCGACAGGGGTCCGTGGGTCAGATGACGCGAATCGCGCCATTTTAGCGCCGCCCACCGCAGTGTAATGCCTGAAATACCGGCATTACACTGTTGGGGGCTTGGCTAAATGACGTGACCACTTTGACATGTCCACAAAGCAGTCTGCCCCTGCCATGCCCTTTTTCAACTCGCAGCAGCGGCTCCGCCCCCCCTGCCTCACTGAGTTGGCTGCCTTCTCCCGGAAAAGGCAGCCAACAAGTAGGCAAGTATGAGTTATGGATAAAATAAATTGTTTATTTTATGGAGCAGAACTTATTACATCGTTTACATACTTACCGACTGCTCCGCTCGCTGTGCTCTGAAATGGCTGCAGCCTGCAGCTGCCTCCTTCTCCTGCCTGCTGTGTGGGCGGGACAAGTCAGAAAATCACTCCCAGGTGGGTGGGCAATAAATGGCAAGCTGGGGAAAATATTTCCTGGATGACCGGATGAGATAAATCCTGGATTTCCTGGATTGACCGGATTCCATATTTCCTGGATTGACCGGATGAGATAAATCCTATGTGCAGGAGGATCAATCTCTTTGGTCAGACCTGATGCGCACGCGAGCATGCATCGGGTCCTTGTCATGTCAATCACCATCAGATTTTGTCAGATTAATTGGCACAATCTGTCTGAATTGGATGAAATCTGACAAAATCTCACAAGTGTATGGGGACGTGTAAAAAAACATGCTGAGGAAATATAATTAAATGTGGCCAGTAGATGTCATCATTTCATCTTTCTGTAGATTTTAACATTACTGTGATACTTGCAAAAGCTTAAGTAATAATAAAATGATAGTAATAATTTTATTTCTATAGCGCTTTTCTCCCACCGAACTCAGTCATTAAAAAGATGGTACATTGCACAGAGGCATTAGAATTAGGCAAGTACATCTAAAGCCCTGTACACACAGGGCGATTTAAACCATTATCGCTGGCTAAATGGTTGCTGAGCGACCATATTGCCAGAGTGTTTTTGTGTTGTGGGTGATAAATCTCTTGGCCCTTAATTCTCGCAGGAGCATGCCCTTAATGGTCGCTGGTCGCGGATTAAGGGGAAGATTCTCTAAAAATCTCTGCCCCCCTTCGCCGCCCATCGCAATTATAATTATATGCGATAATTATAGCAAAGGACAGCTCTTGCGTTAAGAGCTGTCCTTTGCGGAGAGAGTCGCCGGGTCCCAGCAGGTCCCGGAGTCTCCCCCCTCCCTCCCACACCCGGCGCTGCTGCGCCGGGCTCTCCTCCTCCCTGCACCCGGAAGAGGATCAGTGCAGGAAGGAGGTCACAGGTCTGGGCAGCTCTGTGCTGGCTGGACGCAGGTGAGGGGGCGATGCGGGGCGGCGGGGGTCCGTGCGGGGCGGCGGTGGGTTCGCGTTAGAAGCCCATTGGCTTCTACGGGGCATCGCCAGATATTTCTGCTTAGAGCATCCCGAAATGCGGTAAAAACCCCGATAACGGGGTTTTTACCTCATTTTCACCTTAGAGAATCTCCCCCTAAAACAGTACACTGAGCAATATATTGCTGAGAGATATTAAGCCAAAATTGCTCAGCGACCATATTGCACAGTGTATACACACCTTTAAGAGCACTATAAGAATACTGCTGGGTTGGTGCATTCATTTTTGTTAATAACTTTAACGGGTTATTAATTGCATCCATGTACCAGGTGAAGTAGCCATCTTGGGCACACTACTAAGTGATCCAGGAATGGTGAACTTTCGGCCCTCCAGCTGTTGTTGAACTACATATCCCAGCATGCCCTGCTACAGTTTTCTATTTGGTCATGCTAAAACTGTTGCAAGGCATGCTGGGATGTGAAGTTTAATAACAGCTGAATGGCCAAAGGTTCCTCATCTCTGTCCTAAATATACTGAAACTAAAACAGATATGTTGTTTTAATGTGGACAGAGCACTGCACTGAGAGTAATTGAATAGAGTGTTTAGGCAGTGAACCAAATAAGAATGAAGAAATCTGCTCCCCCAACCTAGAGGTATTGTCTCTGCAGGCAAATGGAACAGGAAGCCTATCCACTGCAAAAGAAGATAATGCCGATCAAAAACGAATAGATATAGGCAGAAAGATGACCATAGCTAGCACTAGGAGAAGCACAAACAAAACTTTAAGAGCTATGTGTGCAAATGCTAGGAGCTTAGGAAATTTAATTCCAGGACTAATTGCAATAATGACAAGGGATGACTGGGACATAGCTATACCAGGATATACTCTCTTTAGGAAGGCCAGAATGGGAAGAATCTGAGAAGGGGTTGCAATATATATGAAAAAAAAAAAAAATAAAGACTCCCTTAATACAAAGTATTGAAGAAAAAACTGGGGCCCTTTGGGTGACCACAGAAACAGGGGAGAAAGCGATTGTTCATACAGTGGTGATCTACAGACCACCAGGTCAGGAAGAGGAACTTGACAAGAGCCTATCGCAGGACATCCATAAAACGGCATTAAATGGAGAGGTAATACTCATGGGAGACTTTAATCTACCTGATGTAAACTGGGAGGTGTCTGTTGCAAGTTCCACCAGAAGTAGGGACATTCTGAATTCCTTTGCAAGGAGCATCCCTCCAACAATATGTGAGGGAGCCAACTCATAAAGACACAATATTAGACTTAATACTTACAAATGGTGACAGAATATCTGATGTAAATGTGGGTGAAAACCTGGGATTCAGTGACCATCAAGCAGTATGGTTCAGAATAAAGACAGATACTGACTCATCGCGCACAAAAACAAAGGTGTTCGATTTTAGGAAGGCTGATTTTCTAGAGATGGAAAAATCTGTAAGGGATTCTTTGGCAGATTCGAGGAACTTGTAAGGAGTGCCGAAGAAGTGGGAAAAATTAAAAAGTGCAATACTAAAAGCAACAGAACTTTGTGTTAAAAGAGTTAGGAAAAACACAAGGAAAAGGAAGCCAGTGTGGTGTGCGAAAGAAGTAGCAAGTATTGTGAAAGCAAAAAAGTTGGCCTTTTAAGAAATATAAGCAGATGCAGAATCTTGTTAGACAGTAGGTAATTAGATGTGCAAAAGCACAGGCCAAGGAGAAAATGGCCCAGTCAGTGGGTAAGGGGGGGGGGGGGGGTGGCCTTTTTTAGGTATATAAGTGAAGGGGGAAAAACAAAAAGTTGAGTAATAAGAATTAAGACAAAGAGTAGAAGTCTTCTTGAGGGGGACAATGAAATAGCAGATCATATTAATAGTTATTTCTGCTCAGTATTCACTGCTGAAAGAGAGGGGAATGGGCCACAGTTAAGTTGCAAGTATAGTTAGAAAAATGAGGGAGAAACAAGTACATTTACAGAGGAGAAATGTCATAACAGAACTCTCAAAACTGAAAGTGGATAAATCAATAGTTAAATCCAAGGATACTAAAAGAGCTTAAAGCCATTAACAGAATTATTCAACCACTTACTAGCTACTGGAGTAAACCCAGAGGACTGGAAAACAGCAAATGTAGTCCCACTGCACAAAAGAGGAAGCAAGGAAGAGGTAAGCAACTATCGACCAGTGAGCCTTACATCAGGAGGGAAATTGATGGAAACACTTTTAAAATAAAGAGTTGTACAATATCTCAAAACCAGCAACCTACAGGATCCGAATCAGCATGGGTTTACTGGGGGAAGATCATGTCAAACAAATCTTATTGACTTTTTTGACTGGATGACTAAAGTAATAGATCAAGGTGGGGCTGTAGATGTAGCCTTTTGAGTCTTTAGTAAGGCTTTTGACACTGTCCAACATCACAGACTGTTAAATAAACTTGAAAGCTTGGGATTGGATTCTAAGATGGTTGAAGTGGAGTACCCCAGGCATCTGTACTTGGACCAGTGCTTTTTAATATATTCATTGGTGATAATTAAAATGGAATTTGGTGTAAAATGTGCCTTTTTGCAGATGGCACAAAGGTATGCAACATGTTAGACACACCAGGAGGGGTAAAACAAATGATTAATGATCTAGGTAGATTAGAGGAATGGTCAAGAGCATGGCAACTACAAATGCCAAAAAATGCAAAATCATGCACTTGGGTCTCAAAAATCCAAAGACTAAATGTAGCATAAATGGCGCTATAATGGAAACTACTGAGGAAGAGAGGGATCTAGGTGTTACTATTTCAGGGGACTTAAAGGCAGGTAGATAATGTAACAAAGCAATGAAGAAGGCAAGTCAGATGCTTGGTTGCATAGGGAGAGGAATCAGCAGTAGAAAGAAAGAAGTAATAATGCTACTGTATAGATCGTTGGTACGACCTCTAAAGTACTGTTTTCAGTTCTTGAGGCCAGATCTCCAGAGGGATATAAATACATTAGAGAATGTACTGTACAAAGAAGTATAGGTATGTTTGACCAATTGGGTATTACAAGTATTTTATTTTTACTAGTTAAAAAATTCAATAACTGAAAAGCAATTGCATAAATTTAGATAAAATAAAGGTATACAGCCTGATATGGGATACACAAATAATTTGAACACAGATACAAACAGTAAAGGGTATCTCACTTGTTCCTAGGGTTACTCTCCCGAGTGGAATAGTCACACTCTCCCACATAAATTTTGTGGAAACTGAAATGGCGGGTGTCCATATACCTGCTGGAGGTTTTGAACCTGATCCACAATTTGTGGGGATCCTAAGGTTCCAGTCCTTGGTAAGGTAACTCTAATGAATTGCAGGTGGTGGTGTCCAGTACAAATGAAAAAGTCCTTTGAAAAAGTTGTCTGTGGACAACGAAACGCGTCAGACCGAGCGTGTACAGTCTGACCACTTTGGGATTACAAAAATAAATTCTTACTTGGACCAACTCTCCCCCTCCCAATTCTTCCAACTATTGGACATTTGTACTGGACACCACAAGGGACACCACCACCTGCCATTCATTGGAGCTACCTTACCAAGAACTGGAACCTTAGGATCCCCACAAATTCTGGATCAGGTTCAAAACCTCCAGCAGGTATATGGACACCCGCCATTCCAGTTTCCTCAAAATTTATGTGGGAGAGTGTGACTATTCCACTTGGGAGAGTAACCCTAGGAACAAGTGAGATACCCTTTACAGTTTGTATCTGTGTTCAAATTATTTGTGTATCCCGTATCAGGCTGTATACCTTTATTTTATCTCAATTTATGCAATTGCTTTTAAGTTATTGAATTTTTTAACTAGTAAAAATAAAATACTTGTAATACCCAATTGGTCAAACATACCTATATTTATTTTTTGTGTAGCGCTCCACCACCCCTTGTGTCTTTTTCTCTGTCTATTTTCTGGGGTTTGACCTCCCCACGGTGTGAGCAGCTTGACAAACAACTCACCCAGAAGCGCCTGTATATATTGCTCCACCTAGGTGGTCCAATATGCAACTTTTAATGTACAAAGAAGGGCAACTAAAATGGTGCGTGGTCTACAATACAAAACTTGCCCAGTAAGACTAAAAGATCTTAATACATATAGTTTAAAGCAGAGAAGGGAAAGGGGGGGACATGATAGAAACTTTCAAATATGTCAAGGGTTTTAACAAGGTACAGGTGGGAGACATTCTTCACAGGAAGAGGAGCAGAAGAACACGAGGACATGCACTGAAACTAGAGAGGAAAATTCAGGGGAAATTTGAGGAAAAATTACTTCACAGAAAGGGTAGTGGATAAGTAGAATAGCCTCCCATCAGAGGTGGTAAAGTTAAATACAGTAGAGCAATTTAAACATACCTGGTGTAGGCATATTGATATCCTTACAAATAAATAAGGATCAAATATAGTTTGAGGCAACATGTTTAAAAAAGGGGCAGACTAGATGGGCCAAGTGGTTCTTATCTGCCATCAAATTCTATGTTTCTAGATAGGTGTTAAATATGTTAGTATGTTTATAAATGACTAATTAAAAGCCTGTCAAAATGACGGCCCCATTTGCTCCTACCTCTGATCTCTGTCTTCACAGCCCTGTAAAACCAGTTTCATTTTTGCAGTGTAAATGATTGCTGCTTTAAAAAAACTGGAGCTTTCTTATGAAATCTCTCACTTTCTGAATCTCTCATCCTATTAAATTTCACCCCTCATTTTGGTTTCACTTTCTTTGAAGGAGTAATGTGGTCCATCAAGTGTTTACTGGCGGTACTTCACCTCAAAAAAGGTAAGGAGGATTTAGCCTTTTATATATAGTGATGATGGAATAAACTTGTGTGTAAATAAATAGCTATAATTATAAAATGTGTTGGAAAAGCACTCACAATTAGTTTCTTCACCTTAATGAGTCCAAAAAAAAGGAAGGATTTCACAAAAATTCCAACTAGAGTCTTTGAATGTCAATTTCTGGCCAGTGGAGTGTCACCAGAGGGGGATCCAGTGGACAGGGTATGATTAGAGAGAGATATAAGGTAAAAATCCATTCAGATTAGACAATACATTCTTTCATAGAATCATTTTATTGGGTAGTGCTCCTGAATCTAACATTTTTTTTTTGCCAGGAATATAAATTGTTTCTAAGCACTTTAGTTGAAAACAATTGGCAATGAGGTCAGATCCTCGTCTTGTCTAGCTTCTGTGTTTCAACAAATCACTGTGCCCAGCAACAGCTGCTTCTTTTTTTGGGTCTAGTTTAGATTTTGCAACATCCATCTCTGCTTTATAGCAACAAATGGCACTTTTATGCTCATTAAGCCTGATGTTTATTAACCTAGATGTCTGGCCAATATAAGCTGTGCCACACGCACACCTCAAGTGTATATTACATTCTTTAACACATTGTTAAATTCTTTGAGGGGGATTTTATATCCATTAGTAAAATGCAGTCTCTATTTCCCCTGAAAGTCAAACTATAAATAAAGTTAATCCAATAGGAGAAAGCACTTTGTATCATTCACAAATATATATGTAACATTTTCCATACAAGACACAAAATAGTTTAAGTATTGCTTCTTTTTCCGTAACATAAAAGATAGATAGATAGATAGATAGATAGATAGATAGATAGATAGATAGATGCTGAGAGGGAAGAGAGGCTGGTACAGATCACCCAAGCTTCTATAGGGTCCGGGAGTGCTGGTAACTGGTAGGACATAATCCTTCCTCCCAGAATGAAGATGCGCCCTAGAAACAGCGAGGTGGAAACAGGTGGAAACAGTTATGACCCATTGTTATAGAAGGAATCCCTGCATCCTAAAAGGAGCCGAAGGAGACAAAAGCAGAACAGTTGAGTACACAAGTCTGCCAGAGATATTAGTAGTCACTGGAAGCAGGGGTGTAAGTTCATCCCAGTCTCCTGGAGGCAAGGTGGAGTTTAGTTTGGTCCCGTCCCGCCCCCCCCCCCCCCCCCGACCCCCCCCCCCCCCCTCACTGATAAAGAAAAAAAAGAAAAAATATGGTGTATGTGTCTGTCTCAGCATTCACCGGTGCATCACATCTCACAGTACAGCAGCAGTGGCGGGAGCACTACTGCTTGCTGCAGGGTAGTGTGAGTGGTTCAGGTGCTATTGCACATGCAGGTGCCCCTTCAAGGCTTGGAGCCCAGAGGCTGGTGCTTCCATTGCCTCTGGGAGTTACGCCCCTGACTGGGAGAGTGGTGAGTACTGTGGAGACAAGTGCTTCAGTGAGAGATAAAGTAAGACAAGGCAGTGTTATAGCTCAATGAGTAGGGTCAGTGGCATAACAAGGATGGTGAAGACTGCACTTCGATGTCATCTTTCTATTGGTAAGTGTTTCAGAGTTGGGTGCTGCACTGTGGCATCATCCTGCAGCACAGGTACTGGATGACATCCCGACAGTTGGGATTCCGACATTCAGTATACCGACATCGGAATCCCCACTGTTAAATGCCCAACAGTCTGGAACCCAACTTACAGGGGCTATTCTCCCTCATTGGGGTCCACAATGTAAACAGGGAATTTCCTGCAAGGTTATGCCCCTTTCCACAAGGTCATGCTTGGAGTCAGAAAAAAGGCATGGTGGAGGGGACCCTGGTGTTACCACTGAGTAGGATTTCAAAGTCTTTAGGAACCTTCTAATTATTTCAGGTCTTAGACTAAATAACTAATATTTCTTATTAAAGAAATAGGAAATTAAGGTTTGGCCAGAAGTATGAAAAAATAAGCAGGCACAGTGGCTCTAATAAGAACCCATTCCTTGGATCAGGGCCGGATTAACAATGGGCCTGATGGAGCCCATTTTGTAGCTGAGGGCCAGGGCTTTCCAACGAGCCCAGCCACGCATCGCTAGCCCCCTGGGAACCTCCAGGCAAAGCTGGAATGTTTTCCCCATAGGATAACATGGGACCCACTTATTCCGACCATCACCCGGTTCAAACGGCTGCCAGTTCCCCCTCCGGCATCACAGAAGCTCGAGGTTGATCTTAGTCTAACTCAAATTACTGGGCTTTCAATCTGATACCAGGCTGGTCCATATGGGTTCATTGGTTCCAGAGATATTGTGGGTAAACTATTTTTTTTTTCTTTCTGAAATGTCATTTCATGGCTGTTCATGTTGTTTGAGGGCAGATTTCTCTGGAACCAAACGGCCCAGTTCACGGGACCAAAATCATTCGAAGCCCACTCAAAAGTTCTTCAATATGATACTGGTCTCATGTAAATGGGTCAGTTGGTTCCGAAGACATAGCTGGTTGGTTAAAGGTGGGTGGTTTTCTCTCCCCCTCACACCAGAAAAAGCAGGGACTAGGTTGGTGTAAAAGGGACCAGCCTGGGAATGTCCCTGCATAATCCTGGTACCATATTCCTGGAGAAGTCCCTGCATTTTCTTGTGTGAAAGGGGTATTATTTCAAATAGCCAGGGCCTGCAGTGCTCTGAATACAGCTGGGCAGCCCCCTGCTCTCTGCCCGGCTGTCAATGGCTGTCATTTTTGCCCGGTCACGGCTGTCCCCCAGTTACCGAGAGCATGTATTCCCCCTTGGCAATGAGCATGTAATCCCACATGGCAACGAGCATGGAACCCCTGGCAATGAGCATGTAGGTAAGCAGCACTTATGTAGCATCATTTTTAATAGGCATTATGGTGTTTGGCATAATACGTAATGGACATTATGGTGTGTGGCTTAACATGTAATGGGCATTGTGGTGTAAATTTTTAATTCATGCCTTTGGCGCGCAATGTACCTGTTTGTGAAGCATATTGTGAATTTTTGCTCAATTCATTTGGTATGGTGTGTATTTTGGCTCAATCCATGTGGCAAAATGTGAATTTTGCCTTAATCTGTGTGTTGCATAACGTCAATTTTGACTAAATCTGTGTGCCATAGTGTGAATTTTGGCTCAATCAGTGGCTCAGTCAGTGTGAATTTTCCCTCATTCCATGTGGCATAATGTGTAAGAGGCAAGTACAGTATAAGGGGGTTATTATTGTGTTGCATGATTTGTATAAGGGGTATATGGTGTGGTAAACTTATGTGACCACATAAAAGGTGCTAAAATGTTGTCTACCAAGTTTTGGCTTTCAGAATTCTTTTTATGACTGGAATGCCACCTCACCCCGCACGTATCTAAGGACATCAGCGTCCTGCGGGCGCACCTTTGGAGGGCACCCGCCAATATATCTCCCTGCATTTTTCCTATGCCAGCCCCCTGCCTTTTCCAGGCATATATAATTAGTTAAAAGTATTTACACAAATAGACACATATCCATGAGCAGACCACCCAAACAGAACACTGGTCACGCCACCCACATTATTAGGTGCTGGCCACAACCTCTATTATTGCGCATAATAGGCCCTTGATAAACTGCCTTGGATGTGTAAAGTAACTAATGTGATCACTTTGCTTTCTGGTTTGTGTCCCGAGTGTGCTTCTGTACATGCACATATCATTAGACCATTCATATGTGAGCTATCATTGCTGGGTGGGATCCTAAGGATCCCTCTTCAGGTGTATATTGCAGTGTGTAGCTGTGGTGTTACTATCAAGCCAAGCTCTGGGAATGCAAATAAAGAAATACAAAGTGTGCTGCTATTGCAATCATAAATGGAGAAAGCAGCATCAAACTCTGATGCTTACATTTTGGGGGTATACAAAAATGTCTGAATTCCTGCAAAATTACTTTCATTATTGCATCAGATTCTGCAAAATATTATGGAAAAAGCAACTACTAATTACATTATTAAACTACCCAGTCATTATCATTGTTGGAACTACAACCCTCAGCATTATTTTCTTTATTGTCATTGCCCCACCCCCAAACAGACACCATGCAAGAAGAGAGGAGACTGCCCTATTGTGCTTCTCCAACAAACCCAGGCCAGGGTATTTAGTACTTGTTCCCTCTCCCCTCACAGGGGTATAGTCAATGCCGTTTAGGCAAACTATGATGCAGAGCAGTGTCTATTGCTCACCATCATAGTCCACCCTCAGTATTCATCCCACCCTCCTTCTCTAGCCGTTTCCACTGCATTGTTTCTAAAAGGCGAGGTGGAAACGGTGAGTGCGGCCGACAAAATGGCAAGGCTCACGGCTATATGCATTTGCAGGAACCTCTTCGTTCAGGGGAATCCTTGCTGTCCTCTGAGGGCGAGGATTTCCCCGGAACATTGCATATGGCCAGCAAGGAGCTTAGATGGCGAGGTTGGTTTTTCCTTGCCAAAACAGCCATCCTCGCAGTACAAACCCCACTCGTCGGGACCATATACCCTTCAGTGTCCCTGCATGTAAATATACCTCGGCAGAGATTTTAATCCAATTATCATACTGTACAACACAGATGCATATAACACAAAGCAAGAAGACACAAAGATACAAACATTATATTATAAATGTAGAAAACAGGGGTAGAAGTATTATCAGATTATGGTGCCCCTAGGCAGCTGCATAAAGCGGTCTAATGGTACAGCTGATTCTGCCCCAGAACAGCAGCCTAGTGCCCCCGCTCCCCTTACCATTGTTCGTCGCCACTGGATGCTGCAAGTGTGTGAGCACTTGCCAATACCAGCACCCTGCGAGGTCCCCATCACCTCCGAAATCACTGGGTACACACATCGCGCAGTGTTTACTCAGCTCTACCTTATCTAAAGTCTTGTTTATTGTGATAGCCATTGCTATGTTTGTACAGTAATTCTGAGTGATAGATACGGACTTGCATAGAAAATGGGATGCAAGTTAAGGATCAAAATATGGACAAATATGATTGCATATACAGTGTGTATGGAGACAGTTGACACTTGAAGTTAAGACTCTGTGATCAGGAATGTTTGAACAAATTATGCTGGTCGCCTCTAGCTGTGATGGGATTCTCAGTAACCAGTAAGAACCTTCACTGCCCCAAGTGACTCAGCTCTAATGAAAATGTGTTGCTGTCATCACACTGCGTGTAGGACTCTACTGTTAAACTGTTAGAGGGATAATGCAGAGGTGTGAATTTTTGCTGAAATTCCTTCCTGTGACTGCACGTGGTCTATACAAGAACGTGTGACCTTGGAGCCTAAGACATTTCACGAAGGTCACCAACACAAATTAGCGAAGTCTAGCAAAGTATCACATAAAAAAAAAAAAACGCTCACACAGGGATGTAATTATTTATATTATAAAAGGAAACATTAATAGAAAGTAATATTTATTCAAGATACTATCGTGAAAAGGGTTTATTCCTACACAGGTTTCAGACAGGCAGTTTTTAGCTAAATGTCAGCAGTTCACAAGATACTGGACATAACACGTCGGTACTTGTTTCCTAGCACGGCCACAATCTTTGGGATCGTGTACCTTTAAGTTAAGGTACACGATCCCCGCGATGGACCCGATTTCCTTTGAAATCAGGTCCATTTTGCCGGCAAAGGAAAAATCGGGGGCATCGCGTCGGTCGGGACCATTAACATTGGTCCCGACGTGACCGACGCGATGCCCCCGATTTTGCCATAGGCTTCAATGTTAAAATATTTTTTAACATTGAAATCGGGAGCATCGCGTCTGTCTTGTGCCATTATAATGGCACAAGATGAGATGGACTTGATTAAGTCCATCTCACATAGGAAAAAATTAGAAAAATGTGAAATGGGCCAATATGACCCATTTCACATTATATATGGCCCCGTCGTCACCCCACGATAGACGCCAACCCGAAGCGTGGCGAGTGCAGCGAGCCCGCGAGGGGCGGCGGTGCGCGTCCTCCGAGCTTTTCATTCCCCTACTATCCACGTCGGCGTGGAGTTGAAAATATATAGTGTGACGAGTGCAGCGAGCCACCGAGCCCGAAGCATGGCGAGCGAACGCGTATACCTGTGTATACCACGCTTCGGGCTCGGTGGCTCGATGCGCTCGCCACACTATATATTCTCAACTCCACGCCGACGTGGATAGTAGGGGAATGAAAAGGTCGGAGGACGCGCACCGCCGCCCCTCGCGGGCTCACTGCGCTCGCCCCGCTTCGGGTTGGCGTCTATCGTGGGGTGGGGTAAAATTTGGGGGTCTAGGGAATATTTTACATTGAATCCAATGTAAAATCGGGTCCCAGGGACCCTATTCACATTTGATTCAATTAAAAAATCGGGTCGGTCACGTCGATCGCATCGCATGCGACCAAATCGCATGCGATGCGATCGACGCGATTTTTCCGACACGACCACCCCGATGGTAATCGGGGTGGCCGTGCTAGGAAACAAATACCAACACGTCTTTTACAAACGGTGTGAATTCCTTCAGAGACAGGCAATGACATAACTAGATATTTGTAAGGGCCCCTATATATCACTCAATGGTGAAACATATAGAAAGAGAGGGGGAGAGAGAGAGAGAGAGAGAGAGAGAGAGAGGGCGAGATGTACTAAGACTTGATAAAATGTGACAATCAGCCATTCACTCCCAAACTGAAAATGGTCAAAAAGCACCTGTTCAAATAAATTTATTGAATCAAATATTTTACCAATTTGTCTGAATGACCACTGTGTTTTCAAGTGTATGTTCTCATACATTACCAGATTTTTGTTCCCACCAGATATATTGGACAGATAGCTCTTTAGGTGTGTACACAGCTTAAGTCCCAGAGCCTGTAATAATAACCAATTTCAGGTCTATAACCTGGCCCGTTGTTGCCTTTGTTTTTACAATGTATGTTTATGCTGACCCTGTCACACTATGTAATGTATATTACAGTATGTAGCACTTGGGGTGATTTAGTGTACAGTCTTGCCACCTAGAGTCTTCACAAACAAATGTATCCTTAAATAACTTTTTCACGATTGATAAATAATTGATTGATAATACAAGCAAATCTTTTCTATAAAATAACACATCATAATAATTATTATAACTAAATAGGTTTATATTTGTAGTAATTACCTATTTTTTGCACAGGTACACTACAACTAATAATGAAAATAATGAAATCAACAAAGCTAGTTTAGGATGAATATATATTTATTTTGCCAAACAAATATAACACATTATTTCTTACTTTTTTTTTCTTAAAGTATCCACCCGACCACAGTAGTGCAAATGCGAGGCATTCTGATGGCCATTTTGTCTGTATTTTAGCTCTGGCAGAAGCTTACATGCAGCAACTCCCAAAGGTGATTTTTGTTTGATACTTACACATCTCGAGCACACCTGTCCAGATGACCCCAAAGTAATTCAACTGAATTGCAAGCAGGACAATTGGGTCACCAAACCATGTTCTTCTGCAATTGTTGTCATCATTTTGATTAAACATACTTTTTGCAGAAAGGAGCCGAGGTATGTTATGGGTCATTATCATGCTGTAGTGTGAAACCATAACCAGTAATGTGGGTGCCAGAAGGATGGCATGGTGTAATAGAATGTTGTGGTAGTATTTTGGAGACCATAACTCCTTCCATATTTATAAAGTCACCAACTGCACCGCCTCCAAAACATCTCCAGACCTTATCCTTGCTAGATTGTGGGCCAAATACAAGCATGTGCTCGCCTATTGTACAATGAAAAACTTGTGTGTTTTGGACCCATAGCTCACACTCTGACTGAGGCTGTATATGAAAGATAATAAGACTATGCAGAGGACATTTTCAGGTGCACCAGGTTGGAAATTGGGGAAGGTCATGGAGTGACGTGAAGGAAGGAAGTCTTAAGACCAATGGGAGCTGAGTGGGAAGAGGTGAGGTACAAATTAAGTGGGAGGTGAGAAGGGCACAGTGCTGGTCCCAGGGGAGGAGCCAGCCCACAATAATTAGCCACACACTAGAGGGGCTGCAGCTGAGTGCAGATGGGAGTAGATCCCTGAAGAAGGGTTTACTTGTGGGGGAATCTTAGAGGGTTATTCTGGTTGAATCGCAAGACTGCAAATTCACAACCTTGCGAGTCCACCAAACCCCACCCGGCGAAGGGCCTGCGAATGGATGTTTAACATAAACATCCATTCGCAGCCTGTGGGTGAACACCCACATCATTCGATGGCCTCCGACCATTGCATGAAGTAGGACGTGCAGATGTCTAAGTGACTTGCGTCCATCAAGTTCAACCTTCGTTATTAAAGTGCATGATCTAATTGCTTAACCACTTATATAACTAAAATCTGATGTAATTATATATTACAGATGACACCCATAAACCTTACTAAGACAGATAGTACATATATTAATTGTATATTTTCATCTTTCTTTTGGAGGGATTTTGTATGCGAAATTGCAACTACACCAATCTGAGGGAGGTTTAAACATGCCTGACGTGGTTATATTTAGCAGAGCAATTGGCTTCAGGTATATCAATGACTGGTTTTAGAAAAGATCTGTATGTACTAACTATACACTGGAACTGGCCTCCTTTTACCCGTCTTCACCAAGTACCCTACTTCATTCCCCCCAAAAATAAGATTCCACCAGAAATGTTCAATAGTGTTTTATTTAAGGATACTTATAAGACCTGGGTGATTACAAATAAAAGTTTGTCGATAACCCCCCAAACATCCTGGTTTACAACATTTTAGGGTAACCCATTGTTTCTTCTGGGCACAGAAGTGGCGGGATAAAGGTATCTCATCGATTAGAGATGTATATGACCCTGGAGGGAATTTGTTTTCCTTTTCAGATCTGAAAGGCAAATTTGGTTTGTTAAATTCTCATTTCTACATGTACTTACAAGTAAGACACTTTATCCAATACCAACCCCCTCCCATGCTAACAATAAGCAAGCAGGATCCCTTTCAATTGTTGTTTTCTATCACTCGTACTAGCACCTATAGACTCAGTCTATATTATTCTCATTTGTGCGACACAAGTAAAGAAAGCAAATGGAGGAACTCAATATGTAGGTTGAAATCCGAAATACCAAGCTTCCTAGATTCAGATGATATCCTGAAACACTCCCTGTCAACGTATAAACATCTTTACTCCACCTCCCTACAAGAGGTCTACCAGAAAATGATATCACGGGCATACATTTCACCGGCACAAAGAGCCCACGTGTTACCAGATACATCAGACTACTGCGTGAAATGTAGGGGACAAGCATCATCTTTATTCCAGAATTTATGGGAGTGTGGCAGAATAGCAAACTTCTGGAATAATGGAGTAATGAATTATATTAATTCTGTGCTTTGTATTACACTTGTTAAATCTCCCATTGCGTGTCTGTTATTCAATTTAAAAGAATGGGGTCTGGGCAGCAACAAAAATTAACTTTTGCCTATTGACTGTCATATTAGGTGCTGCTAATAAGTTGGTATTAAACTATTAGATCCAACACTCCGCTCCATCCATAACATAACTCAATAATGTATTACTTAAGATAATATACTGTATATGGAGCGTAGAGTCACCATTCCTGATGTTGAAAAAGGTATAAGTCATTTTTATATGGAATAAATATATATATATATATATATATATATATATATATATATATATATAAAAGTAGTAGTTGTCCGGCACTCCTAAAACCAGATATACTTGGACGGGTGCCCCCAAGAGACCAGCCTAGCAAAGGTCGGTTCCATATAGCACACTTCAAGACGTGTCGTCCTTTCTGCCAGTGAGGTGAGTGCCACTTTGTTGAAGTGTGCTATATATATATATATATATATATATATATATATATATCACAGAAAAGGGTTCCCCTATTGCGCCCAAGATGGTGAAGAAAGCGGCAACTCTAATTAGAACCCTGTTAGCCGGGCCCAGATAGGCAAAATAGAGATAAAAAAGAAATATAGAGTGCGCTAGATACAGATCAACAGTATTAAAACAGTAAGCATTTATTTTTAGTCTTCACAAAGACTTTCGATTAAAAAATACAGCTGTTCTTTTATTGATACAGATGGTGTTGTAGGCCCAACGCGTTTCGTCAATAAATTGACTTCATCAGGGGCTTAGCGAACAATAAGTCAGCAAGGCGTAAAATCACTGTAAATAATACAAATAATAGGGTTCATTTATATGAACACAAATACAGAAAACACATCATGGATGACAGTCATGATAAGGAGTGGAGGACAGCGGAGAGGAAAAAGGGAATTTATATGCCTTACTAGGCTCCTAACATAATAGGTAGTAGGTGTGAGGATATTTTAATCCCGTTTAGTGACATCAAACGCTTAACATAGAAAAAGCAATTTAACATAGTCCCAAGGGGTACAGAATCACCAATAGTGTGTGGTCACCTAATATTGATAATATCAATACCTTAAGCAGATTTAACGGATCACATACAGTGTCCAGCAAATGACGGGATGATACCCAATGTACAGCCTGAGTGGGTGGCGGGTGTTACTAAAGGGAAGGATATAAACATTACAAAATGCTATATGCGCACCTTCATACTAAAGGGAGTAATGTAAATATTACAAAAAATGCTATATGCGCACCTTCACCAGCACTTCTTGCTGGGTGTTCTTCCAGTAAAAATCAAATGACATGCATATATGACACAGGAAAGCTGAGAAAACCTCTGCGGGGTCAATGACCCAAAAAAGTCATTCACACAGGTGTGTTACAAAGATGTGCCTTAATAGGAAAAGGGCATATCTATGGGAGAAAAAAAATGGATAATCAAATGATGATTTTTAACTGATCCCTTCACCTTCAGCCGAAATGTGACAAACATATATTTTGGAACTTACAGCGTCACAAGAATAAGCGCAGATGCAGTAACAAAATGGTCAGAGACCTACATCAGTTTTTCAATAGTTTTCAGGTATGGTTCCTAAAGTACTTCAGAACCTTTGAAATAAATACAAAACAACTATGTTTTACAAGCCAGGGACTGGTATAGAACAATGACCCAAAATTTAGTGCCTTAAAGAGTACTTACTTTTAGGAGTAAACCGGAAGTGTACAGCTAGGGATCCAAAATCAGAATGAACTCCTATGAGAGATGCAGCTA
Organism: Crinia signifera; assembly: GCF_055691185.1. Taxonomy (NCBI): domain Eukaryota; kingdom Metazoa; phylum Chordata; class Amphibia; order Anura; family Myobatrachidae; genus Crinia; species Crinia signifera. The sequence continues at coordinate 132,588,130 of NC_139222.1, read as the reverse complement.
TTTATGGAGCACAGGGTGTGTGACTACTTCCTGTTTCCCAAAACTTATGGTGTGTTACAAAACGTATATAAATACGCTGAATAAGCGGGGTAATAAAAATGCTAGGTAGCATAATCTGTGTCCATACTAGCGCAGGTAGTCACTATGTAAATAGAATAGGATATGTGGTTTATTGCCCTAATTATGCGGTGGAACGCACAGCGTCTCCGCTATGCGTTCCAAACGGGCGCCATATTGGCTGCGCCAACGTCATACCTCATCACTAGAGGTTAAACTACGGCTGGGTGGGCGTATCTCCCTAATTACGCGGTGGAACGCACAGCGTCTCTGCTGTGCGTTCCATACGGGCGCCATATTTATCCGACGTACTCTCAAATCCTTAGTGGTAAACTACAGCCGGATAGGCGTGTCAACAAGTAAGGAATTACCTAGCCTGTGGAGCGCAAAGCTAGTATATATGCGTTCCAATCAGGCGCCATCTTAAAGGGGGCTAACTCGCTAATGAGTGGGAACTCATAACATAATGTCACTTTTTATCAGCTCACTATATATATATATCAATAAGAATTGTATATAATTAAAAAAGTACCAATAGATTTATGTGATCAACTAGTTGTGGATGCTATCAATAAACTTTTTATAAGCATGAGGTAAATAGTTAAACACATGATGATAACTACCTAGTAGTCATGTAGGGGTGACACATATCAAAGTGTATAGGTGCTATAAGTGCATATATAGGGTCAACTACATAAGAGTGTGCTATAATCATGTTTATATTTGTAGATCTCCTAATTATTATGTGGAGTGACACAGGTATATGTGCATAAAGTGTTATATGTGTAAATAATGAAGGAGGCTGCATAATAGTGTATTATAATTAAATATAATCCTAAAACCTCCTTATCTTTAAACGGGACTACATATGTGCTAGTACTGGGGTAAAAAGAATACCTATTAAAATAGTGGCTAACATTGCGGTGTATGAATACATCTTCTACGGGACGTACCCTATAAATAAATTAGAAATATTAATATAAAGAATAAAGGGGTATATAGATATGAGAGGTTATAAATAGTAAACCCAGTATAGGCATGCCCATTAAGGTCATTGTTCCATTTACATCGAGGTCTACCTATTAGTTTAGAGTAAAACGATATATACAAATATAAACATGATTATAGCACACTCTTATGTAGTTGACCCTATATATGCACTTATAGCACCTATACACTTTGATATGTGTCACCCCTACATGACTACTAGGTAGTTATCATCATGTGTTTAACTATTTACCTCATGCTTATAAAAAGTTTATTGATAGCATCCACAACTAGTTGATCACATAAATCTATTGGTACTTTTTTAATTATATACAATTCTTATTGATATATATATATAGTGAGCTGATAAAAAGTGACATTATGTTATGAGTTCCCACTCATTAGCGAGTTAGCCCCCTTTAAGATGGCGCCTGATTGGAACGCATATATACTAGCTTTGCGCTCCACAGGCTAGGTAATTCCTTACTTGTTGACACGCCTATCCGGCTGTAGTTTAACCACTAAGGATTTGAGAGTACGTCGGATAAATATGGCGCCCGTATGGAACGCACAGCAGAGACGCTGTGCGTTCCACCGCGTAATTAGGGAGATACGCCCACCCAGCCGTAGTTTAACCTCTAGTGATGAGGTATGACGTTGGCGCAGCCAATATGGCGCCCGTTTGGAACGCATAGCGGAGACGCTGTGCGTTCCACCGCATAATTAGGGCAATAAACCACATATCCTATTCTATTTACATAGTGACTACCTGCGCTAGTATGGACACAGATTATGCTACCTAGCATTTTTATTACCCCGCTTATTCAGCGTATTTATATACGTTTTGTAACACACCATAAGTTTTGGGAAACAGGAAGTAGTCACACACCCTGTGCTCCATAAATAGCTGCATCTCTCATAGGAGTTCATTCTGATTTTGGATCCCTAGCTGTACACTTCCGGTTTACTCCTAAAAGTAAGTACTCTTTAAGGCACTAAATTTTGGGTCATTGTTCTATACCAGTCCCTGGCTTGTAAAACATAGTTGTTTTGTATTTATTTCAAAGGTTCTGAAGTACTTTAGGAACCATACCTGAAAACTATTGAAAAACTGATGTAGGTCTCTGACCATTTTGTTACTGCATCTGCGCTTATTCTTGTGACGCTGTAAGTTCCAAAATATATGTTTGTCACATTTCGGCTGAAGGTGAAGGGATCAGTTAAAAATCATCATTTGATTATCCATTTTTTTTCTCCCATAGATATGCCCTTTTCCTATTAAGGCACATCTTTGTAACACACCTGTGTGAATGACTTTTTTGGGTCATTGACCCCGCAGAGGTTTTCTCAGCTTTCCTGTGTCATATATGCATGTCATTTGATTTTTACTGGAAGAACACCCAGCAAGAAGTGCTGGTGAAGGTGCGCATATAGCATTTTTTGTAATATTTACATTACTCCCTTTAGTATGAAGGTGCGCATATAGCATTTTGTAATGTTTATATCCTTCCCTTTAGTAACACCCACCACCCACTCAGGCTGTACATTGGGTATCATCCCGTCATTTGCTGGACACTGTATGTGATCCGCTAAATCTGCTTAAGGTATTGATATTATCAATATTAGGTGACCACACACTATTGGTGATTCTGTACCCCTTGGGACTATGTTAAATTGCTTTTTCTATGTTAAGCGTTTGATGTCACTAAACGGGATTAAAATATCCTCACACCTACTACCTATTATGTTAGGAGCCTAGTAAGGCATATAAATTCCCTTTTTCCTCTCCGCTGTCCTCCACTCCTTATCATGACTGTCATCCATGATGTGTTTTCTGTATTTGTGTTCATATAAATGAACCCTATTATTTGTATTATTTACAGTGATTTTACGCCTTGCTGACTTATTGTTCGCTAAGCCCCTGATGAAGTCAATTTATTGACGAAACGCGTTGGGCCTACAACACCATCTGTATCAATAAAAGAACAGCTGTATTTTTTAATCGAAAGTCTTTGTGAAGACTAAAAATAAATGCTTACTGTTTTAATACTGTTGATCTGTATCTAGCGCACTCTATATTTCTTTTTTATATATATATATATATATATATCTACCATAGACAATATTTTGAAGCTGTTCGAAAACACCAACTGGTTTTTACATAGATAACTTTCTACCTCTACCCATACTTAGCTTGTTATGCATATTCTTGGCACTCCTACCATGTTACTTGGATCCTCCTAAATTATGATATATTAAGTGAAGACCCAATATGTTATATATGACTTGTGTTACCTACCCTCATGTGTGTGTGTGTGTACATGTGTTTGTGTAACCTTCTCTGTGTGTGTATATGTATCCAGGGCCGGCGCCACCACTAGGCAAATCTAGGCATTTGCCTAGGGCGCCAGCCACTGGAGGGCGGCACTTCGCCCCTCGCCTCTCGCATGGAGGCTGCAGGGGCGTCCATGCCGGGTACCTGCGGCACTGTGTGATGTGGCGGAGGGGTCCCTGCAGTGATGCGCGCTATCCGGCAGCCAGGTGGCGGCGCGGGAAGCGCTGCTGGGTTTGAAAACATTCCGCATGCTGATTGGCTGAGATTCAGCCAATCAGCGTGCGGCGAGTTTTCAAACCCATCAGCGCTTCCCGCACTGCCTGGCTGCCGGATAGCGCGCATCACTGCAGGGACACCGCCGCCAGATCACACAGCGCCGCAGGTACCCCCCCTAGGCACCGGGGCGCCCCACCCCCCCACGCCTGGGGCACTCCGGTGCCTTGCAACGGCCCTGTATGTATCCCAGTTAGTATTGCCTTTTTCTTATCCTGGGACTAATTAACTAAATGTGGTATGATGAACACATTGCTATATGCCTTGCGTAAGAGTATTGGTTGATTTCACAATCAGGGCCAGATTCTCTAAGCTTCAAAAGTGATAAAATGGAGAGTGATAAACAGCCAGCTCCTACCTGCTATGTCACAGACATATTTGAAAAATGTCAGACAGGAGCTGATTGGCTGGCTGCTTTTCACTCTCCATTTTATCACTTTTGAAGCTTATAGAATCTGGCCCACTTTCCGAGATTCTACTACTATAGCATAACTCTTGCAGGCGGATGAATAAATATATTTGTTTATTTATTTACAGGTTCATATACTAGACAGTCAACAAGGAGATCAAGTCCGCTTTTCTGTATGGAATTTGTATTGACCTGTTTTTGTATAAAACATCTTCATGTGATTTTCGTCATGATATTATGTGTATCATTTGCATCTAACCTATATGTTTTTTGTATGTTTTGTTTTGTATACATGTGAGTGCCAATGTTTAACATAAAACTGTAAAACTATACATAAAAATGTTTTGAAAAAAAGAATAGTCTCCATAGTATTTTCTAGTTTAGCTGTTAGTTTGAAAGTGTGTGTGTGTATAAAAGATAGCATCAGGAAAGGGAAAAGAGAAGTTTGACAAATATCCACATCACTTTCCACCCTCGCCATGTAGCTATTTTTGGAGTGTTTCTGTAGAAGAGAATTAAAGAAATAATTCATGGGTGTTATCAGTTAGGTTGGTCCACTTATCTTTTCTTTAGTGACCTGCATGGCCTGGCTTTTGTATAGATAGTGCCCGTGGTAATGCCAGCTTTTATAACCTTTACATTCTGCCAGATGTCTGACAGCCATTTTCACATTTTCCCCTGCCTGCAGCAGAGGGAAAAGCACCACGCACTGAAAGGAAGTGGGATCTGTGGTATGAAAGTCATTCAGTTCTCAGGAAAAGACATGATGAACAAACGCAGATGTCTAGCATGCGAATGGTTAGGGGCATAATGTCACACATCTGCTTTTTTAATGTCTCCACGGTACCCATATATAGAGCTACAACCCCTGAGGTGAAGTAGTAGGCACCATCTTAGCTATAAAAGTGATAAGTAAGCTGTGCAAGAAAGGTTCAGAGCTGGCCCACTCCCCTACTGTAGGCAACATACCACCCTGCCATTTGGAGAAGGCAGATAGTGCCCAACAAGTTTTAGGCTGCTTTTGTCTAGATTCTGCAACATGTATGGTATTTTTGTAAATGGTTAGTGCAGCATAGTTGGTTTTAGATTTTAAACTTTTAGTGTTCTCTGCCCAACGATAATTATTTTAATTTTTTTACCTACAACTTTCTGCAACAAACTAGAAAAAAATGTGTGTGTATGTGTTACCCCATCTTTATATTAGGGGTTGATATAGTTTATTTTCATGAATTATTGTGAATATATATATATATATAGTGGAATAGCCGGCACTCCTCTGCTTTGTGATATATTGGCGCCCGGTGCCTTCCCAAGCACTAGCCCGACTGGGTTGGCAAATATAACTGGAAGATTGACGGCACTCGGACGACTTGAAATAACTGGAGACCATACAGGTTCAAGATCTTTCGAGATTTAATCTCGTCATCAGGATGGCGAGATTAAATCTCGAAAGATCTTGAACCTGTGTGGTCTCCAGTTATTTCAAGTCGTCCGAGTGCCGCCAATCTTCCAGTTATATATTTATATATATATATATATATATATATATATATATATATATATATAAATATGTCTCTGGTCGGTTCAGCACTCCTGCTGCGTCAGGTACAACTGCTCCGGTGCCCCCCGCAGAATAGGTCAATACAGTGGTGGATAGGCAGTGGCACTCGGGAGTCTTGAATGGCGGAAAAAAGTTTTTTAATGCTAAAACGCTGACATCTCAATTGCCTACCCACCACTATATATATATATATATATATATATATATATATATATATATATATATATATATATCTTTGTAACATGTCCGGCACTCCCCGCTCTCCAAAGGTGAACTGCCCGGGTGCCTTCCCAAGGTGGGTATACCACCAATACAGTGCAGTATCACCTTTTTGCATGAGACCCGGAGTGACGCCCATCTGTTACTGCACTATATATCTATATATATCTACATATACATATATATACACACTGCTACGTGCTTAAGGGCCAGTGAATAATTAATTCACAACGCCCATTTGCACAAAGAGGCTGCACAGAAATGGTTTTGTGAATGAGCAGTTTCAAAACATTGCTCCCCGGCCTGAACACGCAGGGGAGTGAACAGATCAGAATGAGGGCCAATGCCCATTTCCCTCTAGATTGTAAACTTGAAAGCAGGGCCCTCCTACCATTTTGACTGTCTGTAACTACCCAGTTTGTTTTATCCCTGTTTCGAATTGCAAAGCGCAATGGAACTTAAAAAAGCCTTTTAATAAACAAATAAATAATAATGGTTATAACTCTCTCTCTCTCTCTCTCTCTCTCTCTCTCTCTTCCTAGGTCGCCTGAGAAATATTGTCTTGTTAATCCCTTTATGCAATCCCAATGTACTGTAAATGGGACAATGTAGTAAAATGTTCTTGGCTGTAATCATTACATTGTATTGCTGCATTCCTTAACATTTGCCATGTAGGCTGAGGTACAGTAATTACCCGTTCTGCTGTCAATCTCTTTTAAAGAAAATCTGTGTCATGGGTTAAATTGATAATTAATCAGCCCTTGTCCAGGCTCAGGCCTTTAGGTAATATAAGTATTTTGCTATTATTCAGCCCAGAGTTATACCAGCAATGGTAATTAGCAGTGATGTATCTATAAGGGGTGCGTTGTGTGTGGTGCACATTGGCCCCTCTGGTCCAGGGAGCCCACACTGCACATGCTGTTCCCATATTTTTGTTTAGTACATACATTTCCGGAGACCGGTATCAGCAGTGGCACATACACAGTAAGGAGCGGAGTGGGTAAAGCTGGGCACACAAATGCAGATATATGAGGTTCATAGGCTAAAGGTCAGGCTTATTGTATTAGCTATCAGGCTTTTCTTTTCATATAAAAATTGTGGCAATAGAGCATGGTGTGCATTATTTAGGTCCCTTTAGTATCAACATCCACTTTGGAATGCTGTCTCTTTTTGTTTCTAAGGGGCCCATTTATAATTTAATATTTGTGGCTAACCCCCCAAAACGGGTGTTTATCCCCAAAGATTAAGTATCACCTCAATGTATCAGGAGGGACCACAGCAGGAATCTCCAATCCCTTCTGTGATCCCTCCTGCCCTGCCGTCAGGCGCATCCTCCATAGGTTACATTCTGAGATGGCGATAGCCTATTGTAGCCTATGGGCTACACACCGCACTGCTTCCGGGGCAGTGCAGTCAGAGGGGTCAGAGGGTGGGGCCAGCACTTTATTGCGCATGTGCAGACACACACACCACCCGGTGCCCAGCTAAGCACATTGCGGGGACGAGCTCCTTTCGGAACCCTGTCCCTATGTCTGCAGGATGATACATCCCTGTGATAAGATTGCATATCACAATGCGATCCTGGGCGGTAATATTCTGCCCATATCGCATTGTAAATGCAATCCTTAATCAATGGGCCGTAAGTGTAAAGGATATATAGATAGATAGATAGATAGATAGATAGATAGATAGATGTGCCATACTATGTGACTGATTTGGTGCTCATTTACAGTCAGTTTTATTACACATCTTGCACATAGAGCAGTATGTGCCCTAATCAGTAGCTCACACATTGGTGTTGCTTTCACAATGTTCATGAAATACTTTTTTCAAAAGCAGACAAGCATGATTTAATGTAATCTGTTTATACTGGTCTATCATATTGTGCGTTCTCCGGATCTGTGTCATTCATACCTTTATAGTAATCTGTGTTTTATGTCACTTTGTATCCGGACGTCTGGCTGGCCGCCTATGACATTTATTTAGCTAAAATGCTAGCAAAAATGAGCCTGTTTAAACAAATTATATCTTCTTTTATGTTATTAATGATGATATTTAACTTTTGCCTTTTATTACCCATATCTTGTCCCAAAAATAGCACAAAGCGGATAATACTTCTAAGGCCAGTTATACACATAACACGCAATGTATCTCCTCTTCATTGTTCTGAATTTTCCTCTCCCGGAACCCAAGTGCCGTACCATGTGACATTGGTGGCAATACTCCACATCATAACCTTTTATACGTTTAATATCCTAGGCATCTAATCAAAACTGGGGCTGCCAATGGAAACTAGGGATATATGAATTTATTTGTTAGTCAGCTATTTGCCAGGCATCTATACATATGCCCCAATGGTGAATCACAGTGGAATATGCCGGTAATAATGTATCTACATAATGTAAGCAATAATGTTAATAAATATGTCAAATAAGGCTAATGGAAAAAAATAAGTAAAACTGTTGCTCTAATTTGAAATTATGTTGTTTCAATTTGCTGACTACATCCTGTCTACCCCATCTTGTCCAAAAGAACATTTTCTGATTTCTACCGGGTTCTCACTTGTTAGTCCCTATATCCTCATCTGTTATTACAGGTTCTGATGGCATGAAACACAGTAATAAATAGCCCTTTATTTTTGTTTCCAATGAGTACAGAGCTGGAGTGTGTGTTCAGTCTGTTATCTCAGAATAATAGTACTCATCCAACTAAAAATACATGGAAAAATCAACTGACACAACCTTACTCTGTGCCCTGACATGGAAAATAGTGACAATTAGTGCACTGCCAGCTGTCAAAATGAGCTGTTACTGTTGGAATAACTAGGTGTACACGGACATACTGAAATCATTAATAAATCATGGTTCATCCAGGACAGAAGAATGTAAACTGGACAAATAAAGAAATAAAGTTACTTCATATAATATAAATAATAACAATTACAAATATTAATATATGACACTTTTAATTACTTGAGATGTTTGATATTTTTGCCATATTTATATATAACATGTAGTCCAATTCTTTATGAAACAATTTTGTAATATTTGAACTGAAACCTGTGTATAGTCACATTTTGTATACAAAATAAAGCAAGAAATAATACCAGCAATAAAAAGAGTCCTGTTGGAGTCTAAAAACCGAGTTCCAGATGCAGATTGCCCTGGCAGGAAACCGGTCCATTTCCCAGGGGGCCAGCTGGCCACTTTCACCCCTGGCTGGGCCGCCATTTCCTCCCCTGGCTGGGCCGTGGACCACGCTACCACAGCGGTTAGCGCCCGTGGCTGCAGTGAACGACTCCTGCTCAAACTAACTATGGACGCGGCTTTGACCAGTTTAAAGATGGCTGCAAGAGGGCTGCTGTGCGGCCACATGCAGCTCCTTCCGCAGTTGTTGTAGTGCAGACTCCAGAGGTAAGGAAAGAAAAAAGGATATAAAAATATCCGCTAAAGGCGCTTCAGTATGGGTGTGCTTGGCTGGTAAGCAGCAATCTAAAAAAGGGGGAGTCAGCCCCAATACAATGTACAAAAACAGAAAAAGTGGTTGACTGCGCTATGAATAGTATTTTAGATAACAATTATGAAAGGTCAAGTGTATGGTGAAAAAACGTTACAATTTATTGTTAAAATACAATTGGATATAAAATAAAAAATAAAAACAAAAAAAAATGACACTTTGGGGCAGATTTATTAAGCTTGGAGAAGAGATAAACTGGAGATAAAGCGGATAAAGGTAAAAGGAGATAAAGCACAGCCAATCAGCTGTGTTTGAAAAAGACAGTTGGGAGTTGATTGGCTGATGCTTGGTCTCCTTTTACCTTTTCTCCGCTGTATCTCCAGTTTATCTCTTCTCCAAGCTTAATAAATCTGCCCCTTAGATTGATATAGTCACCCTTAGATTTTGTGAATGTCTGGTCCGGTAGGGTATTTCCTGATTGGAATCCTAGGTTTGTAATCCGTTTTTTTTGGAATGGATTTGGGGTTGTTCCACAAACGATGTTGTTGTCCCTGGATGGGGACAGTGGTGATCGGGGATTTTCTAGGGGAAAGGGGGGTTGTTGAACCTCAGAAAAAAGTGGGGGGCCAATTCACTTAATCTGAGGGAAGGGTCTCTCTCTGGGAAAGATGGAAAGCCAACCAGATGTAACAAATGCACCCGCTGATGGGAAGCGCTGGAATCACCTTCCCTGATGTTGCCGGGCTGTTTTTTGGTGGGTTTCGTACCTCCAAAATATTTCTTGTGCCTCGGATTGAATGGAAGGACCAGGTTGCTACTCCTACTGGCGGTGGTGGCTGGGTTTGAGAGAGGCAAGGTCCCGACCTTGAAAAAGCTGCTGAGGGCAGCGAAACGCGTAGGTGCACACAAAAAAGTGACTTAAGATAGATTTGTGACAGCGGTATTTCAGTTCCTTTTTTGGACTCCACTCTACCACCGCCCACGAAAAAATACCTTCCAGTGGTACATTTGTATATTATGAAGTGCACTTCGAAATGGTGATTTATAAATTTTGATTTTAAATAAATTGATATACATGTTTAAACAGTATAATTTGAATATATATCTTTGTACTGAACACAGCTGCGCCTCTAACTAGTGATTGTGGATTCATGCCACATACACTATCCATACCAGAACCAGAAGAGATGCAATGTGGTTCATCTCCACGGCAATGGGAGACTTATTCTGCCATTGAAAGACTTCTTCCTCTTCTTCTGCCATTATCAATATTATTTTCAAATACCCCCAACCTGTCTGCAGCATAACCCCAGGTTTATACATACCACAGGTTGGAAAACACTGATGTAGATAACAGACTAAGGAGGTATTCAATCTGGGATTCCGACTGTTGGAACATCCCAACAGTTGGAAGTTTATGGTGAGCCAAGTGTCAATATGGGTTTTGGTACTATGCAGGGCTGGATTAACAATGGGCCTGATGGAGCTACAGCTCCAGGCCCACTCTTCAAATATGCCCATTTATTAGATGAGGACTGGGGCTTTCCAACGAGCCCAGCCCCGCGTCGCTATCCCCCCGAGAACTGGAGATACCGCCGGGCAAAGATGGAACGTTTTCCCCATATTATAACATGGGACCAGCTAATTCTGAGCCCCACCCAGTTCCAAAGTTTGCCAGTTCTCCCCTGGCATCAGAGAACCTCAATCTCATTCGAACCCAATTTGCTGGGCCTTCAATCTGATACCAGGCTGGTTCATATGGGTTAATTGTTTCCAGAGATATTGTGGGTAAACCGATTTTTTTATTTCTGAAATGTAATTTCATGGCTGTTCATGTTATTTGAGGGAAGATTTCTCTGGAACCAAATGGCCCAGTTTCATGGGACCAAAATCATTCAAAGCCCACTTCAAAGTTCTTCAATGTAATACTGGTCTCATGTAAATGGGTCTGTTGGTTCCAAAGATATAGTTACATTTTATTGACTCTGTTAATATAAACATAATACATAACTATCCAGGATATAACAAAGCATTTTCTTTGTGTGCATTCAAGTAGCGTAACTACCTTTCTGCACAATCTTCTGTGCTACCCTCTTCCTGGTTCCGAAGATATAGCCAGTTAAACAATATAGCCGGTTAATGAGGGGGGGGGAGGGGTGGACTAGGCTGTTGTAAAAGTGGCCAGCCCCAAGGAATGTCCCCATAACGTAAGGTGCATTACAGTGTGTGGCATATAATGAAAGTTGCATTGTATTGTAAGCTCCCGTGGAGCAGGAAATGATGTGAATGTTCAAATATTCAATGTAATACTGGTCTCATGTAAATGGGTCTGTTGGTTCCGAAGATATAGTTACATTTTATTGACTCTGTTAATATAAACATAATACATAACTATCCAGGATATAACAAAGCATTTTCTTTTTGTGCATTCAACTAGCATAACTACCTTTATGCACAATCTTCTGCGTTACCCTCTTCCTGGTTCCGAAGATATAGCCAGTTAAACAATATAGCGGGTTTATGGGGGGGGGGTGGACTAGGCTGGTGTAAAAGGGGCCAGCCCCAAGGAATGTCCCCATAACGTAAGGTGCATTACAGTGTGTGGCATATAATGTAAGTTGCATTATATTGTAAGCTCCCGTGGGGCAGGGAATGATGTGAATGTTCAAATATTCTCTGTAAAGAATCTGAATCTGTGAATCTGTGTGCGCTATATATAAGAAACTGTTAATAGATAAATAAATTATGATGTTTGGTGTATAATGTAAGGTGCATTACGGCGTGTGGCATATATTGTATGGTGCATTAGAGCATGTGGCATATAATGTTAGCTGCATTACGGTGTGTGGCGTATAATGTAAGGTGCATTATAGCATGTGGCATATAATATTAGCTGCATTACGGTGTGTGGCGTATAATGTAAAGTGAATTACGGTGTGTGGCGTATAATGTAAGGTGCATTACGGTGTGTGGCGTATAATGTAAGGTGAATTATGGTGTGTGGCGTATAATGTAAGGTGAATTATGGTGTGTGGCGTAGAGTGTAAGGTGCACCATGGTGTTTGGCATATAGTGTAATGGGCATTACTGTGGGTGGTGTATAGAATTAGGGACATTATGGTGTGTGGCGTATAATGTAAGGTGCATTACAGTGTGTAGCGTATAATGTAAGGTGCATTACAGTGGTGTGGTGTATAGTGTAAGGTGCATTACAGTGGGTGGCGTATAGTGTAAGGTGCATTACAGTATGTGGCGTATAATGTAAGGTGCATTATGGCATGTGGCGTATAGTGTAAGGGGCATTATGGTGTGTGGTGTATAATGTAAGGTGCATTATAGCATGTGGCATATAATGTTAGCTGCATTACGGTGTGTGGCGTATAATGTAAGGTGAATTTACGGTGTGTGGTGTATAATGTAAGTTGCATTACGGTGTGTGGTGTATAGTGTAAGGTGCATTACAGTGTGTGGCGTATAATGTAAGGTTTATTACGGTGTGTGGCGTAGAGTGTAAGGTGCATCATGGTGTTTGGCATATAGTGTAATGGGCATTACGGTGGGTGGTGTATAGAATTAGGGACATTATGGTGTGTGGCGTATAATGTAAGGTGCATTACAGTGTGTAGCGTATAATGTAAGGTGCATTACAGTAGTGTGGTGTATAACGTAAGGTGCATTACAGTGGGTGGCGTATAGTGTAAGGTGCATTACAGTATGTGGCGTACAATGTAAGGTTCATTATGGCATGTGGCGTATAGTGCAAAGGGGCATTATGGTGTCTGGCGTATAGTGTAAGGGGCATTACTGTATGTGGCGTATAATGTAAGGTGCATTACGCCGTGTGGCTTATAGTGTAAGTGGCATTACGGTGTGTGGCATATAGTGTAAGTGGCATTAAGGTGTGTGACATAATGGGGGACATTTACCAAAATGGATTCGTAGAAAAAAGGTGTATTCGTAGGGAGAAATACACCTTTTTTTTACGAATTTGTATTTTCGGGATTTACAATCCCAAAAATACAACAATTCGTATTCCTAAAGATATAACATTCGTGTTTGTATTTACAAATACGAATGTCCTACACCATCGATAGGATACGACAGAAATCACCATTCAAAAGAATGGTGATTCCTGATTTACTAAGCAGCCGTACTGATAATACGGCTGCTAAGTGGTGTGAAACACCCACGCAAATACGACAGAAAAATAGAACACCATTTTCCTGTCGTATTTGCTTTAAGCCTGCACGGATCAGTCAGATCCGTCCAGGCTTCAGTGTAAAAAAATGAAAAATAAATACATTTTTAAAAAAAACGGCGTGGGGTCCCCCCCACAGCCGAAACCAGCACCAGGCTGACGGCATTGCGGCCTAGCGGTTCCTGATTGGCCGCTAGGCCGCAAGGAGGCCAATAGCGGCATTCGGGAGGCGGAGCCGCACAATGTTAACAAACACCGTGCGGCTCCCTCAGTCCGGTCTGGTTTCGGGCTGTCGGTTTGTTTTTTTGCCAAGACACTTACCTGGACTACGTCGCGCTGGGACAGGTGAGTATGGTTTCCTTCCACAGCTTCCTCCATGGATTTCGTCGGACTCCGGACCGCCGACAGCGAGGACGACATGGATCCAGAAGACGTCGACATGGACCAGAAGACGACACAGGAGGACCAGAAGACGACACAGGACCAGGGATACCTACGGAAAGAAGATAGGTAAGTATTAGTATGTGTGGGCTTTGTATGTATTAAAGTTTTATTTTAAAAGTGTGTCAGTGTGTTTTGTGTACTATTTTTTTGGTACTTATGTATTATCTGGGCTCCCATGTTAAATGCAACCCATTTTTTCATACACCTACTATCCAACTACGCATGGAGTTGATATTATATAGTGTGGCGAGCGCAGCGAGCCACCGTGCCCGAAGCGTGGCGAGCGGCCGCGGTCTCATAAGAAAAACGGGAGCCCAGATATTACATAAGTACCATTTTTTTAACTGTGGAACTACAAGTGCCAGCGGGCCCTTTAATGCTCAGCAGGCTGGGACTTGTGGTTCTCCAAGTCCCAGCTTGCTGGGGAGGCTTGCTGGCACTTGTAGTGCCACAGTAAAAAACAATAGATTATTCTTTTTTTACACCATAATCAGCCCGATGCCCACCGCCCAGGGGCATCGGGGACAGTACCAGGCTTCAGCCTGGTCAGGAAAGTCCTGGAGGGGGGGGACCCCTTCATTGGGGGGGTCCCCACTCCCCCAGGGCCCCTGGCCAGGCTGACCGGTCAGGGGGTTAATGTTTTGGCCGGGGGGGCTTGTATAAAAAGTCTCCCCCCGGCTGTGACATTACCCTGCTGGCTGGTTGTGCCTGGGACTGGTTCTTGAAATACGGGGGACCCCTAGTCATTTTGTCCCCCGTATTTTGGGAACCAGCCCCGGACCTGGAGCCTGGGGCTGGTTGTTAAAAATCGGGGAACCCCTGTTTGTCGGGTTCCCTGATTTTTAATTACCGGCTCCAGGCTCCGTCAGCCTGGTGCTGGTTACAGCTGTGGGGGGGACCCCACGCCGTTTTTTTTTAAATTTATTTATTTTTCTATTTTTTTTTACACTCTGCAGCCTGCACGGATCTGACTGATCCGTGCAGACTGCTACAAATAATTCGTATTAGCGGCCGTATATATGGCCGCTAATACGAATTGTTACACCATCGGAGGGTTACAAAGCAGTCGTATCTGACTGCTTTGTAATTTCCCCTCCGGAACACGACTTTACATACGACTTAAACCCCAATGTGTCAGTGGCATTACCATGTGTGGCGTAATGTGTAAGGGGTATTACAGGGGGGGGGCACCAGAATTTTGGCAGGGGGGAGCAAAATTTATAGTTACGCCACTGGTCCCCACCCCTGCATGCCCATTCTATACACAGCAGAAAATACCGTGATTCATGTGACTAATTTATTATGTGCATGGCCAAGCGGGCAGTGGCGAGCCAGTCACCGCTGCCTACTCGGCCATGCACATAATAAAAGAGTGAGGGGCAGATTTATTAAGCTCAGTGAAGTGATAAAGTGTCTGGTTTTTATCACCGGCCAATCAGCTCCTAACTGTGAAGTTACAGGCTTGGTTTGAAAATTGACAGTTAGGAGCTGATTGGCCGGTGATAAAAACCCGACAATTTATCACTTCACCAAACTTATTAAATCTGCCCCTCTGACTGACAGCAGCCACCCATAATAGGTGCTGCCCCTAGGGTCTGTTGGAGGGGCTGTCAAGCTTAAAACAAGAGAAGGATCAAGTTAAAGTAATGCTAATTGCACAACCTCAATGGGTACCTCAGCTAGAGATAGATAATGCTTTGGGACTGATTTATTTATTACGTTTCATATGTGAAGCACTATGGATAAATGGTCTCATAATTACTAGCACACAATGAAAACAGATCACTAATTTATATTGAAAACTTACATTATGCCGACGATATTTATTTAATACCTAGAGGAGGAGAAAGCAACAAGCCACATCACATTTACTGTACATGGGCGGGATGCTGTATCATCCGCGCCCCCTTACCGCCGCACATTGCCGGCTACCGCACACCTAATTATCGCATATGCTGTAACATATGCGATAATTATGGCAAAGGACAGCTCTTGCATTAAGAGCTGTCCTTTGCGATCTTGCCGGCGATGTGCTGCGGGTCCCGGCGGTTCCCCCCTCCCTCCTTTACACGGGGCTGCTGCTGCCGGGTGGCCTCTCCTCCTCCTCCTCGCCCGCAACCGGAAGAGGATACAGTGCAGGGAGGAGGTCACAGGTCCAGGCAGCACACGCTGTGCTGCCTGGACACAGCAGGTGAGGGGGGTGTTGGCGCGAGGCGGCGGGGGTCCATTCGGGGTGGCGTGAGTCGCGTTAAGAAGCCCATAGGTCGTGCGGGTTTTGCTGCATATCAAAATGCTGTAAAAACCCTGATATTATTGCTTTACAGAATCTCCCCCCATATCTCTCCCACATCACTGAAATTGATAGGATCTCCATACTGGTTCAGTGTCGGTGAATATGCTGAAGATAACATAGTAGGACAGGGAATTTCCTAAATTGCTCTTGGGAAGGTTTTTTGTAATCGGGAGCTTTTGCACGTACACTCAAAGCATCTAATAAAACATGCAATTTAAAAGAAATGATATTACTACAGGAAATAACACAGATTCTGTTAGTGAACTTTGTCCTAGATTAGAAACTGAAAGCATGCATTTTGCAGTTAACCCTTTGAGAAACAAGCATTGGTGGATCTATAGTAGTATACATAGGCGAATCTAGGGGGTGGTCCGGGGGTGCACAGGACCACCCATTAGCCCATTTTGTAGCTGAGGGATGGGGCTTTCCAACGAGCCCAGCCCCGTGTCTCTAGCCCCCAGCGAACCGGAGATACTGCCAGGCAAATCTGGAACGTTTTCCCTATAGGATAACATGGGACCCGCTAATTCCGACCCCCACCCAGTTCAACGGCTGCCAGTTCCCCCTTCGGCATCACTGAAGCTCGAGGTTGATATCAGTCGAATGCAAATCGTTGGGCCTTCAATCCGATACCAGGCTGTATCCGTATGGGTTAATTGGTTCCAGGGATATTGAGGTTAAACCTTTTTTTTTTTTTCATTTCTTAAATGTAATTTCATGACTGTTTATGTTCTTTGAGGGCAGTTTTCTCTGGAACCAAACAGCCCTGTTTCATGGGACCAAAATCATTCGAAGCCAACTCAAAAGTTCTTCAATATGATACTTGGATCATGTAAATGGGTCAGTTGGTTCTGAAGATATAGCTGGTTGGTTAAAGGGGGGTAGGGAGAGGGGAGTGGTTGTACCTCCCCCTCACACCAGAAAATGCAGGGACTAGGCTGATGTATAAGGGGTCAGCCTGGGAATGTCCCTGCATGATCCTGGGACCATATTCCCAGGTAAATTCCTGCATTTTCTGTTGTGAAAGGGGTATTATTTCAAACAGCCGTGACCTGCAGTGCTCTGAATACAGCCGGGCAGCCCCCTGCTCTCTGCCCAGCTGTCAATGACTGTCACCCCTGCAGCTTCCGCTCCAATTCTTCTCCCCGCTTTCACCTCAGCCCGCCCCCCCTTTAATCATGTGGTGCCGGTGCCCAGCGTGCTCTCCCGACGTCGCGCTCAACAACAGCGCTCACAATATTTCAAATGTCCACTTGGCTAGAGGGGACACCAGGAGGGGAGTGGGAGCGTGCTCTGCGCTCTGCTCCTCTCCCCATAGAAGCAGCTGCACCGCTCTCCATCTCTCCCTGCAGCAGCAGCAAAGGCTCATATAAAAATTTACAGTAAGTGGCACTTTTGGGGGCATTGCTTAAGGGACGCTACAAGTGGCAGTATGTGGGGGCATTACGCATAATGTGTGGCTTAATGTGTAAGTGCACGGTGTGCAGCATCATGTGTAAGCGGCATTATGTGTGCAGCATCATGTGTAAGGGACATTATGTGCAGCATCATGTGTAATGGGTACTATGGTGCGCGGCATCATGTGTAATGGGTACTATGGTGTGCGGCATCATGTGTAATGGGTACTATGGTGTGCGGCATCATGTGTAATGGGTACTATGGTGCCATCAAGCAAGAACCCCCTAGCAATGAGCACGTAGGTAAGCAGCACTTATGTGGCAAATATGTAATGGGCATTACGGTTTGTTATATAGTATGTAATGGGCATCATGATGTGTGGCACAATATGTAATGGGCATTATGGTGTGTGGCCTTATGTGTAATTGGCATTACGGCGTGTGGCTTTATGTGTAATGGGTATTACGGAGTTTGCTAAAATGTGTAATGGACATTACTGTGTATGGTCTAAAGCAGGGCTGGGCAACACCGGCCCTCCAGATGTTAGTGAACTACACATCCCAGGATGTTTTGCATTAGTTTTGCTATGTGGCATGCTGGGATGTGTAGTTCATCAACATCTGGAGGGCCGGTGTTGCCCAGCCCTGGTCTAAAGTGTAATACCACACCCCCTTTTGTGATGCCACGCCTCCTTCCCATGAGGCCACACCCCTTTTGCCGCGCGGCTACGCCGCGCAAAGTTCCCCCTGCTATTATGTCTAGATCTGGGACCACCCATTACCATAATTCTAGATTCGCCTATGGTAGTATAGTATCCTACTAAGCAACCAATAGCAAGACCGAATAATAATATCACATAACCAATCTGAGCTGTACCAAGCAATTTAATGCTTTAAGAAAGTAGAACGAAACAGTGATCAAAATTCAGGTTTGGGGAAGTGACTGTATCTGATAGCACAAGGGATGTAGTATGACAAATAAGTGATGTCATTACCACAACAAATAAAATTATTACATCACAATCAATCAAAACCAGCGGCTTATAGTATATGCATTCTTTGCTCATTTGTTAACTTAATCAATTCACATTAGAGAAGACAACAGAAGAGGACACTTGACTAGCTCAGAGACGGAATTCAAATCCACCACCACAGGTCAAATATAGCAAATAAAAAATGAGCTTAAATGTGACAGTAAGGGGCTCATCTACCTCCTATAATGTGGATGCAAAAAAACAATATACAGATGGAGCGTCCCTTGTCCTTGCTCGGTGCCCACCAGAATGCCCCCTCTGGCAAGCGCCGGTGGACAGGGACTCCATTAAACTGGGACGCGCGTGCATTTCTCGGCGGCTGGGCTTGACTTTGATATAGCTTCAGTGTTCATCTGTATTATTTTACAGGGACAGCAGCTTCACTTGCAACAATTAAATATTCTGAATCAACCCTCTATAGCTGCATATGAGAACTATGTGGCTATCAAAGACTCTCCGTCCAAATAGCTTTTCTGAATGTTGATCAAACTTGGACACATTTGTATGTAGGAAGCGCAGCCTAATGTGGTCATGTGTGTGTGTGTGTGTGTGTGTGTGTATGTCACACACCTCTCCTGATACTAACCTTCTGTAAGGTTGGAACATTTTTAATAGTATTGACACTTCTATATCGGATTCATAAAAATGCTGTCTGAATATCTTGCTTTCTGTACTATTTTAATAACAGTGGATTCCAGTAAATTGTTATAGACTGAGCCATGACTACCTATAGCACTAAATATTTACTGTAACTAGACTTAGCAGGTGGTTGTGTGCCATCCTCTGCTCAGTACAGTGCATTGATCTGCAGACTTCTAGCTAATATTTACTGAAGATCATCATACTGGAGGCACACACAATGAGTCACATCACCAGGATGACTTTGATAAGATACAGGAAGGGTTGGGAGAGGGTCAATCAAATTTGGGACGAAGGTTACAATGTGCTATTGCCCCAGTATATTAAAGCTGACAACGGAAACCACTCTTGCACCCTTCGCAATATGATTTCTTACCAAATTTGCACAAAATTGTTCAGAACCCTTTGAGGGTAGAGAGCACTATGGTGTGAGTGTAGACTGCATTAAAGTGCAGCCATTGCCGTAATGCCTCACATCACCGAGTTAATTGCGGCTAATTGGATTAACCCCTTAGTTACAATTAACTGAACCATCAGTATTTTCATTCTGGTTTTATCCAATTCAAATACATGTAGCGTTTCCCAAACTCCGACATTGTAGTCCAGGGTTTAAAGATATCCATACCTGAGCATAAGTGACAATTAGTATCTCAATTAAGTCGATTTAACCATCTAGACTCAAGCTTAGATATGCTTAAAACAAATACCCCTTTCACATCGCAACTAATTACTGGGTACAAGCTGGTTTCTTGCCGGCTCGACCCGGTAATTAGTGCGATGTGAAAGGGGTTACCTGGTGCCACAACACGGCAATAAGAACCAGTAAGAAAGCAGAGTTCTTGCCAATTCATTGCTGTGTTGCTGGGCAGTGTGAATGGGTTAAACGGGTCGAGTGACCCGTTTTCCGTTCACACTATGGAGGAGGCAGCGCTTAGAGCAGCGCCAGCTCTAAGCGCCGCTGCCTCCTCCCTGCTCCCGATGATGCGCCGACTCCCTGCCGCACCCCCTGATGATGTCAGCGAACCGGCAATATTGCCGGTTCGTTGTTTGCAGTGTGAACAGACCGCACATATAGGGTTGCACCGGGACTTAACTGGAAAAAAGTACCGGTGCAACCCTGCATTTGCAATCTGAAAGCAGTAAAAGTTAGACTGTAAAGAGAAACTCTGGTCTAGGATATATATGGAGATTTAAGGCAGTCTGATGGCAGAACATTTTAATATTTAATTAGGTAGATTGATAGGGTCACAAACAAATGATGGTGGGTTACATCATCAGTCAGATGTGCTAGGATGATGAGGATGATAGACACCTATTTTTAGTATGTTAACTCTTATGAGTAGGGTCCTCCTTCCTCACGTACTCACCCTACCTCTTTACCTCACCTGTGCTCCTGTCCTGTTCTTCCCTTCCTCTACTTCATCTTCAGTCTCCTCGACAATTTTGACACCTACTTCTGAACTGATGCTGATTTTAGTTCAACCAGCTATACCCCTATTTATACTGCATTTTTCAACACACCCTGTACGTTACCTCGTAATTTTTTGTTTGCTATGTACGGCGCTGCGGACACTTTGTGGCGCCTTATAAATAAACGTACTACTACTACTAGTGTGGGCCATACACCAAAATTCCTCCATCCATCAGACTGAACAACTGTCCATCTTGCCTGTCCAATTAAAACGCTGCCCCACACATCTAATTGATTGATTTTTGCACATTAGCTCTTGCATTGTGTTTCCCCATGTGATGCGCTAAGTAGCCAGTAATATATTGCTAGTTGAATAGGTTCCTATGAGTATACTCATTCCTTAGTAATAACATCTGCTGCCTGAAAACAATGTTCAAGCATCCAATGACTTTTGGCCTAAACTTTCTGTAAGACATTGTGGCAGCAGAGGTTTGTTTTTTCAGTATCTCTATGTTTCAGTTGCTTTCAGGAAAGAACCAAGCTGTGGTGCAGTCATAGAGGAGGAAGGGGACTGAGAGCAGGGATACAGGGCAGGTGGGAGCTTAGAAAGATACAGGAAAGCTGTTATGAGCAGCACAGATAGAGAAATGACTAAGAAACATAAACACTTCATCCTGCTGAAATCTGTGCTTCTGGTCTCTGGACAACACAATAACAGCCTTACTTAAACTTTTGTCCGCAAGAGAGTCAAACTTCCTGAGGGAATGAGTGAATTGTTACAGAGTAGCTCTGAATCTGAACCATTCATTTTACTCACTAGTGAGTGATCCCAAAGTACCACCAATTCATCCTTGTGTAGCCACGACTTTAATTTACTAGGGTTATGAATATATAAATTATAAATAAATACGTTTCCCAATAAACAAATGGAATAATGCATCAATTTGAATTGAAATGCCATTTATTTTCCTTAAATATTGCTCCAAAAAGCTTTAATAAGCTCTATAACATTAATATGCAAGGCCATTGAACATGTAAATATTGGAAAAAGAAGATTTTTCTAATGGCACATACTGGAGATATTCCTTTCATGTGACTTAGACTAATTATCAATAGCTTTTGCATAGGTAATAGCCTTTAAGTCTCAATTTTTGAGGAAGAGTGACGATAAATCCTTCTGGTGGATGTCCCATCAAAACATTGATAAAATGGAGAGTGATAAACAACCAACTAATCAGCTCCTACCTGACATTTTTTCAAACAAAGCTTGTGACATGGCAGGTGGGAGCTGATTGGCTGGCTGTTTATCACTCTAAATTTTTGTCTGGCCCTTTTTCATGTAATGGAGGGAGGTTGAAGTAGCCTAACACTGAAGTGCTGGGCATGGTATCAGCAGATGTTGAACACTCCAAAGTAGCATAGCGCCACCTCTGTGTAAGTTGTTCATGACTCTTCTCTTGCATTCATCACTGTAAATGACCCGATTGAAAAAGAAAAAAAAAAAACAGAAATTGAGAGGTGTGCGAACCAGAAAACATGCTGCAGCCTATCAATTCAATACAAATAAGTGCCACACAAGTACTGGTTATGAAGGGCCTCCGTGGTATCAGTAGATCCTAGTGAACTCAAATTATTTATTATGGCTTGGGTTGTGTTTTTAAACCTGGTTTAGATCATATAGGGGGCAGTAAATCTGTGCTGATATTTCCCGTCGGGGGAAATATCGGTACTCACCTATTCAATGCTGCCATTAATGACAGCATTGAAGGGTGTCAGATCTTCTTAGACGGAAACGGCTGCAGATTCTCAAATTCATGTTTTTTGACAATCCGCATCCATTTCCTCCGATCTGCAGACTTACCTAAACTCGACAGCCGGACATTGAATTCCAGCTGACGAGTTACAGTCGGAATAAACTAAAACGGCCCGGGACGTCCGACACTAAGAATCCTGGATTGGATACCACCTTGGTCTACAAAATGTATTTAATAACAAGGAAAAAACAGCACAAAAGCATACATCTCAACAGGAGGATGATTAGGACAATTCAGTCCTGATATTGACACAGGGAGATAGAGCACTCAGAATGGGACAGTTATCTTTATGAAAACATGAGGGTTCAGTGAGTTATTATATACTGTATATTAGCTTGAAGCCTATCAGAGCTTTCAACAAAATATGTGGTATATCACCAATAGGTGCTCAGTGTTTCCAAACAATCATTTATTACAAATACAATGTTTTCGTAAAAACAAATGGACAGACAATGTTGAAAGCACAATATGAATAATAATAATATTAATAAACTAATAGGTATGACTTATTCTGGAGACATGCAGTGCAGGTGGATTGAAAACCTTGTTACCCTGTCAATTGAATTGGAGCTGCCGGTGGTAACGAACAGGGTGCGTCTCACCTTGGCGCATATTGGGCAGCATGTAGGGTGGGGATTATTAAGTAGACAGTATCTAGGTTGACAGTCAATAGGTTGACCACTATTGGTCAACAGGCAATAGTTTGATACATGAAAAAGGTCAACATGGAAATGGATGACACAGGAAAAGGTTGACACAATTTTTTTTTAAATTATGTAATCAGGTTTGATGCGTTGCCCGTTAAACCTGATAATATTGATGCATCCTGTAGTACGCTACGACATCACATGATCGTTCCATCCTTTATATAAATTGGTTCAGTGTGTGCACACAATCTGGGCTGACGGGTAATTGTTCTGATGTTGGAACAAATGCTCGTTGCTCCAGTGTGTGCCCAGCTTAATACTTTCATACGGAATCTGCTGGTCAAGTTGGTGCATATACTGTAGCTTGGTGTTTTTCCTGGGGTTGTTAAGCAGGTACATATCCTACTCTGCTGTAAGTGACTGCTACTACTGTAGTGTGACACAGACTTATGCCACCCTTGGAAAAGCTGGATACATCATGCACTGCACAAAATGTTTGTTTGTTTTAGGTTTTTTATAGGGGGATTTTACGTCTGCCTGTTTGGTGTAAAATGTGTCCAACTCTACTGTATCCCCATATATTCATCATCATTTGCAGTTATTGGAATATCTGGTGTTAACATTCCTCTACAAACAGAGCCAGATTAAGGTCTAAATGGGCCTGGAGCTGAACATTATCAAGGGCCTATTATGCGCAATAATAGGGGTTGTGGCCAGCACTTAATAATGTGGGTGGCTTGACCAGTGTTCTGGTTGGGCGGTCTGCTCATGGGTCTCTATTTGTGCAAATACTTTCAACTAAATATATATGCCTGGAAAAAGCAGGGGGCTGGCATAGGAAAAATGCAGGAATATATATTGGCGGATGCCCTCCAAAAGGTGCACCCGCAGGATGCCGATGTCCTAAAATCCTAAGATACTTGCGGGGTGAGGCGGCACTCCAGTCATAAAAAGAATACTGAAAGACAAAACTTGAAAGACAACATTTCAGCACCTTTTATGTGGTCACCTAAGTTTACCACACCATATACCGTGATGCGGTCAATATGCCGGTGGTCGGAATCCCAGCGGTCAATATGCCGGTGGTCGGAATCCCAGCGGTCAAAATACCGATGCCAGAATCCCAACCACCGCAATGCACTTTGTCCCTTTATGGGTGTCCCCCACAAGGGGGAGTGATCTACAGCCCCCCCTTGTCAGCATTGCGGAGGTCGGGATTCCGGCGTCGGTATTTTGACAGCCGGGATTCCGACCGCCAGCATATCATACCGGACCCATATACCCCTTTTACAAATCATGCAACAAAAGAGTAACCCCTTTATATTGTACTTGCCTCTTAGACATTATGCCATATGGAATGAGCAAAAATTCACACCGACTGAGCCAAAATTCACACTATGGCACACGGATTGAGTCAAAATTCATGTTATGCCACACAGATTAAGGCAAAATTTTGCCACATGGATTGAGCCAAAATACACACTATACCAAACAGATTAAGCAATAATGCACAATATGCTTCATAAACGGGCATTGCGCGCCAAAGGTGCGGATTAAAAATTACACCATAATGCCCATTACATGTTAAGCCACACACCATAATGTCCATTACGTATTATGCCAAACACCATAATGCCTATTAAAAATTATGCTACAGAAGTGCTGCTTACCTATATGCTCATTGCCAGAGGTTACATGCTCATTGCCATGTGGGATTGCATGCTCATTGCCAATGGGGAATACATGCTTGCGGTAACTGGGGGACAGCCGCCGCCTGGCAGAAATGACAGCCATTGACAGCCGGACAGAGAGCAGGGGGCTGCTCTGCTGTATTCAGAGCAATGCAGGTCCCGGCTATTTGAAATAATACCCCTTTCACACCAGAAAATGCAGGGATTTACCCGGGCTGGCCCCTATTACACCAGCCTAGTTCCTGCATTTTCTGGTGTGAGGAGAGACAACTATCCCCCCCCCCCCTTTAAAGTTTAAAGGGGGGGAGTTAACCAGCATTATCTTCGGAACCAACTGACCCATTTACATGTGGGCTTCGAATGATTTTTAAATGATTTTGGTCCTGTGAAACTGGGCCATTTGGTTCCAGAGAAATCTGAAAAATGAAAAAATCGGTTTACCCGCAATATCTCTAGAACCAATCAACCCATATGGACCAACCTGGTATCAAATTGAAGGCCCAGCAATTTGAGTTAGACTGAGATCAACCTCGAGCTTCTGTGATGCCGTTGGAACCAGGTGGGGGTCGGAATTAGCAGGTCTCATGTTATTCTATGGGGAAAACGTTCCAGCTTTGCCTGGCGGTATCTCCGGTTCCCGGGGGGCTAGCAACACGGGGCTGGGCTTGTTGAAAAGCCCTGACCCTCAGCTATACAATGGGCCTATTCAGAGAGTGGGCCTGGAGCTGTAGCTCCATCAGGCCCATTGTTAATCCGGCTCTGTCTACAAACAGTTTTTAAAACCACTTAAGGGCCTTTTTATCAAGCCTTAAATCAAACAGAAATGTAGGTTTTCCATGAAGGCACTACCTGGACATGATATTCGAGGTTCTATATTGTGAAAGACTTATGAGTACTTTATACAGTCAGAACAGTTCAAGCATAAAGCATTGCTCTGAGTTATTAAATGTACATAGAAAGATGCCCCTTTAAAAGGAGGCGGACTCAGACGCTGCCTAAATAGTTTCTCATCCTGATACTGTCCAGGGAAAATAAAGTGAAAGCTGTTCAGAGAGCTCCAGGGTATAAACGTGTTCTGCTCGGAAATCAAAGTTTGTTTTCAAAGAAATGTTCTCGCTAACATACAGGTACGTCCCAATTGGATATGGCCAGTCGCAAACACCTTCTGTGTGTGGACTATCAGGACTTGTACAAAACTGGTGGAAAGTTATGGTGCACGTTGTACTGAATGTGCTACTTTCATACAGTATGTAGAGATGACTTGTGTTTTGTTTTATTTTTTTATGAGTCTTGAAGTCTGTTTATTAAGATCAAGTGAGATGGTACATGCCCATGTAGTATATCACAAGGTTATGAGAAGTACATGCCCTTATGTCTAAGGATTAGATGGGAAGAGGTATGTGTTCTTATGTCTGTGTATACGGAGTAGAGGAGATGTACATGTTCTTATGTCTGTGTATACGGAGTAGAGGAGATGTACATGTTCTTATGTCTGTGTATACGGAGTAGAGGAGATGTACATGTTCTTATGTCTGCGTATTAGGAGTAGAGGAGATGTGCATGTCTTTATGTCTGTGTATTAGGAGAAGAGGAGATGTACATGTCCTTATGTCTGTGTATTAGGAGTAGAGGAGATGTACATGTCCTTATGTCTGTGTATTAGGAGGAGGGCAGTGGTACATGTCCTTATGTCTGTGTATTAGGATTAGAGAAGATGTACATGTTCTTATGTCTGCGTATTAGGAGTAGAGGAGATGTACATGTCTTTATGTCTGTGTATTAGGAGAAGAGGAGATGTACATGTCCTTATGTCTGTGTATTAGGAATATAGGAGATGTACATGTTCTTATGTCTGTGTATTAGGAGTAGAGGAGATATACATGTTCTTATATCTGTGTATTAGGAGGAGGGCAGTGGTACATGTTCTTATGTCTGTGTATTAGGATTAGAGAAGATGTACATGTCCTTATGTCTGTGTATTAGGAGGAGGTCAGTGGTACATGTCCTTATGCCTGTGTATTAGGAGGAGAGATGTACATGTTCTTATGCCTGAGTATTAGGAGGAGAGATGTACATGTTCTTATGCCTGTGTATTAGGAGGAGAGATGTACATGTTCTTATGTCTGTGTATTAGGAGGAGGATAGACTTACTGTACATGTCCTTATATATTTAGTTTAGGAGAAGGTGAGAGGTACGTGTCCCTGGGTCGGAGTATTAGGAGAAGGTGAGAGGCACAAGTGATTTTGTCTGTGTATTAGGAGAACACGAGAGGTACAAGTCATTATTCCTGTGTGTTAGGAGAATGTGAAAAGCACAAACCCTTATGTATGCGTATTAGGATAAGATGAGAGGTAAATGTTTTTATGTATGAGTATTAGAAAGAGATGGGAGGTACATGTTCCTTACTGTATGTATTTGTATTAGGAGGAGGGTAGACTTACGTGTCCTGATATCTGTATATTAGATGGAGGTGAGAGGTACATATCCTGATATCTGTCTATTAGGATGAGGTATTAGGTATATGTCCTGATATCTGTGGTTTTTGTATGAGGAGGTGAGAGGTACAGTAAATGCTCTGATGTCTGCATTTTAGGAAGAGATGAAGATATCTGTTCTAGCATCTTTGTATTGGGAGGAGATATTTGGGGTCTATGTACAGGCCAGACCTGTCCTTAATATCTACCAGCAGTTCATGTTTTTCAGGCAACCTGTGGATCTATAGTAGGAATGATGCAGCAGGTTTGAATATGTGGCAGTTAGTAATGACTACGGGCGGGATGTATTAATATACATCGCCGACCTTCGCCATGCCCCCGCCACAATGCCAGCACATATGTACTAACATATGCGGGTGGCATTGTGGTGCGGTGACGGAGGCCCCCCCCCCGCAATACCTGTGTGTGGGGGGTCTCCATCACCTCCCAGCTGCCTACTGCTCCCCTGCAGCCATGACAGCTCAGCGTGGCTGTCCCCGGAACCTCCTCCTCTCCCCTGCAGCCGAAAGGACGTCTGACTGCGTTGCTAGGGGGAGTAAGGGCTTACCTTCTGGGTCCAGGAGGACCTGCAAGAAGGTAAGCTGGAGGGAAGGGGGGTCGGCGAGGGTGCGGGGTTGCGTCGGTGGCGGCGGGCGGCAAAAAGAAGCCCATAGGCTTCTATAGGGTATCGCCACCAAAAGGTGACGATACCCTACTATGCGGTATCGTGGCGGTGGGGTTTTAATACATTGCAAAATGCAGTAAAACGGGGGTTTTACCGCATTTTCTCCTTAGTACATCCCGTCCTACAGCTGTGCAGCAGCTAGGTGATTTGGAAAATGTGGACCGTTGGTAGATCTCGAGAGACCGGTTTCGCCACCCCTGTACTAAGCCTTTGAGAGGGATAACTGGACAGATATAAAGTACCAATCAACCAGCTCCCAACTAGTTTTTCAAAAATGGGGCATACTTTATGTATTAAGCCTGGAGACGAGATAAAAATGAAGGCTTAAGCAACAGCCAATCAGTTACTGGCAAGTTACAATCTGAGAAAATTACAGGAACTGGTAGGTTGGTGTGTTAGCCAATCAGCAGCCTCCCATTCGCTGCCCATCACCAGCTACAGAGATTTTCTGTACGCCCCTTCTCGGGGACAGCGGCACATATGATTTATGTGCAGACCATCCGACATCGGACTCCGATCTGATGCAGAACAAATGTCAGACATATCCAATTTGGGCCCATTCTCGGCCCAATCCGTTGCAATTGGGTGAAATCGGGCCCAAAATGGCCCAAAAAGTGTATGAGGGATACATGTCCTGGTGCCTGTATGTTGTCGTGTCTGTATATTAGGATAATGTGAGTAAAACATGTCAAGGTATCTGTGTATTAGGAGCAGATGATGGGTACACGTTCTGGTGTCTGTGTATTAGCAGGAGATGATGGGTACAAGTGTTTGTGTACTAGAAAGATGTGAAAGATACATATCCTGGTACCTGTGTATTAGGAGGAGATGATTTATACATGCTCTGGTTTCTGTGTATTAGAAGGAGATGATTTATACATGTTTTAGTGTCTGTGTACTAGGACGATGTGAGGGATACATGTCTTGGCATCCGTGTATTAGGAGGAGAAGATGTATACTTGTTTTGGTGTCTGTGTATTAGGAGGAGATGATAGGTACAGGTTATAGGGTCTGTGTATTAGAAACATGCTAGCGATACATATTTTGGCATTTGCGTATTAGGAGGACATGATGGACACATGTCTTGGTGTTTATGTACCAGAAAGATGCGAGGGATACATTTCCAGGTATCTGCGTATTAGGAGGACATGACAGATACATGTTTTGGTGTCTGTGTATTAAATGGGGTGAGATAATGAATACCTGTTTTGGTGTCTGTGTATTAGGAGGACATGACAGGAAAGATGTGAGGGATACATTTCCAGGTATCTGCGTATTAGGAGGACATGACAGATACATGTTTTGGTGTCTGTGTATTAAATGGGGTGAGATAATGAATACCTGTTTTGGTGTCTGTGTATTAGGATGACATGAGGGATACATGTCCTGGTATCTGTGTATGAGGAAGACGTGAGGGATAAATGTCCTGATGTCTGTGTATTAGGAGGACATGGTGGATACATGTTTTGGTGTCTGTGTATTAGGGGGAGATGATGAATAGCTGTTGTGGTGTCTGTGTATTAGGAAGAAGTGAGGGATACATGTCCTGGGGCGAAATGTAATAGGATGCGATTTTTTTGACATGTGCGATTTTTGGTAAAAAAAACATCTGAATTCACACGTTTTCTAAATATTTTACAATTTTGCCACAAAATTCGCACATTTTGACCAGGCAATTTTTGGTCACACTTCAATTCGCATCCAGATGTTTTCCCATTATAAAGTATACAACTTGCAAATGCAATAGAGTGCGATTTTTGGTAAATGTTACCAAAAATCGCAAAAAAAAAAAATAGACCAGGTTCTGATTGGCGAATTTCACAGAACCATGCACAGATCATTGAGATCTGTGCATGGTTCTGTCTTAAAAAATGTGAAAAAGTTAAAATAAAATAAAAAATGGCGTGGGGTCTCCCCTCCAGAGCATAACCAGCCCTGGGCACCTTGCCCTCGTATTTTTGGAACCAGGCACGGTTCATTATACCCGGGGCTGGTTATGCTCAGGAGGGGGGACCCCACACCATTTTTTTTTACTAAATACCGCACACTTTCATGTCTAAAAGAAATCGGACATTATCATAACTAAAAAACAGACCTTTTTCCTTATTAACAATCACACACAAAGTCGAATTCCGACTTTGTCTAACAGTTGTCTAGTTGTAAAACATTACTAAAAATTGCACTCTATTGCATTTCACCCCTGGTGTCTCTGCATTAGGATAAATGTTCTGGTGTCTGTGTATTAGGAGGAGGATGTGAGGGATAAATGTCCTGGTGTCTGTGTATTAGGAAGATGTGGGGGATAAATATCCTGGTGTCTGTGTATTAGGAGGATGTGAGGGATACATGTCCTGGTGTCTGTGTATTAGGAAGACATGAGGGATACATGTCCTAGTGTCTGTGTATTAGGAGGATGTGAGGGATACATGTCCTAGTGTCTGTGTATTAGGAGGATGTAAGGGATACATGTCCTAGTGTCTGTGTATTAGGAGGATGTGAGGGATACATGTCCTGGTGTCTGTGTATTAGGAGGATGTGAGGGATACATGTCCTAGTGTCTGTGTATTAAGAGGATGTTAGGGATACCTGCAATTGTATCTGTATCTTAGGCGGGATGTGTTGGTTACATGTGCCTTATCTGCATATGAATATAGACTAGTCTTGTCCGTAAACCCGTGTATTTGGTAGAGATGAGCATTACAGTGTTATGCTACTTGTTTTGATTTTTACAACAGTTCCGTTTAACCCGTTACTCTCTAGACTAAAACAGATTATTCTCTGCAGTTTATATTCCAGAATTTCCACCCTGTGAAGGGGGACAAAGCTGTCCCTGATATCTGAGCAAGACAGTTGAGAGGTATGCGCTAAATGTAGACATTCTTATCTTGTGTCAGTCTGGGAGAGAGAGAGAAAGTGCGAGCGCACAACTGCAACATTAACCCCTACCAAACTACAAGGATCAGCTAGGCATCACCTGCTAAGTCCGCAAGCAGGGATGTGGTTAATCATTACTGGGACAATCAATAACATGTAAGTTCAATTATACATTGTAGTAGCTTTGTTTGAATATCATACTATTGGATTTCGGATCCTGCTTAATAAAACCCCAACTTCCTTAATGTGATTTATATTGTCTGGAATTTTTTATGAAAGTTTTTTTTTTTCATATTATTATTATTTAAGAAATGCTTTGACAAGGTAGCAGTTCTTATTTTTCTGAAATCTATTATTTTAAGTGTTAACTTGCTGAACTGTCTGGAGAATATCAATATTGGTCCTGGGATATTGCAGTGTGCACTGGTTGCAATGAACTGTTACAACCCATTTGCTAAATATACTAAACCAAATCCCCATTCCGCTATCTAACCCCATTACGCTATCTTTCCATCACGTTTTCTGTTACTCAACAGTGAGGTTCTGTAATCATTTCACATCATGTGCTTGTATCCTGACATATTAGGCCCCTCATCCACAAAAATAGACCTGAACTAATAATTAGAATATCAAATTAAAATAAAGTTGCTGTAATCTACTTTTAGTGACGCATGACTTGGATTTACTTTGATAAACCATTCTCTTATTTCTATACTAGATTTTATAACAGTGCTGCTGTATTGATAGAATTTTTCTTTACATTTACTCTGGTTCATCCTCCATTGGAGCTCTGTTCATAATTCCAAACCATTTGATCTCCAGGACTGTTCTGAAGTTGCTGTTCAGGGTATTTCGGAAGATTGTGTTTTGTTTCATGGAAGTTGGTGTCCTAAGTAGCAGAATACATATTGTCCCTTATTCTGGATCACTCGCAAAGGCAAATTCCTTCTCAAATGGACAAAACCATGTGCACCGCAGGTGGGGCAGATGTAACATCTGCAGAGAGAATTAGATTTGGGTGGGGTTTTATTTCAAAATGATATCTATATTTCAGCGTAAAAATAAAGCCCTGCACAGAAATAAAATAACTCACCCAAATCTAATTCTCTCTGCACAAGTTACATCTGCCCCACCTGCAGTGCATATGGTTATGTCCATTTGAGAAGGAATTTGCCTTTGCCAGAATAAGGGCCATTAAGTATTAACCATATCAGTAACAAAATTATTGGTACTTGTTTCCTATCTGGGCGCCCACTAAGTTAATTGAGCACCATGCTATTCTCCGTAGTGAAATCTGATCGCATCGCATCGTACACATACACGATATTGAACGATGCGATGCGATGCGATGCGATCCGATTCGATTTCCCATAGGAAACAATGTTAAATGGCTCAATTTAGCCAAATTATCATAGGAACAATAGTAAATGGGCCAAAAACACCCCTGAACATTGAAATGTCCCCCCAAAAGTAGTTGACGCCACCCCGCCATCAACGTGAACCCGAAGCGTGGCGAGCGCAGCGAGCCCGCGAGGGGCGGCGGTACGCGTCCTCCGACCTTTTCATGCCCTACTATCCACTAGGGCGTGGAGTGAGAATAGAATAGTGTGGCGAGCGCAGCGAGCCACCGAGCCCGAAGCGTGGCGAGCGCAGCGAGCCCCGCGAGGGGACGCGGATACCTTCACAGGTAAACGCGTCCCTTTGCGGGCTTCCCAGGTGTCCGCGTCGCCATGGACACCTGGGAAGCCCGCGAGGGGACGCGTATAACTGTGAAGGTATCCGCGTCCCCTCGCGGGGCTCGCTGCGCTCGCCACGCTTCGGGCTCGGTGGCTCGCTGCGCTCGCCACACTATTCTATTCTCACTCCACGCCCTAGTGGATAGTAGGGCATGAAAAGGTCGGAGGACGCGTACCGCCGCCCCTCGCGGGCTCGCTGCGCTCGCCACGCTTCGGGTTCACGTTGATGGCGGGGTGGCGTCAACTACTTTTGGGGGGACATTTCAATGTTCAGGGGTGTTTTTGGCCCATTTACTATTGTTCCTATGATAATTTGGCTAAATTGAGCCATTTAACATTGTTTCCTATGGGAAATCGGATCGCATCGCATCGCATCGTTCAATATCGTGTATGTGTACGATGCGATGCGATCCGATTTCAGTACGGTGCCGTACGTAGAAAACCTGGGCGCCCAGATAGGAAACAAGTACCAAATTATTATATTTGTCATCAATAATCTGATTTTTCTGTAACATATATTGTAACGCTCCAAAATACAAACGTCAGATCGTACCTAATGCTGTTTTGTTTGTGTCTCTCTATGTGGTCTTTACGATAGATCTCCATGCAAGCCACACAAGGTATATATACTGTACATATTTACTGATATGTACTGATGATGAGGAATTAATACTACTTTGTGTAACAGTCCCAATACAAATAGAATACACCACGGGGGTATAATAATATAAATTAGTTGGAATACATTCTATAATTTTGTACATTTTATTTTTATTAATGGCAATTTTGGGACAAACTCCTAATATTGATTTAAACTAATTCACGAAAACTGATAAAAAATGATTTATGTCTGACTTTACGCCAGTATATGTTCTAGCTAAAAAATTGAACATGAAATGAAAAAAAGAAACAAGAAATAAAGTTAGTGTAAGATTATACATTTAATAATGTTCTTACTGTTTTATGTTTTTGTTATCTAGCCCTAATACGACACCACATTTGTTTGCATTAAATAAAATAATATGCAGTGATACATAAGACAGCCATATAGGCGCTATAGCATGGCAGGTATATGTAGTCAGGAGGCTAGCAGCACTCCAAATGTGTAGTATTTCAAGATGGTGCCAAGGTCCATAAATAATAATATAATGCCCTTTTCCAATCCGTAAAGTACAGAAAAAGGAGCAACACTCATTGTTGTGGTGAAGAAAACAGAAGTAACCTTTAATCCAACATTGAGATGTATAATGTTGATAAACCGTGAAAAAATGATCAATGTCTATCAAAATGAGTCTGTTTCAACCTTAATCTACAGTAGGCTACAGTTGGATTAAAAGCTTTTTGTTTTCTACATAATAACAGTGATTGTCTGTCCTACATATCCCCTGTATTTGATGGATTTGGTGAGTGTATTATTTATTGTTCGCCCTCCTGATGACATTATATTACATTCAGAATTATGATAGCTGGCTGTTAATATGTTCAGCCACTTGTGTTTATTCGCAACTGCAACTGACGATTTTTGGCACATGTACTGTTTATAGTTCACCAAATGTTTGCTTGTCTACCTTGAAGTTTGTCCTACACCATTTATACCAGGGATGGTTAAACGGGTCCTCATGATCTACCAACAGTTCATGTTTTCCAAGACACCTGTGGATCTATAGAATGCGTCAATTAGGAATGAATGCAGCACATGTTTCAAAATGTGACAGTTGGTAATGACTACAGCTGTGCACCATACAGGTGTCCTGGAAAATGTGAACTGTTGGTAGATCTCAAGGACTAGGTTCGTCAGCCCTGGTTTACACATTCTGAACAGGTAGAGGAATCAAAGTGCACATTTATCACATATGTGGATGCGGTTTAATTCACAATTACGTCTTTGTATGTAGTAGTACTGAGAATATATCCTAATGCCCAGCCACTGTATTTCTTTATATTGCTGAAATATTACTTTGTAAGTGGCATTATGTGTAAATAAAAAGGAATGATTTGGCTTCTGCTTAACCTTCTGTCTCTTTTGTGCTCTGCAGAGCGAGTATCCAGGATAAGAGGAGACATGGGGGAATGGGGCTTCCTGAGCTCGTTGCTAGATGCAGTACAGGAGCACTCTCCCATGGTAGGACGGTTCTGGTTGGTGGTGATGCTGATCTTCCGCATTCTGATCCTAGCCACAGTGGGCAGCGATATGTTTGATGACGAACAGGAAGAATTTGTGTGCAACACTATGCAGCCTGGTTGTCGACAGGTGTGTTATGACCAAGCTTTTCCCATCTCACACTATCGCTTCTGGGTCTTCCACATTGTGCTACTATCCGCTCCGGCTGTGCTCTTTGTCATTTATTCAATGCACCAGAATACCAAGATAGGAAGAGATGCAGAGGAGGAAGAGGCAGCACATGGACAGCAGACCAGCATGAGGTCCAAAATAAGGTCTGCGCAACGGGGGCGCCATATTCGCACATTCTATATTGTCAATGTGGTGATGAGGATATTGGCAGAGGTGGGGTTTCTAGTGGGACAATGGCTTCTTTATGGCTTCAAAGTAGCCCCAGGATATGTTTGTGTGCGTTCACCTTGCCCACACACAGTGGACTGCTTTGTGTCCCGACCCACAGAGAAGACCATTTTTCTACAGTTCTACTTTGTGGTGGGAATCATCTCTGCAGTTCTCAGCCTGTCAGAGTTGCTGCACATTCTTGTGAAAGGCAAATGTCGGTCCAGGGATGGATTAGGACCTAGTCCACCCCCAGCTTATGAAAGAGACAACTGGTCAAACAGAGAGCATGAAAGGACAAATAACTTTCTTCTCCAACGACAGACTAATGATGATCGGAGGGCTAGCGGTGCTGGTGGTCACCGCCTTTCCATTGCATACCCTCCTGGCAGCGCATATAAATTGAAGGTGACCCCTAGCTCGGCTATCAGCAGCAAATCATCAAGATTGATCAAAGGGGACTTGACTGTGTAGAGGAACAAACTCCCCCTTCATAGGGATTTTTCTTTTTTTATGGAAAATATTAAGATGAGAACCTGTCTCAGAATATAAAGTCAGCATATCTGTAACAAGCTTATGTTGAGGTGATGGACCCTCCTTACTCAAAGCCTGTCATATTATACATATGTGAGATCTGTATTTGGGGTTAGAACAGTTGTAACTTACATATGATAAATCAGATCTAGCCATTTGGTAATCATGTATATGGTGTTTGCAGAGTATAAAGTTCCAGAATACGCAAATGTTTTGATTGCAATATACAGACTCTATTGTAGACTGCAATATACAGGATCTATTTTATATACTGCAATATACAGGATCTATTTTAATCACAAATAATACATAGCACAAGAAATGGGATATAATTCACTAATGTGACCGAAGGGACCACTTTTGCTCACCAACAGAAGAATAAATCCTATGTTATTATTAGAACATTGGTTGATGTTCAGAAACAGGACATGCAGGAACATGCCAAAGTAACAAATAGCAATCAAATGTTCTACAAAGTAATTTATGCGGTCATGGAAAGACATTAAAAAAGTTTCCTACCCATGTCTCAAGGTCCATTAACTAAGGCACGATTACCAAATGTGTCAGGAATATTCAGCACCGTGGAGTATGCATTGCTCTGCTGAATATAGTCACATAGTGGTTGATTTACACTTAAGAGCAAATCCAGCTGCTGGGAGAAAATAATGCAGCAGGGAAAACCCTGTGAGAGAGGCAATGTAACATGCACACCCTGATTTATAGCTGTGAGGATGGCACAGCTAAACCAACTCCAAAATGCAATGTAAAATAGCGATGTCCAGTATATACAGATATAGCTGCTCTCGTCATTGCTGTGCCATAGCTGCTCCTGCCTGTTTGGTGCACCAATGTCGTACCCACAACATATGTCACATGTGGCGATTGGGGTGGCAAAGATGAGCGTGGCTGCATCTGTATGTGTGCAGCAAGTCAGAGCATGCAGAATCCACCCTGTATAGAAACATTTATAAAGGTGAACAGCATGCAATGCAACTTGGTGTACTCTGCTGCTAAATGTGTACACAACTGTAAGGGCGGGATGTACCAACCAGCGGCGGTACATCCTGCCGCTCATGGCACCGATGCTCATCTCATATATACTGACATATGCGATGAGCAATGCAAAGGGAAGCTCTTCCAAATAGAGCTGCCCTTTGCGATCCCTGCCGCTGCCTGGAATTCCTCGTTTCTTATGGGAAAGTCCTCCTGTACATGCGCAGAGAAGCTGCAGGGCATGCTGGGAGGGATCCGTGTCAGATCCCTGACACAGTAGTGCTGTGAAGAGAAGCCCATAGGCTCACGTAACCACCCTTAGCGAAGCCCTGTCAGGAGGGGATTAGTGCATTTCAAAATGCGGTAAAAACCCAGAGAACTAGGTTTTTACGGCATCTTTGTTTTAGTACATCCTGCCCCAAATGAGCCCAATAGCCTACATACTGTATTTGGAAGACTTGTCAGTCACAGTAGACAAAGATTACAGTTAAAAAGTGTCTTGCTTGGGGATACAAAAATGTATTTAAAAAAGGTAATGATGTTTAACCATAACAAGTGTATTAACATACTGTAGTTACAAATATACCTGCAGAAAGGCACAACGGCACCTTATTTTGTGACTTCTTATAGCAAGCTCTCTGGCCAGTCATTTTTGCAGGTGATGGCTATAAAAGCTGTCAGGGATAAACAGTTAAACAACTAGTCAAGCAGTGGCCACAGAAGAGTAATAAACCTAATCTGGGACTACACCGGAGTTAAACTGGGTGCACACTAGACGATATATCAATAACTATATGCACAATACTGATATCGTTAATGATACTGTACATCGCAAACATTGGCCAGTGTATGTGCTCAATATCATTAATGATGTGCAGTCCCAGCTCAATTTCACAATATCATCAGCGACTGCATGTACGGAGCGGTTGATGTCACTGACCAATATCGTGAACGGTATGTGTGTATGCACTATATTGTTCTTCCGCGGCACCGCCAATATAGTTAACTGTATTGGTGGCCATGGGAATCGGTAAGTGTGTACCCAGTATTACACCAAAATCTATTACAAGTCAAAACATGTAACCAAAACTAAATGGAGGACAATGGTTTCCACTGGGTCTTGGGCCACTAAGACTTGTGGGTCATATAGCAGCTGTATAGCATATACTGGTTTCAAAAGGTGCAATGTAAAAAAGAACTCACAGGAAGAGAAAACACTTTTTAGTACCATTCACTGTAGCCCTGTGGCTGCTTCATTCACTGGTTTCACCAAACCAT
Source organism: Crinia signifera (assembly GCF_055691185.1). Taxonomy (NCBI): domain Eukaryota; kingdom Metazoa; phylum Chordata; class Amphibia; order Anura; family Myobatrachidae; genus Crinia; species Crinia signifera. Next base: position 132,550,190 of record NC_139222.1, on the reverse strand, counting down.
GAAAACCAAGACTGTGAGTCATTGAGGAAATTGTGGGGGATCGGGAGGACCAATCAGAAGGCAAAAATATAGTTACTGTAGCCTCTAATTGGTCCAGCTGCTCTCCTCTCTGCTTGCAGCAATATTAAAGTAGTGAATTTGCAGAACACAGGAATAATTAAGCAGTAATCATTTTATTAAGATGTAGAGCCCTATTGCCTAACAGTGCAGGCTGCAAACACAACCCCATGTTCCCATTGCAGATATGCATGCCATTTCGTATTAAATCTGGATTGTATATAAAATACTGTCACTTTATAACAGTGTTTATTTGGTCTCAGGGACAATAAGGTTAACACAAGTGCCTTGGCAAGGGAGAGCTAAATTGGTCTCTGATCCACCAGGTGAAGAGCTCTAAAGCAAATGTAATTTAAACATGGTGTATTATATACATCCCACTGAATAATACATAGGTGCTGCTTGAACTTTGCTTAAGCCAAATGCTCCAAAGTACATTGAAAGAAGAAATGTATCAGCACAAGCTTGCCTTGTTTCCAGTAACTTCACGTCAGTTGTATATAGACCTCCCATAATTTATACAGATCATTAAAAAAGACCAGATGTAATAAAGTGTTGGGATTTATAGCAGACGGGAACAAGGGCAGGGTGGGTTTTGTATATCACAAGGTTCTATACTTCGGTGGAATGTGTGCAGAGAATTCCGCTGTTGAGCCTGAGCATCACCAGCACAGGACGGAGATGCCAACTCCATCTCCCTTAAATGGAAAATAGTTATAAAAGTCAGCCTGCTTCTAAAAGCACTGTATAAATGTTACAGCCTCAGTACATAAGCAAACCCCGTTCTGACGTCTGAATCTGACATTGCTAGTAATGTCTCTTTGGGGGTAACAGAACTGACTGTCTGCTCTAAAGAGAGGTCATACAGGTTTAAACAATGTGACGGCTGATTGTGAGAGCACAACATGTCCCATAGAAGCCTATGACTATCACCACTGCTTATAGATTATTGTCCATCCTTTAGCCATCAAGTGATGGAGTTCAAAAAATGATTTTAAAGGTGGCCATAGACACGCAGATTTATCTTCAGATCTGGCTGGTTGGAACAAAATCCTGGTTATGGATGAGAGCAAATGACAGTTGACCATTTGCTTGGAAATGCTGGAAAACTGACAAACTGTCACTCATCCATAAAAATGTTTTTTTTCCAACCAGCCAGATCTGAAGATAAATCTTACTAGTGTATGGGCACCTAAAGGGAACAGAAAATAGAGGGTTAGTAGTCAGTATAAAGGTGGTAAGCAAACATACAGTGGGTCTGATTCTCAGTTACATCTGAAGCGACTGTAATTATGTGTTTCCATGAGAGTCAGATTTGGGGTTTATGTACTGTACCCAGGAGAGAATTAAATTGACGAAGGATAAAGTTCCTGCCAATCAGCTTCTGTTGTGTTAAAGGCTTATGTTTGAATATTAATAGGAGCTGATTGGCTGGTACTTCATCTTTGTCCACTTTCTCTTTCTCCAGGACTTAGTACATAGACCCCTTAGTACCTTTTGCCAATATATGTACTATTAATGTATGATTCAGAATCACACTGCGCTTGAGGCACACTGACAATGCTCGCATTAAATTTCCATGACAATCACTGAAGCCGGGGTGGTTACATGTAATCACATGTGCCCAATTCTCAGCCTGAAACTCCATTTTTCACAGAAAGATGCTCAAGTTTTGACAGACCTAGAATAGGATGGACATATGCCTAAATGTGTAAATTCACTTTTGCACATGCTCTGTATTCAATTACTTGCTATTTGCTTCCATGCTAAGTAAATGGTCTGACTCAGACCAGAATCAGACCAGATAGCTCCTCACTGTGGACCAGATGCACTAAGCTTCACAAGTGATAAAATGGAAAGGGATAAACAACCATCCAATCAGCTCCTAACTTCCATGTCACAGACTGTGTTTGAAAAATGTCAGGCAGGAGATGATTGGTTGGTTGTTTTGAATCTTAGTGCATCTGGCCCAATATCCGTTAACTGACCAGATATCTGTTAACATTGCACAGAATTGAATCACTCCCTAGTCCACTTCTGCTTCTACTTTTAGAGAATTCTCACTTTAATTCCAGTCACCTCACAATTAGCTGGATGAAATTCTGAAATGTAAGTGTATTACCTGTTTAAGGCATACATTAGTGTAACTGGGTCTCAGCTCAGAGAACTGCTTTTCACACTACCCTAAATATCTTGGGTCTGTGCTATTCAGACATAAGCCAAGGCATTGACCCAGGTTACAAGTCCCAGAAATAAAGCTGGTCAATTGCAGAGTCGCAGACCTGGGATCGTGTCTGATCCTTTCAGACATAAATAGAACCCTGGTCGATTCGCCATGCACAGGCAAATTTCTGTGTTTTTGTCTGATAGGTGGTTAACTGGGTAAATTAGTGAACTGGTTCTTGCATTATATAGACCAATTGCATTCCACAGGCTGGATCACAATGGATCCACAGGAATGGGTATTTTATAAGCTATTCAGAATAGGTCTACACTACAGTCAACCAATACGACTGACTAACTTGCTACCAAAACATATTTTGCACTAAAATTGCTTGAATTTATTCTAAAAGTAGCAGTTCAAATATTGCACACCTTTGTATATATTTGTTAAATTAGAGGCACATAAATAAACTGGATACTTTGATGGACAGATAGTAAACAAGAAAGAATTTGGCCAAGCAATAGCTTTTTGTGATTTGTTTAGGAGATTGTTTGGTACTTATGTAGTATCTGGGCTGCCGATTTTGTGATTGTATGCCTTACCTTAAGGCATACAATCAGATGCGATGCGATTCGATGCGATTTTGCATAGGATTCAATGTTAAGAAGGTCCTGTTCATTTCCCCACTATCCAAGTGGGCATAGAGTTGATTTTATATAGCGTGGCGAGCGCAGCGAGCCACCAAGCCCGAAGCGTGGCGAGCGAACGCATATTTCTTAAAAAGTATTCTGTGTCCCCTCGCGGGGCTCGCTACGCTCGCCACGCTTCGGGCTCGGTGGCTCGCTACGCTCGCCACAGGTTTATATCCAACTCCATGCCCACTTGGATAGTGGGGAAAGGAAAAGGACCCCTTTTTCCCATTGAATTCTATGTTAAAATGGACTCAGACCATTTTAACATTGAATCCTATGGAAAAATCTTGACCATCGCATAGCATACGATTTGGTCGCATGCGATGCGATGCGATCCGATCCGATTTCTAAATCGGACGCCCAGATACTACATAAGTACCGATTGTTTTATTATTTTGTCTTATTTTGTGTTGAGTACTGACTTTTTTAGTTATGTAAATAATATGATTTTCTTTTGTAACTTAATATCATGTAAAGTATTCTTTATTAATTGAATGATTTGTAGCAGTATTACAAAACGTGTTTTTTGTCTGCTTTTTTTGGAACTGCAAGTCCCAGCATGCCCTTTGACACATTGGAGGTCATTCTGGTTCACACGCAAAGCTGCAGCTTTAAAGCTGCATGCCACCTGCACGATCGCGCCCCCCCTGCACCCCGAATATCCCTGCACGCATGCAAATGGATGTTTTAGCCTTGCATGCGAGGACAATATCATTCGATGGTCGCCAATCATCGAATGATTTTGCAAGCGATCGTAGATCTAAGACACTATCTGGTGTCTTAGATCTGTGAGCGCCCCGGTGCGGGAAGTGGATGGACAACTGACATCAGCTGTTTGCCCCCCCCCAACCCGCGCCACGGGCGCATTTACATGGGAACGGTCAGCATTTTCATCAGAATGCCCACGAAACACTGGTCGTTCCCATGAGCACGATCCCTCGCCGCCAGCACTGCTAGTGAAATTCGCCGTGCCTGCTCGCACCAAGCGTTATCAGAATGACCTCCATTGTTCCATAATGCAAACCTGCCTAATTTTCATTTATAATAACTGTGAATATGATATTTTATGTGCCTTAAGCCATTTATATTTTATGATTCCAGTTGTAATAAATTCTTCTTTGTTACTACGTGTGGGAATTATTTATTTTATTTTCCTGCTTCCTGTTGTGGAAAATTTCCACAGGAAGCACAGACAGAAAACAGGCATAAAATAATGTTTTATTATTTCAAAGTAAAGTTCCAGAGAGAGAGAGAGAGACCCTGCAGAAGACACTGTATTTTGTCATTTACTATTTATGTCTTATCAGACTGAATAATGTCTTCCTTCAAAGTCTTTTGTTGTTTATGTGTTCAGTATGACTTCATTCAGAGATTATGTATTTACAAACAGTTATAAATGATTCGGACATCACTTATCTAAACTATAATTATTTCAGAATAATCTAATTGCTCTATTGTAGCATAACATCAAACATATAAAAGCATAACTATATAAAATAAAGTTTCTGGTACTCGTGTATTTGCAGGGCGCCCAATTTACATACGTACGGCACCGTAGGAAAATCGCATCATGCAATTTTGCCGTGCGATGCGATGCGATTTTCCATAGTTGATTTTTAGTGCACCCCTGCCTGTGGATCACAACGCATCGCATGCCATTTGTGGTGCAATGTGATTTTTCATTGTATAAGCACCCATGCGATGAGATGTGATGGTACTTTTGAAAGCACCCATGCACACCCCCACTATCCACGTCACCCCGAAGCGTGGCGAGGGGACGCAGTTACGCATCCTCTCAACCTTTTCATACCCCCACTGTCCATGTCGGCGTGGAGCTGATTTTATAAAGTGTGGCCAGCGCAGCGAGCCACCGAGCCCAAAGCGTGGCAAGCGCAGTGAGCTCTGCGAGGGGCTGCGGATTACTTTACATGTTTTCCGCTGCCCCTCACCACGCTTTGGGCTCGGTGGCTCGCTGCGTTCGCCACACTTTATGAAATCAACTCCATGCCGATATGGATAGTGGGGGTATGAAAAGGTCGGTAGGATGCGTTCCGCGTCCACTCGCCACGCTTCAGGGCAGTGGATAGTGGGGGTGTGCTAAATCCCATTGTATCACATAAACATGTGGGGGTGTTGTGCTAAATCGCATCGCACGCAAAATCGCATGAAAGCTTGCGTGTGATGCGATGCGAACGGTGGTCAGGGTGCAGTGAATAAATTAACTAGTGAGATCGCATCGCACGGCACCAAAACGTGCCATGCGTGGCGATGCAATTTCACTACGCAGAATAGCCCACTAAGCAAATAGCTTAGTGGGCGCCCTGCTAATACACAAGTACCCAGATTCTTAATTAGTCTTAATAGTTTTTCAATTAGTCTTAATAGTTTTTCAAGTTTACACATCACTGAACACATCGGGCTTCTGGCTAATACAAGCATTTAGACTGTTCATCGCTAAGTTCTGGTAGGTCGGTGCACTTATACTTTGCAAAAGAACCTGGCAAGATTGAAGAGTAGGCATGCACTTTAAACCGTGCTGGGCAGACCACAGGTTAGAACTTAAATCATTTTTGAGAAATTCAATTACTTACGCATGTTTTAGTAGGATCTTTAGACCTAGTGAATTGGATGGTTTAAAAATGGCTGCAACCCACAAGATGGCAACTACTATATTGTTTAAAGGATGAGTTCAGACACAATTGAACAGTAAGCAAAAAAAAAGCACAGTTTAAAATGGTTTCTATCTTTTAATTGTAAACTTAAAATCAGTAAAACATGAGGGGTAATCACTCTATCATGGCTTATTAAAACATTTCAAAAAGCCCCTATACAATATGCAAAGACCCTTAAACCCGCTCCAGCTTCCCGGGTGGCAGGATCAAATATAATATATCGTATTGGTCCTTTTGCATACGACATATCGTATCTGATCCCATTCCCTGCTGCCGGGAGGCTATATGAGTCGGAGGTCGAATGTGCAGCAGATCCAATCTCCAACTCCGATTTAAAGCGCACTGATCAGAAAGGATGTCAAACACATGCGATTTGGACACTTTTCACCTGATTTCTTGGCACGATCAGTCAGAATTGGGTGCAAATTGTCAAATCGCACCACTGTATGGCCAGCTTAACACGTGTTTTAAAACTTTTTTCATGGGAAAGCATTTACAATGGGTTTAATTATGGAGGTAACGTGTGTTCTGGCTGTTTGTTAGAAACCTCCCGGTTTCATGATGAGTAACATTTACAAGAACCAGAGTCCCAAATGAAAAGAAACTTAAAGTAATGTATGACTCAATATTCTAATTTCAGTTAACAAAGCATTTTATCCCTGTAAAACCACCATTTTTACACATTCCCTGTGATGTTGGTAGTGATGAAAGGCTGTTGTTTACTTTTTATGTGGTACTCCTAATACATTTTTGGTGCATCTCACACAGAAAAGTGTGTGTGTGTGTGTGTGTGTGTATATATATATGGGCTTGACAATTTTTTTAATCTAGGAGCCAGGATGAAAGTGTAGGAGCCAGACAAACTAAACATAGGTGCAGTGTGTGCTGAAGGCATGGAAAAAATGTACAACACAATGCCTATTACACATGTCAGACACCCATTACATGTTATTCCACATGCCATAATGCCCTTTACACATTATGCCACACACCGTAATACCTATTACATATTACACCACAGGCCGTAATGTTCATTACACATTCTACCAAACAGCGGCATGCCCATTACACATTAAGTCACACTGTAATGCCCATTACATATAATACCACATGCTGTAATGCTAAGTACATATTATGTTGCATAAGTGCTGTTTACCTACGTATTAATTGTCAAGGTCTCAGGCAGCAAATTAATGGAGAAGTTGTTGATTGCAGTGATTGGTTGGGGCGGTGCTGGGGATTTTTATTGGCTGTCACAGGACCCACTCTATTTTAAAAATGGGGTCCTCCCTGCCAGTGTTTTGCAATCACAGGGGGGTCGGGGACCGCACTACCGCTGGCCTGACAGGAGGGGGAGACAGGAGGTCGGGCTGCCGAAGACCAGATTCTGCTTTCTCCCTGCCTGCAAAAAATCTGGTTGCCGTGGCGACCTGTTGCCCGATATTTGTCTAGCCCTGATCTAAGTATGCAAATATTGATGTAATAAATCAACAAAAGCATTAAAGTTTACACTAGTCAGGTACAAGATGTGACAATAAAAAATGTATTTTTCACCGCGCTGGAATGAGGTGAAAAAAAGCAGCTCAATATTATTTAGCAAATGAAATAAAGTTTGGGGGGATGAGCGGTAATTATAAAAGAGTGAATAGTAAGAAAAAGGAAAGGAAAATAAGTGAGAAAAACACCTGAAAATAATATGCGGGTTAGAGTAATGTTTACAGCTCTTCTGAGCCTATGTGTGTCCGTGGAGTGTGCCGTACTATCTATCTCTACCTCTAGTACCAGGACCGAGTGTGGCGGGTTTGGAGATCAGCGTGCTGCGGCCGGTGAACACACCCTACACTACCTCACAAAAACAAAATTACCAAAAAATAAAATCAATTTCATTATGGAAGGTATAGAGTTCATCTTGCAACACAATTATTTTTGGAACGATGGAACCTTCTACATCCAAACTTGCGGAACTGCAATGGGGACCCCTTTTGCCCCATCTTATGCAAATTTATTTGTTTCCAAATGGGAGGAAGATTGGTTATGGCCGAACAACACACACCACAAAAACATCATATTATGGATGACATCATTTTCGTGTGGGGAGGCAGCGAGGAAGAATTAGAAGACTTTTGCAAATATCTCAACTCAAACTTATTGAACTTACAATTCACCACCGTTACAAGTAAGAAAAAAATCATATTTCTAGATCTGGAAATCTCAATCAAAGAAGGAAACATCGCAACACAGACATATACCAAACCTGTCAATGGAAATAACATCCTTCCAGTTAAAAGTAACCACCACAGGAACTGGATTAAGAACATACCACTAGGGCAGTATAGAAGACTGCGCAGAAATTGCACAGACCATAACACCTTTCTGGAACAAACTGAAGAACTTACACAGAACTTCATACAAAAAGGGTATAAAGAACTACACTACGTAACCAACTAGAAACTGAAAAAATCTGGACCGTCAAGAAACAATTACGTATCAAGCAAAAAAACTGGCATATCTTGCAATTAGACGATGATTTAAAACCATTACTAGCAGACAAACCGAGAATAATATACAAAAAAAGCCAGAAACCTGCGTCAGGAACTAGTATCAAGTTTCATCAAACCAAACATACAAAAAAATTGAAGGCAAACTAAAAGCTTTCACCACTGTTTAAAATGCAAAGCATGCAAGAACCAGAATGTCATCTCAACAAAACCCATCACAAGTTTTTCATCCAACATTACAAAAAAAGAATATACCATCAAAGAGCATATTTCATGCGAAACTGAGGGAGTCATCTATCTTTAATGCTGCCCGTGTGGATTCCAATATATCGGACAAACAAAAAGACAATTAAAAATCAGACTCTTCGAACACATTTATAATATTAAGAGAGGTCTCACAACCCACAGCGTGTCAAATCACTTCTCACAGATCCACAACAAAGATCCATCAGGTTTACAGTTTATAGCAATAAAAAAAGTTAACCAACACTGGAGAGGAGGAGATTTCATTAAGTCACTCAAACAGACAGAAACAAAATGGATTTATGAGTTAAATACTTTATTGCCCAAAGGCATGAATATTGATTTTGAGTTAAATGCATTTTTATAAAAGACACTCCCTTTTTCTATTTTTATAAGAAACACCTTGTATCTTTTATTTTTTATCTCAACATTTTTTTGCTAAACCAGCAACATGAGGTTCCCACCATTTTTATGTCCACATCCATTTTAACAATAAAGTTTTTTCAAAGTTTTTACAAATAAAAAACACAATGAAACCCAAGTATGCCATTCTTGAAAAAGTGCTTTCAAGCATGAAACGCGTAGAAGAGGCTGATCCGTGTTCCCCCCAGTGTGCTCCCCACCTTTGGAAGCAAGCTCCATTCCATCGGAGCCCAAGCTGCACCCGCCGCATCAGGCGCACCGCTCGTGTAGATGGAGGAGAAGAGACGTGCGGCATCTTCACCGGCCGCAGCACGCTGATCTCCAAACCCGCCACACTCGGTCCTGGTACTAAAGGTAGGGATAGATAGTATGGCACACTCCACTGACACAGATAGGCTCAGAAGAGCTGTAAACATTACTCTAACCCGCATTTTATTTTCAGGTGTTTTTCTCACTTATTTTCCTTTCCTTTTTCTTACTATTCACTCTTTTGTAATTAGCGCTCATCCCCCCAAACTTTATTACAAGATGTGGATATTATATAATGATATAATGACTGTAAAAATAAACCATACTGCATGAGTTAAAAGAAAGTATGGGAACATTGACCTTGGTCAACCCAAGATGGTTTTGAAAGTTTCATCCCTCTTGCATAGATAGTTTGCTGTCACATAGCATTCAGACAAGTTGTGCATTTGTCATACCTTGTAAAAATGTATAGATCAAAATTAAGCAACATGTTAACTTGAAAGTTTTTGTTAAATTGTGCAAAATGTCCACCAAATCTTTTGGTGTGCAGCTTGTGGTTTATGAAACAGATTGTTTGAGTGGCACAAAAGATTTAGTGACAGTTGGGAGGATGAACATCCCAGAAGGCCTTGAAAATCAAAAACAAATGAAAATGTGGGTCCTTCCCAGGTTGCTTTACTTATTTCGCACAATCCCCATCCTACTCCCTAAAGCCCTGCTTTCCAAATTTAACTGCTTTTATAAAATATGTTTGGAAGGGGAAAACACCTAGATTGGCCCACTCAACGATGTCACTCCCTAAATCCAAGGGTGGCTTATCATTCCCAGATTTATGCCTCTATCACCTAGCATGTATCCTTTCCCCCCTCAGGGCTTGGTTTGTAGATAGTAATCCTAAATCGTGGGTTCCACTGGAAAGGGGCTTAATTTCTCCCCTCCCACTGGCCGATGTCCTTTGGATACCGGAGCCGGAAGGCCGCCTACTGGTGACCCAGTCAAAAGTAGTTTACTCCGCACAAAAAGCATGGTTGGAAGTATTCTCCAGAATAGATAGGGCTCAGTTTCCGTCTCCCAAATTATCATTGATAGGCGTAGCCTGAACTTGGATTCCTGGGTAACAGGTGGCCTAGTGTCTATTAAAGAGGCAGCACCCGAGGGCCATCTCCTTTCTTTTAATGAACTTCAATCCCTCTACTCCCTGCCCCACAAGGACTTTTTTTTTTTTAACTTGTGTACATTTTTATTGATTTTTCTTATAGGTCAGAGCTTACATAACATAGCATTGGATTTTTGACAATGAATTTGTACATTTCAACAAGTATTTAAGTCAGCAGAATGTCAGATACATGTAATGCAATGTATTAATGCTATACATATGGAACCATGACTAAACAGAAATAAAAAAAGCAAAAGAAAAGGAACATAAACAAAAATTCACATTGTTTGGTCTCTTATTTGTTATGTGGACTGACGCATCTATTGGTAAACAGCAAATTATTCATAGACTATAGTTACTATGAAGTGTACCACTCGACTTGATTCTTTGTACCGTTAATAATGCTTGGTAAAGACGATTAGAGTGTACATTGTCAATTGAAGTCCACAAAGGAAAATTGGCAATGGTCGTAGGGGAGCAAAGGGGGATCTGAATTCCACTAGGTTGGGGGGGAGGCCAAAGCCAGCACAGAGTCGTTCCACCTGTTCCATTTGGAATAATATCTTGGGAGGGTGTCTCTCAGCCGGAAGACAAACCGCTCATGCTCCGAGACTTGATTAACCAGCGCGCACCAATGCCGGTGGCTAGGGGAAGATGTAGCAAACCAATTGCGTGCCACTATGACCTTTGCCAACGTAACCAAACATAGCACATATTTATAAATATCCGGGGTACAAAGTTCTGCAAGATCTAGGGCAAACATACACATAGAGGGCGAGGATGCTGGTAGAGTGGGCTCCGTAGTGCGGAGGCTACCCCAGACCCCATCCCAAAAAGCGAGGACCCTGGGACACTGCCACATCATGTGCCAAAAGCCGGCATCGCCCATACCGCACCTGGGACAGTTCGCATCTTCTCTCAACCCTGCGCTAAATAATGATTGTGGTGTGCGATACACTCTGTGCATGACATAAAACGCCACCTGTTGATATCTCACACAAGGCGTTGAGGTCCCAACAGACTCAAGAATTTGTACCCATTGTTCCTCAGTAATGGGTCCCAAATCACCCTCCCATTTAGCTTTTAGGCACGCTAATGCATCCGGATTCGTTCGGGAGATTAGGGCGGCATACACAGTTGAAACCCTCTTACGCTGTCCAAGGCCTCTTATTAGCTCCTTAACCGGAGAGTCCGACAAGGCTGGCACCCCGTTCTGGAACTGGGACTGCACAGCGTGCCTAAGCTGGAAATATCTAAAGAAAACCTAATTTGATACTTGGAACTCGTCACTTAGCTGTTGGAAGGACTTTAAGGAGTTATCTGCATACAGCTGATAGATGGAGATTAGGCCCGCCCCGTACCAGATATTATCAACCGAGATAGGGCGTAGTTCCTGAAAGGAACTGTTATTCCATATTGGAGTTTCTTTATCAATTCCCTTCCAATCAAAAAGAGTATGTGCATACCTCCATACTAGCCTGCATTGTCTCAGCAAGGGGGGGAGTCCCCTGAATGGACCACCCGTAAGGAGAAAGTGCAACGGGACCAATCCCCTACCCACCGACTCAGTACAAAAATTGGGAAACGTGGCGCCTCCCCTATCTCCGACCCATTCATAGATGTGCACCAGCTGGGTCGCCAAATAGTATAGTCGCAGGTCGGGGAGACCAAGACCGCCGTCACCACGTGGCCTGGCCAAGGTTCTCCTAGCTACTCTGGGCACACCACCCCCCCATATAAAGGAAGAGATTATGCTATCAATTTTTGCAAAAACCTTCTTAGGTATATATACTGGAGCATGCTGTAGGGCATATAGATACTTGGGCTGGATGGTCATTTTTATTAGGTTTATGCGCCCAGTCATCGTCAGCGGGAGCTTTTTCCATACGTGTGTTTTAGCCTGGAAGGCCGATGTAATTGGGGCTATATTTTGTTGTACGTATTCCTTACTGTCGGGCGTAACCCAGACTCCCAGGTATTTAAAGCGGGTGGTCCACTGCAGGGGGGAGTTAACTGGGGGGTGTTCCGGGACTACACCCGAGAGCGGAAAAATACTAGATTTATCCCAGTTTATTAATAACCCAGAGTATACCCCAAAAGAGTTGACTATTTCCAACAGCGCCTTCAAAGAGGGGCCAGCATCATTTAAGAACAACAGCATATCATCAGCATATAATGCTACAACATCTGGGTGTCCATTGACCGATATTCCTTTAATCGCAGGGTGTGCTCTTATTAGGCATGCCAACGGCTCAATCGCGAGAGCAAACAGAGTCGGAGACAGCGGGCAACCCTGTCTGGTTCCCCTGCCCAACTCAAAACAGTCAGTTAAACTGCCATTTATAGATAATCTAGCCCTGGGAGTACAGTATAACAGTTTCACCCATCTAATATAGTTAGGTCCGAAGGCAAACCCCCGCATAACCTCCCACAGATATAACCACTCCACCGAGTCGAAGGCCTTAGCGGCGTCCAGGGACACCACCACTGCCCCCGACCCGGTCCCGCCCCCCCTCTGCAAGTGACAGAACAGCCTACGTAAATTCTGCGTAGTAGACTTAGTGGGCATAAAGCCTGTCTGATCATTGTGTATAATTGATGAGATGACCGAGTTAAGGCGCAGGGCGAGGACGTTAGCAAGGATTTTAATATCCGAGGTAAGGAGCGATATGGGTCGGTAAGACTCTGGAGCAGTGGGGTCTTTGCCCGGTTTTGGAAGAACTATAATTGTTGCCTCCATCATAGATGGGGGTAGAACCCCCCCTCAAATAACGCGTTATATAGATTTAGCAGGTACGGAATAAAGTGCTCTCTATACTTCTTATATACTTCTATGGGAATACCATCTCCGCCTGGTGCCTTCTTGTTAGGAAAGGAGGCTATGGCTGCCTCAATCTCCGTATGCAAGATCGGTGCCTCCAACGCCCCCATGGAGGGGCAGGGTGACTCCAGCCAAATACTCCTTCAACTGGTCATGGGTATAGCTAACCTTGGTAGCATACAGTGTTGAATAGTAACGTTTAAACTCCTGTGCTATCTCGTGGTGGAATAACACAGTTCACCCCTGCTATTTTTAATGCTTTGTATGGTACCAGCTCCTCTCCCATCTTTGATCAAATATGCTAGGTAGCTGCCACCCACCTCCGCCTGCGCATACATAGCATGTTGATTAAACAATAGTTTACGTTCAGTTTTGTCCCGCAAATGCGCGGCCCATCTTTCCCTTGCCACATCCCATTGCATACGATCCTCAGGTGACCTGGAAATAATGTATTTTTCTTCTCTGCCTTTACAATCAGCCTCTAGTTGAAGTTCCTCACTTCTCCCAGATCGTTTAATATTAGCTATACGTTTTATGAATGTACCCCTCATGTAGGCCTTAAAGGTGTCATGTTTCAATGCTTGGTCGGCACATGTTTCATTACATGAATCAAATGTCACCCACTCTTCTGTTAGACCCCTGTCGTCACCCATTAGCGAGAGCCAGAAAGGGTTGAGCCTCCAACTGCTAGGAGAGGGGGACGACTGGCCTTCCATTATTAGCAACAGCGGGGAGTGGTCCGAGATACCTCTTTGCAGATAGTTAGCCTCTATTACTTTAGGGGACAAGTCAGGAGATATGAGTGCCAAATCAATTCTAGAAAGAGCATTAACGCTGGCTGAGTGACAAGAGTATTGGCGCAGCTGAGGGTTTCTAACTCTCCATATATCAATTAGTCCTAGCTCGCTTATCAGCTTGGCAAAAGGGGTGGGCGTTGTCTGCGCAGGAAGGCCATGGGGCAAACGTTCATTCCATTTATCTAGATGCCTATCCATAAAATTATTAAAATCACCTATGCACAGCACCGGAGTGCCCGGACACATAGATACAAAGGTCATTGCCAATTTTATTACCTCATTACTGTATGGCGGCGGGATATATACCGCAAGGACATTTATGAGTTTACGGTTGATGTAGGCCCTTAAAAAGACATATCTGCCATACTGGTCTATTTGGCTGTGGACCAGGTGGAAGTTAACTGTTTTCCGGACTAAAACTGAAACCCCTCTAGCATTGTTGGAAAAGGTTGAGTGGTACATAAAACCGACCCACGGCTTTTTAAGTGCTAACGTTTTACTGCCTGTTATATGCGTTTCAGTGATACATTCAACATCTACTCTGTGCTTCTTAATTTGTCCAAGAACCAAAGCCCGCTTAACGCGGTCGTTCATTCCCCTAACATTCCAACCAAGCACTCTCAAGCCATCTGCGCGATCAGCCATTCTGTTTGATGTTGGTGTACATTACGCGTTCCAGATATTTTGGACCTCCTCAATGGGCCCCCGTCCAGATGTACAGCCATTGCAACTGCTTACCTAGCGCCTTAGACATACAGAGACCATTAAAGAACAGCATAAAACATACTTTGCAGAACAATCCCAGATACCCCCCACCCTGCATATCTTTCCAACTAGATATACCTGTTCCCAGAAGAACTAAACTAACTAAAACCTAAAGTAACGAAAAATAATGCACTTAGAAATGATACCCTAGGGGTATAGGAAACAATTACTCCTATAAGCTATATTACTGCATGAATTCCGCTATCAATTAAGTGATAACAGTGCTACCCACCCTAGGCATCGACCCACAGCAATATAACAATAACACCAAGCAATAAACCACTGGTTAGAGCAGTACGCTTGTCGCAGGCCACAACTCCGCCTGAAGAGGTCCTGTAGCACCCCAAGGGAAGTTACATCACCACTGGGAGCTGTACAAGGTCACGGTCAGACACGAGGACTAGGGATACGGTCCAACTACGCCTCTGCCTCTCTTGCAGAATTGAAGAAGTGTGTGGTATCCGCATGCACAACACGGAGACGGGCCGGAAATAACATAGAGTATTGGATCTGTCTCTCTCTCAGGCGCTTCTTGACGTTAATGAAGAGTGACCTTGACTTCTGCACATCCACAGCAAAATCTGGATATACAGACACATTGTGATTGTCGTGCTTTAAAGGGCCCTGCACCCTGGCCAGGCGTAGCAGGGTGTCTCGATCCTTATAGTTGAGGAACCTTGCGATGAAGGTACGGGGCGGGGCACCCGGAGGGGGAGCCCTGGATGGTAATCTGTGGGCCCTCTCCACTGAGAACTGTGGACTAAAGTCCTCGCGTTTAAAAAGCTGTAGCAACCAGGATTCGAGGAATTGCTCAGGAGCAGAGCCCTCTGCTCTTTCAGGGAGGCCCACCAGTCTAACATTATTGCGCCTTAGGCGACCTTCCATATCCGAGAGTTTGGACTTCACTGAGTCCATTTGCGTCACCAGGTCCGAAACCGTAGCCCTGAGAGGATTAGTTACGTCCTCCAGATCGGATATTCTGTGCTCCGTTTCTCCAACTCTCTCACGTAATTTTTGCATGTCATGCCTTATTAACGAGATGTCAACCTGCACCTGGCTTATCTTGTCTGTTACTCTCTGCTCCGATGCAGCTATCGCTGCCAGGATTTGTTGTGTGGACTGCACAGGTGATGGCTCAGCGGATGGCCCGGCGCCACCCTCAGCCGGGGGTAGAGAATCTTCAGAATGTGGCGGGGTGCTAGATTGGGAGCCCCTGGCAAATTTTTCGAGTCTGGAGGCAGCGGAGGCATGACCCGTCTTGCCCATGTTTGGTCACCACAACTCCCCTATACAAAGCTACAGTTCAGTCACTCGGTGGCCAAAGGCTCAGCGAAGCTGGGTGGTCGTCCCAGTGTACAGGGAGGGGGAGAGGGGGGGAGAGAGAGGGGAGCACACAGTCAGATATTAAAGTAATTGAATTGAAGCTGGCAAAGATTAATAACTGTTAAGCACAGTCTCCAGGACCTGTTAATTATTTCTCAGGGATTCACTCCAACCGGGCTGGATATGGGCACCGCGCTTTGAAGAATCTGAGCTCCAATGCCTGGCCTTTGTATAATATAGGGGGTAATAACAGTCAATGGCACAGTACTCATCATGCGACAGCACTATTGTATGGAATGGGAGCACAGCAAAAGAATGCACCTCAGGGGGTAGTTAGTAGCCAGCTACTATTGCCTCAACAGCTATTGGCAGTGCTCACTGTCAGCACCAGCCGCATCCCATCTGATGTAGTGTTCTCTAAAATGGCGGCCGTCCCTTACAGGGATTGTTGCGCTCACCCTGGGTACTATCCAGACCCCTGAACAGCTGTAGGGCTCACCGACATCAGGGGGGGGCACCGCCAGGTCCTCAAGGCAGCGTCTCCTGCCGCACCGGGTACCCCCACTCAGCTCCCCGCCGGCTGGCGTCGCAGCCGCTGCGTCCTCCGTTCGCCGTGCCGCGTTGCCCTCTTGCAGGGACAGCTCTCCTCCCGCACTCACTCCCGGCCTCCACACCACTACACGAGGGTGTTCTTTGTCCCCGGACAGCGCCGGCTCCCGCCCGCACACAGAACGCTGCCCGCGGGGTCTGGAGCGCCTCACCGTCCACAACCAAGATGGCGCCGGACACAGGGGAATTGCCGCGCACAGCTCTCCTCACTTGCCGCCGACCCCACGGACCCGGACTCGTCTTCTCCGCAGGTCCACAAGGTCAGGGGGGGTTCCTGCAGCCTTTTGTGGGGTTTGGGTCGCCCTCAGGGTGGTGTAGCCAGGATATTAGCCCAGGATTATAGCGGAGCTCACAGACTCACGTCCGTTCACATGCTGTGCCAAGCCACGCCCCTAGCCCCACAAGGACTTTTACAAATATTTACAACTCCGTCATTGGCTTTTCAGTGTAACACCTCCCCCTTACAATATAATTTCCACGCCAAAATATATATACAAGATCTACTGCATAGAGAAGACAGTAGAGGGGGTATCAGTAAGTGGTATAAACTTATAGTAGACTCTCCATCCCCACAAACACTGAATGTTTTAGCAAAATGGGAATCGGATCTCTCAGGCCCTATGTCAGGGGAAGATTGGTCTGGAGTGTTTCACACATGCTTCCATATATCTAAATGCATATCACATGTCAAACTTTTTTATAAATTACTTCACCGGTTCTACCTCACCCATGCCAGACTACATGCTATCTGGCCATCTCACTCAAACCTGTGTTGGCGTAACTGTGGCGGAGTGGGCACATTACTCCATACTTTTTGGTCCTGCCCTGTTCTCACTCCTCTCTGGACTGGAGTTTTCACTTTGCTGTTGGAGGTTTTAGGATTCCGAGTGCATCCCCACCCTAAACTTGCTCTTTTACATATTTACTTTGGCGCTCTCCCTCCACCCGATAAGTATGTGATGGGTCACGTGTTAATTTCGACCAAGCTATTGAAAGCACAGCTCTGTCGTTCCCCCCATGCTCCCACGCTGTCAGCAGTTGAGCAGGCAGTCCAATCCCACTATGAGTTTGAAACAGCAGGTTTTCGCTTGTCTGGTGGCCCATCCAAACATGCCACCAGTTGGGCTACCTGGTGCAAATTCAGATCTCTTCACCGCTGAACTAGGCCCTTCATACAATTATCCTTTTGCTGTTCCTATGGACCTACACACTTTGACAAGTACCTCCCAGGCTCCCCAGTACCTACTACTAGGCATTGGATTATTGTCTACTTTTATCTATTGGACCGGTATTTGTTAGCGATTCCTTTAGTAGCACTGTTTTTCTGTTACACTTGGTTAAACGGATATGTTCTTTTACGACCGTGTCTCATTCTTTTACGACCGTGCCCGAACACCTGCTGGTCTAGGGGGATTATAAATAAGTGCTGGTGGCCCAAGGCCGCCTACCCATTCCATTTGAAGAGTGGACAGCGGGGAGCTTCGTTGAGCTCTTTTGCTTTCCACAATGTCCTCCTCTCCTGTCCTCAGCCAAGCAGGAGTCTTCTACAGCCACCTTTTGGCTTGATCCCGCTAGCTTCTGACATCTTCAGTGCTCTGCCGCTGTTTTCTTTCTTGATCCTGCAGGCCACCACCAGCCTCAAGGCACAAAATTTAGTTTCCCCACATACTAACATCACATACGCTATTGAGGACTCCATAACTTGTAACACTAAATTTAGTGTTTACTTGATTGAATGTACCTGCAGAAAGCAGTATATAGGCAAAACCATCAGGTTGCGTAAAACCAGACTCGCTGAGCATTTCAGGAACATTAAAAAAGGTGTTGAATCCCACAACGTTTCTTTACATTTTGAGAATATACATGACATGAATATCACCATATTACCTTTTTTGTGGCATTAAGATTGTTAAGGACAATTAGAAAATAACAATAGAGAGAATAGATTATCGCAAATGGAAATAAAAACCATTTATTCAATAAAAACGGTGGAACCAAGTGGTCTAAGTGTGGGATTTGAGTTGAAGTGGTTTTTATAGTTTTAAATTACCTTTTAGTTCTAGATACTCTATTGATATGATATGCCCCTTTTCTTAACGTGTTTTTATTTTGTACCTTTTATGTCTGTGTAACCTTATATGGAGGACTACTACAATATGGCGCCAGTGAACATTTATCATGAGGAACCATAGAGTGTGAAAACACACCCAAAATGGAACCCAGACCAACACTAGTACAACTATCAGATGCCGCATTGTTCTCCACGATTTGCATTCCAAATACGTTTCACCGGGAGGAAGTGAGGCAATGGTTTATAAAGGCACCTGCTAGCCACCCACTTGATGATCAGCAATCGCACCATCTTACAATGTACTATTGGTCATTGAAGAGGCTACGCGGGAGCAAAATGATTACAAGGAGAAGGTTGCCGAGTTTGAAAAATCTTATAAACATGTCTTCACTGAGGAAACAGATACCAATTGGTTATCCAAACTCCAATTGGAAATGGATAAGTACAAAAGGGATCTTGTTGCCTTTAAGCGTGAGAAGATGAAGAAAGTGCAACAAGATTATGATCAGCGACAGGTGTACAGTTGGCTATCCTCGACACAACAGCGTGATAATCCTCGACCAAGCTCCAGACGCCGTCCGAGGCGCTTCCAACATCTAAATTTGGGTTCGAGCACATCACAGAGTGATAGCGAGGCATCTGGTTCCCAATTACCCTCTGGTTCAGGCCCTTTAGGCACGTCCACAAGAGCCATGATTACAAAAGGCAAAGGCGTGCTACTCGAAGGGCTGGACAAAACAAAAGGCAGATACCATCAAAGACCCCCGAACAAGGGCAAGAAATAGTCTTCAACCTTTCGTCAACTACTTTAACAAAAGATGAACAGGATGTCCTGGCTTTGGGCTTAGCGTTTGTTCCAACCACCAAATATGATGCCTTTCAATGGAAGGTTGATACCTACAAACTTCACAGAAATTTGCGTTTAAAGGATCACTTTGGACGTTTCAAGTCACCCCCTAAACAACCTGATGCTGAGCAGAATATGATACCCCCGCAATTGAAAAAGGTATCTGCAACTTCCAAATTTGATCCCCCATCGATGAACCCATTTCACGTCTGATGGACCAATTAGGTGAGCAACCTTTATCTCTTAGACCCCGTGATAATCTGAGCCCTGGTCAAAGGGCAGCCCTTAAAGATTTGTCCATGAGAAAGGACATTGTGATAAGAGGGGCGGATAAAGGGGGCGCTGTCATCGTGCAAGACACTGTGACATATAGACTGGTGTGTCTTAGGCAGCTGGACGATATTTCCACCTATACTAGGTTGTTGCAAGACCCTACTAATGATTACAAGAAAGAGTTGGGAGGGTTATTATCTAAATTTGTTGTTGAAGGTTACATCTCTAGTGACATCTGCAAAGCTTTGACTGTGGAATTTCCTAGGTCACCACTGTTTTATACTATTCCAAAAATACATAAGGATGCGAGCAAACCCCCTGGTAGACCGATCATTTCGGCCAGGGGGTCTTTGTTCCATCCTTTGTCGGTGTACCTAGATAGCCTATTGAATCCATGTGTTCAGGTTATGTCATCTTATTTGCAGGATACCACGGATCTGTTAAGAACACTACGGGTTGCTGAAGATGGCACAGCCATGGTTGATTTCCAATGTATTGCCACCGCTGACGTGACCAGTCTATACACCTGCATCCCCCATGATGCAGGTGTTAGGGCAGTCGGGGCATTTTTGGAAAACAACCCTCACTATAGTGGTCCGCCAATACATGTATTTTTGCAATTATTACACTTGATTTTGACCAAAAATTATTTTCTGTTCGAAGGTAAATTTTATTTGCAAATAGCCGGGTGTGCAATGGGGTCTTCTGTGGCCCCAGCATATGCAAATGTATTTATGCACCATATAGAACAGCAAATGTTTTACATCAATGGCCATTTACGTTCTGAGATTATAGTGTATAAACGCTTCATCGATGATTTGCTGATAGTTTGGCGAGGTGAACAGGAATGTCTTGGGGACTTGATAGAAATGCATAATGTGTCAACGAGTGTGGTGAAATTCACATACGATGTTGACAAAACATCGGTCCATTTTCTAGATGTGTCTATCAAGGTAAATGATGGACATTTTACCACATCTCTGTTCACAAAGAAAACTGATAGGAACACACTCCTGCGCAATGAGAGCCACCATCCAGCCCCATTGCGTAGGGGTTTGCCCTATTCTCAGTTGATAAGGGCTAGAAGAATAACTTCAGACCCCAATCAGGTTGATTCTACCCTCAATTCTATAGTCACTAAATTTCAACAGAGGGGATATCCTCTGATTGAGTTATTGTCAGCAAAGGAAAAAGCACTGTCGATTCCACGTGAGAAACTGCTTAGTTACAAACCTAAAGAACCATTGGGTGACAAAGTCATCCCATGGGTGAATAGGCACTCCACTCATTCCACACGTAACACTAAACAAGTAAAGAGATACTGGCCAATAATATCTTCTGATACAGATCTCCCCTTATTGTTTAAATCTAAGATCTAAGATGCCTAGTTTCACACGAGGACGTAATATTAAAGACACAATAGTGAAATATGATATCACAGGTTGGGACAAAAAAGAAAGTAGCCATTTCCTGACTAGGAGGAATGGATGTTACCGGTGCTTAGGGTGCACTACTTGTAGTGCCATGAGCACGGGGGGTTCATTCAGTCATCCTCAGTCAGGGAAAAGGGTCCCCATTAATTTCCCACTAACTTGTAGTTCATCTTACATTGTATATCTTTTAACTTGCCCTTGCGGCTTAAGTTATGTGGGTAAAACCCAACGGACCTTTAAAGAACGAATGGCTGCACATAGATCGAGTATACGCTGTGCTTTAGAACAGGGGAGTGCAGAACAACCAGTCCCCCGACATTGTTTAAAGATGCGACACAGTGTAGCGAGCATGAAATCTATCATAATAGATCACGTCCCTGCCAACCTCAGAGGAGGTGATAGGAATAAGGCTCTGTTGATGAAAGAAAGCCGCTGGATCCATTATTTGGGGACAGTGGCCCCCAATGGCTTGAATGAGAATTTGGGGTTGCAGTGTTTTTTATGAGCAGTTGTGGTAGATACTTGTGTTTCATTCATCACTACTGAAGAATTATTATAGTGCGCTTTTATTCTGAATCAGTTGTGCTTTTTCAGCTGTAACTTTGTTAAGATTTTTTGTGCATGAGTTTTTCATGATTTTTTCGTGTGATTTTTTTTCACGAGTTTATTCATGCCTATCCATGCTAGGTATATATCATCATGTGACTTTGTTCCCTTGTTCGTGTGTGGTCTTTGACCCCTGTGGCTGCGATATTGCAACTAATAATATTATTATTATGAAGCTTAATTATGTCAGCAGTTTAGATATAGGTCCGTTGAAGATGTTATTTATATGCTGAAAGTTTTGTATAACAGCACACATTTATGATAACAGTGATTTACAGCAGCAGTTACCATGTATTTTTATACATTTTAGATTTATCATTGGTTTAAATGTTTTGACGTTTTTTTTCTGTTTTTTTTCTGTATATATTATGCTTTAGATCGCCTGGCAACGCTATAAGCTCCCTGCAAAGACATAGCCATTGGCTGGTCTGTATCACGTGGCTGAAACCCCGGAAGTGTGCACTGGACAGTGCAGGACCCGGAACTATTATGCAGCATTCAGGTTCCGTGGGGAAGCATTGTGGTGCTGCACCTCTGCACGATGGTTGACAGCAGTGACAGACGCTGCGGTGATTGTCTGGACAGGTGAGCGGGGCGGGTCCACGTTAGTTCTGGGTGTTGGTGGCGGGAATTTTGTGTATATATATGTTTCTTTGATGTATTTTGAATGTCTGTCCTTGAAAACGGGGGTTGTTACCTCGAAACGCCGTTGGATGAATAAAGGCTGTTTTACTACAAGTTGGAGTCTGAGACTGATTGAGTGCCGCCCACCTCACTGGTATATATATATATATATATAAAATATGAGACCATCAATAAACTGTCTCATCCGGATATGTACATTGTTTTAGCACATGTACATGCATAGAGCTGTGATTAAATGACACCTACACAGACAACTAAATAAACCCTCATATGCACATAGGGTATCCCCAGAAGGTCAGTTTTGGGACTACCTATAAAAACAACTGCCATTATTTGTATCCATTGGATTTGTTTGAGTGTGAAGATACTTACCATCGTATAAAGAAATCCCTATGTGAACATGTTTGGTTTCTGTTCCAAAAACTTTCACAAAGGTTCTCAGCTGTTAATACTTGTCTTACATAAGCTTTTATCTTAACATAACCAATTTATTAGTTAGTTAGTTAATGAATGAATTAATTTACACCTGATAAATCTTTTGCTCATTTGTTACAAAGTCTGCAAATGAACCAGAATAACCCCCGATAATTTAAATTTCATATAGCCTATTATATCTCTCAGTATACGATGATGTTGTAATTGGCCTATAAATGACAATGACAGATGACGTTATGTACTGGGGACAACTTACAGAAAGCTTGACATTCCTGAGCTGGATAAATTCAGCAATAGAATGGCTCCCATAGGTTTAGCAATTGAAAATGACAGTCCCCCATATACACATTTGGGGGAAACGGCATACTTGCTACACAAACCCTAGCTCTAAAACAGAATTATTAGGGTATCAGAACATGATCAGTGGCAAACGCAGGATTTTCAGAAGGGGGTTTCCAGAGGGGCGGAGCAAAGCACGGAGATGGACACTTAGGTGACCCAGTATATGCCGGGTCAGTTAAAGTATTAGATAGACCAAATGTATATAAATAATATATATATATATATATATATATATATATACACACACACACACACACACACATATATACATACATACACATACATACATACAGGGGCGTCAACAGCAGTGTAGACCCCTGGGCATAACACTGTATTGGGGCACCTACCAATCCTCTAGCAGTAGGGGTGGGGGAAGCTTTGATGTCCCGCAGGTGGTAGGGGGTATTTTATCAACCGCTCAACATGTAGGGCCTGGATCAGTAATTTCCACTAATTACCCCTTTACTGCACAGAAGCTGGGAGATGGGGTGGGAGAAGGGGGCATTGAGATGAATGAAGGGGCCCTGATACATAACTTCCAGGGTGGTAGAGGATGTTTAATATGCAGAGGAGGGGTGTATAGTGGAGTGGGCTTATTATTCATCATTTTCCGGTGGGAGGGCAGCTTGCTTGACTGCAGATATCTCCAGTTCCCAGAAATAGATTTCTTAGATTTTAATGGAATTAAAAACTAGAGAATCCCACCTACCAAATGGTATTGGGCACTAGGGGATCAGAGTTCAGGAGGCAGAGCAATCTGCCAACGAGAATATAAAACTACATACCAGGTGTGTGGAGCTGGAGCAGTAACCAGCTGCTGGAAGGCTAATATCTCTGGTTCTGGGAACAGTAGAGACAAGCTACTAGTGTCCATCAAAGAGGGAGAATCTCAGCTTTTAGAATATACCCTCATAAAAACTCTAAGTCAGACAGAACCTGAAATATCTGACTGGGAAAAGCAATTAACAGGCTTGGATGGGGACCACTGCTTTGAAGTCAGATATCTCCGGTTCCCAAGGGCCGATTTTTAAAATTCTTGTACCCATGGAAAGAGAGGACCCTCAGCTTTCAGGCTATGGCCCTTATACTCCTGGGGGGGTTTCTGGGTACTCAGAAACCCCCCCTGCGTGCGCTACTGATGATAGCCTCCTAAAATTCACAATACCACCTAATGCAATGATTTATGACAGTCTGATACCTTATAAACCAACCAGGGATACCAGATAGCAGCAAAAGCTCAATATGCGAACACCGCTCAAACGATGATAGACTTCCTGTGAATGTCGCTACAGGTGTACACCTGTCTTTGAAGTGCTGAGAATATGATGAAGTAATGTCTTTTTGTATTGAGATTGTGGTCTTCGTAAAAGATTCAATAGCCAGAAACTAGGACAAAATGGCAGACCCTCCTTCAAAATGAAATTGGCCATTTCCACCACTTTCTGTCAATAGGGTTTAAATAGAGGACAATTCCACCATACAGTATATGCAGTGCAGTTCCCAATGCAGCCATTCATCTCATCTTTGGACTCCAGGATACATTCTAGCCAGCAGATCTGCAACCATACTATTGTGAGAGAAAGATCAATTTATCTTAATAGTAGACCCATATCTATTAAAAAAAA
Organism: Crinia signifera; assembly: GCF_055691185.1. NCBI lineage: Eukaryota > Metazoa > Chordata > Amphibia > Anura > Myobatrachidae > Crinia > Crinia signifera. The sequence goes on along the minus strand of NC_139222.1, from coordinate 132,525,444 downwards.
ACTTAATGGAAAATTGTCATTTATATAACAAATAGCTTTGTATAAATCACCAACAATAGAGATAGAAACATAGTAAATTATAGCAATATCTGTTTAATAGGACAAATAAAATATAATAACAATATGTACAATAAATGTGTGTCTATAAAAATGAAAAATGTAATTGGCTTAGCACCTTTGGCAATCAGGGTTGTTTAGACCTGATCATTGGGCTGAGAATTTGCAGCCCAGCTGATTATCGAGCGACGGTTCATGCGTACGAATCATAACATGCATATGCGAGGCCATCCTGCGATAAAATCCAGCGTCATTTTTAATCACAAGCAGTTCTCAAGTTGATTGACAGGAAGCTGGTGTTTGAGGGTGGTAATCGGCCGTTTTCAGACAGTGTCAGGAAAAATGCAGGTGTGTCCTAGTGTTCTCAGGGAAGGCGTGTGACGCCAGCCCCCGGATCAGCCAGCTAGGCTCTGGGTTACGTGCAAAAAGAGGTAGAAAGTGCTCCCTAGGGTGCACAGACAGGCGCTACCGAGGGTGCCTCGCTAAGAGCTGCCACTTAAAAAAGGGGTTGTCAGCCCCAATAAACCAAAAACAAGAAAAGAGAAAAAGTGGCGCTGGTTTGATGAAAAGATATACAAATGTTTAATAACAGTTAAAAGTCATAGGTACAATTGCACAATATGGAAAATAAAAATGAGAAAACGGGTGAATAAAAATTAAATATTAAATCTGGACCGGAGGCTGAAATGGTGGAATATAAACTGGAAACAATCCCAATGGATCGAGGGGTGTGACAGTGGATGGAGTGAGTCAAGGTGCCCAGTGGGCTGATAGTTACCACACAGTGTCTCAGATGGTCCAATCCCAGGTGCACAATTGCGAGGGTGTCCTCAATTGAACGCGGCAGTGGGGCCACAGTAGGCAATGACCCGATGATGACGGGGGCTAAGGTTGTATAAAGCCAGGGTTTCCCACTTCGCTAGAGGTCCCAACTTTAGAGAAGGTGGGGAGCAGGTGTCCTCAAGGTTGGTGGACTTGGTGATATTAGATGAAAGCAGCCAACCTCAATTCCTGCACTCGCTGCACAATGGATGTCCAGCTCGGATGGTGGCCAGCAATTGTAGAGTGGATGAAGGTGAAAAATTTCCACTGTAGTGAGGGGACAGGCTGGGAGAGTGTGGGTATCAAAGTGACAAAGGTGATCCAGATGATGGGGGGGAGGGGGGAGTGGAGTCCAGTGGGTGTCAGCTGGTCCGGTCCAGAAAGTACTGCTAATGCGTTTCACTGCTTAAGAGATGCAGCTTTTTCAAAGAAAGCTGCGTCTCTCAAGCAGTGAAACGCGTTAGTGGGACTTTATATATAGTTTTATGTTTTCCTTAAAAGAAACAAAGTAGGCTCTACCTAGGGAATGTTCATTTCATTTTTGTCGCAAAGAATTCATTAGGAATGACTGGTAACTATTCATGCTATGTTCTATGTAAAAACAATCACATAATTCTAGACAAGGATCAACTTACTGTGGGACCTAGGGTTATGGTATAGCAGATCAACAGTGGGCTGTAATCAATGTATTTTACGAGCTGTGACAGCGAGCACAGTCAGTATTCAAAACACCGTGAATATGGCCCACTATGTTATGGTCGACCACACAAACTCTTCTAGTTAGATGCCTAAAGATAGTCAACCACGTCTAGATAAAGTGGGCAGAGATAAAGTACTAACCAACCAACTCCTGTCATTTTTCAAACACAGCCTGTAACAGGGAAGAAATGAGCTGATTGGCTGGTACTTTACCTCCATCCACTTTATCTTTCTCCAAGTACATAGAACCCTTTGTCATTTACATCTTTTTTTTTAAATTATTATTATTATTATTTTATATTTATTTTGTATTTATTCCTTTAGTTGTTTTTCCGGTACTTATATGTTAGTTCGGCGCCCACTAAGCTATTTGCTTTGTTTTCTGCGTCCCCTCACGGGGCTCGCTATGCTCGCCACGCTTCGGGCTCGGTGGCTCGCTGCACTCGCCACACTATATAAAATCGACTCCATACCGACATGGATAGTGGGGGTATGAGCGTACTAACTATAGTGTGCGGCCAACAAATATATAAGTACCATTTTCCCTAATCCACAATTTTCAGGACATTCTTAACTTGGTTGAGAATAAAGGTTGGGTGTTACTGACACTGTGTGGTAGCTCCTGGGTATTGCAAATACAGAATTGTTTAAGACATAAGCCCACAGAACAGATGCAGAAAATGTTATAGAGTATTAAAGTTAACCTGCTGATAATTACTAAATAGAAATGTATAACTACCTAAAATGTATTAAAGTGCTTATTTAAGTCTAATTATTGCAAATGTATATAAATAATTGTCAAGAAAGTGTACATGATGACACAAACATACAGGCTTACTTACAGTAAAATTCCAAAACAAAATGTCCTTTAAAAATAACTGGACATTCCCGTGAAAATCGGTACAGTTGGGAGGTATGGTAAAGTGGAGGGGGAGACAGACAGGGGTGGGGGCAGGGCTATTTTTGTGCAGGCTCCAGCAGGAACTGAGGCCATTATTCTAGTTCACTCTTTCTGACAAAATATTTCTTAGATGGACAAAACCATGTGCACTGCAGGTGAGGCCTCACCTGCAGTGCACATGGTTTTGTCCATCTAAAAAATATTTTGTCTGAAAGAGTGAACTAGAATAAGGGCCTCAGTTCCTGCTGGAGCCTGCACAAAAATAGCGGGGGTATGGAAAAAGGGATTTGCAAAACAATTATCTCTCTAATGGACAAAACCATGTGTTAGAGAGAGAATCTGCTTTTGCAAGTGAACCAGAATCTGGCCATTTGTGTTTACTCCAGGTTGTACTGTTGCACGCACCTGAAAGAGGTGTCATCAGTCAAAAAGGGGGGGTCTTTAACCCTTTGAGTGCCAAGTGAATTTGGCAAAATTGGTGTGAAAATTGGCAAGCAAAGATTTTTATCCATCATAATAATGTTTACCTTATATAGGAAATAAAATATTTTTTTACACAACATTTTTTATTTTCATTTATACTGTATAACAATATTTTGCACATCTCTCACTGAGATGTTGTCATTTTTAGTAGATATTTTGTGCATCTTTCACAGAGATGTTGGCACTCAAAGGGTTAAGATACACTTCCTTTTTGATTGGTGTAGTGGGCAGTTAAGCCCAGCTATTGCTTTACTCCAAAACATCTGGAAGACCTGGACCTAAATACCTTAGCAGCGTTGCACATTGTTAACATGCCGAGTCTTGGACCGTGTCACTGTTACCTAGACATTTATAGCATGGCTTTTGTTTATTATTATCACCATTACTGAGCAGCTCCATATCACTGCAAGCACACTCACATTTTTCATAATATGGGGAAATGAATGTTGAAGCTCTCCAGGGTTTAGTACTGAACCTCTATAGATTGTAAGCTTGCGAGCAGGGCCCTCCTACCTCCATGTCAGTTTGTATCTGCCCAGTTTGTTTAATCACTGTGGTTTCCAATTGTAAAGCACAACAGAATATGCTGCGCTATATAAGAAACTGTAAATAAATAAATAAATGACTAACTAAAACTGGTGTATCCCTGGGAGATAACCTGCTAGGTGGTATGAAAGAATGTTCGAATGATGAAAGAATGATGGATCCCATGGTAAGAAATCTTACTTGTACAGCCCAGATCAAGACAGGAGGATACAGATGGAGCCACACTCATCTAGCCTGCCTACGTTTGGTGCGCCAACTATACACAGCGGGCCTAGTCAAGCCACAGCGATATAAGTCGCTCAGTTTGCGTTTGGCAAATGGTGTTACCGGATCAGTGCAACACCAGTGATCATCCACCAGATGTCGCTTTTAAAAATTACCACTGTGCATGCGTTAGTTGCCTAATGCACAGCTGCTACTGTACGCGCTCGTGAATCTCCAGTGAAATGTACTGTATTGCCAGAACTACTTTAATGTACAATACTGTCCTTTTTAGTATGTTAGATAGAAATTTTTCAACTAAAATGGCAATGCATAGACGTGCATCTCATTATGCTATTTATAACGGTCTATAGGGATAAGTGAGCGAGTATACAGTACATTTGCCGAGAATTTGGTACGTGTGAGTCAAATCGTGTGTCCCAATCCCAGCAAACGGCACGCCGAGACGAGTAGTTGCTATGCGAAAAATATGTATGAAGCTACTGTAGCAATGGTATAGGTTCCACATATGTAAGGACACTGCTGTTCCTGTGTCTCATTATAAAACGGGCTATGGGGATAAGTGAGCAAATATACAGGAAGTTCGCCGAGAATGTGATGCATGTAAGAGACGCTCATGCCTAGACAGGTCGATTCGAAATGAAAGATAACTTACAGTATGAAGCTAGCAACGATCTAGGTTCTACATGTGTAGCGGCACTGCTGTCTCATTACGCTACAGTATTTGGTACTCTTTACCTAGAACGGCGCCCGTCGCGGGCATCGCGGGTACATTTATGTGCGTCCGCGACGCGACCGACGCGATGCCCGCGATTTCCCATTGAAACCCATGTTAAACATGGAAATCGTGTCGGTCGCGTCGCGGCCGCACATAAATGTACCCGCGATGCCCGCGACGCGATGCTCCCGATTTCCCATAGGAATCAATGTTAAAAGGCGCGATGGACCCGATTTTACTGTTAAATGGCTCAATCCACCCGATTTGGCCATAGGAATCAATGTTAAATGGGCCACAGAGCCCATTAACCCTTAAATGCCCCCCCAAATTTTTAACGCCACCCCACGATCCACGCCAACCCGAAGCGTGGCGAGCGCAGCGAGCCCGCGAGGGGCGGCGGTACGCGTCCTCCGACCTTTTCATGCCCTACTATCCACTAGGGCGTGGTGTGAGAAAATAATAGTGTGGCGAGTGCAGCGAGCCACCGAGCCCGAAGCGTGGCGAGCGCAGCGAGCCCCGCGAGGGGACGCGGATACCTTCACAGTTATGCGCGTCCCCTCGCGGGCTTCACAGGTGTCCGTGGCGACGCGGACACCTGTGAAGCCCGCGAGGGGACGCGTCTACCTGTGAAGGTATCCGCGTCCCCTCGCGGGGCTCGCTGCGCTCGCCACGCTTCGGGCTCGGTGGCTCGCTGCGCTCGCCACACTATTATATTCTCACACCACGCCCTAGTGGATAGTAGGGCATGAAAAGGTCGGAGGACGCGTACCGCCGCCCCTCGCGGGCTCGCTGCGCTCGCCACGCTTCGGGTTGGCGTGGATCGTGGGGTGGCGTTAAAAATTTGGGGGGCCATTTAAGGGTTAATTTGGCCCCAAATCGGGTCCATTGAGGCATTTAATAGTAAAATCGCGGTCAATCTGCCGTTTTAACATTGTTCCCTATGGTAAAATCGCGGTGATCGCGGTCATCGCGGCCATCGCGGTCATCCCGATTTACCCGCGATGCCCGCGATGACCGCGATCACCGCGATTTTTACCCCCGACGCCCGCGATTTCAATCGCGGGCGCCGTTCTAGGTAAAGAGTACCCAGTATTTTTAATGGGCTATGGAGACAAGTGAGTGAATATACAGTACACACAGTACAGTATGTTTGTGGAGAATGTGGCACGCGTATGTGTGAGATGCTTGTGCATCCCATTACCAGCACATGGCACGCCGGGATGGGTTGCTGCGGCACCAAAGATAAATGTGGATGCATAATGTAGATTACATACTGGAGAACTGTGGGGGATAACAAAATGGCTACCGGGCATCAGCCAGGGCTTCATGGGAGCCCACAATTATGGAGCTAGCAGCTATAGGTTCCACATGTGCAAGGGCACTGCTCCATCTGTATGGGATCACTCTTTACATAGACTCTTGAGCACAAGTCACTGTCACCAGTTGTCATAGGCTAGTGCAGGGGTCCTCAAACTATTTTTGGTCTTGGACCCCATCAGATAATAAAAAGGATTAAAGGACCCCAGCAAGTCACCGCAGAATGGTCGTGAAATACGTGGTCTTAAAACGCACATGCATGGCAGCATTATCGAGTCACATAATGATGCAAGCATGTGAGGTAACAGCCAATTGAACAGATTTAGCAGATTCCTTGAATCACTGACTGAGAGATCAGAGAACTTATTAGCTGGTTGGTCAGCAACATGGAGTCGCGAACCAATGCTGAGATGGTTGGGACCCACTTTGGGGTCAGGACCCACAGTTTGAGAACCTCTGGGCTAGTGGATAAGTGTGCTGCTCTCCATGCTAGAGCCCCGGGTTCGAGTCTTAGAGTGAGATCATATTTTTTTTTGGGGGGGGGGGGGGATTCTGTTGAAATCCATTGTTCCAAAATACAAAACAAAATACATATCAGGAATGTTACACAGTATGGGAAAGCTACACTCGAGCACAGAGGGGGTTAACAAAATGGCTACTGGGTATCAGCCAGGGCTTCATGGGAGCTCACAACTATGGAGCTAGCAACGTTATAGCTTCCACATGTGTAAGGGCACTGCTGTCCGTGCGTCTCATTACGTTACACTGCTTGAACACAGATTTACGCTACAGCAGGAATGTCATTCAGTATGAGCAGTTCAGACTTGAGCACAGGGAGGGTTAACAGAATGGCATTTGAACTGTATCTGCCTAAAGTATCTGATCGGTAAATACATTTCTCTCTCTTTAGTTGTTTATTTCTATATTAAATTTCAAAGCATTACTCTGACATGTAATTAACAAGATGAGACACATGAGTGACGGTGCCCTTAGACATGTAAAACTTATGCTGTAGTTCACGCCATAGAATGTGGCTTTCCCAAGGCTGCATGGCCGGTGGCCATTTTGTTAAGTAGCTCGGCACTCCAGTCAGGCCTGCTTGAAACCATCAAGCCAAGGAAAAATGCCAAGGCAAAGAATACTGTTTTAGGCATGAGGCATGGTAGGAAGTAGGCCCTCCAAAATGTTTATTTAACGTTTTCAGAAAATGAAGCTGGGCCCTCAGACTGCAGTGGCTGAACATGTACAGCCATTCTGCCTTGATGACCCCATGCTACAGGAGGTGGCAAACACTGCCAATGAAGACTTTGTGTCTTGTTGCCATCCCTTCTCCTAGAAGAAAGCTGGATTTTGGTAATGTAGTTAAAGAAGTACTGCCAGTGTTCCTGTGCAGGTTTGGCGAAAGATTTTGGGAAGAAGGTGGACAATCTTCACAACGATCTTGGAGCAAAAATAAATCAACTTGGAGTAAAGGTAGATCGGCTGGAGATGGAAATTGCTAGTCTCAAAACAGGCTTCAAGGACAGCCTGCTGTAAACAAGCCATTCTACAAACTCGTGAAGAATGTTGAAATGACAAAGGACAGAGCCAAATAATGGCAAACCATGTCTTTCAAGTCCATGGCAGACTGGATAGACCCGGCGGACTGGATGAACATGGAGGACTGGATGAACATGGAGGACTGGATGAACCCGGAGAATTTGATACCTGGATGGACTTGGGTGGAACTGAAGAACTGGCTCCAACAGTGCAACCAGTGTTAAACTTGACTGGTGAAGTAACATCATTTGCCAGCAATTCAGCTATGCATTCTAAGCAGCACGCCTGGACAGCCATGAAGAGAGCACATCTACAGTGACAGTCTTCACAATGTGCCCCTTTACGACTATATTAACGAATATGCAGAGAGGCAGATCCACAGATATGCACAAGTGCTTTTCCAACAGCATATGCCACATGAAGTGTATTTGACATGGGCAAATTGAGTAAACTACAATAATGCTCTATAGAAAAAAAATTGTAGAAAGATACAGATGTAGGAGGCGTATTGAAATACAAAAAAGCATAAAAAAAATTACAAAAAAACTCCACCCCCAAACACCCCCGCAAAAAAAAAAAGATATTGTTCTGTACCTGGTAACCTTTTCCCTACTGATTGTATCCCATATCATCTGCTGTCAGTAAAGTGTTTCTTTCCAGTAGCAGCTGAGCCCATTGTGCTGCAGTGCTTTCAGCATCTTCTATTTCCCCACACTGGTCTGTTCTCCGTGTGCAGTGTTTCAACAGCAAAAAAAAAATACAAAATGAAAAAAAAAAAAAGTTAATATTGTTCTGTGTGATTTTACCTTTTTATTGTTCTGTACCTGGTTACCTTTTCCCCACTGAGTGATTTTTAGGCTGATCGGATGATTTTTTTTTACCGCAAATTGTCCGCAATCGCAATTGATCGCGATCCATTGCTTACTCCTGCTGATCTTTACTTGGATCTTTGGATCTTACCTGCTGCAGGGAAGATAAGAAGATGCATCTAAAGATCTGTGGGACTTGGGTATTCATATTCTCATGCGTTCCGGTATTTGGATGTTGGGGCGCTCATTCGCTCGGGTGTTCGGGTACTTTCAGGCGCTTGGGGGTGTTTGGAAGCTCATATATTCGGGCTCTCTGGGGCGTTTGCGTGGTTGGGCTTTTGGGAGTTAGTTGGTGTGTTCATGTTCCCCGTTGAGTTAGGGCACTCAGGGATTCAGGTGTTTGGGTGTGTTCACGAGCTTGGGCGAGTTCGTAAACTCATGGATTATGGTGGCCGGGCCAGCAGACAATGTTTAATACAGCACAGTAACTAACAGTAATAGTATACGGTACAATAATTACAGTTCCTTAAGGACTATGTAAGCTCGTGGTCCCGCCAGATGAGGTCACTCCAGCGCCTCTGAAGTGACCTCACTGTCCTCATCCAACGGAATCGCTCCCTGATCACCCTGCTCACCCTCTGCTGTGCTCGGGCCTGGTTGCTGGCAAAAGGTCTTTCTCGCCAGCACAACAGGAGCTTGAGTTCACCGCAGGTATAGGGGCGATCCCTTTGGCCCACCATCATGCAATGAAACCAGTGGGGAAGGCGTGCGTGCGTCCTGTGTCGAGCAAGCGCCCTGCGCCGCGAGTGCGTCCCAAAAAAAGTTCACTCTAAGAATCAAACCGAGGTCTCCACCATGGATAGTGGTGCATTTATCCACTAGCCTACACCTCCTGGTGATAGCAACTGGTACTCATGAGTCTAAGTAATGAGTGCTTCCATTCAGATGGAGCCGTATCGCTGTTTGCTCAAACACAAGAGCACGTGTTTACAGTATTCATCCAAACACCCCCCCTCCTGCCTCCCTCCCCCCCTTCGCAGGGAGACTGATCTTTTTACAGAAAAGGAGATTGGTGTGACTGTAAATGCAACGGAAGGACTGATACAGCATTCAGTCGGTCTGGGCTATAGAGAAAGCATGAGTAATGCATAGTACTGTACATTAAACAGTATGCTCTGTCATGAAAATGCACAAAAAGGTTTTTAGGAAAACAGTATTTTTGTTGTGTGTGCCTAGTTATATTAAATATAACTTTCCTAAATGTTTAAATTAACTCCCACTAAAAAAAATCTCAGCATGGAAAGCAGAACACTTATCCACTAGCCTACGACTTCTGGTGATAGCAACTGGTGCTCATGAGTCTATGTACAGAGTGCTCCCCTACAGATGGAGTCATACCACCATTCGTGGAGAATAAGACACTCGAGCGTCTCAAACACAAGAGCGTCCCATTCTGGATTTGTGATCACAGTATTCAGCCCACGCAGCCTTAAAGGATATGGAGTTGGCAGTTACAAGACAAACATGAATATCCCACTCTTCAAAGAGAAGACAGCTCTCGGTCAGCAGCAGCCCCCTACATCCCTGTGCAAAGTGTGCGGACTACTTACTAGAAACAAAATTCACATGAGGGGGGGTGGCCACACCCTCCACATTTGCCAAGCTCCTCTCATTACCTGGGCCCCGACAGAGCTGTTTTCGCCCATGCGTGAAACTCTCCAGGTTCAAGCTGGCATTGGCTTAAAATTGATCACCCATACCCTCCCGTGTGTAAGGGTCTAAAAACATGCAAGCGCATATTTGCACATGTGCAGTCCCCGGTAACAAATTGCCTTGGCGAGTTGCACACTTACCCGGCCAATCATTGTAGGGAGGGAGGGATGGGGACAGACGGCAGCAGGGACGGGGATTGCCATGATGGCGCCAGCATGAAAATGCTTGGTGTTCCCATGGTGACGTGAGCGAACTGCCTGGGGCAGTCGTATGACATCGCAGGACTTCAGCCGCCAGACCTGTCTTCGTACGGGTGCCCACAAATAAAAAAATAAAAGTCGGTTCCCACTATCTTTTATTTGCAAAGCTAGGAGCAATCATTCAATGGTCTGTGAGCATCGAATGACTTCTCCTGCAGTGGAGGCATGTGTATTTGTTACGAGGGGAATCGGCAGTAGTGGGGGGGGGGGGCGCAGGCATTCGGATTGGCGGCAGGCAGTGTCTCTGGTGGTCGGTAAGTTGTGATGTTCGCAGCTTACAGAGCATACCAGTATCAGGCCCATGATTCTGCCCATTTTGAGAACAAATTTGGGTACTGTTTACCTAGCACGGCGCCCATCGCGTTGATCGCATGTACATCACATGCCATTATAGTGGCATGCGATGCCTGCGATGCGTGCGATTGTAGCGATTTTACATAGGGAACAATGTTAAATTACCTTCCAATCAACCAGATCAACCCAATGGACCCGATTTTAAATAGGGAACAATGTTAAATTCCCTTCCAATCAACCAGAGGAGCGGCGGTACGCGAGCCCGCGAGGGGCGGCGGTACGCGTCCTCCGACCTTTTCATACCCCCACTATTCTCGTCGGCGTGGAGTTAAGAATAGAAAGTGTGGCGAGCGCAGCGAGCCCCGCGAGGGGACGCGGATACCTTCACAGGTATCCGCGTCCCCTCGCGGGCTTCACAGGTATCTGCGTCCCCTCGCGGGCTTCACAGGTATCCACGTCCCCTCATGGGGCTCGCTACGCTCGCCACGCTTCGGGCTTGGTGGCTCGCTGCGCTCGCCACACTTTCTATTCTCAACTCCACGCCGACGTGGATAGTGGGGGTATGAAAAGGTCGGAGGACGCGTACCGCCGCCACGCTTCGGGATGACGTTGACCACGGGGTGACGTTAACAATGGGGGGGGGGGGGATTTCACACTTCAGGGTGGTTATTCAATTAAATTTGTGGTCTGGGGGCTATTTAACATTGTTCCCTATGTAAAATCGGGTCCATTGGGTTGATCTGTTTGATTGGAAGGTAATTTAACATTACAAACACATAAGATGCATGCGATGCCTGCGATTTGCGGCAAGATACTTGCGATATAGATCGTGGGCGCCATTCTAGGTAAACAGTACCCAAATTTGTCCTGCGATCAGGTCTGAATTAGGCCCATAGTACTCACTCTGCACCAGGACCTAATGTGTAATTACTTTTTACCTGACAACTCCATAGAGAAGCAGGGCTGCCATTACTTGCAGCCTCAAAGGCAAGGCCTCCATGCACATAACACACAGAGCTATACACTCATCACAGGAACAATTTATGACAAGCTGAAAGCACACAGAGTGGTTCTGAGGATCACATTATCCACATGACTCATCAAACAAGGTTCCTTATGTAACACAAAAGGCTAAAAAAAAATGTATCAGAGGAAATAACCATCTTCTAAGTTGAGCCACTTATACACTAAAAGGATCAAAGTAATTTAGCAATCAAGATATAAATAGATTGCAGATTTTAATATCTATCAACATCGGGCAGCATTGTACCAGGTCCCGGGGGTACCGCCATTCTGAGATGGTGGTAGCCCATTGTCAGGGCCGCCAAGAGGTAAGCCGGGCCCCGGTAAAAAAAAAAAAAGAGAGAGAAAAAAAGTGGGGGCGTGGTCTAATCGCAGGAGGTGTGGCCACATCCAGCGATAAGGCCACGCCCCCAAAATGTTTACGGTGGGTGAAAAACAAACTAAAGGAGGGGGGAGTGCTATTGCCAATCCATCCACCTCAGCAGCACACACCTACAGCATGTGCTGTGCTGACAGCAGGCTCAGAGTCAGCATGAACTCTCACGCTGTCAGTGAGATGCTCATGCTGAGCCTGCTGTAGGTGTGTGCCCGGGAGGGACGGAGGAGGAAGGTATGCAGGAGGAGTCGGACCAGGGCCCCTACCTGGGCCCAGCAAGCCTGGGCCCAGGTAATTAGTACCCTCTCCTCCCCCCCTTTCGGCAGCCCTGCCCATTGTAGCTTATGGGCTACAGACCACACTGCCAGTGGGGCAGTGTAGTCAGCATGGGCCGGCCAGGGGCCAGCGCTGACCACAGATGTGCAGACCCCCAGCATCCGGCAAGGCAGATCACAGGTATGGGCTCCCTGTCCCTGCGTCTGCATAGTCATATATTGGCAAGAAGGATTGGCACCTATTGCAGTGCGATCCAGGTAAAAGGGCCCCATAAAGAGAGAAAGATCATTGTGTCTATCGTCAATGCATTCAAACTAACAAAACCATTAACGGTGGAAAGGAGAAAGGTGATTAGTGGATGTAAACAGGAGCATTGCCACTACAGGGATTATTATAGAATAATCAGGGTCTTGTATTGGCCACCTCTCTAAAGAGGTCTGTCTGTCACTTTATTCGGCAACAGCTCTCATACCCTTGCCAATGAACCATGCCTCAAATCTAGTGCATTACAGAATATCACTACAGGAGAAATAGAAATGAACAATGGTGGTTCTATTGCACGGATAGCTCTGCCAGTTAATGCCACTTTACTTTAAAGTGGTTTGGTTAATTGGTGGTCATGGGAAAAGCCTGTTGACCATGTCCATGTCAATCTTTGGCTTGTGTCAACCGTCTGTCAATGTCGACCTTGAATATGTCAACCATTTAAAGGTGTCGATCTACCCACTGTCGGCCATTAGTGGTCGACCAAATGACTGTCGACCTAGAGTCAGTCTATCATTTGTACAATAACCACCATTAGTAAGTGATTAGACAAAGTATTATTTCAGCTAAGTGTAAACACATGCATCAAAGTGTACTCCCATAGGAATTAGTGTTCACTTTTTCAGGGGGGGATAGGGAGACAAATTTGAAATATTGGAAATACTTTGGTCACAAAAGGGGTAAACTGAGAACAGTAGCAGACCTATGCTTAAGCATGATCAAGATACTGATTTGGGGGAAGTAACTAAGTGATTTTTTTTTATATGGTTTTCAAAACTACCACATGCTGCATTCAATATCCCGGGCTAAGCCGTCAGATTTATTAACCTACAACTGGGAGACTGAAAACACACAGATGGCCGATTGCAGAGACCTAAACTGCATTAAAATCACACAGATTCCTTCTGTCATAATATCACCACACAGGGATGTGGAACCAATATTGAGACAAATAGTTGCGCAAATATATAATGTCTTTCAATTGCACTTGTGTCTAAGGGCGGGATGTATTAAAATACATCGCCTGCTGCGATGTCATCGCATATGTACTAACATATGCAGCTGGCATTGCGGTAAAGGAGACCCCCTGTGTTACCTGTACCCCAAAGGTGGCGATACCCTACAATGCGGTAACGTGGCGGCGGGGTTTTAATACATAGGAAAATGCGGTAAAACTGGGTCCCCTTAGTGCATCCCGTCCTAAGTAGCTAAGTGCACTTGTGTCACAGTACATGTGTCCCATCACGCGTCAGAACAGAGTTGCAGCTGCTCATTCAGAGATGTGTTGAGGTTAAAGCATCTATTCAGAAACATTCTTTTATGAGTGTGTTAGGGGGGTGAAGCTGGGATGTAGCATAACTGTTGCAAACTGAAGCTTTGTAACTTACATAATAGAACACACTGGAGGAAATTTACTAAACAAAATATGGTAGAAATTGGTGTATTCCTATTCAGTCGTATTGAAATACGGGCACGTATTTATAATTTAGAAATTTACTAATGTGGAAGTACGTTAGTATTTTGCCTTTTACTGCCTATAATACCATTCGTATTACTGAAGGTATACAAATGTATAGGCCATCAAAAGAATACACCTTCAATTTTACATTACTCTAATGTTATTTTGATATTTACTAATAATTTGTAATGGGAAAATACGTGTGCATACGGTGCATAAAAAAATGCCGAGCTAAACCTACAAGGAGTTAGGGCTTATATATGGCTGGGAGAACACCCCAAGTTTGTAACTAGCAGCCAATCACTAAGTGGGTTCAGGTTTGAGAAAAAATAGGTTTGAGGTTTAGGTTTTAGAAAAAATATGTATGTATATTCATTGGAAATACATACATAAAAATAGGAACAAAATCCTGTAAAACATGCTAAAATACATAGAAATATGAATACGCATGGAAAAATACGAATCCATACACCACACGCCATTGGAAAATCCGAATTTCAAAAATGGTTTATAAATTTGTAAAAAAAAAAAAAGTATTACAAATACACAGCCGATGCCAGTTGTAGACATGCGTAGCCAGAATACAAATACGGGAACCTAGTGGTATTCTTTGTAAATTTCCCCCACTCTCATGCAAAATCTTCTCCTAGCATGGGTAGGTGAAAGTTTCGGTGGTGCATTTGACGATAGAAGAACCAAGGGGGTTTGTAACGGTTACCATATAAATGGTAGACAAAGTCTAGGTCGACAGTAATTAGGTGGACCACTAATGGTCGACAGGGACTAGGTAGACACCTTGAAATGGTCGACATACCCAAGGTTGGAGATTGTCAAAATATCAACCCAAGCTTATGATCGATTGTCGACGTGAATAAGGTCTACACAAGTTTTTCACAGTTTTTGTTCCCATTATTATATTCCCATGATGCACCCAATTGGATAGTAAGTTATGAAAAAAAAATAATAAATTTTTTTAGGGAAAGAAAACGTGAAAACCTCATGTTGACATTTTCACTTCAACCATGTCTATGTTGACCATAAGTTTGTGTCAACCTAGTCACTGTCGACCATTAGTGGTCACCTGAGTGACTGTTGACCTAGACATTGTCTACCCATTGACCGCATACCATTTGTAACATCTAGAGACACACACAGTGAACATCCCAGTACTTGCATATTCAGAAACACAATTGTACATCAGAAGGCCTGATGCTAGGTAATGGTAAAAGATGCTAAAGCAGCAAAGTACCAATCAGAATTGGCCCCTTGATACATTTTTAGTGAGACTCTCACTTTGGCCTGCTCCCACTAATATACTAGTGCAGACTACACCACCAGACCATCAGCAGTTGGAGCTCACAACGCCCTTCTCCCACTGGTTTACTAGTTCAAACCATCAGCCAATCCTCACAAAGCTTTCCATCTACAGGATATCAACAAGCGTCTCTGACTGTTCAATTGTGTGTTTTTCTGACACGGACATTGGGCCTAATTCAGAGTTGAACGCAAAAGCAAAATCTTTCTCATACGGGAAAAACCCTGTACATTGCAGGAGCGGCTGATGTAACATGTGCAGGTAGTTACATTTGGGTGAGTTTTTTTGTTTCTGTGCAGAGTAAATACTGGCTGCTTTATTTTTACACTTCAATTTAGATTTTAGTTTGAACCTACCCAGCGCAAATCTAAGGGGGCAGACACACAGGGTGATTTTTTTCCTATTACGTTAGCGATCTGTCGAGAGCCCTGATTCTGGTGTGATTGGTCCTCTGCGTGTTCACATGGGGGAAGGATTTTGAAGCTCTGCGCATGCGCATGTGCAAGGCTTCTGGGCGGGTGCCTTCGGAGACTTGCAATCTCCGTGGCGCTTGTACGGGAAGGGGTGGGGGCGTGGAGGGGGCATTCCAACACCCTGCATTTTCTGGCCATACCCGCCAAAACGCTGGGTGTGTGCAGAAAAACACTGGGTGTCCCCATGTGAACGCAACCTGCCTGCCATATGATTTAATGCATGTAAAAAAAATGGCACATCAAGTGCCAAATCGTATGTGAGCCCTCCTGGAAAGCTCAGGGTAAAGTCAGCCTAGTGTATGGGGGCTATAGTCCTTCTCTTGCAGGGAGAGAGAGAGAGAGAGGAATTCCATAGTGGAGAGAAAGGGTACATGGGAATGGCAGAAAGTAAGATCGGGCAAATAAGGGATAAAGGAGAGAGAGAGACAGACAGAGACGAAAGGAGGGTGGAGTGAGTGCGAGGAAGTGAGTAGAGAGAATGAACCGACGTGGATAGTGGGGGTATGAAAAGGTTGGGAGGACGCGTAACGTGTCCACTCGTGGAGCTCTCTGCGCTTGCCACGCTTCGGGCTGGGGTGGATAGTGGGGGTGTTTCAGGAACACATTCACACCTGTCATGTCAGCCAGGTTTAAATGGTCAATGGTGCCTACACAATGTAAGAAGCGCTGACTGACTACACTAACTGCGTAACGCTGACTGACTACGCTAACTACGTAAGCTCCGGCTAGGCGCGAAGGGGCGGGAACACTACACTATGTTGACTACGCTGCCTGCGCTGGGCACGCGAACACTACGCTGATTCTGACAGCGCTGATGCGCTAACTGCGTAACGGGCACCGTGCTAATACACAAGTACTGATACCATATTCTGAAATACGGAATAATCCATTATCCAAAATTCTTCTGTTCCCAAACATTTTGGATAAGGGATACTCAACCTGTACCATGCATAGGGAAGGCCATAATGGACAGATCCAGATATTCAGTAATCAAGCGAACAAACCCAATGGCTTAACTTTCCAAGAAGTGGGTCGATGTGGAAATCACTGAATCAAAAATCTGATCATTCATAAAGATTGTTTCGTGGACATGACATGTGACAGATGTTGTTGACAGCCACCAAAATGACTGTCCATTATCCGAATGCAGACACAGCATAATCCTGCAATTCAACAATACCTTAATACTGCATGTTGCAGTGTACTCTTTATCAGTTCATGTGCAAAATGTCCTTTTTAATAACAGAATGTAATTATAATCACTACAATGCCAAAAAGGTCAAACGAACAAGTTTGTTTTAATATAAAGATAAACGTTTGTGCAGAAGTTAGACAGAAAACTCGAGGAAAAAACCTTCAAAGTAAAACAAAACAAAACAAAACAGAAACAGCACTTTTTTCTTTCACATAAAAAACTTTCACATCTCAGTTTTTTTTTTCCTTTTTTATTTCTTTTTTTTTTAACTTTGGGGGGGGGAAAAACACTCCACCCCCATTCTTAAAATTAAAACTTGTTTTTTTTTCTGCTGGTGTGTAGAAGTGTAAAAATGGCAAGTTCTGTGGGCTAAGAGGTGGGGGGTAAAGGAGATTGCAGCGGTTTAGTGGTTAAAAGAAATTGGGTGAGATCAGTGATACCGTGCAGCTGGTACATAACTATAAGTATGGCTTATTCCCCAGTAAATCAGCAAATTACCAATGTCATAGGGATAGCCAATGAATTGCTGTTCAATCTCCCTATCTGGTCAATAGACTAGAAGCGACCAACCAGCCATTGCACTTCCATAAGTCACCCAGAAGAAAGCACTCTGCCATTAAACACTTTTTTTTTTTGTTGCATATCAGATGATATGGCTTCTGCTAGGATGTCTGCCTTCCAGCTATCCATCCCAGCAAGCAGCAACATTGTCTTCAGCCTAGTTTTCTTTGAAGAGGTTCCTGGGTGACATAAAATCGGGAGAAACACGTAGCAAAAATATATATATTTTACCTTTTTTTTTTTTTCTTTCTTACTTTTTTGCACCAATTTATAGAAGATCCTAAAACGTGTAATTTTACATTTCCAGTTACGTAATATCAAGCTGCACCAACATTATCCTATGTAACGTTTTAGAAGTTGCTGTTAATACAGCTTAATCCATTTTAAAAGCAGAGTGCTTTGGGGGGGTGCAAAAAATGGCAGTGACTGGAGTAAATGAACCAGCATATTTCCTCCACATGAAGTGGCTTGAAAAGAGTCACCTCTCTCTTTCTCGCTCTCCGGTCTGCGCATGTCCCTTAAGCCGGCCCCCCCTGATCACACGAACACAGTGTGAGATTCTGCTCAATCATAGTCTCTTTGAGTCTGTTCTCCATCCAGTGGTGTGTGAGAAATGTCCAGAGGCACAAGGTTGAATTGTAAGGAAATGAGGGCTACACGTCAGTGTGAGATATGCAGCTATCTCCTCCCCGACTCGCCCCCTCCATCAATGTCCCAGGACAAAGTACAGCACAGTGATGCTTCGCTGTTGAGGTAAAAAAAGAGAATCAGAAGACAGGTAAAGTAAGGTAAAGTGAATCCAGTAGAGGAGATAAGGAAATAGAAGAGAAAGTGATGGTCTGAGAGAAGGAGCGGAGTGAGAGTAGGAGAGAAGTCTGTGCGTGAGCTGAGGAGTCTCTGTGCCTTTCTGCCATACCCTGCTGCTGCCTGGAGGAGGGTCAGGGTGAATGTGTTGAAGGGCTGCTGTGAGTGGAGCTGGGGGAAAGGCTAGGACTGCAACTCCGTGGGGGTACAGGTGTAGGAGGCAGCATGCTAGGGGATGCTGCTCCCAATGTGTCCAGGCCTTCAGAGTTCTCCAACATCTCTTGGATGAGAGGAGGCATGGACCCCGGGATTTCCATTTTCAGAGTGATCACACGTTCAGCACCTGCATAACAAGGAATCACAGATAAGTCTTATGGCACAGCTCACGGATAACCCTTACATAAGATCATGTACATAGCTGGCATGGTAAAGAAGTGCCAGTCAGTGGTAACATGTTAAAGGTAAATATTTTTAAAAAGTATCACTATGTTTTGTAGATTTCAAATGTACTAGGGCCACAGCTGAATTTTTCATGCAACTGCATACACGTAAATATCATTATTAACAATAACAATACATTTATAATGTGGCCTCTCACAGGCCAATCCTGCCACTTGGCCTAAGAGACAATACTACTGTTTAATTCCAAAACCAATTTTCCAGTGCGCTTATGTAAAAAATAAAAATATAAAATTATATCCCAAAGGCTAAAATTCATAAAAATAATATTTCATAAATAAGCAATGATGACTGCAGTCAAATACATTCAACATCATATAAATAGAAGAAATCAACCTTCATACAGATTAACAATGTCATTAAGTATCCAGTCTGTAATGTAAAATAAGTAAGTACATTTAATTTATATAGTGTACTTTCTCTAACAGGACTCAAGGTAAGTAACAGGTTATCTTTTTTCCCCATTGCAGATTATATTGTTATACTGTATCAAATGTGATTGCTTCTATTTATATGATGTAAATAAATGTTTACTGTAATACACCATTTAGGATGTAATAATAATATTACTTTTGTGTTCATATAAGTACACACTCACTATTTAGTTTGGCTACACACTTTGATCCAGCAATGTAATGCTGTATTGAGTAGCTGGATCACATTCACACCACTTGGGGCCTTTTATTTCATTCTGTAACAGGTTTTCCAACCATATTGATCCAGCTATAGTATACCTGACAACGAATAGAACCTTATAGGTTTTGGCATCAAGGTGTGCTTGATGCCAAAACCTATAAGGATCTATTCATAGAAACATAGAATTTGACGGCAGATAAGAACCACTTGGCCCATCTAGTCTGCCCCTACGTGATGGTACATCACGTAGCTTATTGGGCAATACTACTATACTACTATACACGTGGGAGATGTGGTGCAGATCTAAATATTGATTTCCTGTCCACTCACCCTTGGCGCTGATACTTCGCAGGTCTGTGATCTTCATCAGCATTTTGGGGAACATGTGTGGTTTTTTGGGCCGTCTTCTCCTGACGTAGAACTTCAGCGCTTCCAGAAGTGGCTCCTGTAGCTTGTCAACCTTATCTGGTTGCTCCAAGTCCTGTCGATCTGATAAAAAATGCTTTGCATCAATATGCTAACTTCACACATGCAGATATACAGTATAATTACACACAGAGATTAATATATTGTATTTTGGGATTTATCAAGGTATGTATGAAAGAAATGAAATATCCATAATGAAAAACCAGGAACATTGTTTTTGCCTGTTTTTAATAAGTAAAAGGAATACAATACCAGGACTGACCACTAAGTGGCGCTTCAGTTTCACATACCTACTCATTCTCATGCCACAACCAGCGTATTGATTGCAAACTTACTTTACTTGTATTTCCCAACAACCCTATAATATAAACTACAATGAGCTGAGAAAAGTAAGCCCATGAAATGTACCAGTGTAAACATCTTTCTAATGACATCCATTCGCATGCGATTGTAGGGGTGAAAAATAAGTCGATGGACGCAAATATAAGTCAGCCTAGACTGACTTTTATTTGCAAGCGTCTGGACACAGACTGGGCGTGCGGATGGCGTCTTGTGATGTCAGACGCCCATCCCGAGCAGGCTTCAGCATGCCTGTGTTCACATGTGGACGCCCAGAGTTTTTCTGGGCGCACCAACTGTTTTATGTGGGAACGCTGAGGAAACACTGGGCGTCTCCATGCGCCAGCCCGCTTCACGCCCCCTGCCCGCATCACTGTGTGCGAACATCT
Organism: Crinia signifera; assembly: GCF_055691185.1. NCBI lineage: Eukaryota > Metazoa > Chordata > Amphibia > Anura > Myobatrachidae > Crinia > Crinia signifera. The sequence goes on along the minus strand of NC_139222.1, from coordinate 132,505,069 downwards.
CAGCGAGTGTATTACTCACCGAAGGCGTTCGCACTGACATACACATGTGCAGACCTGCACCATCTGAGCCTGTTGAGTATTCAGCTGTGTACAAAGCCAGCTGAATAAGGCCCTAATTGTATACCGGCCTTTTCCTGTGAAGCTATTTTTTTTATAAATGTCCCCAATGCTTGTCACTAGTCACCATTGTAAGAGGGAGATCCTTAGTTCGGCACAGGAAAGGGACTGTGTCTAGAGTTAGAGGGTGACGGTACTACACACACATCCAAACTATGGGCCTTATTCGAGTTCACTCTTTCTGACAAAATCCTTCTTAGATGGACAAAACCATGTGCACTGCAGGGGGGCAGATGTAACATGTACAGATAGAAATAGATTTGGTGATTTTTTGGTGATTCTTTGCAGGGTAAATACTGGCTGCTTTATTTTACCACTGCAATATAGATCTCACTTTGAAGTAAAACCCCACCCAAATCTAATTAGATCTGCACAAGTTACATCTGCCCCCCTGCAGTGCACATGGTTTTGTCCATCTAAGAAGGATTTTGTCTGAAAGAGTGAACACGAATAAGGCCCTATGTCTTTCAGCAGTTCTACTTGAAAGCTGTGGTTGCATATTGCGGCCAGTTTTTACATCTCTTTTTACTACAGTTGAAAGAAGAAGAAACTAGAATATACCCAAAAGTAGATTTTATTTGGGATAAAGACAGAGCAGCGGGAAACAAACCTATCTCCACCCAAACACTTTATACTGTTGGCAGAAAAACTCAAGTCAGCTCTGCACAGCAAGTCAGATTTTAATCAGATCTCAGCGTTTCAAGTCCGAAATGCATCTTAAGATCTGGTTTAAAGAACATGTATCAATTACTGAACACGTTTTTCCTTTCCCTGAAATGCACCTGAAAGTGTCACACACAACTTATCTGCGGATCTACCTGCTATGCGCACAAGGACTCTATGCCATTGCGCAGTCAATTAAGTTCAGGCGACAGAACACCAGAGGTCTTATCTTTAGAACTACAGCACTTGATGTATCATGACTGTCCGCAAGACTACATGGTAAGGCTAAAAATTATATTGAAAGAGTAAACATTATCTTTCAGTACCAAGTATCATTTACATTGCTTACCCTCGTAAAAAATGCTAGATGTGGGAGCTACAAATTAGTACATTTACCAAAAATGTAAGCTTTATAATTAGAATTATCCTGCTAATTTAACCTTTTGACAATATAAAATTCGACCTATAAAGCATGATAAAGCAGTCAGCTAACCTCCAGAGATGAGACAAATGGCGCTCAGCAGACCAGTCTCAGCATCGTCCATCTCTAGCGGTAGCAGCTGGTTGGCGAAGGCAAAGACCAGATCTGTGAGGGGCCCAAAGCCTGCATTGTGCATCTGCGTCCGGTTAAGTGTAAGCCCATCTGAGAAAGTCATTGTGTCCTGGTCAGGTGTGTAGCGTATACAAATTCTTAAGATCTGTGACAAACCAGAAAAGAAGGATAAAATAAAGTGTTAATTGGGAGAGCAGATTTAGGTGTGTGGAAATGAAATCACAGAACGTATTTAAGTCTTAATCCCTTTAAAGTCTCTAATTTGCTATATTTAGCTGGTTATCTGAACTCATTTATTGCCAGGACGTTTGTTTCTCACACTTTAATCCAAACCATAGCTTTACCTCTACCTGTTACCATAACTAGAGCTATAACACTACTCATTACATAGCTATACCTCTATGCATCAAATCACTACACCTATACTTATACCTGTCACCATAGCTCCAGCTATACCTCCACACACACCCATTGCACAATAACATGTCCCAATAACTGCAGCTATACTTTCACAAACCACAGTGTACCTTTCCCCTAAACTATAACTACAGCTATACCTCCACATAACCACAGTGTACTTCTACCTCATAGCAGGGGCGGATTTAGGGATGAGGGCGCCCCTAGGCACAACAACAATGTTGGCACCCCCCCCCCCCCCCGCCTAATTGTAGTATTTTTATTGATTACTTATGAGCCCTCATTTGATAATAGCCAATTTAATGGATTTATAAAAAAAAAAGCCACTAACCGTGACATGTTCTTTTATTATGAATACATATTTACTAAGTAGGACAGGTTACAGGGGCGGTATCTGCATGTCCCATCCATTTACACTCTATTTAAGATGGAATATAGTACAGTACAGTGGATATTTTGCAGTTATTGGTACATTTTGGGCTGACAGTACTATCACAGGCATGCAAGTGCCGCCCCCAAACATGTGCCGCCCCTAGGCACGTGCCTTCGGCTCTGCCTCATAGTTGCCAACTTAATGGCTGCTCCACATTTTCAGGCATTGTAAAGTGTGTGTGTGGGGGTGGGGGTGGGGGGGGTGGCTACTATTATGCGATTTTGGATGTATAGCTGAATAACCCTGTGTCAACCTTTTTACAGTGCTGACCTTTTGCCTGTCCACTTTTCGGTGTCAACCTAGACACTGTCGACCCTATGATCCATACCCCCAAAGGACGCCTCAAGAGCTCTTGTAGAGTTCTTGCCTTAACGGATTAAAGCTGTTTTGGTTACATAAGGGGAACCTACACAATATTAATTAATGTCGCAGCTGACGGGTGTATTAATAATTGGGGGCTATAATTGCCAGTACATATTTGTTTTGTATTAATAAGAACCATTGTTGTGCAACAATCACAAAATATCATCACTGCACAATCATGTAGCTCTGGATAGAACATGAACACACTTATCTGGTGCAAGTAAGGACAGAGTCATACAGGCAACATTCTCATAGTAGTTTTAGCGCTCACACACCTTTCACTGTCACAGCTTCACCCCCTACCCCCAAGTGTTGTAATTCCAACACTGTCTCTCTAAACAAGAACAGAGGATAAATCAGCTCCTGTGATTGGTGGATCAAGCTGGTTATAAACACAAACCTACATAATGCTGCACTGATCAGCAGAGCAAGACGTGTGCTTCTGCCGAATGTTAGAGAACAGCGTGCTGACAAAAACAAACAACTAAACATGCATAGCTACTATGACCTTTCCTTAATGTTTAAATATTAAATAATAAATAAGTGTGCGCTATATAAATAACTAGTAGAAAATAAATACATGAGCGGAGCCAAACCTACAAAGTCTCTCTAATTCAAGGAATAGAAATTGTGCACCCATTCTAAACACTATTGGGCAGCTGAAGGGACATGCGGCCTAATTCAAACTTGCTCGCAAATACAAAATCTTTCTTAAATGGGCAAAATCATGTGCACTGCAGGTGGGGCAGATGTAACATGTGCAGAGAGTTAGATTTGGGTGGGTTTTTTCAAATTGAAATCTAGATTGCAGTGTAAAAATAAAGCAGACAGTATTTGCTTTGCAAATAAACAAAATAACTCGCCCCAAATCTAACTCTCTCTGCACGTGTCACATCTGGCCCACCTGCAGTGCAGCATGGTTTTGTTAATTTGAGAAAGATTTAGCATTTGCGCTCAGGTCTGAATTAGGCCCATAATACATTTTGCACAGTACATATTGCATGCGATTGCTGTGCCCAGAAAGAGTATGGGGTATAGGGTCAATAGTAGTTAGGTAATAAAGGTGGACATCGGGAAAATATCGACAGAAGCAAACGGTTGATATGGAATTGTTGACCCTAATTAGTGTAGCCCATACACTTGCATTGCTATTTTCACTCAGAAGAGTCATTTATGACCATTTTGCCCACAACTCTGAAAACATTCCCCCCTGTGGAACCTAATACACTGTTGTTTTTCTTGATTATCTGACTACTGAGTGCCTTTATTTTCATTTTTGAGATTGGATTGCTACATGATATTTATATCGGACTGGTCTGTAATTCTTTTCTTAACAATTAGTATATTTTAAGACTACTGTGGAATAACAACAAGGGTTACAAACAGAACTCACCAGGATATCCAGACAGGCGGCTTTAAGAAGGGTAATTTGATCTGCAATGGTTAAAGTGGTAAATCCCGGCAACTGTTTGGCAAATTCCACCGTCTTGATTATGCATTTTGTGGACAGCTCACTGAATTTGTCCCAAAGATCAATGTCAAGTGAGACTCGCTGCTCGGAGCTGAAATTCTGAAACCAGACAGTGAGAAATAACATGGTTAGGTAGACATTACACTATCGCCGTATATATGCCTGGGGTGCCATGTATGAGCATGCCTTATTGAACTGTATCCTTGTTGGCACAGCAAGAAGCTCTTCTCTTCTCCCCACAGCAACCTGGCAATAAGCCGTGTCGCTGACGTCAGATGGGGTGGGGCATGATTAGAGGAGGGGGCAGCACTTGGAGCTGACGCTGTCGCCAAGAGCTGCACACTCCATAGCGTGAACAGGACAGAGTCGCTCTGCACAGATACCAATTCACACTGCACAGCAACCCGTGTCCGACCCCGGAGTAACCCTTCTTTTAACCCAGGTCGGAATGCCGGGTTGCTGACCTGGGAAATTTAAAAAGGCCTTTTCAGATCGCACAGAGACCCAGGTCGACCCGGCAACACTTGGGATTGACACAGGTTATTTTTATACTGTGAAAGGGGTATTATCTTCTGAAAAGTTCAACTCTAGTCCTGTGGTGCACCCTTGAATTTCATACAACTCTATGATCTACTTACAGTATTAATGAATCTATTTACTAAGAGAGAAAGTGGACAGGAATAAAGTACCAAAAAAGAAAAAATAATTTCTTCTTTGCCGCGCCTTGGAATAATTTTTTTGTATAGGCAGCTCTGTTAAGGGTAAGTGGGATGTATTTCAATAATAAAGAAACAAAGTGCTCAAAGAGTTAAAGAAGAAAAATTATGCAATACCAAAAATAGTAAAATTAATTGTAGCCAATGCTTACGCTTTTTTGTATAAGTGCAAATGTCCTTTCAGTAGCCTTGAGCCATCCGGAAGTCACTGCAAGGGACCCGAACAGCAAAGGGAGAAGACGCTACTACAAGATCCCCACTTAACACAGTAAGGGACAGATAGACAATAGCGTTATAATTTGTTTTCATGGGCTCAAGGCTACTGAAAGGACATTTGCACTTATACAAAAGAGCGTAAACATTGGCTACAATTAATTTTATTATTTTTGGTATTGCATACTTTTTTTCTTTCTTTCCTTCTACTCTATAACTCTTTCAGTGCTTTATTTCTGTATTATTGAAATATAAATAAAGTACCAACCAACCAGCTCCCAACTGTCATTTTTTTAAACGCAGCTTGTAACACAGCAGTAAGAAGCTGATTGGCTGGTTCTTTACCTTTGTCTATTTAATCCCTCCCCCCCTAAATGTTTCATTTAAGGATAGATGGGTATAAATGCATATTTCTATGAATAAGGGCAACTATTTTACACAAAAATGGGCTCACTTTTCACACATTACAGTGAAACTAGTGCATGGGTTCTACCCTTATTTTATAAATGTTAATAAGCCAGAAATGTAACAGAGGTGGCTTTAATGACTATGTGTTTTTATTCCCTATGCAATAAGGAACTATCCCATGGAGAAATGGGGAGTCAAAGCAGTAAGATGCTATGTAAGAGAGACTTTACTTTCCCCTACATGGGCACTTTTGGCCATGGGCAATAAAGGAAGACATTGGCACTCACTGTAGTGTATTTGCCTAGCTGGCACAGTGAAGGGAAGGTTTCCTGGTGAGCTTTCCGCACTTTCTCTATAAGATTTTCTGTTTCTGGGCTCAGCACATAGCTCTCCGTTACTTCAGGTTTTGGGGGTTCCTTCTTTTTCTTGTTGCGATCGTTCCGAACAGCTGAAAAAGGATGAGACATATTTACAATTAGAACAAGCAACAAATCAAAGATCACAGAATTGTAAAGAGGTGACATGTACGTGTGTTAAATGCCTCCTGCACACTGCATAATTATAACATACAAAAAGTCCAGAACAGCATGTAGTGGATTAGAATGTATGTTCTGAACCAATTTTAATGAACATATAGCCACCTTACTTTTCTAGCTAGTGACATCACTGGTGAGACAATTAATGGTTTCTTGTGAAAGGACAGACTGCATTCATAGGACTATTGTTGGGTGTCAGTGATTGGTGCACAGTAAAAGAAAGCTGCATTAGGAAGGGCTCGTGAAGACGTGACATGAAGAAAAAAAGCATCCATCCAGCGTGAAAAGGAATATGATGGAGTAGTGAAGACATGCAACATGACAGAAATATAGGGCAGATATATGACTGCCACAGGTACCACAAACTGCTAAGTTTCAATACCAGTGTCCCGACATTGTAAGTTGTGTGCCACAATACTGTATGTACAATAACTATGAGACTGGACAGAATGAAAAATATACAGAATTGACCCCATAGGTTCTGATCAGGCGCTGAAATGAGCTCTGGTTTCCAGCAGCTGTGGAGAACGGAGGAGTCAATCCCAATAAACAGTAGAGCAAAAGAGAAAACACAGCGCTAGATTTTTTGAGGAGAGGTCAATGATAAGCTCAACGGATGATAACTAAATATATTTCATATAAACACAATAAAAACAATAACAAAATGAATATAAAATTGCAATGGTGCCTTTGATATTATTATCAATAGGCTTGAAATGCTAGCTTCAAGACAGTTTCTCTTATTGGGAAAGGCACTCAAATTTTGCAGTGTAATAGTCACGTTCCTAGTGTGGCCTTATAGGGGAGTACATGCTGGAAGGTGGGTAGTCCAAATAGCACAGTCTCTACACTCACAATTGCAGGTTTGCATATGACTGAACTCACTTGTTGTGTGTTCATTGTCGTTGGAGTGGAGTAGAATGGATAATTTCCCCTTGAAAGTTCCCAAGGCCTGGTTCGGTTAAACGCATCCAATTGGAGTTCAAGAGGGAAGAAGTACAGCTAGTATTCCAACAAGTATCTGCTTGTGGGGTACCCTGGACATGTTTTGCTGGAGAGATCAGCATTTTCTGCTTGGGCCTTTTCTAGCAGTAGATGTGTTTACCAGAACCAGGCCTTGGGAACTTTTACCTGCAATTTTGAGTGTTGAGACCATTTGGACCACCCACTTTCCAGCATGTACTCCCCCATAAGGTCACCCTAGAAATGGGACTATTACACTGCAAAATTTGAGTGCCTTTCCCAATAAGACTTTACGCTACCATTTCAAACCTATTGCTTACAAGATATTTTCAAAGATACCATTGCAATTTTATATTCAAATTGATATTGTTATTATTGTGTTTATATGAAATATATTACATTTTCATCCCTTGAGATTTTCATTTACCTCTCCTCAAAAAAACTAGCGCTGTTTTCTCTTTTGCATTACAAAATAAAAAAATATAGTTAATGTATGACCAGTAGTGCTGTGTGTTCTCTTACTCTGTCCTGAATGTCCACCCATATATGCATAGGTTGTGGTATTTGACATTGTTTTGCATGATCAGGCTGCACAACAAGAATGTATGCCAATGTGACTCATATCTCTCACGCACACTTAAAGTGGCTGATCTGTATAATAGTGACATATAGATGTGGCGATGGAAATAAACTGGCAAAATGTAGATAGCAGGTTCTGCGGAAATATGTAATCTAATCTTGGAGTAGTTATCTACTAAAGCTGAGGTCTGTGGTTTAACTAACTTGCATGATAAACAAAGACTCCTCAAATGTACCACTTTTGCGAAAGCTTGGAAACGGTGTTGTTTACTGCCGTGACCCACATACAATGCGTTAGGGGGGTGTGCCGCCGCCAGTGGCGGATTCAGGGGGGGGGGCACCCGGGCACGTGCCCCCCTGTCATTTATTTTGTAGATGAGGACCAGAGCTTTCCAACGAGCCCAGTCCCATGTCTCTAGCCCCCCGGGAACCGGAGATATCGCCTGGCAAAGCTGTAACATTTTTTTCCCCATGGGATATATGGGACCCGTCAATTCCGACCCCCACCCAGTTCCGACGGCTGCCAGTTCCCCCCCTGGCATCACAGGAGCTTGTGGTAGAAGTCATTCAATTCCAAATCGCTGGGCCTTCAATATGATACCAGGATGGTCCATATCGGTCAATCAGTTCCAGAGATATAGCATGTAAATCGATTTTTTTATTTTTGAAATGTAATTTCATGGCTGTTCATGTTCTTTGAGGGCAGATTACTCTGGAACCAAACGTTCCAGTTTCACTGGACCAAAATCATTCAAAGCCCACTCAAAAGTTCTTCAATATGATACTTGTCTCATGTAAATGGGTCAGTTAGTTCCGAAGATATAGCCGGTTAAATGAGATAACTGGTTAAAGGGGGGGAGGGGTGGTTTTCTCTCCCCCTCACACCAGAAAATGCAGGGACTAGGCTGGTGTAAAAGGGGCCAACCTGGGAATGCATTTTCTGGTGTGAAATGGGTATTATTTCAAATAGCTGGGACCTGCAGTGCTCGGAATACAGCCAGGCTCTGCCACTGCCAGTGGCTATCACTTCTGCCTGACGGCAGCTGTCCCCCATTTACCACGAGCATGTATTCCCCGTTGGCAATGAGCATGTAATCCCACATGGCAACGAGCATGGAACCTCTGGCAATGAGCATGGAACCCTTGGCAATGAGCATGTAGCTAAGCAGCACTTACTGTAGCATAATTTTTAATAGGCATTATGGTGTTTGGCATAATACATAATGGACATCATGCCTTGTAACTTAACGTGCAATGGACATTATGGTGTAAATGTTTAATGCGCGCCTTTGGTGGACAATGTCCCTGTTTATGAAGCGTATTGTGAATTTTGTCTCAATCTGTGTGGCATTATGTGAATTCTGGCTCAATCCATGTGGCATTATGTGAATTTTGTCTCAATCCGTGTGGCATTATGTGAATTTTTGCTCAATCCGTGTGGCATTATGTGAATTTTGTCTCAATCCATGTGGCATTATGTGAATTTTGGCTCAATCCATATGGCGTCTTATGAATTTGGCTCAATCCGTATGGCATTATGTGAATTTTGACACAATCAATGTGGCATTATGTGAATTTTGGCTCAATCCATTTGGCATTATGTGAATTTTGGCTCAATCCATTTGGCATTATGTGAATTTTGGCTCAATCCGTGTGTTATTATGTAAATTTTGGCTCAATCCGTGTGGCATTATGTGAATTTTGACACAATCCATGTGGCATTGTTTGAATTTTGGCTCATTCCATTTGGCATCATGTGTAAGGGGCAAGTATAATGGGGTCTAGTATTTTGTTGCATAATGTGTAGAAGTTGTATATGGTGTTGTACACTACACTCAAGGACATGCCCCCTGTTGAGTGGCCACACCCCCTTTTCCAGAGCGCGCCTTCGGCGCGTGCACAACTACATCCTTCACTTTTGTTGCCATGGTGGGCTTTAAATGCCAGGGCCTATTTTAATCCCATTGCCACCCTCTCTCTGCCGCTCTCTTAGCATGTACACTGGCACCACTAACACTGGCCCTCCCCCCACCTAAACCCTCTTTTATCATGGTGCCCCCCCTGTCATTTTATCCTGGATCAGCCCCTGGCCGCCGCTATTTCCAATGTGGGAAATGCTGGCGGATCCCTATTCAATGCTGTCATTAACGACAGCATTGATGTGGGATCACGGCAGAACGGGCCCGACTTCAGAAGCTGTCGGGTCTAGTTCTGCCGATAACGGCCATGGATTGTCGTGATACAGGCCGCATATCGACAATCCACGGCCATTTTAGCTACACGCCTCCTTTGTGATCCCACATTGCAAACCCCCCATAGACTGGTGAATCTCTAAAACTGGGTACACACTGGAAGAAATTTTTAATGATTTTGCTGAGTTTTGAATGAAAAAATCTAAATGGCATCCAGTGTGTATGCACAATGTCGCTTAGGATGCATGCTCCTGCACGTCCTCTATACATGCAGGACGTATGTTACCGCTAGCAATAGCTATGCTGTGGCCAGCATATTAACGTGTGTATGCACTTACCGATGCTGCCCAGTGGTGTAGCTAGGTACCACACCCCCACAAGCTGGCAAAGCAGTGGTGCAATCCGTGCACCCCCTCCCCCCTGTCGCCGGGCCTGCCACTCAGTCAAGAGTGCAGGGGAGCGGGCGAGTTGGCGGTGCCGGCACGGCTCCGGCGACCTGATAGCTTCTGTCGCCCGGAGCTTGTGCTGCACCGGCACTGCCCTCGCTATGCCTCTGATGCTGGCACCCCACCGGGTCCTCTCGCACAAGAGGCTGCTGGGTACACACAACGTTCAGTGTGTTTCCAGCTCTAGTGCACTTATAGGTGCAAAGAAAACTGGGCTTCATTTATACTAGAAGTTTTGGAATTACTGTAAAATGTCCCCCAAGATCACAGTGTTACCTCAAATACCTTCCATTCTCTCAAGCTCCTGAAATGTGCATAGATATATTTGTGAGTATTTGTAGGAGATTTAGACAGGTAGATTTAAGCACAAACTAATACGCAGTCAAAAACGTGGCGCACAACACAATCACAGTATAATAGTATTAAAAAGAGGGCACTAAAAATGACTTCCAAATAAAACTAATCTTTTGTAAAAAAAAAAAGAAGCTCAGCAGCGACGTTTCAAAAAAAAATGCTCCTTTTTTATTAATTCTATTCTATCTACTTATAAGCAGGTTGCTTTAAATAATCTGGCTATCCTAAAGAGGATCAGGTAATTACTTATGGATCAGGTCACTCACATTCTTTGGACATGCCAACCTCAAAGCACTTCTGCAGTCGGCAGTACTGACAGCGGTTCCGCGTCACTTTGTTAATTATGCAGTTCTTATCCCGGTGACATGTGTACACCATGTTTTTCTGTATGCTGCGTCTGAAAAAACCCTGTGGGAAAGAAATGACACATGCAAAAATCAACTTACGCGAGAACCTTTCAGACCAGCAATATATTTGTACAGTATAGGAGTAGGGACAACATGTTGTTGCCGGACTTTAGAACTGCGAACAGTGGAAATAATATGGCGGCACCCACCTTTATATTTTTGATTTGCAGGGACAAGAATACAATTGGAGGAATTTTACTATGTTTTTTCCACACAAAAAATCCCTTACAAAAAATGTGTTTCTTGCATCACAGCACGCCAAGAACACAGAGCTCAAAGGATCCAGGTTCACCTATCACTTCTATTCCTGCAGAAACTGTAATGTTTTACAATTATTTTACTTACGAATCCCTGCTACAGAAGTGGACACTATCATAACCAGTTATGTGGTGCCTAATATATTTTATGCTTGAAGCATGGCTGGATATTGTAGTTTTTGATTGTTGACCGCGCTCTGGTTGTCAGCTGCTCCAATTCTAAAGGTACTAATGGGGGTTCGGTGCTCGGAGCGCTAAAGATAAGTGCATACAGTATGTATTATGACTGATCAGGAGGGGAAGGGATGAGGTCAGAATGGGGTTTGTATAATGAATAAATTTAGATAAATAAACAAATAAACATAATTAAATAATACAAATAAAAATAAAATATAAAAATAAAATAAAAAAAAATAAAATAAAAAAATAAAATAAAAATATGTAAATAAATCAAATGAAAATGAGGGTGAGAAAGAGAATGAAGAATATAATATAAGAAGATGTGGAAAGTAAAAATAAAAGAAAGTGAAAAATGAGAAATAAAAACGATGTGTGCTGCTGAATTAAACAGTTGTGCTGGTACAAAATAATAGTGTGACCTGTAAGAAAAAAGGGGTTAATACAATATTTACACTCTCTTGGAGTATTGGAGAGTCTTTGACCTATCTATCCCTGCTATGCGGCTGAAGTTACCTTGTGCCTGGAGATTGGCGGCGGGTGTTAGTTGCACTTCTGTGCGGGAGGCTGTACTCGCGGCTGTGTTCTCCTGCCGCGGCTCCACTCGCCGGGTGAATTCGGCTTTCAGGAGGGTGGACCGGCGTCCCTGTAGGTGGCAAGACTTCTCAAAGCTTCTCCAACGCGTTTCGTGCCTAACAGGCACTTTTTCAAGGATTTTCCTGTTAGGCACAAAACGCATTGGAGCAGCTTTGAGAAGTCTTGCCACCTACACCTACTACAGCGGCACACAGGGACGCCGGTCCACCCTCCTGAAAGCCGAATTCACCCGGCGAGTGGAGCCGCGGCAGCAGAACACAGCCTCGAGTACAGCCTCCCGCACAGAAGTGCAACTAACACCCGCCGCCAATCTCCAGGCTTGGAGATCGCGGCACAAGTTAACTTCAGCCGCACAGCAGGGATAGATAGGTCAAAGACTCTTCAATACTCCAAGAGAGTGTAAACATTGTATTAACCCCTTTTTTTTTACAGGTCACACTATATTTTGTACCTGCACAACTGTTTAATTCAGCAGCACACATCGTTTTTATTTCTTATTAGCTCACATCATTTTTCACTTATTTTTATTTTTACTTTCCACATCTTCTTATATTATATTCTTCATTCTCTTTGTCACCCTCATTTTCATTTTATTTATTTACATATTTTTATTTTATTTTATTTATTTATTTTTAATTTTATTTTTAATTTTATTTATTTTTATATTTTATTTTAATTTTTATTATTTAATTATGTTTATTTGTTTATTTATCTAAATTTATTCATTATACAAACCCCATTCTGACCTCATCCCTTCCCCTCCTGATCAGTCATAATACATACTGTATGCACTTATCTTTAGCGCTCCGAGCACCGAACCCCCATGGCTGGATATTGTTGGAGCTCATCTCTTGCATTACTATTTTGAACTGTTCCCAGTAGCACTAATCCTTTTGCAATAGTTGTCAGAAAAAAGTGCAATAGGAATTTAAGCAATATTAAGAAGCTGAGTTGGGTCATACTCTAGATCAGGCATGTCCAACGTTGGCCCCCCAGATGTTGTGAAACTACGCATCCCAGCATGCTTTGCAATAGTCTTAGCATTCTCTAATAGCACAACTGTGGCAAAGCATGCTGGGGTGTGTAGTTTTACAACATCTGGGGGGCCAACGTTGGACATGCCTGCTCTAGATACTTCTAGGGCTAAAGGACCCCTTCTATGTAAAGGATACCACAAATAATGTACATATTTTAGGCTATTTAATTAGGTGATCTTTAAAGAACTTTAAGCTTCCTGACTTACTGTCAAAGTACATAACATAAGTAAAATATGTACAAAGGGTATGTATCAAAGTTTGGAAAGAGATAAAATGTTCATAAAGTAGCACCCAATCAGATCCTAACTGTAATTTTTCAAACATCACCTGTAAAATATAAATTATAAGATGACTTGTTAGTGCTTAAGCTATGGGGTATTCAATGTTATCGGTCATATGTATTCTATTTTTGGCAAAAAACTCACCTGTGCAGATATAAATTTGTGGTACTTGTGTACTATCACGGCGCTCATCGCATCGCAGACCATAAGGCATGCGATGGTATGCGATGCGATTGGCACCCGATGGTATACAATTTAAAATTGTATACCATTGTATATGGCATACAATGCCATACAATGCAATGCGATATTAAATTGTATAAGCACCCTAATGGGGGCTTACAATGTTAAATGCACCCCCACGCCACCCCCACTATGAACGTGAACCCGAAGCGTGGCGAGCGCAGCGAGCCCGCGAGGGGCGGCGGTACGCATCCTCCGACCTTTTCATACCCCCACTATCCACGTCGGCGTGGAGTTGATTTTATATAGTGTGGCGAGCACAGCGAGCCACCGAGCCCGAAGCGTGACGAGGGGACACGCATTACTTCACAGGTATTACGCGTCCCCTCGTGGGGCTCACTGCGCTCGCCACACTTCGGGCTCGGTGGCTCGCTGCGCTCGCCACACTATATAAAATCAGCTCCACGCCGACGTGGATAGTGGGGGTATGAAAAGGTCGGAGGACACCCCTCGCGGGCTCGCTGCGCTCGCCACGCTTCGGGTTCACGTTCATAGTGGGGGTGGCGTGGGGGAGCATTTAATATTGTAAGCCCCCATTAGGGTGCTTATACAATTTAACATTGTATAGGGGGCTTATACAATTTTAAATCGCATCGCAGTGCATCGGGTGTATGCCATGCAATGCGATTAAAAGTTGTGCGACCAAATATCGTGGGCACCGTGCTAGTACACAAGTACCAAATTTGTTTAAAATGTAATCTGCGTTGCCAAAAACGGATTGTCAAATCCATGGCCGTTTTCTACTATCGGCGGAGGTTTTTGACAATCCACAGACTTTCAGACAGTTGGAAAAACAGACCCCAATCTTGTCGGAAACAGTCAATATTTCCGTCTGTCGGAAATATCATCCGGTATTGAATACCGCCCTATAGCTTTCATAATTGTATCTCCCCTTAATATCACAGCAGTAGAATAAGAGGATAAGACATATCTTTAGAGAATAAGAAATATCCGCTGCAGGAAAGCACCCATCTTTCTACCGTACTGCAGTGGGCACCGCAAAATATATTTTTCTTTTTAGGATTAAAACCATATGAATTTGGTGTATTATTGAAAAGCACAATTCAATTCCAAGTCCATAAGCCCCAAGCTCTAGGTAGGAAGATCAAAGAGTATATTTATTTTAGGTATAAAAAAAAGCTCTAGGTTCTATGACAACCGGTGATTTGGCCAGCAGTAGGGCTTTACTATATACATCATATCCCAATAGCACAGGGAAATAAATTAAAAATAATAAGCATTTTTCAGAAGTGCATACTTTTTTAACATTTTAGGGAAAAAATTGTGTGGGGTATTTCAATTTAATGTTAAGTTGTCACTGCAGGATAATACAGATATATTTGCTTGCACCCTATAGAGCACATGTCTTCAACCTGTGGCCCTCCAGATGTTGTGGAACTACATCTCCCAGCATGCCCTGGGTTTTTTGGCATGCTCTTATAGAAAAAAATGTGGCAATGCATGTTGGAACATGTAGTTTCACAACATCTGGAGGGCCACAGGTTGAAGACCCATGCTATAGAGGTATACCCTTTTGCCAAGTCACAACTGATAGTCCAAGCCTGGCCTTTCAGTTACACTACCAAGACCACACAAAGAGATGAACAGGAAGTGGGGTCATGACAAGCTCCATGCCTATTGCTTTAAGTAGAATATTGGGGGGATCTAGAATAACGTAATGATGATAATGATTAATGACTAATAACTTAATGATGAATAACTTAGATGGCAGTCCCATGCGTAATGACTGCGTGGTTCTGGTCCTTACAGGAGACATGTGCAGTGTGGTTCAGTAACCCTGTGACATTCCATACCAAGTCTACTTTATATAGTTCCTACAGTACATTTATAGTAGCATCTACAGTGTACAGCTGATCTAATGACCTGCAGTACCTGGGAGTACCCAATTCAAAGCGTATTGCCCACCTGTGAGGAATTCACAACACTTTAAAAAGAAATTGTATGTTTCTTTGCTTTTGTTTTTATTTTTCACCCGACAACATGCACTTATCAATGTAAGTTTAATTCTATTAGACTGCCAAGTTAAGCATGTGCATATCTCCTCAGACTAGCCTGGCAGGACTGCAAGCTGCGTGAGCAAGGAGGACAGATCGCTCCCAGCTCACATGGACCAGAAACATGGCAACGGCAGCTAAGAATTGTTTAGCTATCCAGGATGGACGTTACTGATAAATTGTGGAGATAGATGTCTTTATTGTAGCAAATTATAAAATAGACACCTAAGCTTTTCTTTTTATCAATTCACAACAAACTTCCTCTGAGCAAATTATCTGCCTATAACAAAGATCCGCTCCATCCCAAAACAACACAGCAAAGTGCTGCCACATCATTACCGCGACAGTACTCTCTGATCTACGTGTCTTTGTTATCCTTTGGAGCCGTGAAGTGAGAAAGTCGTTTGGATAAGTGATTATTAATAGGTAGACAAAGATTGGCTCACTTGTGGCTTTGGGACACTACAGAATCGGGACTGGCCTCAATATCTGTGGCAAAACCAATAGACCTCTGGCTGCAAGTAATACGGAATTCGAATGTTCCTAACTCGGGAAGAAATGGTGGTGCCGGTAATGTACAGTTGGTTATTTTGTTTGCCTATAGCATTGCATCTTTCAGTTGCAACAGATATGAGCAGGTAAGTACCTTGCAGCCCTCGCAGGCACTGACTCCATAGTGATAACCGGAACTCTTGTCTTGACACACGAAACACGGTTTGTAAATCCTCGGGAGAGGTGGGGGAGAGGGGGGGCTGGGGACAATCTCCTCCGAACTGGTGCTCTGGGTCTCAATTGCTAGAAAAGAAAAAGATAGGGTTATACAAGGGCAATATACACACGATGTCTCAATACTGTATATTGCATCACTTCAGTGCATACCTACTTTTCCACAGTAATCAAACATTTATAAACTATAGCATAGTTGTCAGTACCATTCAAACACACATTTCCATAGTGTAGCTCCGATATGTCAGACAAAACTGATCATGGGCAGAAACTGGATTGATTTTGAATGTAAAACAAAGCTCAGCAAAAATGAGAGCAAGATAATATTTCAGCACTACACCTGTAGGCAGTATTCCCACCAGGTCACAGGGACTTTACCTGGCACCTGGCCCTATCCTGCACCCGGGGTCTGGGGAGAACACTGTGTACTGTAGGTAAATGGGGTATAAGGACGTGATGGCCTGTGTATGGGTAATGGTTATGTGGATATTTTGTACATTGCAAAATTAGTCTCTGTTATTTGTTGCACCAATAGATTCTAGGTTAACTCTGGGGGGTAGCAATAGTTTAACGGGCGCCCATTGTTTTCAACTTTATAAAATAATGAAACAACAAAAGAGCGCTCACAAAAAAAGCCCTCAATAAATGTCTTCTGTGTCCGAATTGAGGGATTCCTTAAAAAAAAAAAAAGCTCTAGGTTCTATGACAACCGATGATTTGGCCAGCAGTAGGGCTTCACTATATACATCATATCCCAATAGCACAGGAAAATAAATGAAAAGTAATTAAAAGCATTTTTCAGAAGTGAATACTTTTTTTAACCTTTTAGGAAAAAAATATTGTGGGGTATTTCAAGTTAATGTGAAGTTCACACTGCAGGATAATACAGATATTTTAGCTTGAACCATATAGAGGTTAGAAGAAAATACCCTTTTGCCAAGTGTAACTGAAAGTCCAAGCCTGGCCTTTCAGTTCCACTGCTAAGACCACACAAAGAAATGAACAGATGGGGGGGGGGGGGGGGGGGGGGGTGGTCATGACAAGCTTCACACCTATTTAACTAGAATATTGGGGGATCTGGAAAAACATAATGATGATAATGATTAATGACTAATAATAATAATGTTTAATGGGCATAGAGAAAAAAGTAGATGGGGGTCCGTGTCTTTTTCCTCTATGCTTGAGTATATCTCGGTCCCCACTAGAAGGAAAACATGGGAGGAAAGAGAGGCAAAAGAAACCTTTATGTGTTCAAAATTACAAATACAATTGTAAGTAAGGTACGCCCATTGTACATGTCTATACGTGTTAAGATCATGTTTGAGGTGGAAGATACCTGTTTGGCGTGATTGATCCACCTAACAAAGATACCTTTACGAATGTAGAAACACTTTTCTTGGTGTAAGTACGGTACAAGAACCAAGTGTAGAGAGACGTATATGAAAGAGTTTTTTAAAACAATCTTCACCATATATTCACGTTTGTTTATTTCTCATATACGTCGTGGACAAACCATTCCGGCATATTTGAAGGAATCCCTCAATTCAGATACAGAACAAATTCATTGAGCAATTTTTTGTGAGCGCTTTTTTTACTTTGTATAACCCCTTTTGTTGTTTCCTTGTTTTGTCTGACGTGTTAGGTGACACGTATTACATTGTGAAGAGTGCAGCTCCAGGTGTGCGCAGAGCAGCTACCTCATCCTTTCTCGTAACTTCGCTTTATAAAATAGTTTTTAAAAAGTTAATTGGCAGTTATTCCTTCGATGCCAATACCCATTTACTAGAGTTAATATTTTATGTCAGACTACATGATGAAATTAAGTTCCAGATAATGAGAACAAAACCATGCAGCACAGCTTAGGGCTGTGTCTCATCATGTCAAACGTTTCTTACTGAAGATTATACCATGGCAACACATGCATCCAAATCCTTGAACTATATTAACACAAACACAAAGCCAAGTATAAAGCACACACAGAAAATGTAATAAATATCTCAACTGAAAATCAAATTACCAGGTCAAGCATTTCTACCCTGTAGTTTGCATTTAAACACGGGACCTTTTTGTTTCTGCATTAGGGTCAACCCGGTTGAAATTCCTTGGTCTTGCAGTGTCAAAGACCTGTGAATGTCGTCCCGGGTTGATGCTTTCTTCCAGAGGGTCAGACTGGAACTGGCAAAAAGACCCTGCATTTAAATGCTGGGTAAAAGCCAGAATGTTCATACTATTCTACTTATATTATACTATTATAATTAATTACATTAGTATTCTTAGTGTTTAATATAATACAAACACTAAACACATTCTACATAATATGGATATGGATAGCTATATGATTTTATGCAGTCACCTGGATGCAATTAATCAGTGAAATTAAGTGCAATTAATCAGTGGAGAATCGTTTCAGCCAATCAGATTAGAGGCTGCTGATTGGCTGAGAGAATTATCTCAGCCAATCAGTGTCCGTGCAGTCATTTCAAAATATACAGCAGCCGCATCCTGCCCTGCCGCCTGGCAAAATGCCGCTACAAGTTCCCGGACACAGCCTCTGCTCGGATGCACCCCGCTACAAACTACCCGCCACCACCAGCTGGTCGGACCCCACTGCCTGCCCTCAACAGCCGCAGTAGTTCCCCGGGATCACATGACGGGTGTCTCTCAAGGGCAAACTGATCCGACTTGTCCTTAGGACAAATCAGCCCAGTGTATGGGGGCCTTAAGGCCCCATCCACTAGTGCAATTTTGTCCCTTTTCATCCAATCCTGAAATTCGGGCCAAGGAATCGGCTGAAAAGGGCCCAAATTTCATATGTTTAACCTCTGATTCTGATCAGACATGCAGTCCCATGCGATCGGGTCCCGGGCGACTCAAGGGGGTTCGGCTGCAACTTTTTCACTTATAGAAGTCAAGTGGGTCTTTAGAGATGCTTTGGGAACACATTTCTTTAGTCCTTATTACAGGGAAGACAACATACTAGGGTCATTTACAGGAGGTAATGGGGTGTATTCAATGCGGCCGGCGAGGGTGTCAAACAATGGGGAAACAACTGAATACACCGTTTCTCCCTTGCTCCAAAAACCTAGCGAGGGGGAATGGCGTGTGGCAGGGGGTCAGTTGAGTACTGACCCTACGAGCTGTGATAGCGAGCAGGCAGCCCTGCTTGTGCTGTCACAGCTCGCAGAAAGCATTGAATACACCCCAAAGTGTGTGTCTGTGTGTGTGTGTGTGGGGGGGGTGTCAAATGACTCTGATGGCTTAGTTGCAAGCAGCGGATTAAAAACTCTACTGTTGTATCACAAATCTCTTCACCTGCGGCATAAGTATATTATTGCAGTAACACTATGTACAAGGATGCAGTAGCCTTGCCATTTACATACACCTTCAAATCAGGCCTTCTGTTTTCAGAGTGTGAACATACTTTAGATAGGGCCCTATGTTTGCCTCATTACAGTCACACCAATAGAGCAATATGAAGCAACCAATGAATTATTAGCTTTCATCTGTGTAATCGGTGAACTGCAGCTTAATGATGTGAGATATTATCTGACTGATTGCCATGTAAGTCAAATTTACCGTGAAATGAAACAAAGAAATTGATGTCATTAATTCACAGTCATTTCTAAGATTTAGCCACAAATATAATCAAAATATCTTTTCCTGTTAAGTTACATGTCAGCTCATTATCTTTTCTGCAATTTTGCAACATCAAAACCCTAATATAAGTCTATTTAAACACACATGTGTTTCTGTATACACTGAAAGAAAGCTAAACTAAATTAAATTAACTAAACAAAACAACAATTCCCAAACAAGACAAGAAAAAATGAAACATCCAGGTGCTTTTAAAGCAAAATATTAATCATAATAATAAAAAAAAAAACAGCTTACAGACTATAAATAATAACCGTATCCCCCCTCAGATCAGAAGGGCAAATGAGGTCAGAAGTTGGGCAAATCCCCAACTCTATTGGGACTGGAATGGAAAGCAGATGGAGGGAGGGGTAAGAAGACAAAGTGAGTATTGTTATGTTAGAGCGTAGAATGGAGCGTGGTTACAAAGAGGAGAGGCGAGGCTCAGGACCAACATCGGCCTCCTTATCAAAAACACTGTTATGACAACAAGAACAAACAGACATTCTAGAGAAAAGGAGAAAATGCATATATGATTCTCCGCAGGATAAGGAAATGTTTAAATGGTGAGAATTGCTCACCTCATAGATGGATAATGTGGCAGACACACTAGTACAGTAGCCTGGACAGACTGTGACATTGCTGTGTGACCTTTCACCCACTGCACTAAATGGCCTTGCACTTGTCAAGTCAGAATAAAATGGGTAAGAAAACACTTGCTGCTGAGGACTTAGCAACACAGGAAAAAGGCATGGGCATCACATATTCTGAGCTCATTGTTACTTACTTCATATGTGAGCAGGTATAACATTTGACAAACTACGTTCAGTATCACATACAGGGGTAGATGTATGAAGCAGTGATAAGGGAGGAGAAGTGATAAAGTGCCTGGTACTTTATCACTTTCTATCCCTTATCACTGCTTCATACATCTCAGTTCTATAACATTTGTTAGTCTACTTCCACAGTACATAATGCAGGCAGCTATTATGTGGACTGAATCTACTGACAGCAGCCAGTCAGATCAATAATTCATAGTGAATTGATGTTTGTATTCTCATTACATTTGCTTTACAACAACATGGTAACTAACTTCCAAAGAGTTTAGGTTCCAATTTAAATGTTTCTGTATTGTAGGCGATAGATTATATATATACAAACTGTCTCCTGAGACTACTGAGTGGTGTGTCTCGCTCTCACCACTAGCACCAGAGGTTTAATGAATTGGAGGATGTACATACCGGGTGCCGGATTACTGCCCGACAGTCGATGTCGGGATACTGACAGTCGGTATCCCGATTGTCGGACCGCCATACCATACTCGAACATACCACGGAGTATGCAAAAACTTGACCACCATTTTTCCTTTTTATTAGTACACATTGTCCCAATTTGTATATGTACAATGGGGATGCAGTTACAATCCCGGCGGTCGGGATCCCGGCGTTCAGAATCCCGACGCCGGAATCCCGACCGCCGAAATGCCGACACATTCTCCCCCCGTGGGTGTCCACGACACCCCTGGAGGGAGAATAAATTAGTGTGCCGAGTGTAGCGAGGCACCGGGCCCGCTGCGTGGCGAGCACAGCGAGCCCGCAAGGGGGGGCGATCCACGTCCCCCCCTTGTCGGCATTTCGGCTGTCGGGATTCCGGCGTCGGGATTCTGAACGCCGGGATCCCGACCGCCGGGATTTAATACTGAATCCGTACAATGTTGGAAAGTGTGATTGTATAGGATACACTAAAATCCAAATAAAGGTAATAAAGATAATTCAGTATTTAAGTAATCAAATATGTGCATTTCACATCTTAACTTTTAAGCCAAACATGAATTAATGAACACAAGTGAGTAGCAATACTAGCAACCACACACTCAATACAGAACATGAAAGCACACACATATACATACAGACACACACAGACACACACACTCACAAGTATAAAATGCAGTCAGTATTAGTACTAACAGTACCTACAATATATTGGAATGTGTATATACTGTATATAATAAAGTGTTAATAGGAGCAGTACATTTTTACTAGAATTTACACACAATGCAGAATGTGCGTGTCACCCACTCCCTCCCCCACTGGATCAAATAAATGTCCTCACATTACCCCAGCCCGACTGTCAGTTGATCCTGAGTCACTACCTAATCTCTCTAAGTCAGTGCTAAAAAAAAAACCCGAAAAAAACAAACACTATATGACAACTGACTCCCTTTAGTACAGTGCATAGGAAGTATTTATAAGTGGCAGGGAGTAACATGGTGTGTACACATAGATAGACATAATACACACTGAAGGTTGTTAGTGACAATACAATGCAGAAACGTTTTCATGCAGTTGATCTGTTTAGATACTCAGCTTCATCAAAATGTTATTTTGTAATTTATCTACTTACAAAGCACAATTGAGACATAATATATATATATATATATATATATATATATATATATATATATATATATATATAGATAGTGATGTGAAGAGGCGGCACTCTTAGGTCTTTGAAGAAATATTTCAGGCGAGGAACACCGTAACTTATATCAAAGTTCCTCGCCTGAAATATTTCTTCAAAGACCTAAGAGTGCCGCCTCTTCACATCACTATCTATCGTCCTCCTGGATTGGAATAATTGAGGAAAGCACCAGGGCAACTACAAGTAATGCTGGCAACACATCAGACCAACTTTCCTCCAACCGTCCAACTAGTTGGTTGGATGGAATAAAAACCTGGTACTGGATATGAGCAAATGTAATTTGTAATTAAGTAATTTGTTTCCCAAATCGGAAAATGGACAACAACTGTCACTCAGACAATGTACTGAAGTTGGACCTATTTGATTTAAACAATATCACTGAATGTTTTTGTCCATTCTCCTGAGCTTGTGAGCAAATTGCTTATTGGCATTTGCCCCCATACAGTACCAGATTTTCAGTCCAACCAACTAGTTGGATGGTTGGAGGAAAGTTGGTCTGATGTGTGGCCAGCATTAGAAGTGAGAAAATACCTGTTTAAACAGATAGTTTCTATACCACCACTTCAGTGTAAATGAATTAAATCTTGTCTACTATGAGAACCATAGCACCTTGGACTGTAAATTAACTCTAATATGAATAATAATATTTCTATTATGCCTACATATTATGCACAGCTTTACAGAGAATATGGGTTTATTTAGTTCAAAGACAGTTAACCTTTCCGTGAGTTATAGTAGGAAACCGTAGATCCCAGAAGAGACCGACGCAAGCATGGGTATAACATACAAACTCCACACAATTGAAAGTATAATCACAACCACACTTTCTGCACAAGAAGGAGAAACAGGATATAGTAAGTAAAGCTGGGTGCACATTACAAGGTATATCTGTAGATTGATCGCTCATCAGATCAGACAGCATGGTCTCCAAACACACTGCTCAATCCATCCTTCAAAAGTAGGTGTGCGTACTTTCATGCGCCTGCCCAGTTAAGCTGTCAATCTCAGTGGGCTCCTGTGCGAGTGTACAGGATGCCGTTCACAGAGGTATCGCTGGTACACACTGGCTAATGTTCTATCGATATGTCAACCTTTCAATTGAACAGATATATCGGCCGGTGTGTGGCTTCAGTCAAGAATGACCAGCCGCAGTAAAAAAGATGTGGTAACCATGCTGGTCGTAATGGTGACCTAATGCTGCGCCTTAGGGCAGAGGCATTAGATCTGAGATGTCAGCAATGAGCCTCCTGCAGCATTATAATAATTTCACAAGTCCTCTACATTGCGCCTTTTAGGCCCACCTGTGAATCACTCTCTTTCACTGGGTGAAAATATGAGCTTATATCACTCACTTTATCGCCCAGTGTGCACACACCCACTGACGGACGATGCACGCTCCCACTCCGCCATCTGTGCATGTGCAGACGAGGAAGCGGATTGTTAATGAGGGCCAGTAGCGGGGATCCTCGTGTGTACGCACCTTATGTGCATCTCATCTCATTAAGACAAATGAAATGCAAGTTCTAAACTGCAGCAACATGCATCCGATGGCTTAAAATAGACAAACAGCATTATACCAACCCCAACTGCATGTCAAAACAATTTAACTCGCAAATATGTATTATTTCATGCTATAAATGCATGTCAGTGTTAGTCAATAGAAGCCTTAGACAAAGTTTTTAAATTGTAAATATACCATCATGCAGCTTTAACTAAGCAGACAGCTTGAGCTTGCTGGCTCCTTCTTATGCTTCTTAGGCATGCGCTTACCAGGCAGAATTATTTCCCAGGGATATAACAAAGCGCTGCTGTACTCCCTGCATTGGACAGCAGCTTGAAAGTCATATTCGTCAAAGAGCGACATTTGTTACTGCCCAGAGAGTAAATGATTGCACAAGGCAGCAGGCAAGCAGTGTAGGTGGCATTAGGAGAGCAGACTACAGTGAGTTGTGAGTGAATAGTGGGCCTAATTCAGACCTGCTGTCTAGGCTGTGTATATTCGCTGCCTAGAGAGCAAGTAAATGCTTCCCTGTAGAACACCCCCCCTTCCCAAGCAGTCATGGACACGCCTGCATTCGCAGTGGTACTCCCAGTATTTCTATTGGCACACCCACCATGCTGGGTGGACCCCTGCATCTATCCTCTACCCGCCCATCCTGTAGCGAACACCCTGGCGAGTTTGCGTTTGCACATGGGCATTCAGGCATGCACAAACCTCCACCATTGACCAAGGCA
The DNA here is from genome assembly GCF_055691185.1 of Crinia signifera. Lineage (NCBI taxonomy): Eukaryota > Metazoa > Chordata > Amphibia > Anura > Myobatrachidae > Crinia > Crinia signifera. Next base: position 132,480,556 of record NC_139222.1, on the reverse strand, counting down.
GCAAATTGGGTGGTCAGGTCTGAATCGCCTCCACTATACTGGCCACAAACAGCAATGAGCTAGATTGTAAAATCTCACAAGGAGGGCTCTCGTCCCCATTTTATTTTCCTCACTTAATTATCATGACTGCATTATATAGACACATCTATGGCCTGATTTCCCATCCAGACTGACTCATTGACCACCAGTTTGTTGGTGAATCTGTAAAATCCACGGTTAGAATTGCCAAAAAGTAGAACTTCCAACGTGTTGGATTTTGCCGATGACCCGAATCAGGTAATTGCACAATTACTGTCAGATGTATAGTACCATTAAGTCTTTACACGTTTTTACATAATTTATTTCATGCACACTTCGTCTGCTTATGTACTTTGAAAGGCACGTCCAAATCCATGCAACGCAATATAGAGAGATATAATAATAATAATAGAAGGAACCAAGCGGAGCAGATGGCCAATGCCTGTACACATCACGCTCTATGGCCAACTGGATCCTGTACATGCCCACAAATAGCGAAAATCATTAACACAAGCCATACACAATGGCAGAAGAAACTACTGTGCGCTTGTGACTAGCATAAGAGAGACAGAATGTGTCTGTTATTCACAAGGCCCAGACAGTAATTAATAAAACATCTTGTACAAGGATAACATATTTCCTCAAACAAGGGTAATATAATGTATCACAGGCAGCCTTATCATACACAAACTCCATCAAGGCAAACCCAGCACTAGCAGGGTTCTAAGGTTGAGCAGTTTCAACTGGCGTTCAGTGAACTTCAAGGAAGTGTCAGATAATTGGCAGAGACAGCACTTCCCTCCATCTAATAGGCCCTGGGAAATCACAGTTGTCCAATGCAATGCTAATTTAATAAATAATTTTTACCCCTTTAAGCTCTGATATTTCTCAACACAAGTCGGACAACTTGACCAAGAACAGCAGGTGAAAGGTGTAATTGTAAAGGTGGATTAACATGGCTTTCTGTTCTGTCACATCACGGTGTGAAGCAGCTGCTTGTTGTTTTATATTTACAATCTGATTGTAAATGATTGGAATGAACGTGGTCAGACTGTAATGCGCATCTTGCAATTGTTCACTGCATTTATGTAACTGTACAGTTGGGATACGAAACATTGCAATCACAAAATATTGCCCTTTGTGACAGATGTCAAGGTATTTCAACTTTTACTAATTTCAGTACATGATGTATATTAGTAGCTCTTTAATAGAAGTTCACTTGTATTTTATGTTAATGATCCTTTAAACATCAATACCTGTACTAAAACCAGTAAATATCTGAAATCATATTTAATTCAATTACACCTCAGGCAATACCAGCAGACATATTATATCTTATTTGTGTAATTACTACCATCTTGGCTGCTAGCTTTGGGCTTTTTTTTGTCTTTTACTGAAAAAAAAAAAAATCTTAGTCACAATGCAAATGGACTAGGATGCACCAGGAGACTGTGCTGATTAATTTGGTATGTGACACATATATTTGTGTGCGAGTCTCTGAATCTGTATTCAACGTAGCAGCTGCAACTGTTTTCCAGGCAAAGTTCCACTGTCAGGGGCACCGACCGGTAAAATGGAAGGGGTGTGACCACCAGGCGGGGTGGGGCCTAAAGGAGGGGGCCATGAAAAAAAGAAATATACGAGAGGGAGATGAGAGAACAGGCTTCCTTCAGCTGCAGCTATCGCTCAGTGAGCAGCGTGTGCTGAGATGGGGAGAAAGGCTGTGGCAGCCTGTCCTCTCTCTGCCCACTGCCCAGATCTCTGCAACAGGGGAGGGGGAAACGGGGCTCAGGCCCCGCCACCAGACCTGGGTAAAAAGTACCCAACTGCCCCCCCTCCCCCCTCGATGCCGCTGTCCGCAATACAAACTCATTTGTACACTTATGTGCCAATGTCACATATCACATTAATCAGCAGTCTCCTGGTGCACCATAGTTACATAAATATCGTTGTTACTAAGGCAATCTTTCAGTGTTGCACATATCAGTGGGAATGTCTCAATGCTGTGAGGCAGCTAGTGTTCCCGCTAGGCTTATTTTACAGGGCGCTGTGCCCTGCCCCTTTTAAAGCCGCCGATTTCCACCCTGCCCGTTTTTGCCCGCTCTGCACCCTGCAGAAGTTAATAGCTGCCGCGCTAGAAGTCTCCTCCCGCTGACAGTGTAAGCTTCTAGCGCGGAAGCGTGTGGAGTGGACACTCCCCCCTCAGCCCTGCAGTCAATACCAGCAGATGCGGGACGTCTCTTACCACAAGGCAGCGCTGCCATTGATTATTTGTATACACAGCGCCCAATGGCCGCCGATCAGTAAGTGGGCGGGGACAGCTGGATCCGCCATGTTACAGTCTATCTCTGAGCAGCTTCTGGCGCACGGTCTCTCCCGGTATATAGCGGCATATGAAGCCAACAGTGCCCTGGCGCCGCAGGTATGACGCGTTACACCCGCTCGCAGTGACCGCCTGTCCCGCCTCATCTGGTTGCCGGGTATGGTGGCTAATAGTATCAAACCCAGCTGCGGTCGGCCGGTCACATGAGAGCAGTATGCCCGCAGCCTTGTATCTGTTTCACTGTCGGCGCCACACAATTATATGGGCGCTCGTCAGCTGTTGATGGGCTACAGATACCATTGTGTCCTGTTGCATACCTCCCAACATGACCCTCTCCAGGAGGGACACATTGCTCTGTTTCTGCACTTCTCCCTCCATTTAAAATTACCATCACCTGTGTTAAAGCAGCTTTCTTATCCTGTGTGAAACAAGTGCTGCCAATCATACATTAAGAGGGAAGTCCAGGGACAGAGCAGTCTGTCCCTCCTGGAGAGGGTCATGTTGGGAGGTATGCTGCTGGGACTTGTAGTTCTCCAGAAGATGACATGTCATAGGTTGACAACTGCTGCTTTTCCATCAGCACATGCCTACTCTTATGGTACAGCTGGCCTTCACTGCAGCTATTGCTGTAGATGCAGGATACCTACCTGATCCCACCATCCTATATAATAAAAGGCAAATTTTGCTTCAATGGGGGGAATTCATGTGTTGTGTGTGCCTGTGGCCACTAGATGGTGCCTGATGGAGCAGTTATATAGTGTTGCTCTGTTCAGGAGTGCACAGCCATAGGTGCTGATATTACTGTTCTGTCATTTTAATGGGATGGGGACTGGCAACTAGTGCTACAATAATAACTATGGCTGGGGGCCAGGGGCAGGGCTCACTGTCCCACCAAAAAGGTGGTTATATAGCATAAATGTGCCGATGGTGTGACGCTCAGGTGTCACAAGGTGGATTATATAGCATAAATGTGCTGATGGTGTGACGCTCCGGTGTCACAAGGTGGTTATACTGTATAACATAAATGTGCTGATGGTGTGACGCTCCGGTGTCACAAGGTGGTTATATAGCATAAATGTGCTAGTGGTATGACGCTCAGGTGTCACAGGATAGATTATATAGCATAAATGTGCTGATGGTGTGACGCTCAGGTGTCACAGGATGGATTATATAGCATAAATGTGCTGATGGTGTGACACTCAGGTGTCACAAGATGGTTATATAGCATAAATGTGGTGATGGTGTGACGCTCAGGTGTCACAAGATGGTTATATAGCATAAATGTGCTGACGGTGTGACGCTCAGGTGTCACAAGATGGTTATATAGCATAAATGTGTTGCTGGTGTGATGCTCAGGTGTCACAAGGTGGTTATATAGCATAAATGTGCCAATGGTGTGACGCTCTCAGGTGTCACAAGGTGGTTATATAGCATAAATGTGCTGATGGTGTGATGCTCCGGTGTCACAAGATGGTTATATAGCATAAATGTGCTGATGGTGTGACACTCAGGTGTCACAAGATGATTATATAGCATAAATGTGGTGATGGTGTGACACTCAGGTGTCACAAGATGGTTATATAGCATAAATGTGGTGATGGTGTGACGCTCCGGTGTCACAAGGTGGTTATATAGCATAAATGTGGTGATGGTGTGAAGCTCCGGTGTCACAAGGTGGTTATATAACATAAATGTGCCGATGGTGTGACGCTCAGGTGTCACAAGATGGATTATATAGCATAAATGTGCTGATGGTGTGACGCTCAGGTGTCACAGGATGGGTTATATAGCATAAATGTGCTAGTGGTATGACGCTCAGGTGTCACAGGATAGATTATATAGCATAAATGTGCTGATGGTGTGACGCTCAGGTGTCACAGGATGGATTATATAGCATAAATGTGCTGATGGTGTGATGCTCCGGTGTCACAAGATGGTTATATAGCATAAATGTGCTGATGGTGTGACACTCAGGGCCTTATTTTGGTTCATTCTTTCTGACAAAATCCTTCTTAGATGGACAAAACCATGTGCACTTCAGGGGGGGCAGATGTAACATGTGCAGAGAGAATTAGATTTGGGTGAGTAATTTTGTTTCTGTGCAGGGAAAATACTGACTGCTTTATTTTTACACTGCAATATAGATCTCACTTTGAAGTAAAACCCCACCCAAATCTAATTCTCTCTGCACATGTTACATCTGCCCCACCTGCAGTGCACATGGTTTTGCCCATCTAAGAAGGATTTTGTCAGAAAGAATGAACCAAAATAAGGCCCTCAGATATCACAAGATGGTTATATAGCATAAATGTGGTGATGGTGTGACGCTCAGGTGTCACAAGATGGTTATATAGCATAAATGTGCTGATGGTGTGACACTCAGATGTCACAAGATGGTTATATAGCATGAATGTGCTGATGGTGTGACACTCAGATGTCACAAGATGGTTATATAGCATAAATCTGCTGATGGTGTGACGCACAGGTGTCACAAGATGGTTATATAGCATAAATGTGCTGATGGTGTGACGCTCAGGTGTCACAGAATGGATTATATAGCATAAATGTGCTGATGGTGTGATGCTCCGGTGTCACAAGATGGTTATATAGCATAAATGTGCTGATGGTGTGACACTCAGGTGTCACAAGATGGTTATATAGCATAAATGTGGTGATGGTGTGACGCTTAGGTGTCACAAGATGGTTATATAGCATAAATGTGCTGACGGTGTGACGCTCAGGTGTCACAAGATGGTTATATAGCATAAATGTGTTGCTGGTGTGATGCTCAGGTGTCACAAGGTGGTTATATAGCATAAATGTGCCAATGGTGTGACGCTCTCAGGTGTCACAAGGTGGATTATATACTGTAGCATAAACGTGCTGATTGTTTGTAGCTCAGGTGTCACCATTTTGACCTTTTAAATTAAAATGTGCCCTCACGATTGAAAAATGTGCCCTTCCCGTGGTCAGCACCCTGCCCTAAAAAATTTCTAGAGTGAACACTAGCAGCCATCATGCTGCCCCACAGAAGTTTGCTGTCAAATATTTACTCTATGTGGTAAGTAGATAATGGTTAAAATACAAATTGCCTTACATAAAAGAGCTACTAATATTATACGCAGGTGTGCTTGGGTGTACTTATTAGTTTGCATACCTTGGAATAATGTAAGATGTTTTACTGTGTACATACATTTGATATATAACAATGTGAAAACTTTTGTCCTATGATGCCATTTTGGGATTTCCAAACTAAATTGTTTCTATATAATCGCAGAAATACAATGTACAATAGCAAAATGTGGATTACAATCTGATCACGTTCATCCCAGTACGCTATAAAACAAGCAGCTGCTTCACACCTAACATTTTTGAGCAATTCTGTTATTCCATGCCAAATCAACACAGGTTTCAGACTTACAGCTTCAGATTGTGATGACATTTGTTATGTAACATTAAATTTGCAAGATTAAAATACACTGGAGGGAATTCAATTGCTTTCAATCAATCAAAATCTTTCCATCTCAACTTACATGTTCAACCTCACTGGCTAATCACTATATATATATATATATATATATATATATATATATATATATATACATACTTCCAAAAAGATTCTGGACAGCAGAGTCCTATGTCTAGTTGTTCTTTGTGGCATATAGAAGCTGGGTGTGGCATATAGAAGCCGGGTGTGCCAAGGAAATGCTCACTCCCGTATGTTTGCTGCTTTTGAGTGGTGTATGTTATTTCACATGGAAACTCATAAACATGGAGTCATTCTTGATATCTTTCACATTCAAAATTCCATAACATATTGCAATCTGTACAGTTTTCCAATAAACGATTGAATAACAAACATTTCATAATCCTTATCTCTGTCAACTATCTCTCTAGCAAATATTGTGGTTTTATTATCAGCAGTATTATTACTACTACACCTACATAGCAATGTCCAATAGAAATGACATAGACAGGCATGGACTGGCAACTCCTGCATTTGCCGTTTAGTAGTAGAGGTCGGGACTACCAAATGGTTGATAGAAGGTGTTCCTCAGCTCCTATAATAATTTCAACACTTTTGGGTTATTGAAACAGTATGCACTGCTATCTACCCAATATACTGTACTGATCTGTAGTGGAATTAATAAAGAATACAGTCCCACCAGCAAGCTGCCCAGTACATGGTGGAATGGCAGATGGATGAAAACGGTTTCAAGCATATGATTGTATGTGCGCTGGTATGGTTTGATGGCTAGGGCTTCAGACTATAAAATACATTTACTGTTTTTATTTTTTTATTATTATTATTATTTATTAACAGTTTCTTATATAGTGCATACATATTCCGCAGCGCTTTACAGAGAATATGTGAACATTCACATCAGTCCCTGCCCCAGTGGAGCTTACAATCTATATTCCCTACCACATGTACATGTGCACACATACATTCTAGGGTTAATTTTGGTGGGAGCCAATTAGCCTATCAATATATGTTTGGATTGTGGGAGGAAACTGGAGTAGCCAGAGGAAACCCACGGAAGTACAGGGAGAATATACAAACTCTGCACAGTTAGAGCCATGGTGGGAATCGAACCCATGACCTGAGAGCTGCGAGGCTACCATTACACCATCCGTACTACTGTAGTAAATGTGTAGTGACAGCTCACCACTGAGATTTAATTCCTTCTTCTATTATACCTGTACTGTTTGTGACCCTTTGTATGCTGCATTAGTAATACCGCTTTCACACTGCCAAAACGTTTAAAGAACCGGTATTTAAAACGGGTATGAGCCTTCACATTGCAGTAGATTACCATTTTAAATACCATTTAATTACCATTCACATCAGTCAACCCGTTTAATCCCCTGAACACGTTTCAAGGCAGAATGCAGGGGACAGCCTATCACAGGTCTGTAATCTGTTGTTTTTACTAAATACCATTTCAGAGCCATTCTCACTGCATAAAAAACGGCTCTGAAATGTGTAGGACGCTTTAAAAACGTGTTGAAATACCGGTTATCTTTAACCGGTAAACCAACTTTGGCGCTTTCCCACTGCAGCCTTAACCGTTTAGAAATGGGGAAAAAAAACGGCAATATATCGTCTAACAATTGCGGTGTGAAAGGGATATAAAAGTTCCTTCTGCTTCCTCTGAAATTCTCTATTCAGTGCTACTGTGCACTAGGACAAAAATATTTAGATTTTTGGGAAAGCAAACCCTTCCATTTTATATATCTATATAGCTCAGTCTCTCATATAAACACACACACAAACATTATATATATACACTAATCCACAGTATCCCAAGAATTCAGCTAACCCAAATAATGGGGTGTACTTGCTCCGGTGACCCTCTTCAGGAGCTAGCCTCTGTATATCCACACCAAGGTATTAAGATGGCACTCTGAAAACTTTTCAGTGATGAAAACGAAAAATGTGTTTATTCACATGCAGTCTACGTTTCAAGGACAGGCTCTCCTTCCTTCTGTTATACAATACAGGTGCCAAATTATAAGCACTTTCAGCATATTAGTTGCAGCAAACACAACAAGTGCACAGCACAAGTTGCAATACAGTCATCTTGTAAAAAGTCCATTGCAGCTACTGACCCCCAGACATAGATGTAGATCACACAGGACTCCACACAGCTGCTGTTCGTAAATGATATGACTCTCCGCCCACTACTCACAGGATGTCATGAATAACACAAATTAAATACAGTAGACTCATTAGCAAACGATGAACAGTAAATGCTTTCAGCATGAACAATAAGGCTTCTTTCTAGTCCAGGCTTCATACAGCATGCTTCCGAGTTAATATTGGGCCCAGACTCTACAGTATTAGTAACTGCTTGTATCTCATAGCAAAGGAAGTACCACTCTGCTACCACGCAGCAGCAGCAGCAACAACAACAACATTTTCCCTCCAGCAAACAGCAGTCTCTGGCTATAAATTAGAGCAATGAGTGCATGACCTCAGGAAGCAGGATGTCATTGGAAGATGACAACATGAATCCAGACATTTGGACAAATTTATTACTTAACTGCCTCCAGGGCAGAGGTTATCTATTTACAAGCCAGATTTTTAAACAGACCTTTAATGAAGAAAAGAAAAATACTAATTTTGAAAACAACATGTGTCTTGTAGATCATTTTTGTTGGGAAATAAACTTATTTTCAGTTTAGTTCATGGCAGTCTGTCAATTATCTCAGAGTAAACAATGAGAAAATATAATTCATAAAAATAAAAAAAATACTATTCTAATGAGTCACGATGCAACTTGAAAGATCGATCCACATTACTTATACCCCTTTCACATCGCACTTTTAAAACGGTAAATTGCCGTTTTTTTTCCCTTTTTAAAACGTTTAAGCCTGCACTGTGAATGCACCACAGCCGATTTACCGTTTAAAGTTAACTGGCATTTCGAACCGTGTAAAAAGCAGAGTCCTACACGGTTCCTTGCCGTTTTTTGTGCAATGTGAATGTGTACAATGTGTCTGAAACGGTATTTCAGGCAAACAACACAAGCTCCCCTTTAAAATGACAGGCAATGTTGACACTCTGGCTTGAAACGTGTTGGGGTTGAAACGGTTTCACTGCTATGTTGAATGAGACCGGTATTTAAAACGGTAATCTGCGGCAATGTTAAGGCTCTGACCCGTTTTAATTACCGTTTTAAAATACCGGTTTTTAAAACGTGTCGGCGATGTGAAAGTGGTATTACTTGGTCATTGTTTACATTGTTTAAGACTGATACATGTCTATCCTTACACGTATGTAAATTATAATATCTGTACCTGTGATATGAGTAATTTTGAATTGTTATGCAATTACACTCTGCAATATCTCAATAAAAATTATATTAAAAAAAAAAATACATGAATATATACAGCTATATACAGCCATGTTCGCAGTTATGACGCTGGCTTTTTTGTCTATTAACCATCTCTAATTAAAATGATTTATATAGTGTGAACATATTCTGTGGCTATGGGCCTTATTCTAGTTCACTCTTTCTGACAAAAGCCTTCTTAGATGGACAAAACCATGTGCACTGCAGGGGGGCAGATGTAAAATGTGCAGAGAAAATTAGATTTGGGTGGGTTATTTTGTTTCTGTGCAGGGTAAATACTGGCTGCTTTATTTTTAGACTGCAATATAGATCTTACTTTGAAGTAAGACCCCAGCCAAACCTAATTCTCTCTGCATGTTACATCTGCCCCACCTGCAGTGCACATGGCTTTGTCCATCTAAGAAGGATTTTGACAGAAAGAATAAACTACAATAACCCCCTATGTACAGAGAATATTACATCATTGACATCAGCCCATGACCCAGGGAGAAATTAAATTGTTTAATGGGCGCCCAGCATTTGCCCCGTCACTTTTAGATGGGTGGTATGCAATAGTTTCAGCACCAATAGTTTTATCGCATTGTATTAGGTTTAGCCTTGCAGAATGACTAAATAAGACTAAACTGCTGCCTGCAACGCAAAAAAGGGACACATTTTCCACATTTCTTCTCACCCACAGAGCCCACTGCTATCGTACTCGAACATCAAAGCAAATGCATTACTGATGGGGGCACCCTCTAATGGCAGATGCCCAAATCACAACTGAATCACCCCCTATATTTTCTACCACACAGATACACATGCACACTCACACCTCGTAGGGTTAATTTTGTTACAAGCAAATTAACCTTCAAGTGTGGAGTTTGGGAGTAAACTGGATTACCCAAAATAAACTGGGATAACATATTAACTCCACACAGATATGGTGAAGCCACATAAACTCACAGACAATGGTTAGGATTAAACTCATGACCTCAACCACTGTTGCATCATGTTGTCCAGTTATAGCCAGAACCAATCAAATACAAATCTGACCATGGGTTTGATTCCCACTATGGCCTTAACTGTACGGAGTTTGTATATTCTCCCCGAGCTTGCTGGGATTCCTCCCACAATCCAAAAATATACTGGTAGGTTAATTGGCTCCCAACAAAAGTGAATCCTAGCATGAAAATATGTGTATATGTGTGGTAGGGAATCTAGATTGTAAGCTCCACTGGGGCAGATGTGAATGGCCAAATATTATCCATAAAGTACTGCTGAGTGCGCTTGCACTACATAAATAACAGGTAACAAACACATAAATAAATGTCACAAAAGTAGTTAGAAATTTTGATCTTATATATTGTGCTGTACAAATACAGTAAAATGCATCTATAAAACCCAGCTGACAGTTCTCCAATGAAACTTAGATCACCCACAGATACTGAGACAATATTTAACCTCTTGATGTGTGTGTCTGCTGCATTGTACATTTGCATGTGACTGTATCTGAGTTACATACAAATATTAACAGTTAAAATAAACTCTGTCTTGCAAACATCATGACTATCAGTCCATACAACTCATGCTAGTCGTGGTAATGATGTAACTGTGTAACCAATAAAAACTGTGGTATTACATCTTTAACTTGAATATCCTGCTCTGGTCATAAATCATAGATACTAGCTCCTTCCTTTACTGATCATCTAGATAAAAGCAGAAGGTGAAAGGACATAAAATGCAGAGATTCCTGTGTTATCTGTGGATGGGAGGGACAGATCCTGCATTACAAAGGGAGGAAGAAGTGGTAACAGGGGTGGGGGGGTGGAGGGCTGAGAATGGGTGAACATGTGGCTCATTTGCACCTTACTACAAATTACATTCTGTGTGCTGACCACTCATCGACAGAGGATGTGTGCACTAAGCTAACCACTAGCAATCCCATCACAAAGTTCACTTGCTAAAACAACAATCAGTCCACATAATCACATATACTATATGTAACCACATTAAAAATAACAATAGAGACATTGCAGCCGGAAACTATATGTAGCATAAAACCAAGGTATGAGGCACAAGATGGTAACACAAGTACCAAGTGAAATTTAAAGGCTGCATTCTCATGAATATTGATTCACAAGATGGCCACCTCCTCTGTGTGAATTAATACTTACCTTCTTCAAGTTGCTCCCCTATATCCTGGAGGAGTTACAGGGGTCAGGTATCATCAACAGTTAGGAGACACAATTTGCGTCATGACTGAACCGCCCCGGCTGCAAAATGCTGGAAATTGTACAAACCTGTTATGCTCTGGAGATTCTTCACATAAGACATGCCTGACCTAGACAATTCCCAGTAGCCATTTATCCTAACCATTCTTGTGCTGTTGTTTTTTAGGGTCATTTTTTTAAGTTGCCAATAGATTCACCTTCTCCTTGTTTCAAATTTCTGCAACACTATGTTATGCCATGAGCCAAGAAGCATTCACACTTATGGCTTTTAAAATATGTGTGTGTGTGTGTGTGTGTGTGTGTGTGTGTGTGTGTGTGTGTGTGTGTGTGTGTGTGCGCGTGTGTATATATATATATATATATACACTTTCAAATGCTTTTCAATAAAGCAGGGACACTCACTAATTTGAAGTCAGCATATTTCATTGTAAATCCTTAAAATATTAGTCGACGTTTCAACCCTCTAAGGGGCCTTTGTCAAGACATCATTATCACAGGCACAGCAAACAGGAGAAGTGATACTGTGCCTGTGATGATGATGTCTTGACAAAGGCTCTAGAGGGTTGAAACGTCGACTAATATTTTAAGGATTTACAATGAAATATGCTGACTTCAAATTGGTGAGTGTCCCTGCTTTATTGAAAAGCATTTGAAAGTGTATATATATATATAATGTACATACATACAGTACATACACACACGTATACATACATCCACTTTTACTGAACAGAGGTGCGGTTATGCAAAGTGTTATTATAATCAAAATTCAATTATATTGTGTGTGAAAAGGTGCAAAATGAAAACGTATTTCCTGTTTAGGTGATCATCTTTGGAGAACAATTCCAAGCAAACAGCCCTCCTCTGACTATTAATAATAGAGAATAGACAAAATAACACACACAGAAATGTTACAAGGAGACTGGCTAGTTAATTTATGGGGATGCGGTCATTTGGTCTACTGCATTATGGTAGAAAGTCATTAGGTCGAATCCATTAGGTCGACATGCTAAAAGGTCGACATGACTCTAGGTCGACATGGGAAAAGGTCGACATGATTCTAGTTCGAAAGGTCATTAGTTCGACAGGTCATTAGTTCGACAAGGTCATTAGTTCGACATTGTCTATGTCGACATTCACAAGGTCGACATGTAGTTTTTCACTGTTTTTTGAGCCAACATGTGCCGACAGGCGGTATTTCATGCCCTACCATCCACTAGGGCGTGGTGGGAGAATAAAATAGTGTGCCGAGCGTAGCGAGGCACCGTGCCCGACGCATAGCGAGCGCAGCGAGCGATGCGAGGGGATGCAGTGCACTTTAAACTGTGTCCATGTCGACTGTGTTGACATTCAGGTAAAAAAACAGTGAAAAACCCCATGTCGACCTTGTGAATGTCGACATAGACAATGTCGAACTAATGACCTTGTCGAACTAATGACCTGTCGAACTAATGACCTTTCGACCTAGAATCATGTCGACCTTTTCCCATGTCGACCTAGAATCATGTCGACCTTTTAGCATGTCGACCTAATGGATTCGACCTAATGACTTTCTACCATAATGCAATAGACCAAATGATCCCAACCCAATTTATGTTACAAGTAGTAAGCATCACAACTTAAAGCCCCATACACAGGGTGCGATCCTACTTATCGATGTGTGCTTAGCAATGTTTTCCATGGTGGCTAGATACACACCATCCCATACACATGTAGCGATGTGTGTATGGGTGATCTGTGCTAACTCAGTGTTCTTTATGCACATGCAGGTGATCTATCTAGATCTTAACTGCATGTGCTAAAGATATGAGCGGGCGTTGGCAATGTGCGGGACCGCGTATCACTATCGATATGGGTTATACACACAGGGCGATGTGTACTTAATTTCTAAGCGACCACTTAGAAACGAAACCCCGTGCTGAGCAAGCTGCCTACGCACAGAAGACTCAGCATGCATCGCTTCACACATGCGCTGCACCTGCGATGTGTGCTCAGCCATCTGTGCTGGGCAGTGTTTTGCCAATGCTTATAGGCAAAACACTGTGAACTAAGCAGGACAGAAAGACCTATCTCTGCGGGTGATGGCAGTGCACAGGACCGCACATTGCCATCGCTATAGAGCGTACACCCGGAGCGATCCGTGCTTCATTTCTAAGCAATCTAGTCAGTCAAATAGGGCTGAAAATCGACCTGTGTGCATGTCCCTTTACACACAATGGACAGCTATTGTGGAACCATATATATCACCATTTTTTGACAAGGAATGCTTTGAGAACTCTAGTCTGATCTAAATCATAACATGAAACACTGAAGTCAACCATAAAAATCAAAATGTCAACATAACTTTACACTGAATAGAAAATACACATTTTAGTTTTATGTATAATATTAAGGACAGAAACGAAAATAAAGGGTCTATCAGTTACATTGAAACAACCGTATCTTGGCAAATAATTTGCCATTGTGACAATGACCTCACTTTTAAATACTAACCTAGAGTACTGACTAAGTACAGGGGCCTACACATGTAGCAATTCCTGGCATTTTCTAAGCGATCTCACCAGGGGCCAGATTCTCTAAGCTTCACAAGTGATAAAATGGAGAGTGATAAACAGCCAGCCAATCAGCTCCTACCTGTCATGTTACAGACTGTGTTTGAAAAATGTCAGACAGGAGCTGATTGGCTGGCTGTTTATCACTGTCCATTTTATCACTTTTGAAGTTTAGAGAATCTGGCCCCAGATTTCTTAAAAATGCCCCTACATCCCTCCATGTGTGGGGGCATAGCGATAGCGATGCGCGGCTCCGCGTGTCGCTATCTCCCTCCCTGGCAATTAATATCCAGCGTACTTGATAAAGCTATAATCCCCAGGGTCAGGACCAGTGTTCTCACCAGAGAACATTAGCACTGACAGATCGCACAGCGGCACATCGCTGTGCAGCACTGTGTGCTGAGCGATCTCCCCATGTTTAGGCCCTTTCAGATTTGTACAGTGTAAAAATTGTTACCACTAGTTTCTATTGTCATGTATTGATAGGTTATTTAAAGTGTACAACTACATTAGGACACAATCCATAATGAAGGGTTGTTTCAACCCGTTATTACAGACAGAAACTGTGGTGCGCACAGAGATCCGATTTTACTAATGCCACCATGCACTAACAGCATCAGAGTATGCACCTATGCACCTAAGTCATACCAATTAATATGTATCAATGTAAAAAAAAATAATGAACACTGTATGAAAGAATCCATTATTGTTATCATCATCATCATCATCATCATCATCATCATCATACTGCAGACTTCAAGTAGTCACTGCACAAACATTTGAAAATGCTAAAAATTTCAACCCCCCTCCCCAAATAAATCTACACCAGCGACTTGACTGTTATAGTATAAGTCACTCATTCATCCTCCAACCCATTTATATGGAAAATGTCAGTATGTCAGTTCGCAGAATACATTGAACATTCCATTCATGCTTTCATACCATGTGCATGCACAGCATAGTTGCCTACCCTCCTGCATTCTGCAGGAGACTCCCTGAAATTGAAGCAATCTCCCTCTCTCCCTCATTAGTCTAGAAATCTCCCTCATTTCACCTAGACCACATTACACTGTTACATTTTTGGGGAAAAAAAAGAAAGAGAGATAGATACCGTTACATTGAATCATCAGCACCATTTCCCAGCACTTTACCAAGTATAGTAGCTCTTACTAACTGCTTTGGGGCTCATCTAAATTTGGATATAAGTCATTTTAAATTACACACCCACGCTTCTAGGTGCCACATTCACAATATATTTTCACAATCTCTCCATATATGGAACTAGACACGCCCTTTAGGGTGGAGCTTGACACGCCCCCTCAATGGGGCACTTTGCAAAATTCTATTACCAAGTATAATCTCCCTGAAACTAGTTTTCAAAAGTAGGCAAGTATGATGCACAGTTCATGTCAAACAAAACATATGTAATTTGCATACAAGGTTTTTAAATCAGACAGTTGTGAGAACATTTTATTATTTTTCAAAAACTGATAAAAAGCATGAATGAGGCCTACACATGTAGCGATTTAGGGGCATTTTCTAAGCAATCTCACTAGATCACTTAGAAAATGCACCTACATTGCTACGTGTGTAGGGGCCATAGTTATAGCGATGCGCGGCCCCGGGGATTAATATCCAGCATACTGGATATTAATAGGTCCGGGCCTGTGTTCTCACCAGAAAACACTGGCCCTGACAGATCGCTCAGCACACAGCGCTGACACAGCGCTGTGTACTGAGCATTCTAGCCTCTAGCGGCCGGACCTGCTGCTGTGTTATCACCTTCCACTTTATCACTTTACTAGTCTTAATACATCTTCCCCAATGTGTTAAATCCTGGGTCATAAACAGGACTATTGAGTAAAATTAGTATTAATCACACTCAAACAATTGTAGATTCTGAAATATTTGGGATATCAGATTTTCAGGAGACTCAAGACGTGATTCAAAACTTATCGCTCATCCGCAAAGTTGCAGATGATTGTAAATAGTAAGCCACCCAGACACAATGAAAACACGCCCTATGCAAATCTTCTTGGAAATTGCGGTAATGTTGCTTTCCAGTATCCTGACACACATCCTTATGCAATTCATGAACCATCAATTTAATTTCCAGTCTGTGCAAATGTGAATAAGTGTGAGCCTTCCACAACACTGTGACAGAGACAGCTGATCGATCGTCAGAGACCTCCTTTAAAACGCCTGGGCACGCCTGTTTTTTCTGACACTCCCAGAAAGTGGCATGTTTCCACCCACAAACGCTACCATCCCGTCAGTCAAATTACGCGGGGGCTGCCAATATATCCTTTAGCTATGATCCGCACATATACCCGGTCATTTGATGAATGGATTGCCAATTCACACATCAGCAATAAACTCTGAATCAGGCCCTCAATCTGTATAGAAATCTGTTAATGGCCATAAGCAATGCATTGAAGGTCTTGGGGGGGGGGAGCAGCCGGTGGCAGCTTGCTGAGATTTTGAGATTGGAATTGAAATGCAGTGGAAACAGCCTGCAGGAACTAACTTGCACCCAATTGAATTAACTCATTATTACTATAGAACACATTTTGAACAATACAGTAAATGCTTCTGTCAGTCGAGGTTTAAAGTCCAAAGGCATATGACCTTTCAGAATGTATAATTGCGCTTGCTTCTGGTTTATAATTTGCCATTTCTCTGACTCTCACACCTTTAAAGTCTCAAATTTCCCTTTCATTTACTAGCTAAAGCTGCAGGTTCATTGTGGTGCAGCAAATGCTGAAGACATTTCTTTTTAGCTCATGGAACATAAGCACACATAAAAACTACACTTTCCAGGAATGCAAACACCATTGTTAACCACATGCCCCATTCTAAACACCCACCCAGAGACAAGTGTACAGATTGAGTCGGGGGAGGTGTTACTGAGCCCAGAGTATTCTTTCTGATCTCCAAGCCCTAGTGTATACAGACAGTGGGGGTTCCAAATAAATACTAGTGTTTATGTAGTGGTGGGAGCCCTGCCCCTCCTCCTCAGGCCAGCAGATAAGAAGCAAGATACTGTAGATGCAAGTCACTTGTTTAATCTCTGCCTCTGCCTGCCACCCTGTAAGGTACAGCTTAACATAGATAGCACAAGGCACTCCCCCTCACAACAAACACATAGCCCCGAACAGGCTATTAACTGCTCCAATCTGGCTGATATACAATACAATTTCCTGTGGCTACAACTGAATACCCCCCACACCCTTATTGAAAAAAAAAAAAATACTGATACTGGTATAGCTGGCAGAAAGACTGTACGGTGCATAAAAACATGATCACTAAAATAATTAGAATGCACTTTTACAAATTGAAAGATCACTTCCCCAAGGCTGATAAGATATTCAATGAAAATGTAGACTATGAGTTGCTTAAAAACTCCCACTTCATCCTGTCAAAAGGTCACATCACACATGAGCCCACGAATAGTAGATAATACCATTTAATTATATCAACAAATGAGGTCTTGGGTAGCAAACGGGTTAAGTTGGCTGCCACAAAATAAGCTCATCTCCCAAATAGGATTAAAGGAGAAAAATATCTTCACTTCTCTTCAGAGCTGAGTGATACTTATTGCAGTGAATTTTATCCTGGTGCACGAATGAAAGAGAATGGATACACAGATACAAGAGACAGAATTGTCTGATCACTTACAGGACTGGAAACCTGTATAGTGAAGCTGAGAATGTCTTATTTCTATCTAGCATAATGGCTCTATTGTAGAGTGCCACCAAGAAAAGTGCTCGATTACACTAGGCTGGAGACACTCTTACAATGGCGGTTAAAGAAAAAAAAAAAACAAGGCAAAAACCTGAATGAGTGTTTACATCCAGCCAAATAATCAAAAGGTCTCCCGCCCCCCCCAAAAAAAAGCATATCGTTTTTACAATTTACTACAGACTTTAAATAGTAGTTCTTATTGCCAAAATATAGAAAACGCAGACC
Organism: Crinia signifera; assembly: GCF_055691185.1. Classification (NCBI taxonomy): domain Eukaryota; kingdom Metazoa; phylum Chordata; class Amphibia; order Anura; family Myobatrachidae; genus Crinia; species Crinia signifera. The sequence goes on along the minus strand of NC_139222.1, from coordinate 132,462,624 downwards.
ACAGTACAATAGACTGTATTGCATCAAAATTTTATACTTCCTATTTAGCATACTGCAAAAAGATAGTAACTAGCTCCATAGCAGGATAACTACATGCACAGTAACCAAATGAGTAACCACTATTTTAATTACAATTTACCAAAATAAAGAAAATGTCATTTTGAAGGTGATCTATATCAATGAAAAAAAGTTGAAAACGTTAAATATTATAACCAAAATGGGTGAAGGTAAAATGGTATATTTTCCTTATATACAGAGAATAACTGCAGGCAGAAATTGACTTCCCAATGGCCTGTTTTAGGAAACATTACAATTAAAAACAACTGCTGAACCTTTGCAATAACTACACTACAATAGCATTGCACCCATGTGGTATCAAGAGGTGCATGTGGGTATTACTCATTAGGTGGAAACTGCACATGTGACACAATAAGCCCCTATGGCCACTGCAACAGCCTTCGCCCCACACTTTGCTGTCTTGTAATACTATACAAATGGAAACCCTCTTTTTACACCTACGTACAATGGTTGGAATGGCTCCAGTGCTGGTTCCGGATTGGAGTCCCGAAAGGATGAATTGTCCCAATTCCTTTATCCGGCATTAAGCAGGCCCTGTTCTGTGAGTAGAAATCCATCATGTGATAGTGCGTGGGGCTATTACCCAAACCTGGCACATCCACATTTTCATACATCCTAAATACAGCCACTGGCAAACCATAAATGAATAATAAAAAAAAAAAATAAAAAAAATGAAAAATTGTTTTGTAGAAAAAATATATCTAAAAAATATTGATATAATTTGTAGGATTAGAAGGATTTAGGGAAAATCGCTGACAAGAATGGTATAAGATTTTTCAAACCAAAAGGAAGGGATGGGTTGAGCTTCTGCAGACAGATCCAGAAGTGTTATCTGATGGGAGATTCTTTCAACTCTCTGCATGGATTCCATCAAATGACTAGAGAGGGGGAGGGAAGTAGTGCAAAGTTTAAAACTAAAGCCCCTTCAGATGGATGTATTGTGGCCTGTGTACAACCTTCTCCTGCAACCTTCGGTTTCTAAACCTTACGAATTCCCTTTGCCATGCTGTGAACCAGCAGTGTCCCCTTGGTACAAGTGATTCTAACAGTTTTGTCTCTCCTGCTTGATGGCATGGAATCCTCGGAAATTCTTAAAGATCAGGGAATCTACTCCATTAGGATAAAATGGGGGGGTGGGTCAATTAGGGAGAGTGGTTGGGGATTAAAAGGGTTGCCTGGCATTGTCAGCTAGTGTCTATTAAAAATAGAAAGTCTTAAATGGAGAAAATCTGTTTAGAGCAAAGGGGTATCCACATAATCTGTACAAAGCAGAAACCTTGAACACAGCTATTTCGTAACGGTTTGGGGATAACCAGTTTTGAAAGAGGTCTTAAGTCTTCAGACACAGGGTACATATAGACACTCAGGAATCCTCTTGTGATGCCATGACAGACCAGTAGTATAGCCCTTATTTAACGTATGGCAGCCTTGGAGGAAAGGAAATCCTTACCATGCACAGTCATGTATGCAAATAAAGCCCCAGTATCCAGGATTAAATTGTAGGTCAAATGCAATCGGATATCTTAGCACAGAATCCAGCAAGCGGTTTAAACTGTAATTGCTTCACCCCCCACAATGGAGGTTTGTGTCCAGTTGTAACAACTATGTATGATACAGAATGGAGGATACTTGATCTCACGAGAACCAGGTCCTGTAGTGTGGGAGATCCCTCAATAATGAAGTCAGATCTGATGGTGTATTCTGAATACAGAACAAGGGATCCTGGAATTCTTTTGACAATGTAGATAACATGAAAAAGATGTTCCCTTGTATTTTGTGAGCTAACTGGCTCAGTCGATATTGTGGTGGATCCTGTAGTAAAGGGGATTCCTGTCCCTCTCACAGCGGATTCTTGTGTCACAAATGCACACTGCTCAATACTGCAGACTTCACTGCTGTGTCTCCTCTCTTCTCCTCCCCCCTCCTCTTTCCATTCTGATGGACTGAAGGCAGCTGATCCCAGGAAGTCAACACCCCCAGCCCCCTCTCCTCACTCTTAACCTATTCCCTGCCAGGAACATCACACTGCATAGTTATAACAAAGGCTGTACATCCCATATTCCCTACCTCATGCCTATTATTTAGGTGCAGCTATGAGCTAAATACCTTTCTATCACTGCCCCCTTCATTTCCCTAATATCATGCATATGACCTTTCTCTGAACCTCTATCCTCACCTCCAAATGACCCAACCAGCTCCTTCTTCCAGCTAATGATGTCACAGGCTCCCCCCTACTTGCATATTTTCAAATGGCCTGACCACTCCTTCTATGACCCCCTACACTCTTCCATAGTAGGATATTGGTCTGGGTCTGGGATACATCACATTACTAGCCCTGTTAATTATAATCCTACAACCCACAGACATAAACACACAAGTTTGCAGAGAGATACTACATATGCAATAAGTAAATATACAAATTGTAAGTTTACAAGGCAAGTTCTTACATGTACTCATAAATTTGTTCTGAAAAAAAAATGTTATACATTTTTTTTACAGCTCTCAAAAATGAAACAAGTTCATACCATCTGCATGGTACTATTTTAAAGCTATTGAAATTGTTTCACTTTGATGGAAAATAATTTAATAATTTAATATACAAGACGAAAATAAACTCTGACAAACTGGGTACCATGTTTATAGATTTAGAAAATAAACTCTAACAATAGAATCTCACACCTAGGGGGGCAATCCAATTAGGTGCGAACAGTTTTTTGCAGCCAATGTGCATAAATTGTAAAACACACCCTGCCTATTTCAGAGTAAATTTAAATTTTTCCCGAGGGTGTAAAACATGTAGGGAATATCATTATTTTTAAAGTTAAAAATGCCATAGTGTTATAGAAGATCTACACATTCCAAATATTATAGATGATTATTAGGTCCTTCCAATATGTTCGACATGCATTAGCTTGGCATTGGAATTGATAAGGTGTAAAGTTAATTGCTCTTTCTTGCTTTGCTCCTAACAAAAACAGGTCCATCATGTCTTCATTGTAGTGCTAGTATTGATGTGTTTGCATGTTTACAGATGTGGGGGCTAGGCTCTTTCATTTATTAAAAGTGCCCATACACAGTGCGAGGGTGCTGTGCGATGCGATGCGTGCTCCCACGGGCATCCCATTGCACAGCACATAAAGTCTGTGCCACCCTTGCTTTTTTAACTAGGTCCCGATCACATCGCATCGCATGCAATGCGATCTAGTTCAACCCACATGGGAATATTGTACTGTGCATGGACACCTTAAATGTGCACCATGTTGCTCTACAGGCAGGGCAGATGTAAAATATGCAGAAATTTGGATTTGGAGTGGTTTCCCATACCCAAATAACTTTATGTCTCCATACAAATGCAGACAGAAAATGATTTAGCTTTTTTTGCATCCTAAGACATTGGCCATCGGAGTAAAGGTCCATACACACTGGGCAACTGAGCGGCTTTCCCCCTGCCCGGCGCCGACGGAGGGGGGAGGACGGCGTTGCATAGCGCAGAGCTATGCAAAGCCATCCTCAACGCCGCTCATCTGCTGGTATAACAAGCAGATGAGCGGCATTCCCCGCAATGATACAGAAGTGCGCAGCAGCTCACACCGCTCATCGCCAGGCCATACACACTTGGCGGCTTTGAGCTGAAAGCCGCTCAAACAGGCTGTTTTGAGCGCCTTTCAGCTCAAAGTCACCCAGTGTGTATGGGTTTCAAGTCCCAGTTGCCACCACTGTCTCAAATGACTGCAGATCTTTCAACAATAAAAAGGTATACAAATCATCCAGGTTGTGTACATTTCTGAATCAGGACCTTATGGCATAATTATCAACACTTTAATGTTGGAGTATATAAGCACGTCAAATTAAGCAGACCTTGGACAACTACAATCCCTATGCCTTACTTTTCAAATTTTGTTCATTAAACACATTTTGGTACTTATTTTCTAGCACGGCGCCTGCGATCAAGATTGATCAAGATTGTATCCATCGGGTCCCAAAAAATCACATTGATCGCATCGCATGCAACCAAATCGCATGCAATGCGATCGACGCGATTTTTACATTGGAATCAATGTGAAATGGTCCCTGAGACCCAATTTTACATTGGCCCCAATATTAAATGGCCCCCAGATCCCAATTTTTATTGTTTCCTAACTCTGATGGGTCAAATGCCCCCCCATTGTTAACGCGACCCCACGATAAATGGCAACCCGAAGCGTGGCGAGCGCAGCGAGCCCGCGAGGGGCGTCGGTACACGTCCACCGACCTTTTCATACCCCCACTATCCACGTCGGCGTGGAGTTGATTTTATATAGTGTGGCAAGCGCAGCGAGCCACCGAGCCCGAAGCGTGGCGAGAGCACGCGAATTACTTCACAGATATTACGCGTCCGCTCGCCACGCTTCGGGCTCGGTGGCTCACTGCACTCGCCACACTATATAAAATCAACTCTACGCCGACGTGGATAGTGGGGGTATGAAAAGGTCGGAGGACACGTACCGCCGCCCCTCGCGGGCTCACTGCGCTCGCCACGCTTCGGGTTGGCGTTCATCGTGGGGTGGCGTTAACAATGGGGGGGGGCATTTGTCATATCATACACCCATAAGGGTGGCTATACAATGAAAAATCGGGTCCATTGTTTTTTGTTTGCTATGTACGGCGCTGCGGACACTTTGAGGCGCCTTATAAATAAACGTACTACTACTACTACTACTATTGGCCCATTTAACATTGTTCCCTATGTAAAATCGCGTCCATCGCATCGGTCGCTTAAGGCATGCGATGGACGCGATTTTTTAATTGTCAGGGAAAACGCTAAAAATAGCCCTGAAATCGTGTCGGCCGCGTCCATCGCATACCTTAAGTTAAGGTATGCGATCACCTGCGACGGGCGCCGTGCTAGGAAATAAGTACCCACATTTTTGTATTAAAAATATTTAGTACATTAGAAATCCCAGAAAGTAAGGTACCAAAAAATGTCAAGGGACAAATCTTTTAACTGGAGGAATGCCCCTTCAAGTGAAGCTCAGCTGGAAAATCTTGTATGGCAACTGTAATGTGCATTTGGATGTCCTCGAAATGTGAGGGATTAGGGTTAGGTGTTTAAAAGCTGCTCAGATGAGCACCAGGACATGGAAGAAGATGCTGGAGACTTTGCTGACACTGGGAACAAGTAAGATACGACTAGCCCAACATGGACGTTTGGTCAACATTCTCTTATGTCGACTTGACATAGACATGAATGTTGACATGGTCACTGTTTATACACTAAGGCAGAGGTGGGCAACAGGCAGCCCGCGGGCCGCATCACTTAGGTCTGGCCCGCCGCACTGACCTATATTACTATGACAAGCGGCCCGATTATAGCCGCTTGTCAGCGCCAGGACAGACATAACATAAGCTTTGCATTATGATTACGTTTTTACTGCTGCTGCCGCCGTTAATGCCTGTCTGTGCCTGCCACGCACAGCATTACTGGGAGCATGGGAGGGGACACGATGATGCGGCAGCCACCTCCCCACCATTGGATGGTGCGGCCGCGTTACCGCGTCCTCTACCACGCTCCCAGAAATGCTGTGAGCGGCAGGCACAGACGGGCATTAACGGCGGCGGCAGCAGTAAAAAAGTAATCATAATGCAAAGCTTATGTTATGTCTGTCCTGGCGCTGACAAGCGGCTATAGTCAGGCCGCATGTCATGTTTACGGTGGCGGCGGCAGCTGTAATAAATTGTCACCGTGTCCCGGCTCCCTGAAATTCTGTGCAGGGCGGGAACAGTAGGGTTTTGGTGGGCAAATCTTTGAGGCAGCAAAACGGCTGCTACGCAGTAACGCAGCTCTCTCCTGGCTTCCCCCTCTCAAGGAACACCACACCGCACCGCACAGAGAATCAATAGTAAAGAAAATCAAAGTAAGGAACAGGCAATTATTTTATGTGCATTATTTTATGTGCATTAGTTAATTTTAAGAACCTTTAGTAAATTTACCCCTAAGCACATCCACTTTCCAACAGTGTCGATTGTCTCATGACGAACTGACATATCAAACACTCTAAAACAGGTTTGATGTTTCTTCAGAATTAAGTTTATAAAGGTGAAATGTCGAAAGTGGGGTACATTTAACAAAAAATTGCCATTGACCATTCGTTCAAAATTGGACAAAACCATGCTGCACTGTAGGTGGCGCAGATGTAACATGTGCAGAGAGAGTTACAGTTGGGGGAGTTATTTTGTTTCTGCACAAGGAAAATTCTGGCTGCTGTATTCTTACACTGCAATTTAGATTTCAGTTTGAACACACCTCACCCAAATCTAACTCTCTGCACATGTTACATCTGCCCCATCTGCAGTGCACATGGATGGTTTTGCCCATTTGCTAAAAAATGTGCTTTGAGATCAGGTCTGAATAGCCCCCTATATCACTAGCGAACCACGCTCCCGTGGGTCTTTAGTGACATACTCATAATCTGAAGATACGACCAATGACATCATACTACTGGATGCAGCCACATGAGATCTTTTGCAGTGTGTATGGGCTCCTGCAGGGGTGCCCAAACGGGTCCTCCACCAACGGTCCACTTCATTACTAACTGTCACATTTTCAAACATGCTGATTTATTCCTACTATAGATCCACAGGTTCCCTTTAAAACATGAACTGTTGGTAGACCTTGAAGACGAATTCGGTATGGAATCCCACCGGTCGGAATAACGGTGGTCGGAATCCCGGCGTTCAAAATCCAGACGCCGGAATCCCGACCGCCGAAATCCCGACAAGGGGGGGACGTGGATCGCCACGCAGCGGGCCTGGTGCCTCGCTATGCTCGGCACGCTAATCTCCCACCCACGGAGGGAGAAAGTTTCGGGATTTCGGCGATCGGGATTCCGGCGTCAGGATTTTGACTGCCGGGATTCCGACCGCCGGGAAATTGGCAGCATCCCTTGACCACCCCTGTTTGGCCACCCCTGTACTACTGTATATCGGATGTCCAGGAGTTCAAGGGAAAGCCTACACAGCATTTTATTGTTTGCATCTAATGTGTAGCTAGCATAGAAGATCAGGTTACGCAATAATAAAGCTATGTTAGCATTTGGTTTTTAACTGTACTTATATTTGTAAAATATTATGCTTCTGCTTATTAAAATATGTACTTAAAATACATGCATGCATCAAAAATTTAATCATATTGGAAGTTATGTTACCAGGTGTCAAAACATCACAAAAGGATCAGATCAGAAGTACAAAGGGGCCAGAGTAAAGGTGTGTACACACGGAGCGATTTTTGCTAGAGAGCGACTTTGACCAAGTGATTTTGACTACGTTTTTTCTAGATACAACAGCGATTTTGACTAAATGCACCAGCGATTTTGACTAAGTGATTTTGTTTATGGGCGATTTTGTCTATACTAGAATTAACATATTGGGTTGGTATTTAATTGCAGATCGCCTAATGAATATCTCCCTCAGCAGTGAATAGCAGCGATTTTGACTAGACAGCCAGCGATCTAGTCAAAATATACTTGCCTGGCAACTCTTTTTTCACTAAGCGATATTATAGGGCGATTTGTCTAACCTTGACAGCCATCTTTACTAACCTTCTAAGCAATTTTGACCATGTAGTCAAAATCGCTTATAAGGATCGCTCCATGTGTACACCCCTTTAATCTCCCCGACTTAAACTGGAATGATTCTGATTTTACTCCATTCACAGTTGTGGTGTAGGTAGACTCACTGGTTCAGAGACTCACCATTCAGATAAAATGACAACACACTGAAGAGGAAACATCCCATGGTGGCCATATGTAAACACCTTCACAATGCATAGTATGATACCCTATAGTATATACAGACTACAATTACAGCAAAGACTGCTCAAGGTTCTTGTTTATCAAGAAAAATGTGGGTGGGTTATTTCTTAGAAAGGTCTTGGGGAAGGTTATAAAGTAAGGGACAATGGGTGGGGGGTATATGCACATGAAAGTTTCTTTTATAGCTCCTATAGAATTAGCAGGCTTTAGATCCCAGAATAGGGCAGCAGGGAAGCTGGGCAATAAAAAAAGGAGGGGTGGGGGATCTCTCCCAAGATTTATTGCCCAAGCTGAAATGAGACTTTTGGCAACTCCTCCTGGACACAGATGGCATGGCGACAATGGGTTAAATGTTAGCGACTCAAGACATTCTAACCCAACAATATTATTATTACAAAGTGCGCATTTCTATATTTCTTTTTATTAGTGATCAATTAATGCTTTGCTAATAATCCTTTAAAATAACAAAATGCAGTAAACTTCAACATCTACAACATGTAAAGTAGACTAACTGTGTGTATAAAGTTTTATCCTAACATGATGCAAATCCTCACAAATATAAGTAAAATAGTTTAGTGAGGGGCAAAATAAATCCACCATCAGTGTGATTTATTTTTATTATTTATTAACAGTTTAATATAGTGCAGCATGTTCCGTTGCACTTTACAATAGGAGACAGTGATACAACAAACTGGGTATTTACATACAGTCAAGGTATGAGGGGCCTGCTCGCAAGCTTACAATCTATAGGGAAATAGGCATTGATACACAAGGATAGATATTATTTATTGCATAAAGTCCACCAGAATGCAAAGGTTCCTGGTGTGCTGTATAATACAGTGACCCAGCTTGGCCAGGGGTCAGGAGGATGGAAAATGTTGAAAAAGAAAGAGGATATGTGTGGCCTGTACAGTGGGGATATGATTGGATAGGAATGGTAAGTGGCTGGTTCTGGAATTTGATAAGCTTGCCTGAAGAGGTGAGTTTTCAGGGAACGCTTGTAGGTTTGGAGACTGGAGGAGAGTCTTATTGTGCGTGGGAGAGCATTTCACATAGTGGGTTATGTTTTCTCCTTGTGTTTGTGTGGGTTTCTGGTTATCCTCCCCAAAGTCCCCCCAAAAAGCCATAACCAGCTACCGCCTGGACCTGCATCACCTCTCGTACTCACCGAGACTGGCACTCCGGCTGCTGGCTCCCCTGCCACCTCCTAGCCGCGGCTCTCTGGTCAGCCTGCAGGTGGCAGCTCTCCAGCAGTTCCGGCGATCCCCGTTGCCGCCTCCTGGAATAGGGCATTTACGCTCAGAGGGGCAATATTAATAACCTCTCTTAAGAGGTGTCAGCCAATCCCTGCAGGGGGATATAAGTCAGGTGGGCCTGACCATTCTTGCTGATGCTTCGTCGAGCATTCCTGGACAAGAGCTGCAGCATACAGCTTCAAGAGGTGTTCTGTTCCCTGTTTGCTCCTGGTTCCCTACTTCATTCCGCAGTACTCCAACGCTGGCTCCAGTGCTTGAACATTCCGGATTCCAGTTTCCTCCTGTTCAGTGACGTCTGTCTCCTACAGTGTCTTTGTCGTCTTTGCTATTTCTTCAGTTATCCTTAGTTTCCGTTACAAGCCGAGTGGGCCATCCTAAGTTGCCGGTGAGGATATTTATTCAGTTATCCTCTGTTTCCGTTACAAGCCGAGTGTGTCATCCTAAGTTAATCTCCGCCTGGTACCTGACCTTCAGTGGCCGTCTCCTACCATCTACAACCGTCCGGGGTCTCAGGGAGACTTTCCTCGGAGGGTGACTACCTGCTGGGCAGATGCAGCGGAGTCCAAATTCCCTTGCAGGGATTCCTGGTGAAAACTGCTGTCCAGTTAGACTCCGCGCCCCCGCTAAGGAGTACCGCCAACTTCCCTGTGCCTCCCATATGAGAAGGCAATACATACGGCCAGCTACACTCACGCTGCCCAACCAACCCGTACCGGAACAGTCAGCTGAGGGGGATCCACAACAACCCAGTGTGACAACTGGCTATTGACAAAAAGAGGCTGGAGTGTGTGTGTGTGCGTGTGTGTTTGTGTGCTGAGGAATTTAGACTGTAAACTCCAATGTGAAAGGAATTGATGTGTATGATTACTTATCATAGAATGTATGATAGTGCAGCCGACCAGCTGACATGGAAGAGGGGAGAAGTGATGAGATGATAATCAGATTGCCTCGCAACAATGCACAACATATAAAGGTAATAATCGTTCAGAGCATGAAACTGGCTAAACCAGCGGTTCCCAAACTTTTTGAATCACGCCACCCTAGAGTATTAGATTTTTTTTTACGGCACCCCTAGGCCAAAGGTTTCTTATTGTGAAATTTAGAAAAAAAAATATTAAATTAATTAAATTGAGATTTTATCCTTAAGGTAGCTGTACACTACTGTGAGAAGTAGCAGCAGTGTATGGCCAGCTGATTCACCTTGAGCCACCTGGGAGCTTGCGTCATTCTGCATGTGACGTATCACATGCAATCCCGTTCCACGCTTCTGGAAGGGGACCCGATTTGTGTGCAGGACCATGCAAAAGATCCAATGTCAAGCGCATCTGATTTGGCCGCTTTTCACTCAATTTCTCATCCCAATTCATTGGAATCATGTAAAAAGTGGCCAAATCAGACTAGTGTATAGGGAGGGGCCTTTAGATTCAGTTAAGTAGTGAGGGACAATATTGGCAGCCACCATCTCTTGATTGTTGGTCCAAGACCAACTCAAATTATTTATGAATCCGAGGCACCCTGCAAGTGTACAGTTTGGAAACCACTGGGCTAAAGATGGTCGGGTGGATCGGGTAGGTTTGATAACCAAACAATTCAGGCCATATTGTAGCTGTGTTGAGGATGTGATCAATTTATCATTCAGGTCCACACACTGGACGATAATTACTAAAACCAGTGGCTAAACATGTCTTAAATTGGCTTTGAAATTTGCAGTGCAATTTATTATTATTATCATTCTTATTATACTTTACAGCACTCTTCATGTTGCCATTAAGTTTCACAATTTTGCAATGTATTTTTCAATTAGCATTTGGTGCCTATATAGTCAATGAGTAGAGCTGGAGGTCACAATGGTTAATTCATTCCTCTGTGTGATGTGGTTGGACTGGAAACACTTGAGGCCAAATTCAGAAAGACGAAATGTGTGAATGATGCAAATATTTGAAGAAAAGAAATTGAGCACTAAATTAGTGTGGTCTGAAAAAAACATGAGTGACAACAGATCAAATTTAAGGCGATTTTTACCCCTAACAATTTTATACAAAGGGACATATGGGTAGCGTTATTAGAAAATAAAAAAAAAAGAAGTTACCTGACAGAAAATGACAATTTACTTTTTTATTATTATAAATAGAGACTAAAAAACATCAGTGCAGATTGTAATAACAATGTCTGCAACAACTCTGCTCACGTAGGTTTGAAATGGTGTGAACTATTTTGGAAAACAATGACAGTCCCTCCTGCTCAATTAACTTTTACACCAAAAACCCTGGTCCGACCCTGGTCTTTGAACACGGATGTTTCCAGAGTTGGACCCTGCTTCATACCCCATTTACACAGCAATTCGACCTGGGTCGGACCAGGGTCTGCACCATTTATACTGGACCTGGGTCAGCCCTGCCTTTCCTTGTGTAAAATGGCCTGAAGCATCACATCACCTCCCCTGCATCTCATCACCCCCCCTGAAGCATCAAATCACCTCCCCCTGCTCATCTTTACCCCCTGAAGCACCAAATCCCCCCCCCTGCACATTTTTACCCCCTGAATCACCAAATCCCCCCCCCCCCCCCTGCACATATTTACTCCCTGAAGCATCACATCATACCCCCACCACCCCTGAAGCATCACATCAGCCCCCCACGCCCCTTGCACATCATCTCCCCCCTGAAGCATTACATCATATCAGCACCCCACCTCAACCCAGTGTGGGGACCAGCCTCCAGGCAGCGGGGTCCGGCAGTGCAGGGCAGGCGGGCAATCCAGCGTATAGGAAGTTGCCAGTGCATGGGAAGTAACTAGTAGCGGTAGTTCCCAGCCGCCGCAGGGACCCTCACCGGTTACTTCCCATGCGCAGGATGGACTCTGCCGCCGTCGACATCCCATACGCCGGATGGACGCCCTGCCCGCCTGCACTGCTGGACCCCGCGCTGGGGGGGGGGGGGTGATGATGTGATGCAGCAGCGGAGAGTGATGATGTCACCAGGATCCCGCTGCCTCCACGTCGAGTGAAACCGGCAGCCGCGGTGAGCATCCCCTCCGTCTCCCCCTCAGCAGCCTGACAGATCGCCCCCCGCCCGCCCCTCAGCAGCTGCAGACACCACTCTCCTCCCGCAGCATGCCGTGCACGGACCCGCTGCGGGTGCCTCAACCCGCAGCGGGACCATTTACACCGGGCTCTACACGGGTCCTAACCGTGTTCTACCCAGGTCAGGACCTGGGTAGAGGACCCGTGTAAATGGACACGGTTTGACCCCATTTACACCGCCGAAGATCCGGGTCTGACGCGCCGCTGACCCGGATTTTTCGGCGGTGTAAAAGGGGTATTAGTTAAGCCCAGTAGTTCCGCTGAAGAGTTGAACAAAGTTGTCTGCAGTGGGAAGGGATGGGGTGGAGGGTGAATAACTGAGCACAAGTGAGTTTTGTGGGAATATATTAGGTGCTTTCACACTGCACATGCTTCTGACCTGACTGCATAACTACCGTCTGTGTCAAGTCATACATCAGTAGTACAGTACCTTCACCTGCGAATGAATGTGGAATTTTGGTTGTAATGAGGTGATCACATGTATGCTAGGTTTAGCGAGGACATGTTTACAGAATTGTGGGCCATACAGAGTTGAAAGAGCATCAATATGCTATATACAATAATATGTAAAAGTTTTAGGCAGATGTGGAAGAAATGCGGCAAAGTAATGGTGTGTACACACGGTACTTTTTGCCTTCCGATGTTGACGATATAGTCAACATCGGATCGGAATCAGATGCAGATCGCAAGGGTTTTAACCCTTGCGATCCCGATCCGATTCCGATGCGCATTCACGTATCGCAAGGCAGAAAGTCTTGTCTGCCTTGACTATATAGTGCAGATCTGCACTATATAGTCAGACTTGTATGAAGATCGGATGATCGTGGATAGTATCTTAAGGCACATCTGACCGTGTGTACACACCATAAGACTGCTTTCAAAAATAGAAGTGTTACTAGTTTATTTTTTATCAATTAACCAAAATGAAAACTAAAGGATCAGAATCAAAATCAATATTTGCTGTGATCACCCTTTGCCTTCAAAACAGCATCAATTCTCCTAGGTACACTTGCACAAAGTCAGTGATTTTGTAGGATTAAAGTAAGGTGTATGATTAACCACTCATACCAAACAGGCGATAATGAACATCATTTTTATATGTAGGTTGAAACACAGTCATTAACTGAAACAGAAACCGCTGTGTGGGAGGTGTAAAACTGAGTAAGAAACAGCAAAAATTTGCTACAAAAGTAAAGTTGTGCAAGACATGTCACCATACACCATTATTATTATTATTATTATCATAATTTTATTTATAAGGCGCCACAAGTGTTTCGCAGCGCCGTACAATGGAATAGTACAGGGAGACAAAACTTGGCATAACATTGTATAAATAACAAAAATAGAGTACAAATAAAGATCACCACAGATCAATACACATTGCAGCTTAAATATAAGTAGTGAGGACTCAATCAACATACTATAAGAGGCTTGAGGCCAATGATGGAGATGAGTATGCGGACGAAGATGGTCACTTAGTGTTTGTGTATAGGAGAGCTGTGAGTGAAATGTGAAGAGAAGAGGGCTTAAACAACAGGAGGGAAGAGGGCGTGCGGAAGAGGAAGCATGCGAGGTACACTAATTTGATGTTCAGAAACGTCTGTACAGAAGTGGACTTCGTTGGAAGAATTGCAGACAAAAAGCCATACCTTTGATGTGGAAACAAGACCAAGACCATGATAAAACTGAGCACAGGAGCAAGGCACACGTGGGTAAATTTACTAAAGCTTCTAAAAATGAAGAGAAGTGATGTTGCTCATAGCAACCAACCAGATTCTGTTCATCCAAGAAAATGATAGAGATAATCTTATTGGTTGCTATGGGCAAGTTCACTTCTTTTCATTTTTAGAAGCTTTAGTAAACTCACTGGAAAGGTTTCTCCTATGCAAATATTTTAAAGGGTTTCAAGATGTGCCGTACAATTTCCTTTGAAGAAGCCCAAATAAACAGCAAACTTGGAGGATGCAGTGGTCAGCCAAGGAAACTTAGGGCCCGGTTCAAACATGCTAGCTAGGCGGTGTATATTCGCTGCCTACTGTAGCAAGCAGGTAAACGTCGCCCCGCCGAATGCACCCCCACCGAGCGATTCCCGCACAAGCATGCAAGGTACACTAATTTGATGTTCGGAAACGTCTGTACAGAATTGGTCTTCGTTGGAAGAATTGCAGACAAAAAGCAATACCTTTGATGTGGAAACAAGGCCAAGTGTTTTAACTATGCATGAAAACATAGGAACTGGGATGCAAAAAAAATGACAGTAGGTGCCCTAGACTAATAAGTGAAAATGTTAAATATTTGAACAAAAGTATTTGCACACACCTGTTAATTACTCATTTCAGGTTTCAATAAGACCCATTGACACAGATATACAAGATCAAGCACCGAGCCATGTAGTCTCCATTTGCAAACATTGTGATACAAAATGGGTCCTTCTTAAGAGCTCAGTGACTTCAAGCTTAGTACTAAGTACTTAGTAAGAGGATGTCACTTGCGACCATTAAGGGCTGGCTGCGGGAGTGCCTTCCTAGCGATTTATCGCCCACAACATAAAAAAAAACCACTGGCTATATGGTCGCTCAGCGACCATTTAGTCAGTGATAATGGCTTAAATCGACCCGTGTGTACAGGGTTTACACTTCTAAAAAGTTATATAGACTTTTTACACTTGACGTACACATATTGTAAGCTAGAGTTTACACTTTCAGCTCTAACAAGGAGCCTTTCACCATCTGTCACAACATACATGGCAATAATGCTATCAATGTGTGCTCAATTTCACTGCAGTGCTTTATAAGTGATGATATTTATACTATTTTATATAATAGGTTTCGAAACATATGCAAGTGACAAGTTACTCTAGTACCTGCCCTATTGTCCACAGTGGGGTATTACACAATCGGGTCATATACTGGCATGTTTTTACCACATAGGAGAAATAATCTAGAACAACAATTAAATATTTGCTTCCAGTCAAAACGTATACTTGACCACCAAAAAGTAATCTATCTGATATGTAGTACCAAGTTAGTTTGTGTGTATGTATTATTAGGTGTCCGGTCCCAGGGTCGACAATGTCAGGGTCCACAGTCACTAGGTTCACCACTATTGGTCGACAGTGACTAGGGTGACCCCTAAAAATTGCAGACATACCATAGGTCGACATTTACATAAGGTCGACGCAAGCTTAAGGTTGACATGGACATGGCAGGCACTTACAAGGTCGAAACACATTTTTTTTTTTGTTTCAACCGACTTCATTCATACATTACTATCCAAGTGGGCATAGAGTGAGAATATAATAGTGTGCTGAGCACACTTATACAATGTCCATGTCAACATATGTCGACATAGACACACAAAAAAGTGAAAAACTCGTGTCAACCTCTTGAGTGTCCATCATGTTCATGTCGACTTAAAGCTTGTGTTGACCTTCTGTCAATGTCAACCTATGGTTTGTTGACCAGTTTTAGGTGTCGACCATTAGTGGTCGGCCTAGTGACTGTCGACCTAGACATTGTCGACCGCCTATACCATAACTGTATTATTATATATTTTCGGTACTTGTGTATTATCACGGCGCCCCCGATATTAAGTCGCACGACTTTTAATTGCATCGCATGCCGTACACCGGGTGCACACCGATGCGATTTAAAATTGTATAAGCCCCCTATACGATTTTAAATTGTATAAGCACCCTAATGGGTGCTTACAATGTTAAATGCACCCCCACGCCACCCCCAGTAAGAACAACAACCCGAAGCGTGGCGAGCGCAGCGGTAGGCGTCCTCCGACCTTTTCATACCCCCACTATCCACGTCGGCATGGAGTTGATTTTATATAGTGTGGCGAGCGCAGCGAGCCACCGAGCCCGAAGCGTGGCGAGCGTAGCGAGCCCCGTGAGGGAACGCGTATTACTTTACATGTATTCCGCGTCCGCTCGCCACGCTTCGGGCTCGGTGGCTTGCTGCGCTCGCCACACTATATAGAATCAACTCCACGCCGACGTGGATAGTGGGGGTATGAAAAGGTCTGAGGACGCGTACCGCCACCCCTTGCCACACTTTGGGTTAACGTTCATAGTGGGGGTGGCGTGGGGGTGCATTTAACATTATAAGCCCCCATTAGGGTGCTTATACAATTTAAAATCGCATTGCATCGCATTGTATGGCATTGTATGCCATATACAATGCTATATAATTTTAACATTGTATGACATCGGGGGAAATCTCGTCGCATACCATCGCATGCCTTATGGTCTGCGATGCGATGGGCGCCGTGATACTACACAAGTACCATATTTTCTTACTAGAACAAAGTGCACTGTAAATATATAAAGTACAAGGTATCACTGATACCAATGCCAGGGCAACACTGCTAATCACACAGAAAGTTCTAACATTGCAGGCAGCAATCCTTGCACAGTGGACATTCACACTAGTAAGATGTTGGGTGTTTCAGAAAGGTCATAACCAGTGCTGGCTCTTACCTCTGTGAAGGAGAGGGGCTGCTGTGATGCCTCCACCCCCCCTGCTCAGCCACCGAGCCCGAAGCGTGGCGAGCGCAGCGAGCCCCGCGTGGGGACGCGGATACCTTCACAGGTAAACGCGTCCCTTCGCGGGCTTCACAGGTGTCCGCGTTGCCACGGACACCTGTGAAGCCCGCGAGGGGACGCGTATAACTGTGAAGGTATCCGCGTCCCCTCGCGGGGCTCGCTGCGCTCGCCACGCTTCGGGCTCGGTGGCTCGCTGCGCTCGCCACACTATTCTATTCTCAACTCCACGCCGACGTGGATAGTAGGGTATGAAAAGGTCGGAGGACGCGTACCGCCGCCCCTCGTGGGCTCGCTGCGCTCGCCACGCTTCGGGTTGACGTTAATCGTGGGGTGGCGTTAACAATTGTGGGGGCCATTTCAGACTTCACGGTGACTATTTGGGCTTTGTGGCCCATTTAACATTGTTTCCTATGTAAAAATCGCGGGCATTGAGGCATTGAACACTAAAATCGCGTCCAATCTCATTTTTAACATTGGTCCCTATGGGAAATCGCGGCCATCGCATCGCACCCGATTTTTAGTGCATTCGATGGTCGCGATGGTCTCGATGGGCGCCGTTCTAGGTAAAGAGTATCAAATAAAGATTTGATAAACATGCCACATATCTACTTATACCCCATTCTCACTGCCGCAAAAACCCAGGTATTTGCCAGGGCAAACAGTAATTTCCCTGGTGTTGTCTCAGTGTGAAAGGGTCTTTGTGAAATTCCCGGGTGTTATGCCCTGGGAATTACACACAGGTTTTTTGCAGGGTTTTTCCTGGGTAATACACGGGTGTATGGCAGTGTGAACAGCACAGACCCGGGTTTTTCTCACAAAATGCAAACAAGCAAGTTCGTTGGGGGATGTAATTATGTGATATGTGACAGCCAGCCAATAAAAGCTGGTTTTTAAACAGCGAATCACAGCAATTTGTACAAATTTCCCAACACCCAATCAAATTCCACACACTTGTTGGAAGGCAGACCATGGAAAGCAGTGTAAAAGGGGCAGACACGGGAAATTCCCGGGTCTGAGGTGCAGTATGAAGGGGGTCTGTTGAGCTGAGAAGCTCTGTGCCCACCAAAAATCCGGCAAGAAAAGATTTTGCAGGGGCGGCAATGAGAACGCAGCATAAGTAGCATGATCACTTGCACGAGAGACAGTGTGGACGGTCCTGGTATAAATGGTAGACAATGTCTAGGTCAACATTCACTAGGTCATCTACTAATGGTCGACACCTAAAAATAGTTGACATATTCTAGATGACTGAAGGTCGACACAAGAGAAAGGCCGGCATTAACATGGTCTACACATGAAAAGGTTGACACATGTTTTTCATGGTCTTGGTGTCTATGTCGATACGGACACCGTATAAGTTTACTACGTCCCCTTCCATGGTCAGCTGGGCTCGCCGTGCTTCGGGCACTGTGCAGCTGTGAGAACAGAAGAGAGCCCTGCCACACTTGTCTGTTTTGGGCAGATTTTGCCCGATTCCGACAGATCTGGCAGAGAAATCGACCCAAATCAGATGTGCTTGACCCCTCATAAGACCCGATGCGGTCCCATGGCCATCGGGTCGGACCCTACAGATTGAACCTTTTTAGCACCAGCGATGTATGCGGCCCGATTCTGTACCGCTGGCACACAACTTTCTGAGTGTCCTACCTCCGGGTGGCCGGTGCTAGGCATGCGATTTATAACATGTAAAAATGGCAGATCAAGTGCCAAATAGTATGTGAGCTTCCCAGTGAGCTGCCAGGTGGCTCGCAGGAGAATTCGGTCACTGCAAGCCGCCCGGCAGAGACCCAATCATATCTCCTTATCTATTTACCAAAACGAGAAAAGTCCAATTTCGTTATCTATCAAAGTGATAGCGTGGTAAAAGCCTTCCTGCCTATTTAACAAGGATTGGGAAGGAATATAGTGTATACTACTGAAATGTATTTATTTATTTATTTACAGTTTATTATATAGCGCACACATATACCACAGCGCTTTACAGAATATAGTTGAACATTCACATCTGTCCCTGCCCCAGTAGAGCTTACAATCTATATTCCCTACCACATGTATACGCATACACAGACATTCTAGGGTTAATTTTTGTTTGAAGCCAATTAACCTATGTGTATATTTTTGGATTGTGGGAGGAAACCGGAGTACCAGGAGTAAACCCACACAAGCACGGGGAGAATATACAAACTCCGCACAGTTAGAGCCATGGTGGGGATCGAACCCATGTGAGGCAGTAATGCTAACCATTACACCATCCATGCTGCCGAAATCCTTCTTTCGTTATCTCCATATCATATTTTGGCTCAGTTGAAACCTGCAAAGATGGACAAGGTAGCAATGATCCAATATTAACAGGAACCAGGCATGCTGGAGACATAGGCAATATTCATGTGTAGGCCGCAGCCTAACAATTTACTTAAACAGTGATGTCACCAATTCCTAATGAATTGGTAAGCTGCATTCTCATGAATATTGATTAATCTGATGAAAGGCTGCACACCACAACACAAGAATGGAAATGATCCGAGTTCTATTATACTGTAGTACAGTATATTTCATATTACATTACATTCATCTAGATGTCAGTATTATCCACATTTTGGACATTATCCACATACAGTGTACTTTCAGAGACAAACAGACATATTGGTGAGGTCTGTTTATGGAGGGGATCACGCGACTCAGATATCTCTGCTCTCAATACTGCGAAATGACATCACGTTCACAGTAAACCTTCCCCCTGAGGCACATTATAGATCACTCACACTGATTTTCTACCAGCTGCTTCATGAATTCTCTCTGATAACTACATAGTCGGAATAGTCTCTGACTAACCCCATACTATGCCAGAGGGGCCTCTCTAGCCCTGCTATCCTCACCACTGCTTTTATCCCCCTCTCTAGTTTATCATGTCGCATATCCCTGCCTGCAGCTCTGCTAGTTCTGTGTTCATCCTGCACCCACCACCATTCTCACTACTAGAGGACTATCTGCAGTATCTCCCATCCATCCCATTATAGTATGATATGTATTTAGTTCTCGGCTCTTTTTTTTGTTCCTAACAATGTATGTTTATCTAGCTACAATATTCTGATATGTATTGAGTGGAATGAAGTATATACAAATACAGCTTCCAGTCTGCAGTTTTCAGAATGTATAGAATATGTTGCAATCACTGTAAAATCACTGCAGCAATGGTAGGCTGGTAACTCATGAGCATACACCTGGCACTAGAACTAGTGGCGATATGTGGGCGGGGGTGCCCACAAACATGTACGGAATGCAGGTCAGCCCCTTTAATAGAAGGTTCATATGTTCTATTAATTTGTTCCTTTGATAATTAGACCTAAATAAAAGATTAACTCACACCAACTCCCTCTCCAACCCCCCCCATCACCACCACCACCATTCCGAACAGCTCAGCAAATAGTGCAGGCTGTGATAAATGACAATACAGGGTTATGTGCTGAGCTGGGGAGATTTTCCCTCCCCTCTCTAACTTCTTTATTTAGAAGAACAAAAGCACTGTAGAAAACGTGATAAATATATCTTTATAGGAAGAGCTGTTATAATGGGGTTACAAACCCTCTCATCAACAACGTGCACAAAAGGACGATAAACGTCAGCCAGGGGGGGGGGAATATATTAGCACATTTGTGACCGTATAATATACATAATATACTTACACACGCACACACAGTATATATAAATATACACATATACACAAACATATATATATGTATATATATATATATATATACATACACACACACACACATATATATATATATACACACATATATATACACACACACACACACACACATATATATATATATATATATATATATATATATAAAGATATATGTCTATAATATATATATTATCTATGTACACATACATACACACACACATACATACATACATACATACATACATACATACATACATACATACATACATCACTTATTTTGTAGTAATGCCCGGTTAGCAAATATATATGAAAATAATAAAAAATGTAAAATCACGATCCTTAAAATAGTCAAAACTATTTTTTTCACAAAGAAAGAACATTTCCATATATAGTCTGTAAAGAGCGCTGTATCAATAAAATAATAATAATTATTATTATTATATTTTAAGTTAGTTTAAGGTTAAGAAAATAATCAAAGTTGCTTTTTTGAAACAGTTTAATACGGTACATACTTCATAGTATTTAATATGTTTTAATATAAATATCCACTAAGTCTGAATAATTTCCTGTTTCATTAATGTAAAACATTTTCATATGTGCTCATTTTAAAGGTTACAAACTCTGCTTTTCTAGTAGATGTTGATCTAGAAGGGTTTGAAGACACCACCCCAGCAACACCTCCTTCACACTACGCTCCCAGCTATGCACTTCAAAAGAGGCTCATTTATCCTGAGTGGGGTGTAAGGAGGGGACCGGCACAGAATAGATGGTGACAGTGTGACACAAGATTCGCAGACCCTCCAGCCGCCAGTGGGGCCCGCGACTGCCCTACCAAATGATGGATCATAATTAATCTTTAACTGGGGTGGGGAGTGTAGAAGAGTGAGACAAAGGAAAATACTGGATGTGAGCCTGGACTTAGAGTGGGAGAAATTCCACTGGAAGGTGTCCTAGAAGAAGGCTGGCTTAGCAGAAAGCAGCAGAAAATCTTCATACGTTGCAGGGATTTTAAGTTTGCAAATAAATAATAAGGGTGTAGGGAAATACACTGAACTATCAGAAAATATACACAGTATTTACAAGATAAATGGGCAGCACTGATGTGAATGGTCAAATATTCTCTGTGAAGCGCTGCGGAATCTGTGTGCGCTATATAAGAAACTGCTAATAAATAAATGTGAGTGAGTGATGCGAAATCCTGAACCTACATAGCCACTCTGCTTTAATTTGCTATTGCCCTATTGAGGCTCCCCCCCCCCCCTACTGTGTATTTATATATGTTCCAAAATGGCTGACTATTTTCTACATTAGAGCACTGCCCAATCATGCTCACAGGAGGCCTGGTGTAATTATTCGTTACCTATATAGCACCAATATATTCCAAAGTGCTGCACAGAGTCCCTGTTCCATTGCAGTTTAACAGTATAACTTCTCTACCACATGCCACAGGTATGTGGAAGGAAACCAAAGCACCTGGAGAAATTCCAAATATCGGATGAACATATTTCCACAGTATGCAGATAGTAACCAAAGTCGGAATAAACCCAATACCCAGCACTATGTGGCAACAATACTGACCACTGTGTCACCATTCCACTAAGGGCACATGGGCTCAAATTTAAATTGACTGCCGTTTGTGGGCACCAAAGTGATTTTGGCGAGCTGGGTTCTGCCATAATATGAATTATCACTTTACTGCGGAAACTCTACCCCACCTCCGAGATAACCCCCCCCCCCCCCAGCATTATTTCCCTCTTTGGGTTACTCTCATACCTTTATTGGATACATTCTCATATTGATGGCTTCTCTCAAAAACATTACAGCATCTCTAGATGGAGTTATGGGGCAGATTTATTAAGCTTGGAGAAGAGATAAACTGGAGATAAAGCGGAGATAAGGTAAAAGGAGATAAAGCACAGCCAATCAACTCCCAACTGTCTTTTTCAAGCACAGCTGATTGGCTGTGCTTTATCTCCTTTTACCTTTTCTCCGCTTTATCTCCAGTTTATCTCTTCTCCAAGTTTAATAAATCTGCCCCTATGTTTCCTGTCACTGGACAAAAGCAGGGAGGTTTCTGCTCTGCAGAAAACAGGTTTTGCGCTTGTGCAGGGTACACACTTATGTAACAAAGCATCCTCCTCATACATCTAGCATTGTATACCTCCCAACTGTCCTCCTCATACATCTAGCATTGTATACCTCCCAACTGTCCTCCTCATACATCTAGCATTGTATACCTCCCAACTGTCCTCCTCATACATCTAGCATTGTATACCTCCCAACTGTCCTCCTCATACATCTAGCATTGTATACCTCCCAACTGTCCTCCTCATACATCTAGCATTGTATACCTCCCAACTGTCCTCCTCATACATCTAGCATTGTATACCTCCCAACTGTCCTCCTCATACATCTAGCATTGTTTACCTCCCAACAGTCACGATTTCTAGGCCGCAATGTGTCCTGTGGGAGCAGCATCTATTCACAGGAGACAGAAGGACTAGGGGCATGCCAGTAGCTCACAAAGTGATGGCTATGCCCACATTTATTTTTCCCTAGACCACGCCAGGTTTCAGACATGTGCGGTGAGAATGTTGGGAGTTAGTTGGGAGAACATTTTTGTAGCGAGGTGGAAATGGCATATGCGGCCGCTAAAACAGCGTGGCTCGTGGCTAAATGCAGTGGGCTCCCTCGCTGTTTGGGGGAATTTTCCCGGCGCGTTAAATAGTGTGAGTAGCCAGCGAGGGGGTTAAATGGCGAAGATTGATTGTTTTTGGTGATCCCCGACATTCAACCCCTTCGCCGGCCGCATTGAATACACCACATAGTCATAGCTACAAAAAAGGCTTGGGGCTTTTTTCATTGGAAAGTTCCGCTGTGCTGCGTTTACAAACTCATAGGGATATCCTATTACCAGTATTCACTGTCCGCGGGTAATAGGCTCACTCAGGGCTCACAATTTAGCCCCGATAAGCAGGCAGGAGCCACAGCTTATAGGGGATTTTTTCATCTGCCACCGTTAAAGTCAAATCCCATAAAAAAGCCCATTTGCTTTGGGCAAAAACACACAGGTTTCACTGAACCTGTGTGTTATTACGTGAAAACACGTATTTTACTGCTATCCAATAGGATAGCCTGATAAAAATAAAAATAAAAACATCGGGCTAAAACATTTTTCGCTCCTGACATTTTACCGAGGATAATAGGATACTCAGCCACACACAGATATATAAGTATTGCATATCAATCTAATCAACATTATCTCCTGGTGCATCCTTGTCACATGAAGAAAAAAAGATGCCCGCTGCTAGCAGAGTCTAACCGGGACCTAGTGTGCCAAGAGGGGCTGTTTGGTATGACTGCAGCATAGATGAATGAAGGCACATCTGTACAGGTGTGTCACTGCAGCCTGGTTTTCTCCTCGCTGTGACATGCCTCCACCGCATGATCTGTCCTAGCAGTAGTAACCACAAAGTAAAATATGTGACATTGCTCACAAATCAGAATCAGGCTCTAGGTCAGGCCTGGCCAGCCCGGGGCTCTTCAGCTGTTGGGAAACTACACACCCCAGCATGCCTTGCCACAGTTTTAGCATTTCCTAATACCAGAATTGTGGCAAGGTATGCTGAGACTTCACAACAGTTGGAGAGCCACAGGTTGGCCAGGCCTGCTCTAGCATATAGTAACCTGACTCCCACATACAGTGGTTGCAACCATTTTGTGTGCCCAAATAGTTTTTATCCTATCAAAGAACATAAAATGGACTTTAGGAGGGTGGGCAGGTCCGTGTGATAGCGTGACTTCATGCAGTAGAGGATATCATTGTGGGACCCCTTGGGACCTGCTGGGCCCTACACAGACGCCTAAGTTACCTTGTAGAAAATCCCCTTATGGACACTATGTTGTGTGCATGCACAGTACACTGAAACGGGCGTATACCGCAGCACAAGCCCCTATGTTCTTTGTTCTCAGGTTACTAATGTAACATTGCATCCTAACATGTTGGACTTCACTATGTGTCTACGTGTGAGCAATGGAAGTGAGATGTCAAAGAAAGGGTACATCCCAAAGTTTGTCCTATCATCAGGGTTCTCTCAGGCTAGTCTATATGCACAGCATACTTTAGTAAAAAATGTGAATAAGCTCTTGTGAAGGAAATAGATGTATGCTGTAAGTACCTCTTTTTACAGTTTATTTTCTCTTGCACATACAGTATATTAGCTCAGTGCACAATCTGGGTTCTATATTAAAATACAGAATCATATCTCTTTAAGAACTGCAGCACTATTTGACAAAATTTCAAGCAGTGTTTGTGCTTCTGGCTCATAGAAATTGAATGCAGTTTGTCTCCAGAGCATTGAGCTACACAAAAAAAATTGACCTGTTTTCCACAGACTTCAGCATCTTTGAAGTAGTGGAAACAGAAAATAAGCCTAGTTATAGGTGCCACACAAATCTTTGATTTCTCAGACACGAGGGGATGCAGGAGGAGTGAGGGTCTCAGTAACACATTTTGATTTTCTGTGGTAGGAGTCCCTGATTTTTTTCTTGCTGTACATATTTTACTTTCTTGAATACATGATGTTTTTCTGATAAGATGTTCCGCTTAACTGCAGTAGGGAACATTATTGTTCGTTGAGTCACTACACCACTGCCTCATTGTTGCCAACTCTCTCTAATTTCCAGGGACAGTCACAGATTTTGAAGATATGTTTCGGGAAAATGTCTATATTTTTCAGTACTGACTAACTGCATAATTCAGTTTCTACTTTACTCTGTTAGATCTTGTAACTATACTTTTGGTTTTAAATGGAAACATCCCAGATCGCATGTGTTTTCATCCGATCTTGGGTATTTTTACAGCCCCAAAAAAACAAACATTAATTGGATACTGCGCTAATGCCGGCCATTAATCCAGATATTCATCGCTTTTTACCGGGGGGGGGGGGGGGATACATTGGAGCCAATAGTAGGGTGGCCAATCCCAGGATCAGAATAGGTGGGATTTGGCCCTAAAACCACGGGGTTTTGAATCCCGGAATTGGACCTTCCAATCCCAGTATTCCGGGATTAGCTGCGCAAATCTAATACCGGCAGAGTCTGAGCAACCGCTCAGATGCTGTCTGGCTTTTCCCAACCCCAGCGCAGTGTGACGGTCAGAGGCACACACCCGCTCCAGACTGCACCTCTGCTGCTTCCGCCACCCACAATCTGGCTTTGCCGCTACTTCGCCCATGCGCATTCGCTCCCGGAGACATCGCTGCTGTCTGCCCTGCTCCCGGCCACCCGCCCATGTAAATTAATGTACGGGATGGCTGGTGTGGGGGACAGGCTTGTTTTTTTATTGGTGACGTCAATCCCAGGAATCCTGGGTTTGAGCATTTTTCAATCCCGGATCCTAGGATTGAAAAGATGCTGCCTGGGATTAGCATCCCTAGCTATATAGAGTATAGAGCCCTTAGTGGTACACAGCAGTACAGATGTGTCTGTTTACATTGTGGTTTCAATCGTTGCAAATTGCCACTTTCAGGGTGGGATGCTCTAACATCCGCTGCCTGTTTTCACCTGTCTCCACATTTTTACTAATCACATATGCTATAACATATGTGATTAATAAAGCAAGGGACAGCTCTTGTGGACAATAAGTTATCCAACTCAATACCATGAGCCCAAGAGTGACATTAGCTATCTTGCTGTGGAATGTCAGCACCGATATATTAGAAACAATAAATGTATATAAAATATGGCCAAATATTAATGGATTAGATATTCCAATTGTTGTTCCTTGTTTATGCATGGCAGCAATACTTGTCGGGTGTGTCAGCATCTGGTGAGTGCTGTCGATGTTGTACACAGAATGCTGACCTACTTCATTGTTTCTGGTTGTGCCTATTGCTTTGAGGTTTTTGGTAGCAGGTTAGGAATTATGCCATGGCGTATTTAGTAAATTATCTGCAATTTACGGCAAAAAAGGGATTTTTGTAAGAATTTACCATTCTAATCCCTTTCTCTGATCTCATCCCGGTGACACAGCTCAAAATTGGGATGTAGGCACCTATGATAAAGTCTTGAGAGGCAGGCTCCTCCCTCCTGCATCCCGGATAGCTTCAGTTTCAACTTCTAAAGCACACATTAACTCAGTACAACGCCTGAACATATTAATATGCACATTCATTTTACATAACCAATAAACATGACAACATGAAACGGTATTATTTACTGAGTGTAAAGGGCGGGATCGCTGTGTCACCGGGATGACATCAGAGAAAGGGATTCGAACGGGAAGTTCTTCCAAAAATCCTTTTTCTCTTCACTCATCCCGGTGACACAGCTCAACATTGGGACATTCAAAAGCCGGTCCTTTGGGAGGGTACACTCAGGTTTGCACTTCTCATCACTGCTCGCCCAAATGAGGCATCCTCCGACGCAAACTCATGGAACTTGTAGCATTTATCTTTGAGGGTACTGGTCTACCCACTTTTGTGTAAGCAAACGCAATAACAGATCTCAACCACCTAGCAATGATCTGCTTAGTAACAGACCAACCTATTTTATGAACATTGTAAGACACCAGTAACAAATCAGATTTACAAATATCTTTAACCCTGTCCACATATATGCGCAAAGCGCGTACAACATCCATAGTTCTTAACTTGTCCCTATTTTTTACCCCTTCAGACGGGGAAAACACTGGTTCAGACGGGGAAAACACTGGTATAACAATATCCTGATTCAAATGGAACGATAAAACAACCTTTGGAAGGAACTTAGGAACTGTTCTCAACACAGCCCTATCATCATGAAAAACCAGGAAAGGAGATTTGCAAGCTAAAGCTCCTAACTCAGAAACCCTTCTAGCAGAAGAGATAGCTAACAAAAAGGTCAATTTCCAAGTGATAAATACATTTTAAATCTGCAGACCCTAACTGCTCAAAAGGCGGTTTCTGTAAAACCGACAGAACTAAGGATAAATCCCAAGGAGCCACAGGTTGTTTATATGGAGGCCTCAGCCGAGTAAACCCCTGCAAGAAAGTCTGCACCTCTGGTAGCAGTGCCACTTTTTCTGAAAGAATATAGACAACGCTAACAATTGCACCTTCAGAGACTGAAGACTCAGACCTGAAGAAAAAACTTATTGTAGAAATTCTAACAACCTGGCCACCTTAAACCTGGAGGTGTGAACTCTTTGTCTCTCGCACCACCTGATGTATGTTTTCCATACCCTATAGTAGTTTGCTGCAGAAACCGTTTTTCTTGCATTAATCATTGTACGAATGACTTCCTCTGAAAAACCTTTCTTTTTCAAAATGGAGGTTTCAAGAGCCACGCCGTCAAATTGAAACGAGGAAGGTTCTGGTGAAGAAAAGGACCTTGTTTGATAAGATCTGGACGGAGCAGTAGTCTCCACAATTGAGTTGACAATTTCAGAATGCTGGAATACCAAGATCTCCTTGGCCAGTCCGGGGCAATCAGAATGACACAAATTCCCTGTTCTTTCACTCTCTTGAGTACCCTTCCTATCATAGGAAACGGTGGGAACACATACAGATGTAGCGGGATTCATCTTTGCAGGTGATGGCGATGGCGTCGCCATCGCCATCCCCTGCCCCGCCGCCATCTGTATGCCGGAAGGGGACACGCGCGCACGAGGTGCGCGCGCGTCCCCTTCCGACAGTGCTGCCCCCGGTCGCCCGGTGCCCACACCTCCTCGGGTCCCCCCCAGCACTAGCGAGCGGGAGACGGACAGTATTGCATCCGCCCAGCCGCCCGGATACTGAGACGCGCGTGCATGGGGGACGCACGCGCGTCTCAGTCAGATGGAGCGTCGTGTTGCTGGCGGATCGCCAGCAGCATGCTGCTGGCGGTTCGCCAGCAAAGATAAAACCGGCCCCATCTGTATGCCATCTTGAACCGCCATGGAATCGTCATGGCGTCCACCACCCACGGTAGGGGGTCCCTGCTCCTGGCACAAAATTTGGGTACCCTATGCAGGGAGCCGGCTTCGGGGTCCCCCAGAGCCCAGGAAAACCCCCTCAGACCGGAGGTGTAAGCACTGCACTGAGAGAGCAGACAGTGTCTCTCAGTGCACAGGAAGCTGACAGGACGTGCTTCTGTCAGCCCCTGCTGCACTGTCAGTGTGAGGATTCTTAAAGAATCCTCACACTGTGCCTGCCTAGCTAAAGTTTAAAATTAATTAAAAGAAACAAACACCCTCTCTCTTTGTGGCTGCTCCAGCAGCCCTTCAGCATAGCACCCACTCCGGTGGGCACCTAAAACGAAACTGAAGATATCCGGGATGCAGGAGGGAGGAGCCTGCCTCTCAAGACTTTAGCATAGGTGCTTGGCTCCTTCGAACCCTCCTACATCCCAATGTTGAGCTGTGTCACCGGGATGAGTGAAGAGAAATTGGGCAATTTTTGGAATCGGTTCTTGTGTAGTTTCACGGCGCCAGCATGGCGCCATGCTACTTCCGGGTTGTACGCTCGCCAAACTATCTAAAATAAAGTAACTTAACTCCATGCCAACGTGGATAGTTTATACCCCCACTATCCACGTTGGCATGGAGTTGATTTTAGATAGCGTAGTGAGCATAGCATGGTGCCGTAAAACTACACAAGTACCTTGGAATCACTCCAGCTATCAGCGTGGAAGCCCAAAAATTTATTTTACAGTCATGGTCCCTCTTCCCAACCCACCCTCCCATACTCTTTTTAAAGGGAAATTTCTTAATATATTGCAAATGGGTTGGTTTTAGACAACTTTAGGGAAAGAAAAACATGTATATAAGAGATTTTTTTTTTGAGAAATCTATATTGTTACTGAAGTTCCAAAAAAGATTCAGAAATTTCCTTAAAAAAATAAATAAATAAAACACTAAATGATATGAGACTAGATTGTTATTGGGGATTTTTAACATATAGAATGTCACCAATTTCCTAACAGATCCCTGGTTGATGGTTGCAATTTGGCAGATCAGATCGAGAAATTGCGCTGCTAATTTGTGGCCTGCATTATAGAAGCACACAACACCCTACATTTTCTCATAGCTTATTGATATAGTAAAATGTCTTGTGCTGCTAGTTAGGGAAAGTCAGAAGTCCCTTTACTGACCTCGAGATTAGACCCTAACAGGGCTGGTGCTTCCATTAGGCAACTGCCTAGGGCAAACGCATCTGAGTGGCACTGCAGAGTCAATCGAGTACAAACCATGCTGGGCAACCAACACATTGGATCATATTTGGTAATACCAAATATGCAGAGCCGGCCTTAGGCATAGGCCAACTAGGCAATTGCCTAGGGCATTTGGAATGCCTAGGGGCATCAGCAGCTTCTGCTGATTAAAATGATATGCAGCATGCCTATATTCTGTGTGTGAGTGAGGCTGTATCTGCATATGAAATAGTGTATTCATGGAAATCACTGTAACATAGCATTCTGTATGCAGGTACAGCCACAGTCGCTCACAGAATATAGGCATGCCGCATATTATTTTAATCATTGGAAACTCCTTGTGTGTGCTGGTCATAACAATGCAAATAAGACGAATTTTCAGCAAAAAAGACACCCAACGTTAGCAGAACTGGCCAGGAGCTGCATGGCCTATTGAGTCAAGATGTATTAGGAAACATCTGTATCCAAGCAGAGGCAGAGGTCACAGTGTTAGCGGCTGTGCGAGTGCTGTCTGCGGGTGGGTTGGCTGTTCAATAGTGTTCGGCATATGTGTAAGGGGCATTATTTGTGTCAAGTATAAACGCATTATTAATGTGCGAAAAATGTGTAACAGGCATTATGTGTGTCATGTGTATAAGGGCATTAATAATGTGCAACATATGTGTAAGGGGCATTATGTGTGTCATTATGTGTATGAAGGGCATTAATAAAGGTTGGCATAATGTGTAAGGGGCATTATGGTTATAAGGACATTAATAATGTGTGTTATGTGTAAGCGGCATTGCTGTGTGGTATTATCAGGGATGCTGAGAGAAAGAGGTAGGGGGTACAAATTACCCAGGCCAAAGTCTGATGGAAGGGCCCAGTGGGGGCCCCGGGCCCCCTCCCCTTAAGTCAGCAGCAGCTGAAGCTCTTCTCCTCTGCCCAGCACACACTGCTTTGTGCTGGGTTGCAGTGTGGCCATGGAGGTGCTTAAAATACAATATTTTCTCAAGATTTTTTTCTAAGGGTATAATGTGAATAATGTGAGGAAAAATGTATATAAGGTAAAGTGGTATTACTGTGTGATGAAACGTGAATAAGGGACACCATCGCATGATATAATGTGAATAAAGTTGCACTACTGTGTGACATAATGTGAATTGGGGGTACTATTGTGTGGCCATGCCCCTTCCCAGCAAAAACACACCCCTGTTTGGGCTGCGCACTGAATGTGTGCACTGTTTCTATTTAAAATATTGCGGGTAGGAGCACCAAAATGATGACTGCTATGATGATTGTTGATGGTACTGGGAAAGGGGAGCAGGGTCAGAGGCGGAACTAGTGGCGGTGGTAGGGGGCACCAACCAAAATCTTGCCTAGGGCGTCATTTAGGCTAGGGCCGGCTCTGCAAATATGTTTCATTTAAGATTATAACAAACTGGACTAATGCTGGCCATACATTAGGACGACCAGCATCCGATCCGAATCGTCTCACAATTTTCCTTGAACTTCTCAGCAGCTCCCTGGCAGTCCCGATCCCACAATTTGGTGCATTTTGACACATGATGTGCTAACAATGTACTTATGATCTGCACCCACTCTCAACAGATCATATGTGCAGCACGTAAGATCATAGGATCCATCTCACGACCCGCAAGCCATTGCATTGGATCGTAAGAAACACCTCACGATGTGCACAAGAACACACAATGCATCACACGAGCTATAGAAATCGTGAACTTGGCCCTGAAATCGCTGTAATGTATGGCCAGCATTACAACTATGAGGTTACTGAAGTGATGCATTTCTGCATTGGTCACACACACACAAAGAAGGAGAGGAAGGTTGAAGAGGGTTTCTGGAGATTTTACCTAGGGCTCCGTCAAATCGGGCACTGGCTCTGGGCCCTAAAGAAAATGGCAGATCTATTTTTCTACTCGTTAACTTCAGTTGGCAAAAATAGTCCCAACTGGCATCAATAAAAATAGTAGTGGCTCAAGAATCTTCTCGGACCACAGAGATGCAGAGAAATTAGTCATACACATTGTTTCCAAGCAAACATTTACATAGCTGAATGCTGTATATATGACATACTCAAAAAATGTCAGACGTGAACGGAAGCAGCACAGTTCCCTATTCTTGGTCACTTGCAACACTAAATACTGTAAAGTACAAATGCATTAATCACAAACTGTGGTTTTGTGCAACACAGCTATGACTACAACAGAAATAGGTGTACTGGTGTCTTCATCTGTATCCCTGGAACAAACACTTATTTCTTCTACAGACTTCTGCTGCTGGGAAAACAATTAAGAAAATAGTTGCATGTGTGGCATGGAAAAACTTATAGTATTCAATTGGGTGCTCAGAATGTGCTCTCCTGTGTCTGGGATTGGTTGCTCAGAATGTGGTGAGGATCGACGCTCTACCGTGTCTGGGATTGGTTGCTCAGAATGTGGTGAGGTTTGGTGCTCTCCTATGTCTGGAATTTGTTGCTCAGAATGTGGTGAGGTTAGGCGCTCTACTATGTCTGGGATTGGTTGCTCAGAATGTGTTGAGGGTTGGAGCTCTCCTGTGTGTGGGATTTGTTGCTCAGAATGTGATGAGGTTCATTGCTTTTCTATGTCTGTGGTTTTTTGCTTAGAATGTGGTGAGGTTCGGCACTCTCCTGTGTCTGGGATTTGTTGCTCAGAATGTGGTGTGGTTCGGCGCTCTCCTCTGTCTGGAATTTGTGGCACAGAATGTGGTGAGGATCGGCGCTCTCCTGTGTCTGGGATTTGTTGCTCAGAATGTGGTGAGGTTCATTGCTTTCCTATGTCTGTGATTTGTTGCTCAGAATGTGGAGAGGTTCGGCGTTCTCCTGTGTCTGGGATTTGTTGCTCAGAATGTGGTGTGGTTCGGCGCTCTCCTATGTCTGGGATTTGTTGCTCAGAATGTGGTGAGGTTTGGGGTTCTCCTGATTCTGAGATTTGTTTCTCAGAATGTAGTGAGGTTCAGCACTCTCCTGTGTCTGGGATTTGTTGCTCAGAATGTGGTGAGGTTCATCGTTCTCCTATGTCTGGGATTTGTGGCACAGAATGTGGTGAGGTTTGGTGCTCTCCTATGTCTGGAATTTGTTGCACAGAATGTGGTGAGGTTCGGCGCTCTTCTGTGTCTGGGATTTGTTGCTCAGAATATGGTGTGGTTCAGTGCTCTTCTATGTCTAGGATTGGTTTCTCAGAATGTGGTGAGGTTTGGAGCTCTCTTGTGTCTGGGATTTGTTTCTCAGAATGTGGTGAGGTTCAGCTCTCTCCTGTGACTGGAATTTGTTCCACAGAATGTGGTGAGGTTTGGCGCTCTCCTGTGTCTGGGATTTGTTACTCAGAATGTGGTGAGGTTCGGCGCTCTACTATGTCTGGGATTGGTTGCTCAGAATGTGGTGAGGTTCGGTGCTCGCTTATGTCTAGGATTGGTTGCTCAGAATGTGGTGAGGTTCGGTGCCCTCCTGTGTCTGGAATTTGTTGCTCAGAATGTGATGAGGTTTGGCGCTCTCCTGTGTCTGGGATTTGTTGCTCAGAATATGGTGTGGTTTGGTGCTGTACTATGTCTGGGATTGGTTGCTCAGAATATGGTGAGGTGGTACACGGTCGTATTATCGACCACTCTTAGGTCGACAGTCATTAGGTCGACACCGTTGGGTTGACATGCAACTAGGTCAACAGGGTTCTAGGTCACCATGGTTGAAGGTCGACAGGTGTCTAGGTCGACATGGGTTTAGGTCGACATAGTGTTATGTCGACATGGGTTAGGTCGACAGGTCGCGAGGTCAACATGGTTTTTTTTCCACAAAAAAACCCATGTCGACCTTGCGACCTGTCGACCTAACCCATGTCAACCAAAGCTATGTCGACCTAAACCAGCTAGTAATGAGTGCACCTGCACAGCAGCTAGGTTGTCTGGGAAAATGTGAACTGTTGGTAGTTCTCGAGGACCGTAGTTGGCTACCACTGACCTAAACCCATGTCGACCTTGTTCCATGTCGACCTAGACACGGTCAACCTTCAACCATGTCGACCTAGAACCCTGTCGACCTAGTTGCATCTCGACCTTATGACTGTCGACCAAAGTGTGGTCGATAAAACGATCCCCACCCGGTGAGGTTTGGGGTTCTCCTATGTCTGGGATTGGTTGCTCAGAATGTGATGAGGTTTGGTGCTCTCCTATATCTGAGATGATTTGCTCCGTTCACAGATGTATTGGATTTACACACATGCTGACCCACTAACAAATATGTCATTATGTCATTCATCAATATGAGGAATGATATATTGACTAACGTGTACCCTCATTTCATAAAACCATGTTGCACTGCAGGTGTAGAAGATTTAAAATGTGCCTAGAGATTTACATTTCAGTGGGGTGTGATCAGATCAAATTGCATGGAACTTTATAATCACGTTTAAGGTTTGACAAATCTTTTCAGGTCAACTGCAGAAGTGCAAGATACACTCTATCCTAGAAGTAGACAGGACTACAAGCTAAATTTGGTAACAACAATCAGCTTTTACCTCTGTTAAGATTTCTCAACTGGGCCTCCAGTAATTGTCATGCTTTCAAGTGACATCCTCAGAGCAACAGGAAACTTCCATCGCATTTTGTTGTTTCTAAACTTCATCTGGGGTTCTTGTTACCAAGAGGACATCAGGCTGGAGTTGCAGCTGAGAGTCTATCAGATTGATGAATGCCTGCTGTTGTTATCTCCTGTCTCTCTCTATGTATATGATACACTGAATTGTTATATTCTTTATGCAAGCGTGAGTTCATATACAGCTGTTCAGATAAGTCTTATGGAGTCTACACACGGGCGATTTCTGGGCATTTTCTAAGCGATCTGACTAGATCGCTTAGAAAATGCCCCTACGATGCTCAGTGAGTAGGGGCCATAGTGATGGTGATGCCCCGCCCGTCGCTACTGCCTGGCAATTAAGGTCAGCATGCTGAATAAATCTAGTGAATTGACAGTTAGGGCTCAGATCGCTCAGCAAAATCTCTCTGAGGGCAGGATGTACTAAAGGGAAAATGCGGTAAAACGGGGGTTTTACCGCATTTTCCTATTTACCATTACCCGTCCGCCCCATTTTCGCTTGGCAGTGTATCGCCACCCAGAGCCTAGGGGCTTCTATCGCCTCCCGCCGCCCGCGTCCCCCCCCCCCCCCCTCCCGTCCTCCTGATCTCCTCCTCCCCCAGCAGGTGTCACAGCCGGGAGGACATCCGGCTGCAGTAGGGAGGAGGAGACGCAGGGGGACACTGGCAGCCGCCGGTATGTGACGGAGACCCCCGCAGACCACATCAAAGGTATCGCGGGGATCTCCGTCACCGCAACCCGATGCTAGCCGCATATGTTAGTACATATGCGGCAGCATCGCGGCGGCTGGCAGGCGAAGGGCGGCGATGTATATTAATACATCCCGCCCTGAGTGTAGGTTCTTTAGACTCCATATTTTATGTACAGAGATTACTTTTATAATTGAATTACTACTTTGAACAAAAACACTACACTATGGGCAGTATTCAATGCTCTTCTGCGAGCTGTGACGGCGAGCAGTAATGATTGCTCGCCGTCACAGCTCGTGGGTAAGTATTGAACTGACCCCCCTGCACACGCCATTTCCACCTCGCTGGGTTTTTATAGCAAGGTGGAAACGGCATGTGCGGTCGCCAAAAAAACAGCAGGCCTCGTCGTTTGGGGAAATCCTCGCCATCCTCTGACAGCGAGGATTTCCCTGGAACATTGAATAGGGTGAGCGGCCGGTGTGGGGGTTAAACGGCGAGGGTGGCTTGTTTTCGGCGATCATCGCCATTTAACCCCCTCGCCGGCCGCATTGAATACGGCCCATAAAGTGCTTTCAATGTATTTAAAATTACATATACAAATACACATATATATCTATACATACACACAATCAATACACACGCTTCATTTTGGATAATACGTAACAAGCATTAACTGTGCAGAGAAGATTGTACCATATGTATGCTTACTGTAAATAATGAAAATCCCATCTGATTGGATTAGATAAGATGTGGACTGTGGCGTAAAACCATGTTGACCTCTAATGCAGTGAGAATTGTGTAATACTTGCATAGCAAAAGGT
This sequence comes from Crinia signifera, assembly GCF_055691185.1. Lineage (NCBI taxonomy): Eukaryota > Metazoa > Chordata > Amphibia > Anura > Myobatrachidae > Crinia > Crinia signifera. The sequence continues at coordinate 132,426,888 of NC_139222.1, read as the reverse complement.
CTGTGATTTAGTTATATAGAAAAATGCCTTTGCAACAAAACCATGTGTGACTATAATTTGTTGTGCAAAGATTCCAGAAGCTGGTCACTTTGCAATAAAAAATAATAATAATAATAAAGTGCCCGTCTCCTCCCACCTCATACACAGCTTATTACGGTTTAGTTCTGTCTGATCATATGAGGCAAGAATTAGATTATGTTGAATATTTATGAAGCGGCAGGTTATAAATCCGTGTTTTTCTATTTGGTAAAAACATTGCCCTTTTAAATTTCAGAAGTTAACATGATTAGAAGCGCTGGGTTTAGAAAACGGAGGCTTAGTAATTAAAACCCAATGAGAGACACCACAGATTTCTATGGGGCTATACCATTCTTGCCTACTCTCCTGGATCAGTCATGGCGCTCCCAAAAAATAGGTGGCGTGGCCAGCCCCCAGAACTGTAAGCAAGTGTGCCAGATCCAGGACCTACCATTGCCATCTGAATCATGTCATCATAGATTAGCCTCCCATTTATTTCTGAGCTCTGCCACTCTTGAGCCGATCTAGCTGTTCCCTCCCAGAAGTCGGCAGGTATGGACTACAATGCAAGGGATAATCTATGATGATGAATTCTGGTGGTTCTAATATTCTATACCAAACTAAGGGGGTTATTCAGACCTGAACACTGCTCTGCTAAATTGCAGAACCCTGAGATCAAGTATATGCTGTCCAGCCAGAGTAAAATCCCACATTATAAAAGTCTGCAAATTGCCTAGCACAATTTACGAAAATTAGCTGGATTGGTGGTTAGCTGCAAATCCATTTGCAACCTCATCACCATTGAATGATTTTTTCAGTATGTGAAATCAGTGCATAGCCCAGGACTTACTAGGTGGCTGCTATAGAAACAGACTGATTGAGCTCGGAGTTGATGTCAAACTCCCTCCCCTAAAACACTTGGGCATGTTTTTCCTGACACTCCCAGTAAACGGACGATTACCACATCCAAAACCCAGCTTCCTGTTAATCATCTTGCGTACGACAGCGATTCAAAAAGTACCAGAATTTAAACAAAGGGAGACCTCGTGCATGCGTAGTACGAGCCATACAAATGTGCACTATTATGCGGTATTGGCCCGGCCTGCAAAGTTGAAGCATTGTAATCAGGTCCAAACAAAGCCCTAGGTACAGGATAGTGTAATAGGAAAGTGCTACATATATAGCCAAATAGCCTGGTCATCCAGATTTGACTACACTTCTACAGTAGGTAGCAATACAGATTGAACTCTTTTACAAAATGCTCTGCTTCGTTACCGACCACTCAATTTAACACTCCAGTTACTGGTGCTGAAATGCCGTATGATCCCTACTTTCTATTCAATTGTTGCTCAAATCCATTAACATTTAATGTAACGGAAAACTTTGTGTATAGCTGAGCAAACTGGCTAAACCCATCTTACGTTCTTGTTCAGGCGTCTAAAGTCTGGGTTTTCACACCTTTTTTTCTCTCACACCTCCGGAAGCTGTGAGAAAAAATGTATATGCCAAGGCTAATGGGTGTCTGGTGAGAGCAACAATTGAATTTCTCCTATTGACACACATTTCTATAAACGCCCAGCTTGGGGGGCAGAATTAAATTGTCCCCTTACGGTGGAAAATATCGGAGCAAAGAATCTTGGGGTAGAATTATTAAGCTCGGTGAAGTGATACAGTGTCTGATTTTTATCACCAGCCTAACTGTGAAGTTACAGGCTTGGTTTGAAAAATGATAGGTAGAAGCTGATTGGCCGGTGATAAAAAAACAGACACGTTATCACTTCACCGAGCTTAATAAATCGACACCCTTGTTCTGTGTGGAGGGCTCACTTTTAATGTTTAGTGTATGCTCTAGCACTCAGATCAGTGATTAAGCCTAGCGTTCAAAAAGTGCCAGAAGAAAGAACCAGTGGGCGCCGTATGTTTTTCTGCGGTCAAAAAGTGCATCTGGATAAGCCTTCCTTTCCATTTTCAGAAAAACACCTCCACTTGAGTAAATACATAATTGACGTCTTGTGTGTGCAAACAGTATTACATTATTAAAACCTCTTTTTATACCGCTGAAAAAAAACTGGGTTATTGCTGGGTTAACCCAGGTTGCAACTTGATGTACAAGGGTTAACCCAGGTCCAGTGACAGGAATCCAACCAGCTAGCTACCCAGGTTGGTCCAAGAAAGACCCAGGTTACAGGTCCCATTCACTAGGGAGAGATGAATTCTAGGCAGCTGGAGATGAATTAATCTCCAAATTCAGTGTTTAGAGAACTGGGATGGTGTTTCACATAAATATGACAGCATCAAGTTGATTTTAATGAAAGATAACAGTAGCGTTCCCCCTCAGAATATGTAGGTTAAATGGAAATTTAGCATTCTGTAAATATGTTGTTTCGATGGGCTTGCTCTTACTATCATCTACCTGTCTATGAAACACAACTCTCTTCAGGACTCCTATTTCAGGCTGTTGTCACTTTTCCTCCTGCAGATTGTATCAGTACAGATCTCATCAGTACCTGGAACCGAATTTAACACTGATAGAAAATATCTCCTTGCAGCGCTCACAAATTCTTACTTCTCATCACACTTTTCCCCATACCCAATAGGCTACGTCACATTATTAAACAAACTGATCCATATTCCCATATTTTCTACTGCCACAATCTCATTCACCCTCCATTATAGTTGTACAATTGTAGGGCACCAGAATATAAAGCACCAAACCCCTTTTATAGCCACCTCTCTCAGCATCCCTGGGAAGATGACATGTCCCAGCTCTACCCCGCATTTTGTTCCCTGGTAGCACTTCACTTCCGTCGCACAAGGCTGAAGTTCAGAGGCAAGGGACAGATGGAATATGGCAGCACCAAGGGCCTGATTCAGACCTGAACGCACAGCTGCAAATTTGCACAGCCAGTGTTCAGGTTCATTTAAGCTGACGCCCATTGCAATCAGGTCTGAATTGGGCCCCATATTACAGCAGCAGCTAGCCCCAAGCCACCATTTGTATCTCTCAAACCCCCCCCCCCCCAGATGCTCCCCAGTACGCCCCTGGCACTGCTGCTGCTTTACACAAAGTATTGAGAGCAGCAGCCTGACCACCCATAACAACCAGGAAGTACTGTATATCGCCCACTGCCTCCATGTCCCCCCTGCCTTGGACACCCCTCTGCCTATTCCTGTTACCCACTGCCTCTTCCTGCTTCCCTTTGCATCTCACCCTCTGCCTCTCCCTGTCCCTCCTCCCTCTCCTGTCACCCACTTTTTTTACGGTCACCCTCTGCCTCTCCCTGACACTTTTTGCATCTCTGTCATCCTCTGCCCTTACCTCACTATTTTCTGTCACTCTGCCTCTTCACCTCACCCACTGCCTCTCCATCTGCCACTATCTCTCCCCATCACCTTTCTCTACTGTTACCCACTTCGTCTCCCCATGATGATCCTCAACATCACCCATTGCTGCCCCCTGGCATTGCCCTTTGCCTCCTCCTGTCACCCAGTTACTGACATCATCCACTGGCTACCAGTTACCTATTCCCTAGTATTACCCAATGCTTCTCACTGTCACCCTTTGTTTCACTGTCTCCCACTATCTCTCCACATCACCCATAAACTACTCCCTCACCCTCTCCTCATCACCTTCTGCTTCTCCCTGTCACTTTCTCCTCTCCTCATCACCTTATTCATCACCCACTGTCTTTCCCTGTCACCCTTTCCCAACTGTCACCCCTCTCTCCTGTCACCCTCTACATGTCACCCACTACCTCTCCTCATCATTCTTTACATCACCAACTACTTCCCACCTGGCATGACCCACTTTCTCCCCCGTCATTGCTTTTGAGGCCAAAAACATGCCCAATTTTCCAAGAGTGTCAGCCGATTGGCTGCAAAAATAACACCACTTCTTATTACCTGTCATGGTCATTTTGCTCTGGGTCCACCCATGTCAGTGACTGCTAATACAAAGTGAGTGTTCTTACTTTAGATTACAAAAACAAAAAAAACATTTACTTGATGCCAACAGAATAAACATAAAGGATTATTTTTTATTTTGATTTTTTATTTTGATAAAAAATGGTGACAGATGATTTTGGTTTGTTTTAGGGGTTTATGTTTATTTTCTTGTGATTGTGGTTGGCAAAGTCTTATAACCTATTTGACTAACAGCTAATTGCAAAGCATCTTGTGCGTGGAGGAAACAAAGTAGGGTACCATAATCTAAATCCATTGTCAGTTATACAATACATAACACTGGTGAACAGAAACACAAAGCACAGAGCATCCCCAAGTTAATGTACTGTGTAAGTGATGCGTGAACATGTTGGCATGATGATCTCATAATGTGATTTGTTCATTCTCCCCAAAATGAGTGTGAAGTATCTCTATAAAAATAAAGCAATAGTAAAAAGCTAGTAAAAATCATCAACCATATATGTGAATGGATGACCCCACACCGAACATTATTTACATTGCGGTTAGCAGCACTTACGTCGTGGAACCGTTTTTTTGTAAGCTGCGTACCACATTTTTAGGGGATAAAGATCCTAAGGACCCTAGGACATATCATGTTGCATATCACGGGCATATAAATGAGTATACGGTTAAGATATTTACATCTGTTTTAGGCATTTTTTTGCCGTTCTCCATACAATTTCTCTCTCTCCACAAACCAAATGTAAATTAAATATTGCTGCACATCAGGTGAAATGTATTAGTAAATCTCACTGAAACACAAAAGGGTATTTGTGGTTATTCTGTGGAAAACCAATACGGTAAAAAAAAAAAAAAAAACAGGTTACATGCTTAGCACAGAACATATCACAAGGAAACATGGTTCTTCAATTATCACATAAACTTCACAGCTAAAGCACCAACATGTCTCTTATCGCTAATGGCAACGCCTAGCGTTTCATGGGCATCCCCATGAAAACACTGGGAGTTCCCATGGCTATGCGGACGGGCTGATGTGTGCCTGGAGCGGGCAGCTGATGTCACAAGACGCAAGCTGCCCAACCTGTCTTCGTTCCGGCACTCGCAAATAAATGTCAGTTTCCACTGACTTTTATTTGCGAAAGGCAGGAGAAATCATTCGATGGTCACCGGCCATCGAATGATTTCTCCTGCTGCGGAGACGTGGGAGGGGATGTGTCTTTGTTACACATCCCCTCGCATGCTAACAATGGGACTCGTATTATTAGAAGGAGGGGGGAGTAGAGAGTACAGTCTATATCCTTGATTCTTTTTAATTGGGTGGAGGGAGTTGTGCGTTTCCTTGTGTCTTGTGTATTCGGAGCAGGCGGGCAGTTTGTGTTCTCATAGGTTAGGAGGAGGAGGAGATGTGTGGTATGTTGAAGGTATAGAAAGACAGGTATATATGTCTGAATGACTGCATATTGTGCATATGTCTGATTACAGAGCACACTTACTGGTAGCCGAAAATATTTATGAGTTGACATCTGATTGCAAATGAATGACTGCTACATCAGCTACAGGCACCTTTATAGTCCTGAACAGGAGCGTGGATCAGAACAATTACCAAGAGATATAAGTACTAGAACTCTATTTAATGCACAATGGAAAAAAAAGATAATTAACTCTTATAGCAGGGAGTAATTGGAAGAGATAGTAACAATAGTTTAATGATCTATAATAAAGGGGTTTACATAGAAATGAGTCCCCTGACACCTAGACTGGCCCCTCTCACCAGCAGACGTTGATTATTCTGCTGCTGATACACAAGCTGTCAGTAACAAATGTAATCAGTAGTAGGACTGAGGATTTATTATTCAGCACTGACCTGCCGCCTCAGGATCGGAAAATAGCAGCTACTCTGTAACCTCTTCTGTGCTGTGCCAAGTGCCATAAGGCAGAGTAGGTGCCCAAGTGGAAATCCATGGACAAAGAGTCTGGTCACAATTGGTGCACTCTGTGAAAAGCTATGCAAGAAACTACAGAGAAGGGGTGAACCACACAGTAGTCAATGGACCCCCCTAATAGAAATACACATTAGTGAACCAGCTACACTGCAGAATCTCAGCCAGGAAGTGATGCATTCTTATGGTGGAATATTCTAAATGTATATAAAAACAGTATACGGCAATATGGTCAGTTGTTGTTTTATATAAGTGAGGACCCTGTGGCTATTCACATAAGGGTCAATATTAGTTCCATCATTTTCAACTATTCACATGTGATGTGTGAGCTGTGGAAAGATGCCCTAAAGCAGAACAGATGACACACAATAAACCCCTGATAAATCAATCTCCCATCTAAGTTAATCAACAAATAAATGGCAAAAAAATGCAACCCCCAGTGAATACACACACAAGGAGGAGGGGATAAAGACAAAACTTGCTGATGCTAGAACTCTTTGCAATGATTAGCGGAGACTCAAATTTTGATGAAACACATAACATGAACACACTTTGGTAATGTCACAAAGCTGGTGGAGGAGAAGAAAGAATTACCAGCTAAGCACCACATGCCCTATCCCAGGCCCAGGCCCAGGCCCCCTGAGTAGAGCAGGTAAATCAATCACATAAGGAGTCATTCAAATCCACCTCGTAACAACAGAGCCATCTGTGCCCCTGTGAGAGCACCCTGAGATCCTACTCCATTACATTAGCTTGGAAACAAATGTAATATATGCAAATACTAGCTGACATAGTAATACATGTTAAAAATAAACGGTCTGAGCATGCAAAAGAGGCAAAACTGAGTTAGTGCATCCAGAATGTATTCACCGCGCTTCACTATTTCCACATTTTGTTATGTTACAGCTTATTTTATAATGGAATAAAGTATTTTTTCCCTCAAAAATCTGCACACAATATCCCAGAATGACAACGTTGAAATAATATTTCGGGAGATTTCTGCAAAAGTATTAAAAATAAAAAACTAAGAAATATGTACATAAGTATTCACAGCCTTTGCCATGAAGTTCAAAATTGAGCTCAGGTGCATCCTGTTTCCACTGATCATCCTTGAGATGTTCCTACAGCTTAATTGGAGTCCACCTCTGTAAATTCAGTTGATTGGACATGATTTGTAACTGTACACACCTGTCTCTATGAGGTCCTACACTTGACAGTCAGTGCATGTTAGAGATCAAACCAAGCATCAAGTCAAAGGAGTGATCTGTAGACCTGCAATTGTCTTGAGGTATAAATCTGGGGAAGAGTACAGAAAAATATCTGCTGCTTTAAAGGTCCCAATGAGCACAGTGGCTACCATTATCCATAATGGAAGAAGTTCGGAACCACCAGGACTCTTCCTAGAGCTAGCCGACTGTATAAACGGAGCGATCGGGGGAGAAGGGCCCTAGTCAGGCAGGTGACCAAAAACCAATGGTCGGTCTGTCAGAGCTACAGCATTGCTCTGTGGAGAGAGGAGAACCTTCCAGAAGGACAACCATCTCTGCAGCAATCCAACAATCAGGCCTGCCTGGAGTATGACAAAAATGCACCTGAAAGACTCAGACCATGAGAAACAAAATGATCTGGTATGATGAGACAAAAATGTAACTTTCTGGTGTGAATGCCAGACGTAATGTTTGTAGGAAACCAGGCACCACTCATCGCCAGGCCAATACCATCCCGAAGAGAAGCACTGTGGTGGCAGCAATATGCCGTGGGAACGTTTTTAATTTTTTAAGTGGCAGTAACTGGGAGACTAGTCAGGATAGAAAGATGAATGCAGCAATGTTCAGAGACATCCTGCATGAAAACCTGCTCCAGAGTGTTCTTGACCTCAGACTGGGGAGACGGTTCATCTTTAGTCAGGACAAAGCACACAGCCAATATACCAAAGGATAGCTGTACTTAAGTACAGGTACTGAAATACAAATGTGTCCTCATACATCTTTGCTGTAGTCACGCCAAACAGCACCTCTTTGCACATCATGTCCAATGAGACTCTGCTAGAGTGAGACGATAAAAATGCATCTTAAGCTGGCCATACTCCTAAAGATTTTTTGTCCGATCTGGCTGGTTGGAACAAAAATCTGGTAATATCTAAATGAACGTTTTTTTCAGTTTTGCTAGCATTTGAAGCAAATGGTGAACTGTCATTTGCTCCTATAAATTACCAGATTTTTGACCTAACAGCCAGATCGGACAATAAATCTTAAATTGTATGGCCAGCTTAAGCCGCAATGTGTGACTAGGTTGCTGTGCTGATTAATTTGTGACACTTGTGTTTGCGAGTCTTTGAATCTGCATACGAAGAGCTATGATGCAGCGGCCGGGATTTGTTTCCCCTGTATAAGTTCCATTGTACTTCATATACAGACTCAGCCGCACAGAGACCTACAAATTTGCCTATCAAAGTAATCAGCACAGTCTCCTCATGCGCCATAGGTACATTGTGTTTCAACTAAGACACAAAAAAACACCCAAAGCTAATAGAGTTGCACTGAACCTGTCAGTTCACTCATGCCAGGCATGTCCTGCTGCATGGTGTATTGAGGCTAACACATCTGTAGTACTTCAATTATTTAGATTTAACCATCTGTGCTCAAGCATGGATATCCTTAATACCTGGTTTGTTAGTGTGCCTTTAGGACTGAAGTTTGGAAATACTGACTTAAGAGTTGGGATCCTTCAGCGTAGAAGCACAATACAGCTGTACACATAAATAAAGCAATTTGTAAAACTAGGTACAATTGTTTTTAAGCACACAAAATGACTGATTGCCATGTATGTTAGCTACAATTAAACCATTACTAGTTCCTACAATAAAACTGCAAATGTTTTTTTTCCACACAGCAGCTACGTTCTTGCCTTTTTCAGAGCTGTGCATTAGTTTCTCATTTTAGATACCACTAAATTGCATTTGTTGTCTACACTCAGTAGAGATATTTACTGTGTAAGTGGAACCAATAGTCCATAAATTTATCAGGAACTACTCAAATAATTCCATGACGTCAATCCAATTATCCGTGAACAGAGGCTAGTTGCCATTGCAGCGGTGTGTAAACCCGAGCAATATCCCTACAATTCATCCCACTCCCGATCTCGGCCTGATTTCACCCCAGACTTGCAGAATTTTGTACAAAACTCTATTGGGCAATGAATGAAATTCTGCAGGTCCAACAATACTATAAATTTGTCATAAATTGTCGCTTACTCTCACCTGCAATAAAATAAATAATTGGATTGAGACCTATAGACTGGAAGATTGCAAACAGAGCACTCCCCCGTTAAGTCCCAGTCTCATTGAGGTGTATTCAATGTGGTCAGCGAGGGAGGGTTTATGGTGAGGATTGCTTGTTTTTGGAAAGACAAAAAAACAACACCATCCTCAAGGTTTAACCCCCTCGCCTGCCAATCGCCCTATTCTATGTTCCAGGGGAATCCTCGCTATCAGATGATGGTGAGGATTCCCCCTAACAGCGAGGTTAGGGGGTCAGTTGAATACTGAGGGCGGGCTTTAACGGTGAGCAAAAGGCACTGCTAGCCATAATAGCTCACCTGGTCGACATTGAATATACCCCATTGAATTTATATACATTTTTATTTCTGCATTGGGACCCAATTACATTTTTTTTTTCTTAATCAGTTTTTTATTAAGATAAATAGTAGGTATACAATTTGACATAAACATTATCAAAGGGACAATACAACATAACAGCAGTATCGTCTACTCTATTGTATACCAAAACAAAACATAAAAAAGGCATATACAGGTTGAGTATCCCTTATCCAAATATCCGTTATCCAAATTATTCTGAAAACCATAGTCTCCAAAATGTACTTTTTTGCCAAAAACCTATTGGCTACATCTGTAACTGGCACTACTGAAGAAATAACATGTAACTGGCACTAAATATGTGCAAGGACATGATTGCTTTGCATTCAAATTCAGTGTCTGAGATTGTGCACAAACTTTTTTCCAGGTTTTAAAACCTTTTTTTCATGCACAAATAAAATATATTTGTGTGTATTACATGTGTTTGATGTGCTTATACAACATAAATGCAAGATACCTCATTTAAATATAAAAATATTCCAAAATACGGAATAATCTGTTACCCAAAATTCTTCTGGTCCCGAGCATTTTGGATAAGGGATACTCAACCTGTATTGAGCCAATTACATGTTAAGGAAGTATGCTGTGCTATATATTGTAAATTAATTTTATTCAGTGCGAGTTGTCCATATGTACTCCCTTATGTGGTCTGTGTACCTTCTTATTTAATTGCCATTCTTATAACACCTTTTATGTCATAACTTGTGACTCCATTATACTGTTTTAAGTATATGAGATTTAAATGAACTAAAAACAACACATTTTATATATAAACAACCAGCCAATCAGCTCATAACTGTCATTTTTTTAACCCAGTCTGAGGGGCGGATTTATTAAGCTCAGTGAAGTGAAAAAGTGTCTAGTTTTTATCACCGGTCAATCAGCTCCTACCTGTCATTTTTTAAACCAAGCCTGTCACAGTTAGGAGCTGATTGGCCGGTGATTAAAACCAGATCACTTCACCGAGCTTAATAAATCTGCCCCTGAGTCTGTAATGTGAAAGTTGGGAGCTAATTGGCTGGCTGGGATATCACTCTCCATTTTATCACTTTTTGAAGCTTGATACATCTGGACCAATAACTAATAATTATATATATATATATATATATATATATATATATATATATATCCAGTGGAAAATCAAAGTCTAGTCAAGAATAATAATGTTCAAAGGCAGCCTATACTACTTCAAGTACTGTATGTTCATATTATTAATATAGTGACATACAATGATATTTAGAGGGTAGAAATACTCACTTGCTGGCGAGGGTGTGCTATATCCACTGAGGGGGAGCTGATGCTGTACTCCTGGAAGACCCCCTGGAGGGGATACCCCACCAAGCATGTGAGGAAAGAAGAAGGCATAGTGAGGAACAGGGTATCCATTCATATGACCTGGCCCAGACTGTGGGCAGGAAGAATCGTTACTAGTCATTGCCAGGTGCCCAGCCAACTGGACTGGCTCAAGCCCTTCGAATTTCCATCTGTGTGAGTCCCTGGGAGGGGGTATACCCCCCAAAAGCAAGTGAACAGTTGCAGTGGATCCAAGGCTCAATGATCAGATCCAGCAGAAGATCAATTCACTGAAAACCTTAGAGAAAGCTCAAAATCTTGTTTCAGATCCTGGTAAAATGAGCAAGGTGTCTGTAGGAATCCAGTTTGCAGTGTAGATCAGGAACAGGGTCCCATCAGGCTACTTGATGAGATTGGTACATTGAAAGGAAATCCCTGAAAGACAAAAATAGGAAACTGTTGGAACATCCTTGGAAGGTGAGGTACAGAAATGCAATGTGGTAAATAGGATAGGTAAATCGCAAATTCCCATTCCACAAAGAATGAAAAGACGCAGCTGCACACTGCATAGAACCAAGCACTGCTAATCAGAATAATTATAATGACCTCTGCAATCTAACATGGAGCAAAATCGAGGTCCCACCAGAGATGGGGTCACCTGGATGCTGATTGATGGGAAAGCATTATTTGGCCAAAAAGTATGCCATGTACCTTAACCTTGTTCTATGTCAGATTGAAGAGAAAATGGTTTTCTTTTTTTGTGTAACTACAAGTCTCAGCATGATAGCACCTCCCATTATGCTTTTAATTAGGATGTGCAGTCTGTCCCCTCTGCCCATACAATGCGATTCCATTGGCTTTATATTCGTTTCCCTCATAGTATCTCTGTCCACAAGGGACGGTTAAGAACCACATGTAACTGGTGCTGAAAATGAACAAAGTCCTATTTTGACAAGCAATGTGTGACTGTGACTAGTGCAAAGTGGGTGTGTACAGCCTTTACCTTATCAACCTATAATGTCTCCCTTAATATATAAAAGTAGAAAAAATCATTGTTTTATTAGGAAAATAGAAATACAATGGTAATACTGATTTATGGCCAACCATGTGGACATATTTGATGGGCCCATTAATGATAGGCCTAATTTTCTGTGGAGGCTTGGACTTGTATTCCCACCGGCTCCATTGTTAACCTGGCCCTGCCTCTATCAAAAGCCCTCCACATTTTATTCATATTTGTAATCTCGTCTCCGACACATCCACAAAACTCCTTTCTCCTCATAACCAACCTAACACTATATCCAGTACTAGCTCCTATTGTACCATCTTCCTCATCTAGCATGTTTTACTACATGAGACCTAAAGAGACAATCGCTAATGTGCCATGTCTCCACATTATTTCTCTTATTTGCACTCCATTTCCAGCACAACTTCCCATTTATGTTCAATGATTGCCCTCATGCCACCATGTTATAACCTCAACTATTGCTTCTGTTCCACATTCTCCTCCTGTACGTCTACCCTTTAGGCTCAGGCACAGAAGCCTGTAGTGTGGAATGCAGTGGATCCATCATGCTGATTACATGCTGGCCTGGAAAGGGGATTTGGGAGGATTTTTTTATTCTGGGCTTCGAGGGTCGTAAATCTCAAAGCGGCGTGAGAAAAGACCCGTCCTTACAGTTCAATTACACCGGGCTAATGAGCCACCCAAGAAAAATGGTGCTATCGGAGATCTGTACAGAAGTCAGAACAAGATAGAGACAAGGAGGGGGAGACACACTGCAAAGCCAAGACAAATCAAGAGATTGTCAGGAGAAACATGTAGTAAAAGAGTGAGACAGTCAAACGATTGCAGACACTGAGCACAGAAATGGGAAAAGCAGAAAGAAAATAAAAAGACTGTAATGCAGACTAAATAACCAAAGAGCCAAATAAGCACACAAAGAATACATAGCCAGAGAAGCAAGACAGTATAGCATAGAGAACACATAGACGGCTAGAGACACACAAAGAGCTGAGAGGGTACATATGCAACAAACACACAAACTCATAAAATATCCAAGCAGAAATTTGCACATACGATAGTCCTGCAAAATAATATACACATACACATACACACACACACACACACACACACACTCCATTGCTGGAGAGATTCACACACATACACAATTGATAGGCAAATATATATATAAAAATATATATATTTATATACACACACACATACATACATACATACATACATACATACATACATGCATACATACAAGCACACATACAGAAAAAATAGCCAGGAAGAGAGATTTATACACTTCATAGCCAAGCAGACTGACACACACACACACACACACACACTCGATAGCCAAGCAGAGCGATTTACACACAAAAAAATGCATACAAATTGGCAGGCAGAAAGATGCATATACACGCACACACACACACAATAAATAGATAGAAACATTCATGCACACAGACACCCACTGGTCAGCAGATATACTGTATATTGACCAAGAACCGGCTTGTAAAAGCTGCCACTTCCATATGTGTTTAAGCCCAAAGCTTAAAAGGCCAATGCTTTTAATTACATTTAAACCCCATGTGTTCCAATTAAAAGCATTGGCCTTTTAAATTTCAGACTTAAACCACTGTGACAACAACTGTCAAACATTAAGGAGGAAGTATGAAGGTCTGGAGCTAATTTGTCGATTTCTGAGTTGGCGAATTGCATAGAGCGACTAGCACCCTGACTCAAAAGGGCTACCACAACATTTTGCAGCACCACACAATGCCTTTTGGTTAACATCTAATTGGTCAATGGTTCACCTTAGGGATGGCCATCACCTATCGATGATTCATAATCATCTATGGTTTAAGGTAAATATAGAATACTTTTGCCATCGAAGGGGAAGTACCAGATGGTTTCAGTACATCGATGGCACATAACTGAACTATCTTTTTTAAAAAAATTCTCTGAGGTGCTGGACACGGAGCATACCTCACCACTGATGCCCATAAAAAGCCCCACCGCCAGGTTTTTAGTGGTCCATGGACCATCTAGTGAAAGGAAATGGGTGACCATTGATGGGGAAACCATCAATAGTCGACGATTGCCAGGTAAGCTGTTCCTGTGCACATCACACCGGAGTCGGAGGTCAGACGGGCTGCACATAAAATAAGTCGTACGTGCAGCCCGTCACGGCGGTGGACTTTGCTTTTACCGTAGGTGCCAACAAAATTTAGTGTTATTCTGTTGGGTGTAATGTGGGGGGGGGGGGGGGAATCTATATATGCATCCCATACATCAGTCAGTAACTACATCATAATTACCTACTTTTTAAGACTCCTTTCAGGGAGAAGCTAAAAGCCACTTGAGGGGGCATCACTAGATCCCACCTCCAAACACAGAAAACAGCCGTGATTTGCGGTTCTGTGGTTCAGGGTTCGGAGCTAAATGGCACCATGCAGGCATTTATCCTTGCCTCTTCCCACAGATGCTGCAATTGCTGGTAATTATTACACAATCAAGTCCGCTTCACTAGGAAGAGGGCAGGATGCGGGAGAACCACCTACTCATCTGGGCTGCGGGAGACTACCCCTTAAATTTGCAGAATTTTACTCCTGCAGTTTCCGGGAGGGTGGTCCTGATTACAAGCAGAATATGTACTTCTACTCTTTTACAGACTTTTCAAACAAAAGTTTGGAGAATAGAGAGTGTGCGTTTTAAAAAAAAAAACCTCTGTACACAAAATGCCTGTGCATCTTCTGGTATGTATTGAGAATTAAAAATGTGTAAGTGTGTAGAACCACAAACTTATTAAGATATTGACAGATAAAACAAGAACATTGCTTAACGTGTTTTTATGTATACAGGGTGAAAATAAGGGTAAACAAGTGGATGGACTAGGGAAATACTGTAATACAAGTTTGGTTTAATAACTTTAAACCAGAGAGTGAGATGACGGGAGAAAAGCATGTAAGTGGGTGGGACTAGAAATTAGAGCAGACATAAAGTGACCAGGCCGCCACTTTCATACACAATGCCAGGCTGTGCTTGTCCTAAAATGGCCTAGCAAGACACATTTTAATAGGTTGTGCGTGAAAGCTGAGTCTGGAAACACAACCCCAATCCTCAACTGCTGGCAACAGGCCAGTCTTTCCCAGAATACTAGCGTTTAAAGGGAGACTAAACTATTTTTAAGCATTTCACAGGATATCTATAAATAAGAAACCAGTTTCTAAAAAGTACTAGTACCTTTGCCAAAAATATATGTACATACACACATAAATGTTTCAGAAACTTGTAAAGAACTTAAAAGATGCCAATCTCGGAATCTTATTTTTTACTATACACAAAAGTGTAATCTATAGTTTTGCAGAGAACACAATACTCAGATGTTTTACCACATAGGAAAACGACAATGATTGTAGCCTATAATCAGCTAACAGAAAAAGAGCCTCGTCATATTATTCATTTAATGTTAACAAGTTATGGGGCAAGATAGATAGCATTTACTGTATAAGCCAATATCAAAGTTCTCACTTTTCTGAACCATTGAAATGTATGTTTACAGCAAGCATGCAACAAAGGCATAAAAAATAAAAGTAGAAATTGCACATTCCCGAATGCAATGAAATCATCAATTTAGCTTCTAATACATAGTAAAATAGAGGGCCTTATTCAGACTTGATCGCAAAGCAGTTTTTTTCTAAAATGGCCAAAACCATAGGCCCGATTCAGACCTGATCGCTGCTGAGTAAATTCGCACAACGGGCAATTAGCGATACACTGTGCATGTATACGGCCGGCGGTATGCATTTACAATGCCTGTTAGTAAAGAAATCCTGGTACTACTTTTTTTCCTTCGCTAGTCATTTGCATTTGATTTACAGGAAGTAGGCGTGTGGGGGTGGTAACCGGCCGTTTAGTGGCAGTGTTAAGAAAAACGCAGGAGCGCCAGAAAAAACCTCTAGGCATGCCTAGGAAAATGCAGACGTGCCAAAACATTTTAGAGCAGGGTGGGTGACGTCAGCTCCAGGCCGGATATGCCTGTATTCATCGCAGCCTCCAAGTAAGTCTCTGGCTACTCCTAGCTTGCGATAACTGGTGCCCAATGGAAACATTATTAGATGGTAAGTCTATAATGAAGGATTTTGGACATATAAGCTAGGCTGCAAATTCTATCCTAGATGTACACATCCATTCGCACACCGTGCACATCAATTCACAAAGTGTGACTCTAGTGGGACGGCATCTACCTGACCGCTGGACACTGCTAATTCGCGCAGCAACGATCAGGTTTGAATAACCCCCCATGTTGTACTGCAGGTGGGGCAAATGTAATGTGCAGAGAGAGTTAGATTTGGGTGAGTTGTTTTGTTTCTGTGCAGGGTAAATACTGGCTGCTATATTTTTACACTGCAATTTAGATTTCAGTTGGAACACACACCACCCAAATCTAACTCTCTATGGGCATGTTACATTTGCCCCAGCTGCACTGCATATGGTTTTGCCCATTTGAGAAAAAGTGTGCTTTGCGATCAAGTCTGAATTAGGTTCTAAGGACCAACAAACAAGCCTTGTTTCATTCAAAGGGACTGAATTTAATATCAGCCAAATGGTGCTGATATTAATTTGTCTTATTTTTCTTTTTCACAATTTACCATCGTGGACTATGATTGGGAACAATAATATAGATTGTAAGCTCTACTGGGGCAGGGACTGATGTGAATGCTCAACTATACTCTGTAAAGCGCTGCGGAATCTGTGTGCGCTATATAAGAAACTGTTAATAAATAAAATAAATAAGTGCGCCAAGTACAGTGGTAGCAGTCCTCATGGTCAGGTGTGGACTTTGTCACAAAAAAAAAACCCTGAAAAACTCAACCTTTTCATATGTCAACCTCTTGGTGCTAACCTGGACATTGTCAACCTAATAAACCACAAGAGGGACACTCTTGAAGTCAGGGTTGAAGTCAGGGTTTTCTGTACTTACCCTCAAGCACAATTACCTGGATCTTCCGGCTTAATGTGTCCTCCTGGAGATAATGTCATCTCCAAGCACTAATGCCCCCCACCAATTAATTTATTTTAGGCATGACGCAGATCATCAAGACCCGGGTCATACCTTTCACCCCAAGCTGGGGAACAGTAGCAAGTCCAGGGAATAACTCTGATCAATTGACAGGGTACGGACCTGGGACTGTCAACCCGGGTCAGACCCTTCCAGACACAGGACAGATCCAGATCCATATGCGTGCATGGCAAAAACAAGGTTCTAGCTTAAGTCTGAAAGAGGTATTACAACTGTATAGCAAAAAGATTTCAACAAAATAAACTAGCCCCCAAAACAATAGATTATATGTTACCTTGGAAAAAAAGAACTTTAGAGCTGACCTAATTAATATGTAGAATGTGTGTCATCAGCAGTCAATTGAAGACATGAGCAACCGTTTATATTGAGGATTCTATTTTGTTTGTTGCTTGGATCAACAATTATAATATATGGAAACATTAAGCTGTTATTCCCGTGCACCCAAGGGCAAGCAGGCTGGAAGAAGAAAATAAATTTAGATCAGAAGCAACAGAATTCAAATCGGGAACATGCAGTACACAGGCAAAATGTACTGTGGATCAGAGTAAAGACAAGACAGGTTATAGGGGATATATATACGCAGGCCTCCATGATATAGGTATTCATTGGTAAGGTCTATTTCACAGATAAGCAACTTGTGGACTAGTTCTAAGGGCATGCTGGCAATTGTAGTTGCATCACAGTTAAACAACCAGATTCATAGGAATGTTTTAAAGCATATAGGCTTGGACGACCATTAACAGGGACAGATTGTTTTTGATTTATAAACAAGTGTCAAACAAGTGCCAACTATAGCCTTTCATGTGTTACAAAGCACCAGCAGGCAACTGTGCCAGATTTTTACGGTTGCTAAAATAAAGAAAGTGAATTCTATCTATTTTTTTATTACACAGCTATAAATTACATAAACCTAGTGCATATTTACAATCCTATTGCATATTTACAATTGATTTTAAGAAAATCCCGATTCGACCCTTAAACTCACTGTCCAGATGTGTGTGTGTAAAGATAGATTTCTGATCCATGTATTACTGCTCACCAGGGAATGAAAGAGTTAAGTGTGTCTGTCTTTTACACACAACTGCCTCTATAAAAATTTAGGAGATTCCCCATAGACACTGCAGATTTACAGATACATACACCAAATCACACAAAAAGGGCAGGGAGCTTTTCTTCTGTTGCTCTCCGATAGCACAGGCCCTTCCCCACCCACAAGTGTAACCCTTTCACTGCCATGCCCCAGCTATGGATATGCACGTGGAGCAGAGCATGACCAAATCTAACCAAAAATTACATTTTGGTTTAGGAGATACAAGGACAAGAACCAGACAAGCATGCACACATACACATACATACACACATACATACATACATACATACATACATACATACACACAAAGCTGGAGGCAGACCAGGAGGAAGCACAAAGGGAAGCAGAGAGGGTGGGGAGAGGAGTACGAAATGGAACTCAGGATAATATATTATGAAAGAGACAGATGCAGAGGGCTTTCAGTCTCTGGAATCTAGGCTTCTAATAAGCTTGCCTAGACACAGACTTAAGATCAAGATATTTGTAGCACTGGAAGATATTCTGTCACATACACAAAACATTTATGCTGTATCTGTATATTTTCATACACAATTTCAAAATAATTAAGATTAGTAAACATATTTAAGCAGGTCACAACTACCTGAGCATTATTAATTGTTCTGTGGAGGAGAACCCACTTTAAATGTACAGCCCAAAAACATACAACCAAAACTATTGATAGCATATGCAGCAGAGAGCATTAGACGATGTGTACCCAGCGCAATATCAGGAGCAACGGGACCCAGCAGGGTAGCCGGCATTGGCAAGAGCATATACATTTGCTGATGCAATGAGCGATGGCGAGAGGGGGGGGAGGTTGGTGAGGGGCAAACTCCCTAGAAATGGGGACTGATGTGAATAATTAAACATTCTTTGTAAACCACTGAGCGATATGTTGTAACTAAATAAATTCACTTATTATTACTGTTATTATTATTATAAATAATAGTACTACAGGGCACTGACAACAATTGAAAAAGAAAAAGCCTTGAACAAGCAGAGTAATAACTTGGCATTTTCAGAGTTAAAATGATAAGTAGAAATACATGTGTGCAGTACTACAATCCTCCTGCATCCTCCTCTCCCTCCCTCCACCCGCCTGCGCTCTCCCTGCTCTATTTTCTTGTTTTCAGATGTCTGGCCTGGAGATTCTCTCCAGGAAGTTGGTGTTCCTTCCCCTCTAGAGAGAGCCAAAGAGAAGGGGGGTGGGCAAAAAAAGGGGGTATACAGAGATATGAGAAAGTGGGAAAGTGTAGGGGAAAGTAAATAAGTTGCAGTTTTAAAGAAAAAGATAGGAAGTTATCACTAGAATAGGAAGAAAAGAATGATAAAAGGTGAAAGATCAGCAGGCTGATAGAGTAAAGCAAAATATGTATAATGGGTTAATAACAAAAGGGCATAGGGTGGAGGTGACCAGGCAAAGATACCTGTGGAAGATGGGAATTGTTGTGTCAGGGTATGGCTAGGTGGTGGAGAGCATGGACAACCAAACCAAAGATGATTGCAGGGAGTCCAAAAAATAAACACTAGTGCAAGGACTATTTTTAAGGTACTAAATAGTCAGGGAAAAGTGTGTGGTTTCCAAATAAAGGTAGGAGAAAAAAGCTTAGAACGGCCTAGGCGATAAATCAGACAATTTGTTATTTTGAGTCACTCAGAACGCCAAATCGGCCAGTGTCCACACACTATTGTGGGCTCCCATCTTCT
The DNA here is from genome assembly GCF_055691185.1 of Crinia signifera. Lineage (NCBI taxonomy): Eukaryota > Metazoa > Chordata > Amphibia > Anura > Myobatrachidae > Crinia > Crinia signifera. The sequence goes on along the minus strand of NC_139222.1, from coordinate 132,407,169 downwards.
CATCTGACTACAATTGAAATGTAGTCAGATTAGAAAATATTGTGTATATATATATATATAAATAAAATAAATAAAGCTGTAATGTGTATTGAACTGTGGAGCTCTTTACTTGTACTCTGTTTTTGTTATTTATTCAATGTAATGCCAAGTTTTGCCTCCCTGTACTGTTCTTTTGTACGGCGCTGCGAAACACTTGTGGCGCCTTCTTAATAAAATTATAATAATAATTGTTAACGATTTTGTTCAAATTGTCAAGTGAGCATTTACTACCTCAGGGACCCCTCACTTTATAACATTGGGGTCCTACTCCACCATTTCTGGTTCCTGTCACATATTATGAGGAGGGAGGTTAGGGGCAGGCAGCAATTTGAACAGTGCTGGGATCAGGTAGCAGTTTGGGCAGTGTTGGGGGCAGGAAGAAGCTGGGGTAGAGGGAAATAGGGGCAGGCAGTGCTGAGGGTAGATAGATGATATGGGTAAATAGTTGGGGCAGTACTGGAGGCAAAAAGCGGGTAAGGGTAAAAAGCAGTGGGGCAAAGACATTTATTGGAACAGGAAGTACTATGGGCAGTTCTGGGTGGTAGATAGCAGTTGGGGCAGTACCAGGAGTAAGCAGAAGTTTAGGGGTAGGCAGTGCTGGGGGGGTAGGGAGGGGGTAAGGGTAGATAGCAGGTTGGGCAGTACTAGGACAAAGAGGGGTTGAGGAGATGCAGTCCTATGGGCAATGCCAAGGATAAGGAGGCGGTAAGGTTAGATAGTAGCTGACTAAGCAGCTCATCTCCACCTTCAGGTCCCAGCTCAGCTGGAGGTCAAGATAATATAGGCTGGGGGAGAACATCTCGGTTTGTACAGCCGCACATCTAGCGGGGTGGCATCGCTGGGTCTCAGGCAGAAGCCTAGAACACTGCCACGGTTGTGAGGTGGCCAGGTCATACATTGCACAGCTTCTGTTGCATGTCCCTGAGGAACCACCCATTTTTTAAAAGAGAGTTCCCAGTATAAACTTTAGGGTAAAATACAAGCTATAGCACGTATTGCAATCACTGTACCTAATATACAGTATATATTTTGTTAGCAACCAAGCAACGAAATGATGCACAATATTTTGTTAGGTCGCTTGTAAGCTTGCACAGTATGTATGCATTATATTATTTGCATAGCTCACGAATGTCCCGATCACAGTGGGACAGTCCTACTAAATTTGGACAGTCCTGCTGTCCCTCCTGCTGGCGATCGTTGTATAGATGCCGTGCGCTGGGCGCAAGCCCAAATGTCTGAAAACAGTGGTTGCTGCACTAGGCCATGCCCCCTCTACCAGAAACCACACCCACCAGACATGCAGCCCAGTCCCCTTCTTGGGATGCCTGCATCAGCAGGTCCCGATTACTAAGGCACAAAAGTTGTGAGGTATGCCTTTGTCATGCTTTTGCGGAAGTTCAAGGTGAATGGGGATGACACTGCGTTATTTCTATACTGTCTTGTGATGTGCCGAGCTTATGAAAGGCAAATTATATATGCCGCCAATGAAACGCAAATAGAAGGAAAGGAGAGCAGCAAATTATGTTTACATTGTACAAGGTGCAAGAAGGTTAGAGGGGGCAATAGGAATTAAAGGAAGAATAAACTTGAAAGACTTAAAACAGAACTAAAATGGCATATGCTTAGTTACAGGTTGCACTATAAACACAGAAGACCAGACTACCATGAACATAGCATAGACACTCTGTACAGCACCCCCATCCCATTCTGACCTCATACTTCCTGGCGTGACTACCAGCTGTGCCCAGCAAAGTGCCACTTCCTGTCACTAGTACTCACGGGTAGACAATTCAGACTCTCACTTCCTGAAATCTATTTATCTGCTTTTCTCTGTTGATTAAAAAGGCATTATATAAACTCACACTAGTATGCATGTTGGGAGAGTAAAGGTTACAAGTCATAAAGTATTTGTGGGCCTCTGGCTGAATTTCCGGGAAATATACAGAGTTAAATGAACCAGAATGACTCTAGATTCTAGGAATTCTGCCCGAAACACTTTATGTGAAAACAGACAGGTGACGAGAACTGCATTGATATCAACAATTTACTACATTCACTTTGGAAAATGAAGTTTCATTTAAAATATGTAGAATCTGTAGCCCACGTGATCTTAACTTGTCCTGATAATCTGCACTAATGTACATTATACAAGAGCCCAGCTTGGTCTAATCCTGTCCTGATAATTCTGTACATTATATAGAAATCCAGCAACATCTGACCTTATTCTGGATATAAATGTGCATTATATGCTGTGCTGACTCAGTAACGCATGCACCATCCTGGCCCACACACGCTCACAACAGGACACAGAATAATTTCCATGTTCTCTACATGTGTGAGGTTTTACTACAAGGACAGTGACTCTATATTTAGGTATAAACATGAAACACATTCCAAAAACAGATCCCTGTTCATCCAATTAACACTTCCAGTGAGATGTAACTCATTCTGTGCCAGAGACTGCTGGTGGGAGACAATTTGTCCATCTCCACTGTACAGTGCCAGCAACAGAAATGTTGGTGCCCAGTACACTGATACCTCCAGAGCTCACCCCCCAACCTCCTCCAAATATCCCTCTTTACATACACACACATACATTATATACAGATATATACATATATACACTCATACTGTAGGTGTGCGCACATTGAGTGTTAGGGGTGCACAGGCACCCCCTAATTCTGTGCCCACCCTTATTAACACCTCCTTGCCGCTAGCAATAACAGCAATACCTTTTACCAAAGACATTGACCCATTCCAGGAGGGACAGAATGCTCTATTTCTGTACTTCCCTCTCAATTAATGATTGCCATTACCTATTTTAAAAGGTTAATTGATAAGAAAGGCTTTCGCTACAGGTAAAGGTAATTATAAAGGAGAGTCCAGAAACAGAGCATTGTGTCCCTCCTGGAGTGGGTCATGTTGGGAGGTATGCATTTGCTTTTTAGAACTGTATTCCATTAGAAGAAGCGCCCATCAATCAATTATGTGTGTTTTGCATTGTTAATTGTATTAGACCACTATCATATCACTATATACCTATGTCATCCATATATCTTTTTGACTTCATGTACATGTACTGTAATACAGAGTAATTAGAATATTAAAACTGAGATAGGCAGGAGAGTTTTATATTGTAGCGAGTGCCAATAGATGATGGTAGACACGTCTGATTGGCGATGTTAGATACGCCCAATGGGCGGTGTTATACATGCACAATTGGTAGTGCTAGTCACACCCCTTTGACGGTGCACCCAGCAATAAAATGTGCTGCGCACGCCTACGTATACACTAGAGATGTGCAGGTTCTGATTTACTCTGATTTACTCTGATTTCAAAGCAGGATCTTATTAGCTATCCCAAATCACATGACAGTTGTTGACAGTTAATAGCCAATAAGATCCTGCTTTGAAATCAGAACCTGCACATATCTAATACACACACATGTGTATGGGATATGGTCATTGGGTCACCAACATGTTGGTCGACAGTCATTAGGACGACACCATTAGGTCGACATGCATCTAGGTCGACATGAGTCTAGGTTGATATGGGTAAGGTCAACAGGGTCATTAGGTCGACATGGGTTAGGTCAAAAGTCAAAAGGTCAACATGGGGCTTTAAAAAAAAGAGCCGACATCTGCCGACAGCCTGTGTTTCATGAACTTGTGGGAGAATAAAATAGTGTGCCAAGCGTAGCGAGGAACCGTGCCTGAAGCACGATGGGACACGGTGCTATGTTTCAGTGTCCATGTCGACTATGTCAACATTCGGGACAAAAAACCTAACCCATGTTGACCTAATGACCCTGTCAACCTAACCCATGTCGACCTAGACTCATGTTGACCTATGGTGGCGACCTAATGACTGTCGACCAACATGCTGGTGACCTAATGATCCACACCTTTGTGTATACCTGCCATTCTATAAGGAATTATATATATATATACATATATTGAGAACGTGAGTCTCAGAAACACTGCTATGTGCTGGCAGAGAGTAAACCCACATCTCTTTCTCACACATGCACAAACACAGAAGGCAGCAGACTAGCTTTAGAAGCTTTTGCTATATACTGTATATATATTAGTTCTAATTATTCACATAATATCCCTCTTTACATACAACTAGTGCGATATGGCCACTTTTCCGATTCTGAGCTTTCAAAACGAGGGATCGGATCAGGGCCGTTTCTACAGGCGGACAAGCCGTGCAGCAGCCCGGGGCGCCGCACGGCTTGTCCACCTGTTACACAGCCAGGGCGCCCGGCCGGCAGCTGAGCTCTCAGCTCCCCACAGCCCACAACGCCGCTGCCGCCGCCGCCGCCTCCAAGTCTCCCCCGCCGCCTCCGCCTCCAAGTCTCCCCCGCCGCCGCCTCCTCCAAGTCCCGTCTCGCCCCCCCGCCCCCCCAAAACGAATAGGCGCACAGGTGAGCCCCAGGGGAGGAGAGCGCAGCGCGTCTCTCCTTCCCCTCGCTCACTGTGTCCTTGGGCTGGCAGCCAATCAGAGGACCTCGCGGGCTGGCAGCCAATCAGGAGCCAGCCCGCGAGGTATGAATGGCTGCCGGCTCAGGGACACATCGAAAGCAGCAGCAGCATGCACGGCGGGGGACTGGAGGGGGAGACCCAGAGAGAGAGAGAGAGAGTGAGTTGTGCTGCTGGCACTTTGGGGGAATGTGTGGCACTGTGGGGGCATATATGTGGCACTTTGGGGGCATATATGTGGCACTTTGGGGGCATATCTGTGGCACTGTAGGGGCATATCTGGCACTGTGGGGGCATATGTGTGGCACTGGGGACATATCTGTGGCACTAGGGGCATATTTGGCACTGTGGGGGATATATATGTGGCATTGTGGGGGCATATCTGGCACTGTATGGGCATATGTGTGTCACTGTGGGGGCATATGTGTGTCACTGTGGGGGCATATGCGTGTCACTGTGGGGGCATATGTGTGGCACTGGGGGGGCATATCTGGCACTAGGGGCATATTTGGCACTATGGGGGCATATATATGTGGCACTGTGGGGGCATATATATGTGGCACTGTGGGGGCATATGTGTGGCACTGTGGGGGCATATGTGTGGCACTGTAGGGGCATATTAATAAACAGCATGAGTTGTGCGGCAGCGGCGTGTGGGGCATAATGTGTAATAGGCATTACGGTGTGGGGAGTATTGTGTAATTGCCATCACAGTGTGGGGTGTAACGGGCATCATAATGTGTAATTGTCATCATGGTGTGCGGCGTAATGTGTAATTGTCATCACGGTGTGCGACATAATGTGTAATTGTCATCACGGTGTGCGACAATGTGTAATTGTCATCACGGTGTGCGGCGTCATGGATAAATAGTGTATAATGATTCAAGTAACCTGTCATTGTTTGGCCTTGATCTGTGAGGCGTACTAGGTCACTGTGTGGGCCTTTATATTTTTATGTCACTGTGTGGCCTTCAGCCGGCCAACTAAAGTGCGGGAGTACAATGACAATTCCTGCGGTAACCAATGTCTGGACATGCAGGTTGCAAAGGTGAGTTGTAAGGTAATTGTTTTCCTGCTAGACCACGCCCTTATATTAAGCCACGCCCATTTGAAAAAGAAACCACGCCCCCTGTTTTGACGCGCACGCCTACGGCGCGCGCAATTTCTTCTATGCCGTGTTAACTTTTTAGATTTGGGGGGGGGGGGGGGGGCGCATTTTTATTCCTTTGCCCTGGGAGCTAAATTGTCTAGAAACGGCCCTGGATCGGATGTAAAGTGTCACATCACATGTCATTTTCCTCTGACTCCGATACGAAGCACGGTCCCAGATATGATCACATACTATGCATTGTATACCCACTAACCGCATATGATGTATGGTATGTGGTCCAGCTGCCCGGGAGCTTCCGGGTGAGTTGGCAGGATATCTAGTGGATGGGGGCCTTTACATCTAAAGCAGATATAAGTGAAGGCAGGAGCAATACTTTGATTACAATTACATTTCAAGAGCACTAGCAAACAATGGCGGGCTGTACCAATGGTATACATACAATGATGACATGGCAACTCCCTGCCCTATGTCTCCCCATTCCATCTCTCTCCAAAGTTTAATAAATCTCCCACTGAAAAGAGATAAAAAAAAACAACCAATCAGCTTTGAACTGTCAATTCATAGACTGTGCTTGATAATTGACTGACGCTGATTGTTTGCTATGGGCAATATCTCCAGTTTCCTTTCCAAGGCTTGATACAGCTACACTTTAGATTCTCCTGTCTAGTAACCAGCTGCTCCTCTTCCTCACTGAACTCTGACAGCTCAGCATTAACAGAAAGCCTATTGCTATGGACAATCTGTATAGTAAACAGTGCAGTAGGCTCTGTATGGTAGAGGCCACTAAATATTATTATTATTATTATTATTATTATTATTATTATTATTATTATTATTATTATTATTAACAGCAGTTATTTATATTGCACACACTTATATCCACAAGTATTTTGGCCATTCATATCAGACCATGCCCAAGTATTTTTAATGCATAGAGCTGAATTTCTCAAATTGATACAGTACTGCTAAACAAATTTGTGATACTTGAATCAATGTGATATTTGGGTAAATCATGCTCTAGTAACACTTCTTGTCCTAATAAATGAACAGCTGAGTATTGGTTTACTTCACACAATGGCCTATTATGTTATAACAGCTCACCTCCTTGAGGGGGCAGCAAGGTGGTGCAGCGATGACTAATGCGTCATTGTGGCCCAACCTCTACAATGCTGTGACTACAGGTATTGTGAAGTGGGTCCACAAAGAATCAATTGAACATCATTGCCCACCGCGTTTGACTACTTCTGCTTGGTAAAGTTTAGAGATGGCCATCGGTGTGTTAACAACTGATGGTAGGATCGGTGGTTTTCCTCAATAGGGTAAAACCATTGACAAGGAAACCATAGATGGTTTATGTCACTGATGGACATTCCTGTGGTTTTATTCACCAGGCCAGTCAGTAAGGGGCTGGGCTTTGCGGGTCATGTAACCGGGTGGAGCTAGGCTCCGTGTCCTGGTGCCAAGGAGGACAAGAAAATATTTGAGGGTTTTGAGTAAATTGATGGCAGGGAACCATTGGCACTACCATCGTTAATTTACTATCGATGGGTTTTAACCATTGTTGGTAAATGGCCACTCCTAGCAAGTGGGCAGGTGGCTTCAGGAGACTAGCCTGCACTTCAAGGTTTTGGTGTGACTGGTATAAACACCCGCTCCGTTGCCTGGGAAAATATATTCCATTGGTGATATACACTCTACCTTGTATTCAGGATCATAGAAAATTACCCTTCAGATATGATTCACTGTTCTAACATGGATACTAGCCAGACTTAAGGCCCCTATTCACTTATACGATCTGGACCTCTTTTAAATCAATTTTGACGCATTAGGCCGATAAATCGACTGAAAAGTGTCAAAGTGTATGTCATTTACATCAGATCCAGAGATTTGCAATGTTGCAAATAGTATCCAACAGCGGTGAATGAGATCGCATGCGATACATCATATGCAAAATAACCGATGTATGGGGGCCTTTAGTTAGACTACTCTCAGTCTAATGCTGGAAGCTTGTTTTTGGCTTTGAAAAGTATCTAGGAAGAAACGTACAAGTCAAACCTGCCTCGCCCCCTGCCCACCCTCACAATACAGACTGTTGACAGACCTAGAGGAGAATGGAGGGTGATTTACCAGAACCACGGGAAAGCATGGCAGATAGATCCGAGTAAAGGCCCATACACACTAGGTAATTTTGACCTCAAAGTAGGTAATTTTGGGCGTTTTCAGCTTTGAGCCTAAAAACTGCCTAATGTGTGTGTATGGTAGGGAGATGAGCGCTGATGCATCATCGCAGGCTGCCGTTGGCGTGTTTTACAGGCCAAGTGAACCACTTTCCACAGTCTCCTACTGGGCTGGGTGAAATTCGCTCAGTATGTACGGACTGAGCAATTTATAGATCAGCAATTTTCACATAATCGCTCCGAATACACACCTGGCAAAAACGCCCAGTGTGCACGCACCTTATCCTTAACATAGATGTCGGAATGTCAAGTATAAAGCAGCAAATCAGATTTAGAAATAAACTATGCAATATATCTGTACTGGAAACCAGGCACTGTACAAGAAAGAAACATGCCACAATGACAATTGCCTGACCACCATTCATTTCTAAACAAGTGATTGTACTGTGCTACCAGGGGCGGATTGGCCTGCCGGGAAACCGGGCCGTTTCCCGGTGGGCCGGCCCATAATAGTTATAAAGGGGCTGCTCAACCTCCTGGCTGGGCTGCGGACTTTGCCCCAAAGAAATATGGCTGCGGCTGCGGCCAGCACTGACTGTCACTAGAGCAAAAATGTCCGCGGGAGGGCTGGTGCGCATGTCTGGCAGCACGCAGCTGCTCCCGCGGTTCTGTCTCTCTCTGTAGTGTCACGACGTCACTCACCACTCACCAGCGTCTGTATCTGTGAGGATGGTTGCATGCAGGGAGCGGCCAGCCATGAGAGGTGCTGTCCAGTCCAGTCCATGCTGTGAATCCCTGCCGCTGCTGTCCTCAGTCAGGCTCTGTCTCTGCCGGCTCCCAGTATGTCACACTCAGTCACAGCACAGAGAGACAACAGCGCCGGCAGCACAGAGCTGATCTCCTCTGATCTGTCTCCCAACCCCCTTAATGTCATCATCCCCCATCAGTCATGAGTGACAGCAGATCCTGGAAAAGGGGCGGAGCTACACGAGTGGAAGGGGGCGGAGCTACACGCGTGGAAGGGGCGGGGCTACACGAGTGGAAGGGGGCGGAGCTACACGGGAGCCCAGGTAATGAAAGAAAGAAGTAGATCCACAGCCAGCCAGCCAGCTTTTAAGGTAAATAAAGTGGTGGTGCTGGCGTTACGCAGCACTACTAATGTCCGCAACTGGTGAGGGCATTATGCAGTGTCACGACTGTCCGCAACTGGTGAGGGCATTATGCAGTGTCACTACTGTTGGCAACTGGTGTGGGCGTTATGCAGCGCTAATACTGTCAGCAACTGGTATCGGCATTACGCAGCGCTACTACTGTCGGCAACTGGCGCGAGCGCTACACAGCGCTACTACTGTTGGCAAATGGTGCAGGCATTATGCAGCGCTACTACTGTCAGCAACTGGTGCGACCGTTTTGCAGCGCTACTACTGTCAGCAACTTGTGAGGGCATTACGCAGGGATACTACTGTCGGCAACTGGTGAGGGCATTATGCAGTGTCACTAAGGTCAGCAACTGGGGAGGGTGTTACGCAGGGATACTACTGTCAGCAACTGGTGAGTGTGTTCTGCATCGCTACCACTGTCAGCAACTGGTATCGGCATTTTGCAGCACTGCTACTGTCAGCAACTGGTGAGGGCGTTACGCAGTGCCACTACTGTTGGCAACTGGTGCGGGTATTACCCAGGGCTAGTACTGTCAACAACTGGTGAGGGCATTATGCAGCATTACTACTGTCGGCAACTGGTGCAGGCGTTACCCAGCACTACTAATGTCCACAACTGGTGTGGGCATTATGCAGTGTCACTACTGTCGTCAACTGGTGCAGGCATTATGCAGTGTCACTACTGTTAGCAACTGGTGTGGGCATTATGCAGTGACACTACTGTCAGCAACTGGTGCGGGCATTATGCAGTGTCAATACTGTCGGCAACTAGTGCAGGCATTATGCAGTGTCACTACTGTCGGCAACTGGTGCGGGCGTTATGCAGCGCTACTACTGTCGGCAACTGGTGTGTGGGCATTATGCAGTGTCACTACTGTCAGCAACTGGTGAGGGCCTTATGTACTGTCACTACTGTCGGCAACTAGTGTAAGCATTATGCAGTGTCACTAATGTCGGCAACTGGTGCGGGCGTTATGAAGCGCTACTACTGTCAGCAACTGGTGTGGCCATTATTCAGCACTATTACTGTCAGCAACAGGTGTGGGCGATACGCAGCACTGCTACTGTCAGCAACTGGTGAGGGCGATATGCAGCGCTACTACTGTCAGCAACTGGTGTGGGCGTTACGCAGCGCTACTACTGTCTACTACTGTGGCCAACAGTGGGGATTATGCATAAGCAACGCTGCTAATGTGGCCAACAGTGGGCATTCTGTGTAAACCGCACCACTACTGTGGACATTATGTAAGTGTAAGGGTTCTACTACTGTGGGCATTATATGTATAAGCAGTGCTACTACTGTGGATATTATGTGTGTGGAAGGGTTCTACTGTGGGCATTATGCTGTATGTATAAGCAGCGCTACTACTGTGGATATTTTGTGTAAGGGGCACTACTGTCAAGCGTAATGTAAATATAGGGGCACTAGGTGATGTGCAGGACCGTAACTTGGTGTGTGCCAGTGGTGCCTTGCCCACCACCTACATGACCACTCACTGCTGATTGTCATCCGCCACTGCTCTCAGAGCTTGTGGTCCAGCTGCATCAGTTATTGATTGGCTGTCAGACCAGTAGGTTGCCTAGGGTGCTGAGAAGCCTTACACCAGCCCTGCCAGGGTTATATGTATGGGGAGATTCTGTAATGAGCGTATATATATATATATGTATATGCCTTCCCCCCAGGTATGAGAGAGGTGATCCCTTAATGAGTGGAGGAGCAGCATGCGGTCAAAAGAAGAGTCAAGGAGACAGATATCTCATCATCAACGTTTCCAACTTTACTTTAGTTCGTTGTCAGGATACCTGATATCCTGATGACGAACTAAAGTAAAGTTGGAAACGTTGATGATGAGATATATGTCTTCTTGACTCTTCTTTTGTCGGGTGCCGCTTCCTGGCAGTGATTATATATATATATATATAATCCTCGGGGAGGCGACAGAACTCTATCTCTACGCAGACTGGAAAGTAGATGGATCTACAGACTGGATACGATTGCTCCTAAAGGGATGAATGAAAACAACCCTCTGAACATTTTCCTTGGACATTAGGAGTACTTTTCCAGCTTTTGGGACTTCTCCCACAGGTTGTTATAACCACACAGAATTTTCCCATTTGATGGATATGAAGACAGTTTTTTCACGTTTTTTCACGTTTTTTCACGTTTTTTCATGTGTTCATGGTTTTTCATTCATTTTTCCATTTTTTCTTCATTTTTGCATTTATGTCTGGACTTGTGATCTAAATGATCATTTCCCTTATCGCAGTCAGACACGGGCAATTGCCTTCGTATTAGTATACGACGTTATGCGCCTTAAAATATTCATCACACCTATGCACGCACCCGACGGTAACGGACGTGCTACACCTTTTCATAGTACTGGCCCCCCCATGACCCCCCCTGCATAACTATACCATCCTCACTTTATAGCCTATACTACCCAGGCCCACATAACTACCCTTTGGAGGCACACGGCGACAACCCCCTGTATAATTATTTACCGATATTTATTGGTCCGGCACAGAACGACCGCCTCTATATGATATCAACTAACTGGCCGTCCCAGTAGCCCCATGACCCTTTATATTTTTTTACCAGTCAAGTAGTGAGGGGGCACATGGAGACCCACCCTATATAGTGATTTGGTGTCATTTGACCAATATATTATAATAATATATTTACCCTAAGGTGCATCTACCACTAACATTTTTGTTTGCGCTTCTATATGTTCACTGGCTGATGTATGTTATAAGAACCTGCAGTTATATGTATGCTTTTATCGCCCCTCTACCCCTACCCTGCACCGGGTCCCTGTTTGCAGCTTGGTACACATACTGCACGCTCATTACACTGACAGCTCCCATGTAAACAATCAACACGTGACACTCAGGCACCAATCAGCAGCCGTGATTGGTCCGATGTCACGTGGCCGGATGGCATACGACCACCGGACTGATCCCCCCAGCCCCTTCTCATTGGCCAGTACTTCATAGCTTTAGCGGCAGCTGTACTATAGCTGACCGCTATGCTAAGTGCCTTAGATCGGCACTTTGAAGCCGCAGTATACTGCGGCCGCGCACTTCCGGTTCTAACCGGAAGTGACGTCATGCGCTCCACGATGTGGAACGCAATTAGCGGTGGGAGGTTACCCACTCCCCTATATAACAGGGACCCGGACAGAGGCTCCCTGTCCCTGTTACCCCTTTGTTGCTGAATTGCTGCTGATGACCTGTTTGGATACCTTCTGCCTTGATAATGGTCTGTATTGGACCGAAACGTCGGCAGGCTCCAAGTAAGAATCATTAAACCTGGGACACCTTGTTCCACTATACTACTATCGCATTAAGTCTGGTGAGTGCTGTTTCCCACACGGGAGCTACTGTATTTACATAGCACTGTCCCCCATGGACACTGCTATTTATACGGCACCCTAGCGGTTACCTCAGATGTGGGTGAGAGTGCAGGTCTTGTATACTTACATTGAGATATTGACCCCAGACGTGGCCCAATATCATACCTGACACCCACCATTATATTTGTCTTATTGCTTGTGACAGTTGAACAGGTTAGCCTAACAGGAGTGGAGGGACTCCTTGTACGCATCAGGATACTGACCTGACTACACACCGGGCATGGCTTTTAGCACACCTGGTCTCCTTGACGAGCAATTACTATCACAAGCAGAACATGGCATTGTCTCACTGACTGATGACGACGCTGACAAAGTCTTATTTGACAAACTTGACTTTGAATCCCTTCCGGGCGAATCAGCCCCAGATCTGTATTTCCGTCTGCTTAGACTTAAGAAACGTGAGGTTGACCTTTCCCTACATGGTCAATTCCTCTCGGAGTACCACCGCAAAAAACAAATACCTAGGGGTTTTAGAGTCCAGAACGTACCCACTATCGGTCGGTCAAACCCTGTATTCTGTAGCAGATGGTGTGGGGTCCTCAATAAGTGCTCCCAGGACCTAATGCTATTGGTTATTGAGGAGGTGGGCACTGAACTTAAAACTATCAAAGCAGATATTGATGATTTCACTGTGAAAAACTTAGCCACTATTAGGAACGATCGCTCCTCTAATTTGATTGAGAAACTACGTCTACAGGTTGAGGCCTACAAAAACGAACTCACCTCCTTTAAGCGTAACAAATTGGCCACTGTGGCCTCTGACTATCAGAGCCACACGGTTTACAGGTGGCTCTTGGGCAACTCGGGCCAACAAAGACCCCAGAGGTTCTCGAGACAGAGACGAGACAACCGCAGGGCACAATTTGGCAGAGATACTGGTTCATCTGCATCGGCATCTGATACCGACAACGCAGATATACGCCCACCTAGACGTCCTTTTTTAGGACAGAGCACCCGCACCCCAAGAGACCAACCGTTGCAAGAACACGCAGGCCACACCCCCGGCGGGGGCGCTTTAAGCCAAATAGTCCGGAGAAGGCCCCTGACCTGGTTTTCAATCTCTCGTCCAAACCTTTGGACATAGACACCATGCAATTACTTGCAAAAGGGTTGTCATTCGTTCCCACATGTCCACACGATAGCTTTGATTCCAACATTGACCTTTTTAAGTTTGGTCGCAAACTCAGACTGAGGGAACATTTCCCACCCACCGAAATACGCTCCTCGAGCAGTGCATTCAAAAGACCGTCGACTTTTGATCCTGTGTCGACTAACCCGAGCATTAAAACTTTTACTCGTTTGGTCAACCTAGACACCACACCTAAAAAGACCCATACCAAATTCGACAACCTAAGACCCAAAGAAAGGGCAGCCCTGCTTAATCTTAAGAAAGATAACACACTGGTTATCAGACCGGCCGATAAAGGGGGTGCCGTTGTGGTCCAAGACTGGACAGATTACAACCAGGAGATCATGAGACAACTAAGCGACAGTAGCACTTACACCCTGGTAGACTCTAACCCCATACCATCATTCAAAAAACAAGTTGACGACACCATCAACGTTGGGTACACCAATGGCTGGCTTGACAAAAACACGACTGACTACCTCACGGTAAACCACCCTGTCTGCCCGATCATTTATACCCTGCCCAAGGTACACAAGTGCGCCTCTCACCCACCTGGTAGACCGATAATATCGGCACGCAATTCTCTCCTGCAACCTCTGGCCATCTATGTGGACTCATTTCTTCAACCCATAGTCCAACAGGGTGACAGCTACCTCCGTGACACCAGTGACTTCCTAATAAAACTCAATGCGGTATCAGGTGATCTATCTGATGTGATCCTAGCCACCATGGATGTGGGATCTCTATATACTATCATACCCCACGAGGAAGGACTTGAGACACTCAGACGGGCCCTCAGTATACATCACCGGCCAACACCGCCTACCGAATTCCTGATAGACCTGAGTGAGAAAGTCTTGAAATATAATCATTTTCTCTACCGTGACTCCTATTACGTCCAATGCTCCGGGACCGCTATGGGTTCGAACCTAGCGCCATCCTACGCCAACATCTATATGAGCCACTATGAACAGACACAAATATATCCCTTATTTGGGCAACATCTACGCTTTTACAAGCGGTTCATAGATGATATCTTCATTATCTGGCATGGCACCATTGAGACCTTCCTGAACATGGTTAACACACTGAACGCACTGGACAACCCAGTCAAATTCACCTCTGAAGCAAGTGAGACCACGGTTAATTTCCTTGACATCACCGTCACCCTGAACAACGGACAACTGAATACCACCCTGTTCCGCAAACCAACGGATAGGAACACATTGTTACTGGCTTCCAGCCAACATCCCCCAGCCCTGAAGAATAATTTACCTATTTCCCAGTTCATGCGAGTTATGCGCAATAACTCAGAAGAAAGTACGATGGAACAACAATTATCGGAGATGTCGACAAGATTCAAAGAGAGGGGCTACTCAGCATCAACGATCAATAACTGTCTTAAAAAAGCAAGACGAAAACACCTTGAAACATGCCCTAACAACAGAATGAAGCCAGAGAGGATGGTCTACACCACCATATTTGACAATATGGCACCAACGATTAATAAATCCATCCGCCGACATTGGCAGATCGTAAAGACTGATCCCCTGCTCCATTTGGCGAAAACACCACCTCCAATGATGGCCTACAAAAAAGGCCCTAACCTTAAACAACTTCTCCTGAGACCCACCAAGCAACCAGACAAACAACAAAGTAATACCTGGCTACATGAGAGGAGACCAGGATGCTTTAAATGTAGCGGCTGTACAACATGCAGTAGTATGTTGACTGGACCCACTTTTCCACACCCAAGGACGGGACAACCATTAAAGATCAAATACAGGTTACACTGTATGATGGACCACTTAATCTATATCTTGACATGCCCTTGCGGGCTATACTATGTTGGTATGACTACCAGAAAATTCAGGGAGAGGATGGCAAATCACCGAATGTCGATTCGACAAGCCATTGCCACAGGGACAGCAGACCTCCCAGTTCCGAGACATTTTATCAAAGCCAGACACAATGTACCCGACCTGAGGTGTAAACTCATCGACTGGATACCACCACCGCCTCGGGGAGGCGACAGAACTCTATCTCTACGCAGACTGGAAAGTAGATGGATCTACAGACTGGATACGATTGCTCCTAAAGGGATGAATGAAAACAACCCTCTGAACATTTTCCTTGGACATTAGGAGTACTTTTCCAGCTTTTGGGACTTCTCCCACAGGTTGTTATAACCACACAGAATTTTCCCATTTGATGGATATGAAGACAGTTTTTTCACGTTTTTTCACGTTTTTTCACGTTTTTTCATGTGTTCATGGTTTTTCATTCATTTTTCCATTTTTTCTTCATTTTTGCATTTATGTCTGGACTTGTGATCTAAATGATCATTTCCCTTATCGCAGTCAGACACGGGCAATTGCCTTCGTATTAGTATACGACGTTATGCGCCTTAAAATATTCATCACACCTATGCACGCACCCGACGGTAACGGACGTGCTACACCTTTTCATAGTACTGGCCCCCCCATGACCCCCCCTGCATAACTATACCATCCTCACTTTATAGCCTATACTACCCAGGCCCACATAACTACCCTTTGGAGGCACACGGCGACAACCCCCTGTATAATTATTTACCGATATTTATTGGTCCGGCACAGAACGACCGCCTCTATATGATATCAACTAACTGGCCGTCCCAGTAGCCCCATGACCCTTTATATTTTTTTACCAGTCAAGTAGTGAGGGGGCACATGGAGACCCACCCTATATAGTGATTTGGTGTCATTTGACCAATATATTATAATAATATATTTACCCTAAGGTGCATCTACCACTAACATTTTTGTTTGCGCTTCTATATGTTCACTGGCTGATGTATGTTATAAGAACCTGCAGTTATATGTATGCTTTTATCGCCCCTCTACCCCTACCCTGCACCGGGTCCCTGTTTGCAGCTTGGTACACATACTGCACGCTCATTACACTGACAGCTCCCATGTAAACAATCAACACGTGACACTCAGGCACCAATCAGCAGCCGTGATTGGTCCGATGTCACGTGGCCGGATGGCATACGACCACCGGACTGATCCCCCCAGCCCCTTCTCATTGGCCAGTACTTCATAGCTTTAGCGGCAGCTGTACTATAGCTGACCGCTATGCTAAGTGCCTTAGATCGGCACTTTGAAGCCGCAGTATACTGCGGCCGCGCACTTCCGGTTCTAACCGGAAGTGACGTCATGCGCTCCACGATGTGGAACGCAATTAGCGGTGGGAGGTTACCCACTCCCCTATATAACAGGGACCCGGACAGAGGCTCCCTGTCCCTGTTACCCCTTTGTTGCTGAATTGCTGCTGATGACCTGTTTGGATACCTTCTGCCTTGATAATGGTCTGTATTGGACCGAAACGTCGGCAGGCTCCAAGTAAGAATCATTAAACCTGGGACACCTTGTTCCACTATACTACTATCGCATTAAGTCTGGTGAGTGCTGTTTCCCACACGGGAGCTACTGTATATATATATATATATATATAATCCACGAAATGTGGCACTCTTATTGAAGTGTGTAAATGAAGACTCAAATCATGGTTTTGATGCACCATGATTTCAGTCTTCATTTGCACACTTCAATCAGACCGCAGTGCCGCAGTTCGTAGATTATATATGTGTGAGCTGTTGTGATTTTATATAGATAGATAAACAGATATATATTGTAATATGTGATGGCTGTTTTCTATTTTTGGCACCTCTCAATTATTTTTTTTTGCTGTTGTGGAGCCCAATATGTTTTTATGTTATTCCTGTGGGGGCTAGCGTTTAATGTTTTTTTTTGTCTGGTGTCATGTGTTTTTCTCCTGTTGGGCCACCAATGTGTATTGTTTTCTGTTTGGGACAATATTTGTTTTTTCTTTGGGGGCCAGTGTGTTTTTGTCGTGTGGGGGCATATGTTTTTGTTTTCTGTGGGGTTTTATATTTGGGGTCAGTATGATTGTTACCTGTTGGGGTTGCTGGTGAAAGTTTCAAAAATGCAACCAATGGTGGCAGTATAACAGCATTAGCATAAAGTTGCATATGCAACTGCATCAAAAATACAAGTCAGGCTGCAACTGCATGCAACTCTAAATCAGATTCTATTATTAGGGACCCGCCCTGTCTTGACAGACTCCACCCCCTTAGCAGACCCCGCCCCCAGGGCTGCTTCCATAAATTTCCCGGGCTGTTTTTACATCCCAATCCGCCCCTGTGTGCTACTATACTGTGTGTCCTCATAACATTCAACTTTCCTGCTACTACACCTGCATACACAGGCACCTGTCTGCATAACACAGACATTGTTCCTGGGATCAAGAGGACTGAGCTCGACGCCTGGGCGTATGCACTACCCACACCAATCAGAAAGGGGGCTACATGGGTGCGGGTCACTATGTCCACTGTCTAGGTCAACAGTCATTAGGTCAACCATGAATGGTTAACAGGGAAAATGTCGACACAGGCAAATGGTAAACGCAAGCAATAGGTCGACATGAGAATGGTGGATGCAAGAAAAGGTCGACATGAGTTTGCATAGTTGTTTGTGTTTATGTCGACATCTGTCAACATGGACCCCCCAATTAGTGGAACATGTACCCTCGCATGGTGCCTCGCTACACTTCACACACAATCGTAGTCCACATGGATTGGAAAGTATGAACAAGTTAACTAAATTGACCTTTTCCTGTGTTGACCATTATTAAGTCGACCTTTTGCTTGTGTCAACCTTTTGTCATACAAATTAGTCCAGGCCCCAGTGGCGTAACAATAGCACCGCGGCCGCAGGGAGGCGCTGTGTAAGTGCGGGCGTCGGGGGTGCTGCGGGGGTATTATAATGCCCCCCGCAGCTTTACCTGTATTCGCTACGGTGGTCCCGGCTCCCCTCCTGGCTTCATTCTGATGTTATGGAGACGGGATATCATAAAATGTCCGCCCCCATATAGCAGACTGTTCTCTGAAACTGTCTGCTGTATGGGGGCGGACATTTTGTGATGGTCTGTTTTTCATAACATCAGAATGAAGCCAGGAGGGGAGCCCGGACCACCGCAGCAAATACAGGTAAATCTGCAGGGGATGGGGGGGGGCATTGGCGGCCAGGGTGGTGGTGGGGGGTGGAGAGGCGGTGGTTTATTATCGGCGGGGGGGCGCCCATATGATAGTTACGCCGCTGCCAGGCCTCTAGCAATCTTTCTACCTCTTGAAAAAATATACTTTCCCCAGTTTGGAATAATAAGGACAGGATATAGTTAAGTCACTGGGTAAGTTACAGTATTATTCCCATGATTCTTTATATGAGTTAATCTGAGCCAATGGCTGTTAGTAACAGTCCCTGGGCCCCCGCTGCCCATCCCCGGGACCTCACACTAGCGCCCTCACCCTCCAGCGCCCGGTGCGCGTGACCCCCTAGCCCCCCCCCCCCCCTAGTTACGGCCCTGAGTATAGGACATGCTGAACGCAGATATTCAGTTTTGTTTTAAAGATATTCAAGACCCTAACAATGAATAGTAAACTCCCAAGTAAAGCCCAAAAAAGAAGTTGACCAATAAACAATAAACCTGCAAAGTATACTAACCAAATTTACAGTGACCATGGATTAGGAACAGCAGGACTCCAACGCCTGATCTCCCTTGATCTTTATCATACTGTACTTCTGCCTCATCTTGGTGTGTCAGTCATAGCTCCACCCTCTTCTGTGGACTTTGTACAGTGACCAAAGATCTTTCTGTACATAATGATCAACTCTTTCTGATCACTTGAAAAGGGATTGTATAAAGAGCTATAAACTGATACTGTATTTACATATATTGCAGCATGCCACTATTCTCTGGCGACATTACTATTTCTTTCCCATGTAACATTTCATTGCAGTTATACCGGTATGTAGTGGTTGCTGACATATAAAAAGTGTACATATCACATACATACAGTCGAGAGAGGCATTTTGGGCGAGATGTACTAAGCCTTGAAAAGTGATAAAATGGAGAGTAATAAGCCACCAACCAACCAGCTGCTACCTGTTATTTTTCAAACACAGCCTGTGACATGGCAGTTATGAGCTGATTGGCTGGCTGTTTATCAGTCTTCATTTTATCACGTTTCAAGTTTAGTGCATCTGGCCCTTTGTGAGCTGGACCAATCAGGCGATGAATTCTCTAGGAACAAAGTGACATTCTGGTGAAGTGATAAAGCAGCTAGTGATAACGCACCAGCCATTTAGCTCCTAAGTGACATGTTACAGACTGGGTTTAAAAAAATGACAGTTAGTAGCTGACTGGTTGGTGCATTATCACTGGCCACTTTATCACTTCACCAGGCATAAAAAAATCTGCTCCAGTGTTACATAATCATTTTTTATATCTTTATATTTTATAGAATTACACAATATGGGTAATATCAGGGGAAAAACTACCATTGGTGCAGATGATGCATTGACCGGGGCCCATGAAGACTAAGGAGCCTGAGTTCAGTGGCAGTGCGAGATGTCCACCAAACTAGGATGATTTTTTTAAAGGGGCATTAATTTACAAGGCATTGTTTTGTCTTGTAAGTTAATTCCCCATTAAAAAATGATCAATCTAGCTCAAAAGGGAGATTATTTATACCTAAAGCGTTTTGGGTTCATAAAAATATAAGACTGTACAGTGGGTAGGTTAGCAATGCATACACTGTATTTACCCACATAGTCCAGTCTTGAATACATCAGTATTATGCATAGCATGTCCTCCAAAGTAAACCAGTCTCAAATGCCTCAGAATTACACCCAACAAGTACTGGCATGCAGGGGCATATCGTCCATAGAGAAGAACCCTGGTGGGCCAAAGTACCTCTGAGACCTGTTTTGTTTCCTAACTTTTGGCCCCGCATGACAAACAGCCCTCTGCAATTATTACACTGCTTTGTCCCCATTCATTCTGTTATTCCATTGTGCAGAGCAGAAGCTCTGCTATCTAATGATACTGCAATGGCCATACCGCATGTTATACCTCCAGTGCTGCCCATGTCAGGCCACAAAATTCTCCAGGGCCACATTTAATTCCCAAGCCACCCCTCTTGGCATGTATTCCAGGGTCCCATGTATTACTATCATATTTTATTTTCCAACATAGCCCAGGTTAGTATTCATCAGTATTATAGAATGTTCTCCCATGCAGTAGTCTGAATGCGCCAGCATTATCCATGGTATTCCATATAATCAGGCAGCCGGATATGCATCAACTCTATGCTTGGCATGTTTTCCAATGTAGTGTAGTCTTGCATGCATCATATACAGTGTTCTTTAAGGTACTTTAACCTCACATGAATTACGTAGTATTGAACAATTTTCTCCAGTATATCAGTCTTAACATTCGCCGTTCCCCATTCTCACTTGAATCAGAACTGTAGTGTTCTCCCATAAAGACAGGTCTTGCAAGTGTCAATACTATACACAGTATTCCCAATCTCACATGCATTGTTATGATACAGCTTTCTTCCATGTAGCCCATGCTTATATGCACTTACTGTATATCATATATTGTTCCACCAAGGCTTACTATCAATATTATACAGGGTATGTTCTCCAATATAGTCCAGTTTTGAATGCATTAATATTAAACAGAGTAATTCCATGTAGGTCAAGCTTGCATGCATAAGTATCAAAATAAACACATTGTTTAATCCAGCTGCGTCAGCGTCGTACAGCGTTCACCCATACACTGGGTTATTCAGACCTGATCCATGGGCTGCTAATTTGCAGAGCCCTGCTATCATGTAATCTCCAGCCAGCCAGAGTGAAATCCCGCCCTGTGGAAAGTTTGCGAAAATACCGCAGCCCTGCAATTAGCTGCAAAGCCATTCACATCAAATCAAATGATTTTTCTAGTGTGTACAGTCTGTGCGTAACCCAGAGCCTACCTGGCCGGTGCAATACAAACAGCCTGTTCGGGGCCGGAGCGAACATCATATAGCCTCCCTGAAAATGGTTGAACATGGCTACATTTTCTCTGACACTCCCCGTAAATGGCCAGGGTGACACCCACAAACGCCTGGTGTCAATGAACTTGCAAAAGGCCAGCGATTAAAAAAAGGATTTTATCGCAGGATGGCCTTGTGCATGCGTACTGCGAGCCATATACATGCGCAGCCGTACGATAATCACCCTGCCTGCAAATCTGCAGCTGTGAGATCAGGTCTGAATAACCTCATAGTCCGGTCTTGTATACATGAGTATTATATATGTATTAGCATGTTCTCCAACATAGTCCATCTCTATTATATAGTGTTCTTCAATGCAGTAGAAACTCTCCCACCAAATCAGTAATATGTCCTTTCATGCAGTCCAGGCTTTCATGTATTTGTATCATACGTTGTCCCCCAGTGTAGTACAGGCTCACTTGAATAAATAATGTACACAACATGTTCTCCAGTGTAGTCCAACCTCACATGCATCAGTATTACACAGTTTTTTCCCATAAAGTCAACTTTCGGATGCACGTGTTTAACGGTTTTCCATAAAGTCCTCTCTTGCATGCATCTGTATTATACACAGCATATAGTCCAGTCCAACATGCATCTATATTATATAGTGTTCTATGTAATCCAATATTGCAAGCATCAGTATTATAATTTTCTCCCATTTAGTCCAGAATCGCATGCATCAATACTGTGCACACCATGCCCTCCCATGTATCTCAATCTCACGACCATTAGTATTGTACATTGTTCTCCAAAATAGTCCTGCAACCCATGTATCAGTTTTATACAGTATAGTGTTCACCATGTAGTACATAATTCTATAGATTATTATCCTATAGATTGTAAACTTGTGAGCAGGGCCTTCCTACCTCTATGGCTGTCTGTAACTACCCATTTTTTTTTATCACTGTTGTTTCCAATTGTAAAGCCAACAGAATTGGCTTAGCTATATAAGAAACTGATAATAAATATATAAAATTTAGTATTCTCCCACGTAGTGCGCTTTTTCATGATTCAATAATATAGGCAGCATATACTTCTCTGTTGTCCTGTCTCACAAGCACTAGTATAGAATACAGAACTTTTTCCCTGTATATACTGTATGTAAGGCCGGGATGTATCAATATTCGTGAGTGTAAATTTTACTTACCTATTTTTTTTTTCGTGCCCGTTTCGCAGCCGTTTTTCGGAAGTTTTCATGTCATGTACTATTATTTTTTTATTTTGAATGGGCTGCGTATACTGAGCTCTCCTGCGTTATTTTTTTTTTGGGGGGGGGGGGTTTATCGTTATGCGCATGCGTAATGGGGCCGGGCAAGTATTCCTGCTTTTAATTTAATGTTCTCTTCAGAGAGAACTTTGCAGACGTGACCGCTCTTGCAGAGAGAGGAGATCCCGGGGTGTCCGACTATTACACCATCCCGTGTACCGGGCACTGCTCCCTCATCCCTGGTGATTCTCCTCCAGCATCCTCCTCCTGCCGCCGCTTCTTTTCCCATGGAGCTGCTGGACCCCACTGTCTCCTGAACGGGGACCTGCCGAGTCTGATGCTCGTACTGGAACCCCTGGAAATGGAGCTGGGCATTGCTGGGGTGAGAGATGGGAGCTGGGTCTGCCGGCTGCAGGGGGCATGTACAGTATACAACTAGTTCATATCTGTAAGCTTGCTGTATTCGGTGGCAGGGATCACGGGCAAAACCGTGTATAACGCCACTCAAACTTGGCGGAAAAAAAAACCAGGGCTGATTAGAGAGCTACAAATGGTAATACATTCCACAGCACTTCAACTTGCATTGAACCCAATGCAAGTGTAAGCCGCGCCGGAAGCTCCGGGATAGTTGAGACAGGCGGAGTTTAAAAAAAAATAAAAACCGCCAAACTTTATTAGTACATAAGAGAAGGCACTGCGCTGCAGTAAGTGTTGATACATCCCGGCCTTAGTGTCAAATACTACTTTTACACACTTTGCTGTCTCCCATGTAATCCAGCCTCGCATGTTAGTATACACAATGTATTCTCTTATACAGTCCAGTCCCACATGTATCATGATTTTGAATTTTTCATATGTAGCCCTGTTTGCATCTTAACTATACATTTGTGTTCATCCATGTAATACGTACCAGTATTATATTCATTGAGTTTTCTCAATGTAGTGTAGTCTTGCATGTATCCGTATTACAAAGAGCACATCCTCCGTGTAGTCCAGTCTAAGGGGGGAATTTACTAAAATGGGAGTTCTATTTCAGATGGGATGTTGCTATCGGCAACTAATCACAATCAACTTATCTATTTAGCACATTCTAGAAGAAAATATAATGTGATTGGTTCTCCATAGCAACATCCCATCTGAAATAGAACTCCCATTTTAGTAAATTTTGCCCTAAGAGTGTTGTAAACCAGTCTAATATGTATCCATATTATTTATAACATGTTCTCCCAAGTAGTAGAGCTTCTAAGCATCAGTATTGTACACATCATTTTCTCCTACAGTATGTAATGCAGTTCTATATGTACCAGAATTATTCCCACCATGCTCTCCCAGCATTAAACACTATGCTTTATAATGAAATCCAGTATCATATGTATTAGTAATACACAAGGCTTTTCCCAAAGCCAGCATCAGTACAGATTTAGTCACAGCATACACATATACTAACTTATAATATAGTACAGAATAAAGTATGTTATCACATATACTATATGAACACATAGTAAATATTTTTTATGTTTTAAAAAACTAGTTAGTTAGTACACAGTAAGATAGATAGATAGATAGATAGATAGATAGATAGATAGATAGATAGATAGATAGATAGATAGATAGATATTGATGCACTGAATGAAAATCTAAAATACATATTAAGGTTATATAACACTATGTAAACATAACACAGTATTACTTTTCAATGTTATATATACACTTTATGGTCAAACAGTAGATAACGTTGCAGATCAATTTTAAACGCACTGTATTGACCAGTATACAATAAACAGAAGACTGTAAACCAAACCACATAAACACATAGTACATAAAATATAGTATAGAGTATTTTTCATTAATGCTATGCGTATTATTTGTACAAACTACAGTAAAATAAATCTATTGCGATTTATGTTTGCATATAGAAAAATATTAATTGCACTATTATGAACCAATAGTATCAGGGAACATTTGTCATTATTAAAGATACTATAAAGTAGAAAAAAGGTGATTTCATTTGAAAGCACTATCACACCGTAATACACAGTACTGTAAAACACACTATAGGAACACAGCAAAGAGCAACATAGATATTGTATGTACACATTACACCAACAGAACACTGTGTGCTTTATAAGACAATATAGGTCACAAACAGAGAACCAACATTACACAATATATTAACTAGAATAAATCGTACTTTAACAATTGTACAAACATCACAGCCATATACATATATCACAATGACACACACTGCAGTAAGCCATAGGATGCAAAAAAACACTAAAGCTGATTTGTATGCCGGCTGTATATATTATAGTAAAGACTAGAACAGCACACACACACTGTGTCACTGCACAAAATACAAAACCATATACAGTACAGTACTTGTTACAGAGCCATCGATATGTCACTGTCCTACAGGAACACCTATTGTATAGTAAGTGTCCTCTCCCTCAGTTCTGGATTAGGACACCTTTCTCCCTCCCCCATATGCCCCTTCCCACAGTGTCTGGTGCCCATTACCTGCAGTTCTTCTGTGTGGTTATATTCCGGGGCTCCGCCGCACCTATACACAGCCTGTGCTGGGGACGCAGGGAAGCTGCAGACAAAGCGCAGCCGGGCTCTATGTGGTGTCAGATGACCCCACCGCCGCCGCCGCTGCAGCCTCCTCTCTCTGCAGCCATAGCGGGTATATAGTGAAACTTTATCCCACGGCTCAGCCTCTCTCTGCCGGTACCTCCCACAGCTCGCTCCCCACCCCGCAACCCGCCAGACCTACCACCCTCCGGCTTAACCCCTCCACTGCCGGCTGGGGCACTCAGTATGTGGCATGCTTGGTCACAAGTCTCACAATGTGGCTGCTCCACTGCACCATATAATATACAGAGGGCTCACATTATAGATAGCATCCTAGGAGAACCAAGCTGCCATTAGACGGGTTATAACTGCATAGATTTAACCCATGCCTATCTGCACATTTGTATTTTTGCCCATATACAACATACAGCAGTGACAGCTAATGGTCTGCAGCACCCACCTATATCTCACACCAGGGGACTAACGGGGTCTCCCCTCCTGTAATTAGTATTA
The DNA here is from genome assembly GCF_055691185.1 of Crinia signifera. NCBI lineage: Eukaryota > Metazoa > Chordata > Amphibia > Anura > Myobatrachidae > Crinia > Crinia signifera. The sequence continues at coordinate 132,381,414 of NC_139222.1, read as the reverse complement.
TGGTGCTTTGCAACGTCACAGCAGCACACAGAAGTAACACTAATACTTCACCATCACTTCTCAAACCTTTACCCCACCAAAAATATTATATAATGACATACAGATTTTGTAAAACCATTGAGTAGACGTGTTGTTTTTCTTAATAAGTACAATATTCATCTCATTCTGTGCATTGGTTTTCTTTGCATTGTTATTTATACAAAATTATAAATGTGTACCTATGTTAAAAGCATGACTGCAAAAGCCCATGAGGATAGACATACACACATATTGGGGACGTGAGTTCCCCATCCGCCGTCTGACTCGTCTGCACAGGCTGCCTGCTACTAGTCCTGGGAAGCCACTGGCCTGAGTCACCTGACAGCCCCCCCTCCCGCAGCTGCAGCAGCACCACCAGAGCGCTGCTGTAGCTGTAGTAGGCAGTAAAGTTCATTGCATATTTAATGAGACATCATTATAATCCTCTGGCAGGTAAATGGACCCGAGGCAGCCGCTGGGGGCTCTCAGCCTGAAATGACAAGAAGGTTAATGCAGCTTGGTACATTCCGCTGACAGCCAGGACCCAAACTGCAGGAGTCACGGGGAAAGCCGAGGGGGAGTGTGGTGGGAGGGCACAGGGGGCTAATGTGTCATGTCTGTCTGCCAGGGGATTGTGTTTCTATCTGCCTCTGTGGCATCACTTTGCTTTCAGTGTAGTTTACTATTTCTATTCAGCTATATCATGGCATGAAAGAGATATGCAGTTAAGAACTAGCGCACGTATTAATCCAGCTCTAAAGGTGCCCATACACTGCTGCGACGTCTCGCAGCAGTGTTCGGACACCCGATACCCTGCAAGCCGCCGGGACCTTCCCGGCAACAGGGACGCATGTGATCTGTTGTGATGGATCGCATGTGTCCCTGCTTCCTGTCCGCCTCGCCGCCTGGAGGGAGGTCCCAGAACAGGTGGTCACCAGCCGGTCCGACCACCTGGTCGGGTCCGATGCGCACAGGGCCGCGCATCGGACCCGACTGCATGTCAGGGAGTGGCGATTTGGTTTGATTTAATGGGCCGATTGGTCGCAATCGGCCGACATCGGACCAAATTGCCTCAGTGTATGGGCACCTTAAGCCCAGACTCACATCTTATGGGCTATTTCACACGCTACGGCTCCTGCCGGGCGGAGAAACCCCGCACAGCCAGGAAGCCGCGCCACGCACAGCGGTTTACAATGGAGGGGATGGCCACAGCCCGGCAGCCGTCCCTTCCAGTGGTGGGATCCGACTGCAACGGGGCGGTTGTGTCCATTATTAACTACGGTGTGCGTCACAGCTTTTCACCGTACAGGGTTCTGTCGCCCGGCAGGAGCCGGAGCATGTGAAATAGCCCTAGTGCAGGTGCAGAGCCAGATTCTACTGAGGCATTTTCTCAGGGAGGAGGGTTGGTAAGTAGCCAGGCCCTGCCCATCCACATACACATACCCTCCAACATTTTAGACATGGAAATCTGTACAGGGGGCGTGGTCACGGGTATAGGGGGCGTGGTCAAATGTAGAGGTGGTGTGGCAACACCTCATATATTCGTGGACATGCCCCCACCTGAGAAAGGACATTCAATTTAAAATTGTACTGTACCCCAATGAGCTGTTCCGTTGTCCGAAACCCATGGCGCCAGTCAGATCAAGGGGCGCACAGGCAGTGTGGGCGCCCAGCCGATGGTTGATGTGAGGGAACCGGTAGCCGCCGTCACAGAGCAGACCCGGCCCAGGCTGATCATTGCCTCTGACTTATGGCGAGCTCACTAGCGGGGGATCTGGGGAGTGGGGAGAAAGCTGTGCCTGTGAGGGAGTGTGACTGGGGGGCTGCTATGGAGCATAGCACTGGTACTCGCAGGGTACTGCACCCAATCCCGTGGCACCAGTCAGATCAAAGGGCGCGCAGGCAGTGGGCATGACGTGTGCGCAGGCAGCGTGCTGACGTCATGCGACGTGTGAATGCTGGCTGCCATGCAAGGCACCCCTGGGAACGGGAACAGCCGCAATGGGACACATTAACCCCCACTGAGCCCAATCACATCCATAGCAGCCCGGAGCATTCGCCTGCAGAGTCAGAGGAGTGGCCACCAGCGCAGAAAATCGGTACATCGGTACATTTGTTTTTTAGCTGGCACAGTCCGTTAAAAAATGGTACTGTACCGGCTAAATCGGTACAGTTGGAGGGTATGCATACACCAGGCTTCACCTGACAGGGTTCACAAGATAAACCTCAATATCTCCTCACAGACACACACACATTGGACCTTTTTCTGGTCCATTCACAGGGCCGCCTTTGTTCGCAGGGCCGATGTTTGTTGTTTGCACATGCGCTGGGTGCGTGCGGCCATGGCGAACAAACCCATCCTTGGAAGCGGAGTGCAGGGTGGACGTGGGCCGTTCCATCAGCATATGGGAACACGTTCTCATGCTAATGGAAAGATGATGTGGGGGGGCGGGCAGCTGACATCACCGGATGTCAGCTGCCTGCATTATTCCCTCAGAATGTGCACACAGATCTAAGGTTGCTCTGATCAACCTTAGATCTGCGTGCATGTACCACATAATTGAAAGGTCAGCGTCCATCGAATGATGTGGGTGTATCCCTGTAGGCTGCAAACGGATGTTTATGAAAACCATCCATTCCATGCCTTGCGAATGTACGCGCCGTGTAAATGGTGGCCTGGTGTACCACCATACGCAAGACGGGATCTGGTTGACTCGCAAGGATGCGAATTTGCATCAAAGCGAATCAACCAGAATATCCTCCATTGGGGCAGATTTAGGGCCAGATGCACTAAGCTTCAAAAGTGATAAAATGGAGATTGATAAAAAGCCAGCCAATCAGCTCCTGCCTGAATCTACTTATTTATTTAGCACTGTCTAGAAGATAATAGATAGTATCTGATTGGTTGTCCATAGCAACATCCCATCTGAAATTGAACTCCCATCTTAAGCCCTGTACACAAGCATCGATTTTTCCCGATTTTCGATTCGATTTTGCTTATAGAAGCAAAATCGAATCGTATCCTAAACTAAATCGAATGGTTTTTGTGTCACTTTCGATATACATTCGATTCGAAGCGCGCTCCCATTTTCACAAAATCGAACAGAAAAATCTACTGTGCAGCCAAGAAAATATCGAATTCGATCTAGTAAATCGAATGTGTACAATGTACCATGAATGTATATCGAATTCGATATCGAATTCGATATCTAATGCAAAAGTACAGATCTAATGCCAAATCGAATGGAAAGATCTAATGCCAGATCTAATATAAAATCGAATCTAACATCGAATCAAAAGCAAATCGATGTGTGTGTACAAGGCTTTAGTAATTGTCCCCCACAGTTAGCTAACAAATTTCCCCAGCATATCTATCTTTATGTGCGTACACACGTACAGATTTTTCTGTCCAATCTATCTGGTGGGAACAAAAACCTGGAAATGTATGGGAGCAAATGACAATCCAAAATTTCCACCCAAATGCAGGAAAACACACAAAAAATATGCTATTGATAAATTTGTTATATCAGAATGATTTAAACAATTTGTCTGACTGATCACTGTCTGTTTTCCAGCATTTGGGAACAATTTTTTGATTGTCATTTGCTCCCATACACACCATGTTTTTGTTCCCACCAGATAGATCAGCCAGAAAAAATCTGTACGTGTGTACGCACCTTTTCTGCCTATCATCCATCTATCTATCTATCTATCTATCTATCTATCTATCTATCTATCTACAGCAGTGTATAACTGTGTTCCCAATACAACTGCTCATTATATATTTCTTTTAGTGGAAGTATAACTGTTAGTATTCCTCCTGCAGGACACAAAAATGTCCTTCATTTAGAGGACACCTCTGCTCTGCATGCAAGTTTTAAGATAATAATCTTTGCCCAGCGCCCCATTGATGACAGGGCCTGGTAGGATTCAGGCATCAGCAAGTGCGTACACACTACATGCAATTTGAGCCCTTTTCACACAATTTCGATGTATCAGGATAATTAATAGTGTGAAAAGTGTCAAATAGTATTTTTTTTATTTACACTTCCGATTGCGTTGTCCCATGTACATCAGATTGGATCTGGAGATTGTCATGGTTGCCCTAAGGATTTATCGTATCCCGCAGCGGTGAATGGGATCACATGCGATACATCGTATGCAAAAGGAGCGCATAGAATGTAACGTGATTCAAATGAAGAAAGCTGTTGAGTCAATTGCTGGGGTATTGTATGTGCGGTTCACATGCGATACCTCACACTACTGTATAGGGGGGCTTACTACAGAAGTAATGGGGAGAGCTGACATTGCTATAGGAGGAAAAGAGGGGAAGGGGTTGGGGTTACTGGTGGGAATATGTTGCTTGAGTAATAATGGGTTGGGAATTGAAGAAGTGATGGAGAGAAATGTGGGGGCATGCTAGAGAGGTGATGTGGGGACATGTCAACACAGAAGTAACGTAGGCTATGGATTAGACAAGGGGATGGATGTTAGTACAGAGCTGATTAGGGATGTGTGACTACATAGGTGATAAGGGAATGCTAGCACACAGGTAATGTGGAAAATTCTAGAAAGAAGTGATGATAAAATATGGTACTATGGAGGGGATGTGTTACTACAGCGAGGATGGGGGGGGGGAGTGTAGGGTGTTGCTACAGGTTAGAGAGAGAAAATGTGTATCTACAGAGCTTTGGAGCATCACTGTAGATGCACCAATAGCTATGCCTGCTCAGGTGGAGAGTAGTTTTTGTTTCCTGTTTAATTTATAACAGTATAAACAGATTTAGATATAGGAAACTCAAAAATCTTCTTCTAAGTCTGGTAATGGGGGTCTTCATGTGTAGTTCAATGTGATTACAAATGTAATTTATGCCATACAGCTGGCAACAACTGTGCAGCATACCTTGCTATGGGCCCCTGGATAAGATAAACAAATATGCGCATTGCTGGAATAATCATGTGCAAGTTCCAAGATTGTGGGTGGAGGCTAAAAACACTGTAGGCCATTTTTTTTTTTATCCCAGCTCTCCTATAGGCTTTCGTCCATATCAAATTTCTCATGGGATGCAACTTCAGCCTTGGATCTGTCAGCCTACCTTACTGCAGTAAACGTTCAATTACCCATATATATTACATGCTACCTGACCTTTGTAAAAAACAATAAAAGAAAGAGCTTATCCATCTTCTGGAGGACTGAGATCCAGATAAAACTTTCCAGAAGTTGAGGGATGTGGTGCTGCAAACTGTAAAAATTAAGTAAAAATAAATAAAAACAAGCTTAAAACAACTTTTTAATACAATACTATCCTTTCTGTCCTCGCAGTAATGGAATCAATGAGCATGCTATATGTTATAATGAATTATTAGAAAAATGCAGAAATAATAATGTCTGCTTTTCCCATAACATTCAAATATATTAAATTGTAATAAATGAAAGCCCTATTTCTACTGATTTTAAGATCTCATGGGCATGGCCCTCTTTACACTTTGTTTTCATGTCTGTTGTAGATCACAGTGGCATTTTACAAATCAAATAACTAACTAATTAAATCTAAACATGGTATTCCCAGCAGTGCCAAGGCAGAAATGGAATCACAAAGCTTGCTCAGGACATCATGGTGCAAACTACCTCCAGCCAAAAAGATGATAAAGCCAGATAGATCAATAAGAATACTTTTTTAATTTTTAGCCTCATATAAGTTCTATTATTTTGCTTTGTTAACTTTAATATACTAGAAATTGGTTGTGGCTCTGTGAACATCTCCTGCATGGAATGGCTATGGGTCACTCCTAAGTTTGCCCACTTTAAAGAGTAAATTTGCATGAAAAAGAAATACAAAGAGGTGCCTACACAGAGATGAGGTGCCATAAAGGTGCCATAAGACTCGTGAAATGTGTTCTTCAAGGGTACAATGGATTTTATTGTTAAGGCATTCAGAACAAGTGGTAAATCCCAAAATGGAAACAATGATTTTAAAAGTGGTCTTGATTTTAAAATTGTGTAAGAAAAAAAAAACTGTTTGTTTCCATAAAGGCTGTCAGGTCTGAGTTGTGACCTGTAATCAAAGCTTTTGTCAAATCACTCTGTAAGAAAATTTAAGAATGAACATGACTAAAATCCATTGATACAATTGATTGTAATGACACTATAGAGGTACTATTACCATAACGTATAGTAGAAAGTGGAAGTGAAAGGCCTCCTATTTCAAGTGGAACTCACAAGTTTTAGGTTAATGGCACGACCCTTCAGCTTCTAGAGTGGTTAGATGAAGAAATACTCTTTCTACAAAGTTGAATGATACTTCTTCAGATAGATGACTGCTACAGTCAAAATGACTTACAAGGACTCTGGTTGAACCTTACACAGTACTATCAATGGAAGGTGAAATGGAGAAGATGCAGATTCCAGCTTCAGAAATGTTATTGTCATTTTTAATCTTCGAAGATGTTTTCTTAAGGAGAACAAGGGCATCCAATGTATTGTGCAACACAGCATCTAGATTTTTTTAAGCAGACTTTATTATGCATCCTTGGTGTTCAAACTGGCGAAAGTTTTCCACAAAGTACAAACCTTCCTTTCCTAGAAAATAAACTATCAAAGACATCCTTTCCCAAAGCTGAGAGAGAAGGACAAGCCTGCAGGTGTGTAGCACTGATGGACAGCAGGCAGCCTCCAAGCCTTCGTGTTGCAAGGCCAAGTACCATACTGCTTTATTGTAACGTGCAACTAAATACACTGGTGCTACACAATAAAATGTTAATTAAAAATATATATATATATATATCGTAAGATTAGTTTGTTTTTAATTGCAATGCTTGTTTAAACGGTGTGCTGATATATGACTAACAAAGCTGTTTCTTCTTTTTATTAAATGTATTGTTTTAACATATTACTAAGAATAATGGTAATGTGTGGTGGTGTGGTTAGACACAGGGCCTTATTTTGGTTCATTCTTTCTGACAAAATCCTTCTTAGATGGACAAAACCATGTGCACTGCAGGGGGGGCAGATGTAACATGTGCAGAGAGAATTAGATTTGGGTGAGTAATTTTGTTTCTGTGCAGGGAAAATACTGACTGCTTTATTTTTACACTGCAATATAGATCTCACTTTGAAGTAAAACCCCACCCAAATCTAATTCTCTCTGCACATGTTACATCTGCCCCACCTGCCGTGCACATGGTTTTGCCCATCTAAGAAGGATTTTGTCAGAAAGAATGAACCAAAATAAGGCCCAAGTTGACATCCAGAATGTCAACAAAGAATTTAATGTTGACATGCAGATTGTCATCTTGATCATCACGTTGCCGTTGTGCATGTTATCTATTAACATGTCAGTGTTTAAACCCTAAATACAGCCTATCGCTAAATGTAACCTTAATCTAACTGTTAACAGAGTAAAGGCCCCCATACATTAGCTGATTTGTCCAAAGGACAAGTCGGACCTAATTTCTCCTGAGCTCCCCGGAAGCTCCCCGCAAACGCTTACTACAGATTTGGCACTCGATGTGCCATTTTTTACATGAAATAAATCACTTGCAATTTATCCCATGTAAATTCTTGGGGAGCTGCGGGGGCAAGAGAATTGAAAAAAAAAAAAAAACAACCTGTGGTGGTGCACTTTACATACCACTACTAAACAAATGTGTAGGAACATGGCACATTAACCTGAAATATATTTGTAAGTATATTATTCCCATTATGTTTTCTATGATATAGCTGCCTGGGATATGTTCATCATGAAGCCATATTGAGGTTGCATTATCATTCTCTTCTTCACCCTCTGGAACAGACCCTGCTGTGCATCTGTTCCCCATATAATTAGCATGGATTTGCTCTGTAGCAACATTAAGCCAAAAAGCATAAGAGCATTGTGTTTTCTAGTGTAAAACATGTTTTTTGCCCTTTACACCAGGAAATCGTCCATTTTATCTAGATATTATCCAAACGGAATTACCTGCACAGTGATGAAGGCAAAGTGTGACCTGCTGAAACTGAGATAGCCATCGAATGAGCAATCAGCTTAACTAGATCAATCAAAGTTTCCAATACAAGGGAAGAAGAGAGCTTCCGACAGGCCATTAATGATCTTCTCTCTTCCTACTCTTGTCCTAAGAGTGCCTTCCATGTCAGCTCAATAAACTTTCTATTGGTAGATGTGTGTTGTGCGACATCATTGCATCTTAAACTTAACACTAACTTAACTATTATAACTAGAAATAATCACACGGACAACTGAAATGCCTTTAACATTGGTCAACCAACATTTATTTAAATCTTTAAACTAGATATGGTGGCGATAAGAAAGAACGGCCAGACCCACAGTGACTTTACGACTTAATGCCGTCATACATGTCAACGACATGATCTTCTTTAAATTTGTTGGCAACGCCAACCAATGTCAGGTCTCCAACTCTCTCCCCAATACATCATAACAGAGCCGGCCAGACAGCCAAACCCCAATGGCCCCCAGTAGGAAAGCCACTTTATACAATGTATTGGGCAAAGAGCGCACCCCAAAAAACAGCAGCGCAATAGCCACTGTTACTGCCGTTCTTTCCCGCCACAAATATCGGTTGACAAACCCCAACCGGCAAAGAAAAAGAAAAAACGGGTGGGGAAAAAAAGGTGACTTAGGGAGGGTGGGTGGGAAAAAATTCCTGAGAAAGAGATGGAATGTTCTCTTGCATTCCACAAAATGTCTGCCTAACTCCTCCCTGACCCACCCCTTATTTAAATCACCTACAGCCTAAGCCTGTTTAACTGTTTCACTACCTAACTGAACTATGCAAGAATCACTCAACCCTCCTACCTAGAAGTTTATAGCCACTTGTGCTATCTGCACTCGTTCTTCATAAACTTTCTATTGGTAGATGTGTGTTGTGCGACATCATTGCATCTTAAACTTAACACTAACTTAACTATTATAACTAGAAATAATCACACGGACAACTGAAATGCCTTTAACATTGGTCAACCAACATTTATTTAAATCTTTAAACTAGATATGGTGGCGATAAGAAAGAACGGCCAGACCCACAGTGACTTTACGACTTAATGCCGTCATACATGTCAACGACATGATCTTCTTTAAATTTGTTGGCAACGCCAACCAATGTCAGGTCTCCAACTCTCTCCCCAATACATCATAACAGAGCCGGCCAGACAGCCAAACCCCAATGGCCCCCAGTAGGAAAGCCACTTTATACAATGTATTGGGCAAAGAGCGCACCCCAAAAAACAGCAGCGCAATAGCCACTGTTACTGCCGTTCTTTCCCGCCAACACAACGGCCCTGACAGAGCCGTTGCCGCCACCATACCTCAAGACCCCTTCTTGACCAGACAACTAGACTACTCAAAGCCTAAACCAATCCCTCTAGCGTTCTAAGAATACTTTCTAAAAACAACGAAACCCCCTCCTCCGTCAAATGTACACCGTCCTGTCTGAATAAGTGACTATCTCGAAAGCGGATAAGTGGATGAGAGACAACCAATCCGCCTAGGGCCAAAACCCTCCTGCAAACAAAAGCGTTAACTTTGCGCCTTGCCTTGTCTATGATGACCCCAGACAACGGACTCCTCCAAACTTGCCTAGGCACAATGGATGACCAAACGATCCGACACCAAGGCCACCAAGCCGCCACTTGTTCCAGATCATTCGCAATCTTCACTCGTAATGCCAAAGAAGACATGGTTCCTATGTCATTACCACCTAGATGTACAACCAATACTAGCGGGGGTCCGTGGGACTCAACATGTAATGTCAATGCTGTTAAAAACTCTGTCCACCGCATCCCCCTACGGCCTAACCATCTGACCCTACCCCACGCTGCAAAGGAAGCTGGATCCCTAGCCAACGGTGACCTAGATGCCCAAAATATAAAAGAGTGGCCTAAGAACCATATAGGTTGATCATCAATAGATACACCTGTAAAAATAATTGGACAAATAGGTTAATATTTGTAAATTACCAGTAGCCTTGCATAACAGCACTTGGGCGAGGGTAGGAATGGGCGGGCCGGGTGGGGGCTGGGGGATAAGGACCTGCCCCGAAGTAAAAACCTGCCAAACCTGCCACAGGGGGGGAGCGGGCCAATAGCCCCCCCCTGGGTATCTCAGGAGAAAGACAGGGCAAAATCCAACGGGACCCCCACTGGTGAAACAGTGGCGAGTGGCCAAAAAGGGCTTCAGGTCTAGTTCAGTCGGTGAGAGCAAGGAGACGGGAAACGACCCGAGGTCAGGCACCCACCCCACCACTTGCAAATGTCCAAGTAGCCGGAGCAATATATACCCAACCTCGTGCCGTCGGCCCGCATCCCCGCCACCATCCGAGTGAACTGTAAATTCAAACACAAAAAATTTTAAAGTTTGCATATTTACCTAATAAATTAATTATAGCCAAACCAAATAAATGGCCGGCCTGTACCGTAGCTTGGCTAGCGGATGTACCTCTTGTAGACATTGGATTTCCAGCGGCCAAGCGATTTAATCTCAGCCACAGAGAAGCCCAATGCCGCAGCTGTTGTCGCGGCACCTATACGAAACGAATGTGTGCCAAACAGAGCGGGCGGCAGTCCCAACTCCGTTAGGCATTGCCTGAATACCCATCTGAACTGATAAACAGTCAACGGGGACCCATCCAGGTGCATCAGCCATGCGCCATCCCCCGGCGGTCTTGTTTGAATGTAAGTCTGAGCCAACCCAACCGGACATATAGTAGGGTTTGAACACGCGGGTATGGTTACCCAACGGCCGCGCCCCAGCTGGTCCGTTTTAGACCGGGCAAGCTTACATACCACGGTGTCTGACAGCAGCACCTGACATTTAAGTAAAGGCGAAGCCGCTGACCTCGAGGGTGCCACCAACTCGCCAATTCGAAAGGCTCCGTGAAAAGCCATTGCGAATGCGAGCCGGAATAGCGATACCTCATGCTGACAAGCACAAACGGACGGGAGTATTTCCATTAGGTCTGCCAGCATCTCCAATGAAATAGGGCGCCTGCGGTCCCCGGTCACAGGGACAGCACGCGCCCAACCCCGCAGAAAACGACTCACCAAAAAACTCTTAGTAAAATCGTGTCTGCCATGCAACTGGAGAAAAAAGGACACGCCCGCAATCATCTGTCCAACCGCAGCGCGCGACTTGCCGGATACGTATAGACGCCATATCCAGTCTAACAGTAAACGAAAGGAAGGCTTACCTTCATTCCGCTTTTGCCCAATAAAGGTTTCCCATTGTTCGAAAGAGGCTCGATACTTCGCCAGCGTGGCTGGAGCCACAGATTGGCTAGCCATAGCGGTTAACCCTGCCATATAACCTGCCAACAATGAGAAGGGCAAACATCACCTTGGAGCGCTGACGAAGGTGACAACTCGCGAAACCTATCCCATTGCCCTCTGGAAAGCGCATCCGCAATATTATTGTCCACCCCAGGGACATGCCTAGCCACAAAGTGAATGTTAAGGCGCAAACACCGGAGAACCAGGTGAGCCAGCAGACGCAGCACTGGCAGCGACGATGACCTCTGCCCATTGATCGCCTGGACCACCCCCAAGTTGTCGCACCAAAATACTACTCTACGGTCCCTGATGCGTTCGCCCCACAGCTCCAGCGCCACCACAATGGGGAAGAGCTCCAATAGCAAAAGATTTTTAGTCAAGCCCCTTTGGAACCAAGCTTCCGGCCATGGTGAAGCAGACCAGGAACCATCAAGGTATGCTCCGAACCCCCAAGAACCTGATGCATCCGTATACAATTGGAGGTCCGGACTTGCGACCGTTTCCAATTGCCATATGGCCATACCATTGAAGTCACTTAAGAATGAATCCCATGTCCGCAGATCCCTGCAAATCTCCGATGACAATCTAATAAAGTGATGCGGTTTACGCACACCTGCCGATGCTCTCTCCAACTTGCGGCAGAAGACCCTACCCATGGGTATGATCCTGCACGCCAAATTGAACAGACCGAGAAGTGACTGGCACTGACGCAAGGTGACCTTGCCCCCCGCCAAGGCTCTCTGTATCGCCTCGTGAAGCCTCTCAACTTTGTCTACCGGTAAACGACAGCATCCCGCATTGGTGTCTATCTCGATGCCGAGATAAGTGATGCAGGTACAAGGCCCCTCACACTTATCCCGAGCGACAGGTACCCCCAACTCAGCAAATAGCGCTTGTATGGACCCGAGCAAGCGTGCGCACCTATCAGAGCCGGAGGGGGCCACACAGAGGAAATCATCCAAATAGTGTGCCACCCCTGGCTCTTGCGTTGCTGTGCAGATGCACCAATGTAAAAATGAACTGAAAACTTCAAAAAAGGCACAGGAGATAGAGCAACCCATGGGCAAGCATTTGTCGATGTAAAACCCATCCTCCAGCCTAAAACCCATGAAACGAAACGAATCGGGGTGTAATGGCAAAAGCCGAAATGCCGACTCCACATCAACTTTGCCCATGAGTGCCCCATGGCCTGCTCCCTTGACTAATTCCAAAGCCTCGTCGAATGACTGATACTTCACGGAGGACATATTCTCCGGGATCGCATCATTCACTGACGCTCCCTGCGGGTGAGACAAATGCTGTATCAGCCTAAATGAACCTGGCGTTTTTTTAGGTACAACTCCCACAGGTGACAACACCAGATTCGGCAAAGGAGGTGCAGCGAAAGGGCCGACCATGCGACCCAGCTGCACCTCCTTTGCCACCTTGTCTTTTACTACTTGGGGCAATTCCCTAGCAGATCTTAGGTTCCTAGGGGAATGTAACGGGACAATCGCCGCTATGGGGAGGAGGAATCCCTTACTGAAACCTTCCAATAGAAATTCCGCCTGCGATCGAAGAGGGTAACGATCGAGCCAACCACGCATAGCGACTACATCAATTGGAGAATGGGCCTTACTTAGCACTGGCCGCACCGGCGTGTTTACCACTTGTTCCGGTGCCGGCAGGCTTGCTACAGTCTTTCGCTGGGTGTGCGTTCCCGCATCGCAGACAGCTATGTCGAAAGCGACACTTTGCCCCTGCTCCGCAATTGCCATTATTAAATGCGAAGCAGCGGCCCTTTGACTTGGCGTTACCAGGGGAACGAAAGGAGCCCTTATCATTCTGCTTGGTTGTTTTAGGGGTGGGGGCCTCATCCGAGTCCGGTGTAGGGTCTGTAACCTCAAGCCAAACCTCAACGTCCTTCACCCCTAAGTCCATAACCCTAAGCCCGTGCTGCTTTCTCCTGAACTCCTCATCGTAGTGCAACCAAGCCAGGTGACGTTTGGAACAGAACATTCCATGAATCATGTGCAGGTAGCGCACAATGTTCATGGCTTCCTCCGGCCGCGTCTCAATGTAACAAGCCGCAAAGGTATAGAACCCTTTCAGCCAATTAACATAAGACCGGTACGTCCCCTCGCCCATACCATCCTTTTTCTTGGCAGCTGCCAAAGCCCTGCGTGTCCGCGTCGTTAAGGCGAAAACGTCCACGTACTTCCCGCTATCTATGCGGTCTCGTATTTTTGGACGAAGCCCACGCAGGACTTTGGTGTAGCTGCATCGCACCACGTCAGAAGGGCTGCCTTCCTCAGGGCTGCTACTGCGACTACTATGCCTATGCCGACGCGATCGCTTGCTGCGCTTGTGAGAACGGCCACGCCGCTTACGCTTACCCCTCCCCCTAGTGCTCAGAGCTCGCTGCGTATCGCGTCCCCGCTCAGACCCGGCCCCTTGCTGACATGGCGCCCAATCCTCATCAGTCTCACCTGAAGTAGCCGTCTCGGAATCATGCGTCGACTCATCCGAAGTCGACGTATCCGAGTCGTCTTTTTCATTCCTCTCCACCGTGTCCTCCGGACCTGGAACAGAAGAAGGGACAGCGGGCGCCTGCGAAGGACCAGGCAAGGGGTTATCAAGCGCAGGCGCTGGAGCCAGAGACCCACCAACTGCCGTTGACTGTTGGCTGTTCGCAGCGGATGTCACTGCGCACAAAGCAGACAGCTGCGCAATCAGCGGCGAGAGAGCCGCGCTTAAACCCCCCACCTGACCGGCCGTATTGCTACCTGCAGCCTGCGCTGCCAATATTGGGGTTATGGACCCCAATACCTGCAGCAAAAGCGCTGCCACCGCACCCTGATCCCCAGCTACCGGTGTGGGTCCTATGGTCGCAGATGCCTGGCCAGCAGGGGCCCCCAGTGTGGCGCCCCCGCCTGCGAGGGGCTGCAAAGCATTCCCTATGGGTGCTGCCAACTGAAAAAGAGGGGTATTGCTGCTATCTTGCTGCCCGGTGACCCCTCCCCCAGCCACCTCACCCTGACGGGAAGCACCCCAATCAGGCTGAGCTGGAGGGCATGGTGCAATAATATCCATTGCTACAGCACTTGCCCTGTCCCCCCCTACCGTTGTTACCCCCACCCTGCGAGCCCCTGCACGGCCTCGCCGCGCCGGCGCCGCGGGGCACAGGTTAATATCCTGTGCTGCAGCATTCAACTACACAACACAAATAGAGCAGTCTTTGTATTTACGTGGGCTGACAGAATATACTCAAACTAGCTGTGCACCCGTCCCTTCCTGTTCTAAATTGAATATTCTTTTGTGTAACTGTTTTTGTTGTGGGACATAGAGGGTTTTCTTAAAGTCAAAAACATAAAAGGGAGTTAAGAAGAGTACACTTTAGCACTTGCCAAGGGTGTCCATTATCTCCATTGTTATTTAATTTAGCTCTGTACCCTTTGATTCTCCATTTTATTACTGTGAACTGGCAGGGAATCACCATTGATTATCAAAGTGTCTGCTTTCATAGATGTTTTTATACTTTTATAATAACCCATACATGGTGAAATCTTCTTTTATTCCTGCTTTTTATTCCATAACTTATTTCCCATGAACAGTTGGGTGATAATTTCAAAATTCCGGTAATATTGGCATTTCCTAAATCTCTGAATCAGTCTCTCTGTGACTAGTGGACTAGCCAAGTGGTGTTCAAAAGTCCCGGAGATAAAATTCTCTACTATAGTAAAGGTGTTTCTGAGTTTGAATTGGCAATAGCAGGTGCATTATTGTGGACAAGGTAGACGATGACTAGTTCGACACTTAGAAATAGTCAGCATTCCTTAGGTCGAACTGGCAGAAGGACCAACACAAGCTTTATGATGACATGGTCGACATGAGTTTTCATGGGTTTTCGGTGTGCAACGTAGAAGTGTACCGCGTCCCATTCACATGGTTTGCTGCAGTCACCGTGCATCATGCGCGGTGCCGAGCACATTCTCACTTTATGCCCGCTTGGATAATAAGTATTATTATTTATTTATTAACAGTTTCTTATATAGCGCATACATATTCCGCAGTGCTTTACAGAGAATATTTGATCATTCCCATCAGTCCCTGCCCCAGAGGAGCTTACAATCTATATTCTCTACAACAGTGATGGCTAACCTTTACACTCCAGCTGTTGTTGAACTACACATCCCAGTACTTCCGGTGGAGGCCGGGGATGGTCGCATGCACGTGGAGCTCCGATCCCCCATCCACGGAGCTCCACTATCCCCGGCCTCCGGAGCAGCGTGCAGAGTGGCGGAAGTGAGGGCGTGCGGAGTGGCGGAGAAGAGGCAGGGGGAGAGAGCGGAGGCTGCTGCTGCAGCGACCCGGCTGAAGGAGAGAGGAGGCTGCTGTGTCTGCCGGTGAGCGCCAAGTGCATCGGCATCCGGCCGGAGGATAGCAGCGCTGCAACCCCGGCACCATCCCCCGGCAGCACCATCCCCCGGCGGCATCACCGACCCGGGGACCCCCACCGGAGGTGAAGGCCACATGTAGCTCCCTCCATGGATGGGAGGGCTTGGCACACACACAGGCAAGCGGGACCCAGCACTCGGTGAGGAGGGCTCATCAAAACCCCCCCTCCCCCCGGACAGGAGGGGGACAGGAGGCACATCAGCCACGGGGGCCCCTGTATGACACCCAGAGGCCGGTAGGATTCTCCCCACGGATGCCCCCAACCCCCAGTACGCTGCACTAGCTACGGTTGAACTCTGCGGCAGCGCGCCCCCCCCCCCCTATCACTGACTCTCCCCCAGCCTCACTGACCAACTCTTCCTCCCCCCCATGCTGGCTCCCCCTACAGGAAGATGGCACCGCAAATGGCTGCCTAGGAACTGTGCACTCAGCCATATGTAACCCTGTGTCCCCAGTGTGATAACTGTACTGTCCGCTATAACTGTACTGTCTTTGCCTATACTGTTACCTACCTGGCTGCTGCAACGTCCAATGGTGCCGTTGATGGCTGCCTAGGCGCTGTGCAGCTCAGCGGGTAAGTGTCCCTGTGTGATAACTGTTCTGTCTCCGCTAAAAGTCTACTGTTTCTGCTCATATTGTTACCTACCTGGCTGCTGCAGCGACCAGTGGTGCCGCCGATGGCTGCCTAGGCGCTGTGCAGCTTGGTCAGTATGTGTTCCCGTTCCCTGCTTATATTGTTGCCCACCTGGCTGCTGCAACGACCAGTGGCGCCGCTGATGGCTGCCTAGGCGCTGTGCAGCTTGGTGAGCATGTGTCCCCCGCACGCAATGTTTTAATGTAATGTTTGTAAATTTCCCCCCCCCCCCCTTCATCCCTGATTGATGCTGCACTGTAATCCACAAAAAATTCCTAGTGTGCACAAGCACACATGGCCAATAAAGTTGATTCTGATTCTGATGCCCTGCATTAGTTTTAGCATGACCAAATAGTAAAACTGTAGCAGGACATGCTGGGATGTGTAGATCAATAACAGCTGGAGTGTCAAGGTTAGCCATCACTGCTCTACCACATGTACATGCGCACTGAGACATACATTCTGCCAATGTCTACCCAGGGTAGACATTGTGGCCCCACCTGCAGTGCACATGGTTTTGTCAATTAAATAAGGCATTTTTGTTTACGAGTGAACCAGAATCAGGCCCATGGTCCCATAATAGGACTCAATGTTTCTAAATGTATGTCCAGGATTACATGGTACAAAATGGGATTGAGTTGTGGATTAACTGTGATTGGGCCTTTGGGAATATGTATTCTGCTACTTTTATCCACAGTTTTCCTCTTGGCACTCGTTGCTCTTGGGAAAATATGCTGTGCCTGCCAGAAATCTTATCACAGAGAGTTTTACCCCAAAACCAGAGTATGTCCCTTTTTTTCACTAGGCATTGCAGGGTCAGATTTATTAAGCCAGGTGAAGTGATAAAATGGCCGGTAAGAACACACCAGCCAATCAGATCATAAGTATCAAGTTACAAACTGGGTTTAAAAACTGTCAGATAGGAGCTTATTGGCTGTTGCGTTATCACAGGCCACTTTATCACTTCACCAGGCTTAATAATTTAAACCCCCCCCCCCCATCCAATCTCTTAAGGTGCCCATACACTGCTGCGATGTATCACGGAGTAGAAAAAGATTTGTTCACCCTACAGCGCTATTTTGGGATGTTCCCAGACAGAAAAATCACACCAGTAAGTGATAAATTAAACATACATAACTTTCATATGAATGTTGATTTTCAGAATGTTTCACCGGAGATTTTTCACTCTGAAATGAAACTCCCCCTGATTTGTCCCCCAAACAAGGGTTCAGCAGTGCGGGGTATAAATCAGAAAAACATCATAGTGTAGTAGGTTTAACACATTGGAAGTTTTTAATAAATAGAAACACTCACAAAAGTGGACGGTTAAAAAAGCACAATAGGTAATCCCAAGGCAATAGACTGCTCACACGTTTCCCACAATTCTAGTCCCAGGCTAATGTGAAGTCCAACTCCAGAATCGGTCCTCCACACAGTCCAGGAAAAAGGGGGGCGGATCTCGCCAGTCAGCCAGGTAAAGGGATCCAAAAGAAACAGCACAATCACTTAATGCATTTCGGACCCAAAGTTCCTTCTTCAGAAGTGTGCTGATGTTCCTCTGCTGCCGATATTTAAGGTACAGAACCGGATATTGGTCCTGGGGGATAATCCGTCATGAAAATGCATCCGCCGGCATTTACCGCACATACCGCGGATGCATTTTCATGATGGATTATCCCCCAGGACCAATATCCGGTTCTGTACCTTAAATATCGGCAGCAGAGGAACATCAGCACACTTCTGAAGAAGGAACTTTGGGTCCGAAATGCATTAAGTGAATGTGCTGTTTCTTTTGGATCCCTTTACCTGGCTGACTGGTGAGATCCGCCCCCCTTTTTCCTGGACTGTGTGGAGGACCGATTCTGGAGTTGGACTTCACATTAGCCTGGGACTAGAATTGTGGGAAACGTGTGAGCAGTCTATTGCCTTGGGATTACCTATTGTGATTTTTTAACCGTCCACTTTTGTGAGTGTTTATATTTATTAAAAACTTCCAATGTGTTAAACCTACTACACTATGATGTTTTTCTGATTTATACCCCGCACTGCTGAACCCTTGTTGGGGGACAAATCAGCGGTAGTTTCATTTCAGAGTGAAAAATCTCCGGTGAAACATTCTGAAAATCAACATTCATATGAAAGTTATGTATGTTTAATTTATCACTTACTGGTGTGATTTTTCTGTCTGGGAACATCCCAAAATAGCGCTGTAGGGTAAACAAATCTTTTTCTACTCCATTGTACCTTCTTGTGTTCCGACAAAAAACACTGTTCACCCTCTGCTGCATGTTTTGTTTGGTGCGCTATATTTCAACACAACTCTGTTTGCGATGTATCACAGCAGTGTATGGGCCTTTTAAGCCCCATAAACCGCATGCGATACATCGCCAGCTCTAATTTCACATGTGAAGTATCACATTTGACCTACTCCGCTCAATTCTGCCGGGAGAGGGTTCGAGTCGGAGGTCGGACGGACAGCAGGTCTGACCTCCAGCTCAGGTCCAATGCGCACAGGACCGCGCATATGACTTGAGGGGGACATCAAACATATAGGATTTGCCCGATTTCTCAACCCGTTCATCGGGATTGGGTGAAATCGCCCAAAAATGTACTAGTGTATGGGCACCTTTACAGATGAACTGGACTGAATTGTACCTCAATTGTATCCTCAATAGGGAAAAGATCTATAAATGACCAGTACAGTTGACCTTTTGATACAATCATAAAACTCAAGTGCCCCTCACATATAATGTTATAATGTAATTTTATTTGCATAATAATGACCAATATACATAATCTTTTTTATTTGTGCCTGCTCCATGCGCTCATTTGTTTTCCTATATATTGCTGTGTTCATTGTATTGCTCTTTTTCAAGCACAGCTCATTACCACTTCATGTATTCTGTGTGTCCTCTCTATGGGGCCCATTCGTTATCAGTAATCGACCCATTGTACTTGCAAACATGCTAGTTTCTGCAGGTTTTATGTAGCAGGGCTATTTATTAAGAGGGGCCTGATACAGCTGCCTAGGATTTAGCAAACACAGAGAATGCTTGTGGGAATCATCACGAATCATCACCATCCCTATTTAATATGAGGAGTCCCCAAATTGTGGTAAGGGATCTGAGCGGAGTGACCTAGGGATGTCCAGATGTGTGACTTCAGATAACATGAGCACAGGCTAGCGCAGCATTGGTAAGCATCACTGCTACCTCTGTATAGGCTCTTTTATGTCTCATTTCATTGGCTATTTGTTTCTCTTACATGTTTTATGTTTTTATTCTTATGGAACTTTCAATAAATTATATTAAAAAAAGAGCATAAAGGAAATTTGAATATATTCAACTACGTTACACAAAACTCTACTCTAATTATAAAAACTTGAGATTTATTTATGTTAAACCAAAAATAAAATACAAATTAGAAAAATGTATTTTAAATATAGGACATATAAGGGCTTTTTGGATTCAAGTACTAAGGTCCAAGTGGAACTATGATGATTACCAGAACACTCTGCCAGCTAGGAGTAGCAGATAAGCACCAGCAGTTCCAGAAGCATCTGACATAGTAGTGTTTCCAATTTCTTACATTAAAATCAGTGTTGGTAAATAGTATTTATTTTTATGCACAAATGGATTTTTACTTAAAACAAATGCACCCAATTTTATAAGCATGTTATAGAGGCCAACCTTTAGTAAATATCTAGACTAGATCATGAAGCACATGAATCATCCCACTTCTCTTTGGTTGTTTCACACTATATACGTCTAGAGGGTCTGAGACCATTAGCAGATCTTTTATCAAGCTGAGTGCAGAACAGACCAGTGACCCATAGAGACATCAATACTTTTCTCACTTTCTGTTGCTAATTCTGTGTTCCATAAAACCTATCTTGTTGGCTTCCTCACTAGTTTGCCTTTAAAGGGGAAATATCCTCTGGAATTACCTTCATTTTAATTCATGTGAACCATTACTCAGCATCAGATGCTTTGTCATTACAGTGGAGGTGTTAAGCATTTTACTAATGCTGCCCATACACTTGTGCGATCGGATGCGATTCGACATTGCAATGCAACTTCCCATCGCATCCCATCGCATCTCAAGTGCTTTTTTTCCAGCACCCCATGTCACATGCGACCTGCGATGACACTATGGATGCTGGAAGAGTGCAGGCAGGCAGCGTTGTAGCAGAGCTTGCGGCGAGTGGCAAGAGGGCTGGTGGGCGGCGGTAGTCAGCGGAACTGGCAGTGGGCATCAGAATTTGAAAAATAAAAACATTTCAAAAGACTGAGCCCAGTCTTTGGAAAAATAAATTTCAAATTCTGCCATCCGCCGCCAGCTCTGCTACACCACCGCCTGTCACCTCCGCAGGATTGCATTGCAAGCGATCGCATGTGGTTAAAAACCACATAGATATTATGTGCAGCACATTCTGGTGAAATGTAATAGGGTGAGAGATTTGGTAAAAAATCTCCAAGCGGCAATCAAACTGTTTTGCAGTGTAAATGATTGCCGCTTTAAAAAAATACTAGAGATTTCTTACCATATCTCTCACTTTCTCATTCTCTCACATTATTACATTTCACCCAATATTTGGTGATATGAGATTTGACCGGCGAATTCGCACAAAGCATAGGGTGACATATGCGATGGCATGCAATCCATGCTATTTGTCCTGGGGATTTATAGAAATCACATTGATCACATTCCACATCTCACATGTGTATGGTCACCATAAGGCATATTTTCTTACCTAAGACTGTCAAACTAAAACCAGTAAATAAAGACACAACAACCACCGTAAATTGTATTAACCCCTTCAGTGGTGGGATTTGGGGGGGGAGCGCTCCCCACTGGGTGAGTTTTTTATGGGGAGCACACTGCCTCCCTGGGTCCAGGCAGCGCAGCTGAACTGTCAATCAGCCGCTGCTCGGCCCTGCACCCCGACTCCCCGTCCCTACATGCTACGACCCGGCTTGTCATATTTGTAATATAACAGCCGGGGGGAGGGGGGTTTGGGTGAGTCAGGGGCACGGTGGAGGGAGCTAATCACTGGCAATCCCGAGAATTTTCCGGGCTTGCCAGCCTGGGCATTAAGGCGTAGTGAAGGGGTTAAAGGTACCAGCTTAACTGATCATTTCTATTGTAGCAAGAAATAAATATACATACAGGCAGTGGCGTAACTATGAGGGTGTAGGGGGTGTAGTTGCTATGGGGCCCTTTCTGCTTAGAGGGCTTGCAGCTCCCCTTCCACCCATTCACTGGCTGCATCCATGTCCCACATTCTATGACGAACTTCAGGGATTTGCAGTCCACTTCCACAGGCCAGAACTCTCCTGGGAGCCGCTTGCAGTGTCCAGTAGGGATGGCCATCGGTGCAACCAGCCATCGAACGTTACAACTATGGGATGGACAACCATCGATAATTTTAGCTATCAATGGTCACCCATGCTCTTTGACCTACTATCCCACAGACCAATCAGAATGTGGTGGTGAGGCTTCAGGCTTGTCGGGAGCGGGGCTATGCTCCATGTCCTGGCACCTTGAAAAAAAAGAAACATCGCTTCTGATCTGCCATCGATGTAGGGAAACCACCTGGTCCTCCCCCATCGATGGCAAAAGTATTCCACATTGCCATAATCAACATCAATGGTCATCCACAGCGGTCCAGGGCTGTGCAGGGGCCAATGCGGCCAGCGTGGTGCAGCATGCGTGAAGAGAATGGCGTCCGAGGCTGTGACACCAGACGGATTGTTAAACTGCTGTATTTTAGTGTAAGATCTACTGCACATTACAGTCAAAGGCACGTGTAATAGTCAATTCAATGCCTTATAATGACGCTTGTGTACACAATGCTTAACGGTCTTTCAACTGAACACTCATTATAAGCATGATTTAGGTTGCTGAAGTAGCTCGCACGGTACACAACAAGAAGCTGAAATACCCTGTTGCCATAACTTGACCTTTCTAGCAGTCAAAAAAACGCCTTTCCTTCCGTCTATCTGTCTGTGCCCCCTTCCTCTGCACCCATCCTTCTATGTTCCCTTCACCCATCTGTCTGTGCAGCCCTTCCCCTCTATCCATCTGTGCCTCCTTCCCCTTCACCTGTGCCCCTTCAGTCCACCCTTCCACCCCTTCCCCTCCACATCCGCCTGTGCCCCCATCCCTTCCACCTGTCTGCCTGTGCCCCTTCCCCTCCACCCGTCGCCTGTGTCCCTTTCCATCCACCCACCCACCGGTGCCTCCTTCCCCTCCATCCTTCTGCCTGTACTCCCTTCCCCTCCATCTCTTTGCCTGTGCCATTTCCACTCCACCCATCCGCCTGTGCCCCCTTCCCCTCCACCCGCCAATCTTTGCCGTCTCCTTCCCCTCCACCTGTCTGTCTATGCCCCCCATCCTTCTATGCCCCGATATGATACTTTGTCAGTCTGTGTAGCCATGCCCTTGTTGGTTTGTCTGTCCGGCTATGCCCCCCCCCCCCCCCCCCCCAGTGCTGTTATCAGTTAGTTTCTCTCCTGATCACTCCTCCCCCCTCTCTTCCCTAATTCTCTCTCTCTTGCTCCTTTCTCGGGCCCAGAAACATTCCGTACTTGATACTCTTTGTCTTTCCCTCCCTCTCTAATCACTGACACCAACACTTCCTTTCCCTGCAACTCCATCTTGCACCCTCTTTCTCTGTCCCATTCTCCCTGACTCTCTCTCACTTCTATTTGCAGTCGTCTCTCTTTCTCTCTTGTATCTCCCTACCTCCTGAAACCCTCCCTCTGATATATTCTCTCTCTCCCTCTCAACACTTTCTCTCCCTTCTGATACCGTCTCTCTCTCTTTATTTCCATTCCTTCTTTTTCAATGAACCCCTCTTTTCTCTCTAGCTACCCTATGTCTCCTATTCTCCTAAGGGGCATTGTAGTGACAAAGGATGGGGTACGGGCGGAAGGGGGCCCTTTCAATATTTTGCTATGGGGCCCAGCACACAAAGTTCTAGTTATGCCCCTGCATACAGGGCAGTAGCAAGGGGAGTGTGAGTGGTGCCACTGCCCAGAGAATAATGCCTAGGGGAATCATGAGATCAATGGGGCCTGAGTTATGGGGTGGGTGTGACCAAAACTGGGAATCACAATCATGGTTTTCTCTGTAAAATAATATCAAGAAGAGCCACCGGAAGCACCCTTAGGAGTCCTAAGTTAGGACACTCCAGATAGTACTCTTCTCCGTGGAACCAGAAGCCCCTCCCCTTCTCATGGTGTCATATGTCTGGGGACAGGGCCAAATATCACCTTGCTATTGGACTGCCAATAACTAACAGCATAACTTTACTCAACTAAAACAAAACTATTCAATAAAGTGTGCATAAGTACCATATAAGCAGCCCATTTAGCCAAGCATTTAATCCCCACATGTAATGGCCAAAACTTCCCACTAGGGTTAAGTTGCAACCACAGAAAGATGTTAGATGTTATACAATCACTGTCTGCCATGCTTTCCTATTCTTGCTTTTGCCTCATCATAAAAATGTAAAGTCAATGAACGTACTCATGCATAAAATACTGTACATAACATTATCAAATGTTTTGAGCAAATGTTCCAGAAGTAAAGTGGCTGACTGACAGCCTTCAACTTTAATAAATGAGCCATAAGCCATACCTTCTCTTTCTTTATTGGATAAAACAAAAACAGAATTACCTAGCAACAGCATATTAACCCTTAAACAACCAAGCAATCTAGGTCAACTCCCAACAACACACTGAAGCCCACAAAGTGTATGCCACTCTCTATCATATTCTGCAATCAATTACCATACTGCTACTGCAGAGCATTGTATGCTCCTACAAATAAAAACTTAATAGTAATAATAATAATAATAATAATAATAATAATAAAAATAGGCAGAATAGTTTGCAGAGAACTGTGATCTTCAGTGAATAAAGAATAGTTCAGAAAGGGAGCTGTGCAAAGGAGAACTGCCTCACTGTCAAATGGCCCAAAAAGGCATTTCTGAAATATGTAAGCATTTTCATATGAAGAACATTCCTTTTTAATTTAAATTCAGCTTAAATATTTTATACAATGGGTTGTCTCTGACAATTTTACAGTGCTATTGCATCAAAGTAAACAATGACGCTAGCCTCTTTTTGTCAGGAAATGCTTGTCTACATGTATTTGTAAAGTGTGTGTCGCATGATGTTAAGGAAACTCCACACCCATTACACATCTCAACTTACTAGGACTCATAAATATTAAAAGAAAAGTTTGTGTTTAAAATATGCTCTTCTAGGAACATGCAAATATTCGCATAAATAAAAGCATTGCGGACACATTGAAGAACTTTTTTATTTAAATGGTCCCATGCTGTGGAAATTCCTATCCTATTGAAGGGAATTTTTTTTTGTACCCGTGGTTTCCAAATAAAGCTGATTAGTGGAAACCCCCCTGCCCCCCCCCCCCCAAATTTATATATATATATATATATATATATATATATATATATATAAACTTTAATACCACCACAACACTCAGGATGTGATGCTTATATAGATAATTTCCTCCCTTGCAAGGTGTATGCAAATAGAAATATCTAGAAGTGGCATGAGAAATTATTCTTTTCTGTTCAAGAGATTGTGAACATGTACAGCAAAATAATTTTCACTGGCATATTAAAGTGATGTCCTGAAGCCTTATGCCTTTGAAGTGGCATATTTCTAGCAATTTTGTGGACTGCATTTTTATCAATGCCACAAAATGTACACTTCTTCACTGTGGACCCATTTTCCCAGAAGTGGCCAGACCAAGAAGGCCTGATTTCCTTGGCTTGGTGAATGTTCCTCTTAAACTTTGCACTTTGATGCAATCTTAAATACAGGTAGGTGGTGGTATATACCTCCTCCTGCATTTGCATTGGTAAGTATTGCATTTTCTAAGCTGCTGTGAACAGCTTAGTATATGCAATGATTACTGAAACAGGCCCAATGTTCCAAGATATTTTTTATAGAGGATGTCAATAAAGTACAATGGCCCTTATTTTGATCTGTGCGGTACGGCCCGCGTGCGGCCGTACCGCCGATGTTTACACTCTGCACATGCGCAGAGGTCACTCTGCGCATGTGCAGGGGAATTCGCCGATCAAAAAATTTAGACGCCGCAAAGGGGGCGTATAGGGGCGTGAGGGGCTTAATAGCCTCATTACCCTATGTATACGCCCAGCGTTTCATGGGCGTTCCCATGCAAACGCGGGGCGTATGCATGGTAATGAGGCTATGACGCCAGTGATGGGGGCGGAAAGCTGACATCGCCGGATGTCAGCTGCCCGCCCCAATACAAGCTTTCACACGGACGATTGTCCGTGTGCTCTAAGCTTGCGTGAGCGGGGGGAGCGTGCGGCCCTGCCTTCGATGGTCATCGACCATCGAATGCAGGGGGCAGCTCCCAACATGGTGGAGGCGTACGCCCCGCCATTTTCATGCGGATCGGCAGCCGTCCGTGTACGGACGGCCGTGCCGATCCGTCTTGTAGGCGGGGATTCGTCTGGTGCGGTCGGAGCCGCATATGCGGCTCGACCGCACCAACCAGAATAAGGGCCATAATATGGCACTGTGCATTAGCTAGGTGTTGTTACGGTGCTGGTTATATTTCAAGCGTACGTCTTTCAGTGACTGCCTGCAGAGTACAATGCCTTTCCACCTTCTTTCTCTCTGTGTTTCAGCGCAGGGCAGACCTTCCCATAGAACTGTTTCCTCTGCTTCCTGCACAGCCCTTGGACGTAGAGGCCTCTTCTTGTATAAATATCACATCTATTTGCATCTTTTCTTTCTTTTTGTTGGTTAAGGGATGTGTTTGTTTTGGGGCAAAGCCAGAGAAACACACACACACACACACACACACACACACATATATATACACACACACAAAACCCTCAGAACTAGAAAAATCCAGCTACATATTTAAACGGAAATGACCCAGAATGCCTTGCTTGGCAGACCGATTCCTTCAAGGGAGGGAGAAGCAGAAGAATAATGATTCATAGTAGTACAAAAGCATTTAAAAAAAAAGCTTTAAAAAAAAGTTGTAATATGGTGAATGAAATAGAAGATAATTGACAATTTATATAGATTTTTCTTGTTCTTGTTTTGTGCAGACAGTTTTGATACAGTTCACTAGTCGTGTTAACGCAGAGCTTTAGCTGACGACCTAAGGGATGGCATCCAAACAAATAAATATATTTATTTTGTTATAAAATACATATCACCACTCATTTTCAAGCATGAACAACATACATAATAAATTTTTTGGTACTCTTTACTTATCACGGCGCCCATCGCGGCCATCGCGGGCATTGAATGCACTAAAAAATCGGGTGCGACACGACCGACGCGATGCCCGCGATTTCCCATAGGGAACAATGTTAAATGTCTCAATTGACCCAATTTTCCTGTTCAATGCCTCAATTGACCCGATTTTTCCATAGGAAACAATGTTAAATGGCCCACAGAGGCCAAATAGGCACCCTGAAGTGTGAAATGGCCCCCACAATTGTTAACGCCACCCCACGATCAACGTGAACCCGAAGCGTGGCGAGCGCAGTGAGCCCGTGAGGGGCGGCGGTACGCGTCCTACGACCTTTTCATACCCCCACTATCCACGTCGGCGTGGAGTTGAGAATAGAATAGTGAGGCGAGCGCAGCGAGCCACCGTGCCCGAAGCGTGGCAAGCGTAGTGAGCCCCGCGAGGGGACGCGGATACCTGTGAAGCCCGTGAAGGGACGCGTTTACCTGTGAAGGTATCCGCGTCCCCTCGCGGGGCTCGCTGCACTCGCCATGCTTCGGGCTCGGTGGCTCGCTGCGCTCGCCACACTATTCTATTCTCAACTCCAAGCCGACGTGGATAGTGGGGGTATGAAAAGGTCTTAGGACGCGTACCGCCGCCCCTCGCGGGCTCGCTGCGCTCGCCACGCTTCGGGTTCACATTGATCGTGGGGTGGCGTTGACAATTGTGGGGGCCATTTCACACTTCAGGGTGGCTATTTGGCCTCTGTGGGCCATTTAACATTGTTTCCTATGGAAAAATCGGGTCAATTGAGGCATTGAACAGAAAAATCGGGTCAATTGAGACATTTAACATTGTTCCCTATGGGAAATCGCGGGCATCGCGTCGGTCGCGTCGCACCCGATTTTTAGTGCATTCAATGCCCGCGATACCTGCGATTTTTTTACCTGCGATGCCCACGATCAAAATCGTGGGCGCCGTGCTAGGTAAAGAGTACCTATTTTTTTTTCCTAGTTATGAGTCAGCTAGAGGCAAAAGGCAGTGAACAGCCTATATAATAAAAGGCTAAAGCTGCTCCTCACCTCTGTGGGGGAATTCAATTGTTTTGCATGCAGACAGCCACTAGATGCTGTACGACAGAGCAATTCAATTATTACTCCATTCCAGTGCACACAGCCGCCATCGCTGATATTACTGTTAGGTTGTTCCATCAATTTGATGGGCTGGTAACTAGTTACAATATAATAAACAGTTTTATAAAGAAGAAGAATGGGGCATACACACATTTAAGCCCCATTTCTAAGCAATCTGCCTAGGTCGCTTAGAAATTAGGAAGGGGTCCCTCCATGTGTATGCCCCATAGTGATGGCGATGCACAGTCCTACGTGTCCCCATCCCCATCGCCCGAGCTAGATTCATCCATGTCAACCTTATTCTAGATTTTATTAGTGCAGATATTGCATTTAACATCCAGATACAGTCGCAATTAAACACAAAATAAAGGTATGTTGCATATCATTGTATGTGACTGTATCGGTATACCAATTAAGGTTACACTGTTTGACTGGGAAACACTGTAGCATCCCATTTTGTCGTCCCGTTGAGAATAAGATGCATTTGGTGGGAAAAGTGCAAAAAGTTCCTGTATTTTGATAGAAATAAATGTATTTTGCATTTTTAAGGAACAAATAATTAAAAAATTATTTAGCCCCTCTTGACATTAATATTTGTATTAGCTATTGAACCCCTCACCCAAATGATTCGGCTGTCCTCTTGAGTTTCACAGTTTATCAGTTTTTAATACATCCCATAAGTTGTGCATTTTTGCGGATTATGTATTACTGTTTGTAACTGACCCAGAGACCTCATTGCTCTCCCTTAATAGTATTCTGGATAGATATAGTGCTGCTTCATACTATAAACCAGGCATTCCCAATCACGGTCCTCAAGGCACACCAACAGTGCAGGTTTTAGTAATATTCAGGCTTCAGCACAGATGGTTTAATCAGAATCCCTCAGATACTAATTAAGTCACCTGTGCTCAAGCCTGGATATCTACAAAACCTGCACTGTTGGTGTGCCTTGAGGACTGTGGATGGGAATGCCTACTATAAACTAAACACAAACAAATCTGATTCCCTTCCCATCAATTTGCCTCCTATGGTTTTACAATCCTTGAAGATGTGCTTCCCATTTACTTGGAAAGACTCTTCCTTGGTATATTTGAGAGTTTTCATCACTTCTAATATCAGAATATACATAATGTTAACTATGTCCTCTCATTGACTCCATTGACTTCCTTAGCTTCAGCCTAAATAAGCCACAAGGTCTCTTGGTTAGGCTGTTTAGCTGCATTTAAAATGATGTTGTTACCAAAATTGATGTATTTATTTTGGACTATCCTTTATGCAATCCCCTATTAACTTTTAAAGCAAAAAAGACAAATTACGCTATCATATGTATAGAAATGTAAAACCCCTCAACTAGCTTATACCTGTATGACTCAATCTAGACCACAGGGAGGTCTTACATTTTCTGACATAACTAAATATCATGAGGCACTTTGCTCTCCCAATTATGTGACCTGTTTATCACACCTCATTCCAAGCTTTGGGTGGATTTTGAACATGGTAATTTCCAAGATTTCCCCCTTCCTGACCTCCTGTGGTTGCCCAGAGAAATCCAACCTCACTTCCCACTATCCCCTTTGGCTATCCTTGATACTCTGACAGTGTGGGATCTTAGATATTCGAGTCATTTCAGTATTACTCTCTGTACTAGGAATCTTACTCTTTGGGCACTAGACAAATCACTGTCCCATATTGCATATCTTTTTTACCCATCTACCATTCACTTTAGATCCTTCAGCCTGTTTTGTTATTTTCAACTTAAGTATTGGGTTGATTCAATAGACAGTAGTCCCACTACTGTCCAAATTTTGCCGGAACGTATTTTGAGTAGATTGACTAAACCCTCCTCACAAGGTGCCATATCCTTTTGGTATAGCTTATTGTCACGCCCAGATTTGATGGTCAAATCCTCTGCTCAGCTTAACTGGGGGATCGATCTTCATTGTACTTTCACTCTCAAACAGTGGAAAACTATTCATCTCTCCTCAATTTATCTAAATGTACCAACCATACTGAAATGCATGTTAATTGCTCCATTGATTGTATTTAACTTCCTTCAAATTACATAGGATATGACCTGCTACTTCCGAATTTTGCTGGGGCCTATACCACTCTGATGGTACAATTTTCCATGTTTTATGTGAATACCCTGCTTTATTTCTCTTTTAGGTTTAAGTGTTTACCCTTATAGAAGATGTTTTGGGTCTTACATTAACCCCAGATCCTTCTGTAACCCTTTTGCACTGGTATCCTAGTATTGTACCTAAGTCCTCCCAATACTGTACGTCCTTGGTCATACTTCTGTATCCCTGTGTTCAGCCTCAGCTGCTGCATAATGAGCCTCCGTGTATCTGGCTGTCCTGATTGAGTCTGCTCATCAGGAGGCTTGCCTTCCCTGGCTGTCCTGATTGGGAGTGTCTCCATTTATTATCCAGCCTGCCCTTGTCTTGGCGCTGGTTATACTCCTGACAAACCCTGAATACTCATGACATCTTTTTACTCTTTGTACTCATGGAACTTGGGTTATCCTGAAAACTTCATTGTACCCTGAGTACTTTTGAATAATCCTGTATACTGTTGTGTACTCCTGCACTCTCCTGTGTATTTCAGCCTGTACCTGCTCTTACTGAACTTCTGTATATTTCCTGTGTATGTATCTTATATGTATCCTGTCTCTATCTGATCTAACTGAGCTTCTGCTTATATCAGTGTGTGTGTGTGTGTGTGTGTGTGTGTGTGTGTGTGTGTGTGTGTGTGTGTGTGTGTGTGTGATGTGTATGTATATATATATATATGCAGGGTAATGTGGGTGGTGCTCACAGTCCTCTTAATGAGGGATGAAGAAATCCCAAACAACCAAGTTGTGTTGCAACGCTTTGAATCTAACCATCTTCAGGAACAACCTGAGTAGTTGCTGACACAAAGTATACTTGAGTGCCGCCCACATTAACCTGCATATACTGCCTCATTGGAGAGGGCACCCGGCACAGTTATACCAGTTTCAGAATTGTTGGATTGCAGAGTGTTCTGCAATATATATATATATATGTGTGTGTGTGTGTGTGTGTGTGTGTGTGTGTGTGTATGTGTCCAATATGTATCCTGCCTGCACCTGCTCTTACTGAGCTTCCGTTGTATGCTTGTTAGTCCTGTGTCGCTATTAGCGACTACTTTGCTTCAGGAGCCTGTCTGTAACCAGTACTGCTCCGCATTCTGGTTCTGTCTGTCAGTATGTCTGTAACCGGCGCTGCTCCCCAGTCCAGTCCTGTTGCCTGTCTATAACCAGTTCTGCTCTGCTAACTGTTTGTTTACCTGCCTGAACCGGTGTTGCTCCGCAGTCGGGTACTGTCTGTTTGTATGTTCTGGTGCTTCTTCACCATCCAGTCCTGTCTGCTGTCCACCTGCACTGGCATGGAGATGCTATCAGCTACTGAATTTAAAACACCTTAGCCACTGCAGTTCACTATGCAGTACTCATATGCTAACTTCTCCAGTACAGTATCACTACTTGTACCATCTGCCGCAGTGGTCACGTCCCAGTCTCAGATGGTGATGAGCTCCAGTCTGCACTCACTCCTTACTTGTCTTGTCTGGCCCTTCCTTTTCATTTCTCTGTCTACTCCAGTACCTTCCTTGCCCTTTCCCTTGCACAGCCCCTGATAATCTCCTTGTCCACAATAAAGACCGGGGGCATCTGAGTTTGGGGTGGATTTAATCCACCTGGAAAAAGTGGCTACTATAGGCAAATAATTAGCTAGCAGGAGACTAAAGGATGGCGGGGCTAGGGTAACAGCGTAACACCCTGTCAGAGGACTCAGATGCTTAACTTATTCGCAGTACTTTGTTTTCTGTGTCTATGTTTATATTATGCCTTTGTATGACCTGCCACCCTAATGCCCCTTGCCTGAATATTGCTGAATCCGACTTCTTATTTGTATAAAAAAAACTTTGATACCATTACATTTAGCTGACCTTGCAAAATGCCCGATTTTTGTTGAAAAATCTGAATTAAATCGGCTCCCATTACATCCCGGTCATAATGTCAGGTGACTAATATTTGCAAACATAGGTTCATGGGTCCTACAGTTGCTGTTTATTATTTATTTATTAAGTTATTTATATAGCGCATACATATTTCACAGCTTAAAAATTTCACCGCTTACAATCTATATTCCCTACCACATGTACACGCACACACATGCATACTAGGGTTAATTTTATTGAGAGCCATTTACCCTACCAGTATATTTTTGGATTGTGGGTGGAAACCGGAATAAACCCCTGCAAGCACGAGGAGAACATACAAACACAGCAGTTAGGACAATGGTGGAAATTGAGCCCATGACATCAGCGCTGTGCTAACCATTACACTGTCCATGCTGTCAATTAACAGTACATTCTGCATATAGTGGTTTAAAAAAAACTCACAGCTGAGATAATGATTATTTGTCTTGAAGTGGCACTGCATATTAAACTTGTCTCTGGAAAATATCTATCACAAGGCTTCATCAGCTATGCGTTGATGAAGAGGAAATTATCATAGAGGACGAGGAAGGCTGGTGACGGAAGATTAAAAATCACAAACTATATTTCTGTCAAGAAGGCAACATTCAAAATAGTTTTCTATTGTAGAAATATTAGGTGGCTATGTACCAGGGACACAGGTGTGGTTAAAATGATATATATGACTAAGTGTGAAGAGGATTTGAGTGCGTATTCTCTTACTTATATATTCTATAACAGATTTGTCTGATATAACATAGTTCGATGCAAGATGTTGAAACTCATAATCTTTCACCCATCAACACACAACATGGTTACACCCTTGTTGGTTGTAATTCTGTAAATCTTTAAGTGTCTGAGGTAGAGGTTTTACCACTGTGCATTGCTTGTAGCGGGACATGCTTTAAAGCATAACAGACTGTACTTACGGTATGTCGAGTCCCTCTAGCCCCCTAATCCAGATATATCTTATGGCACATTTATCATGGCTAGATATATCTTATGCAAAAATAGCACAAAAAGTACAAAATCACTACCAGGAAGCATACTGTACCTCCCAACATTACCCTCTCCAGGAGGGACAAAATGTCCTGTTCCTGGACTTCCCTCTTAATTTATAATTGTCCTCACCTGTGGTGAACAAGATAATTGAGGAGAAAGATGTTTCACTACAGGTGATGGCAATCAGTAATTAAGAGGGAAGTCCAGGAACAGACCATTTTGTCCCTCCTGGAGAGGGTAATGTTGGGAGGTATGAGGAAGGTCCAGGGGGAGTTCAAGGGAAATCGCATCTGACTTCAGGGTCAGACATACCATTGTAGTATAAGGGCCCCTTTAGAGATTATGGTCCATGAAAGCTGCAGATTTGTTGGCTGCACATTTATGCTATGTATCTCACATTTCACTACAACCCAAAGGTGCTGTATCGGACTAAATTCAGATGACTGTGTAGGGCTCTAGAGTGCAGTGAACTCATTGTTATGCTCATGGAACCAATTAGAGTTGATGTGTCCTTAGTGACCTGCCTGCTGGAAGCATCCATTAGAAGATGGGCAGACTGGCAATAGACATGTCAGTTAGTACTGGTTAGGTCATTTAGATCTACAGTGTCTAGGTCAAGAGTCAAAAGGATCGACAGTCAAAAGGTTTTCATGGTGTTTTTGGAGTGTCTATGTTGAAATAAGTTGTCATGGACACTGTGTGAGTGTACTGCGTCCCGACGCATGGCTCTCTGCACTCACCATTCTTTGGGCACAGTGATTCGCTGCACTCGGAAAACTATTGTAATGTAACTCTATGCCCACGTGGAAAACTCACATCAAACTTTTTTGTGTCGACCGTTTGACCATGTTGGCATTTTGACTATGTCGCCTTTTGACCATGCCGGTCATTTGAATGTTGACCAATAGGTGTCGACCTTTTGATTGTCTAGCTAGACACCATAGATCTAAAGCATGAGGGTCTAATGTTCATGCATACATTATCCACATGATAACATCACCACACCAGCCTGAACTGTTGACACAGTATCCATGGATCCACTTTGTTTATACCATATTCTGACCCTTTTATCTGGAGGTTACAGCAAAAAACAACTACAGTAGTTAAAGCTGCTAACATTTTACCACATTTCACCAAAGTTCAATTATATAGTACTGGTTGCCCACCATGACTTCAGTTTCCAGTTCTTAGCTGACAGAAGCAGTACCTGTTGACTTCTGCTGAAGTAGACCAACCACTACAAGGTCCAATGTGCTGTGCATTCTGAGATTCTGTACAGCATACCCCTTTAGGAACATATGGTTAATTGAATTCATGTAAGCTTCCTGTCAGTATGAGCTAATGTAGTTATTTCTTTTTTTGTTTTGTGTAACATTCTCTATTGTTGTGCATAAAAATTCTTGTTAAATTACCAATTTCTCAGAGACTCAAACCAACCCATCTGACCCCAACAATCATTGCACAGCGAAATTAACTAAAACCACAGGCTAAACTTACTAACCGGGCAGTACGGATGGTGTAATGGTTAGAATTGCCGCTCACAGCACTGAGGTCATGGGTTTGATTCCCACCATGGCCCTAACTGTATAGAGTTTATATATTCTCCTCATGCTTGCGTGGGTTTCCTCTGGGTACTCCGGTTTCCTCCCACAATCCAAAAATATACTGGTAGGTTAATTGGCTCCCAACAAAATTGACTCTTTGGGCAGAGACTGATGTGAATGGGCAAATATTCTCTGTAAAGCGCTGTGTTTGCACTATATAAATAACTGGTAATAAATAAGAGGTGGGGTTGGTGTAATTTAGAAACCGCAGTCAATCGATGGTGGATTTGCTGTCAAATTGGTAGTGTTTAGTAATGGTCTAAACATAATCCATCATCAGTTTAGACATTACAACCGTTCTGCGGCATCTATATGTCGTCAGTTTCTTGTGAAACCACTGTGGATATGGAATCTTTCGATAGCCATTTATTGGTGCATTTATTGAAATATTGCATTCAATTGACATCATACAAACAAACCAACCATATCGGGTGTATATGTTGCTGACGATGCATGCATCATCAGCATCGTTCTCCGTCAGTCCTGCATGCAGCATAAGACAGCATAAGACAGCATAAGACATCACTACCGAGGACCATGCTGCCGAATTCAGCATGGCTGATGCTGGCGCGCCAACGCTGCCGGCATAGGCAAGTGTGTATGCGCTTTGCCAATGTCGACTTCCTTACAGGTCCCGTCGCCCATGAGGCCACTGGGTACATACATTGTTTAGTCTTGTGCACTCAGCTTTAATAGAGAAGGAGAAAGTTGTCGGGTCTTATTTCTTGTTCTTTATATTGGCCATTATTCTGGTTCACTCGCAAAGCAAATTTTCTCAAATGGACAAAGCCATGTGGACTGCAGGAGGGGCAGATGTGACATGTGCAAAGAGAATTATATTTGGTTGCAGTTTTAGTTCAAAGTGAGATCTACATTGCAGTGTAAAAATAAAGCAGCCAGTATTTTCCCTGCACAGAATCAAAATAACTCACACAAATCTAATTCTATCTGCACATGATACATCTCCCCCCTGCAGTGCACATGGTTTTGTTCATTAGAGAGAGTTGCCGTTGCGAGTGAACCAGAATAAGGGCCATTGTCTGTTTTAGGTGTATTTTTTATAGTCCTATGTTTTATTTTGTTCATGCTGTGGTTCTGTATGAGTGTGATATAATAATTGTGTGTGTATATATTCCAATTGCAATATCACCAATAAAGATATTAAAAAGCACTGGTCCAAGAACAGATCCCTGGGATACCCCACTTGTAACCTTTCCCTCCTTTGATGGTGCCTTTCCCTCCTTTGACGGTGCCGCAGAGGTAATCAGCGGGTCGCAGGAGCAAGCTCCTGCGACCAGCGATTAAAACGGGGCTGAAAACAGGAGCGTGCACCCGGCGATGTATCGCCAGGGCACAGTCACATCACTGGCAATATGGTCACCAGTGACCATATTCCCAGCGATATCAGCCCCTATCGCAGCCGTGTGTACGTGGCTTAAGACTGTTAAATAAACTTGAAAGCTTGGGATTGGATTTTAAGATAGTTGAATGGATAAGAGCGTGGTGGCAGGACAGAAAACAGAGAGTTGTAGTAAACGGAGTACAGTCACAGGAGGGAAAGTGGAGTACCCCAGGGATCTGTACTTGGACCAGTGTTTTTTTATATCTTTATTGGTGATATTGCAAATGGAATTGAGGGTAAAATGTGCCTTTTTGCAGATGACACAAAGGTATGCAACAGGGTAGATACACCAGGAGGGATAAAACAAATGATTGATGATCTAGGTATATTAGAGGAATGGTCAAGAACATGGCAACTACAGTTTAATGCCAAAAAATGCAAAATCATGCACTTGGGTCTCAGAAATCCAAAGACTCAATATAGTACAGGTTGAGTATCCCGTGTCCGAGTATCCGTTATCCGAATTATTCCGAAAACCATACATTCCAGAAAGTGAAAAAAAAAAATATTTTTTTGCTAAAAACTCACTGGGGACATTTGTAACAGCACTACTGGTGACATGATATGTAACTGGCACTATATATGTGCAAGAAAATTACTGCTTGGCATTCAAATTCAATATCTGAGATAGTAGACAAATTTTGTTTCATGTTTTGAAACCTTGTTTTTTGAATAAATAAAATATATTTGTGTGTATTTTATGTGGTAATAAAATATATTTGTGTGTATTTTATGTGTTTATACAGCATACATGCAAGATACTTCAAAATGCATAATTGAAATATTAAAATATTCCGAAATACGGAATAATCCGTTATCCAAAATTCTCCTGGTCCCAAGCATTTTGGATACGGGATACTCAACCTGTATAAATGGCACTATAATGGAAACTACTGAGGAAGAGGGGGATCTAGGTGTCACTATTTCAGGGGACTTAAAGGCATTAGAGACTGTACAAAGAAGGGCAACTAAAATGGTGCATGGCCTACATCACAAAACGTACCAGGAAAGACTAAAATATCTTAAAATGTATACTTTGGAGCAGAGAAGGGAACACGGGGGGAAATTATAAAAAAATTTAAATATATCAAGGGCTTTAACAAGGTACAGGTGGGAGACATTCTTCACAGGAAGAGGAGCAGCAGAACAAGAGGACATGCACTGAAACTAGAGGGAGGAAGTTTCAGGGGAAATTAGAGGAAGAATTACTTCACAGAAAGAGTAGTAGATAAGTGGAATTGCCTTTGGTAGAGGCAAATACAGTAGTACAATTTAAACATGCTTGGGATAGGCATATTGATATCCTTACAAAAAAACAAGGATCAAATGTGGTTTGAGGTAACATATTTAAAAAAAGGGGCAGACTAGATGGGCCAAGTAGATCTTATCTGCCGTCAAATTCTATGTTTCTATATGTATTGTCAGGTGCTGCGGAACCCTTGTGGCACCATATAAATAAACAATAATAATAATAATTTATTTTATATTACAAAGTAAGGTGTTAGCAGTCATGCATTTTAGCTTCAGACTACACAAGTTTACTTGTCTTTTGTACGGTCACAGTAACTTACAATTCAGGATATATGCAACATTTGCTTTATGTGTGATATCACTGATCTCCAAATGTGAGAACATTTATTTACAGGATATTTTACTAAAGCCATTTCAAGTGATTATATGTGTGAATAAAGCACAAAATGTTAAAAGAACAAGTTAATTATGATACACTGAACAAAGCGTGAGGCTGTAGCTGGAAGTAAAGTGGTTAATTTTCTGTTGCTATAAATCGGATGTTTTTAGTCCTCCTAAATGCTGTAATTATCACCCAGTGCCGCAAAGCTTCAATTTAAAGCAATTAGGGCCAACTGATTCATATCAACACCAGTTTATTCCTATGTGCTGAATAATTACTTGATACCTACTTAGAGGTAATAATGCTTATTCAGTGTTTGTCCTCAGGGAATGTGGGTTTCCTAACGCACGTGCCAGAGGTGGGGCTTAGTATTCCTAGTGCATTATGGGATGTGTAGTTACGACAATTTACCCTCACACTAACAGGGGAAGCTTTTCTTGTTGGAGGCATGCCATTTTGTTGATGTAATGAAAGAAGCAGCTTTCATTAACAAAAAAGACATTCTTGTTATATATGCCCCAGCATAGTAAATAGCATAATCCTTGATTATCTATGTAATGTGCTCTGATCCATAATGAGATTTACTGTCACCCACTGCCCATCAATGGTTAATAGACCCTGTAGATGGTGAGCTCTAGTAAGCACTGACCCTTCCACTGCTGTTTCACAGTTTCTTATTTTATTGTTAATAATAGGTCGGTATTCAATTAGCTGCAGTATTTTACTACAGGCAGCTGATCGATTTCTTGTCCCAGACAATATAGGATAATTCTGATTATCCTATATTATATATCACCAATATACGCACCACTTGTGGCGCCTTATAAATAAAAATATAATAATAATAATAATTGGTGATATATATAAGAAACTGCTAATAAATAAATAAATATATAATATAGGATAACCATTACATCACAGTAAAAATACAATTTCAACTGTGACTGGCACATTTTATTCATCTGTCTGATACTCTAGCAGCAGGCACATTCCCTATGCGAGGGTGCTGTAAGTTGTTACACAGGCATCAATTATGGATAAGGAAATGTTTTCAAGTGACCAAGACACATTGGAGTCATTAAGTGGAATCATTCAATATGTCACCATTTCGTTTTGCGATTCACAGAGGTGAATAACATGGTGAAATAATATGGATGGGGTGGGGGGTGGGGGGCATGGCACTACAAATGACCTCATCCCAGTCCTGCCACTTGCTGCTCAATGCTATAGTTTGTGTCACTGAGAATTTGCTTTTGCAAGTGAACCAGAATAGGGCCCATAATGCCCACAGTAGTCATTATGCCGCATATGCACATAATGTGCACTTTAATAGTGCCACTTGCACACATAATGCCACTTACACACATAATGCCACCCCGTCCCTTACACAAATCTGGTAGCTCATCCTCTCCTGACTTCCACAGCCTTACTTCCATGTATCCCCACCCTTCATTCCAGCATAGCCCCATCCCTTCAAGTCTGTGTAGCACTGGCCCATTTTCAGGACCAGCCTGTGACCTGGCAGTACGGTGATGATTGGTACTTTATCTCACTCCAATGCTAAATACATGTACCCCCAGAAACTCTTTTTGAAATGAAGCTTTGGATTTGTTATCTCTAAAAACTTTGACAAGGCATAATTATGAACTGTCAGGTTATTTTTGACTGTTCCATGGAGTTGCCAGTCTGTGTATAGTACATAGCTATCATGTTTTATTCTGTTACTTTGATAGATAATTTGTTTTCTTGTTGGTGTATTTAGATAACTGTGTCCAAGCACTAATCAGCACTGAAGAGGTGCGTGTAGAAAATAATGGGGTGGATGTCTTTGCTGTTCCCCTATAAATGAACACTGCAGGATTAAAGGAAAAATCCCTGCGCAGCAGCTGAGGGATATTACTGATACTCCAGTGGGACAGCTGAGATACAAATCTGATAATCCCCACCCCTCCCTAGGCTATATAAAGAGGGTGGTCTTATGTTACAAATGGTGTAGTGGTTAATGATAGACATATATCCTGACACTAGGAATTAAATATCTTTAGTAATACAGACATGGGGAATTGTCTACAGCCCAATTCGTACAACTCAGAATCTGAATTTGTCTGGACAAAGGGCGAGGAATGAGAATCCATTAAACAGAAATATTTGTTTTATCTTACTGGCCAAGTCATCACTTTTATCTTAGGCACATATAAATTGTACTTTCATAAAATGTGGAACTATGGCACTCTAACCCATTACAATGGCATTATTTTACAGAGAAATTGAGTACAATGTTTTGACAAGATGTCTTGGCGAGGCATATTTGGCTTGGGACTCAGACACATCCAAATGAAATGTTAGCCTTTCAAAAATCCCTGGTCTGTTAATTCTGAAAACAAACGTTGTTTTTTGATGCACTATACTGAAAACCACTGACAAATAAATATTCCTTTTTGCCTTATTTCCCTGACTAGTTGCAGTGCCAGGAACATTTTGGTAAACCTCTCCTGACACAGTGGGACTGGGGCAGGAAGGGCCCATGGGAAGAATGCATTTGTATGGGAACATACTTATGGTTGTGGACTACCTAGACATTTTAGCACCATGTGCCAGAAAGGGAATTGGTGCAACCCCTCATACAGGAAATAGGAAAAAATGTAGGGCGTTGCTTCGTGTGGAAGGGGCAAAATAATTGTACCAATTCACATTACACCACTCAGTAGTGACTGTTATTCACATTACACCACACATTGCGCCAAGTAGAGCCTGTTAGACACACTGCACCAAGATTTTGCACACCGTAATGCCCATTACACATTACACATTATGCGCATTATGCCCTGGGTGTGGCCAGCCTCTGGAGGCTTTATGCTGCACAGGATTATGACACATTTTCCAGTGAGTATTGCTGCTGTTAACCATTATAGAGAATTTATAAAAATACACGGTTAACATTGGGAAACATGAAAAACACATCTGTATTTCACTCCTAATTTTTATTCTTATGTCAATGAATTCCCCCCTTAAAGTGACATGGTTTGCATTTACCGACATTCAACAGTAATTATTAAATTTCTGTACTACTGGGTACTTAGCAAACAATCAGTGGTGTCTTTCCCATTAGGCACGATGAGCAGTTGCCCAGGGGCCCTAGGACCTAGGGGCCCAGCCCAATGGGAAAGACGGTGTCCGGCCAGTCTTTTCAAATTCAACAGCGCTTCCTGCCCCCGCCGACAAATAGTGCTTCGCCGTTTATGGCTCCAAGCTACCGCCACTGCCGCGCTGATCCCCTTCCCCAGAGAGGATGGTCGGATCCCCGCCACCCGGCCACCATCTTTCCCATTAGCACTATTTGCCGGTGGGGCGGGAAGCGCTGCTGCATTTGAAAAGACTGGCCCGACGCTGATTGTTTGAATTCATCCAATCAGCGTCCGGCCAGTCTTTTCAGATGCAGCAGCACTTCCAGCCCGCCGGGTAATAGCGCTTTGCCGCTTCAGGGCAGGCTCCTAGCTACCGCTGCTGCCCTGATCCCCTGCCCAGATCCCCCAGCAAAGATGATCGGATCCCTGGCTGCCTGAAGCTGACTGGCTGCCACACGGAGCCAGAGAGGTGAGGTTTGGGGAGGTGACTGAGGGCTCCTGGGCAAACTAATTGGGGGGGGGGGGGGTGTCCAGTGAACTATGTTACCCAGGGGCCCTTCCTAATGTTAAGACGGCCCTGCAAACAATTGTGCATATTAAAGGATACAAAATAAATCTATGACACTGGAAATATTTAATTCCATCTGTATGTGTTATTGCCTCTTCATTTGCATAAAAGCTTTGGTCCTTTCCCCTCTCTTGAAAGCACAACTCCTCAGTGCATGCCGACACAGAACATTTCCCCTCAATGCATGGTTGAGACATCTATAAAGCGCATACATTTTTTATGTGCACAGGCTGACAAATAAATGGCCCAATCACAAATCCTGAAGTTACCCAATTATGCATTGTGGATGGCAGATAATAGAACAGATATTATAACAGTCTAAAAGCTTACCATAAAAATATAGCAGTACATTGATTCAGTTTTTGCCATACAGACAATAGAGGGCCATTGTGATGACCCAGGGCCCATCTCAGCATCTCACAATTTACCAAATTTACCAAGAGCTAAATGGCCTGATTCAGACCTGCTTGCTAGGCTGCATTTATTCAGAGCCTAGCGAGCGGATTAAATCAACCCTAGCGAATGCACGACCCGCCAAATCAATTAGCTAAGCTGCAACAAGCGGATGTGTAGAGCCCCAGAGAAAAAATCCTTCCATGGCTACTTACCATCAAAGGATTTTTCCTCTGTATGCAGCTGAAAGGAAGTCCACAACGTTTTTCTCCGAATTGAGGGCGGGCACTGATGTCATGTGATGTCAGTCACCCACTCTGAGCAGGCAGGGAAACACCTGCGTTCCCTGGGGCCCACCCAGTGTTTCTATGGGCACACCCACCACACCCATAAAGCACCGGGTGTCCACCCGTAAGATTGAAAATATTGCTGAAAGCGCCTGCACCAGGGGTTGGCACATGTGCATTAATGTCTAGACCCCCACCATTGACCGAGGGGTCAAATTTGCAGCTCTACAAGTACCCCAATACATGCGTTACTTCTCTTTCAACCACTTACTGCTGTAACCTATAGACCTCAATGGGGACATCGGCCTGCATCAATTTAGCATTCTCAATATGCTATCAGCTATAATTAGCAATTGGGACCACTGAAGCTAGAGAGGTTTTGCCCTATCACCTCTGAGTTTTGACCTTGCTGAAGATCATATATGACAGTAACATATGACAAGGAACCATTTTCAGACATATCCATCTGGCACATAACTCTGCAAAAATAAAATAACATTGTAATGGTGGACTCGGTATCAGTGGCTTGCGGTGAGGTGATTCGGCCTACTCCAGCGTTCTGCCTGCCTCTGTCTCACACCATTTAGGTTATGGAAGTTAATCCTACTTGGGCCCTTACGGTGTGGAGTTTGCATTGTCGCCCTCCGTTTGTGTGAGTTTCCTCCAGTTTCCTCTACAATTCCAAAATATACTTGCAGGTTATTTGGTTCCCAATAAAATGAACCCTAGCATGTGTGTTTATGCACACGTGATAGGGAATTTAGATTGTAAGCTCCACTGGGGCAGGGACTGATGTGATTGATTAAACATAAACATCCCAACATCTTATGTGAACCTTTAGCATTTCATATATATATACCTTCTTAACTTAACATAACTAAACCTAAACGGGGAATTCTGCAGGAAGAAGAGGAAGTCACCTCCCCTTCCTGCTATTATCATTCAGTTAACCCAGCCAGCACTATGCCCTTATTGGATCCCCGAGTCACATGCATCCCAGTGTGACACGCAGATGGGGATGTCTAATTCACTCCATGTCAAGTGTTGGCATTACGTTACTCTAAACATCCCAACATCTTATGTGAACCTTTAGCATGTCATATATATATACCTTCTTAACTTAACATAACTAAACCTGAAATAAAGGCTCGGAGGCATAGGTTTGGCAGAAATTGTTAACTGATTTATTTGTAGCAACTTTTAAGCTAATTTGATTATTTAAATTAATTTGTTTGATTAATTAATGGTGGCCAGAAAGAACGGCTACTAATGTAACTCCACCCCAACTCTAACGTAACTGGCCTAAACAGGCGGTCTCCAACTTCTACCTAACACATCGACTACCCACCCAGCCGGGTGGGGTCGCTGTCCCCGAACGGGTGATACAGCGAAAGGCCTAAGCCAATGAGAGGTGAGTGCACCGCAAACAAGCCATTAAAACGTCAACATAAACACGTAGTGTGATCTAATTGATTAAATCAGCCGTTCTTTCCCGCCAAAGCGGGGGATTTATACTGAAATACCCCCGCCCTGCCACCAACTAGACAACGGAATCTATAACACCAAGCAGACCCTCCAGGAACATAAACAGACCCTCACTCACTAAGTGAACCCCATCAGGCCGGAAAAGATGCTGGCAACTAAATCTGATCCTATCGTGAGAGACAACAGCCCCCCCATTAGCCAGCACCCAACGAGCAACAGCTGCATTAAGCTTCTTTCTAGCTTCATCAATCGCTCTGGGGTCTCTAGCTCCCCTCCAAGTAAGCCTAGGAATCACATAGGACCAAAACGGCCAAGCTGATTTAATGGCAGCAAGATCGTCTAAGATCAAGCTCCGCAGCTCTAATTGGGACATCCTCCCGAGGTTGTTGCCACCCAAATGGATCACCAAAACTTCAGGCAACCCATATCGACGGACATTCACCATCAGGAAAGCCCGCAGGTCCCTCCAAGACATACCCCGGACACCTAACCACCTAATTACCCGGGAGCAGGCAAAGGCTGGACCTTCACCTGCGGAGACTGACCTAGCTGCCCAATAAACAAAAGAATGGCCCACTACCCAGATTTTGAGCCTATCGGTTCCCAGACCTGAGGAAAAAGATGTAAAAAAGAGGGGATTAGATTGGATTCTCAATTGAAGGTACATTTACGTATTAGGTGAGTCTGCCAAAAATAAAAAATACATTTTTGATAACTATAATTGAGGCACAATAATTAAGGTGCCAGTAGACATGCTCCAATCACGATTGGAGCCATACCAGGACACAATGGGAAAGAGACAAACAGGGGAGGTTGAGGTATTGGAAGGTAAAGGAATGAAGGGTGTACTCGGCCGGAGGAAAACGACTGGACCTGCTGAGGGACTCTTAATTAGACTATAGCCAAATCGGAGAGCCAGATTCAGTCCGTCAGTCAGGCAAAAAGCGAAAAAACTCCGGACGCTGGCCCAACGGCAGAGCGTAGTTAATCCCCGAGTAGGATGGACACAGGGTAGGGGAAACAGAAT
This sequence comes from Crinia signifera, assembly GCF_055691185.1. Classification (NCBI taxonomy): domain Eukaryota; kingdom Metazoa; phylum Chordata; class Amphibia; order Anura; family Myobatrachidae; genus Crinia; species Crinia signifera. Next base: position 132,337,126 of record NC_139222.1, on the reverse strand, counting down.
GACCAATCAAGCCACACAGGCAGGCATACAAACGGACAAGCACAGGAAACCTTCAGGGCAGAAGGTGAGGTCTAATATATTTTCTATAACTCGCCGAGCGCCACCTGCCTAAGGACTTGATGTCAGTAACTGACCAGCAAGCCGCAGCGGCCGAGGTAGCAGCACCAATGCGAAATGAATGGGTACCGAAGTCTTTCGGGGAGAGACCCACAAGTTCCAGGCAGCGACCCATCATAATGCAAAAGCCAGGAGCCATCCCGAGATGGTCTGACCTCCGCATATAGGGATGCTAAAGCTACCGGGCAAATGGAGGCCAGAACAGCCGGCGACATAGAAGACCACCTGCCTCTGGCTGACTGGTCAGTTTTGGACTTCCTAATCCTAAACCACAAGGCCTCCCTATCTAAACGAATGTCAGAAGCTAAAAGAACAGCATTGCGGGATTTAGCTGGCGCAACTAACTCTGAGATCCTAAAAGCACCATGAAACGCCATGGAAAAGGCCAAACGAAACAACAAAGCCTCAAATGCAGAGTGGCCCACCCCCTTCAGCAGAGACGGGAGGAGGGCGGAATCAATAGGTCGTCGACAATCAGGACTAACGGGGACCGAACGCGACCAACCTTTCATCGCTTTAACCACCAAAAAACGTTTAGTAAAGTCGGGGAAACCCTTAAGTCTAGTGAAGAAGGCTATCCCCGCCAAATAGCGCGCCGCCACTGCCCTGGATTTACCCGTGCAATACAGTGACCACAGAAAGGACAACAAAAGACGCTGCCCCCGCCTACCTGGCTGAGCCGCCCCTCCCGCATAAGCTTCCCATTCTGTCCAGGCAGGACTGTCCTGCCCTGATGCCTCCTCCTCCTCCCCGCTCAACCCGGCATCCACTATGGCCTGCGCCCGCCTGCCGCCCCTAGCCCCGCCGCGCGCACCTGAATCCCCGGTGCAGGACCATCGGAGCCACCCCCGACCCCTGATTTCCTGCCGCAAGCTCCAGTGCGCCTGGGCACTGCAGCCCGGCCTGCTGCCTGAGAGCCACGAGCTGGGACACGCGTGGCGCGTCTGGATGACGCGCGCCTAACTGCACACCACGCCTGCCGCCCCGCGAGCCGCCGCCAGCCTGGACCCACGCCCTGCCGCCGCAGCAGCGCGGCCTGCACTGCGGCGTCGGGTGAGTCAGCGCGGGCAGGGGTTACCAAGAGCCGCGCCTCACTACTGACCCGGCCCCCTTCTGCAAGGAAGCGAGCGGGCGGCCGGGCAGAGCGCCGGGGATGAGGGGAGGGAGAGCCAGACACCATGACACTGCTGGGGAGCAGGGGGAGCCAGGTATAAATTAAGAGGGATTTCTAACACTGCAACTGGGCCTAGGATAAGTGGGAGCTTCCAAAGATGCGACCACTCACCAGGAATTCTGCAGGAAGAAGAGGAAGTCACCTCCCCTTCCTGCTATTATCATTCAGTTAACCCAGCCAGCACTATGCCCTTATTGGATCCCCGAGTCACATGCATCCCAGTGTGACACGCAGATGGGGATGTTTAATTCACTCCATGTCAAGTGTTGGCATTACGTTACTCTTCTCTGTAAAGCGCTGCGAAACATGGGTGTGACTCAGACCTGTTCGCTAAGCTGCATGTAACCGCAGCCTAGCAGGTAAACACTGCACGCCACCGAATCTGTCCCCTAGCCTGCGAGTGGATGTGTTCCCATACACATCCGCTCGCATGCACCCAAATGGGAGAGAAATCATTTGATGGTCGCTAACCATCAAATGATTTCTCCACTGTTTGCTAAGAACAGTCCGCCAGGACTGACTTTTTAATCGCCCGCTATCTGCCAAATTTGGGACGGGCGCTGATGTCATGTGACATCAGTCGCCCACACCAAGCAGACATCTGCACACCTGCATCAGCAGGGGCTTGCCCATAAAACGCTGGGCATTCCTTCTGCCCTTCCTGGAGCCATTTACTCGGGGGATTTGCACACGCGCACCTCATTCATCTATGTAGAATGTAGCCGCAGATATCACACTGCGAATCCCCGGCCTCAGATGTGCCATTGCTTTACCGCTACATACTGTTTTTTTGGTATATTCAAGTGGTGGGGTGTGAACAGATATCTGCAGTCAATGGATTCTGCACGCATATCTCTGGCTGGGATTGGATAGCCAGCGTGCTGTAAGCCCTGACACTAATTTAATATGCCTGTTTGAGTTTATCATTTGTTACCAGAATTGTTCCCAAATCCAAAGTCGCTCTACTAAAATATCAGGGTATCCGAATGTCTGACAGACGCTTTCTAGGTTGACAGTCAGTAGGTCTATACAATATGGTTGACATGTTCAAAAGGTTGACGCAAGCAATAGGCCTACCCCTCATGGTGAGCATGGAGCTGTGAGGGGAAGCACCAGACCCAGCCTATGCAGCAACTCTTCCCCCATACTTTTATGTGCTTGTGGTCCCCAATTTCTCATACCCACCTGTACTGCTCTCATGAGACCAGGACATTGATGACTCTATGAAAATGATTTCTAATATTTCCCTGTCGTCAGGTGTGTTCAGGTCTTTTCTCTCTCCCCCCCACCCCCCCCCCCACCCCTGCAGCACACATCTACCCCACCATGTGCTTTTCCTGTGTTGTGTACCTCCGCAGATTGCACACCCTGCCAGCGCTGACCTATGCAGGTTGTCTCAGATGGTTTCCCTGCGGGCAGGATGTGGGTCACGTGGATGTTTTTGTGCAGGGATTATGATACTACCACACAAGTATTTGCTTTCCAATATATGCATTGGCTCCTTGTATGGCTCGCCTCCTACAGTGTAACCTTCGTAGTGCGCCCACCATGGCTGCCTCATCTGGTGCATTGTGGTGGGGATGAAAAATACATGGACCTGAGTATACATTGAAATCACCTATTTTTGGTAATTTATTTTATGGGTAATCTATTCCACCCAGGGTAATCCTACGCAGAGTGCCTAAAATGGCTGCCGCACCTGGTACCTTGTCAGGGTGGAGTACTCAACCCATGGAAGTTATTATCCAAAACGCTGCACCACTCCTGCATTATGCTTACTGTGTGCTCAAGGGTTTCTTTGTCTGTGACTGTACTATATATATCCTCTGTATTATCTGCATTTTTTATTAATGTCTGTAAAGCGCCTTGAGTCCTGTTGGTGAAAGTGCGCTATATAAATTAAACTTACTTACTTACAATATTTCGAAATGGCAACGTTCAACCCTTTCTCTTATTTTTGGGGACTTTATCAGGCGTTACCTTCCACGTGGACTCTGATTGGGAATGGTTATGTGTGACAAGTAAAGCTAGTCACATGGCCCGAAGCATGACCAGTGAACTGAGCCATACGAGGAGGCATGGTAAACTAATTGGGGGGTCCATGTGTTCAGGTGATGACATTGATACAAAAAGTAAAAAACTCTTTTCCATGTCAACCTTTTCTTTGTGATGACCTTTTTCCAGTGTCGACCTTGTGGGGTCATCCTATTGACTGTTGACCTAGACATTGTCTGTGAGCTATACCACACCCCATATAAGGACATAAACAGGGTAACACATCACTAAAGCACTTCACAGTAATACAGTAATAGTTTGTTCTTGCCTATAATTCACTACAGAGTATGATGGTACTTTCTGAATACATGTGAATAAATTAAAAACATAACATTAGGCCTCACTGAACAGATAAACAGAGGCAACTATTATTTTCCTACGAATCATTGACATTATTAAGTTATCTTGGGTCGGACTCGAGTTTTCGCTGTAAAAGGGGTAAAAATAACCTCCATCACTATAGAGCACAGTTGTCCATGGTCCAGGAATGTTCAAGGAACTTCCATATTAAGTTACTTATACCACTTTTACACCAGAATGCCGGATAGGACCCGGGAAATTGAACACGGGTAATTGTCAGGGCATGCCCTGCCTCAGACCCCATTTACACTGCACATCAATCCGGGTTATTCCCGTAAAAATGCCCTTTTACACTGAAAACAGATCAGCCCTGTCTTTCCTTGCTGGTGTCATTAAAAAGGGACCTTTTGGGCTGTTTGAGATGAGGTCAAAGGGGGTGGGGTCTGCTCCCAGAATTGCAGCAAAGATGGCAGACGGAGTAGCTGTGTTTCGCTTTGTGCTGTACCTGACCTGCACCTGATGGTGCAGGTCAGGTTTGGAGTCTGCCAAATAGTCAGGCTGAGGGTGATGCTGTGGGACACACTGCATGACAGCCAGCGTGTATTGCTGCAGATGAGGCTGTAAACACACTGGGGAGAGTGCCTCCAGCACAGACTGGTGCTGTAGTGTAGGGTACAGGCTGCAAACAACGTGGTAACGCTGCTTCTGCTGCGATGCTCCATGTGCCCTGTGCGGGTCTGCGGCAGATGACATCATCTGCCAGAGCCGCAGAAGCACCAATCATCTCTTTGCGGCCTTCTCCCCACCAAATAACCCGGATAATGACCATTTACACCACCCTGAGCCCCTGATAAGCCCCGTGTGCGACCCTGAACATTTGCCGGGTCAGATTCCCGGGGAACAGTACCCTCGTTATTTTATTTTCAGCCCAATTACACTGCGCCCCGCCCCGGACTGGAGCGGCAATATCCTGGTTCCAACCTCTGGTGTAAAAGGGGTATTAGTGCCCCTTGCAGGGTTGGTGACGTATGGACCCAGGTTGAGGTGTGGTGTGAAAGCACCAAACCTTATAACCCAGGTGGACCAACCCGGCAATTTGACCCGGGTTATAAGAAGGGCTTAGCAACCAAGTTGCCATCTATATAATGGGTGATCCAGTTTTAAAATGAAAGCGCTGGACCCAGCTTTGGAATGTGAAAGGGTAGTGGAGGCTGAAAAGGGATTTGCAGTGATGACACCAATTGCCCCATCATACATAAAAAGTAGGAAAGTATCCTTTAAGGTAAAAGTTATGTATTAACTAGCATTTAAGTTGTATTAATGGGTATGATCTGGACAAATGACATGACTGGTATCATATGCTGCAAGAACAGTCACATGTTCCAATTCCTAGAAAGGAGTCTGCAGCAAGTTTATCTGTTACAGTGGTTACAGTAAAGCTGATTTTTATTTACACACCTCAATAATCAAGTCCTTCTCCCCATCATGCTTCCTCCTCTTTCCTGGTCTCATTTACCCTTCTCCTATGCTGCATATTGATTCATTTCTCCGTAACCCCCCACCACCTCTATTCAATGTCTCCCCTCCCTTCCAGCTGCTCTCCCCTGGAATGCTGCAGATTGATTCATTTTTCAGATAAGCCTTCTGTCTACCCCTCTCTCTCTCTCCACCCCCTGATCTTTCCCTCGTCACTCACCCCCCCTCCCCTTTCTTCTTATATCACCCCTCTACCCCTTTATCATCTCCCTCCCTGTCAGTAGAAGTGATTCCTCTCCACAAATGCCTCCCGCATTCCCCATGTTGTAACCTCCATGGAATGTTCAAACTGGTTACAGATGTGTTCCCACTCTTCCTGTCTGGCTTTCTGTTTAACCCTTCCACCTCCCGAACAGACTAAACCCATTGTCACGTCACCTCAGCCTTGACTAAAACCAATATGTCCCCTATTAACCTTTCTTTTTCAAAACTACTTAGTTTTCCTCTCAGGAATGGCCTCCGAGGCATATAGTATATGGCATTGCGTTTTTATTCCAGCCTGGCACTGCAGTAGTTAAATTCTACTGTGATAACACTCAGGCAGCATGTGTTTGTTGATATACAGTATTTGTATAAACAGGCATGCATATTCATATGGGAATCAGATGTCTTAAATGGGAATTTCAAAGATTTCCTTCTTAATAGAAGACAAAGTGGGATATTCCTTATGGGGTGTGTGTATTTTGGGTGGTGTCATACACAGGGGTTAGCTTATGTTTCCTGCATGGACAGATAAACAGTGTGTTTTGGGATGTGTAATACAACTTCTGGCACACATGAGGAGTCCCCTCCTTTTCTGTTTAAATCCGTGTTCCTACACGCTAAGAACACGTCCCATCCAGATGTTGTGGAGTGTGTCCTGGTGTCTGCAGAGCACAGGCGGTTTGCCTGCTATGTTCATGCTGACAGAGCATTGTTAGGGGTTCAGGTTCTTGTTTATGTACAAAAAATAGGGAGTATTTACTGCATAAATATGGTTCCAGCTCTACTAAGGTGTCATTATAGGTATTTATTGATCTATTTGTGGTACTTGTGTGTATGTATATATATATATATATATATATATATATATATATGTTATCCTTGGATGAGTGGCGCCACTTGTGGTTAGGAAATATATACAAAACAACAATATTCCCTTATTGGTGTAGGGTGTCAGCCCGTCTTATAAAAACAAAGTACCGGTATAATACTTATAGAAAAATGTGCAGGGAAGAAATAAGACCTTGGCGACTAATTGTTGTGAAAAATAGATAGAAATATCGAATAAAAAATTAATTTATTATGACAATATAAGACAAATATACGAAAATATACTCCCCTGGTCGTTTTCGTATATTTGTCTTATATTGTCATAATAAATTATTTTTTTATTCGATATTTCTATCTATTTTTCACAACAATTAGTCGCCAAGGTCTTATTTCTTCCCTGCATATATATATATATATATATATATATATATATATATATATATATATATATATATATGCTTAAAATACATTTATCAATACAAGAACTAAATCTCCAGTATTTATTACTGTTAGTTAATAGAGTGAGTGCAGAGCTCCCGCTGTGATGTCTGTTTAGAACAATTTGCTCACAAACCGTGTTGCACCCCAATTGTAGGAATGCTGAGTGTGGTGTATTAGATGTGATCTGTAGACCAGATAGCTTAAAGGCTAAAGGCCCATACACACGAGGTGTATAAGCCTGGTGTGCTGAGCAATCTAGTCTAGTCAGATCACTCAGCACACAGGGCTTGCTAGATTGCCCATACACATGTAATGTGTTCTCTGATTAGAACACTGGAGATTTGAATAGATCTTGATTACATGTAGTCAAGATCTAGTCAGGCGATGGTGACACGTGGGACCGTGCATCGCCGTTGCTTGGGGAGTGATCTATTCCTTTTTTTCCATGCGGTCTTGTCAGATCACTTATAAATAGGTCTAAAATTGCCCAGTGTGTATGCCACTTAATGTGAAAACTATGTTTATGACAATTATTTTTAGCAATAGAGTAGGAAGGAACCTGCAGAAAGTTGGGGTCCCGTGCCAGGGGCTGCAGGCTTACAATGCACTGATCAGTACATGACCTAAATCTCCACTATTATTGTTAATATAGTGAATGCAGAGACCCCGTGATTTCTGTTTAAACAATGTGGTCACAAACCATGTTATATAGATATAGATATCTGCTCTGTCACCTGGGTGCGACATTATGAGTTTGTGGGTTTTAAGTTGTTGCTGATCACACTAGCCTGTCTAGATAAGGCCACTGAAATCTCATGTTTTTCTGTCTTTAACCCTTTGTTAAATTATGAGAATTTCTAAGGAGAAATATTTGTGTTGCCAAATCTGAAAAAAAAAAAAACATATTAATTCGGCACCTGGCTAGAGTAGAAGGCACCATTATATGCTCACTAATTATGTGGTTATCTCTCCCGCGCTGCAAATAGTGCCATCTCTCCTCCAGTCAAATGGCTAGCATTTTACTGGTACATAATATACTGTATATATTTTCTTCTTGCTTCTCCCAATTCAACAAAGGGGTAAAGACTGAAAAATGTAAGAATTCTCGGTACTTTCACTAGGAGTTGATTTTAGATAGTGTGGCGAGCCACCAAGCCCAAAGCGTGGCGAGCAAAGCAATCCCCGCGAGGGGACGTGGATTACTTCACATGTAATCCGCTGCGCTCACCACACTAGCTAAAATCAACTCCACACCGACGTGGATAGTGGGGGTATGAAAAGGTCGGAGGACGCGTTCCGCCGCTGCTCGCCACGCTTCAGGGTGGCGTGGATACTGGGGTCTCATTGTAAGCACGTCATGGGGGCTTGTACAATGAAATATCACATCGCATTTGGTGCATCGCATTGCACCTGGTGCCATGCGATCCAATGCGATATTTCATTGTATAAGCACTCCTGTACAGTTAACATGGACAATGCATCTCATCGTACAGTACTACACGATGCGTGCAATACTATGCGATATTTCCTTGCATCGCGCGCCGTTTATAGTGCTGTGCGATGCGTGCGATACTACGCGATATTTCATCGCATCGTCGCATTGGATGCATCGCATAGCACTATGAACGGTACGCAATGCGATTTCAGTACCCTGAATAGCTGCTACACAAATGCCGTAGTGGGCATCGTGATAATACAAAAGTACCAAATTCTCTAGTCTTACCCTACTTTCTGCACTTTACGGCAGTTGATCCCTATGGGGACAATGCTTAATTTATGGGTGGGCAAAAGCTGCCCTCTAGCTGTTGTAGAACTACATGTACAAACATGCCCTGCCTCAGTTGTGTGATTTGGTCATGCTAAATAGACATGGTGAAAACTAATCTATGTGGCACACCACTATTTCTCTAACTCACTCCATTTATAAATCTATGTGGTACACCACTAACTGACTCCATTTATAACTATCCTTTGTCTTATCTACATAATGGTCTGTTGATCACATAAGCACCATTTCTTATTGCTGCATATTGTGGCATTAGATACATTTTTGGAGGTTTGTGTCAAATATCTCATTACATGCCTGTGTATAGCTACTGTACATGTGCCATCGTAGAACCAGTCACAAGTTGTCATTGCAAAGTATTATGATGTTGTGTCCTATAGGCTATAATGGTTATCACCATCATATATGTGATTAGCTATCAGGAGGCAAGCTACTAAACAATATGCTTTTCAGAATGTTATATTTGGTACTCTCAAAGTCTCCAATATCAGACAAGTGCGTGAAGGACCCACCAGGGGACAAAGTGGTAGCGGTCCACCACAGAGGGACTCGCCCAACCATTTGAGACATGCCAAGAACTGGGTCTCTATATAAGGGAAAGCACAGGGGTGTGTCAGGAGTCAGGACCACATACTTTTATTGGCAGGAGGGCTAATCTTGGTATAGGACCCATAGAAACAAACCAAGCATCCAATTTCAACCATTACCATACACTACTGACCCTTCTTGCCTGCAGCCTGCTGCCTATTTCCTCTGTACACTTGTGTACCAGTCCAACCCTGGCAGTGCCCATAGAAGTCTATAGTGCTTTTATCTTCAATACCCAAAGGACTTCTGGAGATTTATATGAAATCTGGCTGTGGTGCCCTTTTAATGCCATGTTCCCAATACTTAATTAATGTGGCAATCTGCTGTAAACAACTATTTCTGGACCAATGGCAGCTAAAATACATCAGCCTTGATGCACTCATCTCTTCTTCTTTTTGATAAGTTCCATTTAATGTGATGCTTTGTCTATTTCTAAAGAAAAAAAAAAACATTTAAAAAAATTATCTTTCTTTTCATCTTGAACTTTTTTTCTCTACTTTATATATGACTGGAGCAGTCTTATCGATTTTATTTTTTCCTGCTGCTGATGTACTTGAAATGAAAAACACATTTGTATTAGATTTTTTTCAACATCAATCTTCGCTACGGAGAAATTCTGCTCACAACGTACATCCGATATGGTAACTTCTCTATTAGATATTACCATAAATGCTGCACTGTTCCTATTGCAGTTGTTACCTCAGCCAGGTGTGGAAGGTAGCACAGGTTATGTGAGCAGCTAAAATTACCCACGGGGAAAATTTTACTTTTTGCCGTATAAGTGTACCGCATACCTCAACATGGCTCGCTTCCAGCTATTATGTTTTCCCTCTATGTCCATTTGGATAGTAAAGAATGAAAAAAACACCTGTTTGGGGGGGGGGGGGGGGGGGGGGATGTGAAAAACCCATGTTGACCTTTTTCATGTCAATCTTTCCCATATTAACCTAAGGTATATTTACCTTTTTCATGTGTCGAACAATAATGGTCGACCTATTTATTATTGACCTGCCGACCGCATCCCCATCTATACTGTTAATGGTGATTAAAATATAACCAGAGTGACAATAAGTGAAAAGCGTTGATTACGTAATAAGTCCGCAACCAACGTACCCTTTATACCTAGCTACGTGTGAACAAAGCGTAGCGCAGCGTAGCGTACCTTTTATTGTATTATGTATACCAAGAACCAATACCTTAATCAGAGATTCCTTCGCAGTACTTTGTCTCTAATCTGCGAATATACCTTATCGGACTGTGTCCGCAATATACCTTATCGCTATTATGCGAATAAACAGACAACGACCACTGTATAGAAATATGGAGATAAGAGCTCCGTAAAAAGGTTGTATTTGAGTCCCTAATGGACAAAAGGGGGTTACAGAAATAAGAATAAACAGGTATAACAAGTAATACAATATACTAACAATGAACGCTAAACAGACTCTGCTAAGGGGAAAGAATACAGATACAAGACACAACCAGCCAACTATACAATAAGTATAAATACCGTTAATGCAACCGTTACCGTTCTCATCAAATATGCGAAGTGTAGTCCGGTCAGAGCTCACTATCGTTCAGGGATGAACTATAGTCCGGTGGTCAGGTCAGGGAAAGGTAGATGTGCCGAAGAGACTTTGGCTGCTCTGGGTCGCCTATCTTATAGGGTCAGAAAGGGGAGGTCAAAGGCCATTCTCATTGGTCAGAGATCATATGTCCGGTCCACTGTGATTGGAGGTTAGACGCTGTACCTGGTCTGACCAGGTGCAGGGGAGTGAACTTTAAGAGTCCTTTGTTTGGTGGTTTCGGCGTCAGCAGGGATAAGAACTGGTTTCATCTAGTTTCCTTTGTTAACTACTTTCAACAGAAACTGTCTCTGAGTTATGGATTATGTCCATAACTATCGGGCAGTGTACATTGTGAAATATTCGCAATGACCGGAATACTTCGCATAATGAGCTGAACGGAACGGTACTAAACATGATACAGACAGATGTATGCGGGGCTAACTAAGCTATGTGTGGCGTTCTAAACCTTTAACTACATTTTACTAAGTGTCAGTATGTATTTATGAATTTATGTGTGATAGTATGGCTACTCTTCTGGTCCACTTTGTCACGCATACTCGGGTATGGAAACTTTATTTGCGCAACTCTGCGAACCAAAATGGCGGCCATACTATCCTAAAATGGCGTGTGTGTAACTCGACTTCCATAGTCCACCCTTTAACAGTAATTATAAAACTGTTACAATACAAAACATTTCACACGACAATACAGAAATTCATAATCCTAACAGAGAAATTGGGATACATGAATAAAACATATAAGGGGAGTAAACCATCTGCTCTCGGCCGATCCAGGATCATGGATAAACGATGGGCCGCATTTATCGAACAACCTACTCAGGGTCACGAAGGATAATGTACAATTTTGGGATAAAAATAAAAACAGGGGTGGTTACAACATATACACGTTCACAAATATGGTTTCTTTAAAGGGAGGTGGTTTCGATTTTAGGGTCATATACCAAACCCTGGTCTTCCTCTGTATCTCTCGTTCTTACACTCATGATTTCGGTACGTTTTGTCTTTCCCCGGGTCACCACCTTTATACATTTGAACAATAGCACAAAGACTATGATGGCACCACCGATACAGAGAAGGAGTTTTCCTATGCTAGCTATGATCCCTTGCGCTTATTCTCCTAAACCAGAGAACCAGTGCATTGGATTCAACCAGGAGGTCCATTCACTAACTTTGTTACCTATTTCTGCCAGGCTGATATTATGTTCCCTTCTAAATTCCCATTTAAGCTGAAGAATCTCATCCATCCGATGATCGATGATTTCTTCTGGGTCTTCAGTATTGTTGGTGATATATGTACAACACTTCACCCCAAACTGTGTAGAGAGGGTGACACAATATCCTCCTGTCATAGCTGTCAGATAGTTCAGCACCATCCGATGTTGGACTAGCTCTCTTTTATATGCTTGCAACTCCTTCCCAGTGTATCTAAAGGTGTCATCATAAATCTCTGTGATGTTATCTACCAAGCTGGCTAATGCTTGTATATATTTAAAATTTATGACTCCTCTGGCGGTATGGGTGATATCTAAAGCAATGAGGAGTTGGATACCGAACGACTCGTGTATCATTTCGGAAGCTAGGGGTTCTTTCCTGATGGTTAAATCCCTTTTATGGATTTGGTCATAATGGGTATGAGTGTAAGGAGGAGAAATACCTCTGTGTATGTTCATCATCTCATCATGTGTGAGGGTCATCACTTCCGGTAACACTCTGCCTAGATAACAAATACCAACGTAGTTCATGGAGAGCCATTTGTACGCCCTCCTACCACAAATATAATAAACATCGTCAGGGAGAAAATAGGGGACAGAGTATTTCATGATCTTGTCACACATTATCCATAAGAACATCCCCGTCCCCTGTTCCCTGACTTGTTCCTCACAGATCTCTGGCTGTAGGGTTACATTACAGTAGCCGGCTGATACTCTGCCGGCCATCATTTTACTTCTCTTCACCGTGTAGACATATTTATAGTGTCTCCCACTGGTTCGGATTTTTAACAACAATTCTTTATCAATAGGCTCTCCATCTGGACGCTGGGAGTAAGTTATTGTCTGGTTATGCCATGTCACTTCCCAAGTACCAATCGCTCTGGAACTTGAGAAGTTCATACATACCAGGGATTTATCCACTTGGTATGGGTGTAATCTAAGACTAGGGGACCTGGTATACAGGTATCTCTTATCCAATGGCCTCCCCTTATTTAATACGCTTATCTCTGAAATATTAAGCGGGTATGGGACTAGGCCTACACTACTCCTTTTATGTAGCACTTGTGAACACACCCAGCATTCTGTTTGGTTTAAAACCTTACCCACTAGTGAGTGGTAATCACTCAAGGGATGTCGGCCGGTAGTTGCCTTACTTGTCGACTGACATCGCTGGATGCATTCTTCTTCCATTTTAGGTTGACAATATCTACAGACACAGTACTCACCAGACAATGGCCCTTATTCTGATTGACGCGGACTTTACCGCATACTTTCGGATCGCGTCTTTTCGGCGTCTGCGCATGCGTGGAGAACGCAACGCGCATGTGCCACGCCTTGACTCCGTACCAGTTCGGCCAAATCCCGTCCAAAACTGTTCCCCGCAATCAGTCGGGAAATATGGGCGTATTATGGGCGTCATGCGGAATGACACATGGGCGTAGTTTCAAAGTGGGCAAAACGGGGCGGAAACATGGGCGGATACGGGGGAGTACACTTATGTTGGGGGGCGTACATTCGGATAGCACTCCGAATGCACGCGATCAAAAAGGGCAGAAATGTGCGGTGTCCACAAGTGTACTATTGCTTTGCGGACACCACTCGTTCATGCGGTAGGCGAACGTACGCCTAATGACTACAAGCATTAACACCTGAACCCAATAGAATCTACTCCTTTACTCATTACTCACTAATAGGCCGCTTGTCAGTGCTTTAATTGAAACCATTGCTGCTTCAAGGAAACCTTAGTAATCCCCCACATATGCTGTACTTGTCCCACACTTAAAAACTGCTAACAATGGACATGACTGAATATTAATACTATCAATACACATGTGTATTCGACATGTACTCATGAAACCACACATTTTTGGGTAAAGTAAACAAATTTATTTCTATACATGTCACAGTCAATGCCACTGTGATGCAATGACCAAAAAATACAAAATACAAAAAAGAAACAACATGGCAGGAATGTAGCAAAATAAATAATAATACAAAACAAATATAATTGCACACAGATGGACTCCAGCACCTCCTATGAGCCACTGCACATGCAGCCAGTGGGAAATGAGGATGCTGCTGGCCCTTCTACAGCAGGGCAACCTGCACCTGAGCATTCTACAGCAGGGCAACCTACACCTGGCCCTTCTGCAGCAGGCCAACCTGCAGCTGGCTCATATGCACCATCAGCAGAATCATTTGGAACACAACCGGGGACTTCACAAGATAGTACCATGGCCATCACTTCAAGTACAGCTGACACTAATGGCAGGCAAAAGAGGGCAACAGGGGAACCAAAAAGGACATATGAAGCAAGGGCTCATCTGGTTACCCTCAGCACGTGATTGGACACAAGAAGCTGACACACACAGCACAATGGAAGATTTGGGACCACATAACGGTGTAGATTAATGCAGCCACAAGTTCATTTGCGACCACGTTTGGCCTTGGTAGGCTCCTTGGCCTGTGCAGCAGCTCTTCGGGGACGGCCAGATGCTGGGGCAGGTGGAGCAGATGATGTTGAGGGGTTGGCTGGTCTACCCCTCCTGCCAGCAGGGAGTGTTGCCGGTGGTAATGCACCAGAAACGGATGACATTAGGACCCTGTTGCTGGTAACCAGCTCCACCATAAGCTCATTATGGTGGAGGAGGAGATCATTTTGGCGGGTGGCTTGCTCGGCCAGCACCTGAGCACTTGCAGCCATGGCCTGATGTGACTCAGCCATGGCCTGCATGCTCGCAGCGATGGCCTGCTGGGTGCTGACCAAGCTCGCCAGGATCTCCTCGGTCCTATGCATCCGTTCTGATGCCAAGTCTCCCTGCTGGTTGATGTCCCCAAGCATCTGGGCCAAGGCGGCCAAATCGGCTTGGGCCGATGGCGGCTGCTGCTGCACAGGCCTACCACTGGGGCCAGGTGGCACGGACTCCTCCACCTCCTGAGCAGAGTCGGCACCAAGCGGTGGGGTGTCTGTGGAAAAAGATAAACACAATTAGGAGACATTCTAAGATAATTACTTGCACAAGTTTATGGCATGACCAATATTTACCTTCCAGAAAAGACGCAAACACTTCAGCTGGGGCCTCGCTATCCATCGTGCTCACCCCCCTGATCTCCTCAACTGATATACAGCTCTCGGCCAGCAACTCCAGGGGGGTGAGCTCTAGCCCTGATGGCATGGGCCCGGCCCCAGATGTCTGGCTGTGTTCCCACCGCTTGGTCATCTTCCTCTTCAGGTTGGTTTTGAAGTCCTGCCACCTGCAATGTAAGTTGACATATTAATACATGTCACTCCAGATGTTAGCTGTTGCAGCCATTGCTCTGTGCTACATATTACGACATGTGATTAATGTCCGAAAGATAATATTACATGCAACTATGATATCCACCGTTACAATACACATTCACAATCACCCTACTCTAACTCTCACCGAAATAACATGGCAATAATGTATGTGTATCGTAACAACCTCACGGGCCATTTGCAAAATCCATCTAAGCATCAATTCAATCATTACTTGGCTATTACTGGGCACATGTATCACAAAACAACTTGCCTCTTCTTCACATGGTCCGTCTCACGAACTTGTGGCGCTACTTCATTAATCTCTGCCGTTATCTGTTCCCAAATCTTCCATCTGCGTGTGTGTGTGTCAGCTTCTCCGGTGGACACTCAATCCAATCACGTGCTCGGGGAACCAGGATGGCAAGCTCCTGTGCTTCATATGCCTTATTTTTTTTGGGTGGTTCCTCTGTTGCCCTGGCTCTCCCCTTGCCACGTCCTTGGCCACGCCCCCTGTCACGTGTCGCTGCACTTGAAGTGCTGGCCATGGTACTACCTTGTGAAGTCCCCGGTTGTGTTCCAATCAATTCTGCTGATGGTGCATATGAGCCAGCTGCAGGTTGGCCTGCTGCAGAAGGGCCAGGTGTAGGTTGCCCTGCTGTAGAATGCTCAGGTGCAGGTTGCCCTGCTGTAGAAGGGCCAGCAGCCTCCTCATTACCCACTGCCCGCATGTGCAGTGGCACATAGGTGGTGCTGGAGTCCATCTGGTCAAATAGTTGCTGCAGATCTGGGTCCACCTCTGGTTGTGATCCAGACATGTTAGCAACAACATGGTCACCTTCTAATACACCTTTATATACTGTTTGTGTATCCTGTTTGGCGGACATCAGCGGCAGCTGCGTTCCGTGCGTGAGCGTACGTCGCTATTTTTTCGCGCCGCATACGGTGGCGGAAATTCCATTGTGTAAAACCTGGCGAAAGTTCTACATGAAATACTGGGCACCAATGCTAACATTGCATACAATCTTCTGATACACCTGTGACTATTGCACAATACACATGCTATTTGCTAGCATGACATGACATTTGAGTCATGACTACTGTGGTATTGTGGCGTTTTATTGCAAGCTAAAAGTAGCCCAATCCCTTAGATAATCCAGGCCACAAGTCATGCAATACTCATCTCTACTATTATAGACCACACATGTGAGAGGCCTATAAATAGTGACTTGCTGCTAGAATCATTTGTCTCCAGATCTGGACTTGTCAGGGTGTAAGGTAAGCTCTTCCATGCTCCTTGTAGATATGATATCCATTAACAATGTAAGTGTATGAATGTATGCACCATTGCCTCACTGACTACAGATTGTTGGGTCAGCAAAGTGCGTGTAGCATTATTGCAACATGTCACATGTTCACTATTTCACTCACAGGTCTTAAACCTGTGTGGGTTCATCTATTGCAGGACAACATGTCCCAGCAATAGATGAAATGTCTCATAGTACATGATGTCGGCAAAAAATGCTGACACCTTTATCTGAGTGTTTGGGACGGTGTGTATTGAGTTCATATTATTGTGTCATCATTATAGAGTCAAATGGATCTGAGGGATTTCTTGGGGCGGCCATCTATTGTACGTATTGAAGGCTACAAATCTATTTGTAGTGGGATATGGCCATTATGTGCATAGGTGCATCAGTATTTATGTTCATTTCTTTATAGGTTGCTGAAGCAATGATGCGCTACATGGAGAGGAGGCTAAGGGCACTTGCGGCTCTCCCCACTCGTCGGCCAAGGAGGCCAGGACGTGCTAGAATCTATCGCACACGGGTGACTCTGTTTGCTATGCCCGATGATGAGGTACTTACTAGGTACCGGTTACCGCCACATGTCATTCTGGATCTGCTCACCTTAATTCAGAGCGATCTGGAACCTCTACACGGGATCACGACAGCAATTCCGCCTCACACACAGCTGCTGGCGGTGTTGCATTTCTGCGCCTCAGGATCATTCCAACAAGTAGTGGCAGTACTTGCTGGAATATCTCAGCCGGCCTTCTGCCGAATCCTGAGGCGTGTGACGTCGGCCATGTTCAGGCGCAAGGGGCACTTCATGGCCATGACATTTGCCACCGAGACCCTGCGCAGAAGCCAGCAGGCCTTCCATCAAATTGCTGGCTTCCCTAATGTGATAGGGGCTGTGGATGGCACCCATGTACCATTTGTGCCTCCATCTCGAAGTGAGAAGATATATAGGAACCGCAAATTGTTCCACTCACTGAACGTGATGGTGGTATGTGGCCCATCCATGGAAATTCTCGCCTTCAACTCGAAGTTTCCCGGAAGTGCCCATGACTCTCATGTCATCCGACAAACCGGGATATGGCAAAGACTCCAAGAGCTGGAAGGCCGTGATGCGTGGGTTCTGGGTGACTCCGGTTACCCATGTACGCCCTGGCTACTTACGCCGTACAGCTACCCAGCACCGGGCCCACAGGAGGCATTCAATCGGGCGCATGTTGCCACCAGGCATGTGGTGGAGCGCTCAATTGGCCTTTTAAAAGGTCGATTTAGAGTGCTCCACCGCACTGGTGGTGACTTACAATATGCGCCTCAAATGGTGTCGAGGATCGTGGGCCTGTGTATATTTTTCCACAACATTGCTGTGCGGCGTGAGATACCCTTTGATGAGTGGGAGGTACCATCTGAGCCGCAAGATCCGCCCATGCGCCCATCCCGCGCCCCTGAATGCCGGAGGGGATACCAGCTGCGGGACTCTGTGGCGCAAAGATACTTCAGGTACATGTTATCGAGTTGACAGAACACACCAATTGTAGTCAAAATCAGCCCTTCAAATAAGTACAGTGTGTTAGTTGTCAGTGTTACAAAACTAAAATTAGCCAGCCTGCCCTCCTAATGGCAAAGAAATAGGAGATATTTATCATATGTGCTTAGTTTTGGGGGAAGTTCAATATAGGTGCTAATTATTATACCTTGTACAAGGGATCTTATGTGTTTGTTATATCTTCATTATTGTAGTTGATACTATCCCTGATGACTGGTGAGTACATTGATTTATTCTCTAATGTGTTGGGGATTTTTTCATGTGTTGATGTATGATTTGTTTGCAGATATATATATATATATATATATGATATTTGAATTTATTCACATGTTTCAACATTTCAAGGAGCAGGCAGGCAGGCAGGCAGGCAGGCAGGCAGGGCTGGTGTATAATGCTGGTCTCAGGATACCTGCAAGTATGTGTATGTGTCTTTGACACATAAATGTACGCATACACATAGATGCATAGAGTAAGTAATGCTAACTACAGCTATGCGTTGCTAAGCTATAGCACGCGTTGCTTGGCGGAGCCAGGCGTCATTGGATTTGCTAAGTGCATACACACTGTGTTTTATATATATCAGATTTGTTCATTGCCATACATCAGCACTACTGTTTTGAAGGCATGCGAATTTGTCACCATTTGTGTTGGCGCAGAGACGCTGTTCATGTAAAGCTGAACAATAAAGTTATTAACACAAATAACTGTGATCAACCAATGCCACCACCTGATTGGTTGATAGATGCCATTGTTAACATGGCGGAGACACGAAGGGCAGACCCCTTTACACATGCGGAGCTGAGGGTTCTGGTCTCCGTCATGGAGACAAGGCTGGGCCGTGCGGGGCCCTTTATAACTAACCGCCATAAGCGGAGGGCATATGCTGCGGCAGGGCGCCGTATTTACGCCCGCACTCGGGTGCGTAGGTCCCTCGGGCAGCTTGAGAGGCGGTGGTCGGACCTCCGCAGGCGCCAGCCCCAGCTATTGCAGCAAATCAGGGGCGAAATTGCTGAATGTGAGTATTTTAGCTATGAAATTTCGCACTTACAACATAGCATATATAAACATTAACATGTGTCTCATGATAAGTGGGTGTCCATGGGTTTAAAAGTCCATAGACTGTTATGTGTGCTTCTTCCTGGTTAACATGCAGTCATGTGGCTTTTATATGTAATGACATAGCATTGAGGATTCGGATGCATACAATGTGCCAGATCTAATATGTGTTACACATTGATAAATGCCAGGGTTGTAATGTTTGAACAAATTACTAACAATCACATAATAATTTAAATGTCTCATTTTTGAGTCCATTAACAGTAAGGAGCTACTTGCCTGCATCGTTTGCCATCATTATCACCCTTCCATGTATGTCTTGTTATGGATTAATACATGTGCCCCAATGACCCGACATTGACCATGATTTTTTTTTCTACCACACAGCACGAGCCCGAGGCCGACAGGCCCGTGAAGAGGCCGAGGCAGCCCTGGCCCAGGACGAGGCCCAACACCCAGAGGAGGAGGTGGCGGCAAGGGTGGAGGAGGAGGAAGTGGAGGAGGATGAGATGGTGGAGGAGATGGTGGAGGAGGTGGTGGAGGAGGAGGAGGTGCCTGAGGAGGTTGTGGTGGAGGAGGTGGAAGAGGAGGAGGTGTTGGTGGCGGAGGAGGAGGTGGAGGAGGAGGAGGTGGTGGTGGTGGAGGAGGAGATGGAGGAGGAGGAGGTGGAGGAGGGGGTGGAGGAGGAGGTGCTTGTGGCGGAGGAGGTGGACGTGGTGATGGTGGCAGAGGAGCTGGCGGAGGAGGGGGCTGAGGAGGCCACGGTTGCCCCAGAGGAGTCTGATTCAGAGGGGGAGGAGGCGTGCCAAGCCCCGGAGTCCCAGCAGATCGGTATGTTTACATAATGCATCATTCATGAAGTAGTTGTACTGGTATTTGTTATGTAGCACTGGTGATTAAAAATTGTGTGCCAATACTATTCATATAGACCCCAAAGTGGGTAGCTACAGATACAGGTACGGGTTAGATGGGGTGTCCAATGCATCCCTTTCATCCAGGACACCTCTCAATTACACAGGTTTGTGGGATGGGTTGGAGCTCCATTTTGACTGCCACATAACCGTTGTAGTTAAACAGGATCCTGGAGTAAAGGGATGAGTGGATCATTTGTGGATTAAATTCACCTGCTGCAATCGTAGATTATGACCCATCAAATAGTGGAATCTATATTGTTGGTGAATGTTATTTATAAACTCTAGGATGTATGCTATAAATGGAGTATGGGCCGGCCTACCTTGGAATGGAGTCAGAAGTTGCCAGTGTCCCAGGAGCCTCCTCTACCTAAACACCCCCTGTAGTTCAGATTGTTTTTTTGCCGTCACAGAATTGTAGGTTGGTTTAGACAGAATTATGATTTTGAGGATGTGTACTGTGCATTCCTGACATTTGCATAACTCCCATGCCACGAACCATCACTGAACTTAGACTGAGCAGATTGTGACAAGTTCTTATTGACGGAGGCCATGACATGCTTGTCATTGGTTAGTCATGGGTGGGTTGTGACTGAGAAGAAACACTATGACTGTTATGTCTTCTGCAGAGTAAAGGGTAGAGGGAAAAAAAGACAGTATGTAGTAAATAAGTTTGCATGTATGTATATATGTATGTGTCATATCTATTTATCTATGTGTGTCTCTATCTCTCTACATAGATAGATATATATATATATATATATATATATACACACACATGTCACCTAGCATTTGTGGAATTTATGTCGCAGTATGTGAAATGTATGCATGAATAACATGACTAATTTTTGCCCCTTTGACATGCCCACAGATGACACCACACCGGCAGATGAGGGGGTGCGTGGGGCCCTCCTGCGGGCGGAGCACCACTTGAGGCTCCTGCTAGCCGACCTGCAGGACCTCAAAGATCTGCTTATTTAATTTATGTTTTGAGATTATTTTATTTATATGTTAATTGTTTTTTCGAATAAATTCTTTATGCAAGTTCACAGTTGTTGGTTTTCTTGGCACATTAAACAGTATATGTGTAGATTGTTTATAATCTTTTACACAGGGTCTAATACAAACCATTGCACTTCAATTGCTGTAAGGGTTAATGTGTGCAATGCATGTGTTAGTCATGCTTGTAAGGATATATTGGCATCTAATTGATTCCAATTCCAAATAAGCAGTTTTTTATGAGGATAGGTAATTGAATAAGTGGGTCATGTGATGTCTTGCAGAAGATACTTAATAGTGGGTTGTTTGGCGTAAATACTCCGCTTACGGGCGGTAGCACCGCTTGGCTCCCGTTCGGATGCGGTATTTCCGAGCATACTCTGTAATACTCTGTAATACCGTGCAGAATCGGAGTGTTTCTCCCGCACACGCATGGTTTGTATGTCGTCCGTAAACACGCCCTGTTCTTACAGAGTGAGTCCGTCCGAATGCGGAGGACACGTGGGCGTTTCTACGGACGATGGCCGCACGCGGCAAAACACCGTGGCGTGCGGACCGCTCCGTAAGAATGCGGGAATATCCGCACCGATCAGAATAAGGGCCATTGATAACTCATCACATAGCCCTTGAACTACGTTTCCCTCATACCTTTTACCTTCTCCTGTCATGGGCAAAGTGTCAAGCTGGTTTAGGGATTCTACCTCACCCATATCTGGGTCCATTATTACACTGTCAGAACTCCGCTCCGATCGCTCTAGGATGTGGCAGCCACCGAGTATCTTTGGGTGAATAAAAGAACACAGAAAGAAAACAAAGACATATATGCATAGCTGTGAACCTTTTGCTTGGAGTCCTTCCATCATCTCTACCAGGGGACTTTTATTTTGCTCTGCTCTTAGACCTTTGTTCGCTCAGGTTGCTCGACCTTGGCTGCTTCTCAGTGTTCCCGAAACAATGCTTCTAGCGACACTTCTTCTCTCTCGCTCTCTGCACACTGGGACTCTGGGTTACTGGCTTTCTTGCAGTGGGACTAATGTATCCAAGTCTCTCTCTCTGCGACTTTAATTGATGTAGTGCTGGTCAACAAAACTTGGTACGGTCCTTCCCAACGGTCTATCAAACAACCTGAGCGTAAAAAATTTCAGATCATAACAAAGTCTCCTGGTTTAAGATTATGACAATTCTCTGTAGGCATATCAGGGTTCAGTAATTTCAGCTGCTTTTGTTGCTCCCTTAGCTGTTTGTTTAGCTTTAGGAGATACTGTACAGTTAGCTCATTGTTACATTTGAGATCATCCTGTGGGTCTATCATGATGTGTGGCTGCCGACCAAACAATATCTCGAAGGGGGACAAGTTGAGCGGAGTCCTGGGAGTGGTCCTAATGCTATACAACACAATAGGCAGTGCCTCTGGCCATAACAACCCTGTTTCAGCCATCCCTTTACCCAATTTGTTCTTAATAGTACCATTCATTCTCTCAACTTTGGCGCTCGCCTGGGGACGATATGGAGTATGAAGTTTACTATTAATCCCCAGGAGTTTACACATGATTTGGAAGACCTCTCCTGTGAAGTGAGTGCCTCTGTCACTCTCAATGACCTTTGGGATACCATACCTACAGACAAACTCCTGACATATTTTCTTTGCTGAAAAGGTAGCAGTGTTGGAGGCAGCGGGGAAAGCCTCCACCCAACTGGAAAACATGTCAACACAAACTAATACATATTTCAAATTTCTACAGGGTGGTAACTGTATGAAGTCGATTTGTATTACCTGGAAAGGGCCTTCTGTAGGAGGGATGTGGGATGGCTCTGTTGGGATGGCTTTTCCAACGTTCTTCCTCAAACAGGTGAGGCATGACATTGCCACTCTACCTGCTTGAGAAGCGAACCCTGGTGCACACCAGTAGGCCTTTACCAGCTTGCACATTCCTTCCTTCCCAAGATGTGTCAGCCCATGGGCCGCCTCGGCTAGACTAGGAAGGTATGCTCTGGGGGCCACTGGTTTCCCGTGTCCATCTCTCCAAAGTCCGGTAGACTCTTGGCCACATCCCTTCGACTTCCATACTGCTCTTTCCTGTGGGGAACACAAATTCTGCATGTCTATCAGTTTGGATGTGGATACTATGTTCAGTGTACAAAGGTTGGTAGGATGGGTGAAAATATTTACAGGGCATGCGGCCCTTTTCGCTGCCTCATCAGCGCGGCTGTTACCAAGTGACACCGGGTCCTTCTCTGATGTGTGAGCTTTGCACTTGATAACAGCCACTCTGTCTGGAAGCTGAATAGCTCCCAGAAGTCTCCTAATATATGTCGCATGCGCCACTGGTGTGCCAGCCGCCGTCATGAAATTTCGGAGGCGCCATAGGGCTCCAAAATCATGGACTACTCCGAAAGCATATCTGGAGTCGGTATATATGTTGACTGATTTTCCTTGGGCCAGTTCACATGCTCTGGTCAGTGCCACCAGTTCCGCTACTTGTGCTGAGTGAGGTGGTCCCAAGGGTTCAGCTTCCACAATACCTTCTCCATCTACTACTGCGTAACCTGTGCACAGCTCTCCCGTGTCCGTCTGTCTATGACAGCTACCATCTGTGAATAAGGTTATGTCTACCTCACTTAATGGGCTGTCGCTTATGTCAGGACGTGCTGTGAAGGTCTGATTCAGGTAGGACATGCAATCATGTTTGTCCTCACTCTCACTAAACTCTGCTTTACCATATTCAGCAACATTCCCATCACCCTCCACCCTTTGTGCCTTGGAAGGCACATGAGGAAGGAATGTGGCTGGGTTTAGTGTGTTGCATCTTTTGATGGTAATATTTACTGGGGCCATCAGCGCCAGTTCCCACTTAGTGAACCGTGCTGAGGACACATGACGTGTTTGGGCAGAATTTAGGAGGGCAGAGACAGCATGGGGAGCATGAACAGTTAAATCGTGTCCCAACACTACGTCCTCACTCTTACTTACTAGTTGTGCTATTGCAGCCACACTTCGTAAGCAAGTTGGGAGTGAGCGTGCTACTGTGTCCAGCTGGCCACTGTAGTACGCTATTGGTCGGTTGGCATCACCATGTTTTTTTACAAGCACTCCTGCCGCACACCCACCTGATTCAGTTCCGTACAGTTCAAAGGGTTTCCCATAATCTGGGATTCCCAGTGCTGGGGCCTTGGTTAGGCTCACCTTTAGTTCCTCGAAAGCCAGTTCAGATTCCTCAGTATGAGAGACCCGATCAGGCTTAGTTGAGGAAACCATCTCTTGCAGTGGTAATGCCAGAATAGAGAATCCTGGGATCCAATTGCGACAGTATCCACACATGCCTAGGAACGTACGGATCTGATGCTGGGTCTGTGGCAGTACCATGTTCTGAATCGCTTGGATTCTGTCGTCGGTGAGGTGTCTCAGCCCTTGGGTGAGGCAGTGTCCCAGATACTTAACCCTGGTCTGGCATAATTGCAGCTTATCCTTTGATACTTTATGTCCCGTCTCTGAGAGATGCATCAGTAGCTGTCTAGTGTCATCCACTGATGACTCCAGTGACCCAGAACACAACAACAAGTCATCGACATATTGTATCAGTATCGAACCACTCATGGGTTGAAAGGATTGTAAACAATCATGCAAGGCCTGGGAGAAGATGCTGGGGCTGTCTATGAACCCTTGGGGTAGTCGTGTCCAGGTATACTGTACTCCTCTGTAAGTAAAAGCGAACAGATACTGGCTGTCAGGATGCAAAGGGACGGAGAAGAATGCTGAACACAAATCAATGACTGTGAAATGAGTACAATGAGGTGGGATTTGCATTAGGATGACAGCTGGGTTTGGCACTACGGGGAATTGGCTCTCAACTACCTTGTTTACCCCTCTTAAATCCTGCACTAGTCTGTAGCCCCTCCCCCCGCTCTTTTTCACAGGGAAGATGGGACTATTGGCCGTGCTGGAAGTTCTAACTAGGATTTCCTGTTGGAGCAATCGTTGGATCACTGGAAATATTCCTAGCTCAACTTCAGGTTTTAAAGGGTATTGCGGTATTTTTGGGGCTATCCTGCCTTCTTTTAAACGGATCTCTACTGGAGCTACATTTGCCATCAGCCCAGCATCCTGTCCATCTTTAGTCCAAAGGGAACTCGGTATTTGTGCTGTAATTTCAGCTACCCTAGATGGATTTGATTCTACAACAGTGGAATACAACATTAGCCTCTGAGGACTGTCCAGCATATCTTGCACTTCTTGTGTAAGATTTTTAGGAGTATCTAGGAATACCCCATCGGGAGTGCAATAGATGACACATCCCATTTTACATAGTAAATCTCTACCCAGGAGGTTAGTCGGGGCCGCTGCAGCCAACAGAAAAGAATGTTTGGTATGCAGAGGCCCGATTGTAACCTCCGCTGGTTTCGTCAGTGGGTAATGTTGTATTTTTCCTGTTACCCCAATTGCCGCTACTGATTTGTTAGTGAAACCCAAGTGAAGAGGAGTGTTGAGAACAGATCTGGCCGCCCCTGTATCAACCAAAAAGGTTTGTCTTACTCCAGCTATATCAACCTTCACCTGAGGTTCCTCTCCAAGGTGTTGTGTTAGTCTAACTGGCTGTAGGATACAGGTATGACCTGTTTCCTATGGTCTGACCTGGGTTGCCCTTAGCACAGTGTCAGCCATCAGATGGGGAGGAGGCATGTTGCGTGACCTGTCTGTCTCCTCCCATTGTCTAGGGGCTGGGTATCTCCGTGTCTCACCTTTGTGAGATTCCCATTCTCGCTTATGTGTCTGATAATTCCTGTGGTTTCCTAACCTACAATGAGCTGCAATGTGTCCCTCCTGATTGCAGTTGTAACAGATAACTGGCTTTCTACCTGTGTCCCTGGTGTTTCGTTGGTATGCAGCTTTGTTTGGGGCATTAGTAAGGGCTTGGATGCTAACCATCATCAGTTTGTCAGTTTGCAGTTCTCTGCGTTTCTTGATGTTACGGTCGTGGTCTACAGCAGATTCCCGTAGGGCATCCACTGTCATTCCACGCCAATTTGGAAAAGAAGTTTGGACTCTGGCTCTCAGGTTTTCGTTAAGCCCTTCCACCAGCACAGAGACAATCAGCTCCCTCAGGTGGGGATCGTCCTTAGGCTCGGAGACACCAGTGTACTTTGATACCGCCATCAAACCCCGGTTGAAATATTCGCTAGCTACTTCACCATCTTGTTGTTTGATAGTGAATATCTTGCTATATTCCACTGCTGCAGGAAAATACACTCCCAACTGTAAGTTAATCAGGCGTATATTCTCCTGGTTGATCTCATCATTTATCTCCTTGTCCACTTTCAATCCACTATCCTGAATGAATTTCGGGATGTCAATGTGAGTGGGGAGACAGGCCCTCAACATGATTCTCCAATCCTTGTTGGTGGGCTCATCAGAGTTTCCCAGATCCCTTACAAATTTCCGGCACGATGCTAGATCTTTCCTTGGGTCAGGGAAATCTGTAATGATGGACCGCAGCTCTAACCGTGTCCATGGGTTTAGCATGGTCATCTTTCTGGTAGGTATCACACCCTCTCTGTCTGCCTTACCATAGGGAACCTCCAGTGTGCGTACAGGGTATGTTTGTACCACATTCGCATTACTGGGACCTGCTTGGGAGTCATTTGTGTCTGTGCTGTGTGGTGCATCATTACCTGAGTCCAATACTATGCTGTTGGCATCAGCCGTCTCCTCCTCCTGTGCTGGGGCCTCAACAGCGGGTTGAGCTTTTCCCTCAATCATATTAATTGCATGAGAGACGGCCAGTGCCAACAGCTGCTCGTTTTCCTCTCGGGTTTCCTTGTAAGGGGATAAGACAGGGTACAGGTTAGCAACGGATACATTATTACTTATTCCTTTCTTATGAGTCATTATCCCCTTCGGCACATATGGGGGTGGGGGAGCTGATTCTATTATGGCAGCGGTTGCATTTATATTTTGGCTGATTGTGTCAGGTATTGCCAGAACTCTGCTTCCCCATTGTTCCTGTCCTTCCTTCTGCCACAATTTAAGAATCTCTATATGCTTCACTCTCTCCTTACGACTGGAGAGTAGGCATATTTCATCTTTTACTGCCGATAAGATTTCTGGATCGAAGCTACCAACACTGGGAAATTCTAGCTTGCTGCCTTGTGTCATTTTTCTCAATTTATTTTGGTAAACAACTGCGAGTTCACCGTGCTTCCTGCACATAATAAAAGCAGCCGATCCTTTTGGCCGGCTTGCTTCCTCCCTATCTTGCACGTTATCACAGCGTGACCCGTTATTACCCATAGTTACAGGAATAAACGTTCACAGCTTAATAGATAATCGGTGGGTTATTACTTATCTGAGAGCTCCCCAACCACTCACTTCTCCACACAGCGACACTACAACGCAATCAAGCGAAGAGCCCACAATGCGAGGTAACGTACTCAATCACCAAGTCTTTCAACTAGCAGCGAACTTCTAGCCAACTTGCTTGATGCGGCACAATTTTTCCAGGGTATAACAAACTTGTTTTCCTATACCCCCAAAAATTGGATTTCTAAAGTAGCTAATCGGAAACAAGTGCGTTCCGATGTATCTTCTTGTACCCTCCTAGCGGAATTAATTCCACTGAAGGGGCAGTTCCTATGTGTACGTCGGCACGTACACCCTGTCCTAACTGGACCTGTCCTACACTGGACTACACTGCGCTTGGGTCGTGTCCGTCCCACACCCGTCCGCCTCAGTTATTTTTCACACTGGGCGCTAGTTACACCTTGGTCTTACGCTTATTTTTGAAATATTTCTGTACAGAAAATTTTCCCAAGCTGGTAGCTTTTCACTAGATACTTATGCAGGTATAAATCCCTTATAATAAACTATAGGAATCTATTAAAATAATGCTTGAGTTGCTTGCTTATGAAAAAAAAAATGAACAAAAAGAAAAAAAACTTATTTTCTTTTATTAATCACCACCCTATCCACAGTATATTGCTATACTGTTTAAATAAAGCTAGTGGTTTAATACTGTTCACCTTTGAGTTCCTATGTGTGCTGCATGTGCAGTACCAATGAACAGCCACGTGGGTACGTGCGTTGTTCACAGGCCGCCGATGAATCGGCCACCCACGTGTTCTATAGTGTATTTGCAAGGTTGCGCTCGGGTTTCGCTATACGCAGTAATTGCGCCTAAATGTGGAATAAATCCCTTAACTCTGTCCGAGAGTTACGTATCAAGATGCGAAATAAATCCCGCACTTAATCCGTAAATCACGTACAAAGATGCGAAAATTTCCCGATATGGGCACGTGCGCGCGCACCTTGCGTAATACACAATAGACGCTTTACGTTACTGCAAAAGGCCCAGGACTTGTCGCCACGTGGCGGAGTCCCTGTTTTTTTCGGTAACTAACAATAAACAATTATAGTTTTGCACAGAGGGGATCCTCTATGTACTATAATAAACACAGATTCCACGTGTGCGAACCTTATCGCACGTGGTACATATACTGTAATAAACAAGCAACCCAAGACACTATACCCCGTTAAACTACTTGTGGCAGGCAGAAGTACAGTTTACTAAACACTTAGGTATGATATACTTTAAAACACGTGGCTTTCACTTATTGTACTCCGGGTTCAGCGCTAGCACTTCCCGAACCCCGCACCGCCGCGGACTCGGCCTATCCAGCAATGGAAACAAATAAATACTTCCACCCTTTTGCTGGTATAGGTCGAGTCGCACGCCTGGTACTGAGTTCTGGACTGTGAAACGGCCGGGCGAGCACCCCAATTGTTAATGGTGATTAAAATATAACCAGAGTGACAATAAGTGAAAAGCGTTGATTACGTAATAAGTCCGCAACCAACGTACCCTTTATACCTAGCTACGTGTGAACAAAGCGTAGCGCAGCGTAGCGTACCTTTTATTGTATTATGTATACCAAGAACCAATACCTTAATCAGAGATTCCTTCGCAGTACTTTGTCTCTAATCTGCGAATATACCTTATCGGACTGTGTCCGCAATATACCTTATCGCTATTATGCGAATAAACAGACAACGACCACTGTATAGAAATATGGAGATAAGAGCTCCGTAAAAAGGTTGTATTTGAGTCCCTAATGGACAAAAGGGGGTTACAGAAATAAGAATAAACAGGTATAACAAGTAATACAATATACTAACAATGAACGCTAAACAGACTCTGCTAAGGGGAAAGAATACAGATACAAGACACAACCAGCCAACTATACAATAAGTATAAATACCGTTAATGCAACCGTTACCGTTCTCATCAAATATGCGAAGTGTAGTCCGGTCAGAGCTCACTATCGTTCAGGGATGAACTATAGTCCGGTGGTCAGGTCAGGGAAAGGTAGATGTGCCGAAGAGACTTTGGCTGCTCTGGGTCGCCTATCTTATAGGGTCAGAAAGGGGAGGTCAAAGGCCATTCTCATTGGTCAGAGATCATATGTCCGGTCCACTGTGATTGGAGGTTAGACGCTGTACCTGGTCTGACCAGGTGCAGGGGAGTGAACTTTAAGAGTCCTTTGTTTGGTGGTTTCGGCGTCAGCAGGGATAAGAACTGGTTTCATCTAGTTTCCTTTGTTAACTACTTTCAACAGAAACTGTCTCTGAGTTATGGATTATGTCCATAACTATCGGGCAGTGTACATTGTGAAATATTCGCAATGACCGGAATACTTCGCATAATGAGCTGAACGGAACGGTACTAAACATGATACAGACAGATGTATGCGGGGCTAACTAAGCTATGTGTGGCGTTCTAAACCTTTAACTACATTTTACTAAGTGTCAGTATGTATTTATGAATTTATGTGTGATAGTATGGCTACTCTTCTGGTCCACTTTGTCACGCATACTCGGGTATGGAAACTTTATTTGCGCAACTCTGCGAACCAAAATGGCGGCCATACTATCCTAAAATGGCGTGTGTGTAACTCGACTTCCATAATACTCACTTTTTTTTTTACACAAACACAACCCATATGTGCAAATGACCATAAATTTGCATTTTTTATTTCTTTGTCTGGATCAGTTGTAATACAATGGTATAAGAAGAGGCATCACAGGTGGTACTTAACAATAACAGATTTAGGCCATTGTAGCGAATGTTCATCGGCTTGAAAGTTGTTGTTTTTGTTTTTTTTCACCTCTTCCTGTGGATGCTCACATTGCTCGGTTCCACCCTTCTTATTCCAGATGTTATGTCCCTCAGATAGCCCACTGACAAGAAGTTGAAGTAGATTCTTGAGAGTTCGGCCATTCGCCCAGTTTTTACTTTGGCCTGTATGTCCATGACCATAGATTGCTGGACAGATTCCCTGGCAGAGAGCCTCCAGTTGGGGGCTCAATGCTTTGAACAGCTAACCTTTTTGAATAACTTCAGGGAGACTAGAACCTACCTGGGTGAAGTGGCTGTGAATGCCGCCACCTTTGAATCTAAGGTTATGACTTCCTCAGTAGCAGCTCATTAAACCGTATTTGTTTTGCTCTTGGCGAGCAGATAGTGAATAAAAAAGCCTTAGAAGCACTTCCCTTTTCTAGGAATATTTCCAGACCTCCCCAAATTCCCCACCATTGACTGAGAATAAGATAGTTGGAAAACCACCATCTTGGGACACCACCACCTACTTACTTTGGGCCTGCTCTTTCCCATTCCAACTGCTAAATGTGTCCATAACATCAGGACTTAAACACCATTGCACAGCAGAAAACCCGGTAAGGTTTATGGAAACCCACAATTTTCAGTCTTCAGAAATTTCCAGTCTTCAGAAAAATGTCTCTGTGCGATCTTCTTTTTGGAGGGACGTCTCCACCCACTCAATATGGAATATGTGAAATAGCTTGGCCCTAAACAAAGGAACAGAAGGGGGTTCCTTGTGAATCCATTGATGTAAGATACATTTACAGGCCACCTTTGATATGATTAGCATCATCTTTTTGCTGGCACGCAGGATCGGCGTACTGGAAGGAAAAACACCTAGGATCGCCCACTCTGCTGACAGTGGAAGGTGGCTCACAAGGAATGTAGTGAAAAATCCCTGAACCTGTTTCTAAAAGTGTTTTATAGCTGGACAATCCCACATTGAGTGTTGAAATGTTGCATTGGGGCTATCACATTCTGCCCAAGTATCTGTGTCCGAGATGCCATTCTTAGTATTTTTAATTATCAAGTGTATTAACAATATTTTAATTGTATTTATTACTTTATACTTGGTGCATCGTTGTATGCTAATATTTGATATGCTATTCGTCTCATTAATGAACGAAAAAGTTATAATACAATATATTATAAATTTTAATACCCAATTCATCAGCTATGATATATCTTTTTAGCGCTCCACCTTCTTTTCCTCTTTTTTTTTCCCCATGTGCACAGCATCTATTCAGGCAGGCAGAGGGGCTGCGGCCATGACCAGCAGCTCACACAATGCTGGCCATACCCCCGAAGCAGGAAAAATGGGGGGAGAGGCCTCACGGTCAAGCAACCCTCTTCCGTCACCTTCAAAGTCGGGAGGTATGCATATATTACATACATGATGACATGTATGTTTATATGTGCTTAACAATCCCCCCCCCCCCACCCTGCACTACATGGGTCTGTCATAATCCAGAGAGGCTTTGGTCAAAATAGTACAAAAAGGGGAAACCGCAGAATGACCTGCATGGAGCTAAGGTCCTGAAGCGTTATCATTCACAAGATGGGGAATTGTCAGGAGCACATGTACAAGCCAGCAAATGAAATTCATTTGGAAAGCCACTTTGAAGTCTATTTTTACATTTACATTCTGCATCTTTCTATCTATGCTGCATTGTGGCATTCTGGCTTTGTTCCATATCCCTGTATGTCTATGACCCCTCCCTGCTGTTTGTGTGACACATACAGAGGGTCAGTCAGTGTGTAGCTAGTAGGGATCAGCAAGTGCAAACTATGGACGTCACAGGAAGTTGCCTGAGTGTTAAGAGGAGATGACTGGTTGAATACATTGCTGACGCTATAGATGTGTAACTATTGCTTTGCTGGACACAAGGAAGACCTGCACAAGACAGCTACAAGACAGCTACAACTATGTTGACTTACAAAAGTGTAAAGATACAAAATAAAGAGTAAAACTTTGTGTATTCATTAAACAGCATGCTCTGTTCATTTATAAACAGATATATTGCTTTTGCTTAAACACAGTATTTTCTGTTTTTACATTTGAAAAGTAAAACCTGGTTACACAATGGGCGATATATCGTTCATGATATCATGTACATATCATCCAGTGTGTATGTTCAATATCATTAGTGATGCACGTGGCTGCGGGTTGTGAAGGACCCACCCTGTCATCTGTAAATGCAGCTCAATCTGACAAGATTGCCAGCGTCTGCATGTATGGAATGGGCAGGGGGGGTGGTGACATCACTGACCGGTATTGTAAACAATATCAGTCAGCGTGTATGCACTATATTGTTTTCCCACGGCATAGTTGATATAGTTAACTATATCGTCAGCCACAGGAATCGCTTATACCCCTTTTACACTTACAAGCTGGGTTGCACCCGGGATTTTGTACCCTGCTCCAACCCAGCTTGTGACCCATTTTAGACTGGCGTCCCTACCTGGCATAATGCTGGGTGACATCACCGGAGGCGAGGCCTGAGCCGGCACTGGGAGATAGATCATCTCCCAGCACCCGCTATTGTGTTGCAGTGAATGGGTCCTGGGTGGCATCAACCCGGATTACCCGTTTACACTGCACAGCGAGCCGGGTTCAAAACAACTTGCTACCCGGATCAAAATGCCGGGGCTCACAACCTGGGTTATTTAAAATCTGAGCATTTAACCTCAAATTTGAGGTTATTTAGGCTGGTGTAAAAAGGGTATTAGTGTGTACATTAGTGAAACACTGTAGGAATTCAAGTCATCCATTAACTCCTTATATGCAAATCTGTGAAAATAAAAGACAACCGCCAAAATCTCATCCACAGTGGGACACTAGAGGTTCCTGTACTAATTTATGATGAGCTGCCCTTAAGAGATATTCCCAGGGTGCAATGTCCCAGGAGCTTTTGCAAGAATTACAATGGCGATGACCTAAAGTTCATGGAAAAATGACAGAATATAAATAGTTTTAAAGTAGATGGGAACACAAACAATGACAATACTTCATTTTAATGTGTCATATACAAAGCATATATTTGTCATATTTTTTTCTGTGCTTTGCTCAGAGGTATCCAAGGTGGTATTTAACCCAATGTATGTAGGCATTTGTAGCAAAGTTTCATCACCTATTGAGAAAATATTTGTCTAAGAATTGTTTTATATTTTTTGGAAGAATAAACTATACATTATTTTTAAAGTGATTCAAGCACATTTGGTAAATATACCATATAGTGTGTCTCTTACACATACTCAGTCTTTGGTAACAAATCTGTATAGTTCCACCAATACAATTGAGTTTGGCTACCTTATTTGTGATTTTGTGGCATATAGTCTTAGTATGGCTGGCCCTGGTAAAAACAAAACAAAAAAACAATGCATGAGGCATGGCCACTTGAAGGGGCGTGGTTCTGGGACCACACCCCCTTTTTAAAAGTCAAACATGCATTGTTGAAAACAACCATTAGATTGTCGAATCTGCGGCTGTTTTGGATCAGTGATTTTTTTTTTTGCACAGCTGGACACATGCATAGTGGACCAGCCAGGGTCAGAACCCAGAAACAAGAAGTCACATGGGGCCAGATTCTCTAAGCTTCAAAAGTGATAAACTGGAGAGTGATAAACAACCAGCCAATCAGGCCCTGTCTGACATTTTTCAAGCACAGTCTGTGACATGGCAGGTAGGAGCTGATTGGCTGGCTGTTTATCACTCTTCAGTTTATCACTTTTGAAGCTTAGAGAATCTAGCCCTTTAGCTCTTACTAATCGCTGGAATGGACATTTATTGGAACCCATGTTCTGGTGACTTAAATTGGTAAATGTCCCAGATAAAATAATCCTTAATACAACTATATACAGCGATAAGGATTCTTCATATTTGTGGGCTAGCTGCAATTTAGAATAAATAGGCCCCTAAGGGGACACAAATATTAAGAATCCCTGGAATGTACCATGGAGTCAAATCTCCAATATCTGATGCGGTTTTTCCATTTCCAAGAGAAGCTAGAAGGTTCTATTTATAGGTTAATATCGGGATGGTTTGGCTGTCAGAATTACCTACTGTAGCTTGGCTCTGGAAACTAACGCCATCTTCAGATCCTATGCTACACTTCGCCCAGATTTTTGGGGGCAGGTTCCCCAGGTACCCTCCCTGGAAATGCATATGCGATTATCTCCGCACAGGTCTTCCAATAATAGAGGTTTGCTGGGATAGATCATATGTGGGCTTAGTACATATGGGAAACGCATTTTCCCATTGATATATCCCACCCACACGGATGACAGAGGAGAGTAACATATATGACATACAGAGAGAGATTGGGAGGGACAGTGATGAAATAGGGGATACACAATGTGGCAGAAACATGGGGAAAATGAGGCTGAGTGGGCACAGTGGAGGTATGAGGGTGGATAGACACAGGGGGGTCATGAGGTAGGAAAGACAAAGGGATGGCTAGAGGCTGGAGAGAACATTAAGGGATGAGATTATATAGACCAGGGGTCCTCAAACTATTTTGCTCCTGGACCCTGTCAGACAATAAAAAAATAAAACAGGACCCCAGCAAGTTATGGCAAAATGGCCGCCACATGTGAGGTAATTGAAGTGAAGTGGGCGCTATATTGACAGGGAGGCAGTGGGTAATGGTGGGATGGAAAAGGGTGACAGGGGGATGGAAGAGGGAGGCAGTGGATGTTTACTTAATGACTTACAACTGTCAAGAAGGCTCAGCAGCGGTTGTTCTTCCTGAGGCAACTCAAGAAATTCAACATCCCGCAGGAGCTGCTGCTCATCTTCTACACTGCCATAGTAGAGTCTGTCCTTTGCTCCTCGATCACAATCTGGTTCGGAGGAGCAAACGAGAATGACAGACGAAAGTTGCAAAGAGTGGTGAGGATGGCAGAAAAGATCACTGGGGCGGAGCTCCCCACTGTCCAAGAACTATACCTAGCCAGGGTCAATAAGCGTGCAGGAAAGATCTTGGCGGACAAGCTACACCCTGGCCACAACCTGTTTGAACCCCTTCCGTCAGGCAGACGTTTTAGGTCCATCCCAGCAAAGACGACAAGAACTACAAAAGGCTTCTTCCCAATAGCTGTCCACCAACTAAACCGTATTGAACATACCAAATACTAACTCGAACTTTTCTAGATACATGTGAAATGTATGTGATGTATGTTTATGCCTCTCTTCCCACCCCCTTTGTGTTCCCTGATTGATGCTGCACTGTTACCACAAAAAATTCCAAGCATACGCAAGTATACCTGGCCAATAAAGATGATTCTGATTCTGATTAACCTGTCCTCCCTACATCCACAGACATATTAGCCTGATGGTCAGCAACATGTCGTGACCCCCTGCTTAGGTGGTGGGGACACACTTTGGGGTCGGGACCGACAGTTTGAGAACCTCTGATATAGACACAGTGGGGATAAGGCTGTATATTGACCACAATAGATAGCAATATGGCAAGTGTTGGTTAAACATATTAGTATATTTCTATACAGCAACATGGAGTGTAGCGAATTGTAATGTGTGTATATAATAGTATAATATATTTATATACAGAAATGTAAACAGATAATGTGTTTACAGTAAATGTATTATCTATTTATATGCAGTAGTATGCACAGTGCAATATACATAATGGGGAAAGTGTATTGTGATTGTAGTGTGCGTGGCAGTTAGTACAAAGCATTGTACATTGAGTAGTTCCTGTATAATAGTGTATATACAGTGCAGGGATGGCTTTGTGTGCAGCTGAGTGTGCGTTTCCTGCTTTCTAGCTGGGAATCTGGCACTGGATGCACAGGCGTCCGATCTCTTCTTGATTCCCTTACAATCCTCTTCTTCCTCCCTTGTTCTGCTTTAGGTTCCCCCTCCTCATGCTTCCCACCCACGCCTGGCAATGGATCGACACACATGGTATGGCTGTTTAACCCATTTCCTTAATGGTTTATCCTAGTCTCCTGTGTTTTAAACTGGGACAGAGAGCAAGGGAGGGAGCGTGGTGGATGGAGATTACGTGTGCGCCTGTACATAGAATGATGACTGAAATATTGTATCTGTTTACTACTCTGTTTATAAAAGCAGTCCCATAACAGATCTACACACATACCCTTCCAATTATACCAATTCACACACAGGCAAATACATATGCAGAAATGATTTAATACTCTGACGTTCTCACCCGCAGTACACAGACTCAAACTCTCACTTCCCATTGTTTAAAAAGCATCAACCAGAACAGAGATATACAAACAATGTGCAGTCACTAGAGTAAACATTTTGCTGATGTACACACTTTCTCATCCATCATATACTGATATGGCACAATCTACTTTTATGCCTGCAGTGTTGCACACAATACAGATGTTTACAGAGTTTATTACTTATTTACAGGTTCTTATATAGCGCAGCATATTCCGTTGCGCTGTACAATTGGAGTTGAGGAATTTATTGCTACTGTAAGCACACAAAAATCCCTAGAAACTCATATGGCACATACATCCCATGGTGTGTACACATAGGCCCGGCATTTCTTGTCCCTTCTGCCTGAGCCACCTAATACCCCTTTCACATTACAGCTAAAACACGGTAAATTGCCGATTTTAAATGGCTTTAAAACGTTTCTAGCTGTAATGTGAAAGGTGCAGAGAGAATTTACCGTTTTTAAAATACCTGTATTCCAAAACGGGTTAAAAGCAGTGTCCTACCCGTTTCAAAGCCAATCCAATTGTAGTGTGAATGGCTCTGAAATGGTATTTACAAGTCATTAGCAGGTCACAGAGGGTGATAGGCTATCTCCCTTGTGATCTCACCAGGCACAGGCAGGAAGTAAAGAGCAGAGAGGAGACTTTTTTAACCCAATGCATACTGTGCAGGTGTTGTGATCATTTGGTCAACAGTCTTTAGGTCAACACTGTTGGATCAACATGCTGGAAGGTCGACAGGTGTCTAGGTCAACATGGCAGAATGTCGACATGAGTCTAGGTCGACAGGGTTCTAGGTTGACATGGGTGATAGTCGACAGGTGTCTAGGTCGACATGGGTTTAGGTCGACACATGTGTTAGGTCGACATGGGTTAGGTCGACAGGTCATTAGGTCGACATGAGTTTTTTCACTGTTTTTTGAGCCGACATGTGCCGACAGGCAGTATCTCATGCCCTACCATACACTAGGGCATGGTGGGAGAAAAAAATAGTGTGCCGAACGCAGCGAGGAACTGTGCCTGAAGCATTGCGAGCGATGCAAGTGGCTGCGGTTCACTCCCAACTATGTCCGTGTCGACTGTGTCGACATTCGGGTAAAAAAAAAAAACAGCGAAAAACCCCATGTCGACCTAACGACCTAACCCATGTCCACCTAATGCATGTGTTGACCTAAACCCATGTTGACATTGTCCCATGTCGACCTAGACACCTGTTGACCTTCACCCATGTCGACCTTGCCCCCGACCTTGTATAAAAAGTCTCCCCCCGGCTGTGGCATTACCCTGCTGGCTGGTTCTTAAAATACGAGGGAACCCTAGTCATTTTGTCCCCCGTATTTTAGGAACCAGCCCCGGAGCCTGGGGCTGGTTTTAAAAAATCAGCGAAGCCCTATTTGTCGGGTTTCCTGATTTTTTAATACCAGCCCCGGCTCTTTCAACCTGGTGCTGGTTACGGCAGTGGGGGGGGGACCCCATGCCGTTTTTTTTAACCCCCCCCCCCTCCATCTTTACTATTTTAAACGGGTCCTTAAACGGGTAAGTGGGAATGGATGGAACAAAAACAGCTTTTACCGTTTAAAAGCTGCAGTGGAAACCGGTCTTTATGGCTATTACCCGTTTAAAAAAACGGATCTTTACCCATGTAGGCAGTGGGAAAGCAGAATAAGAGGAGCAGAAATGGGTGAGCCTGGCAGGAGCAAGTGCATGTCTCGTGCTGCGGTTAAGCAGCCAATACCACTATCTGCTGGCTGGTGCACAGCAGCACTGCAGGCACCCTGCCCATCCCTGAGACAGCCACGGCATGCACAACAGCTCCACAGATACAGTCAGAATACAAGGAGTACACACTCACTGGTGGTAGCCTACATCTTCATCAGTCACACAGTAGGGCAGATGTATTAAGCCTTAACAAGAGATAAATGCAAGGGTGATAAGGAGAGATAAACGTCCAGCCAATCAGCTCCTTACTGACTTTTTTCAAACACAGCCTGTAACATGGCAGTTAGCAGGTGATTGGCTGGACATTTATCTCTCTTTATCACCCTTGCATTTATCTTTTGTTAAGGCTTAATACATCTGCCCCAATGTGTGGTAACTATTTTTAATTTCCTTATTTTTTTTAACCCTTCCCTCTCCCCAAAATAGAACCATTAGGCAGAGAAGGCTGCTTCTTAGTATTCAGCTCCACAATCCAATGGATATGTTAAACAGCAGGGTGGATTCTATTAGCCATAGAACTTACCGTCTGTCAGACACTATAAATCAGACCTGGCCAAAAGGTAGATCCTGATCTACCAGTAGATCTTGGGGCATCCGCTGGTAGATCACGGCCAAATTAACAAAATACACGTGAACTTGAACATCTGACGTTTCAGAACGCCAGCTCCCGGTAGTGCCCCTGATGTCATGACATCACCGGAGTGCTGTGAAGAGCCCTCTGCAGCTGCTATATATCAGTCTGGCCCCAAACCCACATATGCTGGGCTTACCACTCTGTACCAGCACAGAGGCTCCTCACAGCACCAAGAACACCCTGAGCGACTCCATGATGTAGTGTGTGGGGTGTAATTGTCTGATATGGGTGGTACAGTGGCTGCAGGCTGATGCTGCTGGAGTACAGCCGCCGCCTGCTCCGTTAATATGATACGATACCCGAGTGGTTCCGTGCTTGTGTCCTGGTTATCAGTTGCTGGCTGACTAATAGATCCTATAACAGAAGAAAATGGCTGTGCGCAGAGGCGTAACTAGAACTTTTGGGGCCCCATAGCAACATTTTAAAAGTCCCCCCCTTGTAGCGCTGTCGCTTCAATGCCCCTTAGGGGACAGAATAAGGGGAGTGAGAGACACTGATTCAGATGGTGTTGGGGACAGAGAGGTGGGAGGAGGATTGTCATGGAAAGAGAGGGAATGTGAAAAAGTGAGAGGGTGTCAGATAGAGAGGGAGAGGAGCAAGAGAGAAAGGTAGGGGTATGAACAGGAGTCAGTGAGAACGTCAGGGAGGGAGAGTCTGGGAGAGAAAGGGGGAGAGACAGCGCCAGGTAGGTAGACTGATGGGGGAAAGAAAGAGTGGGGGAAAGAGAATGGTGGAAGCATGGGGAAAGAGGTGGGGTGGAGAAAGATAAGGAGGAGAAAGAGACTAGGTGCAGAGCAATGGAGGGGGAGTAAGAGACAAGGCTAAGAGAAAGAAGGGGAGGGAGAATGGGAGAAATAGAAGAGAGGTGAGGCAGCAGGATGATGGGTGAGTGGGGGGGGAGGCGGGCGAGCGATGGGTAGAGGAAGTGAGAGAGAGGAGGGGAGAGAGTAATAGATTGTGTCCTTGAAGCAAGAGGCAGTGCTTGAGAGTGAGACAGGTCAAAAAAAGAGACAGACAGACAGAGAAGAAAGGGGAGGTGAGGGGGAAGAGAGGGCAGATGAGATAAGAGAGTGTAAAAGAAGAGAGAGAGGGGAATGCTGGAGTGAGAGTGCAAGTCAGAGAACAAAAAGAGAGATTGGGGGAGATTATCTAAGGTGAAAATGCGGTAAAACCCCCGTTATCTGGGTTTTTACCGCATTTTAGGATGCTGTAAGCATCCCTGCCGGGTTACCGCAGCGGGGAGCATCGCCAGATAAATCTGTCGATGCCCCATAGAAGCCAATGGGCTTCTTACGCGAACCCACCACCGCCCCGCACGGACCCCCGCCGCCCAGCACGGACCCCCGCCGCCCCGCATCGCCCCCTCACCTGTGTCCGGGCAGCACAGAGCTGTGCTGCCCGGACCTGTGACCTCCTCCCTGCACTGATCCTCTTCCGGGTGCAGGGAGGAGGAGAGCCCGGCGCAGCAGCAGCGCCGGGTGTGTGAGGGAGGGGGGAGCCGACGGGACCTGCTGGGACCCGGCGACTCTCACCGCAAAGGACAGCTCTTAACGCAAGAGCTGTCCTTTGCTATAATTATCGCATATGTTAGAACATATGCGATAATTATAATTGCGATGGGCGGCGAAGGGGGGCAGAGATTCTTAGAGAATTGAGAGAGAGAGGGTAGAGTAAGCAGGAGTTTACAGGTTGAACAGTACCCCTCCCCCTCCTTCGGTATAAACTGCATGGTACCTCCAGCAGTGGCACGGCACCAGATCTCCTCCACATCATCTCAGGCTCAGCATCGTGGGTCCTCTCCGTGGTGCCAGCTCCATGCATCATGTCCAAGTCTCCCCAGCAGCACAGGTCCCCTCTGCGGTGCCAGCTCTATAAATCATTACTGGGTCTCCTCAGCGGCGCCGATCTCCACATCAGCGTCTCTGTGCGCTGACAGGCCCGGGTCCCCACACCAGCACAGACTGTGCCACCATTTCCGCGCCGGGGCTGGTCACCAGTTAGTGACGTTGAGCCCCGGCAGAGAGGGGAGAGCAGAGGCTGGATTATCCAGACCGGCTCCTCCCTTCATAGACCCATCTATAACACCGCAGAGTGCCGGGCAGGGAGGAGGTACAGGCCGGGGCGCTTGAAGCAGGGAAAGACTCGGAGCACGGGACAGGCGGCTGCACTGCGCTGCCAGGGAACTACTTATCAAACATTCTTAAGGGTGCAGGGGATTGCCTGCTGAGCCCTCGGGCCCCCCAAAGGTCCGGGCCCCATAGCAGTTGCATCCCCTGCACCCTCCATAGTTACACCACTGGCTGTGCGCTGTCGGACCACAGTGTAACAAATTATGAGCTATCACAAATATTCTGTTCAGGCAGCAGTCAGATGCGGGTACTTGGACCACATATAGAAAGAACACAAAGAGAGAAAAAGACAGACTGCGCTAAAATAGAAATCAAATGTAATCCAAAAATAAACATAAAGGTATCAAAGCAATTAAAATGCAAAATAAAATCTATCAAAATGAAACCAATTTCATTTGAGGGTTAGTATTAGTAATACTATTAGTAATCCAATGACATATAGCATCTACCATTCTTATATATGTGATTATATAACTAATAGTAGAGAAACTTGTATGCTGCATGGGTGTATATTGTGTGTAGGTATTTTAGCAATTGTCCGTGTTGATCACCCCATGCGAATGTGGGGCAGAGAATCGGCTGGCCTGCGAGGCGCGAATGATTTTAAGCTCAATCAGTCCGAGCACTCTCACAGTGGAGCGAACCCATCGACCAGCACATGTAGTCACCACCCCAGTATACGCCCCAGTTACCGCCCAGTTGTGCCCAGTTTTGTGGCCGCACCAATCCATACGTCCACTTTACGACTACTCTGCACGAGTTTGTTCGCTAGCGTATTTCTACTCGTAAGATCGCGAGTGTGCATGGTTGCCCAAACCTACACATGCGCCTTGGGAATGGTACGCATGCGCAGTGGGCTAAGATACACTCTGCAAATGAATTGGTGTCCGAGCGAGGCAAGCAGAATATGGCCCTACGTGTGTAAGAGCGGTCAGCAAAACAAAATCTATTGTGGGAAGCATAGGGCCTATGAGCCTGGTTCAGAGGTGGATGCTATGTATGTATGTTTGTGTATGTATGTATGTGCAGTTGTTGATTCTTATATATTCATATCTTCAGAAATATACAGTTACCATCTCTACTGGCAGCAATGCCATGTGCAACTGTGCCCGCCATCGTACAGTTAGATTTACGGGTCTGCAGTAAGGGGTTTCCGGTACTTTCATGCATGCCGAAAATATCAAAACAAAATATCAGCATATGGGCCACCTCCCTAAAGAAGGCTAGGAAGCCAACACGGGTAGGAGAATTACCCCTCAACACCATTCTTTCAAGCTACTTCCCCATCCATTCTTTGAAGCTACTACCCCATCCCATCTCCTCCTGGCCGGGAGTTGAGCACACAGGAGCTGGCAGGACAGTGACAGCGGGTGACGGTGAAACCCCGCGCCGCAACCCTGAAGTAACAATCCCGCTCAGGCACTGTGGAGCCGGGCTCACCACACAGCCGCAGCGCTGAACGAGCTCTGGCAAGAAGGACTTCACAAGCGGACAGAAGAACCGGGACCCAGAGGAACTTTGCAGCGGTGAACACAGGTGAGAGGTGCACTGCGGAGGGGACGGGACGCCAGCCCCTCTGCACCACCACCCCTGTGCACTCACCCACCCCCATTGTGATTGTGACATTTCTCTCTCCCCTCACGTCTGGACTGTGAACTCACCCCCATCCCGCTGCCCAGCAGCCCACCATAACCACCCCGCTGCTCAGCAGCCTACCATACCCCATCCCCACTTGCATACCTTTGGCAGTATTGTTGTACATTATCACAATAAATCCATCTACTGCTTGCCTATACAGCCAATTTCCTTCATTACCACCCGTGTAGCATATATTGTGCATCTCATGGTTTGTACATCTCATGTTTTCTGGTTATTCATATTTCCCTCGTGCACATCACCACACTGCATTTCTGTCACCACTGTTACTTCAGTGCAGTTCAGCATTATATTTGTACCAATACCACTATTTATAGCAACGTGCACATCAGAATTACTATACACCAGCCACTAATAGTCCTGAGCACAGGTTACCACCACTCTTTGTACACCTCCGAATCAGGCCCAATGACAATGGTAGATCTCTGCTAATATGTGAACTAAAAGTAGATCCCGCATACCTCCCAACATGACCCATTCCAGGAGGGACAAAATGCTCTGCTCCTGGACTTGCTGCCAGTAGTAGTTGCAGAGGTGGGACTGCACCAATGTCACAAATTCAAAAAGGGGAGCCACACCTGCCAGTGAGTCCAGACTGTGGTGTTTAGGGTGGCAGTTGGTGGGGCTCCCCTATCTGAATTGTGGACTGTGCTGCAGCCCTGCAACTGCCACTGACATGAATGTCCAGAAAGAGAGCATCTTGTCCCTCCTGGAATGGGTTATGATGGGAGGTATTCCCGGGACACAAAAATCTGGCCACCCCTGCTAGAAAACAATTTAACTACAGTGAAAATTGTGTTCATATAAAACCTCACATTACCAAAGATTTATAGGGAAATCCTGCCATAAAATAATACATTAGATTCTGATGTGAACGTAATATTTAAAATAAGAAGTGAAATCACATTTCCCTAGGTCAGTCATGCAAAAGACAAAGGAGCTGTGATGTCATAATAGGCCTCAAACCACAAACAGCCAGCCCTGGCCAATCAGGTGGGGTCTGTGAGGGTATAGTGATGTCATAATCAGGGCTGTACTGAGGCTGTCTCACTCATTCACCTCACAGGACTCGGGCAGTGCGCAGCTCACCAGCAGGAGGACATACTCACATAAGGTTAGTGACTGGACAGAGATAAGGGCAGGTTAGTGCGATGCGGCGGCGGCAGACTCGGAGCGCGACTACTGTAATATATGACTGATCACCTGACCGACAGGACAGTATTGGATACAAACAAATCTCCCACCTAGGGGGCAGTACTAAGCAGTCACTAGGGCTGTACCTGGGACACCTAAGGGCGGTGTCTGGATGATGCTGAATAAACCCTGTATGGAGCGGTTAGGACGTGTCGCAAGGCACAAGATGTCCTATGCTGCATCAAGTCCCAGTACTGATCCCTACTTATTAATGTGCAGAGGTGGGAGAGATGTATATGGTGCTGTACCCATTACTTTGTTATTATCTGATACTGTTGTTATAGATTTATCATAGTTTGGGCTCCATGTAAGAGTGATACTAAATTCTGGCAGCATATTGTGTTTAGTGTCAGTGTGATACACAGGATATGCCGCTGGTATTTACCATCACACACAGTATCTTTCCAGCGAGGACCAGTGGTGTCCCCTCCTCCGCTGCATCCTCTGCTGTGTTGCCAGCAGCCTGTTGGCAATGGGTTACTGACTAATGCACATACATGACGGCTGTCTGTGTATGGGCATAGAGCTCAGACCCAGTGGGGACATAGGAAACAGAGTTAGAGCTGTCCTATATATATCATTGCAGCCCTAACCCCTTATAGCACCAGTAGACGAGTCCTAAAGGGGTTCTGGCTGATTCTTACATAGAGTCCTAATACTAATGTGTAGCTAGCTACCTTGTCTCTTTCCCCCTACCTTGTCTCTCTCGACCCCTACCTTGTCTGTCTCGCCCCCTACCTTGTCTGTCTTGCCCCTTTACCTTATCTGTCTCGCCCCCCTACCTTGTCTGTCTCTCCCCCCTACTTTGTCTCTCCCC
This sequence comes from Crinia signifera, assembly GCF_055691185.1. NCBI lineage: Eukaryota > Metazoa > Chordata > Amphibia > Anura > Myobatrachidae > Crinia > Crinia signifera. The sequence goes on along the minus strand of NC_139222.1, from coordinate 132,292,697 downwards.
CCCATTACTGTGGACATGCGCGTGCCCCCCGGTGCCATCGGGTGCGTTCTTCATCATCTGGGAAAAAAGTTAGAATACAGATTTGGGGTGACAGAAGGGATGACGGGTTATTAAAGGTTAGTAGGTGGGTGGTTTGGGCAAACTCTGCAAAGTCTCTTAATGCCTAGAAGGACGGGCAGTCCGTCAGCCATGGGTCCCCAGAGGTTTCCCCCACAGGGGGTTTTTCCTCTCCTGAGTGCTGATGGATGACTCCACCATCTTGTTCCTCTTATAGGACAAGTGTGTAAGAGTTCTGGAACAATCCTGTTCCAGTATTCCCTATTTTATAATGCAGAGCAAAAATAATATATACTTTTTACTTACAATAAAAGTTTGAATTTATTTACTAAATATATTTTGTGTGAATTTGTCTTTATTTATATTACTAAATGCTCCAAAAGGTCAGGAGGTCGCAGTGAGGGCTGGTGGGTAAATGAGATTAGAGGTGGTAATGGAAAGTAAATGGAGTAGGCTTACACCCTGATCACGGAGGTGACCATACAAATGGGAGGGGCTTATGGAGTAGGCTTACACCCTGATCACTGAGGTGACCATACAAATGGGAGGGGCTTATGGGGTAGGCTTACACCCTGATCACTGAGGTAACCATACAAATGGGAGGGGCGTATGGGGTAGGCTTACACCATGATCACTGATGTGACCATACAAATGGGAGGGGCTTATGGAGTAGGCTTACACCCTGATCACTGAGGTGACCATACAAATGGGAGGGGCTTATGGAGTAGACTTACACCCTGATCACTGATGTGACCATACAAATGGGCGGGGCTTATGGAGTAAGCTTACACCCCGATCACTGAGGTGACCATACAAATGGGCGGGGCTTATGGAGTAATGAATCAATGCCTCCGACTAATATGCGCTCAAGGTTTGGTAGGGAAACATTATATTTGTATGTGAATAATGCAAGTCGGTTATATGATATATGGGTTATTAACTCCTGATAAATAATAATAATAATAATAAATACAAATAAAAAGAAGATTTAACAAAGGAGGTAGAGAAAGAGGAAGAAGAAGAAGAATTATATTTCTACAGTATTTTTCTCCAATTCAGCACAAGACACGTTACAGATAACATGAACGTGTATTACAGAAGTTTAGGTTTTCAGAGACTACAGAAATAATAAATAAAATACAAAGGTGTGACAGACATTTTGTGTAATCAATGCCAAGGATTATTCCTCCTACGCACATTGGGATTAGGAGAGATCATTGCAAAATTATCTTAACCAGTCACGGCTCTTTCTACACAGGAGAGTCCCAGGCGAGGCGGCCATCTTGGGTGCACTACATAGGTTACAATATACAATTAGCAATACATGATATAAGAAGCAACCTATACCCCTTTCACATCGCGTTCATGCCGGTTTCTTGCCGGTTCGACCCGGTAATTGGTGAGATGTGAAAGGGGTTACCGGGTCCTGCAAAGCGGTAGCAACACGGCAATATGAACCGGTAAAAAAGAAGGGTTCTTACGGTTCGTTGTCGTGTTGCTTTGCGGTGTGAACGGGTTAATAAGGTTGAGAGACCCATTTCCCATTCACACCAATGGAGGAGGCAGTGCTTGGAGCAGCGCCAGCACTAAGCATTGCCTCCTCCACCTCCCCCGATGATGCTCTGCCACGCCCCTGGGTGATGTTGAAGAACCGGCAATATTGGCAGTTCGCTGAGGGGATGTGAACAGAGTAAAATGCAGGGTTGCCCAGGGACTGAACCATTTCAAAGTCCCAGTGCGACCCTGCATTTTGCGATGTGAAAGGGGTTGAACAGGATTCACACTGCAGAGGTTCCAATCACGGACAATAATTACATAACTGACCGAAAGTAAAAAATAAATAAGAAAAAAGATATTAAGTCTGTGTGTCATTTGGAAGATGTTAAACTCTGAATTGCATATAATATAGGCATGATCCCACGTGGACTGCTGACAGCTCAGGAGTGATAACTGTGGGCTGTGGTCATGGTTCCAGTGATACAGACTGTTCGGTAGGTTGTGTATGTTATCAGCCTAGCAAACATATGTATGTATGTATATATGTATGTATGTATGTATATGTATGTATGTATGTATATATGTATGTACGTACAAACGTACATACGTACGTGCGTATGAAGGTATGTATGTATATATATATATGTATATATATATATGTATGTATGTACGTACGTACGTATGTACGTATGAAGGTATGTATGTATATATGTATATGTATATATATATTTATGTATGTATATATGTATATATGTATGTATGAATGAATGTACGTACCTACGTACGTACGTATGTATGAAGGTATGTATGTATATATGTATGTATGTATATATGTATGTACTTATGTACGTACATACGTTCGTACGTACGTACGTACGTACGTGACAATGGTAGATCTCCGCTAAATATGTGAACTAAAAGTAGATCCAAGGACACAAAAATCTGGCCACCCTTGCTATAAATCAACGCGTTTCCGCGTACTGGGGTGCCTTTTTCAAGATAATTTTTAAAAGACAAAGAGGTTAAATCGAACAAAATGGCCAGAGGTTTGGCTTTACTTTGCTATTACTGGTGCCTGTCCTTGTGTTTCCCTCCTATATCCCTATAGATTGTAAGCTTGCAGCAGGGCCCTCTTACCTCCAAGTCTGTCTGTTGTTACCCAGTTTGTTTGATCACTGTCTACAATTGTAAAGCGCAACAGAATCTGCTGCTATATAAGAATCTGTAAATAAATAAATAATAATTAAATACTTCTGATTGGAACTACTTCATAGTTCCAATCATATCCCGTCTAGGTCAATGTGTTTATTCTGAGATGTGTGTTTCCACGTAGTCCATATCCCATGGCAAAAAAAGTATGTGGAGGCAAGTATTTTTGAAGTGAATCACATGCAACCTCTAAGTGACTATTGTAGTGTAGTCAAAAATCAGGTGTAGTTCAAATCTCATGTAGTTTAATAATCACACAGTGTACATTCCAAACTGTATAGCATAAATTGTACGGCTCAAATCCCACCTACCACACATCTCACAGTGTTTGGGCACCATCATGATCGCATATACAATGCGATCTGGGTGGGATCTTATGTTATCTATTGGTAGTATGCAGAAGCATGGGCATTGATAAGGAGCCAGTCCCTGCGTTCTGATGTGCGCAGCAGTTAGCGCTGACCGCCCCCCCCCCCCCCAGGAAGACCCTGCTGACCACACTGCCCCGCCGGCGGTTTCAAAGTTTAACTTACTGTACTTAGCCCAACAATGAAGTTGACTATAGGTAATTGTGGGGTTCATTTACAACATCTTTCACCATAGTATCAACAGCTAATAATACAATAAGCAAATAATTTGCACTGTTCAGCATTGGCACTAAAACTATACAGTCAAAGCTGGTCTGAGAGAGCCTCAGCTTGTTCAACAATGCATATGGTCAAAATGCAACCTTTGCTAAAGAAAAACCCATTTGAGTATACTTTCAGAATGTCAACAGAGCGGTTTCTTGAACTTGGATTTCATACGATGTGATGATTTTTGACATACTGTGGTCACCTGCCACCTCCCCCCACTTCTTGCAGTATACCCACACCCACCCTTCGACTCTCACACCCCCGCTCAGTCCAGCCATGCAGAAGGTGAGCCTGTCACACCGAGTTTGGATAAAGAGTCTGATGCTTATATAAGGCAAGGATGAATATCAGGACACTGCTCTACAAAGAGCAGCAGTGTAAGGATTACAGACAGAGCAAAGTACACAAAACTAGGACAGGAGGGTTATTTACAACAAAGCTGATATATACAGAGAGAAAACATCATTAGAACTTTAACACAGGGTCTGATCAATCTATCTATACACACATATACCATACTAATACTACAGTGGAGAGCACTGCTTAGATATGTTGACCTCTATCTACTACAATTTCAAATACTGCTGTGTGTGATATTTTCACAAAAAATTAGGAAATATCACAGGAATGTTTGAAGATTTGCATGCGTGGATGGAGCTAGCGAGAAAGCCATGTCCCTGTGAATCCTCTTCACACACATCTCTTTGCATTTTCCCCCAGAAAATACAGTGAGAAGGTGACCGCGCATTCACCACTGTTAGCTAGCGCTACTCCCCTCCTAACCTCTTCGCTTATACTCCTGGTCTAAGACCCTGGTCCAGGGTAACAGAGCAGAAGCCCAGTGGCCAACTGACTCACCAATCACTGCAACCCTGGCTGCAGGAATTTTTTTTATTTATTATTATTTTTTATTACAGTGACCAGCTTGCAGTCTATTTTGACCACAAAGCTGATCACAGGAGTTGGATTCCAACTGTGCCTATCACAGCAGAGCACGAGTTGGGGAACTGGTGTGGTATCCTGCTTAACGTCATCTGCAGTTAGCGCTTTTATTGCAGGGTTACTCCCCTTTCCGGTGTTTTTCAAACAGATCACATATCCCAATACAGGTTCGGCAGATGTGATCTCATTACATTCTGTGAAATTAAAATCTTGGGGCAGATGTTTTAAGCCTGGAGAAGAGATAAAGTGGAGATAAAGTGAAAAGAGATAATGCACCAGTCAATGAACTGTGTTTGAAAATGACAGTTGGGAGTTGATTGGCTGGTGCTTTATTTCCTTTTACTTTATCTCCACTTTATCACTTCTCCATGCTTAATACATTTTAAAAGATCCACAGGTGGAGCTAATTATGTCACTTGTGATCCTGTGTGGAGACCTGGAAAACGTGCACTGTTGGGGGTACTTGAGGACCAGGGTTGGAAACCATTGCAATAGGCAATGTGGAAACAAGTGAGGTACACACCTATGCAACGGTTGTTTCCATTTCACTAACAATCATAAGATCCCAGAACACACATAACTTCGCAATCTTTGGGAACGATGGTACAAGTAAACTCATTAAATGAATTGTCATTCCTGGGCACTAAGGGCCAGATTCAGATTATTACGTCAGATGATTTCAAAATGAAGCTGAAATTTGTGGGTCTGCGCATGCACAGGAATTGTTCCGTGCGTGTGCAGAACATGTACTCTGTGATTGCTCACAGCCCTCACTTTGGTTTGATGGGTGGCAAACGGGACCATTCTAAAAAATGGATACTACAGCATATGTAGACGGGCCAAGGGCAGCAACCATCGGAACCGATGGTTGTGATAGTGATCGAATGCTCCATTTTTGGATGAAGTAATCAGATTGCAGACACTCACACGAGGTTGCTATTTCATACAATTTCAATCTACAGCATGTGAAAGTTTATTGCGGCTGTGCAATACGGACAATGGGGGTTATTTAGACCTAATCGGCAGCTGCAATAGAAGCAGTCGGGTCGGGTCTGGAGCTGATATCACATGCCCTCCCTTTCAAACGCCTGGGCACATCTGCGTTTTCCCTGACACTCCCAGAAAAGGTCCGGTTACTGCCCACAAATGCTGGCTTTCTGTCAATCACTACTATCAAAAAAATTAGCTGGATTTTAACGCAGAATGACCTCCGTAGTTGTGGGGGGTGGGGGGGGGGGGTTGTTGGTATGCTGGTGGGACCGATGGGCATGCAGGTGAACACTGGCGCAGATGGGCCGGTGCCTACCTAGGTGGGCAACTTATGTTGACTGACATCACATGACATCAGTGCCTGCCCCCTCTTCGATGGACACCGACTGAAATAAAAGTCAGTTCAGACTGACTTTTTTTTCTGGAGAGAGTGTAATCATTCAATGACCATCTAATGTTTTCTCTTCCCTTCTGCTGCATGCAAGGGGATGCGTTCTCATACACATCTCCTTGCATGGTACCAGGCGGATTCGATCACTGCTTAGCGAGCGGTCCTGAATTAGGGCCAGTGTGTACCCACTTAAGTCAGAGGACGTTTTCAAGTGCATTTGATTGTATTTTAGATGTGAAATTCCAAAAATGCTTTCAGGATAATGAATCCAGTATCCGCATAATATATATATACAGAAATATGTGGTCAAACTCAGCTCTTATACCAAGGATTCCACCCAGATCCTCATGATGCTTGAGGGGTTTGAGTGGAAACACACCTAGAGGTGGTGCACTATAGACGTGGAGGCACTTTATACCTCTATTCCCCACGAGGGGGGACTCCAGGCAATTAAATATTATCTTGATAGCGACATTTCTCTTAATGACAGCTTTCGTGAATTTATACTAGACAGCATTAAACTTGTTATGAGTAATAATACATTTGTTTTCCAAGGTGAATACTATGTTCAATTATGCGGGGTTGCAATGGGGACTCCGTATGCCCCCAGCCTCGCTAACCTGTATTTAGGTCAGTGGGAGGAGTGTAATCTTGAAATCAATCATATATATAAGAAGAATATCATTAGATACAATCGTTATATAGATGATATCATCATCGTTTGGGATGGTGATGAAAATCTTTTTAATGAATTTGTTAGAGAAATTAACATTAACTGTTATAATCTCAAATTTACTTCTAAAACAGACAAAAATAAGATCGAGTTTCTTGATCTGTTGCTCGATACTACAGAATGGTCTGAAGAAAACAAAAGTATTGAGACCAGTACATATATAAAGCGAGTTGACAGCAACAGCTATGTTCATTATAACAGCTGCCATCTTAAGAAATGGATTAATAATATACCATATTCCCAATTCATACGCGTGCGCAGAAATTGCGCTAATTTAACTAAGTTTGAAGAACAGGCTGATATATATAGCAAAAGATTCTGTGAAAAAGAATATCCTCCTGAATTGGTCCGTAGTTGTAAAGAAAAAGCACTAAAACGTGATAGAAAGGATTTACTTAAATATAAAGAAAAATCACGTGATCAAGGGACCATTGTTCCTTTTGTCACTAAGTTTAATAGTGACAATAATAAAATTAGACAAATCCTTACCCAACATTGGGATGTGCTTTTATTAGACCCTATATTGAAACCACTATTACCTGCAAGACCGCAGGTCATCTTTAAGAGAGCCTCCTCTTTGAAAAATTCACTGGCTCCTAGTATGCTGAGAAGTGTTGACGATCATAAGGAAGGCTGGTTGAAAACTATGAACGGTTTCTTCCCGTGTAATAAATGCAAGGTGTGTAAATTTGCAGATAAGGAAAGATCTACTTTTTGGAATGCTGAACACACCAAATCTTGGAGGGTTAAAAGTAGGATGTCTTGCCTCACTACACATGTTATTTACATGCTTATGTGTAGATGTGGTAAGAAATATATAGGCAAGACAAAAAGGGTCCTAAAATTGCGTGTGTTAGAACACACTAGGAGCATCACCAATAAATTGCTTACACACAGTGTCCCGAGACACTTTGCTTCATGCTGTTCCTCTGACCTTCAGCACTTCTCCTTTAAGGCATTAGAACATATAAGTCTAGATGAAAGAGGTGGCGATATTCTAACTAAACTTAGTAAAAGGGAGACCTTCTGGATTTACACTTTAAACACTATGTCTCCTATGGGTCTAAATGAGGGGGTTGACATTGTGCCTTTTCTGCACTAAGTGACTTCGTTTACATGACTTTCGCACTGGCTCCATGTTGTTGTTGGGTTGCGGCCCCTTCATGGTGCCTATAGTGCTGAGGTCGTGACACTTAGTCCGTGCAGTTCAGTGTACACTTCCCTCATCTATAATTGCTGTTATATTATAGTTTCATATATTTGCTCGTTTGTCTGTTGGTTTTTATATCTATATCTCTATAGATTAGATTGTGTCTTGCGATTTTTGCTGTTATTGTATATACTGTGATTTCCTAAATTATTTGATTATACTAATACCGTTTTTTATGTATCTTTTCTCCACCCAATTTTTCTTCTTCTCTATCTTATGAGTATGAAATCATATAGTCATTTGTATACATATCTATATACTTTTTAGCAATATATTTTATGTGCATTTATATATGTATATATATTTTGTGTATATATATATATTCTGTTTTTATAACAACCATTATGTATTTTTTCTATTTTTCTATCTTTGTATATTTTGTATTTTTTATATACTGTAAATTATTAAACATTGTGATTTTTATTGATTGTTTGTAATTCCAATCGGGGCGTATATATTTGTTTTTGCTGCCGTTTGGATTGTGTTAAAATAATGCATTTTATGTTGTCTCTCTGTTACATCTGTTTGTACTTGATTGGCATTAGCTGTTTACTATTTTACTAATTGAGCCGGCATATATAAACCCTGCCATACTTACCTCAGACACGCCTCCTGACGAAGTCATCAGTGACGAAACGCGTTGGGGCGTGGTCACCCGACGTATCAGATTTTGATCACAGAGTTACCTGTCCGTCTTGAGTCCGTGTGTGGAGAACGCCGCCGCCGCTGTCCTGAATTCCATTCTGCCGGTCCTCTGGATGTCCTCCGGTGTCCGTGCGATGTACTGGTGTGCTGACGGTGATTACCACTCATGCTGACTGCTGTTATCCTTAATGTATGTGAGCCTGCACTTTGTTCTCAGTAAACGCTGTTCAATCTTGCTCACCTGTGCGCTCCTCTTTTCTTTTGTTACATATATATATATACACTTATATACATACAGCATGTCTAGTGTCCGTTTGTGTGTCTCCGAAACACTGCCATCTGTTGGCAGTGAGTGAAACTACATCTCTTTCTGTCACACATACACAAACACAGAGGAAATCACAAGGTAGCAGACTAGCTTTCGAAGCATTTGCTTCAAGCGGGATTACTAGTCTGTGTATATTTGGTTTGCATTGGGGAATATACATGGAAAACTAGAAGACTTACCCATACAGGGAGGATTTGTTTGTAGTGTGTGTTGTAGTAAGGTACGATGAGCAAACAATGAGTTACTGCTCACATGGAAGAGTAAACTGGAGCAATGAAGCAAATGCAGCATAAGGGAAAGTTACTGACCCAAAAGGGTTATATCTCTAGCTACTCTCCCATTACTGGTAAGGCTGCATATTTAAAAGGTCAGATGGAAGAGAATAATAGCGTGTTGTTCGGTTTCAGATGTTTGCACTTGTAGGGCAATCAAGGAGAAGAGTAGGTGTGTGAAGAGCTCTGTACCTTGCTGCCCCCATTCTGCAGTCCCCAACCGTCTAGAACATGCTGTACTGCAGGCTACATCCATATCCATCTACTCTCCTAATTCTGAGCTGTCTGCACTCAAACGACCGATTAAATGGGAAGAAAAAAATCTATCTGATCCCGTGTGCTGGACAGCTGTGGGGGTGGGAAGAATGGTAAACAAGATAAAGAGCCAAAAATATAAATAAAAAATGAAGGTTTTAATGTATGTACACGTACAGATATTCTTGCATAGATCATACAATAATGTGATGGTGTTTATTGGATATGTTGTATCTCCATGCATGCCAAACATGAAGTTTATATACACCTCAGAACTATGCAATGTATTGATTACGATGTACCACGTTTGCTCTGATCAATAAAAAACAACTTTATTAAAAAAGAGCCAAAAATATAGGGGAGACAAAGGTGGGCAGGGTTTTAGGGGGGAAATATGATAGAGGAAAGAGGGAACAAACATCGGGTGAATGAGAAATGAGAAGGAGGGGAAGAAATCTAGTAAAGAGTGGAGAGAAAGCAAAGGAAGAGAGCAGCTGATATGCACATGGAGGAATGTTAAAAGCATTGGTAGACTGAGTGCTTGGCAGGAGGGGTGAGGCGGGTCAGAGAGTTCTGTAGACTGAAGTGGCTACAGAGCTATATGTTTTTCTCTCTCAGTAAATGCTATGAGCTCCCAGCTTTCAATTGTGGCTAATGAAAAAGTTTCAAACAACAAACCTTAAGCAAACAGCTAATAACATGACGATGAATATGTTGTACTTCAGAAAATAATAGGGTGAATAGAATCACATTATTGTACAATAAAGAATGAAAATGTAGACTTAATTTTATTTATTACCATTTACAGCGCACACATATTCTGCAGCACTTTACAGAAAATATTTGGCCATTCACATCAGTCCCTGCCCCAGTGGCGCATACAATCTATATTCCCTACCACATATACATGGGCCTATAGATTGTAAGCTTGTGAGCAGGGCCCTCCTACATTTTGACTGTCTGTAAATACACTGTTTGTTGTATCACTGTCTCCTTTGTAAAGCGCAAAGGAATACGCTGCGCTATATAAGAAACTGTTAATAAATAAATGAAATAAATATACAGTCAGGTCCATAAATAATAGGACAGTGTAGGAATTACAACGGTTTCTATATGTGCCTCGCATTCTATATGTGCACCCTAATGGGTACTTGTTTAGTTTCAAGGCGGCAGCGTCTCAGTCGCAGCAGGGTCTGTGTCCCCTTGCGGGGCTCGGTACGCTCGCCACGCTATCTAAAATCAACTCCATGCCAACGTGGATAGTGGGGGTATGAACCAATTCACGTTGGCATGGACTTTATTTTAGATAGTTTTCCGAGCGCCGAACCCGGAAGTATCTCCCTTTTATAGCCAATTTCAAAATGGACAAGCTCTTTACCCATTTAATCATTGGAAAACATATGGAGTTGATGTGGTGGGCAGGTTGATTTGTGGGGTCGATAGGAGGCCTCTAACGTTACAGGAAGCCAGAGAGCAATACCCCCCCCCCCCCCCTTCATTAGAGGATTTCCCTCTTGCATTTTTACAGCTTTAATATTATGCCAGTTTGATATAAGGTACTTGTTTCCTAGCACGGCGCCCATCGCATCGTATACCAAGACTAAATAAGGCATACGATGGGATGCGACGAGATGTTGTACAATAAAAAATTGTATGGCATCGTATGCCATACAATGGCATACAATGCAATGGTATACAATTTTTTATTGTACAAGCACCCTGATGGGTCCTTACAATGTTAAATGCCCCCCCCCACTATCAACGCCAACCCGAAGCGTGGCGAGCGCAGCGCTACGCGTCCTCTGACCTTTTCATACCCCCACTATCCCTGTCGGCGTGGAGTTGACTTCAGATATTGTGGCGAGCGTAGCGAGCTACCGAGCCCGAAGCATGGCGAGCGCAGCGAGCCCCGTGAGGGGCCGCGTATTACTTTACATGTATTCCGCGTGCGCTCGCCACACTTCGGGCTTGGTGGCTCGCTGCACTCGCCACACTATCTAAAATCAACTCCACGCCAACGTGGATAGTGGGGGTATGAAAAGGTCAGAGGACGCGTATCGCTGCGCTCGCCACGCTTCGGGTTGGCGTTGATAGTGGGGGGGGGGGCTCTTCTCTTTCATTTGTGCGGCTCCCTCTCTTTCATCCTCCCCCCCTTGCCTCCTTGTGTCTTGCACTGTGTGCATTACAGTGTGACAGGCCGCGGCCGTGATGACCCTCGCATGCGCTGTCACGCTAGACAGTAGTCATAGCGTGACAGTTGTTTAACTGCATTGCTATGACTACTAACATCACTTCCGGGACGAGGGAACCTTTTTGCTGTCCCACTGTATGATGATGCAGTGTTTTGGTTCCGGCGCCTGACTCTACTTCCGGGACGCCAGCACCGTGTATCCGTTGTGATGGGGGATTACGCAGCACAGGTTACCTAACCGGATTTGCAGTTTTTACACATTATGCACAGGTGAGATTTACCATATTTATATGCTCTCTGTACCATTGTTAGGTTGATGCCCTTTGGTAACGGTACTTCATTACCGAAACGGCCCCTCAGGGCTCTATTATGGTTGTATACCATGTTGCTTTCTTCAGCTGTGGATAAGTTTTGATCATTGTGCATAATAAATTGTTCATTATTCGTTTTTTTGCTACAAGGGTGTGTTGGCCCTCTTTGTCTGCTGGTGGCTTACAACCTTAGTGACTGGTTCTTTATTGATTTTTCCTGGCACAGCACCCTGCTATTTACCTTATCTGAGTGTATTCTGTATGTATATATATGTATATACATACCCTGACATCAGTGGCGTAAGTTCATCCAAGTTGCCCGGAGGCAAGATAACTATTGGTGCCCCCCAAATAGCTCAATCAGTAAGGTATCTGTCTCCAGTAAGGTCATGGGATATAATACAGGGTATGATACTTGCAAAAATGATGTTAGAAGGAGGAGTCAGCCACATTAGCAATATCAACTGCTTTCAATTAACGGATTCAAACGTGATGGGGAGGAGAGGTGCCCCCTTGGGAGCATGAGCCCGGCGGCAGATGACTCCATTGCCTCCCAGAGTTCTGCCTCTGCCTGACATCAAGCTTGATGAGACCTTAGTGTCCGCTTCTTATTACTTTATTTACTGCGCTATAAGACCTTTGTGTGCCTCCCAACTTTTGAGTTATATGTATATTTAACAGTTTAAAATGGGGCGTGGCCTTCTGGGAGCTAGGCCACGCCCATTTTTTATGGTCGCGGCTCTTTGTCTTAACGGAACAAATTTTTTGGCTCTTTGTCTCTGATTGGTTGGCCACCCCTGATCTAGCACATTCTAGAGAATAATAGCTAGAATCTGATTTATCCCTAAGAATCCTGGGATTACTTACCAATTTAATTTATGCACACACTAAAAATATCAGCATCTTGCATCTGATGACGTCTCTGTGTCCCCCTCTGATTCATGCCCTAAATGTATTATTACTATAAATGCTTAAGGTTTAAATATTTAGATTGTCCTTACTAGCAGAGCAGGTATCTTTGAGTAGTATAAATCATCATGTTCTATTTAAAGTAAAAGTTTGCTTAACAAAACAAAATGTAATGTATAGATCATTTGCACAAATCACTCACTCAGTCACACTTAAATAGCCGTCACCAACAAACACCGAGACCTATCCTGAAGTGCTTAAGCTATTATAGAGATTGTGCAGGTGACTGTGCATTCCTGCCACTGTTAGCAAACAGTCTGGTCATTGTAGAACGATATTGCGCTGGATAACACACCTGACATCTCATTCTCCCTTTGAGAACTGTTTCTCATTTTGCTGCTCTAGAGGATTCTGGGCCGAATTCAGCAATGCCACTGCAAAATATTTGGTACATATATGGTAGTCGCAAGCTTGCGCAGGCAGGCACCGGGCTGACATTTTCTGAGTCGTAGTAGTGGTTGCATGTGAAGTGATGCAGCCACCGTGAACCAATGCAAAAAAGGTCCGGACATGCCTCCATTATCCGTACTGCGCCCACCCAACATAATGACGACGCTCAGGTGTGCTGCAGCTGGCACCCATGCAGAGTTGTGCAAAAATCGTCAATTTGTGTTCAATCAATAAGGTATCAAGAGCCGTGGCTCTTTTAAATATTAATACGCAGCACGGTCATGGCTTTCTGTCCGTGGGGGGCCCAGGACCCCCAGCCCATAGCAGCTGCACCCCCTGCACCCTCGGTAGTTCCACCACTGATGTATGTCCTGCCGTTATCAAGAGCAGTGCACTATTTATTTATTAACAGATTTTTATATAGCGCACACATATTCTGCAGCACTTTACAGAGAATATTTGAACATTCACATCAGTCCCTGCCCCAGTGGAGCTTACAATCTATATTCCCTACCACATGTACACGCACACACAGACATTCTAGGGTTAATTTTGTTTGGAGCCAATTAGCCTACCAGTATATATTTGGATGGTGGGAGGAAACCGGAGTACCCAGAGGAAACCCACGCAAGTACGGGGAGAATATACAAACTCCGCACAGTTAGAGCCTATAGTTGGGAATTGAACCCATGACCTCAGCGCTGTGAGGCAGTAATGCTAACCATTACGCCATCCGTACTGCCAATGATGGCAATAAATCTCAGCTGCTGATGGCCCTTTAGATGCAGAATTCTGATTACACCACACACCTCAATGTTTGGGAGAGCATGTCTGATATGCAGTCAATTTACAGATTGGTCAAAACAACGACAACCATTGACAGACAGTCAAAATACAGACTTGGTTGAAATGCCAACATTCATTATGCCGGCATGGGAAAAAAGCCAACATGTCGAAACTCGACGAGTTTTTCATGATTTTTTCGTGAAACCGACTTGTTGTTACTTCACTATCCATGTGGGCATAGAGTTAATTATAACAGTGTATGAGGGCAGTGATGCACCATGCCCAAAGCATGACAAGCGCAGTGGGTCATGTGAGGGGACTTGCTACACTTATAAGGTGTCCATGTCAACAGTTTGACCGTGTCTGCATTTTGACTGTCTGCCGATGCTTGTCTGTATTTTGACCTTCACTATTTTGAATGCCAGGAAGTCATACTGAACCAATGAGGCTCAGTCTAATGGCCTTAACAGGAAGTAGTGGTCTACCTGCTCTTATGGAAAATTAGACTGAAATAGAAAACATTACACATGTAAGAGGTCTTGTTACCTAGCTTATTGTACTACCCTTGCATAATAAGCATGAAGCAGTATGCTTATGCAAAATAGTTCACTATACTAACTGACTTCATACAGGAATGTCTGTTTACTGACGTACCAATTCTACAATCTGTTACTGAAAGCTGCCATTAAAACCTCTTAGATTAGAGGAACAGGCACGAATCCTTTATTTAAATCATATGGAATTTATAGTTCCTTTAGAATATTAAGTATTGGAGCTATGTACCAATAGCCAAATGCAGGAGATGTCATGGGAATCTCCTGGAAAAAAAGGCTAATTATCCTCTATGCGGACTGTAGTCTGATCCCTATGTACTGTACCAAGACTTTATGCCTTTGGAGGCAATTTCAGAGGTGAGGAATCTTGAGTATTCTCTGGTGAAGGTTTTCAGAAACTGGGATGTCTTTTGCAGGGACAGGGGGCCTAATTAAGACCTCTTTATTGCACAGTTACAAACCTATCTTTCCAAATTGTAATTGCTTGAGGGTAGTGACTACCCCTTTTTTCAACTGCAGCTTGGCCATACATCTAATCTGGGGCACCCTCCACCATAACTTGTTATTGAATTTCCACAGACCTAATCGACACTTTGCTATTTAGCAAATCAGAAAGTTGTTGCCCTGCCACAGTGAAAACCCGCCTTGTGCAAGTCTGCAAATCCATACGCATCTCACTTACCATTGAATTATTTTTCCAATCTGTGGGAGACCCAATACCTACTCTATGTTCTATAAAGCAGGCTGATAAAGCCGCCCAGTGTGCAGCAAAACGCGTCTTGAGGACCCACACGCTCCTTCCAACAAGCGGACATCCAGGGGGAGTCTACATCAGTGCATGCCGCACAACCCCCCCAGCACGGACGACACACACGCAGTGAACTGCGTCTGCAGTGACCAGTGCCGACAATCAGCTTATACAAACACGCCAAAGGGAGCCTTCTGCCTCTCTGTTGATTGATTGAGGACTGCGCCTCTGGCTGCCCGACGAAGCTATACCGGGCTTACCCTTACTACAACTGCCCAGCAAGGAGACACTGTGTTGGCGGTGGAGACCGTGTGGGAACCGCTCACAGAAATACGGCTCACAAAATCAAAGTGTGTTGGCCACTCATTCAAATCAAATTGGCCTATTTGTTACATCTTGGACACCAAGCCGCCTATAAACAAAAAAAGGGAGGCATTCATCCACACACAAATGTAAGTGAGCCACAATTGAACTTTATTCTGTATGAGCTATACACTTGTTGAAGGGGCCCCTGGACTCTAATCCACGGATGTGGATAACCCATACTGTGGGACTGAAAACCTGAATTGGACTATCGGGTCCACATAACAATCTTAGAGTCCTGCCTCCGATTGATTAATTGTCTAGTTTAAATACTAGTGAGTTGCCTTACTTTTATTAGGCGTAATTTAAATTTTATTTATTTTATTATTTTTCTTGGTATATGTGTAATAAAGTAATATTTACATTTTGATTTGATCCATTATCTATACCCCGAGCGCCTAGTGGTCATTTTTTCTATTATTCTGATCGAGCCCGGAGCCGACGTCATTCCAGGAAAGCGGTCAGGTGACAACCACAAACGTGGCTTCTTGTCTATCAATGGTCAGGTGACAACCACAAACGTTGGCTTCTTGTCTATCAATGGCTAACGATTGGAATAGATGCTGGATTGGCGCTTTTTGGCCTCACACATGCACTCTACGATCCGTACACATGCACAGTCGTTTGATAATCGATCAATATGCCAATTCCCAAATCAGCGATCAGGTCTGAATAACCCCATGTCCCTGCAGAAACTTTTAGCACAGTTATAAAAAAATTGTGGAAAACCATAATATGCAATACAACCACAATAGGTAATAATCACAGGTCTGCCTTGATTATTGATATATAGGCCCCTTAAAGTGGTTGTGGTATTAATAGCTATATTACCAGCGTGGGGGGCACTGTGGCACATGTGAACAGGAATTATGGCCTAATGTGAATTGGGGGCACTACAGTATGTTAAACACTTGTATGCTTCCAGAGTTATTTACACATTGGGGGTTATTTTGGTTCACTCTTTCTGACAAAATCCTTCTTAGATGGACAAAACCATTTGCACTGCAGGTGGGGCAGATGTTACTTGTGCAGAGAGCATAAGATTTTGGTGGGGTTTTACTTCAAAGTGAGATCTATATTGCAGTGTAGAAATAAAGCAGTCAGTATTTTCCCTGCACAGAAACAAAATAACAAACCCAAATCTAATCTAAGAAGGATTTTGTCAGAAAGGGTGAACTAGAATAAGGCCCATTATACTTTTTAGTAATATACCCAGAATATCTTATTGTTTGTTTTGTTGGTGGGGACCCCCTACAAGTTACCTGACCTAGCCCCACTACTATTCTACATATCGAGAGGACAAACCACTTTATGGTAAACTTTATGCTTTCTTCTTTTGTTCTATGTCATAATTTGCTATTGACTATAGAAAACGAAACAAAAGACATACATACCAGTATCCCAGAAGAAAGTATACAAATGAACTGACCTAGCATCTGAATGAAAGTGAAAATGTGGCATAAAATATTTGGTTGCGTCTATATAACGTTTCCTTCCTATTAGTGAAGATTGAATGTGATGTTTTGTTATATTACACACATGCATGCAATCCACTGTGTATTTGTTTGGGGAAAGGGTTAGCCAGGCCTCTTTGTGCCTCCTGATGAATGGGTCCCCATGTGTGACCTGTGGCCCTGACTCACTAAATCTTCTCTCCCAAACATTCACCTTGACCAGATAAAGGACCAGCCAGAGGGGTGGGGGCCCCTGGCTCACAAGATGATTTCTTATTGGGAGGAGCACATCTGGGGATATGTCTGGGAAAGCCATCTATCCCCCCTCCCAGGGGACCTCACAGGACTGCAATACTTTAACCCCATCACAGTCACATACTGTAATCACATACTCAGTGTCCTAACCTCCTACAAATAAACCAGGACATGTATCCCTCACACTCTCCTATTACAAAGTCTCCCTTGTCTCCATCACATCCTCCTAATATAGAGACATCAGGACCTGTATCCCTCACCTCTTCCTAATACACATACAACAAGAAATGTCTTCTTCATTTTCTCATAGTACAAAGTCTTCAATACTTGGTATCCATCACATCCTCAATTAGAAATTCAAACATGTGCTAAGGAATAATATTTAAAGTTTTTAAGTAGAAGAGGACACAATGTTTGCTATCACAGTACTAGACTGATGGCATGTTGGATTTGATATACCATCATGTCCATTGTGCATCTCGTCATTCTGTCTATACGCTAATGGCAACCCATCCTATTCCTTGCGGTGCAATTCAACTGGCAGCATGGCCGCAATGTGCCATTCCACAGCTGCCAGCAACATTGCAAGTTTTTCCATGTAATCAATGGACATGCTTACCTACATTTGAAGTTTGGAGAAGAGATATAGGTAGGTGAAGATGGGGCAGGCACTTACTATTTCTTTAACTAAGCCACACCCCTTTGCAGTAAAATGACATGATGCATGCATATTTGAATAGAGGGTAAAACTAAATTGATAACATTACCATAGAATTGTATCATTGGTCCTCAATCTCTTCCTCAGTGACTGTGAATTCCCGTTATTAACATCCCCATTTTGCCCACTATAATAAAAAGTGGGCAGGACGCAGGGGTTCCCAATCTTCAGGCTCTCTACACTATCTAAAATGAACTCCATGCCAACGTGGATAGTGGGGGAGTTTATTTTAGAAAGTGTGGCAAGCACCGACCCGGAAGTAGCTGGTGCCGTGAAACTACACAAGCACCGAATTGGCCTATTATTTTATTTATTAAGTTTCTTATATAGCGCACACATATTCCGCAGTGCTTTACAGAGAATATTTGAACATCAGTCCCTGCCCCAGTGGAGCTTACAATCTATATTCCCTACCACATATACATTTATTTATTTATTTACAGTTTCTTATATAGCGCAGCAGATTCCGTTGCGCTTTACAATAGTAGACAGTGATAAGACAAACTGGGTAACAACAGACAGACTTGGAGGTAGGAGGGCCCTGCTGCAAGCTTACAATCTATAGGATTGTACAATCTATACATGCACACACAGACATTCTAGGGTTCTTTTTTTAATTTATTTTTTGGCGAGCCAATTAGCCTACCAGTATATTTTTGGATTGTGGGAGGAAACCTGAGTACCCGGGGGAAACCAACGTAGGGGCCAAAGTTATTTTGGGACCTCTGTCTATCTGTTATTACCTAGTGTCATTTTATTACTGTTGTAATCACAATTGTAAAGCACAACAGTTCATGCTAGCACTATCTGAGCGTCAATAAAAAAATGAAATGTGTGCAGCCCAACATTTTGCGATGTTCAGTGGCACATCGCCTCTTATTGTATCAGACCTATAGAATACATGTTCTCTCTTCCTTAAATAGAAACACTGAAATAAAAAAGCAAGGATTGGGTTAATTAAAACTCAAATGGCACAGAAAGGGGGATGGGGGTCTTTTTATCCCCCACCTCTCAAGCAATTTATATCAGTCAGAGCAGCCTAAGCTGAAGACCCATAAATCTTTATATACTAACTTAAAGCAGACAATGAGCAGCCCCCCTCCTTCACTCCTGTTCTGTGATTAATGGGGAGAGACCCCCCCCCCCCAGCTACTCCCTGCCACAGAAAACACATTCCTCACCCCCTATACTAACAGCTCTAGACTTTAGAGGGCTAGGTCTCAGCGTGCAGATTCACAGGCACGTATGAACGGTTATACGCATGCATTGTTTTGTACTCCAAATGTTTATTACATCCAAAATATAATACACCCTCCTCCAATTTATCCTTTTCCTGATAAAATTCTATTTCCGATTTTACCACAGTTTTTTTGTACACAATTAACTTTTACCACTGAAACCACAGTAAAAGTTAATGATTAACCAGCCTCTCTCTATGTTTAGTTTCCATGAAAAATTTAAATCTGAAAATAGGTCTATAAATGATGTAGGGGATGCGTGGCCTTCGCTTTAGCTGCGGTATAATGCGTAGTTCCACAACCGCTTGGGAGTCCCATAACAGTAATGCAGGGTACACACCAGAATGACAAGGGCCCAATCCCATCAATCTAGATCCAATCCCGACCGATTGGATGTAGATTGGGCCCTTTTTTGCCTGTTCTAGTCCGCTCCCGATCCGATGCATGGCCCCGCGGGGTCGGTCGTTATTCAGATCCTACCTGCAGCATGTAGGATCTGAAAACGACCATACACCCGGGTGCGGGTCGTGATCGGTACCCACTCACTGTGCACATCGTGAGCGGGTCGTGCACTCCGTGTGATTGTGAGCAGGTTAAACGACCCGCTTACGATGTGCATCGTGAGTGAGTCGCCCTGGTGTGTACCAGGCATAAGCATTTCTACCGTCCACTTAACATACACAGATAACCAGGTATTTCTACAAAATAAATATACATATAACTATATATTAATAAAGTAGAGTTAAATATGAAAGTTTTATCAGGTTCTGCGCTGAAGAATAGATCCAGCATCTGGCGGCTCAGTGGGCCCAGTGCACAACAACTTTGTTTTTACAGCTGCAGTAAAGTGGGATCTTTCATTATTTTGATTTCTGGGAGTTTTTTGGCTTATTCTGCAGATCCTACTAACGTAGAACACCCTTCCACATCTTCCCTCCCTCTCCTTCATCCCTCAAACAGGACTGCCCGCTGCAGCATGTAACATGAGGCTGCCTAGTGCAGACTGCATTGGGGCACAAGGGTGGGGGTCAGGTGTATGGGTGGCGTTTAACATTTACAATGCCAAAGGGTCATATAATACAGTGAATTTCCCCTCAATTTATTCCCTATACATTCTCTAGCAGTCACTTTAACGTTCTCTCCACCCTATCCACTGTTTTCACTATCGTAAGGTTGTTTCCAATTCTAAGATTGGGCTTTTCACTAGATAATGTCGCTTCCCTATATTTCTTTTTCAGTACCAACCACACTGCCATTTGATATGAATTGAGAGAAAGGTCAGTTTCTAAGGTACTTGTGAGTTATCTGGACGCCCGATTTTTTGATTGTATGCCTTAAGTTAAGGCATACAATCAGATACGATGCGATGCGATATCGCATCGCATCGCATCGCATCGCATGCGACCATCGGATGCGATGACCCGATTTTTCCATAGGAATCAATGTTAAAATGATTCCTATGGAAAAAGGGGTCCTTTTCATACCCCTACTATCCAAGTGGGCATGGAGTTGGATATAAACCTGTGGCGAGCGTAGCGAGCCACCGAGCCCAAAGCGTGGCGAGCGAAGCGAGCCCCGCGAGGGGACGGTATTCCGTGTCCCCTCGCGGGGCTCGCTACGCTCGCCACGCTTCGGGCTCGGTGGCTCGCTACGCTCGCCACAGGTTTATATCCAACTCCATGCCCACTTGGATAGTAGGGGTATGAAAAGGACCCCTTTTTCCCATTGAATTCCATGTTAAAATGGACTCAGTCCATTTTAACATTGATTCCTATGGAAAAATCGGGTCATCGCATCGCATCGCATCGCATCCGATGGTCGCATGTCGATGCGATGTGCCCGATCCGACCCGATTTTGAAATCGGGCGTCCAGATAACTCACAAGTACCGTTTCTAAAGAGTAGACGTCAGAAAATGCCAGACGCCTGAGCTACCCACGCACATCACAGAGCCCACCCTAAGTGCCCGCAGCACGGTGCTGCAGAAAAACAATGCATGGCACTGTACCTACATTTACTTAGATAGGGCACCAAAAAAAATCAACTTTACATAGCCGATGGGACAGGGGAAAGTGAGCAGACAAAGAAAGAGGCTGGAGACAGTGTGGAGTAATGTGAGATGGGGGAAGATAGACTGGAAAATAAACATAGATAAAGAGTGGAAGGGAAAACTACAGTGGAGAAAGGAACACTGATGGAGGAAGATAAGATACATTTACAGACTGTATAAGAACATTTTGGAAATAAGAGACAATCTTTAGTGCACCCCACTATCTCAAAAGTGAGATAGTGGGGTGCAGAGACACAGGGAGAGATGTAATCAGAGCAAAAGAAGAGAGATGGAAAAAACATATGATAGAATATATTAGTACAACCCCCACCCCCTCCAAATAGTGCTGTCCTCATATGCTCTCTGCATCACAATGGCTATAGTGGGTGAGGAAGTTGTACAGTTATAAACTGGAGGAGGGACTTCAACAGCACCCGTGGGTGGCAGGTGATGGGTTCTGCGTGTGATCACAACCCATCACTGAGCAATAAGGGCAGTCTGTGATATGGGTATTTCCTTCTGCATAATACAAACCACAAAAAGCGGAAGATGGAACTGGGGAACCTGTGGTGTTAAAGGGAAATGGCACTCTTGTATAGATTATTCATCATGTCTCTGAAGAACACAATCAGTGGACAGGAAAAGAGCTCTCACGCAGATTAACATAGCTGAAATAGCATATGAAGCAGCATAACATGTTACACTGTTCATTTGTATATATTATATGAGCTACTTGAAGCTCAGGGGGTTATTCTAGTTCACTCTTCCTGACCTATTCCTTCTTAGATGGACAAAACCATGTGCACTGCAGGGGGGCAGATGTAAAATGTGCAGAGAAAATTAGATTTTGGTGGGATTTTACTTCAAAGTGAGATCTATATTGCAGTGTAAAAATAAAGCAGCCAGTATTTACCCTGCACAGAAACAAAATAACTCACCCAAATCTAATTCTCTCTGCACATGTTAGGTCGACAAGCATTGGGTCGACACCACTAGGTCGACATGCAGCAAGGTTGACATTAATCTAGGTCGACATGACATTAGGTTGACATGGGCTAGATCGACAGTCAAAAGGTCGACATGGGTCAAGGTCGACACAAGCATTAAGTCAACATGTGCTAGGTCAACAGTCAAAAGGTCGACATGGGGTTCTCACAGGTTTTTTTACCCGAATGTCGACACAGTCGACATGGACACAGTTTGAAGTGCAGCGCTTCACTCGCCATGCTTCGGGCACACTATTTTATTCTCCCACCACGCCCTAGTGTATGGTAGGGCATGAAATACCGCCTGTCGGCACATGTCGGCTCAACAGTGAAAAAAAAAAAAACATGTCGACATTTTGCTTGTGTCGACCCAGATCCATGTCGACCCTATGCTTGTCGACCTAGTTGTTGTATCCCAATGTTAGGTCACATGGGAAATATCCCTTTTGAATACAGCTTGCACATCATGCACATCTGTAACCTTCATTTTCATCACTCTGAAGGAGGTTGCCCCCAAACAGCATTTGTAAAGCAATGTTTATGATTTTTGCATATTAAACACATTTTATAGGTTCAGCTTACTACGCAATATACTCTGCCTGCCCTGCTCGCAACTTCTGTGTACATCACTGTCTGTCAGTATACCAGCTATTCTTCCCCCAAATCACCCCATGGGAGGAGGTTCAGTTATCTATGTGTGTGTGTGTGACCTATTTTCTGTTGGAGATGCTGGCTCTTATGAAACAGCCACAACCAGCCTAGAATGGGGGTGGGTCTGGTAAGCATGGTTTAGGAGCCACAGGTACCTTTAACCCATTAAATCCAGCACAGTAAATAGATTGAATAAAAATAATGAATATGAAAATTTATTTTATCAACAATAAGATGACAATGAAAGAAGAACTGTAATTGGCTGCTAGATAGACAATGTTTTTCCAAATTCCTGTTATATTGGTGCACCACTTTGTGATCAGCCATGCAGTGACCACACAGAAAACAAGAAGTGCACTGCACAGCATACAATAGCTCTTTAATAGTCATCCATCAAGCTATATTTGTCACTTTACATATCCATATCGTTAATGTCTGCATGCGTGCGTGTGTATACATATATATATATATATATATATATATATATATGATTTAATATTTATGAACTTAAAAGCTGATTATCAGTTTTTTGTGGGGTTCCATACAGAAAGAGAACTCCAGGCGCTGGAGGCGAATGTAAAAAATCAGGGTCAAATGCCCAATTTTACTTAATGCAGCAGGGCCAGCTGACATAAGCTGAGGTTCAACACTACAGGCAGCATAGTATTTAAAGTATGATAGAAACTTACCTTGACAGCAGGGACAATACAGTAGTAGACACATTAGTTAAAGAGGGTATGTGTCATAAGGTGCGTACACACGGGGGGGGGGGGATATATATTGCTAGCAATATATTGCTTGCAATATATTACTGAGCAATATATTGCTCAGTGTCTCCTTTGCATCAGCGACCAGAGATGGTCGCTGATGAAAGGGAACCTCTGCCGGCGGTGCCGCAGATGTAATTAGCTGGTGAGCTTGCTCCTGCGACCAGCGATTACAATGGGGCAGAAAAAGGGAGCACGCACCCGGCGATTTATCGCCGGGGCACACTTCCATCACTGGCAATATGGTCGCCTGCGACCATATTCCCAGCGATTATACCCCCTATCGCCCCCGTGTGTACACAGCATCAGGGTCAATCCAATTAAGGTTGTGAGTCAATAGGTCGGCAGGCCATATGTCAACATAGCAAAAACGTCGACATGGGTGACACATGCAATAAGTCACCATGGAGAGGGTCGACATGAAACTGATCAACGTGGCATTTTAATGGTTTTAGGTGTTGACAAGGACACCCTATAATTGTGCCATCCTCAGTACACTATTATATTCCTATGGCCACTTGGATAGTGAAGTATGAAAACCACCTGTTCTTGGGAAAAAAAATGTGAAAAACTCTACATTTTGATCATGTTTCGACCTATGGCCTGTCAATAGTGGTCGACCTATTGACTCAACCTATTTATTGTCTACATCAGTGGTAGCCAGTCCTCAAGAGCTATCAACAATTAATGTTTTCCATGTCGCCTCAAACAATCACAAGTGAAGTAATAATCTCCACCTGTGGATCTTTTAAAATGTGTTAGGGAGTAATGCGTGCACCTGTGCAGCAACTAGGTTGTCTGGAAAATGTGAACTGTTGGTAGCTGTCGAAGACTAGAGCTGGCTACCACTGGTGTACTGCATCCCAGTAAAAAGAGCACCAAAGATAGAAATGCAGAGGCCAATGACATGATCATTATTATAGCAACTATGTAGTATAATGGAAGGTGAGCTGTGGTTCTCCAGTTGTTGCTGAACTAGTTGTTGCAGCACCTTGGGCTGGTAATGAATACTGGGAATACATAGTCCCACAGTAGCTGTAGGGCTCGCCCTACCTCTGCTAGTGCAAGTTACACATAGAATTTACTCCACACACCCAAAGTGAAAGGATTTCATACACTTTTGTATATTCAACAGAGATGCCACCTACAATCTTATAAGAAATGAGTTAAAGTTGTATAAACTAGCAGATAAATGTAAAAACACGTCAAATATTGCACATCCCAATCAAGTATAACCTTATAAAATTACTATGAAAGGGTCGTCTTAAAAAAGCAGTCCGAGGCTCTGCAATTCCGAGCAGTCTCCTGAAACAGCTGGATTGCTCATTCCCTTAGGGCTGGCAAGGAGAGGTAGCAGAAAAGGGATTTAGATTAAGGACAGAGAGAATCATCTTCCTTACTACACCAAAGAACAGAAAGACAATCTTAAAACCAAAACTTCACTGCCACCTCCTGGTCATTTAAAGGTATGACAACTGTTTCAAAAATCAATGTTTGTTGCCTAGTACAGGTTGAGTGTCTCCCATGTGTCTATGGATACACTGCTCAAAGAAATAAATAGAACACTTAAACAACACAATGTAACTCCAAGTCAATCACACTTCTGTGAAATCAAACTGTCCACTTAGGAAGCAACACGGACAATCAATTTTGCATGCTGTTGTGCAATTGGAATAGATAACAGGTTCAAAATTATAGGCAATTAGCAAGACGCCCCCAATAAAGGAGTTGTTCTGCTGGTGGTGACCACAGACCACTTCTCAGCTCCTATGCTTTCTGGCTGATGTTTTGGTCACTTTTGAAAGCTGGCGGTGCTTTCACTCTAGTGGTAGCATGAGACGGAGTCTACAACCCACACAAGTGGCTCAGGTAGTGCAGCTCATCCAGGATGGCACATCAATGCAAGCTGTGGAAAGAAGGTTTGCTGTGTCTGTCAGCGTAGTGTCCAGAGAATGGAGGCACTACCAGGAGACAGGCCAGTACATCAGAAGACGTGGAGGAGGCTGTAGGAGGGCAACAACCCAGCAGCAGGACCGCTACCTCCGCCTTTTTTGCATTGAGGAACATGCAAAAATGACCTCCAGCAGGCCACAAACGTGCATGTGTCAACTCAAACGGTCAGAAACAGACTCCATGAGGGCCCAACGTCCACAGGTGGGGGTTGTGCTTATAGCCCAACACCGTGCAGGACGTTTGGCATTTGCCAGAGAACACCAAGAATGGAAAATTTGCCACTGGCACCCTGTGATCTTAACAGATGAAAGTAGGTTCACACTGAGCACATGACAGATGTGGCAAAGTCTGGAGACGCCAAGGAAACGTTCTGCTGACTGTAACATCCTCCAGCATGACCGGATTGGCAGTGGGTCAGTAATGGTGTGGGGTGGCATTTCTTTTGGGGGGCCACACAGCCCTCCATGTGGTCGCCAGAGGTAGCCTGACTGCCATTAGGTACCGAGATGAGATCCTCAGACCTCTTGTGAGACCATATGCTGGTGCGGTTGGCCATGGGTTCCTCGTAATGCAAGACAATGCTAGACCTCATGTGGCTGGTCTGTGTCAGCAGTTCCTGCAAGACTAAGGCATTGATGCTATGGACTGGCCCGCCCATTCACCAGACCTGAAACCAATTGAGCACATCTGGGACATCATGTATCGTTCCATCCACCAACGCCACATTGCACCACAGACTGTGCAGGAGTTGGTGGATGCTTTAGTCCAGGTCTGAGAGGAGATCCCTCGGGAGACCATCTGCCACCTCATCAGGAGCAGGCTCAGGTGTTGTAGGGAGGTCATACAGGCACGTGGAGGCCACCCACACTTTGACTTGTTTTAAGGACATTATATCAAAGTTGGATCAGCCTGTAGTGTGTTTTTTCACTTTCATTTTGAGTGCGACTCCAAATTCAGACCACCATGGGTTAATAAATTTGATTTCCAGTGATAATGTTTGTGTGATTATGTTGTCAGCACATTCAACTATGTAAAGAACAAAGTATTTAATAAGAATATTTAATTCATTCAGATCTAGGATGTGTTATGTTAGTGTTCCCTTTATTTTTTTGAGCAGTGTATGTGATATATATATATATATATATATATATATATATATATATATACACACACACACACACACACACATATACATACATACACAAAATATATAGATGGCCCGTGCAAAAGCTTTGCATGTGAATAAAACACAATTCATTTTATAATAAGGTTGGTGGTTTGTAGTAAGATGAAAGAACCGTTTCATTTGTAGCTAGTATACGAGAGTATACATGGCCAATAAAGTGATTCTGATTTTGAGTAGTCAAGCAATTGTAAATTAACAATACGTCAGAAGTAGAGAACGTTATCATTAAAATGGTACCTCATTTATCGATTTTGATTAAGAATGATGGTAGAAGGGATCCTCACCAAAAATCATCTTATAGAAATAATACACTGCTCAAAAAAATAAAGGGAACACTAACAACACATCTTAGATCTGAATGAATGAAATATTCTTATTAAATACTTTGTTCTTTACATAGTTGAACATGCGGACAACAAAATCACCCAAAAATTATCAATGCAAATCAACTTTATTAACCCACAGAGGTTTGGATTTGGAGTCGCACTCAAAATGAAAGTGGAAAAACACACTACAGGCTGATCCAACTTTGATGTAATGTCCTTAAAACAAGTCAAAATTAGGCTCAGTAGTGTGTGTGGCCTCCACGTGCCTGCATGACCTCCCCACAATGCCTGGGCATACTACTGATGAGGTGGCAGATGGTCTCCTGAGGGATCTCCTCCCAGACCTGGACTAAAGCATCTGCCAACTCCTGGACAGTCTGTGGTGCAACGTGGCATTGGTGGATGGAGCAAGACATGATGCCCGAGATGTACTCAATTGGATTCAGGTCTGGGGAATGGGTGGGTCAATCCATAGCATCAATGCCTTCGTCTTGCAGGAACTGCTGGCACAGTCCAGCCACATGAGGTCTAGCATAGTCTTGCATTAGGAGGAACCCAGGGCAGACCGCACCAGCATACAGTCTCATAAGGGGGTCGGAAGATCTCATCTCGGTACCTAATGGCAGTCAGGTTACCTCTGGCGAGCACATGGCGGGCTGTGCAGCCCCCAAAACAAATGCCACCCCACACCATTACTGACCCACTACCAAACCGGTCATGCTGGAGAATGTTCTAGGCAGCAGAACGTTCTCCTTGGGGTCTCCAGGCTCTGTCACGTGCTCAGTGTGAACCTACTTTCATCTGTTAAGATCACAGGGTGCCAGTGGCAAATTTGCCAATCTTGGTGTTCTCTGGCAAATGCCAAAGATCCTGCACGGTGGGCTGTAAGCACAAGCCGCACCTGTGGACGTTGGGCCCTCATTCGACCCTCATGGAGTCTGTTTCTGACAGTTTGAGTAGACACATGCACATTTGCGGCCTGCTGGAGGTCATTTTGAAGGGCTCTGGCGGTGCTTCTCTTGGTCCTCCTTGCGCAAAGGCAGAGGTAGCGGTCCTGCTGCTGGTTTGTTGCCCTCCTCCACATCACCTGATGTACTGGCCTGTCTCCATGCTCTGGACACTATGCTGACAGACATAGC
This sequence comes from Crinia signifera, assembly GCF_055691185.1. Classification (NCBI taxonomy): domain Eukaryota; kingdom Metazoa; phylum Chordata; class Amphibia; order Anura; family Myobatrachidae; genus Crinia; species Crinia signifera. The sequence goes on along the minus strand of NC_139222.1, from coordinate 132,264,499 downwards.
AAACCTCCTTGCCACAGCTCGCATTGATGTGTAATCCTGGAGGAGATTGGGGAGAGCTGTGGTGGACTCCTGCTGTATGCTACTGCTCATCACATTATTTTGATGATTTTTCATCCTATGAATCCCATAACATTTTATTCAATCTGAGGACGAATCTTTATTGCCCTGATTTGTATCAGGACCAATATTGAAATACCAGTCTACAGATACTCTTGTATAGGACAAACATAGTTATTGTCGGTTGCACTTTCTGCCCCTGATGAAGTCATGACAAAACGCATTGGGCCTCTTGCTTTCGACTGAATTGACCAACTGAACTAAGTTGTATCTACATAAGATTGTTCACCACTTTGTGTACATTTGACACCCTTATTTGGGTTTTTACATATATATTTTTATATGTTTATACATTTCATATTAAATGTTAATGTCAACTAAGTGATTGCTTTATTATCAAAAGCGCCCTCTGAAAAAAAAAAAATTATATAACATTTTGTGCACTTGGGAGATCTCAATTAATTCTTACACCAATCAATGAACCTGTATATCCATAGACAGTGGAGTCTGAAGATAGCTGCACAATCAGCACCAGCAGCTTTGAGACACATGTAGCAGGAACCCTGCATATATGATGGTGACAAATTGAGGTACCAGGTAATCTTTCTGGCCTGACTACCATTGGGACCAATAACAAATAGTGGACGTTATAATGATAAACATCTAATCCAAAGGGACAATGTACTAAATTACTGGACTTGACTACTAAAACAGAGGAGCATCTAACAAGCTTTGTGCCATATCTAACAAGGTACAGTAATTGGTGACACATCTGACAAACCTAATGATAGCATGTTTTTTTTTCTTAATTAAAATGTATTATATGCAGTTTATTAATTACTGGCCAGTAACTGTCATTTTAAGTAATAATGTACATATGTACTTATGCGCAGTTTAACCTTTCGTTTCTGCTTTATCTGGGGCCAAGCACCCCTAAAAAATAACCACTGCAATGGAGATGGGTAAAAACCAGAAGTTTATAAATAACCGACCTATGCACCAGCCCATATCTAATCATTGGTTCTATTTCAAGCCTAAAAACATACCTTCACTATGGTGGGTAATTGTTTGCCTTCTCTCTACTTTTGTATCAATGTGCCCCACATATAAAGATTCCCTATAAATGAAAGTTAAGCATGACGAACCAGAGAGTTTAGCCACTGCTGTCACTCATTGCAGAAAATACCTCACAGGATTTGTTCCACGCTGTATGATTTACACTATATAAGTCACCAGTCTAACTTTCCCTGAATATCAGTACAGTCTTCTCCCCATAACCTGTTTAGGTTCTGCCGACTAGGTCAAATTTGTACACAATGTATGCTGACTAGGAACTATACGTCTTGCAAACATAATGGCTGTATCTATAGTAGTTTACGAACCAAAATTATAATAAGCACATATTCTAGACAGATTAAATATACTAATTGTTTTGATTTCCCTGGTTTCTCTACTAGAAGTGTCAGAATAGGACAAGCTCTTCCAAAACGTCATACTATGACCTTGAGAGAATGGAAAATGAGTAAGAAAACACCTGAAAATAAAATGCGGGTTAGTGGTAATGCTTACAGCACCCGCCTGATGCGGCGGGTGCAGCTTGGGCTCCGATGGAATGGAGCTTGCTTCCAGAGGTGGGGAACACTGAGCAGCCTCTTCTATGCGTTTCGTGCTTTCAAGCACTTTTCCAAGAGGCTGCTCTGTGGTCCCCCCCAGTGTGTTCCCCACCTCTGTAAGAAAGCTCCATTCCATCGGAGCCCAAGCTGCACTGTTTGTGCTGACTGAAGAGAGAAGACGTGCAGAATCTTCACCGGCCGCAGCACGCTGATCTCCAAATGCACCACACTTGGTCCCGGCACTAGAGGTAGGGCTAGCTAGTACGGCACACCCCACAGACTTTTTACATCAGCTCAGAAGAGCTGTAAGCATTACCACTAACCCGCATTTTATTTTCAGGTGTTTTCTTATTCATTTTCCTTTCTCTCATAATCTAATCTTTTCCAAATAGCGCTCATCCCCCAAACTGTATTTGCTAAAATATATTGAGCTGCTTTTTTCTACCTTATTCCAGCGCAGTGAAAAACCCAATTTTTTAATACTATGACCTTGTTTTTCTTTACTTCTTGCCTAGCAAGTCAGAGTCTTGAAGTTACTAGCTGTACATACATTGCCGATCTACTTTGTCCCCCTGCCCAACAGTTCCAATGGACAGTCACAACATCACGTTTAAAGAATTAAAGCGCCCCAAATTTAGAATATATATATATATATATATGATGTTTTTCCAGTTGTGTAATTTCTTCCATTTAAAAAACAGACCTTTGGGTAGGATTAATTCCTATAAACCACATTGAGAATGGTATTTGTCAACCAGGTCTGCCTATACAAATGGGATGCATCAGTGACCCAGAGAAGTATTGAGGATGATAAATTTAGCCTCGTACCTGCTCTTACAAAATTGCATCTACTGCAGATTGTCAAAGGTCATTAAGAGTTGCAATTAATTTCAAAGTCCCTCTTTGCCATGACAATGAGCTTAATACCAAAACATTTTCACTGCAATTTCTAAACAGACCAGCTATTATGTCAGTGATACTTTTGTTAACACAGATGAGTGTTGACTAGGACAGGATCAGAGCGCTACCAGTGCAGGAGAAATTGCAGCATAGTAAAGCAAAGACTTTGAGGATGGCCCTGTGTCAAGTAGGGCAGAAAAAAAGGCACTTGCCTCCAGGTAACATTCTGCAAATATTATTGAATTGCTGAGAACTTGGGGCAGGGGGCTGTCTATCTTCAATCAAGAGGTGGGTGGAAAAAGAGGTCATGGATTCAGATTGCTATTGTGCGAATTCAATATCAAATTGTAATCCCCTCACAATTTGACGGACAGAAAGTCAGCGTTTGCAGGTGGTAACCTGCCCATTTCTGGGCATAGCAGAAACACAGGCATGCCCAAAGGTTTTGAAGGGAGGGTGTGTGACAAGCACAGGTCTTCCAGCTTGTATCAGTTGCAGAGTTGTGGAAGGAACAGACTGTCGATGGTGTATGGCTGTGCGGCAAGATAGCAGATAATTTATCACATTTCACTCAGATTAACACAGGGCAGCTATTCACTGCCTGGGCAGCAGCTAACTATGCGCAGTCATCTGCAAACTTCCGGATGGGCCATGTATACCATAGGAACGTCTGACAAAGGTCTGAAAGCACTAAAGCAGCAAACTTTAAAAAACAACTCATTCTCCAAACTTTGGCCATGGCTGTACACAAAATATTCAGGATCAGAACAGGGGAAGGAGCTGCTTTACATACACTTGGGGCAGTGCCACTGGTAAGCACACTGAAAAGACAGGTTGATATTAACAATATATGGGAGCGTGCATTAACATTGAGCATACACACACACTGGACTATCGCTCAGAAGAGCCCTCCTGAGCAATGTCTTTTAAAGACTTGTCTAGAGTGGCTTAACTTAACGGCCAATAATGTCAAGATCTGAAAATTGGCTTAAAGAATAAAGTTTATGTAGTGCAAGGAAGAATACAAACACTTGATTTTTCATGTTTATTAAAAAGCAAAACAAGAGCGCAGAACAATCTAGAGTAAATGCAGACTCTGCGTCAATAAAACCAAAACGTACCTCAGAGATACTAACACATTAAAATCTGCTGTGCATCACAGCAAACAGATAATTACATATTGCACATTATACACACACACACACAATAGGTTTCTTTAAAACAATCACGCTGCCACAAGAGCGCATGCGATTGTTAAGGTCTTTAAAAAACACATTTTGACCAGACTGCATGTCTGTCCTCAAGTCACTGATATTACATATTTTAAAAACATATATACAAATAAAAACACTCCCTAAAGGAGATTATTTAAATTCCTGCATGTATAACATTCCCAATTAAAACCTTATCCTTAAAAGTATATTCTATGTCCCGTTCCTCGATTTTCAATGACACCTGCAAATAAAAATAAACAGATTGAGCGCTCACTCCGGGATCTAGTAGAAGATAAAATACATTAAATTAAATAATCAGGTTATCCTTTTGACTCGAAAGCAGTATGTGGCCCTCTAGCTGCTGTAGAACTACACATCCCAACATGCTCTGCAAAAATATTTAGCATTTACTACTAAAAAGACTGGCAGTGCATTCTAGGATGTGTATGCATGGCTTTTCAACAAACAAACCCATGCTCTAGAAGTCTAAAAACAGTGAAGAGTCATCTACCTTTGTGAGACGAGCGTCTTTGGATCTTTTGAGTCCTAAAATCCCTCTAGCCTCCAGAAGTTGGCAGAGGGACAGGCATTCTGACTGGCCCACCGGTTCTATCTGCTGCTTGCGGCAAACTTTGCTGTAACCCTCATGAAGCTGCAAGACAAAACATTTTATCAAGCCCCATTTTCATCAGCAGTATTTATGGTACTGACATCCAAGTCATATCTACTTTGCAAGCATACCATGGTGCAGCACTTACCTTACCCAGAGTCACCTCCTTCATCTTTTTCTGCTGAGTGAGCAATAGAAGGGTGCATACTACAAGCTTTTGCTGCAAGGGAAAGCTTTCTTCACTACCACCTGCCATTTTATCGCCATACACGTCAGATAGAACACGGGATATGTGTGGCAGACTGACCTTCTTAGGAACAGGACTAGATACGGATTCCTTAACTGAAGACACACCTATGAGAAAGTAACACAAGATTAGTCAGTATTACCCAGTTACATATCACAGAAAAAAAAATATGAAAATACAAATAAAGAAAAAAGAAAAAGCTCTAAATATTTTTTAAGTAACCTATTTTTGGAAGCCCAGCAAGTATGGACCATTTTGCTTACTGCCCACAAAATTGGTTGAAAGTCTATTCGCTATTCTAACAATGCAACTTGAACCAGTGACGTTATTGAAGCAAACATGGTTTTAGTATATAAAACTGGTAGCATCCGCAACCCTCAAGTTGAGTTTATGGTGTAACCTGATAAGTGTGGCAGCATAATTAGGAGATGGCGCTAATGAGCAGCAGATTCTGTGAGACACGAGAGCTACCTACACAGGGAAGGGAATTAGATGGCTATTGCAGAGGACCCTATACAGCAACTGTGAAGCTGTGGCAGGCAGCCCAAAGCTGGAATCTGGAATACACTGCAGGAAGCAGAGCTATAGTGTGTACACACGGTACAATTTGCCTTCCGATGTTGACCATAGTCGGCATCGCACGCAGATCACAAGGGTTTTAACCCGATGCACACTCCCGTATCACATGGCAGAAAGTCTTGGCTGCATTAACTACCGTATATACTAGAGTATAAGTCGACCCGAATATAAGCCGAAACACCTAATTCTACAACAAAAAAACTGGGAAAACGTATAGACTCAAGCGGGACCCTCACTCGAGTATAAGCCGAGGGGGGCTTTTTTTCAGCATAAAAAAAGTGTTCTGAAAAAGTAGGCTTATACTCGAGTATATATGGTATATAGTGCAGATTTGCACTATATAGTCAAAATTGTACGCCATTGCATCGGGAATCGCATGGCACAACTGACTGTGTACACACCTTAAGACTTGTGGCAGACTGTTTGCTTGATCACTGGGGAGGGCCGTAGCAGTTGCTCTGAAGTCTATGCGGTGTTTTGTTTCTTTATACTGACAGGTTTAATTTATTTTAACCCAGAAACCATCTATGACAGGGGAGGCCAAACCTGTCCTCAAGATATACCAACGGTGCATGTTTTCCAGGCAACCTGTGGATCTCTAGTAGGAATGAATGCAGCAGGTTTGAAAATGTGACCATTAGTAATGACTACAGCTGTGCACCAGCTAGGTAACCTGGAAAACGTGGACCGTTGGTAGATCTCGAGTACCTGTTTGGCCACCCCTGATCTATGGATTCTGATTTTGCCCTTAGACACTGCAACAAATACACCACTTTATCCACCAAGCTATTTACCCCATATTATGAAGTGTTACCTCCACTGCAAGAGTTCTATTTCAAAGCCAGTAGAACTATATATTTCCAAGAGAAGGGCAGCATAGTCATCACCATCAGTGACATTCCCTCAAAACTCGCTTATATTAGAAGAGCACCTCCAGTCTTGGGATAAAATGATGTACTCTACAGCCCCAGTGCTCCACCTAAGGCCAAGAAGAATCCTAGAACAATTGTAATGTGTAGATCAGGGGTGGGGAACCTTTATGACAAGGGCCGTTTGCATGCTTAAATTTTTTTTTCCTTCGGGGCAGTATTGCCTTATTGTCCTTCTGCAGCAGCTGTCCCACAGCTTCCGCTGAATGGGACTCAGTGTCTCTGGCTGCGGCAGATTAAGAGGAAGTACAGAGGAGTTCTTGTGAGAAGAAGTCGGTATTTTTCACGAGAACTCCTCTGTACTCGACTCCCAGCAGAGCCGCCAGGCAAGGTCACTGAAACCGGCTACTGGGGCCGTTTACTGCCCGCGGGCTGGAGGTCCATGACCCCTGGTGTAGATGGTACAGCATGTATGCATATTAAAGCAGTACAAAAGTTTAAGAAAAAAAAAAAAAAAAACACACATTGTAAACAGGTAGTCTAATACAAAGCAGAAGTATCCCACAGAAACACGAGGAACTGGGCAGGATACATGCAGCTGTGACATCCTGTCCTGCAACTGTCACTAGTAGTGAGGAAAGGGACTAGAGATAACCATCTACTTACATTGAGACAGTGGTTTCACGACAGTCTGGCTCCTTACATCCGACTCCACTATTTCTACCGCTCGCCTGCAAATTGGAAACACTTGTTTGATATAAACATTTAACAAAGCTTTCCTGTAAAATTTTCTTAAAAAAAAAAAAAAAAATGACCAAGGACAAATACTTATGTAATAAATAAAGTTTGCTATATAACAAGGTCAAACAAAGATGGGTACTTATGTATTATCTGGACTCCCATGTTAAATGCACCCCATTTTTTCATACCCCTACTATCCAATTACGCATGGAGTTGATTTTATATAGTGTGGCGAGCGCAGCGAGCCACCATGCCCGAAGCGTGGTGAGCGCAGCGAGGCCCGCGATCTTATAAGAAAAACAGGAGTCCAAATATTACATAAGTACCCAAAGATGAAACAATTTGTCCTAAACATGACCGTACCAGTTTAGTGAAACTTTAATGTAGTAGGGGGACAATTAAGTTTACACTTCAGATTGTGAGCCAGATGTATCAAGCTTCAAAAAGTTATAAAATGCAAAGTGATAAACCAGCAGCTCAACTGCCATGTTACAGGCTGGGTTTGAAAAAAAAAAATGATAGGAGCTGATAGGCAGGTTGTTTATCACTGCTTGAAATGTGATACGTTAGGCCGTGTAAGCCTTTTTACCCAAACGTCCTTTTTCGCCCTCACTTATATTAAAACTCTTCCGTATTGCCAAAAGCTGCAGAAAACATGTGTCCTTGGGGGTATTATGGGGAAGATTCTCTTAGGTGAAAAAGCGGTAAAAACCCCGTTATAGGGTTTTTTACCGCATTTCAGGATGCTCTAAGGGTTACCGCGGCAGGCGGGGGGGGGGGGGGGGGGGGAGATGGATGCCCCATAGAAGCCAATGGTCTTTTAATGCAAACCCATCGCCGCCCCGCATCATCCACTACCCCTCACCTGTGTCCAGGCAGCACAGAGCTGTGCTGCCCGTGACCTCCTCCCTGCACTGATCCTCTTCCGGGTGCAGGGAGGAGGAGAGGCCGCCGGGACCTGGCGACTCACCGCAAAGGACAGCTCTTAATTATAGCAAAGGACAGCTCTTGCGTTATCGCATATGTTAGAACATATGCGATAATTATAATTGCGATGGGCGGTGGAGATTTTTAGAGAATCTCCCCCTATGACTGTTTGGAGCAATGTATAATACTGCATTTTTTTTGCATGTTTCCCATTTTACTGTCAGTTTCTGCTTTTACACTTTGTAACGTGATATAACCCCCATTTGGTACCATATAAAAAGAAAATTCTTAAACTTTGCTAATCCAGTCCAGGTTTTAAGGCTATCCATGCTGGTGTCAATTTTGAGAAATTGAAAGACACTAGCATGAATATCCTTACAAACTGGACTGTTATGGAACATTATGGGAAACTAATAAGAATAAAACAAGAACCATAGAAGTTTTTACATTAAAAATGTAGTAATCACCTGCAGATATCCAAAGCCTTCCGGGCATCCCCAGAAACCGCAGACACTTTTCTGGCACAAAACTGAATGGCAGCATTATCCAAAACTTGGTCACCAGCAGCCTACATGAAGTCACATATGCAAGACAGTCACTCTTTAGTTTTATTTCACTCAAAAGCTAGCATTACCTAATTTCTCTGGGACTAAACAAGGGTTGTGGATGATTACAGCTTTTGATTAAGCTCCTTTATTAATATACAAAAATACTTCAATTTGGTTTGCTAGCTAGCCATATACCTTAAGACCGTGTAAACCAATTAGCTAGCTGGAATGAAAACCTTGTAATGGATGGGAGCAAACAATTAACAAATTGCTCCCAAACACTGTAAACAGACAAAGGTTCAGTGACAACATTGTTAAATATGTTTGATACCAGATTTACATTCTAGCCAGTGAATTGGTTATACAGAAAGTCATGAAGTGTATGTGCAGCGTTTTGTGCTATAGTGATAGGGGAGGAAAGCCTCAGCACTTGGAGACCTTAAAGATAGTTTTACAGAATTGAGTTCAAGTGTCCCCCATGGATAAGAGAAGCTACCTTGATTAACCATAACATGCCACAGTTTTATCTGCAGCCATTTCAAGTAGCTATCAAAATACAGATGTGTAGTAGTTAGCATTACTGACTCACAGCAGAGGATTTTTATGTACTCTCCATGCTTGAGATGGGTTTCTTCCGGGTACTCCCATTTTTCCACCACAACCCAAAAATATACTGGTAGATTAATTGGCTCCCAACATAAGTTAACCCTAGTGGTGTACGTATACACGCGTTTACTGTAAAGTAGATGTACAAAAATGTAGACGATTTAGAATCAAAGTATGAATCTATCACCCATTTACACACCAGAAACCTTACCTGTGGCAATCGGTCTAGAAGGATTGTGGCAATTTGGTCCTTTGTGTATGGAGCAAAGTTAAGCAATTGAGGTCTACAGCGAGGTCGTGCTTGCAACCTGGGCAGAATTCGATCTGTCAAATCCAGAGCATTTGCTATACCTAAATAGGGATTAAACATCATAAAAATTCAAGGATACAGAGACTACAGATTTGCTGAAAATATGTATGTAATGTAGAAAACTAGAGTTTAACACAGGAACAGTTCTAGAAAACTCCAAATACTTACCAATAAGTACAATCCTGGAGTTCAGGAGCCAGGGCCACTCAAAAACTGTATATAGGACATCCTGTCCCCTACTGTCTAGCTGATCCATTTCATCTAACACAAGGAGGCTGCAGAAGGGAGACAATACAGGTCACATTTAGGTTCCCAAGTTAGCTGCATGTAGCTAGTCAACTGTTTGCAGAAAGGCAAAACTAGCCCCAAAAAGGTGTGATCACAAATCTACATTACTTTGTGCTTTCTGTGCTAGTTTTAGGCGGTAATTGCAGAACTCTGGGATATTAACCCAGGAGCTTAAACCCCATGGGAATCAGCATGACTAATTAAATATGCCCTTCATGTAAGCAGAAACTATGCATACATTTATGTACCTGGCATTCAGATTACATATTCCCAATAAATCTATATATGGACAAATAAAATGCACCATTACATCCTCAATGCAGTAGCTATTTTGTGAACCAACCCCAAATTGGTGACATGCCTAGTGCAGTGGTCCCAAACTGCGTGCCCAGTCACCCTCAGGGATGCTTGCAAGGGTGCTTCGGGTTGGCAATCCAGGGAAAAAACAAATTTATGATCAAAGTAATAGGAAAAACCAGCGTTAGTAGCTGCCAATAATAAAATGTATGGACAATTAGAACCACCACTATGTTCCACCACATAACTGAATCAGAGGGTTCACAGTTAAGCAGTTTACTTATCCATAATCTTTTTGACTTGGGGTGCCTTGGACAAACCATGATATTCCAGGGCACCCTGGTTCTAGAGAGTTTGGGAACCACTGAACATTACTGGCTCAGACCTACACAATGCTGCCCCCGAGGTGTAGGAAAGTAATCTGAGGTTTATAACTTGGTACAAATATAAATGTACACATTTTTAAATACATACATAATTGGCCCCTTGGAGGTAACGTGCTTCTCTAGACTCCTGAGAACATCTTTCCCACAGGTTGGTTTTCCAGGCTCAGATAGCTCTTCTGCTATAGCTGGGAAGACCGCCTGTGAGCTGCGTAGGGACATGCAGTTGATATACACAGTCTTGCAGCCCTGCAGAATCTCCTAAAACAGAAAGGTCTGTCAGACCAATATTTCAACTTCCAATGAGAATTCTTATGCCCAACATTTAACAATCTAGTTTGGCTGAAATAACCATAAAAAAAAATGGAAACAAATAAGTGGCTCATACCTTGTTCTCCTGTAGCAACTTCTGTAAGCAAGCCGTTTTGCCTGTCCCTGGAGCCCCGGATATATAGAGGCTGCCAGGCTCCTTACAAGACACATGGGTCTTTAGAAAGGAAAGGATAGTGGCAGTCTCCTTCTCACGTGCTAGCAGACGTTCTGGCACAGCAGTGTTTAGGGCACTCTTGGCTCGCTGATAACAAGACCCTGAAAAAAAAAAAAAGCCGACATTACATCTCAGCTGCTGACAGGTGAGCAAATAAAACCAAAAAAAAACTATTCATAAGCAGCGACTATCAATACTGTCCATGTGAAAAGTACTGTCGTTTAAATAGACAGCTGAACACAAGGAGCGATGTATCAACAGTCTCAAAAAGGACAATCATAGCACTCCGATTCTACCTTTCATTTTATAGACTGTACTAGAAAAATTAAAGCTAGAAAGGATGTGTCCTTTCAAAGGGTTTGATAAATATCTGCCTATTTCGCACGCACTTGTAAACGGAATAAAGCAAAGCTGAATCAAATAAGGGTACTTGTGTAATAGCACAGCGCCAGTTACGTAAGTAAAATTTATATAGCGCACTTTCTCCAGCAGGCGCTTACAAACATTAAAAAACAATGCACATAATACAGAGGATGTTGGTGGTACAGTAACAGACATGTCACAGACAAAAGAAACCCTTGAGCACACAGTAAGCTTAATGCAGGAGTGGTGCAGCATTTTGGATAATAACTTCCATGGGTTGTGTACTCCACCCTGGCAAGGTACCAAGTGCGGCAGCCATTTTAGGAACTCTGCGTAGGATTACCCAGGGTGAAAATCGATTACTCCTAAAAAATTACCCAAAATGGATGATTTCAATGTATACTCAGGTCCATGTATTTTTCATCCCATCCACAAGTGCACCAGATGAGGCAGCCATGGTGGGCGCACTACGAAGGTTACACTGTAGGAGGCGAGCCATACAAGGAGCCAATGCATATATTGGAAAGCAAATACTTGTGTGGTAGTATGATAATCCCTGCACAGAAACATCCATGTGACCCACATCCTGCCCACAGAGAAACCATCTGAGGCAACCAGCTTGGTGCACTGCATAGGTCAGCGCTGGCAGGGTGTGCAATCTGCGGAGGTACACATTACAGGAATAGCACATGGTGGGGTAGATGTGTGCTGCAGGAGAGGGGGGGGGAGAAAAGATATGAACAAACATTTGCAGGGGACTGACACCTTTACAAGGGATTGATGGGTGAAGTGTTCGTGCATAGGCTGGCCCTGCTGCTTCCCCTCACAGCTCGTAGTTAGCGTAGCGTCCCCGTCAGAATCAGCGTAGTTTATTTTGTGTCGAGCGGACGTGGAATACATGTAATGTCCACTTCGGGCTCGACACTTTATAAATTCAATTCCATGCCAACGTGGATAGTGGAGGTATGAAGAGGTCAGGGGGGTCCGCTTGCCGCGCTTCGGGCTGGCGTGGATAGTGGGGGTTTGAAAAGGAGCCTCTCCCTGAAGCGGACACGGGCAGGGTTGCTGTACCCTGCCACAATAAGTCAGATAGATAGAGCGCCTCTCTGCCGGCGCCCGCATGATCACCTTTCCTCTACCATCCGCCAGCATTGTGCTACAGTGACAGCGTAGCTTAGCCTGCGGTGAAAACGTATAGTAGTTGGGCACCGTGCTATTACACAAGTACCCAAATAAGTCACAATGGATTAAAGCATTTATTACACATAGGCCTATAGTTTTTAGGTTCATAGATGTCAAAGTGTCTCAAGCATCAAAACAAGAACCACATTCAAAATATGAAATTCAAACACCCAATATATTAGAATGAACATCTCAAGGCTCACCATCCTGCTTGAACAATCGGGTACACACACTAGCTCTTTCTGTTGGTGGACGATGGGATGAACTGGAAGGGGTTTCTTGACCTCTTTTCTGAGGAGATACAACAATGGAATTCTGATCCTTTAAGGGAGGTGTTGTAGCTGGCTGGTTCTGATCAAATATGAGGCGCCTTCCCTTGGCTGGACTCTGTGGACCATTTTCGTTACGGCTTTGTTTAGGTGGGGAACATCGAATAGACTGAGGGATATTACACAGATTATCATCACCTGGAAAAATGAAGGAGAGTGAAACACTGGCCTGAAGAGAAGTAAACTCGTATTATATATCTTTTCCATATTACTTACCAAGTCTTTTCCGTGGGCTGAGAGGCAACGCATTTTTAACTGGTGACAAAGCCACAGTAGCACCAATTTCCGTTTTCCCTCGAACACGCAATCCTGCTTTAGTCTGTAGTTTAGCAGTCTTTGTCTTGGGGAATTGAATGGAGCCTTGAGAATGGGACCTGGTGCTTGGCATTTCTAAAAAAACAATTAAAATAATAATCTGTATCCAAAACTAGCACTCAACCAACTAAGATATGGCTTGAAGCCCTCCTCTACATCGGTAAACAGAAGCAGACTGTGGCACTCTCATGATTTATAGCAGCATAAAAAAGGAGCCTCTAAACAATTAAGGTTTCAATGTTTAAACTTTTACCAGAATAAAACTGCTATGTAACTTACATTGTTTGATTCTGCCGAAAGTTTAAATACTGAATCGTTAATAGAAGTTCCAACTCTTATTTATGTTGCGGCTATAAGATCTGTGTGTACACATACATACGTTTTTGCCACAACATTGATAACGACAACCAGACCCCCCCCCCCATAAAAATCTATTTCAGTTTCACTAACATTTGGGGATCCACAGCTGAGATGTGCAGCAGCTAAGGAGTCTCTCCAATACTACAATTCTGAAACCCATTCTAAACTAATGAGCACAGCATTCTCATTAATGATCTTCAAGGAAGCTCTATATTAAGTCATCAACAGGGAGCAGTTATAGCCTAATGAATGAGACAGCCAGGCAGCACGCAGGTTAACAAGTTTAATCAGCATGAAGCTGAAGCCAGCCAGCTTGGCTTTACCCCTCATGCATCATCCATCAACTCACAAAGTAGAATAAAATTAGACTTAAACGAGAACCTTGGTACACAAGTGTAACACTCAACTACTCAAGTTTTATTTATTTGTACACAGCATTCTCTTAAGTGGGCTAAGCGTCATGGTGGGTACACTCTGGCCGATAAAATGGTTATTTTGAAATACCGATATACAGACCGACTATCAGCCAGTGTGTACTATCGATATATCTGAACAGCAGTTTACAGATCTTTTGCATTGGCTGTGCAACACAGCCGATATATTCTTTGTGTATGGGCGATTCACCGACTACCGTTAAAACCACTGACAGTGATCAACAGCTCACTGGGAAGCCACATACACACACCCAGTTTTGATGTCAACCGCGATGGATCAAGCAGTGTGTATGAATGTGAAACACGCTGACTGATCGGTCTGTATGCAACAGTCAAGAGGTGCTAGTTATACTGGACATAAACTAGACCAACTTTCATCCATCTAGTGGGTTGTACTGAAAATCTGGTACTGAATGGGTGCAAATGACCATCAATTTGCTCACAGACCAGGAAAATGGACAAAAAAAATTCAATCAAATGTTTTAAATCAAGCAGATTTAACTACAGTACTTTGTGTAAAGGACACTTACCAGATTTTTACTCTGGCCAGCTAGTTGGATGAAACAGGTATGGCCAGCATAATACTGGTTATTTGTATTGAGTTTTGTCAAAGGAGGCTCCATACCTTACAATAAGTACAAGGTTCAGGTTGCTTAGAGATCAGGACAGATCCCCAAAGCAGTGGACATGCAAAATCAGTTCAGGAATTCACACAAGAGGAATCTCAGAAACCAAGAGTTGGTAACCAGCGACAGCACCAATTTGATGGAAGTATGTTCCCCCCATGTGATTGCCAGTGTTTGATGGTTGCCAGTTCACCAACACCTAATCAATTATCACTTCTGTGCAGCTGCAGACACCAGGAACTTGTGCTGGCAGTCCAGCTAATGTGAACATGCCTTCTGGCCACCATTGGTGGTAATACCACTGAAAGGTTGCAATACGATTTGCATTGAATGTCACCACTAATTAGACGCTGAAACAGTGGTAGAGAACAGCTGCTTTTGGTGCATCTGTCCCCTCAGCAGGAGTTTATTATCAGCTCCTGGTACATATCAGGCAGCTTTAAAAACATGAGAAATGTGCCTCTTGACTAATAATCAAAGGGCTGCATTATAAAGTTTTTACAAGTGATCCTTAAATTGGAACAAACTGCTCAATAAACTTGGCGCAGTAGTACAGACTGCACACTGCAGAGATGGCATCACACATGGAAGAGTTATCGTGTGTACACACTTGTACAATGTGCATGATATTTTGACTATATAGTCAAAATCTCATCTGGATCTCATGCAGATCACACAGGTTTTAACCCTTGCGATCCCGATGTGCGCTCCCGTATCGTAGCCAGAAAGTCTTGACTGCATAGACTATATAGTGCAGATCTGCACTATATAGTCTAAATTGTATATACTGTATGCAGATAGTCTAAATTGTATATATTGTAGGCAGATAGTCTAAATTGTAATATAGTCATGATTGTACAAGTGTGTACACACCATTACACACAAAGGCCTGACACTACACTAGGTCCTATACATAGATTCTACATGCAATGAAATGCCTTGGGGTAATGGACAGTCGCATTGCTAATACAGCCGGGCATGCATATAAATTCATATGCATGCCCAGCAGCACGACCCTCCCTTACCCCCAAGGAATTTCACTTTTACACCTGTTCTATACCTATGGCAAGATGTTGCAGTAGCATAGCTGCACGGTGGCACAGGGAGCAATGATGCGAGGACCATCATGGCACCAAGTGATCAAGCCTATGTACCCCCACATACAGGACGCTCGTAGACAGCACAGACCCCGCTGATCGCTACAGTATTTGAGAAGGGAATTACCTGGTGAATGACCACGACATCATGGCTGGAGCCAGTTCGTGGCTGCTCACACAGACACCATATGTGGCGATTTTAGGAAGCTACAGGCTAATTCGTAACCATTAGTTTAACATATGTTTAAAAGTGTTAAAGGGGACGCACGCAGAGGCTGACTACATACCTGCTTACTGTTGTGGATTAGTCGAATACAGAACCGGGGTCTCGGCGTCAGCAGCTCAAGCAGCGATGTTACCTCTCACACCAGCAGCAGATGCGGACAGAATGTGAGAACCGCGCGCCAAACCCCAGCAGCTGATACCCAGTGCGCGCTCAGAATGTCGCGCCAAACACACCAATTGGACGTGACTCTAACCCAGCTTCATTCTAATTGGCTGGTCACGTCACGAGTTGGCGGGAATATTTAGTTTTGCAACTTTAACAACGTCATTATCCCTCCCACATATAGGAGCGGGCGGGGCTGACCGAGCGTGCTGCTGACCAATGTGGATGCACCCGCCCGCCCATTGGCTCAGTAATCTGCTCGACAGTCAATTTCCTTTTGTAGATTAGGCTATTGTATTGTGTACGTTACTTGCCGGCCCCTCCCCCACCTGTTCTCAATCTCCAAGGTTACGATGTACACGTTATGTACCCTAAATACACAAGATTTTGATAGTAGAAGAACAGTACATATGATACAGCCGGCTGGCGAGGTGTAGTCTGCAACTAATATAACACAGCGATCAGAAAACCTGTTCTGACTTGTTTCATGCTACAGCGTAGGGTTTTTCTGTGGCACCTTACAATTGAGGTGATAATTATTATATCGCATTTGAATCAGAATATGCTTTATTTGGCCAGGTATATAGTATCAAGAAAAACAGCGACAGTACAGATATATATTACACGTACAGATATGCGTATCCAGATGAGAGGCACGGACATGGGGAATATGTATTTGCAGAGCTTCACACACCCAGGCAGTAGGGATGGCCATCGATGATTAGAAATCATCGATGGTTTATGGCCGATATCGAATAGTTTTGACATTGATGGGGGAGAACCAGATGGTTTCCCACCATACTGTCAAGCTTAAATAAAGTTTCGTTTTTGCTTTTTACCCAAGGAGCTGGGAGTGGGACATGGAGCAAATCCCCGCCCCAGTATTTTGATTGGCCCAGGGGACAATCGATCAAAGAAAATGGTTGACCATCGATATGTAAAAACATCGATGGTCATTCATTGGATAGTTATGCACTATCGATGGGTAGTTGTGCTTTTGCCATCGATGGCAAAGGCAAGGATGACCATCCCTACCAGGCAGCCATACAGCAGCGCCACTAAGGTGTGTATACACAGTCGACATGCCGTGCGATGCGAGTCCCGATGCGATCTGATCGCATCGGGACTTGCATCGCACGGCATGAAGGAGAGAAGAGGGCAGTACCGATACCTGTCACAGGAGACAGGGGCACAGATGGCAGGGTGCTGCGACACCCGGGGCCACGGCACAGGAACAGCTTCCCCCCGCCGCATACATCAGAGGCCACACCAACAGACTTCCGCAGTGACCCGGAAGTCTATACGGCGGACTTCCGGGTCACTGCGCATCAGCTCTGCAGCCCCAGGAGAAGCCCCTCTGGCCGCCGGAGCTATGTAAGTATAAAGGCACAAAGACTATATAGTGCAGATCTGCACTATATAGTCTTGCCTGCCCTCACTATGTCGCTGCCGATTTGCGCTCACACGGGAGCGCGCATCGGCAGCACATCGGGCTCGCAAGCCCTACAAAGTACACAATCGACTTGCGATATGGCTTCCGATGTGCATTATATCGGCAACATCAGAAGCCATATCGCCCCTGTGTGTACACAGTTTAAGTCATTGCAACAGCCAGCTAGGTTAACTGTAAACAAACAAAAAACAGTACAGATATGGAACACTACAGGGGAAACATGGGGTACGTATTTTAGGCAGGGTGGCACAGATCCTAGACAGCCATCAACAGTGCCATCTTGACTTAGCTACTCACAGGGCAGCGGTGAAAGGACTTAACAGGCCATCTTCCCTACAGCACACCACAGCCAGCACGGATGGGTCCAGAGGCTGACTAGGGGGGTTGACCAGCATGTCAGGGACCCTGGCTGGAGCTGCAGCTGGAGGGAGAGCCAGCGTGGGGGGCAGTCAGTGATGCCGGGGCCATAACTGGGCCCTCTGTGGGTTTAGGTCCATTTCCGTTGCAGGTGTCATTACCCTTAAAAGGTCCTCCAGTTCTCCTGGGGCAGGGACATCGATGGGGGGGGGGGGGGGGGTCTCTAGCAGTCCTGGGTATAAGTCTTGTGTAAAGGGACATGGATTAACCCATTACACCGCCACTGACCCAGGTCCAGGAGGGAAAAACCCTGGTTTTTGTGGCGGTGTAAAAGGAGTATCATTCTGTCTCTATCTCATTTTGACTAGAAATCTCTGGAACATGCGCGCTATAACACTTCCTGCTTCGTCTCAGTAGCGAGGCGAAGCCGGAGGGGAGAGCGACAAGATCTACTAAGATCTTGCCACCGAAGCGGGGGAACGCTAACTCCCCCCTCCGGCGATGCCCCCTCCAGCTGACAGCGCATCAGTTAACACTGACGCGCTGTCTGCTTCTCCCCGGCCGGCTGGACTGCGCATGCGTGGGATCTCGCTACTCACGTGAGCCAGCAGCAGGGACAGCACTATCCCTGCTATCCCCACTATCCCTGCTGTAGGCATAGGGCATCGCCGTCTGCAGCTGTCGAAGTCGATAGCTGCAGGCGGCGGAACGGTCAGCGATGCTGACCATTCATAAATTAGGCACACACACACTCACCCTGAAGAAGCCTTGGTTTAAGGTGAAATGATCGTTGGTGATAGTGGAGTAATGCCAACACAGCGTGCCTCCCGCAGCAGCAATCAGCAGCCGTCCGGATCTGACCGGGTACTACGAGCGCACCAGCGTGCTCAGAGGTATTTCCTTAGACTCTAGCCGGCAGCCGCACAGCTGAGATCAGGCGCTCACGTATCTCTGGGCATTGTCGCACAGAGCAGTGCGCCTCCCGCAGCAGCAACCAGCTGCCCGGGTACTTAGAGCATATCAGCACGCTCTGAGCCATACGAGCGCACCAGCGCTCTCAGAGGTATCTCCCCAGACACGAGCCGGCAGCAGCCGCACAGCTCAGATGGGAGCAGTGCATCTCCCGCAGAAGCAACCAGCTGCCCAGGTACTACGAGCGTACCAGCACGCTCTGAGTTAGTCCCCCAATATTCCAGCCGGCAGCAGCTGTACAGCCCGGCTCAGACATTATAGAGCAACAAGCGCATTAGCGCTTCACCTGACACCCTCACATATAGCAGTAGCGGGCAATTCATACCATAATTGTCTGGGTGCCATAAGAGTAGGTACAAAACAGTGGGTTACTGGTTCTCAACCTACACACACTTATCCAATTACCCTCTAACTGTATCCAGTTTTTCAAACTTACTTATCTCTATCTCTGCTGGATTAACTCCGTCAGTATCGCTCATCCCCCACCTCCGTAGCAAGTCACAAGTGGAGGACAGCAGCATACTAAACCAGCACAACCTCTTCCCTTACTACTTCTGGGGCCACTCACCCAGAATTTATCCCCAAGTACCTCCCTGCACTGGAATTTTTTCTTAACAGGGAGGACGAAGGGATGGTACCGGGCAGCAGTACCCCCATTTACTGGCTCCCATATTAGGAACCCCCCTTGTTGTGCACACAGGCCCGCTCACCCGCAATACCTAAGGGGCCCACCTAAACTAAACTGGTGGCAGCCTGTCAGCTGTGTCAAAAACATTTGCTGAAGAAGGGGGACCTCTTCAGACAAACCTATGTATTAATTCCACTCTGATCATATCGTATATAAAGCTGGGCAGCAGCCGCCTGTCACTCAAGGGCCCCCGGAGCCAACTACCACTTCTCTGAGACCCAGGGGGGGAAGTGCTCCCCCACAATACCCATAAAGCCCACTCAGTTATATTGGTGGCAGCTGACCACAGGATTAGAGGGACCTGCCAGACGGGAAGGGGGACTTTCCCTGGTCCGACCAGATCTCACTACCTGTCTGTCAAGGGTATATAAAGTAGGTTTGGGAACACCTCACACCACCCTCATAGGGATCCTCAGACCATTCTACCTCTAACCCCTCTTTACCCAGAACCTTACTATAAACACAGATGAACACCACACCGATACCCCTCAGATTTTCCACAGCTGTTATTATATTATTGATCTGCTGCAAAAAGGGAATGTGATATGACAAATGCCCATACCAGATATTGGATGCTATAAATATGAGAGCACCATAAAGCGGCAGGTATATTGGTATTAGTTATATGCATTCTACAAATATCACTGTATAGTGTGACTTTTTATCTGTATTAGGACAGTAAATCGTGTATGTATACGTCATACGTGGTAACAAATAGGATCGTTTGCCCCTAGAGACACATATGACAATTGGTCTCCTCTCCATCAAGTAAACTATGTTGCAGAATAAACGGTTGTAAATTCTACAAGACTAATTAGTAGATACATCACTCTGCCTTTATTTTGACTTTTGGGAGATACTCTGTGACAATATTCTCTATGCACGTATTTAAGTTGTCAGATTGATACTAGCTACCACGAAATCTCCTCTTTTTTATAGAGGAGGTATCAGACCTTAACCCACGGTGACTAACCAACGTATACTGTCTCTCTTTCATGTCATTTATGTATGTGTGTCCAAGTTAAGTTATATGTCTGTCTAGTCCAATTTTTTAAGGTATTTGATTAAAAGCTATATTTTAATAAATTCACTCTAAAGAGGAGAAATGTGGGAACCCCACACAGGGTCCCCAATTCTCCCCTACACATTTGTGAACTAGAAACAATTACCCACAGTTACCTAACTACTACAGGTACTGCTTTTTCATTTGCAGATATTTACTCTTATATAAGAAGCCTTAATCTGCATATGTACTATTAAAGTGACAGGTGAGATAGGGGGTTATTCTAGTTCATTCTTTCTGACAAAATCCTTCTTAGATGGACAAAACCATGTGCACTGCGGGTGGGGCAGATGTAACTTGTGCAGAGAGAATTAGATTTGGGTGGGGTTTTTCTTCAAAGTGAGATCTATATTGCAGTGTAAAATCATGCAGTCAGTATTTTCCCTGCACAGAAACAAAATAACTCACCCACATCTAATTCTCTCTGCACATCTGTTACATCTACCCCCCTGCAGTGCACATGGTTTTGTCCATCTAAGAAGGATTTTGTCAGAAAGAATGAACTAGAATAAACCCCATAGTGTGTACCTCGCCAAATCTTGTACTTCTCTTAACGACCGAATCAAAATATGTATAGATTACCATGCGTAATCTGAAGTAAAAGAGTGCCCCAAAAAACAGAGAGTCTTTCCTTCTTCTTCTTTGCAACTATAACCACTCTCTTGGGTGCACCTCCACACTCCTAAATAAACGGAGGATTTTCCTCCTGATATATAGCAGTTACTGTGGAACCGAAAGTTATCATAGGTTATCACTTTTTGTAATACCTACCTGTGCACCGGTCACCATCCCCCTCCCCTTTTTTCCCCTCTAAAAGCACACTACGAAATATTGTAGCTGCACTATGCCTCCTGCCCCACAGTGCCGCACGCTAGAAACCTGCTCAGCGGGTGTCATAGATCAGGGGAAGCGCTATCCCCTGCCATAAGGCACGGGGATAGCGCATATTCCCCTGATCGCCTAATAATAAATCTACCCCCTAGAGATTTATCTCCCACAACACAAAAAAATACAGACTGGCGATATGGTCACTGAGTGACCATTTAGCCAGCAATAATGGCTTAAATCACTTTGTGTACAGGGATTGTGCCCATTTGGATAGTAAAGTATTAACCACGTCAGTCTACACCAAAAAAAAAAAAAAAAGTGGAAAACCTCATGTTGATCATGTCCAGGTCAACCTTCTGTCAATGCCAACCTGCGGGATCTGATAAATCCTATGTACAGCCTCTGATCCAATGCACATGGTTCCGCGCATCGAATTGAAAGGTTAAACAATACTATTTGGGCACTACTTACCTAATTCTGATGAAAATAACATAAGTCATATAAAGTGTATTGGGGCCTTTATTAACAGTTTACAGATAGTCAAAAAGGTAGAAGGGCCCTGCTCGCAAGCTTACACTCCCCTTTAGAAGCTTTAGTAAATCTACCCTACTGTATTGTCTCACTGCTAGTTTTGGGTAGCAGAAACCAAGATAATGGTGCGTACACACGGGGGCGATTATAGCAAATATCGCTGGAAATATGGTCGCTGAGTGACCATATTGCCAGTGATTTGAGTGTGCACCAGCAATAAATCGCCAGGTGCGCGCTCCCGTTTTCAGCCGCTGAATAGTTGCTGGTCGCAGGAGCATGCTCCTCCAACCAGCGACATTCACTGCCTCTTCTCCCGGCAGTGTGACATTCTCATCTGCGACCATCTCTGGTCACAGATGAAAACAGGACACTGAGCAATATGACTGCTGAGCAATATATTGCCAGCGATCATATTGCCCCGTGTGTACGCACCTTTAGTGTCTATGTTCCTAAATGACAAATAGATAATTTACCTGGCTGTGCTGTACTTAATTTATTCTGGAGTTAATGCCATTTACATGTGTCCCACGCTCCTTATTAAGGAAAATGACTGGGGCAGTAATACGGAGTACCACATGTCATCAGACCATCCACTGCACCGACAGAGTGGAATATTTGAATGGTCAATACCCCATCGGCTTTAAATAGTGTGCTGAATACATTTTTATGTATTTTATTCCAGGTAATAAATGCTGAAACAGCTAAATGGTGTATCAATGTTTCAGGGTGTAAATATTCTGAACAATTATTGGTCTTGACTAAAGGCGTGTGTGGACCCTGAAAATTGAAACACCATGAAGGCATTTGAGCATTAATTTCTGTGGACCTAGTGTGCCACCCATTATGGATTCATATAAATTGCAATATGAGACATACCAGGCAAGTTGATAAATTGCATGTGAGTGCAGGACATTTATAGCAAAATACATTCACCTATAAAATATGGATATATAAAGTCATGTACCTAGTCTTCACCTACCATTGTAATCTCTCTAATTTCTCTAATTCTTCCTTCCCACTCTCTGACCACAATCTGCTCTCTTTCACCCTCTCATCCTCCCCTCTCCCCTCATTGCCCAGACCCACAGTCACCAGACGTAACCTCGGGTCTCTTGACCCTACGGTCCTGTCTTCCCTGGAGACTTTCCTCTCTCCTCTTTCAACCATGACTTGCCCCAACCAGGCTGCCTCTTTCTATTACTCTTCTCTCACCTCTGCTCTCGACTCTGTAGCCCCCCTCCACACTGTCCTCCTCCGACGCTCTAAACCCCAACCCTGGCACAACAAAATAACACGATTCTTGCAAAAATGTGCATGCTCTGCTGAACGCCTCTGGAGGAATTCTCACTCTTTGGCAGACTTCCTCCATTTCAAGTTTATTCTCTCCTCTGCCAAACAATCTTTCTTCTAATATCTCATCTCTTCCCATTCCTCCAATCCCTGACGTCTCTTTGAAACTTTCAACACTCTACTTCGCCCTGCACCCTTCATCCCTCACTGCCAAGGACTTTGCCTCCTTCTTCCTCTCTAAAATTTAGGTAATCCAACATGATATCTCCTCCCATACCCCCTCTGCTGCCCATCCACCCCAATCATCCCCCCCCTCCCAACTACCCCACTCTGTCATCCTTCTGCCCTACTACAGCTGAGGAAGTCCGCTCCCTCATCTCATCCTCTCCCCCCTCTACCTGTCCCTTGGACCCTCTCTCCTCAGTTCCCTCTCCCCCACTGGCTGCTCCCACCTTGCTCACCTCTTTAACCTATCTCTTTCTACTGCCATCTTTCCCTCACCCTTCAAACATGCTCAGGTCTCACCTATTCTTAAAAAAATAAACCTAGACCCTTTATCTCCCACAAGCTACCGCCGCCCTATCTCTCTTCTGCCATTTGCCTCTAAAATACTAGAACGGCTGGTTTACAGGCATCTCAACAGCTACCTGTCTGACCACTCCATTCCACTGAGACTGCCCTAATGAAAGTCACCAATGACCTGCTGTCAGCCAAATCCAAGGGTCACTTCTCCCTGCTTATCCTATTGGACCTATCTGCTGCCTTTGCCACTGTGGATCACCCTCTCCTCCTCCACACACTCCAAAACATTGGCCTCTCTGGCACAGTCTTCAACTGGTTTTCCTCTTACCTCTTCAACCGTTCCTTCTCAGTCTCTGCCTCTGGCTCCACCTCACCACCGCCATCCTTCCTGTCAGGGTCCCGTCCTTGGCCCCCTTCTGTTCTCTCTCTACACCTCCTCTCTGGGTGCACTCATTAACTCCTTTGGCTTCCAATATCACATCTATGCGGATGACACCCAAATCTACATCTCCTCTCCTGATCTGTCCCCCACTGTTTTCTCTCAAGTTTATAACTGCCTCTCTGCCATCTCCACCTGGATGTCTGAGCGATTTTTGAAGCTGAATATGGACAAAACCGAACTTATTATCTTTCCCCCTACTAATATCTCTATCACTGTTAACAACACCATCAACTCCCCCGTTCCCCAACTCCGCTGCCTGGGTGTCACTTGACTCCTCACTCTCCTTTGCACCCCACATCCAAGCTCTGGCCCATTCTTGCCGGTTCCAGTTTCGCAACATTGCTCGCATCAGGCCCTTTCTCTCACAGAGTGCAACTAAACTGATCATCCACTCATTGGTCATCTCACGGCTTGACTACTGTAATGCTCTCCTCACCGGCCTCACTCAATCTCCAGTCTGGCTCCTCTCCAATCTGTCCTCAATGCTGCAGCCAGGCTTATCTTCCTCTCCCGCCGCTCTAATTCTGCCACTCCCCTTCAACAAAATCTGCACTGGCTTCTATTCCCCTACAGAATCCTCTTCAAACACCTCACACTCACATACAGGGCCATCTCTAATTCCATTGCTCCATATATCTCTAACCTCATCTCCATTCATACACCCTCCCGCCCTCTACGGTCGGCTGACAAATGCTGTCTCTCCTCCACCCTGATCACTGCTTCCCATGCTAGAGTACAGGACTTTGCCCGTGCTGCACCCCTTCAGTGGAACGCACTCCCTCGCTCCATTAGACTCTCCCCGACCTTGCAAAGCTTCAAACGGGCACTGAAAACTCACCTATTCGTCAAAGCATACCCTTCCACTGCATAAACCAGCTGGTTCTCCGACCCCTTACGTTTACATCCTGCTATCTAACCACCACCCATTCGCTTGCACCTCTTGTAATCTGTCTGTCTCCCCTTCCTACTAGATTGTAAGCTCCTCCGAGTAGGGCCCTCTTCCCTCCTGATGTCAAAGCCCACTTCTCTTCACATTTCACTCACAGCTCTCCTATACTCAAACACTCAGTGACCATCTTTGTCTGCATACTCATCTCCATCATTGGCATCAAGCCTCTAGTTGTATGTTGATTGAGTCCTCACTAATTACATTTAAGCTGTAATGTGTATTGATCTGTGGCGATCTTGGTACTCTTTACTTAGTTGGGCGCCCATCGCGGGCATCGCGGCCAGTACATTAACGGCCGCGACGCGATGCCCGCCATCACCGCGATTTCCCATAGGGTTCAATGTTAAATTTAGTGCTGCCCGCGATTTTACATTCAATGCTTCAATGGCCGCGATTTGGCCATAGGAATCAATGTTAAATGGGCTACAGAGCCCAAATAGGCACAATTAACACTTAAATGTCCCCCCAAATTTGTAACGCCACCCCACGATCCACGCCAACCCGAAGCGTGGCGAGCGCAGCGAGCCCGCGAGGGGCGGCGTGACGCGTCCTCCGACCTTTTCATACCCCCACTATCCACGTCGGCGTGGAGTTGAGAATAGAATAGTGTGGCGAGCGCAGCGAGCCCGAAGCGTGGCGAGCACAGCGAGGGGACATGGATACCTGTGAAGCCCGCGTAGGGCCACGTTTACCTGTGAAGGTATCCGCGTGCGCTCGCCACGCTTCGGGCTCGGTGGCTCGCCACACTATTCTATTCTCAACTCCACGCCGACGTGGATAGGTATGAAATGGTCGGAGGACGCGTACCGCTGCGCTCGCCACGCTTCGGGTTGGCGTGGATCGTGGGGTGGCGATACAAATTTTGGGGGAAATTTAAGTTTTAATTGTGCCTATTTGGGCTCTGTAGCCCATTTAACATGGATTCCTATGGCCAAATCGCGGCCATTGAAGCATTGAATGTAAAATCGCAGGCAGCACTAAATTTTACATTGAACCCTATGGGAAATCGCAGTGATCACGGGCATCGCGTCGCGGCCGTTAATGTACTGGCCGCGATGCCCGCGATCACCGCGATTTCTTTACCCACGACGCCCGCGATGGAGATCGTGGGCGCCGTGATAGGTAAAGAGTACCGCGATCTTTATTTGTACTCTATTTTTGTTATTTATTCAATGTTATGCCAAGCTTTGTCTCCCTGTATTGTTCCTTTGTATAGCGCTGTGAAACACTTGTGGCGCCTTATAAATAAAATTATAATAATAATAATATATAAAATTCTTGAATCATGTTTTCATTATATCAGTGTATACTGTTCTGAATATTAATTTTTGTTTCCATAGATGCGGATGTATATTTGTATGTAACGTTAGTATTTACACAGCGGACCACTTACTCATGTGCTGTGCACATGCCAAGGTAATTTTGCAATACCACTTGCCACTAGGATTTATTTTCAGAGTTATCGATAGACACCATTCTGGGGCTGTTTTAAAAGTAATGGTGGAAAAAAAAAAACTTTTGGATCACAGATTTAAGCATGATCAATGCTTACAGTACATCTTTGATCATGAAATCAGAAAATGTTTAAACCAGCCCTTCTGCAAGAACGTAGCCACTCGGGAAGGTCAATGTTCCTCAGGTTTGTACTGATTCTGCGAATGTGCATGCAGTTGTTGATATTTTGTGACAGCTCCAGTGAAAATCTCATTATTTCTGTGTGGCTAATTCTCTTGTATTTTTCATGTCTGTAGCCTGAAAAAAAAAAACACCCCACAGAATGGCATAGAAATTGGAATCCAGCACAAAATAAGAGCACGAGCTAAACAAGAAGACACTGACTTACAGTACATGACATAACAATACAAGTACATGTATATAAACATTGCTGCATCAGTGGTTATATCAAGCAGATAAGCAGCAGGATGGCCAAAAAAAAAATCAAAAGGTTAGGAACAGTTGTATGGAGTACATTATA
The DNA here is from genome assembly GCF_055691185.1 of Crinia signifera. NCBI lineage: Eukaryota > Metazoa > Chordata > Amphibia > Anura > Myobatrachidae > Crinia > Crinia signifera. The sequence goes on along the minus strand of NC_139222.1, from coordinate 132,237,659 downwards.
TTATAAGTAAAGGAAGAAAAGGCAAATGAGAAAAAAACCAACCCATGAGAACTTACATTCTTAAAGGAGGAGGAGAGACAAAATAGGTATGCAGTGTGCATAAGGCAATGGGTTAGTATGGGAGCTGGATAGTTTTGATAAAGTAGTAGATCAAGTAGTAGCTCATGCAAGTCCAATCATTTAGAGGATTAATATGTAGCCACTAGGTTAGGGTCAGTTGTACCTCAAGCCTCAGTGACATTGTTTGAGACTTGGGCCCTAACGCCACTTGATTCACCCCGTTGCAATTTCACAATGGGGAACAATGATGTAGATCTGCACATGGGCAGGTCTACACTGCAGGCGCCCTCTGAGACTTGCATAATCTCTGAAGTGCTTGCAGTGGGGTAGAACCATGCAGGAGACGCCCAGGAAACCGCTAAGCATCCCCATGCAAACAGGGGCAGCTTCCTACTTTCTGTGGGCCGATCGCTGACTTCACAGTGCATGGAGAAGGGCGCCGCCAATCTAAGTCACCAGAGAATGACTTTGATTTCTGTAGCACTCGCTAATCTATCAATGGTCAGCCACCATCAAATGATTTGTGGTCCCCATGCAAGGCTGCAAATGGATGCTTATCCAAAACATCCATTCGCAGGCTTGTGGGGACATTCGGCAGGCATACGTGTAGGCGGCGTTAGTTTGCTCACATAGCAGCGAAAAAACACTGCTTTGCGAGTAAACCAGAATGAAGGCCTTGATCCGCTGATGCTGGCCGTTCTATTTGATTAAAATCTGCAGAGGATGTGAATGAAACTGTGCCCACTCAATCATCTCAAAAGGTGACACCATGAGGCTGAGAATCTGGGATGATGAAGGCACCTGCATATCCTCGCCTGTATATTCAGACTTTTCAGAAACAGATGCTGAACTTCAAAGTTCAGTATGGCTCCTAGGTGTAGCATCCATCAAGATGGTAAGAGAGCAGAATCTTTTTCAATTCAGAAGACACCCATGTCTCTGGAGAAACTTCACAGTCATTTTATGGTGATCAAGCAAGTACTTCTGAGAATTGGGCAGAATGAGCAGGTTTGTCCAGGTAAGGAATCACCCTTATTCCCGGACAACGACTGTATGCTGCCATGATTTCCATAAGTTTTGTGAAGATTCTGGGAGGTGTAGCCAAGCCAAATGGAAGTGCCTGGAACTGGAAATGTTGGGACATAACGCAAAACGGAAAAAAGGAGCAATATGCAGATAGGCTGGTTCCATTGTCAACACTATAGTTCACAATGTTTCTTTATGAAATTTGGGTACATTTACAAATTTGTAAAGAGATTTAAAATTTGGAAAGAGCCTGGATGTCCCGTTTGGCATGGGGACCAAATACAGAGTTAAGTGATATCCGTAGCATATTTGGTGTTGAGGGACCGGAACAATTACTCTGGACTGCAGCAGGGACTTTATTACCACGTGGAAGTTTTCCACTTTTAGAGGATCTGGTGGAAGGCCTGTGTAAAAGTATTGTTGAGGGGGTTGTCCCTTGAAGGACACTACACACCCATGGGTCACACCTTCCCACACCCAAGCATCGGAAGTGGTGCTGAACCATTTCAGTGCAAAGTGAAGTGAAGAAGGCGTCCTGCTAACCTGGGGTCCCTCAGAGGTAGGGCCACACAGTTAGGCAGCGGGTTGATCAGATTTAGCAGGGGCCTGCCTGGTGGCCCACAGGGTAAACAGGCTGTCTTTGCAGAGAGGCAACAATTCTATTAAGCTCCTTCCCAAGAAGAACCTCACACATGAAAGGAAACATTTTTAAGTTCCTTCTAGAATCTAAATCAGCTTTCCACAAACACAACCAATGTGTTGAGCCAATATTGAAGTAGCTGATGCCTTTGCTACCAAAATACCCACATTGCACAGCGCATCACAATGCTGCTTGTTTAATGTGAATAAATGCACATTTTGCAACTTCTGAAAAGGAGTGTAGACAGCAGAACAAGCACACAGCCACATACAATGCACATAATATAAGTACAATGTACTGCAATGAGCTTAGTCAACTGTTCTGCTTCTAAAGGAGCAGGTAAGATATCAATGTGGTAAAACGTTTTTACAGGGGTGACCAGTCCAGCATTCCCAGACCTTTGCGTCGAGATAGATATCCCAAAAAAAAAACATTCTTTGACTAATAATCAGTTACCGTTATGCAATGCAATTACATATAGGGGCAGATTTAATTGTTGGGCACCCTGGCTGTCACAATTCAGTAGGTGCTCTTTTCAGGCAAGGATTCATTTTAGGTCTCAGCCTCCTGAGGTGCAAGCTGAAATGTGCAAAAGCACTGCAGTTGGGGCACTCATACTGGAGTTTCAGCACTAACCATGACCTTTGCTGCTTTGCACAGCTAAACCTTGTACTTTCCAAAAGACAATCAAATCGTTCCCATGGGCACCCCCTTATGTTTAGGTGCCCACAAAACAATTAAATCAGGCCCTTGTTGTTTATATATCCAACGGTGTCTGAATTGTAGTTAAAATAGCAGGCATGTGGACTATCCCTTATTTTCTCATTTCTAACAAATCAAGTTCCTTAACCATTTGACCATCATCTGTGAAAGATGTGCAAAATATCCGTTAAAAATGCCAGCGATGCTCACATTTGTTATACAAATTCAAATAAAATGTTCTGTAAAAATAGATTAGATTTCCTATATAAAAGTAAACATTACAGGTCATGCAATATTAATTGTTTGCTTGGCAATTTTCACACCTATTTTTGACAAATTCACTTGGCACTCAAATGGTTAATCATGCAGTGATTAATTACTACATTTTATTGTAATCATAGTTATCCCTAAGAGTGGAAGAGTCAAAACATGAAAACTTCACAATGCCCTACAAATACCATCTTTGGAAGCAAGAAAAGAGTCTAGGGAAGGCCTTCCTCTGGACTGGCAGACCTGTTTTCTAAAAAAAAAATTCTTGGTGTGTCTATTGTCTCCAGGGTTATGCTCTAGCACACGGGTAGCCAACTCCAGTCCTCGAGAGCTACCAACAGTTCACGTTTTCCAGCTCACCTCGCAGGTACACAGATGCACTATTACGGACTAACATTTTAGATCCGCAGGTGGTGCTAAATACTTCACTTGTGATTCTGGGCCTTATTCTAGTTCACTCTGACAAAAACCTTCTTAGATGGACAAAACCATGTGCACTGCAGGGGGGCAGATGTAAAATGTGCAGAGAGAATTAGATTTTGGCAAGTTATTTTGTTTCTGTACTGACGGCTTTATTTTTACACTGCAATATAGATCTCACTTTAAAGTAAAACCCCACCCAAATCTAATTCTCTCTGCAAGTAACATCTGCCCCGCCTGCAGTGCACATGGTTTTGTCCATCTAAGAAGGATTTTGCCAGAAAGCGTGAACTAAAATAAGGCCCTCTGTGAGGAGACCTGGAAAACATTAACTGTTGGTAGCTCACGAGGACTGGAGTTGGCTACCCCTGCTCTAGCACCTTCATTATGTTGTTACAATAATGGCTTCCCTATTCCTTATTCCACGCTCTTTCCTCCCCTTTATGGTTTTCCTTTCCTATTCTAATGCAGGTTTCCAAACAAGAGGTTTTAAGAATATCCTTGATTAAACCCAGATTGTTAAATCAAATTTACTGAGGTACTATTTAAGTCACCTGTGCTCATGCATGGATATCCTTTAAATCTGAACTGTAATGTCAGAGTTTAGAGTCCATTATAGACTAAAAGGACTATACATTCTCAGAGATGCATTTAGCATCCAGCAGTGGGGATGCCGAAGTTCACAATACCGATGCTTGTGTCCCAGCTACTACCAGGCACTGGTTCCTGAAATCCTGACTGCCAAACTTAATCATCATGGGGCAGGTTATGCCGGGGAAGGGGTTAGGCACTAGTGGAGAGGGATACAGTTATGCTACGGTTGACGGTGGGAAGGTAACTATACTTAAACCCAGTCGAGATTCCCTCCTGGAATGTCGGTGTCCGTATACTGAATGCGGGCATCCCCACTCTGGTCACCTGTATGCATCATTCCCAGCGCCTCCCTAACACACTTTGGTCCTTAGTCCTGCTACAGAGTAAATGGAGGCATTACTAGCTGTTCATTGGTAATACAACAATCATTCTTTATATTTCCAAAATAAAACCTTTGGATACATTTTCCCTAAATCTCTTGTTCCACCGCTGTAAGTAGAAAGGGCATCTGCTACAGAATATAGCTTTTACAACCCATCTGTCTACTGTAGCAAATGATCAAACACTGCCTTGTAACCAAGAAACCACTTTTGTATAGAAGACCTTTAGCTGGAGAGCAGCTTCTAGCCTTGAGACTTCACATGACCTTCCACCCATTTCCAGTTCAGACATATAGGGAATAAATTAATTACTTATCACATCAAGGTAAAACATTTCACTAGACAGATTATACATTTTATATATAGATATATTTATATTTTAGTATTTTTCAACCATTTTCTCATAATCCTATTTTACAACATACAAAATAGACATCAGTATCTATAAGTTCAGATTATTTCAGAGTAAAATATACATTAGAAAAGAATAGTACCAAATTTGCTCAGTGTTTACCCTTTTCTTGACCAATAAAGAAGCAATTGCTTTGGGGCCCAGTTTCTGTTCTTTACAGAGAAGTGCACCATGGGGGGAATGTACAACCACCACTCTAGGCATCATAGCAAGGAAATACATATACCAACTGACACTCCGCAGAACAAAGCTTTGCTCCAATCAGCATTTAAAAAGGGTGTAGTAGTGTTTAGGAAAGGGGAATAGTTGATTGCAGTTTACAGGCCTAGCTCTTTAGGGATCTAACTAAAATTAAAATGTCAATTAATGTGTCCAGATTTGTAGTGGGAAAGGACTGTACCTTATAAGCCACAGGCCAAACTCCAACACAATGGAATCGCATTCATGACAGAATATTGCAGCTCTCTGAAAAATTAAAAACAAAATAAACCCCTGGGGATCCCCAATGTTTTTTGCTTTTCAAATGCACCTCTGGGCTTCCTTAAAGGAGTATAAGTGTAATGGGCAATGGTGATTTTCACAGCAGTAACTCCTGCTTTACCTGTTGGGTGGGGGATTGTAAAACATTTTCATTATTGCTTTGGAGAATTTGTGCAGATAATCCCAAAAGCCTGGCCTATTCTTGCCAATCAAGGGCACGAGATGTTCTCTCCATAAAAATAAGGCAAATAAATCCCCACAAATTGAAGCAGCACTGGGGGCATTGGCAGTCATTAACATGCTGCAGCCTATAGTGTTGTATTGTCTCTATGCACAGAAAATAACATGCTGCAACAGCAAATGACAGTATATAGCAGTTTCCATTGCACTGTATAACAATGCAGAGTATCTACAACTTGTTCCAAATGTGCTGTTCCGTATACACGGAAAAAGTCCAATACCCAGTACATGATCCATTATAAATGTCAGTGTTACCATTGTTATCCTACACATTTGTAGATAGGAAGCCAGTTACCAGAGTGCAGTCTTCATGTCTGGCATGGGGTGGTAATCTTAGTCATATTATGGAATACAATAACATTAAAAATGTAGTGATAAGTGTAGGAAGACACGGCCATGAATGGATACTAGAAAAATAAAAGAAAATGAGGGGGAAGGAAAGTATTTGGGGTTTGACATAGCAAATGAAAAAAAAAAAAAGGGGGGGGGGGGGGGTGGGGGCAAAAATTCCAGTGACCTTAAAAAGAAAACACCACTTATGAATAACCCTCCTTTCATCATATGCATAGACAGTGAAGTGCGTAACCACCGAGAAAGATCTCACCAATCACCTTATAACACATAAACAGTCATCACTAAAATATGTCACACTTCAGACTCTGGCAATACCAGGACCATCCTCACTCTCCTTGTAACTCCTCCAGTGTTCCAGATGCACAATTGTTAGTGTTGCTGAAGGCTACAATACAAACTATTCATTCTCCCAACTTTTCAGGTTCTTCCATCTTATGCTTATATCCAGAGTCCGATATTTGTTATCCTGGACCCGCTTTGGAGGGGCCTGGGAAATTAGGAATAGTTCTGCCAGGCCTCGTGTGAAGAAAGTGCATTGTGTGGAGGATGGGACCTAGTCTTTGCTAACCATCCCGGACATCCTTACTTTCAATTGTAGAATATTCCTATAGTATAACTATTGTTCTCATATACAGTGCCTACGTTGTCGAGATTTTGTATCCCCTCAAAAGCCACTGCCAAGGTATTAAACTATTCAGTTTCTCATGGCATTAGCGAATGTAACAATCCATAAAGATAGACACAGATAGAATGGAAGGGCGGAGTCATGAGTTTCCTGATTAGACACAGGAGTTGAAGCCGTACAATGCCCACTCCCGTGCAAGGTGTGGAGAGGGCTGTATCGGAGGCGAGGATACGGAATGCATAGAAAGGTAACTGGGAAACTCCCAGATCCTTTTTGTTCACAAATGTTTTCATGCACGAGCAGCCCCACTCTGCAGGAAATAAGGAGGGAGCAATGGAGGTGGGCTGGGGTGAAGAGTCCAGGCAGCAGAAACCAGTTGAATCATCTCACCTTGGAATAGGAGGCAGTGGCGGAGCACCACGGGTCCCTGGAAGACAAAATTATGTTGATTAGTAAAAACATACTACAGAACTTAATGCATTCACCTTGCACATTGTAAAATTTCACCTCTGACTGACTTGCTGGGGTAGATTTTTTGGAAAGGTCTATAATCCTCAGGAGCAGGAAACTCGTCCACCGAATGGAAGGAATATTTTGATTCAAAGTCCTCTGCAATACGAAAACAGGAAATATTTTATATAGCAAAGTAAATAATACAGGAATGAAGACATATTTGTAAGAATAGCTGAACGAGTATGTGTCCAAGTAGTGCCAGCTGGGAGGAAATGTGCCGGTACTTCACAACACCCAGGATTTTTTAATTTACTACGGAGACTCTTTATTCTATTAGCAAAAACATATTCTCTAGTATCTGGAACTTGCATGCATAACAACTGGAATACATTTGGAAAAATGCTCAAGCATTATCTTAGTTTTATTTGGGAAAAGGCACTGAAGCAAAATTGTCTATGCCAAGTACAGATTAGATTGGTTTTGCGTACTCCCAAATATAAGCTAGAGCAGCGGTTCTCAAACTGTGGGTCCCGACCACCTCAGCATGGGGTCACTACTCCATGTTGCTGGCCATCAGACTAATGTGTTGAGGGGGGACAGGGGATAACTCATTAAGTAAACACCCACTGCTTCCCTCTTCTATATCCCTTTCCCCCTTTTATATCCCCTCATTACCCACTGCCTCTCTGTCACAATAGCGCCCACTTCACTGACCACAAATGTGGCGGCCATTCTGTGGTAACTTGCTGGGGTCCTGTAATAATATTTATTGTCTGACGGGGTCCCAGAGAAAATAGTTTGAGAACCTCTGAGCTAGAGCTATAAGAAAAGACACAGGAAAGGTTAATCTGACCAGACACCATGATTTCTACAATGGATTTTGACATTGGTCGTTCTGCTCATGTACTGTATTTTCGCAATGAAGTTAAGGCGGCCCATAATAGTGGCTCACCAGATTAAAAACACTGTAAGAACCAAGCAAATGTGACTATCAAAAGACTATAGTGCTGGTTATGGAAAGGGCCACATCATATAACATGACACGAGAGCCTAGTAGTTTCATAAATGAATCTTATGTCAGATTACACATATTATAGCAAACAACCATGACCGATAACAGTCAGTATACTTTATAACAAAATTTTTGAACATTTCAGTGTGCCTGTGGGCAGAAACAATTGAATACCACTAGCGGGCATGCACAGGTGGAAACAATTAAATATTACCCTTAGAACAGGGCTCGACAAACCCCGGTCGCCAGGGCGACCAGAATTTCCTGTCTGGCGACAAGATCCTGTGTGGTCTGCCGCTGTGTGTCAAGGAGTTAGGACGCAAGACAGTGTCCCAGCTCCTGCCTAAGGGGGTCACATAGCTGCGGATATCAGCGGTTATAGCACGCATTTTACCCTGAATTCCCCCCCCCCGGGGACTCAGTTTTACAACCTGAAGGGGTCCCCGAGGACGCGCTCTGCTGCAGCTGTGAGCCGCCAGGGAGCCAATCACTGCAGCGGCCGCCCAGCAGCCAATCACTGTGTGGCCGCCTGGGAGCCAAGCTGGGGTCCCTCCTCCTCCTGTGCCCCCTCGGCTGCTGGATGATGTGCAGTGCACCGCGGTGATGGTGCGGCAGCGAATGAGTGCTCTCCCTGCACACTGCAACTGCCCTGCACTCCCCTCGGCCTTCCTCAACCCCATGTACACACTGGGGGATGACACTGGTAGAGAGGGCAATGTATATTTTACAGAGCCGGGCAGGTCCGGCACAGGGGAGGAGCCACCCACCCAGCCCGCCGCGTCCTCCTCCCGCATGCTCAGACCCTGGCAGCCGTGCCCAGCTCCCAGGAGGAGAGTTACCTGCAGTTAATGGCTCTGCAGCTGTACTGCAAGCTGGAGGAGGAGGTACAGCCTGGGGGCACCTGAGGCATGTGTGGGAGTTGGGGGGCTCACTGTGTATGCTCATATGTCCCTGTGACACTATATACTGGGGGTCCCTGTGACACTGTGTACTGGGGGTCCCTGTGACACTGTGTACTGGGGGTCCCTGTGACACTAAGTACTGGGGGGTCACTAGGTTACTGTAGTATACTGGGTCTTGCTATATACTAGGGGTCACTGCTATTTACTGTGGATCATGGTTGGGACTGGAGGGGGGAGGGTCAAGATTAAAAAGTAAACTGACCCCCTATTTATTTATTTATTTACAGTTTCTTATATAGCGCAGCAGATTCCGTTACAGCGTCTTATATAGCGCAGCAGATTCCGTTGCGCTTTACAATAGTAGACAGTGATAAGACAAACTGGGTAACAGACAGACTTGGAGGTAGGAGGGCCCTGCTGCAAGCTTATAATCTATAGGAAGATAAGTCTAGATCTGCCCCTGGTACACAGTGGAGCTGCTGCCTAAGAATATGCTGCTGCCGCAGGATATGCCCCACTTCCTGGAAGCCTGGTCCAGGCTGGCCAAGCTGGTTGTGGCTGCTACCTACTACTTCACCGCCAACGACTGGAAAAGGCCCCCGAGGCACTGCCTGGGGGCCAGCGGAGCCTCATCCCCAGCCCAGGTCTGTCTTCTGCGTGTGCCTCATATGTAGTATGGCTCCCCTGCCCTAGCTCTGTACACCTTGTATTAAGCCACGGCTCTAGTCTGCCAAACATCCAACCACCCTCCTGCAGTGCTTTGGTCCTCCTCCCCGTCGACCCCCTCAGTTTTCAAGGGAACCCTGCACATGAATATAATTAATACAGAATGTGGTGGCCTGTCATTTTAAATTCACTATGTATATATGTATAGAACTATAAATGTGGTGCGGCAGTCAAAAAAGAAATTATTATGCATAGAAGAGCTATATATGGTGCATTTCTACAATAAAGTCAGTAACTGGATAATGTCAACTAAATTTCAGTTGACATTATCCAGTTACTGACTTTATTCTAGAAATGCAGTATATATTAATTTTCTGTGCAGCATACACACCTTGTCCAAGTTTTCAGTAATTTTTATTGGTACTCCCTCATCTTTGCGGCCACCTCCTATGCCAGTTACGGATTTTCACCGTGCCACCACCCTGGGTGCATGCCACCATCTATTACCTTTAAAGTAAAGTTGTGACAAGCGGAGTGCAGCTAGCCACCAAGCCTGAAGCGTGGCGAGCGGACGTAAGCGGTGGCCGCAAAGATGAGGGCTATTTTATTTTGTCTGGCTCCTACACTTTTGTCCTGGCTCCTAGATTTTAGAAAAAATTGTCAAGCCCTGCCTTAGAATGTTATAACAGAAACAAAGACACCCCTCCCCCCAAGATGGCTGCATCACCTTCTGCAATAGCAAAGTACGTCAAATCACATTAAGAGAAAATATGCTAAAACAAATCATCTAGATTTTCTGTCCACAATTCTTGCAGCTTCCTACTCTGAGCACTACCACACCACAGACAGGTAGACAAAAAAATGGAGCAACACTGTACAAAGACCTTTAACTAGTCAAGTGCTGATTGGAATAGCAGTAAAGATAGAAGGTTCAAATACGTCCTCATACATTTATCCTCAATACACCTTGCAGCACAAGAGGTATAGGGGGGGTATACAATTCTCCACTGCCATTTCCGACAGGGGAAATAGCGGTGGGGACCTATTCAATGCAGTCTTTACCGACAGCATTGAAGAGGGATCACGGCAGAACGAGCACGACTTTAGAAGCGGTCAGGCCAGTTCTGCCAATAACAGCTGTGGATTGTCACGATCATGGCTGCAGATGGACAATCCGTGTACGTGGACACGCCCCCTTTTCGCTGATCGGCAGGCGGGACATTGAATTCCATCTGAAGATTTGCTGTGGGGCAAAATGCAAACTGGCCAGGATCACCGCTGTCAGCAGGGATCGACAGCAGTGATTGCATACCCTTCCTTAGTGTCCCAAGCAACTCTGCTAATGTTTTGCTGAAAATGCACCATCGTCTGAAGCTACCAGATTCTCATGCCAAGAGGGGCTGTTTGGTATGAATGCAGCAAAGATTAACAAGGACATATCTGTAAATGCAGGCATATCAAAACTAGCACTGTATTTCCCAAACCCCCGATCCATATAAGGAATAACTATATTCCTAGGGTGATCTAGTATAGGAACTATATTCCTATAATAGCTAGGGTGAAGAGCTGTAGAACATGGGAACAATTATCCACTGACATCACATGAGGTTTCTAAGGACAAACGGCATGTCTAACCAGAAATAGTATGCGGTCATTAAGTCGACAGTCAAAAGGTTGACTGACAGAATGTTGACACATGAAAAGGGTCAACATGAGTTTTCCCCCCCCCCAACAACCGACTTGGTCATACTTTTCTAACCCAGTCTTCATAAAGGGGGATATAAGTGTACCGAGCACAGAGTGGCACAGTGTGCAAAGCATGGAGCGCGCAGCGGAACACTTATAAAAAGGTGCCCGTATTGACCTAGTTGGACATAAACCGCCAATTTTTTTTTTTAAAATAACTCCTGTTGACCTAATGCATGTCAAACCTTTTCATGTGCCGACCTTCTGCCTGTCTACCTAATTATCCACCTCCCTCCAAGCTCACCTGCTGTGTAAATCACATATACTATAAAAAAATACAGTCTACATGAGCAGTCTATGCATGCCATCAGCCAGCAGTAACTAAACATCCAGATTCCTAGAATTCATTAGTTCCTTTATTCAGGTGTAGAACCAATATACTGTATGCTAGTGTTGAACAATATGATTTATGCACATTAATTCATGTGCGCAGCTTACAAAATAATTCTACTAGCAGCAAGACAACTATGCTGAACCTAAGAATATTCATAACTGCATGTTAACCATACCTGCAAACGATCTTCCCACAGAGATAGACTCACGGTGTCCATTTCTGATCGGGGGAGGAGGTGGAGGAGGACCAGAGGGAGTTCTAGAAGGAGGTGGTGGTGGCTTGGCCCTGCTTTGTGTCGTTTCACTTCCACCAAGAACTCTGTAGGGAGGAGGTGGTGGAGGTGGTGCATCACGGCCCCCATTACGCACTATGGGAGGTGGTGGTGGTGGAGCTGAAAAATGAAGAATATTTTCAAAACGATTAAATCCAAGGAGGACGAGAGAGAGAGAGAGAGAGAGAGAGAGAGAGAGAGAGAGAGAGAGAGAGAGAGAGAGAGAGAGAGAGAGAGAGAGAGAGAGAGAGAGAGAGAGAGAGAGAGAGAGAGAGATTTGTTAACTTGATCACAAAAATCCTTACAAAATTCCAGTAAAAGAAGACCCATTATGTAAACAGTATTTGAAGTGTCTCACCTGCCCCTCTCCCTGGGGGATCTCTGGCAGGTGGTGGTGGTCTGCTGCCACCTGGAGAAAGATTTGCAGAAGGTGGGGGTGGGGGTGCTAGCCCTCGTACTGGTGCAGTTTGTTTACGATGGAGCGAGTTGTGCCGTTGTGGTAGTTCTGGTGCCAGCTCATTAATGGGACTAGGTGGTCCATTTACAGATGCTGGAGGCTGCCTGTAAGGTGGTGGAGGAGGAGGCTGTCCCTGAGAATTAGGGACCCTCATATTGACAGGAGAAGGAGGGGGCTTCACTGGAGGAGCAGCAGGAGCACGGTGACCTGGAGTTGGTGGTAGGGGCTTCTCTCTATTGTAGGGTTTGGTGTTCTGGGAAGGAGGAGGAGCAGCCCCAGCATGACGCCTGCCAGGAGGTGGTGGGGGAGGTGCAGAGGAACTGTGCTTCATTCCAGGACTAGTGGCACTGGGGGGCCGAGTGAGGTCTGGTAGGGATGGTCTGTGTGATCGTCCAACATCAGGAGGAGAGCAGCGGTTGCTACTGCTGTCAGAATCATCAAGGGGCCTACCCCCTGATACTGGGGGACGGGGAGCAGCTGATCGTGTTGATGAACCCTGAAGGGGAGAGCGACCAGAGGGTCCTTCTGAAGAAAAGGAAAACAAATATATACAAAAATTCAGTATGAATCTGTAGAAAACATTAAACAATGTATCAAAAATAAAAAAACAGGTACAACAGAACATTGGATTCTCAAAACTATAAACGTAACTGCTTAAAAAGCACTAGTTTTAATTGCAGGTCCTTAAGGACATACAATTTGTTCTTTATAATAAGGTTAACCCAAAATGGCTTAGTAATTTACAATGCTTGATACTGCATATGAAGTTATTACCATGTTTCCTGAATACTCACATAGCAAAGTATCTAAGGCCGAGCACTCATCAACTAGCGTCACTATTTATTCGATGTATACTTTATTGTAAAGATCCAGAACTTCTTTACATTTTGCACACTACTGTTGTTTCATTAGTCATAATACTGTATATCAGGGATTCACAATCCCATTCCTCAAATACCACAAACAGAACATATTTGGTTGAGTACACAAGTTGGTTAATGTATTCTGCCAGATCACTATCACACAGGGTTCCAAAGACAGACATCCTCAAACATAACCTGTTGGGGGAAAACATTGGTACTGGTTTAGTTTCACGGCGGCAGCTCTACGCTACGCTGACAATGTAGCCTAACCTACTTTTTCAGCAAAGCAAGCGCCGCCGTGAAACTACACTGGGAGCAGAGTTGGTGCTTCGTTGTATACTAACCGATCCCCGCGGGCAACGGATGGCAGCTTTCAGTCCCTCTCCTCCGGCAGTGACTCCCCGGTGCCAGCAATGTATGTAATTCAGCGCATTGCTGCTGGGGGAGCATCACATGGTTTCCCTGCTCCCCCAGCGGCACTAAGCTGGCAGTGCTGGGGGAGGGGGACTGAATGATGGCACCGGGGAGTGAGGAGGGGGACCCATCGGTGGATCGCGTGGACACGGTGACCGGGCCGGAGGAGGGTAAGTATAATGCACAACAAACACATTTCTCCCACTATTTACGTCGGTGTGGAGTTGATTTTATAAAGTGTGGCGAGCCCGAAGCATGGCGAGGGCAGCGAGCCCCGTGAGGGGAATCTTATCCGCGTGCGCTCGCCATGCTTCGGGCTCGGTGGCTCGCTGCACTTCACACAAATCAACTCCACGCCGACGTGGATACTGGGGGTATGACGTGGATAGTGGGGATTTTAACCACTGTTTCATTTCAGGGCTACAGAAGCAGTTATGTAGTTTACGTAGGCAGCATAGTGCTGTATTGGTATTCTCAATACAGCACTACGTAAACTACGTAACTGCCGCCGTGAAACTAAACAAGTATGAAAAAGTTACAATGAAACCACCAATTCAATGTAAAATAAAAAGTATGAACAGATCATAAATGGGGATATTTGAAACACTTAACGGTACTAATTTTGTAAATTTAATATTTCACTGTCACTCTGTATCATTGTCCTGGAGTGAGCGGACAGAAAGGATCAGACACACTAAGTGGTAAATTTATGAAAGCATCTATAAAAGAAAAGGTGATGTTGCCCATAGCAACCAGATTCTGTATTTTTTATTGCATCCTAGAAAGATGATAGACAAAATCTGATTAGTTACTATGGCAGGGGTTTCAAATCTTTTTAGAATCACGACACCCTAGAGCAGTGTTTTTCAACCACTGTGCCGTTGCACACTAGTGTGCCTTGAGCTGTTCTCAAGTGAGCCCCCAGATCAAGAGATGTGCAAACCAGCTTATAGCCTCCACCAGTTCAACTGTTATTTACTGGTCTCTTCTTTTCATGTAAAAGGCCAATGTATCTTATTTGGGTTACCTGTGGGGACCAGTGTGATTGTTTGTTGTATGGGAGCCAATAGGTTTGGTTTTTGCCTGTGGGGGCCAATGTGTTTTGCCCTGTGGGGTTATCATGGTGTGCCTTGGCAATTTTAAAATCTTATTTAGTGTGCCGCAAGGTAAAAAGGTTGAAAATCACTGCCTTAGAGTATCAAAAAATTTTTTACGGCACCCCTAGTTCCAAAAAAAATAAATAAAATGTATATCTAATTAAGTAGATTGTGTTTATATGTGCTTCTTAGGTTCAGTTATGTGTTAAAGGGCAGTATTTGCTTCTGTACACATTTTATGATTGGAAGCCACCAGCACTGGTTTTGTCCAGAAATAATTGACCATAAATAATTGAATTGGTCCTGGACCACCAACTCATGGCAACCCTGCAAGTGTCCTGAGGCACCCCAGGGAGCCTAGGCGCACAGTTTGGGAACCACTGTACTATGAGATGAGGAGAGCAGCATAGAAGAAATCAATGGAAAGCTGCAACTAAGTGACAGTAAGAGGGAGAGAATGTGGAATGAGAGGAGGCCGGAGATGCAGTAAGAAAAGAAGTGCATTGAATAAATTGGTTAAAAAGATTAAAAATAAATGGTTTCTGTAGGGAAAGGAAAGCTAGTGAAGGAGTGGAGAGGTTGAATCAAAGCAGCAGGATAGGAAGATAAGACAAGTGGAAAAAGGAGTAGAGAGAATTTTGGGATAGAAGACCCAGAGCCGGCCCTAGCCAATATGATGCCCTAGGCAAAATTTTGCCTGGTGCCCCCCTAGCACTAGTTAAACCTCTGATCCAGCACACGCAACCCAGTAGCACATATCACAGCAGCAGCCAACAACACCCTCCATCCACTGGTGTATCCATAATGTGTGCAAGGTTTACAGTGCCTGAGGGCCCCACACACTGTACACCCTGCACCCATTTAATTCTACTCACCTCTCTATCGCCCTGGCAGAGAAGCGGTAACTATCACTGGGAAAATGGCTGCGTGTGACCAATATTCACATTATACAGCACGTAGTGACCCATTCATATTACACAGTGCGTGGTGATCCATAATTAAATTACACAGCAAGCATCCACATCGTTGTATTGTTTCAGAACAGTGCTGGCTTTTCTGGGAGAAAAATAAAAAATAATATATATATATATATATATATATATATATATATATATATATATATATATATATATATATATATATATATATATATATATATATATATATATATATACATACATACACACACACACACACACACACACACACACACATAGTATACGGGAATATTCTATTCTACCAACGCTACATTGACGATCTCATTCTGGTATGGAGAGGGGACATTTCCACCATCGATGATTTTATGGAAGGCCTTCAGAACAATGAATTCAATCTTAAGTTCACCCACAAAATGGATCAAAAAAGTATCGACTATCTAGACTTGGTTCTGGAAGGTTCCCCTGGAGAAACAGTGACCACCAAAACTTTCTTCAAAGAAGTGGATTGTAATAGCTACATTCCATATGACAGCTGTCACCTACCACAATGGAAGGATAGTATCCCATTTGCACAATTCTGCCGCATTAGAAGAAATTGCAGTTCTATAAGAGATTACAATGACCAATCCTTGATGTTGGCGAATAGGTTCATCGAGAGAGGATATGACCCACAAAAAATCAATCAAGCAAGAAGTAAAGCGTCTGCTAGACCACGGGAAGACTTCCTATCACCAGTTGAAGCCCCATCCACCAAGAACTTTGGAAAACGATCCTTTGTAACCCAATATAACAAGGAAAACTTTAAAATTAAGAAAATTCTGAACAGACATTGGGGCATCTTACTGAAGGATAACATCTTGGGCCCACATCTACCGCCCAAACCAGATTTGCTTTTTAGACGTGCAAAAAATCTTAAAAGTATCATTGCTCCCAGTCAATTGAGAGCTATCTCCAAAAAACCACCAGAGAGTAATTTTCTGACAAAAGTGGTACGTTGCACACCTTGTAATAAGTGTCTGTGTTGCAAATTCATAGAAAAATCCCCATTCAAACATGAGACTGGAAAGAAAAAATATTCCCTGAACCTCCCAACTACCTGTAATTCGAGTTACGTGATTTACCGAATCACTTGCGGCTGCGGAGCTATGTACATCGGCAAAACAAAGCGGCAGGTCAAAATTTGGATACAAGAACACATCCGTAACATCAAGCATAAAGTATCCATCCACAGTCTTTCACGGCATTATACAGAGAAACATAATTCCTCTGTGGAAGTGAAGAATTTCTCTTTCACATCTTAGAACAAGTCACTGTAGATCCCAGAGGTGGAGATCGGGACCTAAAACTCTCCAAACAAGAGACATTTTGGATATACACACTTAACACCCTTTACCCTAAAGGGTTAAATGAAAATGTTGACATAGTGTCCTTTTTAGGTTCATAGAAAATCCTTATTATTTTTTGGACACTAGTCCCTTTCATTCAGCTGCCCATCCCCTCCTTTTTTTTTTGGAAGTTGTATGGTTGGGTCCCCATCTTTTGAATTAATTTTGTGTGGTACTTTGGGCCCTCATACCCCTGGGTATACTTTGAACCTTTCCCATAGCATATTCCTATTATATCTGTCTATACATTCATACCATTATATGTTCTTTCTTCTTTCCTATTATTAGTGTATATCCTTTAAGAGATTCAGGATTTATACTCCACCCTTGTACCCTTTTTCCCATCCTATTGGCACTACTACGGTTCTATAATATCCGCTTGGGGCATACTCTGTTCTAAATATTATATCCCTATACGGGACACTATTTATGGTTGGGTTCACTTTTTCTTTATATGTTATCACACTTTAAATCCATACATAAATTTCTGTATGAAACTATGTGATATCACACTTTAGATCTATGTATAAATTTCTGTTTAAAATTTCCTTGGATATTATTGGTCATCATGTGATCACCAGAATTTTTATAATCTGTATCACCTGTACAATCTGTAAAAAGCCCATATTCACAACCTGTAAACATAGGATATATATCCTCTGTCACCCATTACTATGTCATCATTGTATTTTGATATGTAATGTCAGATCCATCATTGTGGTTTACCCAGACCTCATAAGAACATTGGGTTTAATCATTAAACACTATGTTTCTATCCCATTCAACACTGTTTATTATTTTCCCCTTAAATATTTATGCTCTTATTATAGCAACACTATTATCCCCATTATCGGATTGGGGAATGCATAGGTGCACTATATAGAATGCTAGGTATACTAGCACTTAGGACACTTAGTTGCGTGACTTGGCCCTCTATTATCTATATCAGCCGATTATACGGCTCCCTGCACTTTCACTTTAAATTAGAATTCCAGCTATCCACATTACATCTCATACCCGGTTTTTGCACTCCTTCCACTGACCGGATAGGACGGCCCACATTCAGGGTATAAATTAGGTCCACCCTCCCATAGTCCATTCATTCTGGAAAAGGTGCAGGAGAGTTCAGTTGTGCTCACCAAATTCTGGTAGGTTATCCTTTGATATATCTGACAATTGTTTATGCTATTATGCTGTTGTAATTCCTTATGCTGTTGGATTGTGATTCACATATCCATTGTCTTTACTATTGTCACCCTGTTTATATGAATATACTGTTGAAATTTATACATTGGTGAATCACATAGCCATGTTGATTAGGTGGATTTATGATATATCCAGCCATTTCATCTGGATGTAGTCATTTATATCATGCGGAGGTACAATATTGTTATGCCGATATTTCCAGGTACTAACACTACAAATGCTTTTGTAATGTGGCCCGTACTATACTGTGCTTATATAAATCGCCCAGCCATGCATACTTTATTGGACCCGTAAGATATCAGGTTGTCCTCTGTTATATACACTGAATCGGATTATTAAAGTTGTCCTTTTCAGATGCCATCATCATTGAGGTTTAGTGATTATACTATCGTTTATAGCCTCTATGATGGTATATTGACCCCTTAGTTGTGAGTTAGAGTCTTTAATGGTCTTGGGCATTCTCCCTGTTATAATTGTCTACTCAGCCTCACTTTTCCCTGAGCTAGATTTGTTATTAGCACATGACCCCACCTAAAGTAGGTATGGCCAATGAATTGTTAGCATTGATTTTGTGCTTGGTGACCTTTTGACCTTTAATGGTTCATCTATCTATAGGTACACTCCTCCCCCTTTTTTCCAGCGCCCTATTCTGCCAAAAGGGCCCTTATTGAAGGCCTGTCTACATTGGGTATGTCCATTTACCTTATATTCGTTTATGCTTTCTCTCCTCCTCTTCATTATCCTACTTTTTGCTCCTCCTATTATTGTGGTAGAATTTTGCTACTTGTGACTCATGAGACACATGCTCTGGTTTACAGAATTTTACAAAGTCCTTTCCGAACTCTGTTTGATTCTTACAAAGAATTTTAAAAGATTGTTTTTACAACATACCGCATTCTACCGGTATGTATTATATATCATATTTCTCTAAATTTCTGAAAGAAAAAGTTTTAATATTCTGTGTGATATATATATATATATATATATATGATTCTTATGGCATTCTGTACCACCCACAGTGTACCCCTGAGGAAGTCTCTTCGGAGACGAAACGCGTTGGGTCGTTTCCTTGCGGTTCACAAGAATATGAATTTGTAAATGTCATACATTTGTATTTTTAATAAATGTGATTGAATTATTACTCTACCTATCTGCTTGAAACTTGAGCACACAATAAGGTGGTGGAAATTCCTACAGCGCTATATATATATATATATATACACACACAGATGCAAGTTGGCGGCACCCGGAGGCAATGAAGACAAGACACTGCAGTTAGTGATCAAACGTTTTCGATGTATTGATTTCACATCGTCATCAGGATCCTGATGACGATGTGAAATCAATACATCGAAAACGTTTGATCACTAACTGCAGTGTCTTGTCTTCATTGCCTCCGGGTGCCGCCAACTTGCATCTGTACATGGGGAGACTTATCTTAGTCTCTTAGGACGGGCACCGGAGCCCAGTATTTGAACTTACAAGGTGTGCTACTCCCCCCCTGCATTATATATATATATATATATATATATATATATATATATATATATATATATATATATATATATATATATATATATATATATATATATCCACAGAGATGAGGACACTCACCGGTCTTTCTTCCAAAGAGATTCTATTCCATATCACCACATCAGATAAAGTGCAAAGTGCATGACAGTGGGCCTAGGGCCAACGTTTCGGTCTGCCAATCAGACCTTTGTCAAGGCCCCCACTATCTCCTCCTAAAGTGCATAACCCACAGGACATCGCATGTGCCTTATATCCACCCCACAGGCAGCAGCACACTCCCCCATAGCATGTACAAAAACCTGGATCAGCCCTAGAACATATGCTTAACATAAAGCTATTACCTTAATATATCTCCACATTTTATAAGTAACAGGCGCCAAACTTCTCGCCTGCCACGCAGGTAAATAGGAAGCGCCGCTCACCTGGGAAAGTTTCCACACATCGTCCATAACACCAGCGCATAGCGCCGTACCCGGAAGTGCGTCATCAACGCATCACTTCCTGTGCGTGGAGCGCACAACCAGGAAGCGTGCGCTCCATCCACGTCCCTGTACAGTGGCGTAGCGTCACTTCCTGCGCATGGAACGCACAGCTAGGAAGTTTGCGTTCCATTGCGCTCCCAACGGGGTATTTATATGATCCATATATACCATTTTAATCAGCTAAGAACGATGAACTGCCTAATCTAACTAGCACAGCTCTACACAAGTAGTCAGCAATAATATTACAATGAAGGTGCCAACTGCGTACTGTCGCTGCCTGAGGGGACCATACAAAGCACACACAATATACTGCCACCTAGTGGTAAATGTAAAGTACAGAAGTAATAATACAAAATATAACAAAAAATTTTCTCCTAGTACATAAAAAAATATATACAAGGTACATGAAAAAACAAAAGTACAAAGGACACTGTCACTAAGGTTGCTCAGACCATCCAGCAATTACCAGAACCACTTCACAAAAAAACAGACAAAGAATTATTCTCGTTAAGGCCCCTAGGAGCCACCGTGTCGAGCCTATGGATCCATTTCACCTCCTTCCTGAGTAGCATCAACCCCCGGTCTCCGCCTCTTAACAACGGGGGGACCCAGTCAATGATCATATAACTTAATGAAGAAATCTGATGTTTATACTTCAAGAAGTGCGCCGCCACCGGTTTATCAGTGAACTGGTGGGCATACGCCAAACGAATTGACGATCGGTGTTGGTTCATGCGCTCGCGAAATGTTCGTATCGTTTTCCCCACGTAGAGGAGGCCGCAGGGGCAGCGTAGAAAATAGACCACATGATCCATAGTGCATGTCAAATGATGCTGGAGAGCGATCTTTTGGCCCGTATGGGGATGGTGAAAGGATGAACCACTGTTGAGTCCATGGCACGTAATGCAACTTGTGCACCGGAAGCAACCTTTTCTGGTCAGCAGCCATCTCTTATCTGTCGACGGGCTCGGAGTGACATCAGGCCGCAATAATAGATCTTTCAAATTTTGCCCGCGACGTGCCGCAATCAAAGGGGGTGTTTCAGTAATTCCCTTGAACACCTGATCAGTGCCCAAAATACGCCAGTTGTTTTTAATGGATCTCTCCATGGTTTTCAGCCTGGTGTCGCATTTCATCACCACTGTCATGCGTTTGGAGTTGCACTTTTTCTTCAGGTTAGGTGAAGTGTGAATCTCTCTTGCCCTTCTGAGGCTACTCTGTATATCTCTTTCAAGATATCCTCGTACCCGAAATCTCTCACAACATTCCTTTATTTGTTGTTCAGCTGCCTCTGGATCGGAGTTGTTTCTATACACCCGCAGCAGTTGTGATATGGGCAGTTTAGATTTTAACCTATCAGGGTGATGGCTTGACGACCACAGAAGTGTGTTCCGATCTGTCGGTTTACGGAACAGTGTGTACTCCAGGTGAGTACCTCTCCTCAGTACAGTCACATCCAGGAAGTTCATACTGTCCCGGTCAGCAACTGCTGTAAACCGGATGGGACTGTCCAATTCATTTAACTGCTGCACCATGCAGTGGAAGGACTCAATCGTGCCTCTCCAAATTAAAAACAGATCATCAATGAATCTTTTAAAATAAAGGATGTTTGCACCGTGTCTACCCAGAATGTGCACCGTCTCGTAGGCCGCCATATAAAGGTTGGCGAACCCCGGCGCCAAATTTGAACCCATGGCGGTTCCTGATATCTGCATATAGTACCCGCCATGGTACAAAAAATGATTTTTAGTCAAAACCAGTTCGATCAATTGACATATGAACTCCACAGGAGGTCCCTCATACGGTCCTATAGTTAAGGCCTCACGTACAGCTTGTATTCCGCCTTCATGCGGAATCACCGTGTACAGTGATGAAACATCCATAGACGCTAAAATGCAATCCTCAGGAAGGTCACATAAGTCGCTGAGGCCCTCCAGGAAGTGGCTGGTATCTTTAATATAACTGTTGCCTGCCTGCACACAAGGCTGCAGGAAATGGTCTACAAACTGGGCCAACGGTTGTAATAATGAGCCACATGCAGAAATTATAGGTCTCCCTGGAGGAGCCTCAAGCGACTTATGCACCTTAGGCAAAGTATAAAAGATCCCTAGAGGGTTCAGAATTAATAACGTGCCCACCATAGGCCGAAAAAGTTCAGCATTCTGCATCAAATGGTGCGGGGTGCTGAACAAATGTTCCTCTGATTTAATGGTCCTTGTAATAGAGGAAGTGGGAAATGAGTTAAAGAAAATTAAAAGTGACATCAAGGAATTTGAAAAAACGTTCAACCCTACATTGGTTAAGGACAAATCAGGCGACTGGCTAAAAAAACTCCAGGAACAGATAGATAAGTATCGAGCTGATCTATTAGCATTTAAGAGAAAGAAGTGGGATACCGTTGAGATAGACATCAGAAACATTCAGTCTATCGGTGGTTGAGTGGGGAGTCTTTTGACAATCGCCGCAGATTTAGACCCCATTTTAGAACAGGCTATCAGGGCCCCCGTGGGTCAGACTCATCCCCAGACTCTGACGCCTCCGTTAACCGACCCCCATTGGATCATACATCATCCTCCACTTTTTTAGGGAGGGAACTCAGACCAAGAAAGGTAAAAGATCAAGGAGCAGGAGGTTACACCCGCGGAGGGGGAGATACAAGAGGCGGCAGATGGGGCAAGAACAGGAGAAATTGATATTCAACTTATCAGATCATATATTAACAGCGCCTGAGGAGTCCTTACTAATGAAGGGTTTAAGTTTCATTCCCACGTGTAAATTTGACACCTTTGACTGGTCCATTAATCATTACAAAATGGGGCGCAAGTTGCGCTTAAAAGAATTTTTTTCCAATAAAGCTGATCAGGGGTCCTCTGCACCTATTTTTATGTCAAAACCTAGTACCTTTGACCCACCCTCTGTGAATCCCAGCTTAAAAACTTTTTTGAAAGTGGTGGACAGCGAAGTCAAGGGGAAACAACCACAGGATTGTAGAACATTTGACAACTTGACGAGAGAAGAACGCAATGCTCTGAGAGACCTGAAAGGTAATAAATCCTTGGTTATTAGGAGTGCGGACAAAGGGGGGGCGGTGGTACTGCAGAACTTTTCTGACTATGACCGTGAGGTCAGGAGGCAGTTGGGGGACACAGATACCTACCGCCCGATACCATCTAACCCCATGAGTATGATCAAAAAACAGATTGATGTGATCTTGTCGTATGCCCGCAACATGGGCTGGATTGATGATACTGTGTTCAAGTTGCTACAGGTGGAACACCCTAGATGTCCGATCTTTTATACTTTGCCTAAGGTGCATAAGTCGCTTGAGGCTCCTCCAGGGAGACCTATAATTTCTGCATGTGGCTCATTATTACAACCGTTGGCCCAGTTTGTAGACCATTTCCTGCAGCCTTGTGTGCAGGCAGGCAACAGTTATATTAAAGATACCAGCCACTTCCTGGAGGGCCTCAGCGACTTATGTGACCTTCCTGAGTATTGCATTTTAGCGTCTATGGATGTTTCATCACTGTACACGGTGATTCCGCATGAAGGCGGAATACAAGCTGTACGTGAGGCCTTAACTATAGGACCGTATGAGGGACCTCCTGTGGAGTTCATATGTCAATTGATCGAACTGGTTTTGACAAAATCATTTTTTGTACCATGGCGGGTACTATATGCAGATATCAGGAACCGCCATGGGTTCAAATTTGGCGCCGGGGTTCGCCAACCTTTATATGGCGGCCTACGAGACGGTGCACATTCTGGGTAGACACGGTGCAAACATCCTTTATTTTAAAAGATTCATTGATCTGTTTTTAATTTGGAGAGGCACGATTGAGTCCTTCCACTGCATGGTGCAGCAGTTAAATGAATTGGACAGTCCCATCCGGTTTACAGCAGTTGCTGACCGGGACAGTATGAACTTCCTGGATGTGACTGTACTGAGGAGAGGTACTCACCTGGAGTACACACTGTTACGTAAACCGACAGATCGGAACACACTTCTGTGGTCGTCAAGCCATCACCCTGATAGGTTAAAATCTAAACTGCCCATATCACAACTGCTGCGGGTGTATAGAAACAACTCCGATCCAGAGGCAGCTGAACAACAAATAAAGGAATGTTGTGAGAGATTTCGGGTACGAGGATATCTTGAAAGAGATATACAGAGTAGCCTCAGAAGGGCAAGAGAGATTCACACTTCACCTAACCTGAAGAAAAAGTGCAACTCCAAACGCATGACAGTGGTGATGAAATGCGACACCAGGCTGAAAACCATGGAGAGATCCATTAAAAACAACTGGTGTATTTTGGGCACTGATCAGGTGTTCAAGGGAATTACTGAAACACCCCCTTTGATTGCGGCACGTCGCGGGCAAAATTTGAAAGATCTATTATTGCGGCCTGATGTCACTCCGAGCCCGTCGACAGATAAGAGATGGCTGC
Organism: Crinia signifera; assembly: GCF_055691185.1. Lineage (NCBI taxonomy): Eukaryota > Metazoa > Chordata > Amphibia > Anura > Myobatrachidae > Crinia > Crinia signifera. Next base: position 132,213,248 of record NC_139222.1, on the reverse strand, counting down.
TGACCAGAAAAGGTTGCTTCCGGTGCACAAGTTGCATTACGTGCCATGGACTCATCAGTGGTTCATCCGTTCACCATCCCCATACGGGCCAAAAGATCGCTCTCCAGCATCATTTGACATGCACTATGGATCATGTGGTCTATTTTCTACGCTGCCCCTGCGGCCTCCTCTACGTGGGGAAAACGATACGAACATTTCGCGAGCGCATGAACCAACACCGATCGTCAATTCGTTTGGCGTATGCCCACCAGTTCACTGATAAACCGGTGGCGGCGCACTTCTTGAAGTATAAACATCAGATTTCTTCATTAAGTTATATGATCATTGACTGGGTCCCCCCGTTGTTAAGAGGCGGAGACCGGGGGTTGATCCTACTCAGGAAGGAGGTGAAATGGATCCATAGGCTCGACACGGTGGCTCCTAGGGGCCTTAACGAGAATAATTCTTTGTCTGTTTTTTTGTGAAGTGGTTCTGGTAATTGCTGGATGGTCTGAGCAACCTTAGTGACAGTGTCCTTTGTACTTTTGTTTTTTCATGTACCTTGTATATATTTTTTTATGTACTAGGAGAAAATTTTTTGTTATATTTTGTATTATTACTTCTGTACTTTACATTTACCACTAGGTGGCAGTATATTGTGTGTGCTTTGTATGGTCCCCTCAGGCAGCGACAGTACGCAGTTGGCACCTTCATTGTAATATTATTGCTGACTACTTGTGTAGAGCTGTGCTAGTTAGATTAGGCAGTTCATCGTTCTTAGCTGATTAAAATGGTATATATGGATCATATAAATACCCCGTTGGGAGCGCAATGGAACGCAAACTTCCTAGCTGTGCGTTCCATGCGCAGGAAGTGACGCTACGCCACTGTACAGGGACGTGGATGGAGCGCACGCTTCCTGGTTGTGCGCTCCACGCACGGGAAGTGATGCGTTGATGACGCACTTCCGGGTACGGCGCTATGCGCTGGTGTTATGGACGATGTGTGGAAACTTTCCCAGGTGAGCGGCGCTTCCTATTTACCTGTGTGGCAGGCGAGAAGTTTGGCGCCTGTTACTTATAAAATGTGGAGATATATTAAGGTAATAGCTTTATGTTAAGCATATGTTCTAGGGCTGATCCAGGTTTTTGTACATGCTATGGGGGAGTGTGCTGCTGCCTGTGGGGTGGATATAAGGCACATGCGATGTCCTGTGGGTTATGCACTTTAGGAGGAGATAGTGGGGGCCTTGACAAAGGTCTGATTGGCAGACCGAAACGTTGGCCCTAGGCCCACTGTCATGCACTTTGCACTTTATCTGATGTGGTGATATGGAATAAAATCTCTTTGGAAGAAAGACCGGTGAGTGTCCTCATCTCTGTGGCTGTATTGGAGAACTGGACTTGTCTGGGACCCCTGAGCTGACACCCCGGCAGTTGCTACTATTTGGAGGAGAGTGTGGTCCTTACCCTTGGAGATATATATATATATGGGGTTCCCCTTGTCCACATGTATAAAACTAGAAGTCATCACCAACACACACATCCTGTTCCCCTCATACACTCACACACAGCTAATTCACCCACAATACTGTATATAACACACACACACACTCGCTGGTCCCACTCCCATTACATAAGGCCAAGAGTCATCAAAGTAGGCAGGCAGGGCTGCTGCTGCACTAGTCCACTCGAGCGCAGCAAAAGTCATGGGTGTGGCCTAATCACAGACCTCTGTGCCCACTCCCCCTTTTGAAAACCCTTTCATGATGAAGGAGCACAGGTACCACTAGCCAGCAGGGGGAGGGGGCACTGCTGACAGAGGTTAGGGGGGAGCCCTCTAGCCTGCTATACTTCTGTCAGTGCCCGCTGTCAAGGCAGAGCCGGCCTTAGGAAGGCTTGAATGCCCCTAGGCAATAGCCTAGTTTGCCTATGCTTAGGGCTGGCTCTGAGAAGACCAGAGAGTGTAGTTGTTTGCAATAGTCCAAGTGGGAGATGACAAGGACATCAATAAGATTTGGTAACCTCAGAGGAAAAAGGAGGATTTTGATCTTAGGAGAAGTAGCAGGGAAGAGAGAATGCAGATAAGGGGTGGTAAAGTTGGAAATATACAGCAAAATTTCCTTTTGTTCTATGCTGGAGAAAAAAGTATTTATATGGGAGGACAAAGTGCTGCAGCAATGCTATGTTGTAGTTTCAATATATTGACCACAGACTATACCAATATGCAGTCCTATTCCTATATTTAAATCAGGTATTTTTTATTGCTTTTTCAAACACAGAACAAACGTAAAATATAAAACAAGACAATAATGATTGCATTTCCCCAAATAGAAAGTTATGCAACAATGATTACAGCTGTCAAGAGAGCATTAAACACTGTATAACATTAAGTCAGAGATAGTTCTCATTTGTGACAACTTTAGACAAGTGTACACATGACAGGAATAGTGGTCAAAACATCCGTAGAGCAAAATTATGCAATTCTAAAAGAAAGGCAAATACAGTTTCATGTCTGGATAAAAAACATACCAATGGCTGTCTCTGTAATAAAAAGTAAACCAATAGAAAGAAAATACCATGTACTATGAACAGAATCAACTTTGTAAAATGGTTTCACTGTTACCATGCTTTTCGTTTGGATTGAAACCTAGACATAGCATGGTGGATGGATAAGCTTACATACTTTACATTGTATATAATAACTTTCAAGTGTATTTAGGTTTATGGTCACATGCAGCCTTTTGTTGTCATAAGTACATAAGGGATAAGATATAAACTACTAGGATAATTATGTATGACTTCAGAAGATACCCACTTGATATTAGTAACAACATTACCAACCTGGGCTATCTTTAGTACCCACTGGTCGCAGTTTAGGTACACCACCCTGGAAAAGGCCCACTTTGGGCTGCATTGCAGATCCACTGGTGGGCCCAAAACTAGGGCCACCCCCTGCACCTTTTGGCTCTGCAATAGAGAAGAGATAAGTAACAGAGTGAGACACTTTGTATTAGTGAGAAAAAACTAGCATGGCTAGAACAAACAAAAAAACAAAAACGTGATTTTGGTACTTACTGTTAAAGCCTTTTCTCTGAACCCACAGGGGACACTGGAGTGATACTTACAATGGGTAAAGATTGGTTGTCACTGGGAGCTGGAAAAGTTAACTTAAAAAAAAAAAAAACGGTATGGACACCCCACTAGCAACCGCCCATGGAGGGTGCCACTGAGCGATTGGAGTGAGTGTACACCACCGAAAGAACTTTGGATGTGGCCAGTTAAACTTATCTAATCGTAAGAGAAATCCAGCCTGACTGAGCAACATCATATAGTACAAACCTCAAACCTGACTTCTGCCCACATAAAAAAATGTTTAACACCAGTACCACGTTTAGAGACCTTGAAGGAGCATCATTTGAGAAGACAGTAGGGTTACCACCTAGTCCCTTTAATTCCGGACACATATTAATTACACAGGTTCTGTGGCTGGCTGACTTCAAGACTCCACTTCACCTGATTTTAAACTGCCACAGAACCTGTGTAATTAACATGTGTCCGGAATTAAAGGGACTAGGTGGTAACCCTAGAAGACAGGAACCACAATAGGCTGAATTATGTGGAAGCGGGAATGACTTTCTAAAGAAAAAGACCTTCTAGTTCACAGTTTCTCTCTATCAGGATGGATTATTAATTATGGAGGACGGCAAGACAGGTCTCCTAAGTCCGAAATTCTCCTAGCAAAAGCCAAAGCTAGATGCATGACAACCATCCAAGAAACATTTCACTCCACCGACTCCAGAGGTTTAAAAAGAGACGACTGTAAGCAAAGAACCAAATCCCCATCCCAACTGAGCAGTGGGATGAGGGAACGGTGGTTGCTACAGAATTATCCTCCGAAAGGTCTGAAAGTCAACTGCGCAAACCTCCTAGAAAAGAAAATAGAAAGAGTGGAAACTTGGACCTTAAAGAGCTAAGACGCAAACTAAAAGTTAGACTTGCCTGCAAGAAAATGAGGAGCCGAGAGGTATTGAAGATCAGAGGGGAAAAACAAATACCAACGATAATGACAGGATGTCCTTACAGGCGGTGAGCATTGTAGGGATGACGAATGATGGAAGACCTCTCTTCCTCTAAAGAGCCCGCTCAACAACACCATCAAATGAAGAGGCTTTAAGTCTGAAAAAGACTAAAAAGGTCCCTGCTGTAAATTATCTTCCCTCAGAAGAAGGGACCATGGTTCGTACACCAGCAGATGGTGGAGACTGGAGTACCAAGCCCTGTGGGGCCAATCAGGAGCTATCAAGAAACCCAGAGTGGCTCCCTCTTGATTCCCTGAAGATGAGGTAACAGACAAACAGAGCCTCAAAAGGAGCTACAAGTGCATCCACTGCCACCACAATGGGGATCCCTAGTGTGGGAAAGATACAGGGATTGTTCCTGGAGGCCATGAGGTTGACCTCACCTGTGACCCCCCTGAAAGACATAAGGTTACAGAGACCATTCCCTGGATCCACGTCCTGCCAACTGAGGTAGTCGCCTCCCAATTCCCTGAAATGAACATAGTCAATACAGCAGCGGCATGGGCCTCTGCCCACACCAGGATCCTGGAAACTGCTCACATGGCCATGCGACTTCTCATGCCTCCCTTATGATGTACTTGCTCAACTTAATATATTTTATTGGTTACCACACCTTGTAGAGCCCAAAGACCTTGGAAGTGCTCCCTGCACAACAACATGCAGGCTTGCATCATTGTCCAATTCCACATCCAACCTGCAAATGGTGGCGGAGTCCAAACCCCAAAGGAGAGAGACAGCCATGTCTGTGGGGAAAGAGACACACTCTGGTGAAGTAAAAGATGTGACCCCGACCACTGTGACAGGAGGTTGAGATGGAACATGAAAAACGGCCATAAGGAAGTGCCTCGAATGCTGCCACCATCCAGCCCAACTGTCTGATGCAGAGATGCACAGAAATCTGTCTGTTTAGCATCTACAAATTGATTGTTTTCTGAAGAGCAGTCACTTTGTCCTGAGGAAGACAGACAAATATTGTGCCGTATCCAACACCATACCGAGAAAGAGAAGTCTGAGTCGGTTGCAAGAGGAGCTTAAAAAAATTGAGAATCCAGCTGTGTCAGAGGAGAATGGACTGTGTTGTCGCTATGCCCTGAAGGAGTTTATCCACATAAGGAGCCTTTATCAACAGGTCGTCCAGATAAAGAATCATTTTTATTCCTGTCAGATGGAGCAACATCATCATTACCACAGAAATTGCTATCACCAACGAACTGGAAGCCAGAGAACAGATATCCCTGGAAGCTTCACCCACAGAAACTAATCGACTCCTAGATGTGCTCTACAAAAGAGAAGATCCTTAAATCTGCCTCTTTGCTTGCTGACCAGCAAGCTGAGATGCCCACGTTTCAACAGCTTTGTTGACCCAACAAACCACCAAAGCCGAACGCAACCGTACACTTGCCCCTATGTAAATAGACTTCAGGGAGATGTCAAGTCTCCTATCCGAAATCTCCTTTAAAGAAGTGGCTCCCAGCACTGACTACCCTCTTTTATAGAAAAACTCAATATTGAAGGAGCTACTGGCTACTGCAGGGGTATTTCACAATTTTCTGCTATCTGTAGGAAAGGGATGTCAACGTTGTCCTCGTCCCCCCCCACTTTGTAAAGCCTGCACTTAGGGAACCTAATGACAGGCTTAATGCCTGGCATTCCGCTAGTCAGGTGCCAGGCACTATACTAAGGAGCTCCCTGTGCTGGCCAGATGTGGTCAGGTGAGAGGTCCTCGCATGCAGCGATGTCCGGTTACCCCAAGACGGTGGTTTAGTCACCGGAGACCCATAAGCAAACCGCAGTGGCAGAGGGGTCTCCCCGGGAGCGTCATGATGTGAACAGGCAGTGCAGCAGCTGCCTGCCCACAACTTGCTCATAGCAGATCCCTAAATGATAAAACATGCCTCTCAGGAGGAGCCTAGAAAAAAGCAACCAGCCAAGGGCACTAAATTGAAAACTGGCTTGTAAGAGGGGGAGGAGCAGTCACACTGATTATAATTTTTTTTAAGTGCCAGCTCCCAGTGACTACCAATCTATACCCATTGCAAGCATGACTTCAGTGTCCCCTGCTGGATGAAATAGAAAGACACATTTTACAAGGAACGCTTCACTTCAAGCAAGTAACAGTAGGGATAATTGGGCCTTGGTATATATCAGCATTCCTAAACTGTTAATGGTGGATCACAATGATCTGCTCTTTGCAAAACGTAATGTGTATTACTGACCAATGATTAATATTGCTTTAACCCATAATGTTGCATACATTTCTACAAGTTAATTCTATATATGGATGCATGTTTGAGTGACAGCCAGTTTTATTTCCATATCTACCTTTGCATGTGGTTATGGATTTATCACAAATAAAACTTTCAGTCTCTTGTCTGGAGTAAACAGTACAACAGATTATGGCAAAAAATAAATAAATAATTCTACAACAGATTACATAAAGCAGAGAAAGTTATGTGCACCCTATGAGCCACCTCTAATCATTATCATGTCAATGTGGTCAGTACTAGTACATTTCCAAGATCAATGGATATGCCATGCAGCTTTACAGACCACCTAAAGTTTCCTTTGGAATGCAAGAGATAACACACATGGACATAAACCCCATTTTACTTTAGCGTGCAGCAACTGTCATTTGGATATAGGATGGTAAGTGTAAACACTTAAGTCTGTTCTAATTCAATGTTTAACTACAGCCACTGGGCCTGGGCGAGAAGCGATGCAGTGAATAGGTTATACATATGTTCCCAGGCACAGACTTGCTCAGCAAGTACTTGAGCACTGCCAATATGTGTGCTGCCATTGCCACTACCCAGATCTGCACTTAGATTTAGTTTTTTGTCATAATGGAGAAAGGTTACCAATAAACATTTTATGCACTCAGCTCAATTGTATAGCATTAGATAAAGAGCTAGTCACATAGCTGTTGGAATGTTTTCTGCCATTATGTCAATTACTATAGACAGGTTACATACTTTCCAACACAGGGGCACTCCTGTCATTCATTACTGTGGTCTTCTTCAGCTTTGGAGCCTTACAGATGTCATTGAGAAGTGCCCCTCTGCCCTTCTGCTCATCACGGTTCAGTTTAGGGGGCTCAGTATTTGCCTGTAAACAAAAATGGAGGTACATGAAGTAAAGTAGTGTGTGGAACCCTTCTGTTACTGTCAATGAGAAATATTTATTTACAGTTTCGTTGCGCTTTACAAATATTAACAGTGAAAGAACAAACTGGGTAAAACAGACAGACAGACAGACAGACGTCCCCGCTGCAAGCTTAAATATACAGACTAACATCAACTTCTGCCTCTGAACTTTGCCTATGTGAAGCATAACATTCAGGAATTGGCAACATGCAGCTCATCAAGGTGCAGTGTTCCAGCATGCACTGAAACCCTTGCGAAATTAAGGAATGACTGGACACTTTGTTGCTCAACAGATGGAGACCCACAGCTTGCCTATCAGACGTGATACAGTTACAATGAGACAGGTTATGAGTACTCATTAAAACAAGATGTGGGCTGCATAGAGAACTATACAACCCTTGATATACTGCGGCTCACTGAGTACACTTAATGTGAGTTGATTAACTTGGTCATTGGTTATGGCCTAGTTACGCAATTATCCCTAGATTATAGCATCTTGGGTAAAGTGACAAAACCAGGGACATAAAGCAGATATGTTGGTCTTAATCCAGGGGTGGGCAAGAAACAGCCCTACAGCTGTTGATGAACTAACACCCCCGCATGCCATGCCTCAGTTTTGCTATTTGGCCATACTAAGGCAAGGTATGCTGGGATGTGTAGATCATCAACAGCTGGAGGGACGCTTATTGCCCACCCGTTTAATCCCTACTCTGGTACTGAACACATTTGCTAAGGAGTTTACTATGGAGCAAGAAGCATTTCTGCAATAGGCAACTTTGTATAAGAGGAAACTGCATCCACCTACTGCCATCTATCCTTTATCTTCTGCAGTATAAATGTACCTGATTAAAGGTTGGAGGTGGAGGAGGGCCCGGAGGGGGTGGTGGAGGTGGAGGGATAGGCATCTTTCTGATGAGTAAAACTACTCCTTCAGAACTCCAGCAGTCAGTCCCTGTGAGGGTTGGCAACCACTCAAAACCTGTAGTAAAAAAAAAGTAAATAGATATGCCACAGTTTAACACACCAACCTGACAAAACCAGATCAGATAACGGTCAGACAGATAATAGACAGACATGGGTTGAAAAAAAAAATCTCTACGTGTGTAGGCCCCATAAATCACTATGAATTAGAGTCAGCTGGAAAAGAGAAAATACAAACTATACCCTATAGACCAGGCATTTCCAACCCTTGGATGCCAGGGTACACAACAGTGCAAGTTTATAGTGATATCCAGGCTGCAGCATAGATGGTTAAATAAGGTACTAGTTTAGTAACCTGTGCTCAAGCATGATTATCCCTAAAATCTGTTTGTATGCCTTGGGAGGACAGAGGTTGGGAATACTTGTAATAGATTAAACAAATTTGCCATTTTACACATTTTGGCCAATACTGTACTACAGGTTGAGTATCCCGTATCCGAGTATCAGTTATCCGAATTATTCCGAAAACCATACATTCCAGAAAGTGAAAAAAAAATATTTTTTTTTTGCTAAAAACTCACTGGGGACATTTGTAACAGCACTACTGGTGACATGATATGTAACTGGCACTATATATGTGCAAGAAAATGATTGCTTGGCATTCAAATTCAGTGCTGAGATAGTACACACATTTTGTTTCATGTTTTGAAACCTTGTTTTTTGAACAAATAAAATATATGTGTGTATTTTATGTGGTAATAAAATATATTTGTGTGTATTTTATGTGTTTATACAGCATACATGCAAGATACTTCAAAATACATCATTGAAATATTAAAATATTCCGAAATACGGAATAATCCGTTATCCAGAATTCTCCTGGTCCCGAGCATTTTGGATACGGGATACTCAACCTGTATTTGGTTAGAAGCATTAACTTGTATAACGGCAGCATACGTTCTTGAACTATGCCGTATTTTCAAGTAAACTAGAATAAGAAAATTCAACATATTCCCAAGTAGGGCTAAAACTGGCCAAACTTTCATCAACAAGTTGGTTGGTTGGACTTAAAATCTGGCACTGTATGGGAGCAAATGGTAATCGTTAATTTGCTCACAAACCTAGGATAATGGACAAAAAACAGTCAAATTGTTAAATCAAACACATTAACTATAGTACCTTGGTCTGACCGACAGTTTTTGTCTATTTCCAGATTTTGGACACAAAATTACACTTGCTCCCATCCAGCACAAGATTTAAGGTGTGTTCACACGCTTCGATTTTGCTTATAGAAGCGAAAATCGAATCTAAAGGTTTTTAGGACACTTTATTCGACGTGCGCCCCGTTTTCTCTATATCGAAAAGAAAAATAGACTGTGCAGGCAAGTAAATATCAAATTCGATCCAGTAAATGGAATGTGCACACTGTGCCTTGAATACAATTTTAATTGTCAAATGTGAAATCGGTACTTGTTTCCTATCTAGGCGCCCAGGTTTTCTACATACGGCACCGTAATGAAATCGGAACGCATCGGATTCGGTACTCGATGTACGATGGTATACGATGCGATGCGATTTCCCATAGGAAACAATGTGAAATGGCTCAATTTAGCCAAATTATCATAGGAACAATAGTAAATGGGCCAAAAACACCCCTGAACATTGAAATGTCCCCCCAAAAGTAGTTGACGCCACCCCGCCATCAACGTGAACCCGAAGCGTGGCGAGCGCAGCGTGCCCACGAGGGGCGGCGGTACGAGTCCTCCGACCTTTTCATGCCCTACTATCCACTAGGGCGTGGAGTGAGAATAGAATAGTGTGGCAAGCGCAGCGAGCCACCGAGCCCGAAGCGTGGCGAGCCCCGCGAGGGGACGCGGATACCTTCACAGTTATACGTGTCCCCTCGCGGGCTTCCCAGGTGTCCATGGCGACGCGGACACCTGGGAAGCCCGCGAAGGGACGCGTTTACCTGTGAAGGTATCCGCGTGCGCTCGCCACGCTTCGGGCTCGCTGCGCTCGCCACACTATTCTATTCTCACTCCACGCCCTAGTGGATAGAAGGGGATAAAAAGGTCGGAGGACGCGTACCGCTGCGCTCGCCACGCTTCGGGTTCACGTTGATGGCGGGGTGGCGTCAACTACTTTTGGGGGGACATTCCACTGCTCTGTGGGTTTTTTTGGGGTTTCTGGCCCATTTACTATTCTTCCCTATGCTGATTTGGGTAAATTGATCCATTTAACATTGTTTCCTTTGGGAAATCGAATCGGATCGCATCGTTCAATATCGTGTATGTGTATTTGTGGTATCCGATGCGATCCGATTTTTATACGGAGAATAGCATGGTGCGCAATTAACTTAGCGGGCGCCCAGATAGGAAACAAGTACCGTGAAATCGAATGCAAAGCAAAAGGCCAACTCAAAAGGGGGTGGAATTGGGGAAATCTAAAGCAAATTGAACTGAAAGTAAATCGATGTGTGTGTACACACCTTTAGTGTATGGCCAGCATAAAACGGTAATTCTGAGGTTACTGTTTCAGGAAGTTACCAAATGTTATTGTTTTCCTAGGTGATGTCAAACAAAGCAAACGTGCTGCTCTGACCATTGCTAAGAGCGCTTAGGGCAACCAGCAAAAAAAAAAAAAGGATTTAATTCATCTCAAAAGCCATAAAGCAGCAGCAAGAAAAACAACTTACTAGAAAGGATGCAAAACTCCTTTCTTTAACTGGTCTCCTGCTGTACGAAAAGCTTGAGTGACCTTTTTTTTATTTATACATTTTGTTCTTCAATAAAATACATTTATCATACAAATATAATCCAATGGAACAGATCCTCAATGACATAATAATAAAACATTATATACACACACACAAAATAGAAGCTCAACAGAACATAGTATTTTTAAACATGTGGTTCTAATAACTTCTACAAGACAGTCTAGAAATACAGATACCCGATTTAAATGTTTTGCATTCCCTTTGAGTAAATAATCAAAAAGCAGGAAAAAAAATAAAAGTAAAAAAAAGATTACATTCAAATGAGAGGATAAACTATAAAAAGGGGAAGGATTATAGGCCTCACCTTAAATACACAGCCACCAAATTTGGAACATGGCCTGAAAGCAGAGAACAAATGTAAGAAACATGAGTGAAAGCAATCATAAAGGGCAAGAAACAACTAGTTACTAAAGTGATCTACATAAATTCCAATAACACACACACACGCTATTATATGGCCAGGTGATATGTATAAACGAAAATGAAGGTGCTCACTCATGAAGCGTTTTGTGTTCGCAATGCTCTCTCCCATGCACATCATGCATAGTACAAAACGTGCTGCACATACTTTTTGGACTTCATCACATCTACTTCCAAATAAACGCTGCTTTAGCAGATCACATGTGTTTTGAACTAGATGCGAGGAAATCAATCCAAAATTCATGGTGCGCATTGCACCATGTGTGGCCAATTTGAGAGCAATTATCCTATTCGACCACCAACAAATGCTGCCAGATACAATAAGTCTTATGTTCAGCACTTGCTATCTCTGGGGGATGCAGTTAGAATCCCGGCGGTCAAAATCCCGACACCCATAGAGGGAGAAGAAGTTAGAAGAAATTAGTGTTCCGAGCGTAGCGAGGCACCGAGCCCGCTGCGTGCGCAGTGAGCCCACAAGGGGGGGGGGCGATCCACGTCATCTCCCTCCCCCCCCCCCGATCGGGATTTCGGCGGTCGTGATTCCGGCCCTGGGATTTTGAACGCCGGGATTTAGTACCAATCCCATCTCTGGATCTGATCCGATGCACACAGGACCAAGCATTGGAATGTAATAGGAGGTTAGGCACATACGATTTGGGGACTTATCAGATTTCTTAGTTGGAAATCAGGTGAAAAGGGCCCAAATCATATTCGTGTATGGGCACCTTTAATCTTCCAAATTTACCATTACCAATAGACACTCAATATTAAAGTAACCTTGTCATATGCATACTTATAATTACTATCAGACAGAAAACAAACATGTTATAATGTAAACTGTATTTAACACACTTTTTACATGGTTAGCAATCCTCAACAAGTTTTCAAGATTAGCGAGTGTATGAGCTCATGCACTTAGCAAAATAGTTCAACAACCACACAGTCCTCAGTGGGGATGGCTGCTGCACTCTGAATTTACTCTTCACAGCCGCATAAGGAAAGTGAGGGGTGCAAGTTCAGGTGCTGTTGAGGCAATTAAGCTGGGTACACCTTAGACAACACCGCAAACAATGCAACTTGGTTACGAATTTCCCGTGAACTGCCTGGAACTCCCCAACATACGATATAGTACATACACACTAAACTAGGTTACAAACATTAATGTTCAGTGGCCACCTCTACACTACATATGCTGCAGCTGACAATATAGGGAGTTATTCAGTATGGTTTGCAGATTGGAAAACATCAAAATAGGGCGATGTATGCAAATCTGCACATGCTCAAACACCAGAGTGCGGCCTCTTAAACTGTGGTCAGAGTGCAAGAAAAAGCAACCGCTGTCTAAGGACGTCAAATCAGTGTTGCAAAAGCACGGCCTGGACCATTTGGGGGGTGCAGTGGCTGCTTGACGTCACACAGTCAGTGACCAGAAACATGGTAGCCATGCCCCTGGCTTCCCGTAGCCAGTACAGCTAAGGGATACTGGTAGTGTGTGAATGCTTCGCATAATAAGGAAGCATTCCCAAAGTTATGCGAATGTATCGCGCAAAAGGAACCGACATGCAGGTTAGGAAAGCTGTAGTTTTGCGAACTCTCAGAAAACTACAGCTCAGGCTGAATTAGGTGTATAATAAGGATTTTACTGCATGTACTGATGACAGAGGGGGTCGGTAAAGACAAAAGGGAGCGCAAATTGTTGATGATATAGTACAAAAACACAAGACAATCTGCACAAAAATATCTAACGATATCATTATCATGCATATCATTTGTAACGATCGTGTAATGTGTACCCGGCATCACAATTCGCACCCCATTAGCTGTTTGCAAATTCAGTTATCCTTAAAACTCTAGAAAAGCTGACCAGTCCGCTTCAAAGTCATATTTATTAAGTAATTCTATAAAATGCTAAGTAGAAGCTGACTGGTTGCAAAGTGCAACTTCTTTACTCTTCATACTGCTTGTAACATGTCCCCTAAATAGGATTAATATGTAAAAATGTAATGTTTATAAAAACATGCTAAATGCACATAGTAGTTTAAAAAAAAGTCCAGAAGAATCCACAGTCACTGTTACCAGGGTATGGGTCATACGCACAGAGAAAGTAGAACAAGTTAAGTCAGTTTAACCAGAATTCAGGTGTGATCAGACAATATTGTTTTAATATGGCAATAAGACAAAACAATATTCTGCATAGCCACCTGATTTTCATAAAAATGACATGAAGATTCCAGAGCTGGGTGAAAAGTACATAATAAAACCACAAAATGTGAAACTCATGCAATAGTGGTTGGGTTTTTTAATGCAGATTTCTGACATGAAGTACATGAAGGCAGCCACATAGTCAACAACTATATGGCCAACAATATGTGACAGCGTAGCTATGCTGTTTGGCCATTTCAGCCACATTCATTACTAACCGGTTCATAATAGTAAGTATTATAGGCCAAATAATAAAAATGAAAAAAATTAGCTGGCAGCCACCTGAGCTATTCAACTGTAGCTCCGTTTGGCTACCGGTGGCGAGCTGAAATGCACAAAATCACCCATTTCAGTGGTCAAACAGGATTCGCCTATTAGTTTAGTCAGGTTTAGCTGCACATAGCGACCCCCCCCCACACACACAAAAAAAGGGCTATATTGGATAGCCCAGTAATTAATCAGTTAAAAAATGACGATTGTAGGCTTTTTTTTGGGGGGGGGGGGGGGGGGGGGGGGGGTTCGTACAAAAAGTTAGCAAAGGTGATTGGATAACTCCCTTTGCAGACTCTGGGGGGTATTCAAATGCAGTCGTGCTCCCGCAGCCATCTCCCGACGGGGGAGATGGCTGCGGGGCCCTATTCAATGCTGTCTTCCCCGACAGCATTGAACAGGGTTTCACCGCAGAACGAGCCCGACAGCATAAGCTGTCGGGCTCGTTCTGCCGAGAAAAGCTGGAAATAGGCGAGCTCCCGGCCGGAGCTCGTCTATTTCCGTCATCAACTCGCGGCCACGCCCCCTTCTCGCCGCTCGGCGGCCGGGACATTGAATCCCGACCGCCGAGCTCCAGTCGAGCCAAGCGAGAACGGGACAGGGGCACGGCTGTCGAGCTTGCTCGACAGCCGTTCCCCTGACATTGAATACCCCCCTCTGTCATAAACCAATTGTCACAGCTTTGAAGAATGCTGGAATGCTTCAGAAGGGATCTGCATGCGCCTGCAGGGGTCTGATCCTTTTGAACCCCAATAACAACAATGCTGAACAGGGAATGGTGTACCCTCCTTGGCACTCCCTCCTTGGTTACAAGGATAAAGATAGCGTAATAGAAAATATACATTCCTGTATACCCTTTATTAATACAGGAACATATACTTTCTATGACACTAATGTCCGAACTGAACTAGCAGATACACTGAAGCCTGCCCATGCATCTGCCCTCAAGCACATGTATCTGGTATGCTGGGAGAAGCCCTGGGCTACATGTGTTATGGGTGTTTGGAGAATTTTAGCATAAATCACACTGATTTTTGGCAACGATATGCACAATCAAGATATTATCGTGCATTTTGGTCAGTGTGTACCCTCCATAACATTAACAATACCACACGTCACCTAAAAAATGACGTGAAATCTGACTATCGTCAGTGACTGCATATTGGGCCATGGTCCTGGTGACATCACTTAACATCGTTAATCATTCCCAGCACCGCCAATATCTTTAATGCATATCGGGCACGTGGTTTTCATTTTTCCAGTATTTAGCTGTAGACATGCCAAACTTTCTAGAAATGAACTGCTAAAAACATTTTTTAAAAATAAAGTATTGTGTGTCCACAAACTATTTTGGAGGATTTTATTAACTTCCTTTATGTATAGAATTTCTTGAGATGTTTTTTTTTTATTGGGGCTGTACGGATAATGGAATTGTTAGTATTACTGCCTCACAGCACTGAGGTCATGGGTTCGATTCCCACCATGGCCCTGTGCAGTTTTTAATATTCTTCCCGTTCATGGGGTTCCTTCACTATTCAACCACAATCCAAAACTATGCTGGGTAAATTATTGTAGGAATATAGATTGTAAGCTCCACTGGCGCAGGGACTGATGTGAATGTTCAAATACTCTCTGTAAAGCGCTGCGGAATATGTGTGGGCTATATAAATTACTAATGCCTTTCCTAAATACACTTAATGCATATATTCCTTACTGCTCTTAAAAATAAAGTTACTAAATAATACATGACCAATTGTGCTTGAAATTTTTTTTTTTCTTAGTTTCCTTTCAAATTTTATAAAAATATACCGGTATTTAAAAAGGTGCAATCAAATCAATGGATATACAATGACTGACTGTTTTATAAATCATCCACAAGACAATGTAATATTTAATGTATTTAACAATGCATAAAAAGGAATTCACATTCCAGATGTATGATCAATATATTAAGGATATCAGTACGCATGACCAGCGGAGGGGATGCCAACTTTCAGAAGACCAACAGAGGCATCCCGCTAAACAGAATCCCGGTAAGAGCTGGGATACTTACCCTCTCCTCCTACCCCAACCTACCTGCAGCTCCAGCCTAACCCTAACAAGATATGGTCTGCAGGACGACACAATTAAGTACAGTCAACAGGATGACACATGAATAAGGTCAACCAAGCTACATGAGTTTTTCACCTTTTCCTCAAAAAATGATTTTTTCTTCATACTTTACTATAGGACAATTTCACTTGAACTTCTCCAGTTTCATGGAAGAAAGATGAATGATAGGACATAAAATCTAGCTAGAAGCTATAGCTTCTAGGATATCTGATATCGGCCTGCCTACAGTCAATGAACAACCTTGAGGAATGAGCAGCGGGACCGCACATGGTTGCTAGTCATATACACTGGCCGATATTTTGACCAATATCGTTCAGTAGGGCCAAAATGAACGATATGCCAAAAAAAAAAAAAATCGTACTAGTGTGTATGCACCTTAATTCGGCATACAGACAGTTCAATGCTTCCTTCATTATCGACAGCCACCGGGACACAGCATCAAAGAGGGAGGGACGGACAGTGGACACAAGTGGGGGATGCTGCATAGAGCAGCATTACACTGCCTTCGATCTTCCAGTTTGAAGCAAAAAGACTTGCCTGCTAAGTCTATTTCTGTTTTACATTCCAAGCATATGAATTAAGGTAGTTGATACTGTTAGATTTCGTTTAAATTTTGCTTCTAGAAGTAAAATCGAATCGAAAAAAATTGTCCAAACTGAAGCGTGTGTGTGGCCCATAAGTTTTAAATGTGGTACTTGTGTATTATCGGCGCCCCCAATATTAAGTCGCACGACTTTTAATCGCATGCCATACACCCGATGCACACCAATGCGATATAAAATTGTATAAGCCCCCTATGCGATTTAAAATTGTATAAGCCCCCTATATGATTTTAAATTGTATAAGCATCCTATTGGGTGCTTACAATGTTAAATGCACCCCCACGCCACCCCCAGTATGAACGCCAACCCGAAGCGTGGTGAGCGTAGCGAGCCCGCGAGGGTCGGCGGTACGCGTCCTCCGACCTTTTCATACCCCCTCTATCCACGTCGGCGTGGAGTTTATTTTATATAGTGTGGCGAGCGCAGCGAGCCCCGCGAGGGGACGCGTATTACTTTACATGTATTCCGTGTGCACTCGCCACACTATATAAAATCAACTCCACGCCGACATGGATAGTGGGGGGTATGAAAAGGTCGGAGGACGCGTACCGCTGCGCTCGCCACGCTTCGGGTTCACATTTATAGTGGGGGTGCATTTAACATTGTAAGCCCCCATTAGGGTGCTTAAACAATTTAAAATCGCATTGCATTGTATGCCATATACAATGCTATACAATTTTAACATTGTATGACATCGGGGGAAATCTCGTCGCATCGCATGCCTTATGGTCTGCGATGCGATGGGCGCCGTGATAGTATAATTGTATCTGGTACAATTTAAGGTACTATCTTCAGCCGTTTCCAAAAATTATCAAGGCAGTATTTTGAAAAATTAGGGGCCCCTAATTTAGGCTTCTATTGAAGATAGCATTATTATGGCAACAATTTCTTTTCGGGCTCTGATTCATGCATAAAGCGCTGATGCTACATATATTTAGGAGCAGTATGGATGGTGTAATAGTTAGCATTACCGCTTCACAAGCACTGAGGTCATGGGTTTGATTCCCACCATGGCTCTAACTTTGCAGAGGTTGTATAGTCTCCCTGTACTTGTGTGGGTTTCCTCCCATAATCCAAAAAGGTACTTGTTTCCTATCTGGGCGCCCAGGTTTTCTATGTACGGCACCGTAATGAAATCTGATCGCATCGCATCGTACACATACACGATATTGAACGATGCGATGCGATTCGATTTCCAATAGGAAACAATGTGAAATGGCTCAATTTAGCCAAATTATCATAGGAACAATAGTAAATGGGCCAAAAACACCCCTGAACATTGAAATGTCCCCCCAAAAGTAGTTGACGCCACCCCGCCATCAACGTGAACCCGAAGCGTGGCGAGCGCAGCGAGCCCGCGAGGGGCGGCGGTACGCGTCATCCGACCTTTTCATGCCCTACTATCCACTAGGGCGTGGAGTGAGAATAGAATAGTGTGGCGAGCGCAGCGAGCCACCGAGCCCGAAGCGTGGCGAGCGCAGCGAGCCCCGCGAGGGGACGCGGATACCTTCACAGTTATACGCGTCCCCTCGCGGGCTTCCCAGGTGTCCATGGCGACGCGGACACCTGGGAAGCCCGCGAAGGGACGCGTTTACCTGTGAAGGTATCCGCGTCCCCTCGCGGGGCTCGCCACGCTTCGCGCTCGCCACACTATTCTATTCTCACTCCACGCCCTAGTGGATAGTAGGGCATGAAAAGGTCGGAGGACGCGTACCGCCGCCGCTCGCCACGCTTCGGGTTCACGTTGATGGCGGGGTGGCGTCAACTACTTTTGGGGGGACATTCCACTGCTCTGTGGGTTTTTTTGGGGTTTCTGGCCCATTTACCATTCTTCCCTATGCTGATTTGGGTAAATTGATCCATTTAACATTGTTTCCTATGGGAAATCGAATCGCATCGCATCGTTCAATATCGTGTATGTGTACGATGCGATGCGATCAGATTTCTTTACGGAGAATAGCATGGTGCGCAATTAACTTAGCGGGCGCCCAGATAGGAAACAAGTACCTCCAAAAATATACTGGTAGGTTATTTGGTTCTTAACAAAATTAACCATAGAATGTCTGCATGTACCTGTGGTAGGGGATATAGATTGAAAGCTCCACTGGGGCAGGGACTGATATGAATGTTCAAATATTCTCTGTAAAGCTCTGCGGAATGTGTGTGTGCGCTGTTCATAAATATTTATAAAACTAATATTGGAAGCTTTGTGTGTAGTCATTTAGTTTATGCCCATAAGAACAATTTATCTATCTGTAATATCAATAAACATCATTACACTCATTTCTTTTTGAGTACTGACACCTGCCATATTAGTCATATAACAGTGATTTTCTGCAGCATTTTTTAGTTTGTGACAAAAAGTAGCCATTGTTACAATTAATACAAATACTTGCATTCCTTCGTTAAAAGGCTGATCCAGATTATATATATTTATTAAATGAAATGTAAAATAAAGAGAAAAGTTAACAAAACAAACCATGAGCATACAAATACATCAAGTACAGCCTCCATATCAGGACTACAGTTCATGTATAACAGAAAAACACCATCCAGATTGATTAAGATTACGGTAAGTGAAATTGTTTTTTTTTTTTAGAACATAAAAACACAATCCTTAAATAACTATGCTTCTAGAAGACATTTGCACAGACAACTATGTGCTCACCTGTCAAACTCTTATATAACATGTTAAAACTCTCTATATTAAAAGGAATGATCATAATTGTTATGTACAGTACTAAACAGTACTAAACTGATGTGACTGACCTCAGTACCATTAGGCAGCAGACCGACAGCACCAGCATTTCCTCTGTTATGTACCCTCTTTTCTAGCAAAATTCACATTTAAAAAAAAAAAGGTTTAGTATCTTGCCTTGCAGTAAGGTATGCGATACAGCTATGCAGTCACGCCCCCAGGCCCATCACTCCCCTATCACACCTTACCAGAAAACTAGGTGAGGTAGCACAGACTTTCTCCGAATCTGTTCTCAACCAATTGCTCATGACCCTTAAGAAACAGTAAAATCTAATAGCATTAAGGTTTATCAACTTTAAAGCTACAAAGAAACGTAGCACACAATATGCACCTTACCTGGACTATTTTAAGAAAACTGCATATTGGGAACTTTTCTAACACACTACAGTATTCAGTACAAATTGTGGTGCACACCTCAGTATTGGACATTCTGTCCACAACCGAAATGTGGGGGGCGTCTCCCTCGCTAGCTCTAGCAAACAACCACAAGAACCAGCAAACCCCTGGTGACAGAGATCCATGGAACCTGTAGTTCCACAGAAGGTTTCGGTGCCCAGCACTATAGAGCACCCTTATATACTACTCATGGGGAGGATATTCCCATCCGGGACCCTGCTGCAGGTCACACAACAGCATCTATACATTTACAGTAGAAACAGACACGTCGGACAAGCCAGGAAAGTGTGCTGCATCGCGCTCCTGAGCCACACTGGGGTAGCCTGACTAGAGCCGGGTGCCAGCCTCTGCACAGCCGTACACTGCCTCCTCACCCTTTCTCCGCAGCTCCCGCCGGTTTCCGGTCTCCCCGGTCTCCGTCAACCCGGAAATACAACCCAGCAGCCTAGTCCAGTAGCACAAAATGGAGTCACCGCAAGGGGCGTGGCGCATAAATCCGTACGTCATTGCGTCATCAGCTTTACCTTGCGTTAGTTAAAGTGCGGCCATATTGGGAAGGTCAATGCTCTGCTATACTAAGGCCACCATGATGGGAAGGTCAAAAATCATGATTTCATACAGGAAAGGAAGCAGTAGAGTACCTCATACTAGGATAAATGTGCAGTCAGTGTAGTTTTTCTGTATTAAATCATAGGGTTATTTCCAAGAAGAAATGTGTCACATATATTATTATCCTGTGACAGATTTTTCTTGCAGAAAAAGGTTTGTATATTGATTTTTTTTTTTATCTAATATTACTCCTACTCTTCTACTGCCCCAAAATGTCCTGGAAAATTCTTAATTTTGGGGCAGACATCTGAAATAGTGGACTACTTTTCAATCCCACATACTTCCCTATTACCTCCCAACAGGTGAAGAATCAGATGCTCCAAACAGTATTAATTTTTTTTTTAATATTTCTTTATTGGTGTTTACATTATACATCACTCTTTCTTCTTTCACCTTTTAACATACAATTGACCCCCTTCAAATGTAAATATACAAACATTATAATGTTACATAATATTAACAAAGGTCATAAAAATCAATAGACAATACTAATACATACATCCTACACATACACAAAAAGCGCCTGCCTCCCTATTCCCCATCCCAACCCTTCTCCTACTCCATAGATTTACTCTACAATAGTCAGCTCTCCAGTACTCCTAGGTTCCTTGCCTTCTCTCTGATTTATAAGGTTATATTTTTACATCCTACGTACATGCCTTCTATTGCCAGCTATTGAAGGCCCAGACTTTGTATCTAATCCCAATAGTAATCCTCATTAGAGGGGCACCCAAACAAGGAATACAACGTACCAATATAATATAATATAATATAGATAAAAAAACAAAAGAGAAAAAGGGAAAAAAAAAAAAAAAAAAAAAGGAATATAAATAGAGTGTTCTCATTTGTGTCTCTTTAAAATCTACAATTTTTTCCAATGTGAATTAGACATAATTAAATATATATACTTCTCTAAGAGTTGTGCTACATTAAATACACGGCCCAAAAAAAAAAAAAAAAAAATAGTGCATACCAGCCGCTTCTACTACCACTCAAAAGGTGTATGTGACATTAATTAAATTTTTACCCTCCTCCCCTTCCCTCCCCAATCCCTCCCCGACCCCCAAATTCTTATTATCTAAATATGTACCCTGAATTCTTTAAGTATATATCTATTATCGTGTTTCTGAAGTGATTTAAAAAAAAAAAAAAAAAAAAAAAAAAATTAAATTAATTTTATTTCAGCTAGGAGTCAGCTACATAAGATGCTTCTTTATAATATAACGAACGGAACCAGCTCCCCCAAACTAAATGAAATTTTTTAATATTATTCCTTAAAAGGTAAACCTCCCTCTCATGATTATAAAACCTATTAACCATATTTATCCATTCCATTTTATCTGGTGCGGTCTTTGCCATCCAGGATCTGGCAATACACATTTTCGCTATTGAACCAAGGTTAATGACCAATTGCCCTAGCTCTGGAGGGTTCCCCATATTATACCAGATGCCCAATATCAGGGCTCTAGGCCTCATCTCACAATTCAAAAATCCCAATTCTAAAAGAATACCTATTATATCCTGCCAAAATTTCTGCACAAACTTACACTGCCACACTAGGTGCCAAAAATCACAGCCCCCCACTCTACATTTTGGACATGAATCCCCATTCTCCCGTGCGAATCGATTGATTTTTATAGGTGTATAGTAGATTCGATGGAGAATATTGTATTGTATTTGTTGCAACCTTACTGAGGCAGTTGCTAATCCAGGTACCTTAAGGGCCTTTTCCCAATCCTCTTGAGTTATTTCTGGAATATCTCTCTTCTATTTAGACCAAAGATCATCTAGCTGATCGTCTTGTGCTAGAGTGGAAATGAATTTATAGCACTTAGATATACTTTTTGTGGCATTTAATTTCTTTATGAACTTTTTTATTGGGTTATCTTTAATTAATGTAGAAGACTCCTGCATAAACTTTACCGTGGCACTTCTCATTTGCAAGTACCTAAAGAACATGCTATTAGGCACCTCAAACTCCTCCCTTAATCTTGAAAAGGGTTTGATTCTATTTTGATCTATTATATGCCCCATATTATTAATTCCGTATATTGACCATACAGCAGCACCCTGCTGTTTATCTAATTCCACAAAGGAGGACAATGAAGTGAAATTGACTTCTGGGTCTGTATCTCTGTAATCAATTTCCCTATTCAACCATTTCCACACTTTGATCGCTTGATTAAGTATCTGCGGATGATTTTTGCGACATCTATTGGTTAGAATAGCTTGAAGAGGGGAATGGCCAGGGATAGCCATATTTATTAAATTTATTAACTCAAAAGATTGGGCCTGTTCGTTTATCCATTCTCGAAGATGCACCATTTGCGAAGCAGCATAGTACCTCTTGAAGTCTGGTAAAGCTAGACCACCTTGATCTCTAGGTTTCATCAAAGTCTTAATTTTAATTCTAGGGATTTTATTTTTCCAAATGAAAGAGGTTATCACACCGTTTAGTTTCTTAAAAATCGTATCATTAATGAAAATAGGGGAATGTTGTAAAAGATAAAGCACTTTTGGTAATATTATCATCTTAATAAGATTGACCCTACCCATAACAGTCAAGGGGAGTTTGAGCCAGTTTTTACACCTAGATCTAGTTTGCTCTATAACGGGAAGAATATTATATGTTATAAAATTAGCGGCCTCTTTTGTAATCACCACTCCCAGGTAGTCAAGTTTTTCCACCCTGGGAATATCCACCCCTTCTCCACTACCACAAGAAGAATCGATTGTTTTTTCCACAACCAATAATTGAGATTTTTCTTTATTGATTGTTAAACCTGAATATAGACCGAACTCATTTAAATTATTCAAAACTCTAGGCAGGTCTACTTTGTAATTGACCAATCCCACCATAAGGTCATCCGCATATAAAGAGACAAGGTTGCCCATCACCCCAGACTCCCCTCTTTCGCCAAGTATATTCCTAAGCTTACAGGCCAAAGGCTCGATAGCAATTGCGAACAGGGTAGGGGATAATGGGCAACCCTGTCTCGTCCCCCTATATATGGGGAATGGAGCAGAAACATAGCCATTTATAGTAATTCTAGCACACGGGTTATGATATATGGAAAAAATCCTTCTAATAAAACGAGATCCGAAACCAAATGCCTCCAGGGTACTCCCTAAATATGTCCACTCAAGGGTATCAAAGGCCTTATTGGCATCAAAAGATGCCAATGCGACGTTTCTAGCTGTAATTTTCCCGGTTTGTAAAAAGGTGAACACTCTACGAATATTAATAGCGGTTGACTTACCCCTTCTAAAACCTGTCTGGTCATTATGAATAATTTTGTCTATCACGGTACAAAGTCTATTTGCTAAAATCATAGCGTACAATTTTGCATCCGTTGTTAATAAAGATATAGGTCTATATGAATCTACTTTTAGAGGGTCCTTTCCCTTTTTTAGAATAACAGTAATGACTGCTTCTGTCATAGATTGTGTGAGAGTACCCTCCTTCTCCATTTCTTGAAAGAAGTACAGAAGCCTCGGGGCTAAACTTGCACCGAGGGTTCTGTAAATCTCTGCTGGTAACCCATCTATGCCAGGAGCTTTGGCAAGTGACAACTCCTTTATTGCCCCTTCTACCTCCTCCAGCCTGAACGGGGAATCCAAGAATTCCCTATCCTCAGCGGATATGGTAGGGAGGTCTATATTATTCAAATAATTTCTACATTCACTATCCCCCTTTGTGGTTTTAGATTTATATATTTCCTTATAATGATCCACAAAAACTTCAACTAGTCCCGGTGTTTCACTTACAATTTCCCCGGAGGGCGAACGGATTTTAGTAATTATATTTACAGGTTCTTCTGCCCTGGCAATGTATGCCATCAATTTACCCGCCTTATCAGAGTGAATATATCTTTTATGAGATTCTTTTAGTAACCTGTATCTTGCCATATCCTGGAGGTGCGTCACCCATGAACGTTTAGCATTTAGCCATTCCAATTTACTGGGTTCGGAGTTTTGTACTAAATAAATCTGTTCGAGTTTTATCATAGTCCCCTCTAATGTTAATGATGTTTTTTGTAGTATATCTTTTGCATATGCCACTTTTTTAATCAAAGTACCCCGTAGATAGGCCTTGAAGGCTTCCCAGACCATACCGGGTTTCGCAGAGTCAATATTAGTACCAAAAAACCCTTCAAGTTCCTGATCTAAATCAGTAAGGTTATCCAACCGGGACAGCCACATTGGTTGAAACCTCCAATACCGGTGCCCCCGGCACGGCTCAGGATCCAGCTGTATAACTAAGGGGGAATGGTCAGAGATGCCCCTTGCTTTATATTCAATTGAGGAGATTTTATTAAGTAAGGCTATAGATGTAAAAATATTATCTATCCTGGAGAAATTGTTATAAGTGGGAGAATAACATGAAAATTGGCTCCCATTTGGAAACTTTTCCCTCCAGACATCGTGCCATCCAATCTCCTCAATGAATTTAGCAAGGGAGCTTCTCCCCGACGGGGAAGATTTCTTTGGACACCATATGTCCAATCCATAATTCATTACCATATTAAAGTCCCCTAGGCATATTATGGGGCTATCTGGTCTAGCAGACACAAACTCCAGGGCAGCTCTTAGGACATCAAAACCAAATGGGGGCGGGACATAGACTGTAAGCAAAGATAGCCTAGTAGTACCAATTATTCCGTCCAAAAATACATAACGCCCACTTGGATCAATTTCTACTGCTAGGTGTTCGTATGCCAGGGATTTTTTAATAATTACCGAGACGCCACGAGAAGCCGATGTGAACGGTGCATGGTACATCTGCGCAATCCAGGGGCGTTTTAAAGATCGGAGTTTTTCACCACACAGGTGGGTCTCCTGCATACAGATCACATCGGCCCCTAGGGTCTTGCAATAATTAAGAACCAAGGATCGTTTGATCCTGTCATTCAAACCCCGCACGTTCCATGACAGAATTTTAATCATAATACAGATTATTTACCATATTGAGACGGATATAAAAAAAATCTAAATTGAGGATTGCTATAACCAGAACAACTATACACTTTTAGAAAGAAGGAGTGAACCAGAGAGAAGCATCTTTTCCCCCAGACTGTTAATTTCAAGTTATATAAGGAAATAGGTAACAGGATAGAGACATATATCGGCAGGCACATAAAAAGACAAACAACACGTACCACAAACCCCCCCCCCACCCCCCTCCCTGTATAACCTATCCCATTAGGCATACCTATAGTAAATGACCCCCAATTACTCCTCTACGTACCCACTCTCGCTTGGGGACCTTTACCTAATGACCACATACAACCCGGTAGGGGGCCCCAGCACTTTTAGTACCAATTAAATATATCCAAAATAATATAGGCCACACACATCCTAAAATCTATTCTTTCAGGGCTAGTTAGGCCCTAAATCCTCCCACCACCCCCCCAGACTCCATTTACAAACCCTTTCGGATTTTCAGTATCCAAGATTTACATCAAAAATTATCAATAACTATTTATCAGCCAGTTGGGTTCGGCCGGGATAGAACTTATCCAGCCACAATGCTGCCTCCGACGCTGTGGAGAAGAAAGTTGTTTCCCCATTTGCCACCACCCGGAGTTTAGCAGGATAAAACATAGCATATTTCAATTCCAGTTCTCTCATTCGACTTTTAACATTACGAAATTTTGCTCTATCTTTTTGCACATCTTGTGGCAGATCAGGGAAAACAGAGACTTTAGACCCATTAAGACTGAAATCAGGTTTTGTACGGGACAGTCTAAGAACTTGGTCTCTGTCCCTATAATGTAAAAATTTCGCAATTAAAGTGCGGGGTGGACCCCCAGGAATGGAGGGACGGGCTGGAATTCGGTGTGCCCGTTCAATAGAAAAGTGAGCCGAGAAATTTTCCTGACCAAGCTCACTCTTTAACCAGTCCTCGATGAACTTTTCAGGCTCTCGCCCTTCTATTCGCTCCTCTAAGCCAACAATACGGACATTATTACGCCTTGAGCGCCCTTCAAGATCGATAAGTTTAGCCCGTAGGTCCGCCATTTGGCCAGAAATCCCCACTACCTGGACCTGTAGGGGAGTTACTATATCTTCTGTGGCCGAGAGTCGTTTTTCCAGCTCACAGACCCTGTCTCTCGTTTTTTGTGCATCATCCCGTATCAGCATAATATCCGACTGGAGTTTATTCATCTGTTCGGATAGTCGCGTTTCACAGGAGTTTATCGCCTCCAATACTTGTGCCAGAGTTACTTCTGTTATTTGCACCTGGGTGGAAGACTTGGAAGGAGTGGTCTGTGGCGTAACGGGCTGGGAATTAGCCGTAGAACGGGCATATTTTTCTAAGCGGGCTGCCGCAGTATTTTGTCCAGTTTTCCCCATCTTTTCACCAATTACAGTAGTACTGGATAGACTGGTAGATTTATAGCACTAATTACCTTGTTCTCAAGGTCGGCAGAGGTTTCAATTACAATGTCCAGTGCTTATTTCTACCTTTATATCCCTGATTGCTTTCTAACCAGGAGTGGCTAGTACAGGTTATTTAGCAATATATAGTACTGCAGTGTCTCCCATCAATTTCTGCTTAGGGAAAACTACTCCCGCAATTACTGACAAGTCCCGATCCCAAAGTTCAGCGGGGCAATATATCAGAGGTACAGCACCTGTTATTCTTTTCAAATGGTATCTCACAGATATTGCTGCCAAGGAGAAACTTCCCCTACTATTTCTGACAAGTCCCGGTCGCAGAAGCCCATAAGGGTGATATATCTGAGGTACAGCACCTGTTAGTATCGTCACACGGTGTCTTATCCCAGCAGAGCAATATATCAGAGGCACAGCCCTGTTCAAATATTCAAACGATATCTCACAGAGATTGCTTCTAAGGAGAAACTTCTCCCACAATTTCTGGCCCAGCAGAATAATATATTAGAGATACGACACCTGTGTCCTTTGTAGCGTTTGCCGGTTTTTCAATGTCCCAGAATACAGAGGGCTCTTGGTATGCCAGGTCTCCGGCGTCCACTATGCCCGCTTGGCGAATCCAGTGGCTACTTGGAGGTCAAGGGAGCCTTAAAGAAGCCGAATAGCCCGCTGCGCTGCCTCGGACCAGCGTCTCACAGCCCGACTGTCTGCCGTCCTGTGTCCCGGCCGAGTGACGCGGCGGGTGACGCGGCAGATGACGCGGCAGTTCTCCGAGAGGCGACCCGGCCGCGCTGCTGACAGGGGGAAACACTCCTCTTCCAGCTCAGGCCTCTATCCTCTCTGCTCCCTGTCTCACGAGTCAGACGGTAAGGGAAAGCTTTCGCCGACCTCAGTCGCCTAGTAAATATCGGCGTCCACAACACCGGGGAAAGGGTATCAGGTATCTGGTATCCGGTATGGAAGTCTGGTAACGGGGTTGGAGGTAGCAATTTCACATGTGTGGCATACAAGCGTGCCGGAGCTCCCGCTCCCGCGTCCTCACGTGCGTGCTGCCGTGGTCACGCCCCCCGGCAGTTGTTGATTGTCAAACCGTATTAATTTTGACAAGGATTTTAAATTTTGTTCTAGTTCATCCAATTATCAATGAGTTTTCGCTATTTAAAACTCATTGTATATGATAAAAGGTACTCCCACCAACCAGCTCCTAACTGTAGTTGATACATTATAGTTGAGAGCTGATTGGCTTGAGCACCATTGCAACCAGCAGCGCTTAAAACTGCAGGGGAGAGCCAGCAAGGAGAAGCCTATGTCCTGTGCTGCGTAGGCTGCTGATCCCCAGTTAAGGCAGCTAGCACATATCTTACAAACAACTTTACATGTATGTTGATATGTCCTGACTGGCTTCCCCCTGCAGTCTTTGGCCAGCACTGCAGACCAAGGGCAGCTACCACTGCTGGTAACAAGTTTTAAATAGCTACAATATGTTGATAAATGGGCCCCTTTGTTGCTTACTTAAAATTGTAGTTGGGTAATTCAATTCCAGTTCAACCAGGGGGGGTCTACCGGCCCGTCCCCGATTTAAAAAAAAAAAGTATGTTAAGAGAGGATGTCAAAACAATTATATCAACTGTCTGACAATTAGTTGACAATTGATTAATTGATTTAATATTCAAATTTTTAAAAAATGTACTATGAGAAGCTTCTATAACCAGTTTATTTAAGTATCACGTGTGTTAATTAAGGAATCACCACGACAATTGGAAGGGGGGTACTTTGTTTAATAATGGAGAAAAAAAATAATGAAGTTGATGCTTGATTACTGTTGTACTGCATATATACACTACCGGACAATTTCTATACACCACCATATTTGTGATTTTTTTTTTTTCAAAGAAAGACGAAAGTAATTAACCCCTTACCGACACAGCCTGTTTTTGCCTTCCTGACAGAGCCCTTTTTTTCAAATCTGACATGTATCACTTAAGTGGGGATAACTTTTTTTTGCTTTTACTTATCCCAGTGATTTTGAGATTGTTTTCTCGTGACACATTGTACTTCAAGTTAGTGGTAAATTTTGGTCGATACAGTCTGTGTTTTTTTGTGAAAAATACCAAAATGTCGTAAAAAAATTGAAAATTTTGCAATTTGCAAAATGTTAAATTTTCTGCTTGTGAGACAAATAATCATACCACTCAAAATAGTTAATAACTAACATAGACCATATGTCTACTTTATGTTTCCATCATTATTTCAACCTCCTTTTAATTTTTTTGGACACTAGGAGGCTTAAAATATGAATAGCAAATTCTCAAATTTTCAAGAAAATTTCAAACACTGATTTTTTTAGGGACCAGTTCAGTTCTGATGTGACTTTGAGGGACTTGTATGTGAGACACCCCCATAAATGATGCCATTTCAAAAACTGCACCCCTCACAGTATTCAAAACAGCATTTTGGAAGTTTGTTAACCCTTTAGGTGTTTCACAGGAATTAAAACAAAGTGTAGGTGAAATTTCAAAATTTCATTTTTTTGCAGATTTTCAATTTTAATACATTTTTCTAAGGAACACAGTAGATTTTACTAGAGAAATGTGACTAAAAATTGATTCCCCCAATTCTTTTGTTTTCATAAATATCCTATATGTGGCCCTAGTGTGCACGTTGACCAAACCACAGGCTTCATAATAGAAGGAGCACCTACTTGATTTTGGAGCCTCCTTTTTATGAGATTATTTTTTAGGCACCATGTAGGTTTCTAGGCACCATAAGATGCTAAAAGTTAGGAACCCCCCCACAAGTGACCCCATTTTGCAAACTACACCCCTCAGGGAATTCATCTAGGGGTATAGTGTACATTTCAAACACCCAGGGGTTTCACCAATTGTGGTACAACTGGGCTGTGAAAATGAAAAATTAAATTTTTTACACAAAAATGCAGTTCTGGCTCAAAATTTTTCATTTTCACAAGGAATGAAGGAGACAAAGCACCCCAAAATCTGTGCCCCAATTTCTCCCGAGTACGGCAATGCCTCATATGTGACCAAAAAATACCATTTGGGTGCATGGCAGGACTCAGAAGGGAAGGAGTGATATTTGGATTTTGCAGCACACATTCTGGTGGAATGAATGGTGGGTGCTATGTCGCATTAGCAAGACCCCCGAAGCACGGTGAAATGATGAACCTAATAATCCATAGATGTGTGGTATATTTTAAAGCACTCCTTCATACATAGGCCGGGTTTGTCGGGGCAAGTTTCACAGTGGAAAATAGTTTGCTTTCGTATTCCCTTTTTATAGCAAACTTTGCACCTTTTTTGTGTCCTGCCCTTTTTTCAAGTGGAGGGGATTTCGTTAGGAAAATGCTGCCCTGATACAATACGGGGGCCAGTACTAGAAGTACTGGGGCCAGTACTAGAAGTACTGGGGCCCTCTGCCTGCTGGTTCCCAAATATTAGGCCCTTTATGACTTCCTCTTGAAAGTGCATAAATGTCCCCGTCTGGCTGGTAGAACGGAATAGTACGTAAGCGTTATACAGTGCCATCTGGATGATATACACGGCCAGCTTCTTATACCAGATTTTTGTTTTCCGCAGGGCACTGTACGGCTTCAGTACCTGATCTGAAAGATCCACTCCGCCCATGTACTTATTGTAATCAAGGATACAAATAGGTTTTGAGGTGTGGGTACTGGTACCTCGTACAGGGACGGAGGTGGTACTGTCTCCGTGAATTGTTGTCAGTATAAGGACATCCCTCTTGTCCTTATATTTGACCAACAACATATTTTCGGTGCATATTCACCTGCTTTCACCCTTTCTCAGTAATTGGGCAACGTGCTTTTTTGGGAGGCCTCTTTGGTTCTTGCGCACAGTACCGCAAGCTGCTGTACCTCTTGAACCAAGGGCCTTAAACAGGGGGATGCTGGTGTAAAAGTTATCCACATAGAGGTGATAACCCTTATCCAGGAAGGGGTGCACTAAATCCCAGACAATCTTTCCACTAACACCTACGAGGGAGGGGGGGCATTCTGGCGGTTCAATTCTTGTGTCCTTCCCTTCATATACCCTAAACCTGTGGGTGTACCCTGAGGTACTTTCGCACAGCTTATACATTTTTATGCCATACCTTGCCCTCTTATTGGGAAGGTACTGGCGGAATTTAACCCTTCCTTTAAAATGTATAAGTGACTCGTCTACACAAATGAATTTTTGGGGGATGTACATCTCAGCAAATTTGGCGCTGAAATGATCAATGACCGGCCTGACTTTGAATAGCCGGTCAAAGGTGGCATCATCTCTGGGTGGACACTGTGCATTATCATTGTAATGCAAAAATTTAAGGATCGTCTCAAAACGAGTCCGGGTCATGGCCATACGATGAAGTGGGGTGCTGTACAGAACATCTGTACTCCAATATTGCCTAATTTCTGGCTTTTTAACTATGCCCATATGTAACACCAGACCCCAAAACGTCATCATCTCTACTGCATCTACAGGGGTCCACCTAGCAAATGATGACGTGGGGTTTTGGGCAATAAACTGCTGGGCATATAAATTACTTTGGTCCACCATTAAATTTATAAAATCATCAGAGAAAAAGACTTTGAAAAAGTCAATTTCTTTGAGGCCTGTACTATCAAATTGGATTCCTGGGTTGGCCAAAAACTCAGGAACCTGGGGCTCAAAATTGTCTGGTGGTGGGGTCCATACGAGATCAATCATTGTGGGGGGGTCTCAGCTGCTCTACGGGGGCGTCTTTGAGGGGGTCCCTCATCACTAGAGGAGGAAGAGGAGCTTAAGACAAATGCCAATTCACCGCTTACTTCACTGGCTGTGTCAGTGTCAGAGGCAAGAAGGGCATATGCCTCCTCCGCTGAAAACAGTCTTTGCGATGATTGGGACATTTTTATTATTTTTAAGTGTAGTGTTTCAGCACGTGTATAGTGTAGGGGGGGTACAAACTTTATTTCAACACGGGGGGGTATGTAGTGTGTATGTAGTGCTTTAACACGTGTAAGTGTAAGAAAAAAAAAAAGGTCCTGCGCCAAAAATTGAGCACAGATGTTGGTCAGTAACGTCCGTCACTGATCAGCGCTCAGCGGGCACAGGACACCCACAAAAGCACCGTGGGTGTAAAAACAATTTAAAAAAAAGCCCACAGCACTCTCCAAAAAAAAAAAAAATTAAAAAAACTGCTGAAAAAAAATTATATCAACCCTGTGCCAAAAATGATTAGCAGTGAGGGGCAGCAGGCACACAACTGTGGGTGCAACCTGACAGGGTATAAAACCAAAACCCTGCACCCCAAAAAAAGGTGCTGATCACTTAGTTTATAGTGATCAGCACAAAAGGGGGGCAGCAGGGGGCAGCAGATACAAAATTATAGCACACAATTTAAATCTCTGACACAATGACGCTGCTGCAGCAGCAGCAGCAGCACAAGGAAGTCACACCAGGAGCTGGCAGCACGGATGCCACCAACGCTGATCAGGTCAGTATAGGGCACAGATGGGCACGGAGACCGCTCTGCACGCTGTTCCTGACCGGAATGGCGGCTGCAGGGCTGTCTCCGTTATTTCATCTGAGGTGAAATGGCTGTGATTGGTCCGTCGGTCCGACGGACCAATCACAGCCTTTTGGGGGCAGGTGGGGTGAGGTGGGGTGACACCAGTGTCACCCTTACACCCGGTGGTGATTGGTGCTGTACTTTACAGCACCAATCACCACCGATCCCTGTGTCACCGGCGAACGTTATTCGCCGGTACACAGAAAACGCTGTAATTGGCTGTTCACATTTGAACAGCCAATCACAGCGATCGCCAAAGGGCGGGGGCATCGCTGCCCCCCCTGGGCAATGAGGGAAGATGTCTGCTGTCAGGGACAGCAGACATAGTCCCTCTGTCACCGCGTCTCTAGACGCGGTGACAGTTAAATGGCATGACGTACATTTATGCCATGTGTCGGGAAGCACATCCCGACCATGACGTAAATGTACGTCAAATGTCGGGAAGGGGTTAATGGATGCTGCACATAAATGGGTTGAACTACTATTGTAAGGGATGCTCATCCGGAACCGTTTTGTCAACACAAACAGAGCTGAGGAACTTTGGCGCCACTCTTCTGTTATTTTAGTATATATTTGTGAGTTTGACCAATGTGTTATTAATAATGGCTTCAAGGAAGAAGTTATCGATCGAAAAATTATCTGCTATCATCGCTTTGAGAAAAGCAGGGCTTAGATTACGCCAAATCGCCCATCAAGAGAAGATTTCCCTTGGTGTGGTGCATTGGACCCTGAAGAGACTTGCCGAATACAACAGTGTGCGTGATCAGCCTTGTGTGACCATGAAAAAAGAAGATGAATATATTAGTTAGTCGTAGATGGGAAAGGTTCCAAACAGCCCCACAGATCTGCGTGGTACTCATGACAACACTAGAGAAGAAGAGTGTATCAGTTACTACTGTAATGCGCCACCTCAAAGCTAAAGGGTTAAAGGGGTATGTAGCAGGAATTAGATCCATTGGTGAAAATAGAAGGAATCATGGACTTGAAGCACTATCAAAGCATCTTACAGCACCACACCATTCCCTCTGGCATGCACACTACAGCAAGATAATGACCCCAAACATAACACACAAAAAATCACGTCAAAATGTGATGAAAAACAGTTTGGCCACCCCAGAGTCCAGATTGTAACCCAACTGAACTCTTGTGGGATAGCCTTGACAGATGCATTCAAGAAGAGTGAATTATGAGTAAAAGTCCTCTGAGGAAGGTTCTACAAGAAAAGTGGAGGGCAATCGGAGCTGAAACTTTAGAAAAAAATGGTGAGTACTTTAATTAAGCAACATTTAAAAGATCATCTTTCCCATTGTTTTAAAACCCTGTCAATGAATTCAGATGAGATTACTCCACTTCAATAAATATGAATTTATCACAAAATAGCTTTTTATTGTGTCCCTCATAGAAAAAAACACAAATATGGTGGTATATTGGAATTAATGGCCTGTAGTGCAATTAACACAAGAAATCATGACATTTTAAAAACCTTAACATAACTTGAGTCCATATCTGAAGTTTAGTCAACGTGAATATAAAGAGCAAAACACTAATCATCTCTTGAAAGCCAACACAACACATTTGATGTTATCATACACTGCTGCTATGTATGTTCCAGGTTGCAGTTCACTTTTGTCCACATTTTTTTGTGACTGTGGTCAGAGTGACACTAACTCTTGTTCCTGCTGTCTTCACGTCATCTAATGACAATAGATATATGTGTAGCTCATCATTACAAATAGGCCAAAATCTGTGATTTGTACGTGTTCCTGCCACAGTCTTTGCTTTTTCATTGCTGGTTGCTATGCTGGCTGGCACTGCAGCTATTAGTAACTGAGCATTGACTGACAGATATTGTCAGGCACTCGCTGCATGACAGACCCAGGCCAGAGGTGCCTATAAAGGTCCCCATACATTAGGGTGACTTGTCCTTAGGACATTTCCCACTTTCCCCTGAGCACCCCGTCAGCTTCCCGGGAGAGCTCACTAAGATTTGGCACTTGTTGTACCATTTTTTTTTTACATTTGAAAAATTGCATGCAATTTATTGCATGTAAGCCCGGGTGGTTGAAAAATTATTTTTAAAAGCCTGGGCAGCTGCTGATTGGTTGAGAGAGCTCTGTCCGGACCCATAGCTCCACAGCTGTTTCTTCCTCAAGAGCACAGCACACTAACTCAAATGTGGCTAATAAAGGAGCCTGCCAGGTTGCTGGAATGCACTGACCATCCTATGGTCCTGGTACCAGCTGTCATAATCACACAGATCAAACAAGCTCACCTCATCACTATAGTCAAGGCATCTGAGTTCAGTGGATCACCATTACTCGGGCCGGTGACAAGTCATAATCACATCCTTACCCAATGGCTCACCCCCACAACCCGAAATATTACCGGAAGTGGCATCAGTCACTTGACATCTGGAACACATGGAGACTGGCAGTGGAATGCTCTGCAATATTTCCTGCCATCCAGTGACATGGGGACACCAGCGGAGGAGGGTACTCAGCGATTGTTGCATAGCACCACCCTACTCCCGACACGGCTGCAATATTGAGGTGACACATTTCTTAAATGATGATTATTATAGGTAAAGATTATGTTCAGTATGATGGTAATGTCACAAGTAGGTCGCACCCTTCGCCTGATGGCACCCATTCTTCTCACATAAAACAACAAAAATAAACAGATTAAAGCACAAGGGTCAATCATTGGTTTAAGAAATAAGAAAAGAAAAAAAGAAAAGCCAAAGGTCAAGAAATATTACCATAAAATTATACTGCGGTAAATAAATGCGGTATACGAATAATACCTATACAAGCAGTCCATCATAGAAAAACATTAAAGTTAATTTATTCTTTTAGTTCGGGGGTGGAAGAAATGACAATATCACAGATTGCACACTGATGTTAAAACCAAGGTATTGGTCAAGGGACTCTCATTTGTGCAGACCCACAAATAAAAGGTATTTAAAGTGGAATTGCACAAATTTCATAGACAGCTCAAAATGCCCTTCATGAGACTTCTGCGTCAAGATACCATACCATTTATGGAAAAAAATCAAAAAATGTCCTCCAATATTATTCCTAATCCTTATTAGGAAAGACAAGGTATTAAAAATGTAAAAGAAAATGCATTGGTTATTATATGCGCTGTGGACAAGGGAGGAGGTTTAGTGGTCCTTAATAGGTCCGCCGACCTTTCGGAGCCCTGTCCCTGTGTGTGGGGGATGATACATCCTGCCGATAGGATTGCATTTTACAATGCAATCCTTGGCGGTAATATTCCATGATTAATAGGCACCAGTATCTGAAGTCAGAATATGGCTTGTGTAATGGTGATAGTTGTGGTAGGCAGAATAAATATATTACAAATATATTGCCATCCATTGCAATCTTATGAGCAGTCCCGTGAGTGTTGGATAGGAGCCCTCCGATCACTTGTACTACACCATTGATTTATCGGCATCGCAGGAATGGAGTGCTTTTTGAGCATGCGATATACCACAGGAAGTTTGACTGGGAGCCAATGGTCAGGGGTGGCCTGGAAGCCAATGGTCAGGGGCGGCTTGGGAACCAATGAACCGGGTTGGCCTGGGAGTCGATGGCCAGGGTCATGTGCTGCTCTCTAGTAACTGAAGATTCTCAGGATGCTGGAGATGGTATAAGCAGTTTATCAGGCCCATGGTAATAGACCAGGCAAGGCAGCAACTGCAGCAGGGCCGGATTATAATGGAGGCACAAGGGGTCAGTGCCCCTGGGCCCCCCACTAGCTAGGGGCCCCCTGTGGTTGGCATGTATTTCTTTTTAAAAAATAATAATATTTTTTTTTTTTTTTCCGCTAAAGGTTTTGTGCATGGGAGTGGGGTAGTGCTGCAGCTTCACCTATCTGCCAATGTGACAATGATTAATGGTGCTGAGCATCAGGAGCCAAGGCACACTGATTGCACAAGTGTGCAGTGCATTCCTGGGAGTTGTCTAAGTCCCATGACACTTTAAACCAGAGGGCAGAGGCTGAGAGGATTGTGCTGAGCTCTAATTGGTGGAGCTCATTACATGCCCATGGAGAACAGCAGCAGCAGCAGCAGCTTAGTCATGGGAGGGTTTTTAATCAAAGGCAGCACTAGGACTGTGAGGTCTCCTACAGAGTAAGGTGCAGAGGGACAAACACAGGCTTTTCATATGGTATGTATTTATGTGTATGTGTGTGTGTGTGTATATATATGTGTATATATATATATATATATATATATATATATATATATATATGCAGTTACCCATTGACCAAGTTTATACTGCCTTTACTCTGTGTTTTGACAGTGTAATATTCTCCCATGCAGTGTGCGGCCAGTAATGACAAGTGCAAGGGGGCCCCCCTGGCTAAAGTACCCCGGGCCCCCCGAAGGCTTAATCTGGCACTGAACTGCAGAATAGGGTACTCTGAAGACAGGTAACCTGGAGCCTAGAAATCAGTCTCTGTGATCTCTCTCAGAAGGAAGACAATTGTTCAAGGCGCTGGACTGAACACGACTGACTCCTTTTATCGCCTCCAGTGGTTCCTGATTGGTAGACTGTCACATGACTTCAGCAGGGTCTGGGATAGGTGCATGGAACCTGGACAGGTAACACTGGGCCTGAGTCACATGGTACACTCTGGGGATTGGAGTGCATGGGTCAGGTGACCCTGGGTGTCATGACGGCGGCCATGCAGCCGCACACAGTCGTGAGACGCCAGGCTGTATGACGGACCACACCAATGAGGTGACAGTGAATAATGTGACAGTTGAACATCATGCCAGCCCGTGGCACCATTGTCGATGCCAGCAACAGATATACGGCAAAGCGCAGAACAACATGCGGATAGACGCACATGCCAGTGTT
Source organism: Crinia signifera (assembly GCF_055691185.1). Taxonomy (NCBI): domain Eukaryota; kingdom Metazoa; phylum Chordata; class Amphibia; order Anura; family Myobatrachidae; genus Crinia; species Crinia signifera. Next base: position 132,176,144 of record NC_139222.1, on the reverse strand, counting down.
TCCTGATATAGGGGTGTTTTTCTCCAATGCGTGTCGGCTCTCCGGGGCCTTTTTCAGGGAGTAGGTGTCTTGAAGTGGGATTGTGGGGTTTATGTACTAGTGAAGAGTGTTGTCACATTAATTAACTGAGTCCGTGAAGGCCTCACATGGCCATCTTTGTTGTGGGCAAGTCTGCCCTTAGTAAGTTGTGATATTTACTATCTGAAGGTCAGTATAGTAGTATTGAGGGTATAACTATATTAGTAGATTATTAATGATCTTTTTAACTACTGTCGTAGATATTGCATATACTGATCTGGATGCATAATCGGAATTGTGCATGTGATTGGGGCTTTTTTTGATAGGGTCAAATTTGCCCTTAGTTGTTATTGGCTGGAATCATTGTATATTATTGTGGTCACTATCTAGATCAGGCATTCCCAACCACAGTCCTCAAGGCACACCAACAGTGCAGGTTTTGTAGATATCCAGGCTTGAGCACAGGTGACTTAATTAGTGTCTGAGGGATTCTGATTAAACCATCTGTGCTGAAGCCTGGATATCACTAAAACCTGCATTGTTGGTGTGCCTTGAGGACCGTGGTTGGGAATGCCTGATCTAGATTGACCAATAGATGCAATCTAATGCAAAAAGTCATTTTAGATTTATTAGTACATAAAACATTTTTGGTAATTGTTTCCTAGCACGGCGCCCATCGCATACCATACTTAGTAGTGTGCGATGTGATGCGATATTCCCGTTAAATTAACAGGAGTGCTTGTACAATGAAATATCGCATAGCATTGCATGCCAGCAAACGGCATGCAATGCAATGTGATTTTTAATTGTACAAGCACCCTGATGGGTGGTTACAATGTTAAATGCACCTCCATTGTCAACGCCACCCCCACTATTAATGCCAACCCGAAGCGTGGCGATACGCATCCTCCGACCTTTTCATACCCCCACTATCCACGTCGGCGTGGAGTTGATTTTAGATAGTGTGGCGAGCGCAGCGAGCCCGAAGCGTGGCGAGCGGATGCGGAATATGAGCCCGAAGCGTGGCGAGCGGATGCGGAATATGAGCCCGAAGCGTGGCGAGCGGAGGTGGAATACATATAAACTAATCTGTGACCGCTCGCCTTGCTTTGGGCTTGGTGGCTCGCTCTGCTCGCCACACTATCTAAGATCAACTCCACGCTGACGTGGATAGTGGGGTTATGAAAAGGTCGGAGATCACGTACCGCCGCCCCTCGCGGGCTCGCTGCGCTCGTCACGCCACGGCGTTGATAGTGGGGGTAGCGTTCACAATGGGGGTGTTTTTAGCATTGTAAGCACCCATCAGGGTGCTTGTACAATAAAAAATTGAATCGCATTGCATACATCGCATGCTGCGATATTGCATGCGATGCGATTGTATAAGATGTAGTACGATCAAAATCGGGGGCACCGTGCTAGGAAACAAGTACCAATTTTTTTTATTATGCTCAATTGGCATGGAGTTAAGTTACTTTATTTTAAATAGTTTGGCGAGCGTACCCAACCCGGAAGTAGCACGGCGCCATGCTGGCGCCGTGAAATTACACAAGAACCAGAGAAACATTTAAAGTGGTTGCTTATAAGCCCAATTTAGATTATATTACTGTCAATAATGTATTGCTGCTCACAATCAATTACGATGAAGCCCTGCACAGCCTGTGGCTCTGCCAATCACTGAGCCTCCGACATCTGCCTGGCACACTACGAGACAGCTGCGCCGTTGCTCAGCTGCACTGCGCCGACGGCTCAGCTGTCACTCAATTGAGTCAGGGCAGTGGGGAGCCTGGTTATGTGGTGCTGCTGAGAAAATCCCAGCTGGCTGCCCGTGTGTGGAGTGCAAAATATGTCCTCGGCGGCACCGCAAGCCAGTCAAGATCCAGCGGCACCGCGGGCCAGTCAAGAACGGGCTGTGGGCCGGCCCACGGGCTGTAGTTTGCTCATCCCTGTTCTTTTCTGTTCTTTCTATGGTGTAAAACATTGATGGTGCTTTGATTTCAGTTCTATACTATTGCAAAGTGTGCTTTGGCAGTGGTTTTGTCCTTAATAACTCTGCAGATAGGCAATCTGCTGCCACACCACTATCAAACCACTGGATTTTAGAAACCGCTGCTTTGTAAATGTAGCCATTTGTCTTCTCTTCTTTCTCTCAATTTGAAAATAATTGTTAATCATGCACTTCGGACATTGTTGTATTCTAAAAAGTTTCCAGTTGTTATATAACTGAACGATATATCTTCATGCAGTAACCAAATGTGCATCATTGTGGCACAGTGGTCAGCACTGCTGGGTTCATGGGTTTGACTCAAAGCAGAGCTCTGTATGTAGTTCTACCTATGTTTGCATAGGTTTTCTGCAGGTGATCTTGTTTCCTCCCATACTTCAAACAGATATAGTACAGTACTAATAGACTTTATCGCTAAACTTTCCTCAGCGCTCCTGATAAGTCAGGATATTATGTTTATTTTAGATTTCTATTTGACTTAAAATGTCTACATGTTTTGAGGAACTGCAAAGGTTAGTTACTTGAAAATCTTCACCTTGCTTTGAGCAACATTTGAAATTGCTATCGGATTAATTGCATATCTGCCAACCAGAGAAATGCCATTGTGACAATGGGCCTAATTCAGGCCTGATCGCAGGTCAGATATGTTTTCAAATATGTTCTCAAAATGGGCAAAACCATGTGCACTTCAGGTGGGGCAGATGTAACATGTGCAGAGAGAGTTGGATTTGGGTGAGTTTAGTTATTTTGTTTTTGTGCAGGGTAAATATTGGCTGCAGCGCTCGAAGGGCCCCGGTATACACCGGTATGACATACCGGCACTTCTTCAAGCACTGCTTTTTTATTTTTTTTCAGAGCAGCACATATCATGGTTCCCCTGCTCACCGACTAGGAGCAGCTATCTACCCTCACCCACTCAGCGGCTCCGTGATAGCATTCCCCGCACCAGACCCCCTCCATACCCTGTGGGTGTTTGTTGCATGGAGTCCCCTCAGGGCACGGAGCTCCGCACACCAGGCCCCCTCCACACACAGCGTCTGTATGGTACACACCGGAGCTCTGCACCACAGCCCCCCTCCACACACTCGGGAGCTAAAAGCAGAAGGCAGCTCATCCGGCGACGCGGTGGTGAGCTGCGTCTGTGGCAGCTGTCCTCTCCCAGCAGTTATCTTTCCTGCACTGTTAGGAAACACTAGTGCGCACTGCAGTGTGTGAGAGCTCTCGCTAGTGGCCGGTCCTGCAGCCCTCTCGGCCTGTCTAGTCCAGCACCATTATCCCTCACATTAAAGGTGCATACACACGGGGCAATATGATCGCTGGCAATATATTGCTAGCAATATATTGCTCAGCAATCATATTGCCCCGTGTCCCGTTTTCATCTGCGACCAGAGATGGTCGCAGATGAAAATTTAAACACTGCCGGGAGAAGAGGCAGGGGATGTCGCTGGTCGGAGGAGCATGCTCCTCCGACCAGAGACCATTCAGGGGCTGAAAACGGGAGCGCGCACCAGGCGATTTATCGCTGGTGCACACTCAAATCACTGGCAATATGGTCGCTCAGCGACCATATTCCCAGCGATTTCAGCCCCTATCGCTGCCGTGTGTACACAGCATTACTGTGCTGCACTTGCGCTCAAAGACCGGAATCTGGCAGTTGCTCCGGCCAGTGGCTGTGCAGTGTGATTCAGGCTGCCGGAGCCGGGGACAAAGAGAGATAGATAGCAGGCAACACCCGTGCACTGTGCCTGCCACCAAGTGGAGAGGACCCGGCTGCTTCTGTGAGATGTGCTACAGGTGGGACTGCTGGAGACTGGGCAGCTGAGGTCCCATGGTGAGCCAGTGTGCGTGTGTGTGTCTGTCTGTTAGTTGCCAGTTGCAAAGGGAAGAAGGGCTGTATGTGTAAAAGGCCTGACCGGGTGGAGAGAGAGTTGTTGATAGATGGGATATGTCTGTTATTTACCAGTATTAGGATAATACAGTAGGTTTTTATTTTCAGTGTAAATCAGCCATAGGTTTTTAGGGCAAAAGGGTGATCTTTTGCTTTCCTCTACCCACTCGCCAGGATGGACCTTACCCTATACCTACCCTCACTGCTCCCTACACTTACACTCTCCCTTTTCCCTATTTCTGGCTCCACTACTTGATTCACCCACTGAAACTGATCCCTACAATTACTTACACCATGTAGACACTGCCAGTGTGAAGAACATGGGTTTTATCAGGCACTTATATGCTGGGACTGCAGCGCTGGACACCTTTTCTCACTTCTAGGCAAATTCCCGGGTCAAGCATGTCGATCTGGTAATTTGCCTTTTAACACAGGTTCTTTGTCAGTGTGAACGGGTCAACTCGGGTCTCCAACCCAGGTAAAAGCAGGGTTGGAGACCCGGGAATTTCGACACAGGTTCACCCATTCACACCTACAAAAAACCTGTGTTAAAAGGCAAATTACCGGGTCGACATGCTTGACCCGGGAATTTGCCTAGCAGTGAGAATGGCGTATCACTCTCGCTACGTCTGTTGTCATAGTTTGCCTCAGGGCAACTGGGACGAAGTTACACCACTGAAGGGGCACTAGTACTAGATAGTATGAGGGTTCCTACTATTGTGTGTATAAGGGGTATGTAGTGTGATACACTACACTTAAAGACACGCCCTCTTTTAAGTGACCACACACCCTTTTTGGGAGTGCATAGCCACAACCTTTATTTTTCTATACCCCCACTTTAAAATTTCCACTTTGAGCACAGGGGGCTGTATTTTTACATTGCAATTTAGATTTCTCTTTGAACAAACCCCCCTGAAATCTAATGCTGGCCATACATTAGGACGACCGGCATCCGATCTGAATCATCTCACGAGTTCCCTTGAACTCCCGGCAGCTCCCTGGCAGTCCCAGACTCATGATTTGCTAACCCATTTTTACCCATGATGTGCTAACGATGTACTTAGGACAATAACATTCGATTTAGCTGCCCAGTACCATGGATCGCCTCACAATTGATAGTTTGTCTCACAAACAGCATGCAATTATCTTTAAGATTTGAGCCACTAAAATAACGCATGTGATACTATCCATCTGACGACCGATTGTATGTAAAAATAACACCTCACGATCTGCACCCAATCCCGACAGATCATATGTACAGAATATAAGTACATAGAATCCATTTCACGACCGCTCTTCGGATTGTATTCATACCGGTACAGCTTACGATGTGCACAAAAACACACACAAGAGCCATTAAAATCGTACATTCGGCCCTGAAATCGCTCTAATGCAGGGCTGGGCAACACCGGCCCTCCAGATGTTGATGAACTACACATCCCAGCATGCCTTGCATCAGTTTCAGCATGGCCACATAGCAAAACTAATGCAAAGCATCCTGGGATGTGTAGTTCATTAACATCTGGAGGACCGGTGTTGCCCAGCCCTGCTCTAATGTATGGCCAGCATTACTCTCTCTGCACATCTTCTTCCCCACCTGCAGTGCACATAGCCCTTATTCTGATTCATTCGCAAAGGCAAATTCCTGCTCAAATGGACAAAACCATGTGCACTGCAGGGGGCAGATGTAACATGTGCAGAGAGTAACAATGTAGTGTAAAAATAAAGCAGCCAGTATTTCCCTGCACAGAAACAAAATAACACTCAAATCTAACTCTCTCTGCACATGTTGCATCTACCCCTCCCCTGCAGTACATATGGTTTTGTCCATTTTGAGAACAGATTTGTCCTGTGATCATGTCTGAATTAGGCCCAATGTTCTGTCCTTGCTTTTCCATTTGCAATAACCTGGAGTTCATGTTTTACCTTAACCCAATTTACAATTATTGCAAATTATCTAGGAAAACAACAGCAGAACTAGGGTGGCCAATCCCGGGATCGGCGGGATCCCGGGATTTGGCCACTAAAACACAGGGATTTCAATCCGGGGATTGGAGTTTCCAATCCCGGGATTTCGAGATTAGACTGCGCATGAGTCAACAGCCCGCCCGGCTCCAATGTCAGCCCGAAAGCCCGCCCACCCGGCTCTTCACCCACCCGCCCGGTCCAACCGCACCACACAGTAAGAAAATATGCGGTTTGTCCGGGCGATTTTTGTATTAGGGATGCCAATCCCGGGATTGGGCATTTTTCAATCCCGAATTCCGTTATTGAAAAAATGCCCCGGGATTGGCATCCCTAAGCAGAACATTATCATACTGAAGGTTTTCACAAATGTTGCAGTATTGCAGAGGATAATTTGCATTTACCTATGGCAATTTTGTATATCACTAGCCTGCCCTGTTTTACATTTTTTTAAACTTTTTTTCTAACACCCCTTTTACACCGCCGAAAAACCCCGGGTCTTCGATGGGTCATACCCAGGTCAGCGGCGGTGTAAATGGGACATGCCGTGTCCCTTTACACGGGACTTCTACCCAGGTCCTGACCTGGATAGAACACGGCTAGGACCTGGGTAGAGGGTGGTGTAAATGGGTACGCCGGGTCATCCGACCCGGCTCCCATTTACATCAATGGGGGACGTGCAACCTGCGGACCGCATCGTCCGCAGGTTGGACGGGGGTCGCACACAGCCTGCGCTGCTGTCTGCTATACTCTGCAGACATCAGTGGAGGCAACGGAGGAGGTGAATGGATGCCTGTGTGCGGCATCCATTCACTTCCCGGACGATGGCTAGGGGGGTGCACAGGGGCTGGGGGCATACGCCAGACGACATTTTGGCTGGGGGGAGCAAAATTTTTAGTTACGCCACTGGAGGCAGGTGTTACTTGTGCAGAGATAATTAGATTTGGGTGGGGTTTTACACCTGCCTCACCTGCAGTGCACATGGTTTTGTCCATCTAAGAAATATTTTGTCAGAAAGAGTGAACTAGAAGCCTACTGAAAAATAGCCCTGCCCACAGGTGATGGCAATCATACATTACCAGGGAAGTCCAGTAGCAGAGCATTTTCTCCCGCATGGAGAGGGCCAGGTAGGCAAGTATGGTTTAACCATTTCCTGACCACGTATCTTATTTAAATGTTTATACTATACCAGTGGTAGCCAACTCCAGTCCTCAAGAGCTACCAACATTTCACAATTTCCAGACAGCCTAGCTGCTGCACAGGTACACTCCTTACTCACTAACACGTTTGAAAAGATCCACAGGTGGAGCTAATTACTTCACTTGTGATTCTGTGAGGAGATCTGCAAAACATTAACTGTTGGTAGCTCTCGAGGACTGGAGTTGGCTACCCCTGTACTATACTATAGACCTGGGGTAGCCAACTCCAGTCCTCGAGAGCTACCAACAGTTAATGTTTTCCAGATCTCCTCACAGAATCACAAGTGAAGTAATTAGCTACACCTGTGGCTCTTTGAAAATGTGTTAGTGAGTAATGAGTGCACCTATGCAGCAGTTAGGTTGTCTGGAAAATGTGAACTGTTGGTAGCTCTCGAGGACCGTGGTTGGCTACCACTGCTATAGACTATCTGTACCATACTTGCCTACCTGACCCTGCTCTGTTCCTGGACTTCCCTGGTAATGTATGATTGCCATCACCTGTGGGGAACTAGATAAAGGTGCTGGCAATCATACATTACCAGGGAAGCACAGGAACAGAGCATTTTCTCCCGCATGGAGAGGGTCAGGTAGGCAAGTATGATCTGTACTCATAAATTCCATACAGTGTCCAGTGTATAAAAAACTTTCAGGGCTGTTACTGCTCCCCCAGACTTCTGTACTTACTCCAATGGGTTGCAGAGTTGGAGATTTTACATTATTGATGTCCATGTGGATAGTACATTAAGCAAATGTCGGAAAAACATGTGAAACCTCTAAAAATGTGTTTACCCTATGTGTGTTGACTATTGTTATGTCGAACTCGTCAATCTTTCAGTTGTCAAACTTTTGAACTTGTCCACCTAATTTGTGTACAATATTTGGTGTTTGTCATGAATCAGTATCTGACACAATGGGGCTTAACCTGTGCACTCCAACTATGTTGCGGAGGTCCAGTTTTCATGCTGGCTGTCTGCCTCCCCATCTCTGCGGTTATGCTCATCAATCATACTTTAGTCTACACCATGAACACCCCTCCAGTTTATGGGCGCTGCCATGACACCTGCACTCAGCTGACACCAGATCTGCCAATCCCAACATCCACTGTGGTCAGATGAATTTCTGCCAATCACTGCAAACCAAGGGGGATCGAAGGAACACACTGGCTAGCTACAAACTGTCACTTTCCAGAGCAACGTTCCCTGGTTCCAGAATTCTGACCCTTGTTTCCATAGTCTGTGTAAGTATCCAGAGTTTTCTACAGATTCCAGTTTTCTAAGCCTGCACCTGAGTTGTGGAACTTTTTCTCTCAGCTTGCACCTGTGTCTTAAGTCCCTCTCCACTAGTGCGAGTTATCGCATGCGAATCTCGCACCCAATACCCACCAACTCACCAAGCAACTCCCACAGGTAGTATATGATTCCAGTCATAGCTGTGGTATCTGACAAATACTTGTGGCAGCCATGACGATCCCCAGATCCAATATGCACGGGACTGCTCATCTGATTGGATTCAGAGGTAAAAAACATACAATATAGCACTTTTCAAATTTATTATCAACCCAATGGTTCGAAATTGTGTGAAAAAGTGCCAGTGGATGGACACTTTTAGTCTGCTCTCTCTGAGATAACTCTTTAGTCTGCTGTGCAAAAGCAGGTGTGAACATTCAGTGATTGCAGCAGCAAGTTTTCAGTACTTACTCGCGTCAACGTATTAAAAGCTTCAGTGTGCATTCCATCTGCGCTAATGATACTTTAGTCCAGAGGCGGGACTACCACTGGTGCAGCAGTTGCAGTGCATTGGGGCACCTGAGGACTGCTACTCCTGTCACTCACTGTGTTTTTCCTGTCAAACTCGGTCTCCCCCTGCCTCTTCCTGTAACCCTCTGCCATGTTTCATATTGTGAACTTGGGGTGGGGTGGGGGATGGGGGCCCAAACTATATTTTTGCACTTGGGACCACCACCCACAAGTTTGGCCACTGCTCCTAAAATACATTGTCATCTACTGTATTCCTGAGTCTCATTAGTCTCTGTGATTGCAGAAGGTTTTTAGTGCTCATTACCTGCTTGTTTCTGTACATCAACTTCTCCTGAGTGTATGCCTTATTGCTGCAAGGACTATCTAATTCCAGATCATTCCTGTGACATTCTCTATTCACTCTGTTCAATTCATCAGCTGTTTTAACTTTTCCCAGAGCATTCTCCAGAACAAGCCAGACTCTAAACCAGTGCCTTCCAACACTGCACAGTGTACCATTGGTTCTAGCTGATGCAGAAAACACTATCGGTTTTAGCCTGACCATTTTTTCCAGCCTGTTATTGGCAGCATTATCAGTTCCAGACCGATATTGGCAGCGCTATCGGTTCCGGACCGATATTGGAAAACACCATCCATCCCAGCCTGATAGTACTGGTACTTGTTATTGTGTAAGAACTACCTCAGCCTCCCAGTTAGACTATTAGATCTCCACCACTGGTCCACCTGAGTCTACCTTAGCCTCCCAGTTAGGGCAGTATTTAATGTCCCTAATCGCGATGTACAGCGAATCCTGTTTAGGATTCGCTGCACATTCGCAGTGTTCCGGAGGGCTGGAGCCCTCACTGCCAGCCCTCACTGACACAGTATTCAATGAGGCATGGGCTTGGTGCCCCTTACCGCGAATGTGAACCGCCGCAGGGAGCCTGAGGACGGCGGCAGGCAGGGAGATGGAAGTCTCCGTGCCTGCCCATGAATGTATGTGGGGGGGAGGTGGGCTCAAGCTGCCCCCCGGGAGAGCTAGCAGGGGACCAGGTATTCACTGCACCCGATCATGCATATGTAATGATCGGGAGCAGTGAATATATGAATATCTAATGAGCGGCTCTCTGCTCCCGGCCCCCTGCTGGCTGCTATGTGTAAAAAAAAAATATATATATATATTTAAATTAAATATATATTTATGTGCTATACGCACATGAATAAAGATAGCATGCCCCTTCTCAGAATAAAAATCCTGATTTTTTTGGACACCAAATGTAAAACAACAACTTTATTTTAAAAGTTCACTTTCCACTTCACCATGAAAAGATGGCGATTTGCTACACGGCGACACACGGCGAAAATCACTTAGAAAGACGGCGAGAAGTGCACGTTGAATAGGGTGATTCACTTTCTGACCCAAAAAATCACCTTCCAATGTGAAAATAGCACAAATTCACTGTGAAACAGGGTGAATTATCCTCATACTGCCCTTAGACTATTAGACTTCCACAACTAGGAGGAGGAAGGGGGGGGGGGTGTGAGGGGGTCGCATGACTCGGTTGCTTGATGTGAAGGGGCAGATTGAGCGGAGCCAAATTACCGCCTTGCTTGGAGAAACGAAAATCATAGTTTCAGCACTGCTTCCGGGACCTCAAAATACCCCATATCTGACCGTGTTGATCCTGTGATATGTATCTAGACATTGTAGATTCTTAATCCGGATACCGAGTCACGCTTGGATAATTCAAAAGGATCCATAGAACACTGAGCTGGAATTAGGATTACTGCCACTTTTTCTAGCTGAAAAGGTAATGGGTGCCATTCAAACCAACAACCACATTTGAGATTGTTTTATTTATATATATATATATATACTAGGTGATTCATCGCGCCCTCCGGGCGCTCTTCACACCGTCGTGAGGGGCTTTGCCCCATTAGAAGTAGGAATATATGTGAGTGTGAAATGTAGTGTAATTTGCTGAATAATGTGCTTAAAGTGCATTTGAGAGCATAAATGTTTTTTAATGAAAGTGCATATAAGGTACGGATGTGTGTGTGTGTGTGTAGTTGTGAGTATAGGAGGCACGGAGGGGTGTGTGAGTAGTTGTGAGTAATGGAGGCATGGATGGGTGTGTGTGTATTTTTGAGGCATGGATGGATGGGGGTGTGTGTGTGTATTTGTTTGTATTAGAGCCATGGCTGTGTGTGTGTTTGTATAGTTGTGAGCATTGGAGACATGGATGGGTGTGTGTATTGGAGGCATGGATGTGTGTGTGTAGTTGTGAGTATTGGAGGCATAAGTGAGTGTGTGGCTAAACGCACACTAAATAGTGTGCAATGAAATGTTTAAGGGAGCAGAGCTGTGTTTGAAAAGGCGTTGGTGGTGTAGTGGTATGGGGTGGTGGGTGGTACTTACATATGGTGTTGGAGAGTGAAGTTTGGTGGCAGCAGGTTGTGGAGAGTGTAAATAGATGTGGGGATGTGTTAGGTGCAGTAGTGCGAGGTGCATGCGTATTGCAGATGTGAGTGTAAAATGTGAGGTTTAGTGAGTGGTGTAGGGTGCTGGAGTTAATAGAGATATAGGGTACGTAGTGTGAAGGCTGTGTTATGTAGGTGGGAGTATTAGAGGTATAGATGTGTGTGTGTGTGTATGTAGTTGGTAGTTTTGGAGGCATGTATGGTTATGGGTGTGTGTGTAGTTGGGAGTATTGGAGCCATGAATGGGTGTGTGTAGTTGGGAGTATTGGAGGCATTGATGGGTGGGTGTGTGGGTGAGTGAGTTGGTAGTATTGGAGACATGTATGGGAATGGGTGTGTGTGTGTTTAGTTGTGAGTATTGGAGGCATGAATGGGTGTGTGTGTAGTTGTGAGTATTGGAGGCATTGATGGGTGTGTGTAGTTGTGAGTATTGGAGGTATGAATGGGTGTGTGTGTAGTTGGGAGTATTGGAGGCATTGATGGGGGTGTGTGGGTGTGTAGTTGTGAGTGTGTTGGAGAGTGAAGATTGGTGGCAGCACGGCTTACAGAGTGTAAATAGATGTGGGGATGTGTAGTGGTATGGGGTGCTGGGTGGTACTTACATATGGTGTTGTAGAGTGAAGATTGGTGGCAGCACGGGGTGGAGAGTGTAAATAGATGTGGGGATGTGTTAGTTGAAGTAGTGTGAGGTGCATGTGTATTGATATGTGTGTGTGTGTGTGTGTGTAGTTTTGAGTATTGTTGGCACGGATGGGTGTGTGTATAGTTGTGAATATAGGAGGCATGGAGGGGTGTGTGAGTAGTTGTGAGTATTGGAGGCATAAGTGTGTGTGGCTAAATGCACACAATATAGTGTGCGATGAAATGTTTAAGGGAGGTTGTGTTAGAAAAGGCGTTGGTGGTGTAGTGGTATGGGGTGCTGGGTGCCATAAGCCTACCCAAGTAGTACATGGTTAGTGAGAGTGCAGCGTGATCAGGTTATGGAGGGTGGGGCTGACCGGCACCCCATAGATAGAGAGGCGTTGGTAGTGTAGTGGTATGGGGTGGTGGGTGCCATACGTCTGCTAAAGTAGTAAATGCAGCACGGTAATGTTTAAGGGGTAGCTGCTGTTTTACTACTTTAGCACACATATTATGGCACCCACTACCCCATGGTGGTGTAGTGGTATGGGGTGGATGGCATAGTACTTACAGTCTTGTGCAGTGGTGGTCAGCAGCAGTCCGTGGGTCCGGGAGAGTGCTGCTCTGCGTCATCTATGGGCGGCTTGCGGTGTGATTAAGGTGGCAGTGGCGGGCGCACGGCAATGTAGTGTGCGGCTCTGTAGATCCTGGTGGGTGTTGGGAGACGGGTCTTCCTCTGGAGCATGGCAGTGTACGGGCAGCGGCTGGCGCATGGCAATGTCTTGATTTGCCGGGTATGTGGAGACGGCAGTGGGTGGGTCTTGTGGCGTGCGCACGGCAATGAGCTGTGTGTCTGTGACAGATGCGGGCGGGTGTGGGGGGACGTCTCCTCCGACAGAGCGAAGGCACTGGTTGGCTGGCTGGGTAAAGAAGGTGCCAGCGGCGGGCGCACGGCAAGGCTGTGCGTCTGAGTGATGCTGGCGGGTGTGGGGGACGGGATCTCCGACAGTGAGGGCAGGGGGGGGGGGGCAGCTAGTATCAGGGCGTGTAGTGCTGGAAGGGGTGGTGAGGACGGGCCGAGGGAGATGCAGGCTTAGTGGTGAAGGGGGTGCGGGTGTGGACGTGCTGTGCTTCGGTGGGGCGGGGGATATGGCGGTGTTTGTGCTGAGAGGGGGAGTGGTGCTTGCTGAGGGGTGGAAGTGTTGTTTGTGGGGCGGTTATGTGCTGGAGCTGGGTGAGGGCTGTGTATAAGGGCCCCGTTGCTGTGGTGTGCTGTTACAGCGTCCTCCTTATGTGCTGGTGCTGCTCCCTCCTCTCCCTGGCAGCAGTGAGAGCGCAGGTTAGGGTGGCCAGCACATGGGAGCCTTCGTGCTGCTGCTGTTGGGGGGGACCGGCGCTGTGCGGAGAGGAGAGCAGGTCTCTCCCACCTGCGCCCCCGTGTTGCTGCTGCTGGCGGGGACCGGCGCTGTGCGGAGAGCAGGTCTCTCCCACCTGCGCCCCCGTGCTGCTGCTGCTGGCGGGGACCGGCGCTGTGCGGAGAGCAGGTCTTTCCCACCTGCGCCCCCGTGCTGCTGCTGGCGGGGACCGGCGCTGTGCGGAGAGCAGGTCTCTCCCACCTGCGCCCCCGTGCTGCTGCTGGCGGGGACCGGCGCTGTGCGGAGAGCAGGTCTCTCCCACCTGCGTCCCCGTGCTGCTGCCCACCTGCACCCTGCTGACATCTTTCACCCTCCAGCTGCCTCTCTCCCCCTTGCTCCGGGCGCAGGAGTCCGCACTCCGCCCAGATCCCGCCCCCTTTCCCCCGCTCGTTAGCAACTACATCTGTTATGAGAGTGAGGGGGGGGGGCGCGCGGTGTGTAGCGGGGGGGGGGGGGGTGGCAGTGTATGGTCGGGGGGAGCACGGTGTGTAGCCTTGGGGCTGGCCGTGTATGGGCAGCCATAGGGGGGGTGTTGGGCTTGGAGGGGGTGGGTAGTGTGGGAGGTTGTGTGCCGGCCGGATGATGTGTGTGTGTGTGTGTGTGTGTGTGGGGGGGGGGGGGGGGGGCCGGTGTGTAGCCGTGGGGCGGGGTTGGTGGCCGAGGAGGGGGCGGATTGTGTGGAGAACAGAGGCCAAGGGGGGTGGTGTGTATTACGGAAGTGGCCAGGTTTTGCAGTGTGGCTGACGGTGGACGGGCCTGTCAATCACCCGTGTAACCCCGCCCACCGTTTGCCACACTGCTTTGAGTGACGGATCTGGCTAAATATATAAGAGATATATATATATTGTTTTGTTTTTGATCAAACTGTTTTTATTGAGATTAGCATGTACAAATCAGGATGGACATCAATAAAGGTAAAGAGGTTTACATCGAGATAATGTGATGCGTCTTGTTTGGAAAACTACAATCAAACGTAAACTTCAATAGAGGAGGTTGTGGTCAGCTAATGGTTGATGTAGCATTAGACAAGACCTAAAATACATTGTATAATCCACAATAGTGAAAAATCTATGTCTAAACAAAGAGAGAGAAACGAAAGAAGGAAGTGAATGAGATGACATACAGAGGTTGGGGGATCGTAGTTAAGGAGACAAGGCGAATTATCCATATTAGTCAGTCAGTAATGTCCTGTTATGTAATGAGCCGTTAAAGGGAGGACTATATCTCACAGATAGGTTCAGTCACTGAACTGACGGTTTAAGGACGACCTAATAGGGACTTATATAGTGAGGATTCCTTGAATTCTAGCCAAGGCTGCCAGGTTGTAGCAAAGTTTGGAATATTTCCAGATGGGATGGATATTAAATCTTCCATTTCCATATAGTAGTCAATTTTCTTGAACCATTCTGCAATGGGGGGCTTTGGTAGATCTCCAGTGACGAGGGATCACGGCTTTTGCCGCATTATTGAGATGTCTCAAGAGTGAATGTTTATATGTTTTAGTATTAACCATTGTAATGTTAAGAATCAAAAAACCCGGATCTCTGGTAACCTTCCCCTTTATGATCACATCAGTATATTGGAAGATCGTGCTCCAAAAGGGGTTGAGTACTGTGCATTCCCACCATATATGAAAGAAGCTGCCACAGGCAGAGTGACATCTCCAGCATTTATTGGAGATTGTGGGGAACATCTTATGAACTCTCATTGGAACTCTATACCATCTATAAATAAGTTTATATAAGTTTTCCAAAGTGTCCAAACTAAGGGCCTTATTCTAGTTCCCTCTTTCTGACAAAATCCCTTTTAGAAGGACAAAACCATGTGCACTGCAGGGGGGCAGATGTAAAATGTGCCCCCCTCTCTTGATTTTATCAGGGTCTGTTGGGAAATGGGAAGGTATAGAAAAGTGGGTAGATAAGGATCCTGGAGCATATAAAAGGTACTGCTTTCTGGGATTAAAGATAGCCGCCTCTACAATTAGAAAGGCCCAGCAGGGAGATGCAGTTATATATACTGCGTCTATTACCTGTGGGTGCTTGGATTCAAGGGCGGCAGTGTTCAGCAGTGCTTGAAGGGTCAGCGAGCGGGCACCGACCACCCGATGTGTCCTGTCAGTTCGTCGGATGTTCCGCCCGTTCCCGTGCGCAGCGTCCCGGCCACGGAGCCTGGATGTTGGGCAGAAGGGGAGCTGGAGTACCCGGCTGTAAGGGGAGAACAGGCCAGAACCCACAGAGGCACAAACTCCACCGGCACCGCAGCCCATCTCCACCGGCGCCGCAGGACCACAAACCCCACCCACCCCCGCACGCTGGCACCCTCCCTTCCCCGCACACCGGCACACCCCCCCCCCCAGCAGCACCCCGCCTCCCCCTACGCTCCCCAATTAGTATAACTTACCAACATCTCCCTCCAGCAGCGGCGGCGCGGCATCTTCTCCCTCCTGCAAATTTGTGGCAAAACAGTGCGATATGGTCGGATTTAGTGCAATTTTTAGACTCGAAAATGTGCGCATTTTCAGTCATGAAAATGTGCGCATTTTCAGACATGTGATTTTGTGTAAAAAAACGGCGTGGGGTCCCCCCTCCTGAGCATAACCAGCCCCGGGCTCAAAGAGCCAGTCCTGGTTTCATAAAATCACAGGGACAAACAAGTTGGGGTTCCCCTGATTTTACATAACCAAGGGCCGGTCCTGGTTCCCAAAATACGGGGACAAAATGACTAGGTGTCCCCCGTATTTCAAGAAACAACACCAGGCCCAACCAGCCAGCAGGGTAATGCCACAGCCGGGGGGGGGAGAGACTTTTTATACAAGTCCCCCCGTCCAAAGCATTCTCCCCCTGACCGGTCAACATGGGCAGGGGTCCTGGGGTCCCCTCCTCCAGAACTTCCCTGCCCATGTTGAAGCCTGGAGCTGTCCTCGATGCAGTGGGCATCGAGCTGATAATTGGTGAAAAAAATAGAAAGAATCCTATTGTATATTGCTGTGGAACTGTGAGTCCCACCAAGCCTGCACCGCATGCAGGGACTTGGAGAACCACAAGTCCCAGCATGCGGGGCAATAAAGGGCCCGCTGGGACTTGTAGTCCCACAGTAGTACAAATAGTTAAATAAATACACACACCCACTGACCGTAAAACTTTATTGCACACAGAGCCCATTCATGCAATACTCACCTATGTTGCCACGGAGCATCGGTCCCCTTGTCCAGTAGTATCCATTTGGGGTACCTGTGGATAGAAAACATACTCAAGAGCTGTCTTCAGGGCTTCTCCAGGACCTCTGCAATGATGTAACCACGCTCTGGTCTTCTGTTTACTTCTGGGGCTCCGCCCACCAATCGGGACTTAGGCCCGCCCACCAGCCAATCATGGTCCGGTATCGGGAAATCCCGGAGCGTGGTTACAGCACTG
The DNA here is from genome assembly GCF_055691185.1 of Crinia signifera. NCBI lineage: Eukaryota > Metazoa > Chordata > Amphibia > Anura > Myobatrachidae > Crinia > Crinia signifera. The sequence continues at coordinate 132,159,406 of NC_139222.1, read as the reverse complement.
CAGGGGTCCCGGAGAAGCCCTAAAGATGGCTGGTGAGTATGTTTTCTATCTACAGGTACCCCAAATGGATACTACTGGACAAGGGGACCGATGCTCCGTGACAATATAGATGAGTATTGCATGAATGGGCTCTGTGTGCAATAAAGTTTTACTGTCAGTGTGTGTGTGTATTTATTTAACTATTTGTACTACCCTTTATTGCCACTTGTGGTTCTCCAAGTCCCTGCATGCGGTGCAGGCTTGCTGGGACTCATAGTTCCATAGCAATATACAATAGGATTCTTTCTATTTTGTTCACCAATTATCAGCTCGATGCCCAATGCCCAGGGGCATTGAGGACAGCCGCGAGCTTCAACATGCGTAGGTAAGTTCTGGAGGGGGGGGGGTCCCCACTTCTCCTGGACCCCTGCCCATGTTGACCAGTCAGGGGGAGAATGATTTGGCTGGGGGAACTTGTATAAAGAGTCTCCCCCCGGTTGTGGCATTACCCTGCTGGCTGGTTGGGCCTGGTGCTGGTTCTTAAAATACGGGGGACCCCTAGTCATTTTGTCCCCTGTATTTTAGGACCAAGGACTGGCCCTTGAGCCTGGTGCTGGTTTTGTAAAATCAGGGGAACCCCAACTTGTTTGTCCTTGTGATTTTATGAAACCAGGACCGGCACTTTGAGCCCGGGGCTGGTTATGCTCAGGAGCAGGGCCGCCGACAGGGGGGTGCCCTGGGTACAGCTGTCCCGGGCCCCGGCCTCTGGAGGGGCCCGGGCAGCTGCCCACAGCCCCCCCCCCTGCACCCACGAGATATGGCGATGTGCAGCTGGGGTCCCGGACTGTAGGTCAGTCCTGGGCCCCAACATTTCTAGTGGCGGCCCTGCTTAGGAGGGGGAACCCCACGCCTTTTTTTTACTTTTTTTTTTTTCTTATTTAACCTTTTTTTAATAAAATCTGTGCATGGTTCTGTCAAATTCGCCAGTCAGAATCTGGTCTAATTTTTGGGCGATTTTTGGTAATGTTTACCAAAATTCGCACCATATTACATGTGCGAGTTAGATACTTTCTAATGGGAAAACATCTGGATGCGAATTGAAGTGTGACTTAAAATCACTACTTCAAAATGTGCGATTTCGCGGCAATAAGTGCAATTTTTTACCGTGAATCGCAACCTATTACATGTTCTATAGATTGTAAGCTTGCAGCAGGGCCCTCCTGCCTCCAAGTCTGTCTGTTGTTGCCCAGTTTGTCTTATCTCTGTCTACTATTGTAAAGCGCAACGGAATCTATGTGCGATTTCGGACGTTTTTACCAAAAATCGACCCCTATTACATTTTCGCCCATGTTGTTTACAAACCATCTGCACACACTATTATAAAGGCTTGTGTCACATTTAGAATAATACTTTAAAGGTTAAAGGGTTTGATGAACAATTAATCCAGTGATTTATCTATCCTGTATTGTTTCAGGAACCTTCTGCAACTGTAACCGGTAACATGACAAGGGCAAAGGAAAAACAAAATCCGAAATGCTAGGAGTTTAACTGGTAAAATGGGGGAACTAGAGACCCTAGTTTTGGAGGAAGATTTTGATCTCATAGGTATTACCGAAACTTGGTGGGATGAATCACGAGTGGGAGGCATAGAAGGTTATACTCTGATTAGAAAAAACAGATTAGGTAGAAGGGGAGGGGGGGGTATGCTTATATGTTAAACCATCCTTAAAACCATACATAAGGGAAGACCTAAAAGAGGACAATACCAAGGAACTGGCGCATAGCTAACGTAATACCAATATGAAAGAAAGGTAGCAAAACTAACCTTGAAAATTATAGACCGATCAGCCTTACATCCATTGTGGGGAAAATATTAGAAGGAATAATAAGAGATAGTATCCAAAATTTCTTAGAACAGGAGAAAGTAAAAAGTAAGACTCAGCATGGGTTTGTCAAAAATAGATAATGTCAGATTCATTTAATTAGCTTCTATGAGGAAGTCAGAAGGGGGCTTGAAATCTGTTGATGTAATACTGCTTGATTTTGCTAAAGCTTTTGACATGGTGCCTCATAAAAGGTTATTAATGAAACTGGGTAATTTAGGGTTAGGAGATAAAATTTGTAATTGGATTAAAAACTGGTTGCACAATCGGGGACAGAGAGTGGTGGTAAATGGCATACATTCCAGTTGGGGTAAGGTCTAAAGTGGAGTTCCACAAGGTTCAATATTAGGACCCACCTTGTTTAATATATTCATTAATGACATTGAAAGTGACATAGTGAGTAAAATTGCAATTTTTGCAGACGACACAAAATTGAGTAAGGAAATTAACTCAGGAGAGAATGTGGAAACACTATAAAAATGCAGGTTTACGTTGAAAAATGTAAAGTAATTAATTATGCGAACAAAAATTAACAAACTACTTATAGGCTAAATGGAATTATTATAGGGAATTCTGCTGTAGAGAAGGACTCGGGGATCAACATAGATGAAAAATTGGATAATAGCGCACACTGCTCAAGTACAGAAGCAGCAAAAGCAAACCGAACACTGGCATGCATTAAAAGGGGTATGGATTCAAGGGATGCCAATGTGATAGTGCCTCTTTATAAGGCATTGGTAAGACCACACTTGAAATATTGTGTTCAGTTCTGGGCACCGCACCTTAAAAAGGACATAAATTAATTGGAACAGGTACAGAGAAGGGCGACTAAGCTTGTAAAAGGTCTCGAATCACTAGAATACAAAGATAGGTTAACCAGGCTGAATATGTTTTCACTGGAGAAATGCAGGTTGAGAGATGATATGATTAGTATGTTCAAATACAGGATTGGGAATCATATGGGAGATGATTTGTTCAATAACAGGCCTATACTTAGGATACACGGGCACGTACTGAGGCTCAAGGAAAATAAATTCCGTACTGAATTAAGAAGACGATTCTTCACCATTAGAGCAGTAAAATTCTGGAACTCATTGCCGATGGGGGTGATTACAGCAACTACTGTTAAAGAATTTAATTCAAAACTGGGTACATTTTTGTCCACTAAGGGAATCCTATCAGCCTACCCCCCCCCACCCCACCCCTGTATTAGTACTGTTCTCTGCTGGTGCCTCTATTGTACACTACTACTACTTTCTGCCAGCAAGCTGCCATGCTCTGCAACGCTACTACTCCCAGTCTGTCCCCCATGCACTGCACCACCACTTTAAGCCTGCCCCCCACCCTTGCTCCTACTCCAAGTCTGTACCTTCTGCACTATGCCACCACTACTTTAAGCCTACCCCCCCCCCCCTCCCCCTTGGCTCTTAGACAGTACCCCTAGGCCAGGAACATACAACTGCTGCACCAACCTCCACCCCACTGACCCAGAGACGTTCACATCCCACCATTCCTCCCTGGCACCATAAACATAACAAGCCCACCTAGACACAGAATCCTTCATTGCCACGGATACATACCCTTGCAACCTTAACTCCCTGACCCCTAGACACAGTACCCCTCCAACCCAGGAACATGCACTATCCACCTTTTTTTTTATTGTGGAGGCTAAAGGGGCGATTAAATTGTGATGTGTGCCCCCTGCTGGATGTCTATATGATTGGGCATCGATCAGAGCTATTCAATTGTTGCTCCAATCAGATGTCCAGTAGCTGCGAGTGACAAATGTTTTCTCACAGCCTTCAGGCAAGAAAAAAAGTGTGTGAAAAGGCTGTAATATGGGTTAGTCAAAGTGCCCAATTCTGGACTTTAGATGACCTAACAAGATCAGTAGATGGGTGTAGCTGCTTTGTGTGGCTAAACCCAAAGCTTTCAGGCACATTTAATGCTAATCAGCCTCAAATCAGAGCAACAATTGAATAGCTCCAGTAGACACCTCTTTATATAGACATCCAGCAGGGGGCACCCGGCACAACTAAATTACCCCAATGTGTTTTTTTTCCCTTTGGGGGCTAATGTGTTTTTGGTTGTAAGAGTACACATCCTCTCACAGCGTAGCGAGGGGATTTGGGCGGCTGGGTGGGTGTGCATTTGGTGGGGCGGCATTAACCTGCTCGCTAGACAGGTCTGAATCAGGCCTGTAGAGTGCATACACTAGTAGATATGCACAAAAATGTTTATATGACTGGTTGTTTTCATGCATATTGTCCATATATCTAGTCTGTTTCCACTTCAAGGTGCTGAAAAAAAAAAACTGCTTATGGAAATCCAAATCTGTAAAAAAAATACCTGGATTTTACCACATAATTATATGATCTAAACCTCATCCTGCTTATATCCCAGACAAAACATCTGTTGAAGATACAATATAATTAAAAAGTGGTTTGCCGGCAGAGCAGTGATTGAAATGATTCTTCCAAAAATTATCATACTGATTCAAAGTTATACACAAACCTGATTATTTTGTCTAAGTCGCACAGCACAATACCTGTGCCCTATTATACTGACACACTCCCTCCCCTTATGGCCTGCGTTCTATCATACACGCCCTCCCCCTGTAGCCTGCGCTCTATCACACTGACACACTCACCCTGCAGCCTGTCTCTATCACACTTAAGCGCTCCCTCACCCTGCGACCTGTGCTTTATCACACTGATGTGCTCCCTCACCCTGCGGCATGGGCTCTATCACACTGGCGCACTCTCTTCCCCTGCTGCCTGGGCTCTTTATTCTTTGGGACATGTCAGCAGGGGCGGATTGGACCACCGGGAAACCGGGCCATTTCCCGGTGGGCCGGCCCCTAATAGTCACTAAAAGGCCGCTCACCCCATTGGCGGGGCCGCAGACCGCCATCTCTGCGGTTAACGGGCGGCCGTGGCCGCAGCACTGTGCCCCAAACAAATATGGCTGCGGGCAGCCTCGGCTATTACAGAAATAAAAATGGCCGCGGGAGTGCTGGTGCGCATGTGCGACCGCACGCAGCTGCTCCCGCGGTTCTGTGTGTGGCAAGCAGCACTCACTGTGAGGATGGTTGCGCAGGGAGGCTCTCTCCCTGCTGTACATCCCCGGCCGCTTCTGTCCTCAGACTCTGTAGCTGCCGGCTGCCAGTACACTGTCACACTACATTAGAGGCAGCAGCGCCGGCAGCACAGAGCTCTCTCCCTGGCTTCCAACCCACTTTCATGTGTCATCAGTCATGACAGCAGGGACTGGAAAGGGGGCGGAGCAACACGGAGTTGAGGGGCGGGGCTACACGAGTGGAAAGGGGCGGAGCTACACGGGAGCACACATCTAATGAAAGGAAGAAGTAGATGAAGTGCCAGCCAGCTTGATTTTAAGGTAACTAAAGTGTGAGAGAGAGGTTCATACTGTGAGGCATATGTATAATGGACATCACGGTGTGGGGCATATGTATAATGGACATCATGGTGTGGGCATATGTATAATGGGCATCAGGGTGTGCGGCATATGTATAATGGGCATCACGGCGTGTGGCATATGTATAATGGGCATCACAGTGTGCGGCATATGTATAATGGGCATCACGGCGTGTGGCATATGTATAATGGAGTATCACGGTGTGTGGCATATGTATAATGGACATCTCTGTGTGGGGCATATGTATAATGGACATCACGGTGTGGGGCATATGTATAATGGACATCACGGTGTGGGCATATGTATAATGGGCATCAGGGTGTGCGGCATATGTATAATGGGCATCACGGCGTGTGGCATATGTATAATGGAGCATCACGGTGTGGCATATGTATAATGGGCATCACAGCGTGCGGCATATGTATAATGGGCATCACGGCGTGTGGCATATGTATAATGGAGTATCACGGTGTGTGGCATATGTATAATGGACATCACGGTGTGAGGCATATGTATAATGGGCATTACGTGTGTGTGGCATATGTATAATGGGCATCACGGTGTGCGGCACAAGTATAATGGGCATCACGGTGTGCGACATATGTATAATGGCATCAGGGTGTGCGGCATATGTATAATGGGCATCACGGTGTGCGACATGTATAATGGCATCAGGGTGTGCGGCATATGTATAATGGACATCACGGTGTGGGGCATATGTATAATGGACATCACGGTGTGGGCATATGTATAATGGGCATCAGGATGTGCGGCATATGTATAATGGGCATCACGGTGTGTGGCATATGTATAATGGAGCATCACGGTGTGGCATATGTATAATGGGCATCACAGTGTGCGGCATATGTATAATGGGCATCATGGCGTGTGGCATATGTATAATGGCCATCATGGTGTGTGGCATATGTATAATGGAGTATCACGGTGTGTGGCATATGTATAATGGACATCTCTGTGTGGGGCATATGTATAATGGACATCACGGTGTGGGGCATATGTATAATGGACATCACGGTGTGGGCATATGTATAATGGGCATCAGGGTGTGCGGCATATGTATAATGGGCATCACGGCGTGTGGCATATGTATAATGGAGCATCACGGTGTGGCATATGTATAATGGGCATCACAGTGTGCGGCATATGTATAATGGGCATCACGGCGTGTGGCATATGTATAATGGCCATCATGGTGTGTGGCATATGTATAATGGAGTATCACGGTGTGTGGCATATGTATAATGGACATCTCTGTGTGGGGCATATGTATAATGGACATCACGGTGTGGGGCATATGTATAATGGACATCACGGTGTGGGCATATGTATAATGGGCATCAGGGTGTGCGGCATATGTATAATGGGCATCACGGCGTGTGGCATATGTATAATGGAGCATCACGGTGTGGCATATGTATAATGGGCATCACAGTGTGCGGCATATGTATAATGGGCATCACGGCGTGTGGCATATGTATAATGGAGTATCACGGTGTGTGGCATATGTATAATGGACATCACGGTGTGAGGCATATGTATAATGGGCATCACGTGTGTGTGGCATATGTATAATGGGCATCATGGTGTGCCGCACAAGTATAATGGGCATCACGGTGTGGGGCATATGTATAATGGCATCAGGGTGTGCGGCATATGTATAATGGGCATCACGGTGTGCGACATATGTATAATGGCATCAGGGTGTGCGGCATACGTATAATGGCATCACGGTGTTTGGCATATGTATAATGGGCATCACGGTGTGCGGCATATGTATAATGGGCATCACGGTGTGCGACATATGTATAATGGCATCAGGGTGTGCGGCATATGTATAATGGCATCAGGGTGTGCGGCATATGTATAATGGCATCAGGGTGTGCGGCATATGTATAATGGCATCAGGGTGTGTGGCATATGTATAATGGCATCAGGGTGTGCGGCATATGTATAATGGAGCATCACGGTGTGTGACATATGTATAATGGAGTATCACGGTGTGTGGCATATGTATAATGGTGCATCACGGTGTGCGGCATATGTATAATGGTGCATCACGGTGTGCGGCATATGTATAATGGGCATCACGGTGTGCGGCATATGTATAATGGGCATCACGGTGTGCGGCATATGTATAATGGCATCAGGGTGTGCGGCATATGTATAATGGCATCAGGGTGTGCGGCATATCTATAATGGGCATCAGGGTGTGCGGCATATGTATAATGGGCATCATGGTGTGCGGCATATGTATAATGGCATCAGGATGTGTGGCATATGTATAATGGGCATCACGGTGTATGGCATATCTATAATGGGCATCACTGTCTCCTCCACCACTTTGTGACTCCCCTCCCTGCATCCCCTGCCACTCTGCATCCCCCCTCCTACCCTGCATCCTGTGCCACCATGCCCCCTCACACTCTGCGTCCTGTGCCACCCTGTGTAAGTCCTCACTCCCTTCGTTCTCAGCCACTCTGCATCTCCCCTCCCAGCATTCTACGCCACACTCCATCCCCCCTCCCTCCCTGCATCCTCTTCCACCCTGCCACTCTACTGTGTTGGGAGACCCCCTGTCACCCCCCCCCCCATCTCTATCTCCCCAGCCCCACAGGCTGTAGAATAAACGCTGTACGCATGCGCCTATTCTGCAGCCTGAGGGGCTGGGGACATAGCCAGCAGCTAAGAGAGCCACTAGCCATGCCCTCACAGCGGCAAAAATTGGGCGTGGCCTTGTTGGAATAGGCCACACCCCCATATTGATAGGCCACACCCCCTAAAAATTCGGACACGCCTCCGGCGCGCAACAACACTCCCCCCCCCTCTTAGGGCTGCTTCAAGATTTTTCCCGGGCTGGTTTTAATTCCCAATCCGCCCCTGCATGTCAGGGGCCACAGGCTAATGCTGGGTAGTTGGAGTGGGAGAGAAGCTTCCAGCATCCAAGAGGTTAAACTTCTGCCCCAGGCAGACTAGGCTCCTTCCCTCATCTACCCTGCCTCCAGGCCAGGCAACCCAGTTTTTTGGTGCTAGCAGGAGCAAATATGCAGCTTTACTTATTAATTTTTACTTTTTTACACTGACGGTGATTAGTGGACAGGGCAGCAGTGCAGGAGATCTATTAGACACCAGCGCTGCTGCTCCATCACCCGGGCCTGGTGGCTGCAGCAACACGCATCGGTGTGTGACCGCAGCCGTCCCCAGGCACTTGGGATACCACAGCCACAGGCCGGACCCGGGACCCCTACAGAGGAGGAAGATGCTCCCAGCAGGGAGAGAGCACGAGGGGCTAGATGCAGTTGAGCAGCCTGGCGTTGAAGACCGCCAGGCTGCGCTAGCAAGCGCACAGCTGGTATACCACCCGCTCCTGCTGGACCATCAGGGAGACTTTGTGTGTGGACAGCAGTGACCATAGCGGGGCCACCCAGCAAGTGCCGGATCCCCGCTGCTGTACCAGTGCTGCATGAGGCAGATTCCTTGGTGGCCATTTGTTAGCAGGAGGAGTGGGCTCTCCTCACACAGCCACTCCCCGGGGACAGTAGGCGGCACATCCCACAATAGATTCCCGCCACTGACCCTTCCCGCCCTCAGCTACTGCGGTCAGGAACACGGAGATCTTCTAAGCCGTCCGGAGATCCACTGCTTCACCGCTAGAGCGCCTTGGCTAGTCCTCCCTGTACCTCTAATCACAGGACACAGGTTATAGCGTGTGCTCCAGTCAGCCATAGCTGTTTAAGGAGCTTAGTGCCATTTGTCTTTGCATCGTATACCTTGTGTATATTGGTGTGTATTGTGTACTGCATTAACACTATAACTGCCTTTCATCAATATACTGTGTTAGCTCTACCTTTATAGTTGCCTATTTCACTATTTAAGTGTATACAGAGCCTGGTTATGTCTTCTAGGGGTAAATCCAGTAAGACAGGAGCCCCAGGCCAGCACTGATGTCCTGCACAGCCTGTAATGCTGGCCTGTCCCCCCAGGACTATGTACAGGATTGCTTATGCGCAAGCTTCTATGATGCGCAGGCGATACCACAGCTTTTGCCTCTTCTTAGGAGTCAGCTTGGGCAATGTCGCTTACTCAGGTGATGACGCAGCTAGTAGATAAGCTCTCATCTACACTGCCCCAGCAGCCTTTGATGCCATCCTTATCCTTTACTGGATTGCCCCCCTCCTTAGCATTGGAACCGCCGTGGGTGAGCGCATTATTCGCCTCTGTTTATAGCTTGCAAAACACCTTATAGGGTTAACCTGATAAGCGCAGGGCTCCAGTCAGGGAAATCTCTTCCTCACAGTCCCTATCTCATTCCGACTCTGACTCGGATTGGGAGGATGAAAATGCAGGATCTGTATCCTCTGACGTGGAGGTCACCTCTGTCAAAGTGGACGTCACATCATGCATTGATGTGGATGCCTTAGTTACAGCAGTCAAAGAGGCCCTTAGTATAGAGGACCCAGCTTTGCTATCTAAGTTCACCGGCCCTACCTTAAAATGCGCTAAGAGGACTCTTGATTTTGTTTCCTAAGTCCAACGATTTAGAATGTGGGGGCCTGGGAGGTACCCAATAGGAAATTTACCGTACCTAGGTGGTCCACCTCCCTCTACCCCGTTTCTCAGGAGGTCAGTAGCTAAACTAGTGAGATATTCTATGCTGCCCATCCCAACTGCATCTCTCAAGCACCCTGCTGATCAAAAGTTGGAAAACGTCCTCAAACTTATCTACACTACTGCAGAGGCCATAGCTAGACCTACCCTGGCATCAGCCTGGGTGCCTAAAGCCATGGTTGAAGGGGCAACTTCTCTCACAGCGACGCATCCGTAGGCATGCCAGCAGAGAACCTTCTACCTACTATTGAGAAGGTACATCAAGCCGCCCTCTATTTAGGCAAGGCGGCTATTGATGCGGCCACCCTAACCTCTTGAGTGTCGGCTTCAGCAGTCGCGGTGTGGCAATCTTTATGGCTGAGCTTTTGAAAGGCAAACCCTGACTCCAAAAAGGCCTTAGAGACGCTTCCCTTCGAGGGTTCCCTCCTATTTGTGTCCGAACTAGATAAAATAGTAGCTATGGTAGCAGCTTCTCAGGCTGCTTTCCTATCTTCCGCTCCAAAACAACGTCCCCATGCTACCTTCCATTCCTTTCGCATCCAGGGCAGCTAGAACGCAACCCAAGGTTGACAGGTCCTCCAAACCCAAGGGCAGGCCAGAGGACAAATCTTCCGCATGACGGGGCAGGTCTCCACCTGGGGGGGATCCCAAGGTGGGGGGCCACCTATTGGGGTTTTCAGATGTCTAGCTGGCATCCACAACTGGGTTCGGGATGTCATCTCCTGAGGCTACTCCCTAACCTTCCGGCGGCATGCACCAAACTGTCCCAGCATTTTCCTGTGGCCCCTGATGTGTCGCGAAAAATAAAAGATTTATGTATTACCTATTAAATATCTTTCTTGAAGGATGTCAGGGGCCACAGAAATCCATCCCTGCCATGCCTGCTTCAGATGTGTAACTGTTATAGTTACCTAGTTTCTCTGTTGTGCGAACTAGAATGTGTTCAGAATGTATTTCTCTTCTTGCCTGGCCTGGAGGCGGGGTAGAGGAGGGGAGGAGCCTGGTCTGCCTGGGGGCAGAAGTTTAACCTCTTGGGTGCTGGAAGCTTCTCTCCCACCCCAATTACCCAGCGTTAGCCTGTGGCTCCTGATGTCTTCAAAGAAAGAGATTTAACAGGTAAGACACAAATCTCTTTATCATACACGTCCTCATCCTTCACTCTTTAACACTGACGCACTCTATCACACACACGTACTCCCTAACCCTCCTGCCTGCATCCTAATCTTTACCCTCCCCTCTAGTGCCTAATCCCTTACCCCATCATCTAACCCTCACATCACAGCCTAACCCTTACCTTAATGTCTGTTGACACACACACACACTTAAAAATACACACACACCCTTACACAAGCACTGGCTGGGTGGCCCTGGAACTGAAGCAGCCTCTCCTCACACACTTGCTGCTGCTGAAGCTTGAGACCCACGTAGCTTCCCCCCCCCATCGAGTCCGAGCTAGATCTTCCCCGCTAAGTCCCTTTAGCTTTACCCCCTTCAGTCCCAAGTAGCTCTGTCCCCCGCCGAGTTACCATTGAGATCTGCCCCCCTCTGCTGAGTTCCCAGAAGTACCAGCAGGATGCAGAGCGGGAGAGCACCTCTCCTGCCCTTCCCTGGTGTGCCAGTGGATGCGCCCACAGTGCAGATGCCCTGTAGGCAAGGCACCACTGGCACACACCTAGTTACGGCCCTGCATAGAAGTAACATAACCTATTACTCTGCTCCATGACATCACATCAAGACAATACATACCTCAGTTTCTTTCTTGGTCACTAAGCTATACAACAGTGAACATATGATCCAAATGTATCCAGTAGTTTTTGCATGATGCCAGAACAGACAAAAATACTGAATTTTATTTTCGTCTCCATAGACTCCATAAACAGTCCCTAGAAGTATATTTTAAAAATAACAAATAAACCCTTACCATTTTATTATATGTATAAATGATAACCCATTAATTAAAGGTATTCTACCAGTATCTGAAGTGTTAAGTCCATGTGCAAGTGTAAATGGGTATTATTTGAAGCCGCAGCTCTCTCCAAGCCGGGCGCCGGCTCTCCCCTCCTGCAGCACTGCTGGATCTTGGCATGAGTATCGGCCATTGCCTGGCAACCAGCTACCAGTTTGATAGCTTAATTATAAGTCTCCTCTAGGTCTCTTGTGATTGGTGGGGCTTTCTAATATTGGCTGCTGACCAGTACCTCCCTGCCGGTTATACTGCTTGCACTCACAACACACTGGTCATTGTCCATGTGCTCTACATCAGTTTGGTTTGTGGAAGCGCTGCCTGTCAGCCGGTTACTCTATTTTCTGACGGTCCTGCTTTGTCTCATAACTGCCTAGTCGAGATTCTGAGGGTGTGCCATCTTCCTGCCTGTAAAAGTTGCTATTTGCATCGTATCTCCATTTTTTTTTTAACCTACTCCTGTGTATTCTACATTAAATTACACCTGTGATCTCCCATTGTATGAGATTAGCTGCATACAACATAAGATTTCATGCTATGTTCTGTGGGAACAGAAGTGGATATTCTAGGCTGATTTTGGCTGGTGCCCCCTAGCACCGCCACTAGTTCCACTTCTGACCCAGCAACACCCATCACCCTTCACCCATAACAATCCTCTTCCGGTGATCTACTCTGAATGTGTAAACATTTTCATGATCTACAAGCGTAGTACACTTACATAAAGGGGACATGGCCTAGCTGCAAGGGCTGTAGGAACTGTTTAATCCCAAATCACACATTGGACCTCTCAGTAATAAATACATTGTCCCCACTTGAAAGAAGCAAAAAAATGCTTCTACCCAGCAAAAAACTTTTGGCCCAACAGGAAAAAAATGAAAATACATTGTCCAAAAAAAAAAAATACATTGCCTGTCATCCATTATCAGCTGACTGCCCGGAGTCATACTCCACAAAGGCCCATGATAGCAGAGGCGTATTGTGGAGGGTAGGGGAGTGTAGCAGATGGGGCATTGCTGGACAGCAGAAATGGGGAGATTGACAGATCTATGCTGGGGAAGAGAAAGTAGAGGGAAGCAGATGGTACCTGGGAGAAAGAAGGAGTGTCACAGATGGGGTGTCAGACAGCAGAATTGGGGGGGGGGGCTGACAAATTGGTTCTGTGCAGCTGAAAGGGGCAGTGTAGCAGATGGATGTCTGGGAGCAGGTAGAGGAGTGCATCAGATGGGGCATTGATGGACAGCAGAAATTGGGAGGGGACAGATCGTTGTTGGGGAACAGGAACGGTTTAGTTTGACAGATGGGATATCGGATTGCAGTAAGAGGAAAAGGGAAAGATACATGTTGGATTTCTTCCCTACAGTATCTTCAAAGTACACAGAAGAGGTACTGACAATTTCCGGGCGCTGACAGGATTCACTCTTTCCCTTAAACTCTTGGTTTTTACCTAAAAAAGAAAGGAAAGAAAAATACACAATGGTGCAGAACAGTATAAAACACTGGGGTGGTTAACTGATTCTACCCAGGGTAGGTGAAAGCTGGACTCGTACCTGTTAAGATGGTCTACTTTTTCAGGGTAGACAGATCACACATTCTTAAGGGGCGGTGACGTCACCGGGGGGATTCCAGTGCTTTTATCCAGATGGTATATGAAAACAGAAGATACACAAAATAGTGCAGCACAGTTTTGAACACCAGATACACTTTTTCCAGGATAGTATTGACTGGACTCGTACCCTTTAAGGTGGTCTACTTTCTCAGGTTAGACATATCAAGCATCCTTAAAGGGCGGCAGTAACACCGTAGAGACTCAAAGTGCGTCCAATCAATATATAAAAGAGAAAAACTGGTATAGTATAATACCGTTTTTTATTGCACATAAAACATAACATGCAGAGTATAGCACAGCAGACTCTCACCGAGTGTGTTGGTCCACAACACAAGTGCAGACAACAGAGCAGATGTTACAAAGTCCAGGCGTCCCTGAAAGCTCACTCGATGCAGGTCTGTAGTGGTCCACTCGAAATTCCTCCTCTCCAACGCGTTTCAAGACCAATAGGTCTCTTTTTCAAGGCATGAGGAGGTAAAGCAAATGTCCCTGTAGTTGGTTAAAAGCTTGTGCCCTGTATCTCCCAAAAAATCTGTGGTAACATCAACAGGTTTTTACAGGTGTGGTACCTGTCTAGGGTGCAAAGCGGTTAAAAACAACTTTGGGGCTAAAGCGACTGAGGTTGTCATTGATAAAAAGAAACATACTCTGAATGTTATGTTTTATGTGCAATAAAAAACGGTATTATACTATACCAGTTTTTCTCTTTTATATATTGATTGGACGCACTTTGAGTCTCTACGGTGTTACTGACGCCCATTAAGGATGCTTGATATGTCTACCCTGAGAAAGTAGACCACCTTAAAGGGTACGAGTCCAGTCAATACTATCCTGGAAAAAGTGTATCTGGTGTTCAAAACTGTGCTGCACTATTTTGTGTATCTTCTGTTTTCATATACCATCTGGATAAAAGCACTGGAATCCCCCCGGTGACGTCACCGCCCCTTAAGAATGTGTGATCTGTCTACCCTGAAAAAGTAGACCATCTTAACGGGTACGAGTCCAGCTTTCACCTACCCTGGGTAGAATCAGTTAACCACCCCAGTGTTTTATACTGTTCTGCACCATTGTGTATTTTTCTTTCCTTTCTTTTTTGGGTAAAACCAAGAGTTTAAGGAAAAGAGTGAATCCTGTCAGTGCCCGGAAATTGTCAGTACCTCTTCTGTGTATATTGTCTCCGTATGATTGGTGTTTTCATACCACTGTACAATCTCATAGGCTGCGACAAGCGCAAAGGTTTTCTTCAAATTTGTCTTAGTATCTTCAAAGTACCTGCAGAGTATTTCACACAAATTAACACTTAACATGTGTAGTACAGGTCAGTGACAGCATAGCAGCATGAGAGAGCTCAGACATTAGCCCTGTAAACCCATTGATCACTGTCCTAAGAAAGATTCCTCACCTGTCCCAGTACTGCTGGTAAGACCCTGGAAAGCCATCACCTCCCCAACTGAAAGCTGCCCTGCATTTGATACTCCTGGCCAGCCCAGTGTCCCCTGCACTTGTCAACTTCTGGAGCATAAGCTACACCAGTTCTACCAATGTTACACCCTCAATGGGAGGGGCTGCTGCCCTCCTGCAGGACCCATTTTGGTACTACAAAAAGACAAAGTTGGTCTAGTCGCACTAGGTAATGATAATAGAATATCAAAAGAGGCCCCCAGTATAAGTTACACTGCCATTAGTGGTATTGACGGGGTGTGCTACCTTTAGACAAGAAAATTTGAATGCACAAAAAAGAGAAGGAAAGACTAAGCTTGTCGTTCTTGTGGTGCACCATAAATAGGATTTTATATATAAAATATAACTTTTATTTAATTTATTCACTTAAAAAGCGACATAAAAAACCAAAGACATACATATTAGACAAATGACACAAAAGGATTTTTTGGTACTTGTTTCCTATCTGGGCGCCCAGGTTTTCTACGTACGGCACCGTAATGAAATCGGATCGCATCGCATCGGATTCGGTACTCCATGATGTACGATGGCATACAATGCTATCCGATTTCATTTTAAATCGGATCGCATCGCATGCGGTGCACAATGCTGTACGATGGCGTCCGATCCGATCCGACTACATTTTGTATCGGATCAGAGTGGTATCCACGTGATCCCGAAGCGTGGCGAGCGCAGCGGTACGCGTCCTCCGACTTTTTCATACCCCCACTATCCACGTCAGCGTGGAGTTGAGAATAGAAAGTGTGGCGAGTGCAGCGAGCCACCGAGCCCGAAGCGTGGCGAGCGCAGCGAGCCCCGCGAGGGGACGCGGATACCTGTGAAGCCTGCGAGGGGACACGGATACCTTCACAGGTATCCGTGTCCCCTCGCTGGCTTCACAGGTATCCGCGTCCCCTCGCGGGGCTCGCCACGCTTCGGGCTCGCCACACTTTCTATTCTCAACTTCACGCCGACGTGGATGGTGGGGGTATGAAAAAGTCGGAGGACGCATACCGCTGCGCTCGCCACGCTTCGGGATCACGTGGATAGTGGTGGTGTCGTTGGTAATGGGGCGGTAAATTGCCATTATCAGTACACTAAAAAAAATCGGATCGCATCGCATCGTTCAATATCGTGTATGTGCATTTGTGGTATCCGATGCGATGCGATCCGATTTTTATACGGAGAATAGCATGGTGCGCAATTAACTTAGCGGGCGCCCTGATAGGAAACAAGTACTGATTTTTTTTATTATTATTTTTTTTTTAAATTGAGGAAAAGATTCCTCACGTAGTGAGACCCCAATGTCGGATTATCCTATGGTTTTTGTATAGATTGTCACAGAAGTGCGTCTTACTGTGTGGGGAGTATATTGCAGACCCAGGCAAACCAGTGAAACTCTACCCATGTGATAGTGTTATATCTGAGTAACCTGTTGATTACAGTATTAGGTTCTAATCTTCTGATGTCTTAGGTACTCCAACACTAGTAGTGAGAGGTTTGATTATAATGGGGAGATATGGTAATCTGATGGATGTGGGTCTGCCAAATATAGAAGCAGTATTATATGTGTGCTTGATGGTATATATAATGATAACTGTCTGGAGGGTAATCAGCTGGTGTGGTGAAAATATCACTTTCTCGAATCACAAGTGCCACCCAGCTAACCTTCCCACAGACTAGTTTATAAGTAGGAGATCCAAATTATAGCATATTCATGATGCACACCGTGAAGGATCCCCATCCAGAAATGGTGAGCCGCGTCATCTCCAGACAGGGAGTAGCGTCTGCCTTCACTGCAGCCCGGTCAGCCGTGCAACACACGGATCTGCCGGTGCCACGTAGTAGACGGGCGCAGCACCCAAGTCCGGGACCCCGTGATCGAAAGCCACCTCCCGAGGAGAAGCCGCTGCCGAACATGAAAATCTACCATACAGGTACCATCATTGATCGCTCAAAAACTGACACCGAAAGGAGGATTACAAATAGCGGGATGCCGCTTGACAGTTTCTCAACCAAGAGTGAGTTTAAACATTTATTTTCTTTGAGATATCCTAAATCCAGTGTATACACGTGCAACAAGTGTATACACACCCCCCAATTTATTGGACAGACAACTGACGACACACATGTGTAGACTTTTTTCCATTTGTATATATAATTTTTGTTTTTTTAAATTTTTTCAATTTTTTTCTTTCCTTGTTTCTTTTGTCATGTATTGATTACCTGCATTATAGATTCATACATGTGATTCAGGCACATCGTGCATGTGTCACAGATTTATCCACCACCAGCACTTGTAAACCTTGAAGGAATATACTATTCCAGTCCACAGCGTCAGGAAATTATATTGAAAAGGTTAATCGCTATATGCTTAAATTACTTTACTATTGTATATAAATAAAGAACGACAATTCCTTTTAAACAATCTGTAGAATTTTCATTAACGGAGCGCAGTGCCACAAACTACCCTTATACCTTCATGATGCACATAAAATAAATTAGCATCTAAAGAGTTAAATGCTTGCGGTCTCTCAGTATAAATGCACACTTATAAACTGCAATTTCCTAGACAATGCTAAAATACTAGCCCTAATCACCCCTGACAGATCCGGATTACAGCGCACCCTTGATGCTGACAAATGTCCTGGCACCAGCGGGGTAACGCCTTTGCTCTGACAGCGGGTGTAACTGTCCCTGATCTGCCGACCTGGTAGGTGAATATTTCACCAATTCCTGTCTGGACGTAGGTAAGGTGGGGGGAGGGGTAGGCACGGTTAGCAATGGACCTACGTGCCTTCACCGCCCACTGGACAGTGCCGTAGGGTTGCGCACACTGTTGTGACAAAATGTAATCAATAAGCAATCATATAGGAGGACAATGGGGTACAATCACTAGGTGGACACGGCCCATTTTGGTACTTCCTCATCTTTGCAGCCATAGTTTACACTATGGAACTTACATAGCATAACCCTCACCACCCTGGGTCCACGCCACCCTCCTGTGTCCACGCCACTATCTTTTACCCAAAGTAAAGTTGTTGTGATCGAAGCGAGCCACCGAGCCCGAAGCGTGGCGAGCAAAGCGAGCCCATGAGGGGATGAAGATGCTATTCTCAAAGTGGCTAACGTAGATGCGTAAGCTGTGGCCGCAAAGATGAGGAAGTACCCCCCAGAGCAATGCTGTCCATCTGGGTGCCCTGCTAACCGCCACTGCCACACTGAGCTGGCCTCTAGGCATTTGCCTATGGCCAGCTCTGGACAGGTTGATTGAGGCCAGAGCTGACATCACACATTCTCCCTGAAAACATATAGGGGGTTATTCTGTTTGGTACGGTGAAACGTACGTACGATCCGTCACACCGTATGTTTTCCGTACGCTCACGGTGAGCGTAAGTCCGCCCACAGAACAGCCGCACACGGACGGTCACAAACACGACAATGGGGAGTGGAGTACACTTGAGCGTACGCCACTGTGTACGGACAGATCTCCCTCTTAGCCACCGATACCTGGCGTACATCAAAGCGTACGCCAAAGTGCACGGACGGATCTCGTCCGTTTTCCCACCGACACCTTCCGTATATCTGAGCGTACGCCACATTGCAAGTAGAAATTGAGTCCAAAAACATCATTGTTGCTCTTAGACGTGGTTTATGTGTCTTTTCCATAATAAAAAAACTGGTATGTTTGTGTTACAGTGAAAAAGATGACACATGTCGACTCCAGTGAATTGAGTGTCCTGCTTTTTAAAGTAGGAAAAAACACTTACTGAATGGGTGTAGATGGTTATAAAATAACTACCTTGACATATATAACCAGGTCTTAGAATAAATATTACCTAAAATTAAACCAACCTTTACATGTTGAGAAGTGTAGAAAGATAAGGTTCCAATGTGTTTGAGGGCTGGGAGTGGCTTGCAGGTAGTGAAATAATGGTTCTCACTTAATAGGCTGCAGCATTGCTTATTACATTCAGGTGTATGTGTTTGAGTAGTAATCAGTGTTAATTAGCAGACCCAGGCGTCCGCTCTTATACGGTATCTCTAGGGGTGGTCTTGAGCTATCTTTGGCGTCCGCCTGTTTTTGGGCCAAAATGCACGGTGCGTTCGCCGATCGAGGCGGTTGTGGCACCGTGAATTTTGTGTGCACACCCCCGTGTACGCCCATGTTTACGCCCAGTTTTCCTCATTATTCCGGCTGCTCCCATAAATAAGCCTACATGCCGCCCACAATGACCGTACTCTTGCGGACAGGTTTTTTCGCACGGAGAGACCCGTCCGTGAGCGGTGTGAGGTCGCCGCACATGCACATTGCGAAAGCTACGCATGCGCAGATGAAAAAAAGCCTGATCCGCCCGTATACGGTCCCACCGTACCAAGCAGAATAAAACCCATAGTCACACCTGCGTTTTTTCAGCCAGTTGCCACCCACAAAGGGAGGCTTTCTGGAAACTTGTAAATAGAGTAATTCTGATTTTTGACATTGTTTGGCATCACGCATGCGCTCTACGATCCATACGCATGCGCAGTCTTTCAATAATCGGTCACCGTTTGAATTTGCATAGCTGCGATCAGGTCTGAATAACGCCCTCAGAACCAATAAGATGTCCAGTCTGAAGTACTCTCTTTTTATTATTCTATCACAGTGGTCCTCAAACTATTTTGCTTTGGGACCCCATCAGACAATAGAAATGATTACAGGACCCCAGCAAGTTACCGCAGAAGGTCATCACATGACATGTGTAGGCAGCAGACAGCACATACATGGCAGCATTGTGGAGGCACAAAATGATGGGAGGAGTCTAAATAACAGGCAATTCAACAGATGTTTTAGACTCCTTCAATCACTGACTGAAAAGTCATCAGCCTGATGGTCAGCAACATGGAGTCGCGACCACATGCTGAGGTTGGCACCCACTTTGGCTTCGCTCGCCATGCTTCGGGCACTATTTTATTCTCCCACCACGCCCTAGTGGATGGTAGGGCATGAAATACCGCCTGTTGGCACATTTGGCTCGAAAAACAGTGAAGAACCCCATGTCGACCTTTTGACTGGGAACCTAGACCATGTCGACCTAATGCTTGTGTCGACCTAATGACCCGTCTTGATCTTGTGCAATGTTGACCTAGACCCCTGTTGAACTTGCAGTGGTGTGGACTGAATGTCTGTAAACCATCTTTAAGTCGACTAAATGACCATACCCCAAATAAAATATGAGTGAATGCAGCATTAGCAATCACACTGGATAATTTGGGTGTAAATCAGGTTCACTAGCAAAGCACATTAGAATGGTAATGTACAAAACCATGTGCACTGCAGATGGGGCAGATGTAACATGTGCAGAGAGATGAATTTGGGTGTTATTTTGTTTCTGTGCAGGGTAAATACTGGCTGCTTTATTTTAACACTGAAATTTTGAAGTACAAACTACACCCAAATCCAACTCTCTCGGCACATGTTAAATCTGCACCACCTGCAGTGCACACTGTGAAAAATTACAGATGCAGTCTTTTTGTGTTCCACTTTAGGTCCATAGTGGATATATAAACATGAATTAACCACAATGCAACTTGTAAACAATGTTTATTGGCTGAGTGCTTTCTCTATACTGATTTCCAGTGTTTCTCCCCAGGGTCTGTTTGCCCATTTAAGTGCCAAATTACTGCACCTTGCCATAACAACCTTAAAATAAACAGATATAAAAACATTTAAACAGTTTCTTTCAATACAAAAATCTTTACCCATATTCCAGCTCCTCAGTGAAACCCGTCCAGACGGGCTCTAACCTGAACACGACATACAACTGAAAAGGTACATAAGTGCCATATGGCTGTATAAGGAAGCAGGTGCACAAAGACATATCAGTACATATATTTACCAATATAGAAATATAGGTCTGTCTTTATGACCAAGCATGCACACAGTGGGGCTCATCTGATTCATTGGGCCTATATGTGCAAAGGTGCCGAGAACCCCAGCAATCAGACATTTTTGTTGCCATAAGTGCACTACACCATCAGTCAGAGCCTCCAATTGCTATGTGTTATAGGATATTAGTGTACTTAGAAAATTTTTATTAACTAAGCCCCAATAATGTGCGCTATTAATGTTTATGTATTTATAATTAGGATTATGTGGACACCCACACCATGAAGGCTGATATTTTTTAGGCTGAACCAGTGGCTCCCAAATCTGTGATACTCTAGGGTGCCGTGATTCAAAAAAGTTTGGGAACCATTGGGCTGAACTAATATTGTTGAGTCTATGGGCCAGATGCACGAAGCTTCAAAAAGTGATAAAATGGAGAGTGATAAATAATAAGCTCCTAACTGTCATATTTGAAACCCAGTCTGTAACATGGCAGGTAGGAGCTGATTGGCTTGTTGTTTATCACTGTCCCCTGGAAGCTTAGTGCATCTGGCCCTATACATTATTCCTCAGTGATCTTGGTGCATTGATAGGGTGATAGCTGGTTTAGCCCTCTAAATGGCCCCTTCCACTGTTAATGCGCCAGGGATCATTTAAGTACAGTCAGATATAATTTATTAAGAATGCTTTAGCAGTGGTTCTCAACCTTGGTCCTCAGGGACCCCCAACTGTGCACGTTTTCCAGGTCACCTCACATATACACTGCTTTAGAGCAGTGGTTCCCAAACTTTTTGGAATCATGGGCAAAAGTTTCTTATTGAGAAATTTTGGGAAAAAAAAGTATTAACCCCTTCCCGACATTTGACGTACATTTACGTCATGGTCGGGAAGTACTTCCCGACACATGGCATAAATGTACGTCATGGTTTGTAACTGTCACTGCGTCTAGAGACGCGGTGACAGTTAGGTGATGTCTGCTGTCCCTGACAGCAGACATCCCCCCTCGCCGCCCAGGGGGGGCAGGGGTGCCCCCCCCGGTCGGCGATCGCTGTGATTGGCTGTTCAAATCTGAACAGCCATTCACAGCGTTTCCTGTGTTACCGGCGGCTAAGCCGCTCGGTAACACAGGGATCGGTGGTGATCGGTGCAGCACCGATCACCACCGAGCGGCAGCACCCCCCTCTCACCCGCCGGGCACTCACCCGGCAGCAGCAGCAGCTCCAGCGGCTCCACCGCTACGTCCGGAGCGCACGCTGCGCTCCCCTCCTCCCCCCTCCCCCCCGCAGCAGCAGCAGCAGCAGCATCATGCTGCTGCTGGAAAAGTTAAAAATAAAATAAAATATAATGTGCAAATGTGTGTATATATATATATATATATATACACACACATATATATATATATATATATATATATATATGTGTGTGTATATATATGTATATATATATATATATATATATATATATATACACACATATATATATATATATATATATATATATATGTGTGTGTGTGTGTGTGTGTGTGTGTGTGTGTGTGCGTATACCGCACCGATCACCAACGATCGCCAGCCCCCCCCCCCTCCCACCCGGCAGCCCCCCTCCCTCCCACCCACCCGGCTGCCGCAGCGCCAGCACCCCTCCCACCCCCCCGCCAGCCGCAGCGCCAGCCCCCCTCCCAAAGCTGGTGACCAAAATGGGGTCACTTGTGGGGGGGTTCCACTGTATTGGTGCTTCGGGGGTCTTGCTAATGCGACATAGCACCCGCCATTCATTCCACCACCAAAAATCACTCCTTCCCTTCTGAGTCCTGCCATGCACCCAACTGGTATTTTTTGGTCACATGTGAGGCATTGCCGTACCCGGGAGAAATTGGGGCACAGATTTTGGGGTGCTTTGTCTCCTTCATTCCTTGTGAAAATTAAAAATTTTGAGCCAGAACTGCATTTTTGTGTAAAAAATTAAATTTTTTTACACAAAAATGCAGATCTGGCTCAAAATTTTTCATTTTCACAAGGAATGAAGGAGACAAAGCACCCCAAAATCTGTGCCCCAATTTCTCCCGGGTACGGCAATGCCTCACATGTGACCAAAAAATACCAGTTGGGTGCATGGCAGGACTCAGAAGGGAAGGAGTGATTTTTGGATTTTGCAGCACAGATTCTGGTTGAATGACCCCCGAAACACCCATACAGTGGAACCCCCCCACAAGTGACCCCATTTTGCAAACTACACCCCTCAGGGAATTCATCTAGGGGTATAGAGTACATTTCAAACCCCCCGGGGTTTCACCAATTTTGATACAACTGAGCTGTGAAAATGAAAAATTATTTTTTTTCATTTTCACTGCCCAGTTGTACCACAATTGGTGAAACCCCTGGGGGTTTGAAATGTACACTATACCCCTAGATGAATTCCCTGAGGGGTGTAGTTTGCAAAATGGGGTCACTTGTGGGGGGGTTCCTAACTTTTAGCATCTTATGGTGCCTAGAAACCTACATGGTGCCTAAAAAATAATCTCATAAAAAGGAGTCTCCAAAATCAAGTAGGTGCTCCTTCTATTATGAAGCCTGTGGTTTGGTCACCGTGCACACTAGGGCCACATATAGGATATTTATGAAAACCAAAGAATTGGGGGAATCAATTTTTAGTCACATTTCTCTAGTAAAATCTACTGTGTTCCTTAGAAAAATGTATTAAAATTGAAAATCCGAAAAAAAAATGAAATTTTGAAATTTCACCTACACTTTGTTTTAATTCCTGTGAAACACCTAAAGGGTTAACAAACTTCCAAAATGCTGTTTTGAATACTGTGAGGGGTGCAGTTTTTGAAATGGCATCATTTATGGGGGTGTCTCACATACAAGTCCCTCAAAGTCACATCAGAACTGAACTGGTCCCTAAAAAAATCAGTGTTTGAAATTTTCTTGAAAATTTGAGAATTTGCTAGTCATATTTGAAGCCTCCTAGTGTCCAAAAAAATGAAAAGGAGGTTGAAATAATAATTGCAACATAAAGTAGACATATGGTCTTTGTTAGTTATTAACTATTTTGAGTGGTATGATTATTTGTCTCACAAGCAGAAAATGTGACATTTTGCATATTGCTAAATTTTCCATTTTTTCACGATATTTTGGTATTTTTCACAAAAAAACACAGACTGTATCGACCCAAATTTACCACTAACTTGAAGTACAATGTGTCACGAGAAAACAATCTCAAAATCACTGGGATAAGTAAAAGCAAAAAAAAGTTATCCCCACTTAAGTGAGACATGTCAGATTTGAAAAAAAGGGCTCTGTCAGGAACGCAAAAACTGGCTCTGTCAGGAAGGGGTTAAAGGAAGTCAATTGTGTTAATATTATGTGGGGAAGGATTGGATTAGCTTCTGTTCGCCCACATATTTTATAATCTGAAGCCAAAAACAATAGTTTTACTTATTATACTGACCAATTTGAATTACTCCTGGACCCCCAACCCGAGGCACCCCTGCAAGTGTCCCAAGGCACCCACCCCAGGGTGTTACGGCACACAGTTTGTGAACCACTGCTTTAGAGTGATATTCACATCATGAGGACTGTTCAGGAAGGAGGCTGTGATCATTAAGTTATGCCAATCATTCTTTACCCAACCCCTAACCTCTCCTTTGTCAGTTGTAAAATATGGAGTGTTCATAAAAAAACAGGATTCCTGAAGAATTCCTGTAACTAGCTATGGCCCAATGTTAATGTTAAAATTCTCCCTTTAAAGTGTCTGATGTTTTGCTTCTCATACTTTCAAACACACACATTTATATAACACACCATTTTAGGTGTGTGTTTTTTGCTGCACAGGAGAGCAAAAACTCTATTAGTCATTTAAATAAACCCACTTTACACCCACCTCCCAAAATACAACACATCATATACAGCAAGAAATTTGAGCTCCAAATAATACTTCCATATATACAATTCTGTAGCCTGCAAACCTTCATATGCAGGAATGCAACAATATATATACATATATATCTATATACGGTTATTAACCTTATGATTTCCCCTGATAAGAAAATAGCACAAAGTAGATTGTACATGTTATCTTATTACAAAAATATTTCAAAGTTCATAGCCCCTTCTGTGCCAGCCACTCTTCAGTCCAGGTTCTGCAGTCTCTCAGCTGTGCAGCAGGTGGCACTATATTGGGGTTTTAGCAGATCTCTGCCATTTTACAGAAGGAGCAGATAGCTGGATTAATTGCAGAGAAGACCATGCATCCTTTAAAGCACAGCTTGTGCAATGTCTTCAATTACATAGTAATGTACACTCTCTTCTTCAAGGATTTCAATATCTCTGATGTGAGCTACTTGTCCATCTCACATAGCACACTTTATACTGCACAATCTTTACGTCTGAGTAACATCTGCTGCTCACTGGTCACTGTGCACTGGGTTCCAGCTTGTAAGACAGCTCAAAAAGCAGGTTCTGGTTGTCAATGACCTGGAACTGGCGTACGTACGCTTTATTTTGCAGATGAGTCGGGGAGACATCTGACTCCAGTCCTACAGGGATAGACCAGAAAAAGTGAATAAATTCTAGTCAAGGATTAGCAGTGAAGTTAAAAAATGAAGACTATAGGCCAAATGTAATAGGGTGTGAATCAGAAAGGGAGATTTTGGGAGAGTTTTCCCATTTTTTTAAAGTGGCAATCATTTACACTGTAAAAAAAACAGGTTGATTTTGCCAAGTACTTGATTGGCGCTTTTAAAAAAATGAAAAAACTCTCCCCAAATCTCTCCATTTCTGACAGTCTTGCAGGAGAAAAGTGCTATATAAATAAATATATTATCATTATTGCTCTACAAATGATTGAATTTAAGTGCAAAACCAATGTCTACCATATCATGGAGCCTCAACTAAAATACAAGAACATAATTTACTAAGTGCAGGAGTGTGCAGCTTTGATTTTGATCCTGTGTGACTAGGTGGCACCCTAAGTGAATTATCAAAGTACTGCCTGCTCCCCCCAACTCTGAACAAGTGCATTTATAGTTCTGGATCGACAAAGAAAGCTGAACAGACATACTGTGTACCAATGTAAATGTCACATCACCCTACACTTGCTGTCTTGTTAAATGCCCCCGGGGGGCAGCAAGGTTAGAACTGCAGTGCATTGTGGTGCTGAGGGGTGTTGGTGGGTCTGGAGGGTGACACCGTTGTTGTGTGATAATAACTCCATCTCCACTTTAGAATGCTGTAAATAGTAAAGTGGTCTAGCAACGATAATGCAATTTAACTCAAATTACGTCACTGAGGAGTGTAAGCAGCCGTGGTATCCATTTAGCTTTCAGGGATAGACCATCTATCAGAATGTCCATTGGCGTCTGCTCCCAGAGTTGCAGCTTCCTGATTCCCAGTGTCCTAGACTGCATGACCCGGTGACTAGGGGGCTCTAGCCTCAAGGACTTGCCCACCTTTCCCGAGGGCCTGGGAGAGCCCCAACATTTTCAGGTGCCTCCCAGCCATTCTGGAATGGAAGCAAGTATGCATCAACAGTATTTCATTGACTTCAACTTTTCTGGTTTTCTTCTGAAATACTGCTCTAATTAGCCTTGTTTATGGATTAGATGAATTACCATAGAAAAAGGAATAATCAGAAGAACGTGCCGTTTTCACCAGTACTTCTCCTTTAATCCATGGACTCTTGTTATTTATGACTAATCGAAAAAAGGAGCTTACTTGAATACCCCCCAAAGTCTATTTTTTTCTAATTCACTATGAACAGAAAATTAAGTATTTGTGCAACTAGTATTAATATGTAATTAATAAATAAATACTGTTTAGTCTATAGCACATTATAGTTTTTGCAAAAGAAGGGCCACATAAAAGAGAATTCAGGGACCAGTAACTTAGAGCTAAATAGTTAACAATTCCTGAATGTCTCTGCCACTACTATGATCATACATGTTTTACAATATGGCATGTAAGTGAAGTGTAGTGCATTTGCCCATCTACTACATCATTATGCTCACTTCTGCTCGCCAAAATGTTCACTGTGTAGGTGTACAAAATTTCTGTTGGATAATGATGCAAATTCACTGTGTGAAAAGTTCAAGAATATTACATGGGTAGAATGCTCATAGTGGTCACATTTCATCACAGAGAAGATGTGCACACAGCTAAACACAAAAAGTATTGCACAACACCTGCACATTGAACAGCACCATAACTGTGCACTCACTCATTTGGCTGCTCCGGTATTTCCGCACAGTCCTCACTTTCTCTGCTATTGCGTGCTGTGAAAAGTAAGAGGTTAGTTACTACAGGTTGAGTATCCCTTATTCAGATATCAAAATGATTCCCAAAACTATAGTTTCTAGAATGTATTTTTTTTTTGTGCTAAAAGCACCACATCTGTAACTGGCACTACTGGGGACATCTGTAGCTGGCACTACTGGGGCCACCTGTAACTGCCACTACTGGGGACATGATATGTAACTGGCACTACTGGGGACATGATATGTAACTGGCACTACTGGGGACATGATATGTAACTGGCACTACTGGGGACATGATATGTAACTGGCACTTCTGGGGACAAGATATGTAACTGGCACTACTGGGGACATGATATGTAACTGGCACTACTGGGGACATGATATGTAACTGGCACTACTGGGGACATGATATGTAACTGGCACTACTGGGGACATCTGTAGCTGGCACTACTGGGGCCACCTGTAACTGCCACTACTGGGGACATGATATGTAACTGGCACTACTGGGGACATGATATGTAACTGCCACTACTGGAGACATGATATGTAACTGGCACTTCTGGGGACATGATATGTAACTGGCACTACTGGGGACATGATATGTAACTGGCACTACTGGGGACATGATATGTAACTGGCACTACTGGGGACATGATATGTAACTGGCACTACTGGGGACATGATATGTAACTGCCACTACTGGGGACATGATATGTAACTGGCACTACTGGGGACATGATATGTAACTGCCACTACTGGGGACATGATATGTAACTGGCACTTCTGGGGACATGATATGTAACTGGCACTACTGGGGACATGATATGTAACTGGCACTACTGGGGACATGATATGTAACTGGCACTACTGGGGACATGATATGTAACTGGCACTACTGGGGACATGATATGTAACTGGCACTACTGGGGACATGATATGTAACTGGCACTACTGGGGACATGATATGTAACTGGCACTACTGGCGACATCTGTAACTGCCACTACTGGGGACATGATATGTAACTGGCACTTCTGGGGACATGATATGTAACTGGCACTACTGGGGACATGATATGTAACTGCCACTACTGGGGACATGATATGTAACTGCCACTACTGGGGACATGATATGTAACTGGCACTACTGGGGACATGATATGTAACTGGCACTACTGGGGACATGATATGTAACTGCCACTACTGGGGACATGATATGTAACTGCCACTTCTGGGGACATGATATGTAACTGGCACTACTGGGGACATGATATGTAACTGGCACTACTGGGGACATGATATGTAACTGGCACTACTGGGGACATGATATGTAACTGGCACTACTGGGGACATGATATGTAACTGGCACTACTGGGGACATCTGTAACTGGCACTTCTGGGGACATGATATGTAACTGGCACTACTGGGGACATGATATGTAACTGCCACTACTGGGGACATGATATGTAACTGCCACTACTGGGGACATGATATGTAACTGCCACTACTGGGGACATGATATATAACTGGCACTACTGGGGACATCTGTAACTGGCACTTCTGGGGCCACCTGTAACTGGCACTTCTGGGGACATGATATGTAACTGGCACTACTGGGGACATGATATGTAACTGCCACTACTGGGGACATGATATGTAACTGGCACTACTGGGGACATGATATGTAACTGGCACTTCTGGGGACATGATATGTAACTGGCACTACTGGGGACATGATATGTAACTGGCACTACTGGGGACATGATATGTAACTGGCACTACTGGGGACATGATATGTAACTGGCACTACTGGGGACATGATATGTAACTGGCACTACTGGGGACATGATATGTAACTGGCACTACTGGGGACATCTGTAACTGGCACTTCTGGGGCCACCTGTAACTGGCACTTCTGGGGACATGATATGTAACTGGCACTACTGTGGACATCTGTAACTGGCACTACTGGGGACATGATATGTAACTGGCACTACTGGGGACATGATATGTAACTGGCACTACTGGCGACATCTGTAACCTGCACTACTGGGGACATGATATGTAACTGGCACTACTGTGGACATCTGTAACTGGCACTACTGGGGACATGATATGTAACTGGCACTTCTGGGGACATCTGTAACTGGCACTACTTGCAGTGGTGTAACTATAGCTCCGCAGCCCCCGCGGTGGCGGGGGGGCGCAGAGAAATTGGGCGCGCCGCCGGGGGGCTGCGGGGCTATAGTTACCCGCGGTCTGCGTCTCGCCCGGCTCTCTGCCGGGACCTGCCTGACCGTCACGGTCCCGGCCGGCTCCTGCTGCAATGAAAACTGACAATTAGAAAATGGCTGCCCCCATACTTCAGACAGTTTTCTGTCTGCAGTATGGAGGCAGCCATTTTCTAAGAGTCAGTTTTCATTGTAGCAGCAGGACCCGGCCAGGACCGTGACGGTCAGGCAGGTCCCGGCAGAGAGCCGGACGAGACGCAGTCCGCGGGTGCAGGTACGTGGGGGGGGCAGGTTAAGTGTGTGTGTGTGGGGGGGGTCGCCGAAAAAACGTGCGGCGGGGGGGGGGGGGGTGCAAAATAGTTAGTTACGCCCCTGACTACTTGGGCCAATTGTAACTGGCACTACTGGGGACATGATATGTAACTGGCACTACTGGGGCCACCTGTAACTGGCACTACTGGGGACATGATATGTAACTGGCACTAAATATGTGCAAGAAAATATTTGCCTAGCATTCTAATTCAGTGCCTGAGATAGTATATAAACATTTCATACACAAATAAAATATATTGTGTATTTGTCATGTGTTTGATGTATTTAAAAAACATAAATTAATTTTGTGTTCACACACACACACATACCTCATTGAATTATAAAAATATTCAGAAATATGGAATAATCTGTTATTCAAAATGCTTCTGGTCCAGAGCATTTTAAATAAGGAGAAAACCTGTATGTCAATATTTAGCAACCAATCCCCCCCGCCTCCACTACACACCCCTTTATGCATATTGCTCACTACACCATACATCAACTGTAATATCGCTGTACCACCAGAGCTTTAAAATCAGTTCTAACTATCTGTCCTTTTACATCTAGTAGCTGGTGATCTATCACCAAACCCATTTAAAGAGAAGACCTTTCACCAGCTTTGTGGAAAATCCTCCCTTATACAAGACTGTGCCCTAACCCACAAAGTGTGCTGAAGACAAGGTATTTAGCAAATTCATTAACCCCTTCCCGACATATGACGTACATTTACGTCATATGTCGGTTGAGGGGGAATCAAGCCAGCTCACGGAGTGAGCTGGCTTGAAAGAGAGCAGGTAATGGCTGTATATTACAGCCAGGTCCCTGCTCTCACGGCCACGAGTTCGCCGATCGTGGCCGTTTAACCCTTTAAGCACCGCGGGCAAAGCGACCGCAGTGCTTAAATAGCTGATCGGAGGGGGGGCGCCCCCCTCCGGCGCCGATCGGGGCCCCCCGCAGCGAGATCGGAGGGTGCCGATCGGTTGCCATGGTAGCCAGGGGTCTAATGTAGACCCCTGTGCTGGCCGTGTCTGCATACCTATCATATCCTGCCTGAGGCAGGATGTAATAGGAAGTGCATAAAATCACTATGGCTGAACCTAGTACAGGCGATCGCGCCCCCTAGTGGTCAAGTACACTAGGGGGCCTTGTAGTAAAAGTAAAAAAAAAAAATAAAGTTTAAAAATAAAAAAAAAATAAAAAAATATTAAAAGTTCAAATCACCCCCCTTTCCCCATTTCCCAAATAAAAATAAATAAAAAATAAAAAAATAAACATATTTGATATCGCAGCGTTCCTAAAAGTCCGATCTATTAAAATATAACGTTAGTTATCCCGCACGGTTAAAGGCGTAAACGGAAAATAATCCCCAACGCCAAAACTACGTTTTTTGGTCGCATCGCGTACCCAAAAAAAAATAACTAAAAGAGATCAGAAAGTCGCCCATATCCCATATTATTATATTATCCCATGGTATTAATTAAAAAGTACACTTCAGCCCGCAAAAAATGAGCCCTCACCCAGGTCCGTAGGTGGAAAAATAAAAAAGTTATAAGCCGCAGAACATGGCGACGCAACGCAAATTAGAAAAACCGTAAAAGTTGCGATTTTTTTTTTTAGTGGTAAAACATAACGAAAACTATATGTTTGGTATCACCAGAATCGTAACGACCCATAGAATAAAGATAACCCATCATTTTAAACGAACTATGAGCTCCAAAAAAACCGTAACCAGCGCAAAATTGTGCAATGGCGTTTTTTTTTTTTTTTTACCCCACATTGAATTATTTCCTGATTCCCCAGAATATTATACGGTATAGTAAATGGTACCATTACAAAGTACAACTTGTCCCGCAAAAAAAAAGCCCTCGTGTCTATATAGCCGGAAAATTAAAAAAGTTACGCTTATTTGAACGCAAGGAGGAAAAAAAAAAAAAATTACCATAAAAGGCAATGTCGGGAAGGGGTTAAAATTCAAGATTACAGCTGCCTAACATCAAGACTCACAAGCACGTCTGTAGCTCCCTTTTCACCCTTGTATGTACTTGTGTTGTTCTATACGCTTTGTATTATGTATTTTTTATAATTCCCAGTACTGCTAGTTTGGTGCGTAAAAAAACAATGGTGATTATGTGGCAATTGTGAGTTTGAAGAAACTTTTTATGCTAATGGTCAAAGCATGCCTTTTCTATAAAAGTGTAAAAATGCAACAAGCATTCCATTATATGTAGGATGATGTAGCTGTTATGTGGGGGGGGCTGCAAACAGACCTGTAAATAAGCATCTATACTCTTATATCTCATTTCAATAATTTCATCCTGATAAATAAAATGTTCTTTCGCATGTTGGTACATAACGCATACAATCCAAACCCGGCTACAGTTTTGGAAATTGCCTGCGGTTCATAAAGTATTTCTTTTTCCTTTTAATACTATATTCTGTAATTCTGTTATTAACCAAAATCAAACAAATACACCATATTCTTGATAGTCAATGAAAGCCAGTATCACTAATTACACCAAGAGTGACCTGAACACAGGTATACATAAATAAACAAGTAAAACAAGCACCCTTTCTCCTTTAAATAGTCCATCCTCACAAAACACCAATGCATGTACAAAATCCCAATTTGCATAACTCTTCCCTGCTTAGTCTTAGGAATTCATGTAAAGCCTCCCTTATATTTACCTCAGTCAGACATGACACTGATAACAGAAGACCTAACAACCAGGCCATGACCTGTGATGATTATAATCCAGTTAATAAAACAGGATTGAAATTCTAAGGGGGAGATTCAATCGCCGTCGAGCATCTCCCGTGGGGGAGATGCTCGACGGGCCCTATTCAATGCTGTCTTCCCCGACAGCATTGAAAAGGGTTTCCTGTCAGAACGAGCCCGACATCTCTAGCTGTCGGGCTCGTTCTGCCGAGAACAGCCGGGAAGTGACGAGCTGCCGGCTGCAGCTCGTCACTTCCCGGCCGCAACTCGCGGCCACGCCCCCTTCTCGCCCCGCTGCAGGCGGGACATTGAATCCCGCCTGCATGTTCTCGGTCGAGCTGACCGAGAACGGGACTGGGTCACGGCAGGCGAGCAAGCTCGTCTGCCGTGACCCGAACATTGAATACCCCCCTAAATATTAGGTTTGAGCTCACCATTTTCTCCACATTCACAAGTCCATCGACGAATGTTTTGCTGCCTTCGTGTAAAAATGTGAGATCTGAGGGAAGAGAGAGTGAGAGCGGGATGAAGAGGAGGCCTCTGAGAACAAAGAATAGAAAAGGAGGACATGGTAGAACTGAATATACTGTATAGTAGTAGTAGTAGTAGTAGTAGGTTTATTTATAAGGCGCCGCAAAGTGTCCGCAGCGCCGTACATAGCAAAAAAAAAAAAAAAAAAAATTACAAGGTAACGTACAGGGTGTGTTGAAAGATACAGTATAAATAGGGGTATAGCTGGTAGAACTAAAATCAGCATCAGTTCAGAAGTAGGTGTCAAAATTGTCAAGGAGACTGAAGATGAAGTAGAGGAAGGGAAGAACAGGACAGGAGCACAGGTGAGGTAATGAGGTAGGGTGAGTACGTGAGGAAGGAGGGCCCTGCTCATAAGAGTTAACATACTAAAAATAGGTGGGTGGACGAACGAAATACAATAGGATAAGTAGGAACGGAGGGGAACGGAGGCAGGATAGGAGGATCAAAAGAGGTTAGGAGGAGGGATAGGCTAGTGAGGTGAGGAGGAAATACAAGGCTGAATCCTAGCAAATATCTATCTAAATATTATTTTCTCAGGAACTGAAAGCTAATCTATGCCATTTATACAGTCTTACCTTTCAAAATGAGGGGAATAAATGGGATTACCGGGGGTCGCATCCGAGACACCATTTCACGATATGACTTGTGATTCCTACATGGATCCTAGGGATAGAGATTAAGAACATTAATGTAATTCAACGAAAGAGATGCATTTATATGTGGATAAAGTTAAACATTATAAGGTTCTGTATATGCCAAAAAATACACAAAGGGATACACAAAATAATCATTTACAGAAATTACACAAATAATCATTAGATATGTTCTATTTAAGCAGTTGGTGCAGTAACAAGACTAGAAGGAGTGCAGCAACACTGCAAATGGGCAGAACTCTCTATCTAATAGCCATGTTTAGGGATGGATCATGTGTACTCTTATAGGGGGGTTTTCAATCATCGACGACCATCTCCCGATGGGGCAGATGGCCGCCGGGCCCTATTCAACGCTGTCTTCCTCAACAGCATTGAACCAGGGAGCTCGGCAGAACGAGCCCGACTTCACAAGATGTCGGGCTCATTCTGCAGAGAAGTGACAAGCTTTCAGCTGCAACTCGCCTCTTCCCAGCCACAACTCGTGACCCCGTCCCGCTGCAGGCGTGACATTGAATCCCGCCTGCAAATTCTCAGTCGAGCTGACCAAGAACGGGACAGGACCCCAGATTAAATACCTCCCATAGAGTTTCTGTCCAAAAAAATAATAAAAATTGCTAAAATACACAAACTCACCGTTAAATTTTCAAATTTTCTAAACAGATTCTTAAACTTTCCAGGTAATTTCTATGAAAGGAAACAGAGGAAAATATTAACAGGAGACATTTGCGATCTGTTTCTAATATGTTAAATTATTATTGTTATTCTAGCCATTATAAATTCATATTGATCACTATAAGGAAAACCAGTACTCACTGGCTAAATGGCATATGGACCAAAAAGAGAATAAACGGTGCTCAAGGTTCATCCTCCTTTGAAAAATGTACTAGTGATCAACCGATCTATAATTTAAAGTCTTCTAGTGGCCAATGTATTTGGAACTGAGAATACAGCATGGTGCTGATGAAGCCTCAATTGCAATTCTCCCAATGTGAAGACCTATGTAATATATACAATACTAGCTAAATCCCATTAAATTACCAAATTAGAGGCAAAACTAAAAACTACGGTCGCCACGGACACCTGTGAAGCCCGCGAGGGGACGCGTATAACTGTGAAGGTATCCGCGTCCCCTCGCGTGGCTCGCCACGCTTCGGGCTCGGTGGCTCGCTGCGCTCGCCACACTATTCTATTCTCAACTCCACGCCGACGTGGATAGTAGGGCATGAAAAGGTCGGAGGACGCGTACCGCCGCCCCTCGCGGGCTCGCTGCGCTCGCCACGCTTCGGGTTGTCGTGGATCGTGGGGTGGCGTTAAAAATTTGACATTTAAGTGTTAATTGTGCCTATTTGGGCTCTGTAGCCCATTTCACATTGATTCCTATGGCCAAATCGCGGCCATTGAAGCATTGAATGTAAAATCGCGGCCAGCACTAAATTTAACATTAAACCCTATGGGAAATCGCGGTGATCGCGGGCATCGCGTCGCGGCCGTTAATGTACTGCCCGCGATGCCCGCGATCACCGCGATGGGCGCCCTTCTAGGTAAAGAGTACCGGTAATGTATCATTTTTGTATGTTTCTTACCTCCCAGGAAATACGAAGACGGCTCACAGCACCATTGTCTAATCCCATCACTATTGCAAAAAAGGATAAGAGGTCCTGGTTCTGTTTACAACTGTAAAGCATTGTGATGATGTGAAGAATTGGTATTCAGAAATGGTGGGGAGAGTGATGATGTATTAGAATGTATGGAGAAATGCAGTAAGGTGGTGTTCATGAAGAGTGGAAGGCATTATTAAGAGGATAGGCAGAGGGCAGGGCAGTGTACAGATGTTGGGTTGGGTGACAGGTGTGTGCATACAGGGTATGATACAAACAGTATGGGAAAGCATGTTGAGAGCGTGACACATTCAGAGAACACAAAGAAAATAAGCATAGTGAAATTTTGAGGGGAGAGAGAAAGATGCAGTGAGAAACACAGTTGCAAGTAAATATGGTTTATTTATGAATATATTCGAGAAGAGAAGAGACAGTGAGGCAAAAAAAAAAAATAGAATGAAGATTAATACACATATTAAATAGCACACTGTTTCAGTATAAACACTGATCCACACTACAGAACACTGTACACACTACAACAAATCACTGGTAATGTCCCCCAACCCCATTACATTCTAGCAAAAGGAATAAAAACACATTTTACTACAAAATATTTATTACAGAATTTGGATAGTTGAAGATAAGAACACCAACAATTGTAACACAACCTAAGTATTATCAATAAAGGAGATAGAGCTCCAATTTTTGTTCCTAATCCCCATGTTTTACTAAACTTAATTTGCTAACATTTTTTATTTTACTGCTGCCTTAAATCTTGCAGACAGTGAAAAATAGCTTTCTTCTTCTTTATCCTGGCTTTTTTCAAAGAGTGTGCAGTCAGTGCTGAAGCAGATAGCCAGTAAGTAAGTGTAGGCTCACTGGTGGTTAATGTTTTGGGAACTCAGGTCCATTCACTTATGTTAGTTTTTTGACCCCAGTGTGACATTCTAGTTTTTTGTTTAGCATGCCAGTGTGTTATGGCTGGGGAAGGGGGGGCATTTAGGGTTAGGCACTAACAAAGAGGGTTACTATTAGGATGCGGCAAATGGGAAGTTAGTTAGGGAGTGTTAGAATTAGGGGGTAGGGGGAGTGGGTAAGTATATATATATATATATATATATATATATATATATAATCTGTCATATGTTGAAGTTTCCCTCTCTCTAAAGGTGCCCACACACGGGGCGAGACTGCCGAGTGTTCTGACCAATGTAGATTGCGATCTGTCAGGGCCAGTGTTCTCCAGTGAGAACACTGGCCCTGCCCAGAAAAATTACTAGATTTACCCAGAAAGCTGG
Organism: Crinia signifera; assembly: GCF_055691185.1. Lineage (NCBI taxonomy): Eukaryota > Metazoa > Chordata > Amphibia > Anura > Myobatrachidae > Crinia > Crinia signifera. The sequence goes on along the minus strand of NC_139222.1, from coordinate 132,123,012 downwards.
ATATTAGTTGCCAGGCAACAAGGATGCGCGGGGCCACGCACCACTATGGCTCCTACATACGGAGCCGTGCACGTGAGGGAAAAAAACATTTAAAATAACTCACTATTGAATGGTTTCCCGCTCTCGTCGCAGCAGAGCTGAGTAAGCCTCTTACTACATGTTGCGATGGGCGTGGGGAGAAAAGGAGGCCGTTGATGATCCGGGAAACGCTTGTGAGCAGCCAGCAATGGCTAGCCATCTCTGGCTGCCTTCGCCAGGACGGCTTGCGCATGTGCACAGCGTACCGTCCATGTGTGAGTTAATTTGATAATTGCCCGTGCTGCGAATTCACAGCCATGCAATCAGGACTGAATCGGGTCCCTATGTATGCAAAGTAGTCAGCTGAACGCTAGTTGATGGTTTGAGCCACTTTAAGGACCTTGCTTTCCCACATGATGTGAAGCTTGAGCTAAGGTTCTCATGTGGTTACTAAGGCAACACATACATAAAAACCAATTCAAAACTGAATTACAATTATATCATTTAATTGTTAACCCACTGTAGCCTTCGATGTCAGTCTCTTCAAGGTGCTACTTCTGTGTAATTTTAAAAGTCTACAAGCTGGTATACATGCAGAAGCACTAGCAATTCTGTGGGGATAACTGAAATATTGCAGTACATTGAACCCCAGTATTTCATTTTATGTTGTACTATAACATGCCCGATGGTTTAAGTACACAGACTTATTTGGCTCTCATTAAAACACACAATGACACATAGGGCCTAATTCAGGTTTGCTCGCAAAAGCAAAATCTCTCTCTAATGGGCAAAACCATGCTGCACTGCAGGTGTGCAGGTGGGGCTGATGTAACTTGTGCTTATGGAGTTACATTTGGGTGTTGTGTGTTCAAACTAAAATCTAAATTGCAGTGTAAACATAAAGCAGCCAGTATTTACCCTGCACAGAAACAAAATAACTCACCCATATCTAAAGGCCCCCATATACTAGTCCGACTTGTCCCAAGGACAAGTTTGACCAGTTTGCCCTTGAGAGCCCGCCAGCAGCTCCCCGGGAGGCTCACTTGCAATTTGGCACTTGATGTGCCATTTTTACATGCAATAAATCACATGCGATCGGGAAGCGCTGCTGAATTTGAAAACATACTTTGAAAATACCGGCTGGACTCTGATTGGCTGAATTCTCTCAGCCAATCAGTGTCCAGTAGGTCTTTTCAAAGTAGTCTTCAAATTCAGCAGCGCTTCCTGTCCCGCCGCCCGGCACATAGTGCTACAAGCTCTCAGCCGCCACAGCCTGGACGCTGCTTCCCAGCCGCCACTGCCCGGATCCCTGCTGCCAGGACCCCACTGCTGCACATAGGTGTGTGCCAGCGGTGAAGCACTGCTGGCACACACCTGTGGATCGGACCGATCCATTAGATGTGCCACTAATGGATCCGATAGATTTAATGTGCAGCCCGTCCAACCTCCCAACTGCGAGCAGATATGCACAGGACCGCGCATCGGTTCGGAGGGAATGTCAAACACATCCAATTTGGGCCGATTTGTCGGCCCGATCCGTCTGGATCGGGCAAAATCGTCCCAAATCGGACAGGTGTATGGGCACCTTTACTCTGCACGTTACATCAGCCCCACCTGCAGTGGACATGGTTTTGTCCATTAAAAGGCATTTGCTTTTGCAAACCAACCTGAATCACCCTCATAGTCCAGATACATTTGTCCCATCTATTTTGCTCTATACACACTCACATGGCTGCCGTCTTAATGAACTTCTTGAGGAGTTGAGTGCGTCTTGCTGGTGCCTCACACAGCAGAGTTTGTGTACTGACCCAGTGTTGCACCTCACTACACCGCTGCAGGAGCAGCTCCAGATTGGCCGTCTCCCTTCGTCCACGCTCTATATGAAACACATAATCCACAAACTCCAGCTGTGGGAACATGAGAGCATATGTTTTGGTCAACAGAAATGATCATTATGCTTCCTAATATAAAGATATGGTCATCCAAAGGCATATGTAAAACCCTATGCATTAAAGTGCGGATATACATTGAATGCCATTAGAAATGCTTAAACACAAAAAACATGGCTTTCAGGAACTTATGATAAGAACAGATATCCAATATTTGTACGTCAAGATGTAGTATTTTCTGATGTTGGTTAGATTCTTGTCTGTAATGCTACGTACACACCCAAACAATTTCACTCACGATCCGACAAGCTTTATAATTTTCTGAACGATTAAACTATTTTTAGGAACATATGATTACTAGTGTACACATACACAAGATTATCTGTCCTGAAGCTCAACACAAAACTCTACTTAGGCAGAAGTGTTACATGGATGAGTCGAGATCCATATACACTTCAAAATGTGCACGATGTTGGCTCTTCTCCTACGAAAAATGATGTGAAGCAGATCAAATTGTTCAACAGGACTGCTTTGGGAACAACAATCTACCCTTCATACACACTCTCAGATTATCAGACTTTAAATTCAACTGATCAGGCCGATTATTGCATAGTCTGTGTACAAAAGTCTGGGTCAGGAATCCCGAGTACGCACGCGTCACTTACTGGAATGCTGTTAGCATTGTTGTTGGATCTTTTGAATCTGTTGAGCCTATGAGGTCAACCTGACTGTCTATCTATTAGACCAGACCCAAAGAGAGATAGAAAGAGAAACGGTGAAGTAGGAGACAGAGGGAGACAGGGAATGTGAGAGGGAGAGAGGACATTCTGCCCAGGAACCTATGATGTTAACCTGACTATCTATTAGACCAGACCCAAAGAGAGATAAATAGAGAAACGGTGAAGTAGGAGACAGAGGGAGACAGGGAATGTGAGATGGAGAGAGGTCATTCTGCCCAGTAATCTATGATGTTAACCTGACTGTCTATCTATTAGACCAGACCCAAAGAGAGATACAAGGAGAAACGGTGAAGTAGGAGACAGAGTGAGACAGGGAATATGAGAGGGAGGGAGGACATTCATCAGGCAAAAATGTAATTCTGGAGGCAATGGGAAACTTCACTGTCACAAGACTATATGTACCAATCCGGTCACAGGAAAAGTATTCTCTTTGCCACTCCCTATTTCATAAGTGTGCTGCTACCTGACACTCTGCCTGCCCAGGGGCCTGTTCTCTGTATAACCCCATTAGATCTGAGGTCCACCTGCTTCTGTCACAAATGGTTACCTCATTGTGAATTGCACTGTGGAGTAGCCCTTCCAGTGCTATGATCAGTATCTCACACAGTCTATCTTCCCAGTGTTACCTCTTTACACTCTTTATTTTTCAAATACTATTTTATAGTACTTTTCAAGCATTAAACAATTTATATCATTATTAAACTCCGGAATAACAGATGTTTTTTTAATAGCAACAGTGTGCAGGTTGTGTATATAAAGAATAAGTAGTGTACTGGGTCACAAGCTCACAACAAGCAAACATTTACTAAAGTACAGGTTTTCAAAACTGGGGTGTATCCTATTAGCCCTGATGCTTTTTCACCTGAAAGAAACAGGCTGTTGGAACGATTGTCAGTATCGGGCTTTCCAATTACTACAAGTTTTTTCGGGCGAACATGGTTTCGACAATTACACATGGGATCCGTTATAAGTTCCCAGACCCATGTGTTACCAAGGATCCACTGTCTTCTTATCGCAGATTATGCTTCAGGCACCCAAAGTATAAAACAGAAACAAGGTTTGATACTTAGCGCTGATTGGTATTAAGCACTGCAGCAAATACCTAGGGGGATTTACCAGAACCCCTAATATTTGGACAAGAGAAAAGAAACGAAATGGTACTGCGCTGTGCTTAATATAGTTTAAATTTATTAAAAATTAAGTTACAAAATTATATAACAATATTAAAAAAAAATTTTTTTTTTTTTATAGTGATATATTCAATGTGGCCAACATTGGGACAAACAAGACTAACAAACATAAACTAAAAAGCAGGTTTCCCTCAAAGCAGACCCCTTGCAGGTGTTAGTGGGGGTAATTAGTAGCAGCATGCGGTTAATGGCAATTTTGGAAGGTTAGAAACAGTTTAAAAGTCATAGGTATACTCCAAGACCGGTAAGATTTGAGGGAAACCTGCTTTTTAGTTTATGTTTGTTAGTCTTGTTTGTCCCAATGTTACCCAAAGTATAATCCACGCTAAATGCCGGCATCTGTGCAAATAGGATAGCCCCGGTGAACCGATCAGCAGCGATGAATTACAAAATAGGATATCCCCCTTAGGGGGGTATTAAATCTGCTGCCGCTATTTCCGACGTGGGAAATAGCGGCAGCTCCCTATTCAATGCTGTCATTAACAGCATTGATGAGGGATCGCGGCAGAACGGGCCCGACTTCAGAAGCTGTCGGGCCCGTTCTGCCGATACCGGCCGTGGATTGTTGTTATCTGGGTCGCAGATCGACAATCCATGGCCGTTTTTATGGCCACGCACCCTTTGCGCCAAGCGGCAGGCAGGACATTGAATCCTGCCTATCGTTCTGCGGTCGATCTGACCGCAAACGGGCCAGGATCACGGCTGTCGGCGGGGATCGACAGCCGTGATCCCACATTGAATACCCCCTTAGTCTTCATACACTAAATGAATTACATGCTTACGGGTTTGTAGTATTTTATTTTATAGTTAGACTCAATTAATTTTCTAGAATTAATATTATTATTAATAAAAAGATCAGCAAAATGCTCTCCCATAGTCTGTACATTTACATTGGGCTTTTGCCTCGTGGACCTGGCTCAGCAGCGGTGTAAAAGGGGCCAACCTGGGTCCATGTACACAGGAATCCTGACCAGGGTGGAACTCTGGTAGGACCTGAGTAGTGGGCGGTGTAAATGGTCCCAACCAGGGTTAGGACATCCGAGTAACTGGGGGAACCGGGACAGTCAGGGGTGCTGCAGCCCAGTAGCCTCTACCCAATACGGGGGCCGGGGGGGAGTGACAGACATGTGGCTAGAGGGGGCTGAATCCTGCCAGTGAGAGAGGTAGCAGCTCCAGAGCTCCAGTACTCCAGGGTTCCAGAAGGAGAGAGAGACAGCAGCAAGGGATGCAGAGACTCTTCCCCTGGCCCATGTGCGCTGCTCTGATGCCAGGCTGCTGCCGAGTGCTTAGAGGAGGGTGAGTGATATGCCTCCCACTCCAGTGATGGGCAGGTGGGCAATTTAACTCCCCCTGGGCAACAAACATGTAATCCCCCATGGCAACAACCATTAATTCCCCCTGGCTACGAGCATGTAACTCCCTATGACAACTGGCATGTAATCACCCCTGGCAATGAGCATGGAACCCTTGGCATCCATAGGGAAAAGCAGGGCTGACCCAGGTTCAGTGTAAACAGCACAGACACAGGTCGATGTGCTGTGTAAATGGTGTATGAAGCTGGGTCCGTTCCTGGAAACTCCCGTGTTTGAAGACCAGGGTCCGATCAGGGATTATGGTGTAAAAGAGTTATAAGTGACACTAAGCAGCCAATCAAGGACTGAGCTACCATTTGGAGTGACTGTTTATTAGATGGATAATGACACCAGTGGCAGACAGCTATTTGTACTGTAGCATAAATAACTCACCTCATGTACACAACTGAAGAGTTCCCAGTGAAAAGCACTGAGGTGATTGGCCAGATCCTCTGCCTCAATTCGATGAATATGAGAATCTTCAGGAGGCAACTGGACCTCTTCCGGCAAGGGGACCTAATGAAAATGGCATATTTATATGTTATTATATATGTCCTGTAGGACATTTATTGTCAAATTTGAGTCTAATGCGGTGGTTGCCAAACTCTGTAATCAAGGTGCACTAATGGTAAGTACAGTATATCCATGGCACAGCTAAAAGATAGTTAAATCATATTGATTAAGGTACTATTTAAATCACCTGTGGCCAAGTATGAATATACTTAATACCTGGATGTTTAATGCTCTTTGAGAACCGGTAGATGTATGATTAGGTGTTATGGAGGGGTGGCATCAATGCAGTAATGTGTAAGAAATCAGTTATTACTGTCAAATACCAGGGAGCTATACAGCCCTGCCATCATCGGTGCTACATCTTCTTTTTGAAAATATAAGTATACATTTTTAAAAGCAGGTATAGCATAATCGCTGCATTCAACCTACTATATAACAGAATCATTTCCATACAAAAATGCTAAAATACTCTTTTGTGCATGTTCAAAGTGAAAATAGTGTTCTCACCAGAGAGCGCAGCTCATCCCGATTGCACGCAAATAGGTGACTGTTAATGCCCAGAGTGGTGAAGATACAGCCATCATCCGGCTTCAGGAGAACCTTGTCTGAGAGGAGAGCAGAAGAATGAGCATGGAAGGAAACAGAAACAGCAGACTACCTCACACATAACGAGATGACAGAGGGTCTGATTCAGACCTGATCACTGGGCTGCGAATCTTTGGAGCCCAGCGATAAGGTAAATGCAGCCCTGCCAGACATTCTTCCTGCCCCTGTGCATGGCTGTGTATACATTAGGACACACGCAGACAGGAGACATTCGCAAACACTTACCATCGAATCGTTTTTCCATCGCTGGCTTAGTTCGCAGGGGGACCCTGCACATTCGCACAGTGTACCATTTGATAATCCCTAGTGCTGCAAATTTGCAGCCCAGTGGTTGGGGTTGAATCAGGCCCAGAATCAGATTACAAATTGGCTAAACCACTTAGGCATGTTAACATGAGGGGAAATGGGTATTTATTGATGAGCATCTTAAGCACTGAGGAAAAATCTCTGTACAGAACAAGATGCCCATAAAAATTCCAGGGTCAAAAGAGTAAAAAAAAAAGCTTACCTGACACATACTAGTATTGCAGAGGACATGCTGAAGGGCATGGGCTATTTGATTAACAAAATAGAATAAAAATGCTGCCCTTTAAATTCATAGGAAGGCTTCCAGTAAGAATCGTGCTCAGTTTACTTATTAGTCACTAACCAGAACTGTCTCTCCATCACCCTCCCCTGCTACATTTCAGCTCTAATGGGGAAAACCGCTGTACAGTATGACACAGCTTCTAAAGCCCCCACACGGGGCGACTTAATCCTTGTGCTGAGCAATGCAGTTCACCACAGATCGCTCAGCACACATTGCTGACACACATGCTATGCATAACGACGTGTACTGAGAGACCTCTGCTACCAGTGCTCTAACCATATAACTAGATTTACTGCATACTGCATGCTTGAATGATCTAGCCATAGCTAGGACTGCACATCGCCGTCACTGGGGGGTATACACACGGAGCAATCCATGCTTAATGGACTGAAATCACCCTGTGTGTAGGGGACTTTAAACCCGGTCCGCAGGACCCCAAACAGTGCATGTTTTGCAGGTCTCCTCACAGAGGGGCAGATTTATTAAGCTCGATGATAAAGGGGGAAATTTACTAATATGAAAAACCTAGTTTTTCGTATTAGTATTTTCCCTACGACTGCATAGGACTGTTTCAGTCGTATGCAAAGTCGTGTTCCGGAGGGGGATTTACAAAGCAGTCATATACGACTGCTTTGTAACCCTCCGATGTCGTAGGAATTCGTATTAGCAGCCGTATATACGGCTGCTAATACGAATTATTTGTAGGCAGTCTGCACGGATCAGTCAGATCCGTGCAGGCTGCAAGGTGTAAAAAAAAATGAAATAAATAAAAAAAAAAAAAAACTGGCGTGGGGTCCCCCCCACAGCCGAAACCAGCACCAGGCTGACAGAGCCTGGAGCCGGTAATTAAAAATCAGGGAACCCGACAAATAGGGGTTCCCTGATTTTTAACAACCAGCCCCAGGCTCCTGCTCTGGGGCTGGTTCCCAAAATACGGGGGACAAAATGACTAGGTGTCCCCCGTATTTTAAGAACCAGCCCCAGGCAAAACCAGCCAGCAGGGTAATGCCACAGCCGGGGGGAGACTTTTTATGCAAGTCCCCCCGGCCAAAGCATTAACCCTACCGACCAGTCAGCCTGGCCAGGGGCCCTGGGGGAGTGGGGACCCCCCCAATAAAGGGGTCCCCCCCCTCCAGGACTTACCTGACCAGGCTGAAGCCTGGTGCTGTCCTCGATGCCCCTGGGCGGTGGGCATCGAGCTGATAGCGGTGTAAAAAATAGAACAAACGATTGTTTTTTACTGTGGCACTACAAGTGCCAGCAAGCTGGGACTTGGAGAACCACAAGTCCCAGCCTGCTGGGCATTAAAGGGCCCGCTAGGTCTTGTAGTGCCACAGTAAAAAAAATAGTTAAATAAAACACACTGACACCCATTTTAAATAAAAGTTTAATACACACATTACACACATACTGATACTTACCTATCTTGATCCCGTTGGTAGGTCGCTGGCTCCGGTGTCGGCGGCTCTGTGTCGGCGGCTCCGTGTCGGCGGCTCCGAGGTCGGCGTCCTGTCCGAGGATAATCCATGTTGGACCTGTGGAAGGAAATCCAACTCACCCAGGTCCTCCATGGATGGTCTTCTTTCTTCATCTGTCGACATCCAGGTCTTCTGGCTGCTGCTGACGACTTCCAGCAGCTGCCGGCATCTCCCGCGACGCTCCCCGGCTTTCAGAGACGGAGAGATCCTTCCTCTTCGGCGTCAGGGCTCAGAATTAATTCTGGCCAATCAGGAGCCGCCTAGCCGCCTAGCGGCCAATCAGGAAAGACCTTTCCTGATTGGCCGCTAGGCGGCTAGGCGGCTCCTGATTGGCCAGAATTCATTCTGAGCCCTGACGCCGAAGAGGAAGGATCTCTCCGGCTCTGAAAGCCGGGGAGCGTCGCGGGAGATGCCGGCAGCTGCTGGAAGTCGTCAGCAGCAGCCAGAAGACCTTGATGTCGACAGATGAAGAAAGAAGACCATCCATGGAGGACCTGGGTGAGTTGGATTTCCTTCCACAGGTCCAACATGGATTATCCTCGGATAGGACCCGGACCTCGGAGCCGCCGACACGGAGCCGCCGACACCGGAGCCAGCGACCTACCAACGGGATCAAGATAGGTAAGTATCAGTATGTGTGTAATGTGTGTATTAAACTTTTATTTAAAATGGGTGTCAGTGTGTTTTATTTAACTATTTTTTTTACTGTGGCACTACAAGACCCAGCGGGCCCTTTAATGCCCAGCAGGCTGGGACTTGTGGTTCTCAAAGTCCCAGCTTGCTGGGGAGGCTTGCTGGCACTTGTAGTGCCACAGTAAAAAACAATCGTTTGTTCTATTTTTTACACCGCTATCAGCTCGATGCCCACCGCCCAGGGGCATCGAGGACAGCACCAGGCTTCAGCCTGGTCAGGTAAGTCCTGGAGGGGGGGGACCCCTTTATTGGGGGGGTCCCCACTCCCCCAGGGCCCCTGGCCAGGCTGACTGGTCGGTAGGGTTAATGCTTTGGCCGGGGGGACTTGCATAAAAAGTCTCCCCCCGGCTGTGGCATTACCCTGCTGGCTGGTTTTGCCTGGGGCTGGTTCTTAAAATACGGGGGACCCCTAGTCATTTTGTCCCCCGTATTTTGTGAACCAGCCCCAGAGCAGGAGCCTGGGGCTGGTTGTTAAAAATCAGGGAACCCTTATTTGTCGGGTTCCCTGATTTTTAATTACCGGCTCCAGGCTCTGTCAGCCTGGTGCTGGTTTCGGCTGTGGGGGGGACCCCACGCCGTTTTTTTTTATTTAATTTTTCCATTTTTTTACACTGAAGCCTGCACGGATCTGACTGATCCGTGCAGGCTAAAACGCAAATAGAACAGGAAAATGGTGTTCTATTTTCCTGTCGTATTTGCATGGGTGTTTTACACCACTAAGCAGCCGTATTATCAGTACGGCTGCTTAGTAAATCAGAAACCACCATTCTTTTGAATGGTGATTTCTGTCGTATCCTATCGATGGTGTAGACATTCGTATTTGTAAATACAAATACGAATGTTCCATCTTTAGGACTACGAATTGTTGTATTTTTGGGATTGTAAATCCCGAAAATACAAATTCGTAAAAAAAAGGGGTACTTGTTTCCTATCTGGGCGCCCACTAAGTAAATTGAGCACCATGCTATTCTCCGTAGTGAAATCTGATCGCATCGCATCGTACACATACACGATATTGAACGATGCGATGCGATGCGATGCGATCCGATTCGATTTCCCATAGGAAACAATGTTAAATGGCTCAATTTAGCCAAATTATCATAGGAACAATAGTAAATGGGCCAAAAACACCCCTGAACATTGAAATGTCCCCCCAAAAGTAGTTGACGCCACCCCACCATCAACGTGAACCCGAAGCGTGGCGAGCGCAGCGAGCCCGCGAGGGGCGGCGGTACGCGTCCTCCGACCTTTTCATGCCCTACTATCCACTAGGGCGTGGAGTGAGAATAGAATAGTGTGGCGAGCGCAGCGAGCCACCGAGCCCGAAGCGTGGCGAGCGCAGCGAGCCCCGCGAGGGGACGCGGATACCTTCACAGGTAAACGCGTCCCTTTGCGGGCTTCCCAGGTGTCCGCGTCGCCATGGACACCTGGGAAGCCCGCGAGGGGACGCGTATAACTGTGAAGGTATCCGCGTCCCCTCGCGGGGCTCGCTGCGCTCGCCACGCTTCGGGCTCGGTGGCTCGCTGCGCTCGCCACACTATTCTATTCTCACTCCACGCCCTAGTGGATAGTAGGGCATGAAAAGGTCGGAGGACGCGTACCGCCGCCCCTCGCGGGCTCGCTGCGCTCGCCACGCTTCGGGTTCACGTTGATGGCGGGGTGGCGTGAACTACTTTTGGGGGGACATTTTAATGTTCAGGGGTGTTTTTGGCCCATTTACTATTGTTCCTATGATAATTTGGCTAAATTGAGCCATTTAACATTGTTTCCTATGGGAAATCGGATCGCATCGCATCGCATCGCATCGTTCAATATCGTGTATGTGTACGATGCGATGCGATCCGATTTCAGTACGGTGCCGTACGTAGAAAACCTGGGCGCCCAGATAGGAAACAAGTACCAAAAAAGGTGTATTTCTCCCTACGAATACACCTTTTTTCTACGAATCCATTTTGGTAAATGTCCCCCAAAGTGTCTGGTTTTTATCACCGGCCAATCAGCTCCTAACTGTGAAGTTACAGGCTTGGTTTGAAAAATGACAGGTAGGAGTTGATTGGCCGGTGATAAAAACCAGACACTTTGGGGGAAATTTACTAAAGGAAATGTGTAAAAAATAGGTGTAAAAATAGGTGTATTTGTATCCAGAAATACACTTATTTTTGACATTTACTATCCTGAAAATACAGCAATTCGTATTCGTATTGATAGCACATCAATACGAATACGAATTGCCATATTTTTGGGATAGTAAATGTCAAAAATAAGTGTATTTCTAAATACAAATACACCTATTTTTTTACAAATTTCCTTTAGTAAATTTCCCCCTTTATCACTTCACCGAGCTTAAGAAATCTTCCCCAGAATCACAAATCAAATAACTAGCTTCACCTGGGAATCTTTTAAAATGTGTCAGTAAATAATGAATACAGTGGTGCTCCTGTTAGGTGAGCTGGTAAATGTGGACAGAGTTTGAGAACCACTGCTCTATGACAAGGTAAGCCACTTGTAAATTGAGGACCATATTAAGCAGTAAAATTAGAATGTGAGCTGGAAAACACTTGCTTTGTTTTACAGAATTCTTGGAGTTGATACTTTTATGGAATGGTGTTGGATTAGGGTTAGCAATAACTGTAATATTTCAAAATTATGAAGAGGACTTAACACAAGTAGAAGTGAGTTTATTCAATTGTTGCGTGTGGACCAGAACCTCCATAGTAAACATAGCTTATTTAGACTTGTAAAGATTGTCCACGGCCGCTAGAATGGCAGTAAGGCCAGTTAGACACTGGCGACTGATCGGCGGGACCATGGTCGACGGAACTTTCTCTGCATTTTTTGGTGCCGAATGTCACAGGGGTCCCCAGGGACACTGTATATATGCACAGTGTCCCCTGGCATGGCTCGCTATGCTCGGCACACTATTGTATTCTAACTTGTCCACTTGGATAATAAATAATAATCCACGTGGACTGGCACCATGTGTCTGTCGACCATGGTCTCACCGATCAGCCGCCGGTGTCTAACTAGCTTTAGCAACCGCCGACTATCTGTACACGTCTAACTAAGCCAGGTCGACTAAGGGTGGCCATACCATGGTCGATGTAAACCCCGCCGACCCGGCGTCCGGATACCTATTCAATCAACTAATACAGTCATAGTGGACATTTGATGCCACATCTTCCTCCATTTCTAAATACATAATAACGTTCCCATTCTCTTTATTTTATCGAGAAAACCCACAAGAGCATACTCGGCCAGCCCCTTCAACTATACGGTGACACTCACAAGCATTGACAGGGTGCTGCTCAGAGACATTATCTGCACTCCCCCCGCCTACACAGCGCACACATCCAGGCACAGCTGTATGCTCATGCTGTGACAGCCCCTCCCTCCTATCACTCCACACACATTCAATCACGTGCACAGAGAGTGACGGATCCTCACTAGCAGTGACAGACTCCTACTCTAGAGATGCTACCCACCCCCAATATCATGCTGGAGCTCTTGTTCTGAGCTTCAGTACACATTATTTTGCATTACATATTTGCTTCATTTGATTTTCCATTGTTTCATTGAATTTAGAGTTGACATACCAAATAAAAGACAGCGCCTGATTGGATGAGTACTGCTATCATTCAAATTCAAAGAAGCTTTTCAGTTTGTGTGTTGGACACCCAGGTTTACTAATGTCTTGCTTTATTTATATAGTGCTAACATATTTGTGCATCGTGCAATGCTGAACAATCATAGATGGTTTCTTCATCTAACACAGTGGAGCTTACAATTTAGGTTCCTTATCACAGACACAGAAATAAGCCAAAGAAAGAACAATTTAGCTGGAAGATATCTAAACGAAATTCTTCATCCAATTAAGAAACAGAAGGCCTAATTCAGACCTGACGACATGGCTGCTAAATTTGCTGGCCGGGTTATCATCGCTAGACTGTGCATGCGTACGGCCCGTAGTGGGCATGTGTAAGGCTATCCTGCGATAAAATCCTGCTACTTTTTTGATGGCTGGCCATTCGCAAGCTGATTGAAAGGAAGCAGGAGTTTGTGGGTTGTAACCGGACGTTAGGAAAAGTGCAGGTGTGCCCAGGTGTTTTAGGGGAAGGTGTGTGACGTCAGCTCTGGCCCCGATCAGCCTGTTACTATAACAGCCACCGAGGAAGTCCTGGACTATGCACTAACTACATACAAATCATTCGAAGGGGACTGGCTTTGTGAATGGATTTGCAGCAAATCTCCAATCCAGCTTCTTTTCTCGAGCCGTGCTAAGCAAATAGCAGGCTTGCACAGGGCGGAATTTCACTCATGTGGAGTGGCAGCTATCTGAATGCAGGGCTCCAAAAATTAGCACCGGTACCATCAGGTCTGAATCGGGCCCTGAGTCAGACCCTTTATTACATATGTCAATAATATCAGCCTGCCTATTAGATCATACATATGGCCAAATGTTGTAGCCTGCACAAATTTTCTAATTCCAATTTTAAGGCAGAATTTTTAAAACAAAACCAGGCTACAGTAATTTACAATTTGGGATACAGCAATCTTCTTACATCTGCATGACAAATACTGCTAAATGAACCTTCTCAACTACAAACCACACCACCCCATCTCATACTGTAATCATGGTACTAAAGCATAGCACAGGAATCAGTTTCCTCCACATACAATAGCAGTATAATAATTGTATTACATACAGTATATTGTATGTGCCACCCCAACACCACTCCTCTCAGGGTATTGTATGTGATAAGAAGTATCAGCTTCTCATCACATACAGTATCAGCTTCTCATCACATACAGCATGGGTCCTCAAACTGCGGTCCTCCAGATGTTGTGAAACTACAAATCCCACCATGCCTTGCCACAGTTTTGCTATAAGGGAGTGTTAAAACTGTGGCAAGGCATGCTGGGATTTGTAGTTTCACAACATCTGGAGGGCCGCAGTTTGAGGACCCATGACATACAGTATCAGCTTCTCATCTCATACAGTATCAGCGCCACCCCAGCATAGCACAGTAGTCTCCTCACCACACTTTGCATCACATACACCATATACCTTCCTATCTTGTGGCACCCGAATCAATCTATATAGTAACAAAGGGAAACCTCTATAATATATCCAATCATAAAAGTAACACAATCCTAATGACAATGTTCCTCCCTCCAGGGCCAGAATGGTGGGGGCTCACAGGCAATGAAGTTGTGGGGTTCCTCACGACTAAAATAGCTGCCAAACAAACCCCGCCATCCATGTGCAGATAGATACATACATACATACATACATAACAGTCACAGAGCAGCAGCCTAGGCAGAGACAGCAGGCCGGAGGCAGGGGCAGTGTCTTGTGAGATTTTACTTTGCTATCCCCAAGACTGACTTGAGACGGTGGAGCTACTCTGCAACCACTGATAATGAACAGCTAAGCCCCATAGTGTGGGGAGCCATAATGTGTGGACGGCAGACTATCACCTCAATCTTAATCCGGACCTGCCACCCATACACAGTAACAGTGCCAGCCTCCTCATCACATTCAGCAAATGGACCAACCCTGCATAGCAAACCGCATCAGTCTCCCTATTATATATTGTGAGCTAACGTACATACTAAATTAGACACACTTTTTTAATGGAAACTTTCACTCACCACCAGCGCTGGTAACAGCCACCAAGATTAGAGGCTCCTCTCTCTGTCCCTGCTCTTCGGAATACTGAAGTTTCTCTGAAACAGAGCTGAGGATGTCGGAAACTGATGCAGAGAGGCGACTCCGAATGGTAACATAAGAATGGTCGGGCATGTAGACCCTGCAGAAAACTGACAGCAAGATAAATTAGATGACACTGTCAGAATTTAATTGAAGTACCATAACAAATATAGGAGAACAAAAGAAAAGTGTATATTGTCCTCCTTTACAGTGATAGAACAGAGTCCACAGGGTGGCATGGTTATAGCAGAGAATATATAATTCCTGGCTTTTTCTACCATGGTATGATATAAACTTTAGCCAGAATGAAGTTATGGCTTATATCCAAAATGCATAAGGTTGTATCTGTAAAGAAATCACACAGAATAATCCTGCTGACAAAAAGGCAGAGACCATGATGGACAGATGTGTCCATCATCTGCTGTCTTGTTAAGCAGCCCTTCTAGTCGCGACTAGTCATTAGCCTGTTTTCTAACACTGAGCACATTTTTTTTGCAAATGATATGCAGAATGCCTATATTTTGTGTGACTGCAGCTCTATCTGCATATAACATGCTACGTCACAGTTCGTATCCATATACAGCCGCAGTCGCATAAATAATATAGGCATACAGCATATCATTGTAATCAGCAGTCTGCTAGCAATAATAATAGGAAGCAAAGATGCCCAACATTAGTAGGGGAACTGCCAGCTCACTAGGCATCTTGCGGTGCATGGCATATTAAGGCTAGATGTACGAAGGCGCATCCTATATGTAGCAGCAATGGTCCAAAGGTACAGCTGTAGCTATACACTTTCCTATAATGCGGTAATGTAAAATAAATTATGCTAAATTGTATAAGGATGGAAAACTTACTTTCATCTGAACCCCTGAATGCCACCCGTGGCTGCAGGCAAGAGTCAATCCGTCGGAAATGGCGGAAGAGTGGCTTGACCTGTTTAGAGCAAGGAGCTGCACTGCCATCTGTAAGTCTGAATGAAGAATATGACATGTTGTGAGGTGACCTAAAAGTGACTATCAAGATTCAGTATGCTTTTTGATATTAACAGTATCCCTTTTATATTGTTTACTACTCCTATTAAAATAAAAAAGAAAGAAAGTTCTTTTCATTTTATGTCAAAGCCATTGTGTAATTTTGTACTTGGCTGCATTATTCTGACACTGTGAAATGGGAATAATGACACTGGGGAACCGATATAATTGCTTGTGTAGAGTTTGATGGAAATTGCATCTAAATTAAAGAAGCTAAAACAGTGTTTTGTTTTTGTTAATATGTAAGCTTTATAGACACCCTGATATTTGAATTGTGAGGTGGCTAGTAATTTTCCCATTTTATTTCAATCTGATGATGGGACTTGAATAGGAAGAGATCCCCCACAAGGATTGTCTGGGAAGGGATGAGGGATGGAATATTTCTCATACATTTTTGAACTTTTCTTAGTGTAGACATTCTGCTCTATTTGTCATATTATTTATAAATGACCATACATGGAAACATTCCTGCAATGACACGATTTTATATCACTAAATTATATCTTAAAATGTTAGAAAAAAATCTTTTGGAGACGTGATTTCCCAACAGAATGGGCTTCTCTACAATATCAAACAATATTTTTTCTCAGCTCCACTGCGCTCTCTATAATCGCTGCCTAGTTCTTTGTCCAAGGAGCACCACTCCTTAATACACACACAACCAAAACAAGAAGAACAATAAACCGGCGCTGATTAGTCAATGGTGACTTGTGAGCATATGTCCTCTTTACTATCCACAAGTTCTACTGGAATCCCAGTGGGTTTCTTATTGGACCACACTGACCTGAGTGTGGATCCCTATATACACATAGCGTTTTCTTTATCCAGACTTCCTTATTCCACCACTCCTCATGTCACAATTGATCCCAAAACTGACCTGGGAACTTGTCCCTATATTCACGTAAAGGTATCTTTGGATAAAGCGTATTCTCCAATATACTCTAAAATCAACCAGCAGTACACACCATTCGCATTAGGAAACACACTGACCTGTATGTAGGTCCTTATGTTCACATAGCGTGTCCTTTAATCGCTCACTCCTCCTTGAACCAAAGTATGGGCGGTAGCAGGATTTTCTCCAAAGCAAGTTTAATTCCCAGATAGGTAAAAACATACAATAAAATGTAAAAAATATACTAAAAGATGGGAGCTTTTCACCAATAACACCTGTATATTCCTCCTCACCCGGAATGAGTCGGAATATTCTGTGATGCCCTGATGGTAGGGTTGATATCGGTCTCCCCTGTGTCCAGCGTCCCTGTACACCAACGCGTTTCTGACGTCACCGTCCTTCCTCGGGGTGTACTAGACACATGAAGGGGACATGTGTCCCATCTTTTAGTATTTTTTTTACATTTTATTGTATGTTTTTACCTATCTGGGAATTAAACTTGCTTTGGAGAAAATCCTGCTACCGCCCATACTTTGGTTCAAGGAGGAGTGAGCGATTAAAGGACACGCTATGTGAACATAGGGACCTACATACAGGTCAGTGTGTTTCCTAATGCGAATGGTGTGTACTGCTGTTGGAGTATATTCGGAGAATACGCTTTATCCAAAGATACCTTTACGTGAATATAGGGACCAGTTCCCAGGTCAGTTTTGAGATCAATTGTGACATGTGGAGTGGTGGAATAAGGAAGTCTGGATAAAGAAAACACTATGACTCAGGTCAGTGTGGTCCAATAAGAAACCCACTGAGATTCCATTAGAACTTGTGGATAGTAAAGAGGACATCTGCTCACAAGTCACCATTGACTAATCAGCGCCGGTTTATTGTTCTTCTTGTTTTGGTTGGGCTTCTCTACAATGTTTAACATTGTTGTGGTCCTGCATTCTTGTTGTGCTATTGTATAGGACTAAATAACTGTAAAAAAGACTGTATCTAGGTACATTTAAAGGTGCAACATGCAATGTATATCAAGAGAATGGGACATTTAAAGTACATAAGGAAACGAGCCTAACGTTAAAATAAAACTGAAAAATGTGTCAAATCAAGGAATGTGAAATGGAGGTTTAACTGTATTTATTTTACCTAAGTTCAGCTGTCTCCACCAAACGATGTAACCTAATGACACTTCCCTCGAGCTGTGGAAGGTTTGGAGCGTCCCGCATCACCAAGACATAGAAATCCTGCAAGGCAACAAGGTAATTTGAGGAAGCCAGGGAAACATTAGTAGCTCTTTCTCAAGTCAGAGATCCCAGAGCATGAACTGTCTCCTGCTCACTGTGGAGACAGTCATTGTGCGCAAAAATGAATGTGTCCGCTGTGACATCAGGTACACTATAATATACACAGCATTGTGACATGCAAGTATGCCTCATAATATTGCAGATTATGCCCTTACTAGTTAAGTACCAGCCCGTAGAAATACATCATAACAGTAATGTCAGCGTCGAGAAAGCCATCTAGTGGCCACCACTGCGCACAACACTTGAATTCTCCCTATAGGAGTGAGGAGAAGCAGTAGCCTTTTATTATATAGGATGACTATATGGGTACATTCACTAAAGCTTCTAAAAATGAAAAGAGGTGATGTTTACTTAGCAACCAATCAGATTCAATCATTCCATCATTTCTCGATTACATACTAGAAAATGACAGAGCCAGATGCACTAAGCTTCAAAATTGATAAAATGGAGGGTTATAAACAACCAACCAATCAGCTCCTACCTGATAGTTTTCAAACACAGTCTGTGACATGGCAGGTTGGAACTGATTGGTTGGTTGTTTATCACTTTCCATTTTATCATTTTGAAGCTTAGTGCAACTGGCCCAGCCCAGATTCTGAATGGGTGCTATGGGCAACATACCCCTACATACTTAATAGTAGTGTGCGATTCTGTGTCCTCCTGTACCAAAAGTATAGTAATGTGGGACCCTTGGACCATGTGTTCACTAAAGCAACATGTGACCATGTGTCATTATATCATGTAGCATATGGCTATGTAACGTCAAGTACAGCAGTGATTGTTCCTGTGTAAATTGTCCCTCTGCCCTTGTGAGGAATACTGTGCCTCCTCCTACAATATTCTGGTCTAACCTTGATTAACTGGAAGCTTCTCTCCTCTTCTTGAAGAGAATCCTTATATGTGTCCAGTAGTTGTAGAAGAGCGCAGAGCACAGCCTGCTTCTTCTGCAGAGTATCGCTTCCTTCCCATGTTGGAGAAGTATGCCGGCTACAGCCGCAAAAAGTGCTCAAGTTAAGGAAAACTATGCCAAACATGAGAGGAAAAGAGGGTCATATCCAGCTAACTATACAAAATTAATAAGAACAGTATTTATAATTGTGTATAGAGAAATTCAATTTATTTCACATACAAATCAATATATCCATGTATTTTTAGCACAGGCTGCACATTTGAATTATATCTTTCTTCATGTTAAATACAGTTTAAGTATTCTTATTTCTGGAGTCATATGGAGCCTTTCTGTTTGAAATGCATGATCATCCGGTCACATGAGGAGTGGCCTGTGAAGACACGATCTACGCCCTTCTATACTGGATCTCCCCACAGGCGTCTACATGGAAAGGATCAACAAGTAGGAAATTAAAATATTTGTGGAGGAGTAAGTAAAATTCTAATTTTCCATCAAAATCCCATTCAATGTACAGTACAAGACACAATGGGCACTGTAGCGTTCCAAAGACCTGGAAGACAGTACATATAAAGCTGGGTACACAATATAGCTGGTGTAGGCAACCTGTGGCTCTACAGCTGTTGTGAAACTATAAGTCCCAGCGTGCCTTGCCACAGTTTTGCTATTAGGGATTGCTAAAACTGTGGCACTGTATGCGGGGACTTGTAGTTTCACAACAGCTGGAGAGCTGAAGGTTGCCTATGCCTATATAGGATAAGCTCCACCATCAAAAATGTTAACGATATCGTCGGTGCTCTCGGACGACCATTCTAGCGAATACACAATATATTATATAATTTAGTGACATCATCTGGCCCCTTGCTGAACATACAGTCGTCAACAATATAGGCAGATTTGACTGAATGTTCAGATGACAGGGGGTCGTTAGCAATCTGCAGAAGTGCGCATCATCAACAATATAACATGTACACACTAGAAAATATGCATAATATCATTAACGATAAGATTATCATGCATATTGTTTAAAAATATCTATATGTATTTACAGAGGGAATGGCACTCCCACTGCTCATAAAATAGCCTCAGCAGGTGCCAGCGCAAAAATAGAAACAAAGTAGCAGAGGTGCGGCACTCCAAACTTTTTCACAGACCATATGAAAAACGACACTGACAAGTGTGTTATATCTTATATCAACGTTTCAAATCATATTAGATTTGTCTTCAGGATATCCTGAAGACAAATCTAATATGATTTGAAATGTTGGTATAAGATATCTAATGTGTACACACCTTAAGTATGCAGCAGAAATGTAAAATACTGCATTTGCACATTATGAACAGTTTTTCGGCCACAACTACATGGTCATAACATAGATAGATGTTCTTCTTCAGTACTTGGACAGCAGCAGTGCATAGAGAGACCACTGAAAGGATATTACTGTTGTAACTGGACCAAGAGTTCTTCCGTAGGTAGAAATAAAGTGTGCGTGAGTATAAAATCGTCCAACGCTAACTCTGATGAAAGGTAGAATAAAGAGAAAAGGTAACATCTATTAAAAACAACGTGCAAATCCTGTGCAGCTTCCAATATCACACCTTACCATCATTTATAAAATAACAAACAAAAATAAGTAGCTGTAGTGTGTGCCCTGGCATGTCTTACTGTGTAATGGACACACCCAATTACCCATACCTGTAATACACTATATGTGTTAGTTACATTATATCCATATACTGTGTTATAAACAGGAAATTAACACTGCAGGCAGAAGGTAAAGAGCCATCTCAATAGCATGACAATGATTACAAATATCACTGTCCTGATAATCCAAACCCAGGTGACGTCTGTGCATTATATAGAAACCCAACCATGTTGGGTTTCTATATAATGTACAGAGGTCTCTTGGCTGTGGATTATCAATGGGCAGCACGGATGGTGTAATGGTTAGCATTACCGCCTCACAGCGCTGAGGTCATGGGTTTGATTCCCACCATGTCCATAACTGTGCAGAGTTTGTATATTCTCCCTTTGGTTGCATGGATTTCTACTGTGTACTCCAGTTTCCTCCCACAATCCAAAAACATACTGGTAGGTCAATTGGCCCTCAACAAAATGAATCCTAGAGTGTCTATAGGTTCTGATGTGAATGTTCAACTATACTCTGTAAAGTGCTGCAGACTATGTATGCGCTATATAAGAAACTGGTCAAATAAATAATAAATGTTTGAACAACCTGTCCTGATAATCTGCACTCAGGAGATCACTGTATATTATATATAGAAACCAAGCAACGTCTGAAGATGTTCTAATAATCTACAATCACATATTTATTATTTTATGTTAAAATTAATATAATAAAATAAATGTAATTTAGACAGTGACCCAGAACAATCTTCGGTACTTGTGAGTTATCCGGGCGCCCGATTTTAGATCGGGTACCATCGGATCGGATCGCGTCGCATCGCGTGTTAACCAAATGGCATGCGATGCGACGCGACGAGATCAGCACCCGATTTTAGCAGTGTACCCGATTTAAACATTGGAATCAATGTAAAATGGTCCCTGAGACCCGATTTTACATTTATTTCAATGAAAAAATGCCCAAAACCCCCAAAAAGTGACAAAACTTAAATCCCATCCCCATTGTTAACGCCACTCCACTATTGACGCCAACCCGAAGCGTGGCGAGCGCAGCGAGCCCGCGAGGGGCGTCGGTACGCGTCCTCCGACCTTTTCATGCCCTACTATCCACGTCGGCGTGGAGTTGAGAATAGAATAGTGTGGCGAGCGCAGCGAGCCACCGAGCCCGATTCTCAACTCCACGCCGACGTGGATAGTAGGGCATGAAAAGGTCGGAGGACGCGTACCGCCACCCCTCGCGGGCTCGCTGCGCTCGCCACGCTTCGGGTTGGCGTCAATAGTGGAGTGGCGTTAACAATGGGGATGGGATTTAAGTTTTGTCACTTTTTGGGGGTTTTGGGCATTTTTTCATTGAAATGTGTTAAAATCGCGTCGCGTCGCATCGCGTGCCATTGCATACCATACAATAGCATCCAATGCGACGCGATTACGATGCGATTTTGGATACAAGGACATTTCAAGGGAAATTGCGTCGCATCGCGTCGCATCGTACTCTTATTGTACTGACATTCAATTTAAACATCGGGCGCCCGGATAACTCACAAGTACCCAATCTTCAAAATTTGCAGATTTGCATATCTAGTGGCAGGAAAAAGTTAAATCTCTATCTTTTCCATGTGCTGCTGGGAGAGAAAACAGTGACAGTCCTTTCTGCCCACGCACCTTATTAGCAAGGGAATAGGACAGACCTACAATACTGTGCCTCACATTTCTGCACCAGTAAAGGCCATAATAATAGCTCAGTATTTCAAGTGTCAACATGAAAATTGGGATAAACCATATAATTATCCATGTACAATAAAAAGCAGTTCTATTCTGGTAAACAAACCTGTCTAAAAAATGTCTGCGCTGTAACTCATTCGTATGGTTATTAAAGGGGAATTGCCCATGTAAAAACCTGTTTCCGTTCTTCACTGTAAGATGCAGCAATTTCCATTCTTAGGGGGTTATTCAGACCTGATTGCTGGGCTGTGACGTTGCAGGCCAGCTGATTATCGAGCGACTGTAGATCATAGGGTGCATGAGCAAGGCCATTCTGCAAAAAAATCTAGCATCTTTTCTAATTGCAAGCCGTTCACAAGTTCACTGACAGGAAGCCGGCATTTGGGGGTGGTAAATGCCCGTTTTCTAGAAGTGTCAGGGAAAACGCAGGTGTGTCCAAGTGATTTTTAGGGAGGGTGTGTGATGGCTGCACACACTGGAAAAATAATTAGATGGTGGGTGAGTTGGGAATGGATTTGCAGCTAAACGCCAATCTGTGATATTTTTGCAAGCCTTTTGCAGCCTTGCACAGGGCGGGATTTCACTCTGTCAGGGGGATGGCTATCTGATTGCAGGGCTCTGCAAATTATCAGAGAAGCAATGAAGTCTGAGAAAAAACCCATATGTAGTTTTAAAGAAATAAATCAGTTTGGCTGGTTAAGTGGTGGGTGAAGATGTTGGGGAAGGGGATGTTCATGCCATCTTCAAGTATTATTGCAAACTGTGTGCACAGTGTTGCCGTCAGCTTTTCCAAGCTCAGGTACTCGGAGGGGCATGCCCAATGAAGGGAGGTTGTGCCATTCCCCTTCCTTACAGACTACTAAAATAATGGCTTTTGTGCAGCAGCTGCAGCTGAGGGCACGGGTGGTGGCTGTTGTGATCACTTAGGCAGGGAGAGAAAGAGGACACTGCCGAGTGCCGTCCTGGGGAGGGATGTTACTACAACAACAGCAGTCAGTTTGTTTTCCACAACAGGGATGGAGGAGGGCAGTGGGACCTGGGATAGGCCCCCCAACAGGCCCGGGCCCAGGTAAAGAGTATCCACTCCCCCCCCACACACACACACAACCTCAGCACCACTGTATGTGCATTCTGTTCTTAGAAACATAGGGCCTTATTCGACCTGATCGCAGGGTAAATTTGCTCTCAAAATAGGCAAAGCCATGACAAATATAACGTGTAGATAGAGTGAGATTTGGGTGGGGTGTGTTGAAACTGAAATCTGAATTTCACTGTAAAAATAAAGCAGACAGTATTTACCCTGCACAGAAACAAAATAACTCACCCTCTGCACATGTCTATCTGCAAAAACTGCAGCCTTGCTAACAAGTCTGAATCAGGCCTCTAGTGCAGTGGTTCCCAACCCTTGTCCTCAAGTACCCCCAACAGTGCACGTTTTCCAGGTCTCCACACAGGATCACAGGTGATATAATCAGCTCCACCTGTGGATCTTTTAAAATGTGTCTGAATAACGAGTGCACCTGTGTACCTGCCGGGTGACCTGGAAAACGTGCACTGTTGGGGCTACTTGAGGACCAGGGTTGGGAACCACTGCTCTAGTGCATTGGCTCCTCTGGATTAGTGCACCGTTATTGATACACCATGTTACATTTGCCGCACCTGCAGTGCAAGATGATTTTGCACATTTTGAGAGCAAAATTGTCCTTCGATCAGGTCTGAATTATTCCCATAGTTAGGGTGACCAACTCATCCCTTTAATCCGGGACACATATTATTTACACAGGTTCTGTGGCTGGTTTTAAACTGCCACACCTCAAGACTCCATTTCACCTGGTTTTCAACTGCCGCAGAACATGTTTAATTAATATGTGTCCCGGATTAAAGGGATGAGTTGGTCACCCTACCCATTGTACATGGATAGTACGCAGGACTCCCCACTTATCTAAAAGATTACACAATTCTCTGTGCCATGGTAAAAAAACAACACATAAAGCAGTTACTGCAAAAAAAATTATAATATGAATGTGCAGTGAATAAAACTAAGCAGACATTTGTGCACACTACACAAACAACTTACTGACTGGCCATCGCACCAACATAGGCCCTTATTCTGGTTGGTGCGGTCAGAGCCGCACACGGGGCTCTGACCGCACAAACCAATCCCCGCCCACCCTACGGATCGCCACGGCCGTCCGTACACGGACGGCTGGCGATCCGCATAAAAATGGTGGAGGCGTACGCCTCCACCATGCTGGGAGCTGCCCCCTGCATTCGATGGTCGTCGACCATCGAAGGCAGGTCCGCACGCCGCGGCAGCTCCCGCAAGCTGAGACCACACGGACGATTGTCCGTGTGGTAGCTTGTATGGGGGCTGAAAGCTGACATCCGGCGACGTCAGCTTTCCGCCCCCATGAGTGGCGTCATGCCCTCATTACCATGCATACGCCCCGCGTTTGCATGGGAACGCCCATGAAACGCGGGGCGTACACATAGGGAAATGAGGGCATGATGCCTCTCACGCCCCTATACGCCCCCTTTGCGGCGGACGAAAGACGTCTGCGGCGAAGGGGGCTGCACATGCGCAGAATGACCTCTGCGCATGTGCAGAACAAAAACATCGGCGGTACGGCCGCACGCGGGCCGTACCGATCCGATCAGAATAAGGGCCATAGTGTGCAGTTTGGTAAGCATAGACGTCACACCTGGGAAGACATTTGAAGATATTGCCCAGTTGTGAAGTCAGTCCCTGCAGTCAGTGTATGAGCAGTTAGTAGGTCACCTGTATACACAGCCAGACATGCTGATATGTCTGCAAAATATAACAGTATTGGCTGTGCAGGCAGGGATGATGGGATATATCTGTGAACAGCATAGCTCAGACTTTTTTAGCTGTACCCACCCACTAATGTGTGCGCAATACACAGAAGTGTCCATATTCACTGTTGCCATGTTACATATGCAATGCTACTTTCATAGGGGTATGCCTACGCTCTCACCCACAATCCAAACACATAGCATGTTAAAAACGCATGTGCGAGTGTACGCAGCATGGTGTTTCATACATGGTGTTCATAGTGCACTGTGCTAAAACAAACACAATTTCCTGGTACATGGAGTTTGTTGTAGTTGTTCATCATATATAGTCCAACATTAGTCACAGTCATCACTGCTTCCCCATATTTATAACATACCGTACCATTGCCCATCATATACAGTATAACACATGGCTGCAGCCCACTCATCATATACAAACCCATCATCATGTTTACATACACTATAAAGTACAGATAAACATGAAACATAACAAGTATCTAACCGGTGCAATACAACTCATGTAAATACAAGATAAACAGATAGAATTCTTGCAAAACTACAACTCATGCTGGCCCTTAATCTGACTTGAGAGCAAAGCAAAAACAGCCACTAACTTTGCACTAACTTTGCATCTGGAGAAAATTTGTTGTAATACAAGGGAAAGAAATGCATTTATTGTTTTTGCATGCATGGTAAATACTGGCTGCTTTTACATGCAGCCCACAAATATTAGACACCTTGAAGGTGCATACACACTACACAACTTTTTATTAATGATATACATAATAACAATATTGTTAACAATATTACTGTGCATATCATCTACCGTAGTGTGTATGCACTATGGCCCTTATTCTGGCTGATTCGGACCGCTGCGTGGGCGGACGGCCGATGTTTGGTGTTTGCGCATGTGCAGAGGCGTTTCTGCGCATGTGCAAACAGTTTGCACGCCCGAACACGCGGTGAGTTCCGTGCAGAAAATGATCGGTCAGAACCATCCGAGCAGGGGGTGGAGAGGGGTGTGAAGGGCTGTTTGGGCTTGTTACCATATGCGTACGCCCCGTGTTTCATGGGCGTTCCCATGAAAACGCTGGGCATACGTATGGTAATGCGGCCGTGACGCATGTGTGGGGGGTGGACAGCTGACATAGCCGGATTTCAGCTGCCCGCCTATATTCCTGCTCGGAAACATGTCCGAGTGGTCTGGAGCACTCGGGGCTGCCTCACTGCTTGGTCCATCATTCGATGGTCGGCGACCATCGGAGGATGGGGGAGGTTCCCACAGATGAAGGAGGTGAAACATCCACTCGCGGTCCGTTCGCTCGGCTTCTTACAGCGTTTGGACGGCGTGAGCGATCCGTACAGTAGGCGGGGCTAAGAACACTCGGTTCCTGTCCAAAATACGCATCCGTCCGAATCAACTACAAAAAGGGCCTATATTGTTAACAATGCGCACTCTTTTGAGTGTTAACAAAATCCCTATCACTGTCATCAGTGACAGCATGTCAGTGTGTATGCACTATGTGGGTGATTCAGAATAACTTTTCCGCATATGCGTTCACTGCAACGCGCATTCGCATGGTCTCAAACTGCGGTTACCCTCTCCCTCTAGTATTCCCTTTTGAACAATGTTATCTTCTTTTGCCTATTATTTCTCTACTCCATGCCCCTCTCTTTCGCCCTCGTCACATTGCTCCTCCTGTAACAGCAGATGGTAAAATTTAGGAGGAAGCCCCACAATGGTGGCGAGAGCAGTCAAAGCCAGAGGAACATGATCCTCATAGCACCCTCTAGCTTCCTGCTTCCCATGACTCACGTGTCCTCCATCAAGTGATGTCTGCATACATACTACAGCTGATCTAGAGAACCGCACCCCTGTAGCTTGGCCTGGCAGGGGTCAGAGGGAGCCATGCCCACTTCAAGGCAGGAGCCTGATGGCAGTGGACTCTGACTGTTCTGACTCAGACTGAGTATTACTAGAAAAGCAAGTAATATATGTATCCAGACTCATCATCCCTGACAATGCCAGTCACATATATGCATATCTCCCAATTGTTCTGATTTTCGTGCTTTTCAGCCGTGCATGTGTGCGGTATAAATTTAGAGTAGGCAGAGGCTATGGGAAGCCCAGCAGTTGCTGCAGTGTAAGGCTTGCCCCTTATGTGACAAAAAGTACATGCCTGACACTTGATAACACCCCCAAAACCTCATACACTACGGTGCATGACCTAATGGAATATAGGCCCTTTCCACTTATACGTGCATTTGGCCCTGTCCACGTGTAACAGAATGTTGGAAGGTATTTAAATGTATCAGACTTAGCATCATTTAACTAGACAATAATATGAAACACTGCATTCTTGATTGGCCAGTTAAACAAGTGCCAGACTCATCTTCCCTTATTTCTCAAGTCATACTTTTATCAGATATATCCTGATTATACTGTGGGCAGCACTGCTAGCGTATTGGTCCCTCACAGTACCAAGACCTTGGGATCAACTCCAAGGCCCTAATTGTGTGGCGGTTATATGCTCCTCCTGTATTTGTGTCAGTTTCTACAGGTACACTGGCTTCCTCCTATAACTTATAACTATAAACAACAACAAAAATGAAGGGTACTTGTGTATTATCACGGCGCCCATGCCCACGGATCGCATGCCATATCGCATACGATTTGCGTACAATTTGCATACGATGCGATTTAGCACACCACCAATAGCCACATCAGCACGAAGTGTGGCGAGTGCAGCGAGCCCTGCGAGGTACAGGTCCTCCCCACCTGTTCATACCCCCACTATCCACGTCGGCGCGGAGTTGAATTTATAAAGTGTGGCGAGCGCAGCAAGCCACCGAGCCCTAAGCGTGGTGAGCGCAGCAAGCCCCGCGAGGGGACGTTGAAAACGAGCCCAAAGTGTGGTTAGGGGATGCAGATTACTTGACCTGTGTTCCGCGTCTCCTTGCGGGGCTTACTGCGCTCGCCAAGCTTCGGGCTCGTTTTACGCATCTGCTCGCCATGCTTCGAGCTAGGTGGCTCACTGCACTCACCACACTTTATAAAATCAACTCCACACGACGTGGATAGTGGGGGTATGAACAGGTCGGGAGGACGCATACCTCGTCCCCTCGCGGGGCACGCTGTGCTCGCCACGCTTTGGGCTGACGTGGATAGTGGTGGTGTCCTAAATCACATTGTATGCAAATTGACATGGGCGCCGTGATAATACACAAGTACCAAAAGAAGTAACAGTAGAGTTTGCGTATGTACAATGTAGCAATGAATATACATTATAACCTGACTAAGGGCACCCCGATACAGGGTTAAACTGACCCTGAAATTGCGGGGACAGGCTGTCACTGTGTTGTGCATACAGTGCAGAGCAGCTCCCAAGCACATGGCACATCATGTCCATGCTGCTGATGAGGAGACTCCAGAACTGCTCTGACCTGCATGCAAAGCAGAGAGCCAGAAGCAACAGTGGTGGGGTGCAAAATGGGTCGCTTTATTGGAGGGGGCCCCTGCTACTTAGCTGCCCCAGTGGGCCCCACAAGCATTTATTCAGTCTGCTCAGCAGAGTCCCAGATAAGAAAGTCATACATATTCCAGACCAAAATATGCCCCTTTATCAGTCAGGAATACTAATAGGCAAATCCTTGATTCACCTGCGCATTATCGCCTGCCATGAATATTGTAACCTCCTTATTACTAGCTTTCCCGTCAGAAAACCATCACAAATACTGTGACTAAACATATCTTCCTCTACCACACTCCAAGCTTATTTCTGAGGAGTGAGTAAAGAGCAAGGAACTCTGCACCTTGGCAAAACCATGTGTCACTGTAGGTGGGGCAGTCTTAAAATGTGCAGAGAGTTTAAGGGGTCAATCCAAATGCAGCTGAAGGGTGCAAATTGCAGCTGCAGCGACGTAGAAACGGTACCGCATCTCGCACTCCTTGTGGCCTGTTCTTATCCGGAATGTGCAAATCCAGGTACCTGTTGGGGTGAGAACATCGCTTGCAATGCAATGACTTGACCTCTTAGATTTGAGAGAGGCCAATCGAAACCGAATTCTAATTTGCAGTCTAAAAATAAAGCTGTCCAGCATTTCATTTATAGGCTAACTGCAAAAGCGGAAAGTACTGTATTTACGCTGTATGCAAAACATATATGTTTTGAAACATTGTTTACCCAGGTACAAATTAACTTTTTTCTTTTGTTTTATTCTTACCTCAGAATCAGGCCCTTATTGTCTGCAACCCTAATCTGTTGAAAAAATGTTTACGCTCCATATATGGCTAACCTTGTCACAACATACACCTCATCTTAAGCACTGTGCTCTGACCTTCAACTCTATTATCCTCTTATAACCTCCTCCACACTACCATTTCCAGGACATTTATGTCCTACCAGACTCTCCCCATATCACAACCCTTTAAATGTTGCCTCAAAACTCAACTATTCATGCTTGCATACCTTATCACCTTTTAGATATTATTGTTCACTTCCACCAACGCAACATTCACTGGTGTTGTAATACAACTAATATAATGTAAGCTAGAGAAGTGACTCTACACACACACAACCTGTCGCGCCTAAACAATAAAATGATGATGACTCAGCTGAAATCATTTAACTAGTCATACATGTATCATATTCAGCATCTCTGTCTTGCAGGTCATACATCAACTAATGGTGCTCGATTGCACACATATCAGCAATACCTGTGACATCACTTGTTTTCCTATGCAAACTTATCGGGTAAGCGGAAAAACTAGCTATGATATTGATATGTCATATGCTGTTCCAGATGGCACAAACTATATATACTATTTCTACTACAACTATATTGAACCCAACTGCAGTCAGGTCCAGAGATCTATCCTCTCTCCCCACCTCTACACTAACCATGGTCTCACTTAACTGTGGTCCTAACTACCTTCTCAGTTTCCCGTAGTAAGTGGCCCACACACTGCAAATTTCCATTGCAGGACATGTCACAGGCAATTATTATATATTTACCAGCCTTAGCATTCCTCATTTAGCCAATCAAAAACAGTGCGTATCAGACTCAAGCTCATTGACTAAGCCATCATATATGTATAGGAATCAGGATAGTATGGATGTTAAGTTTGACAGTTATGATCTAACTTTGGCCACAAGCTGTTGGTTCCATATTTGACACTGTCGTTTGTGACTGAGCTATAAGAAACACTTTAAGCCTATCAGCATCACAATCCCTAGTGAAAAGTGAGTCCCTATATTGTAGGCCTGGCCAATCTGGCTCTCCAGCTGTTGTGATCCGCTGAGTAGTGGGAGGGTATTCTGGGACTTGCAGGTTCACAACAGCTGGAGAGCCACAGATTGGCCAGGCCTGCACTTATTACTAACACAAGCAGGCATGACATTTAATGCATACCAAGCCTATGCTACAGACTTGCATCCATCACTACTCTAGCATCTTTTTGTATTTAACAAGCTTAATATACTTAATCCATACGGATGACTGGTGGACGGGATGCCAGTAGGTAGAATATGAATGCCAGCATCCCAATGTAGGGAATCCTGCCCCCCCCCCTCCCAAAACCCTCCATCCCCGCAGCCTAAGCCTCGCCCCACCCCAAAGCCTAGTCTTAGCCCCCCTTTTAAGTGCCTAGCTCTTCCACCTCCCACCTCCAGCCTAACCCTAAATCCCCTGATAGTGCCTTAACCTATTCCTCCACCATACTTGCCTACCTGACCCTCTCCATGAGGGAGAAAATGCTCTGTTCCTGGACTTCCCTGGTAATGTATGATTGCGATCACCTGTGGTGAAACACCTTTACCTAGCTCCCCACAGGTGATGGCAATCATACATTACCAGTGAAGTCCAGGAACAGAGCATTTTCTCCTGCATGGAGAGGGTCAGGTAGGCAAGTATGCCCTCCACGTAACCCCCCACATACTTCCAGTTATGATGCCGGCAGTCTGGCGTTTGCATCTTCGTCGTTGTCGAGATTCCGGCACTGATCTTCTGCCGCAAGTCAGGATGTTGCGGTCGGTATTCTGACTGCCTACATTCTGCATGGCGGGATCTCGCATCCCCTTATTACAGTTGTAATTCCACCACTATGCCTTCCATATGGATCCTTACTATATCCTGCTCAGCAGATTACATATAATTTATGTTGTTTCACCAAACATT
Organism: Crinia signifera; assembly: GCF_055691185.1. Taxonomy (NCBI): domain Eukaryota; kingdom Metazoa; phylum Chordata; class Amphibia; order Anura; family Myobatrachidae; genus Crinia; species Crinia signifera. Next base: position 132,091,742 of record NC_139222.1, on the reverse strand, counting down.
GGCTGTAAAACCCCGTACACACACTAGATGACCTGCACTGCGGCCAATATTGTTAACGATATTGGCAGCGGGTGAATAAACTGAGCATACACACTGAACTATATCGGTAAACAATAACGTTCAATAACGTCACCGGGACCCGCTGAACAATATATAGCCAAAATTTATCTGCATGGTAAGCCGATGGGGGGACAGGACATGAGCGATGCGTCGGAGCATGCATCATTAACGATATTGAGTGTACACAGTACACTTTTTAAAAAAAGATAATGCTCAGAAGGGCCCTCCAAAGGGATATCATTTAGAAAATCACGGATTGTGTATTGGTCTTAAGCCTCATGTATCATTGGGGCAGATGTATTAAGCCTGGCGAAGAGATAAACTGGCGATAAAGTGAAAGATGATAACGCACCAGCCAATCAACTATGTTTGAAATATAACAGTTGGCAGTTGATTGGCTGGTGCGTTATCTCCTTCCACTTTATCTCTACGCCAGGTTTAATACATTTGCCCCAGTGTGTGGAAACCAGGCATTTTCAGTAAACAGTCTTTATACTAAATGTTACAAAACTGGCTAAAAATATAGAAAAATGAATTTTATATGCTTCTATGTAAGTGGGGCAAGAGACATGTTAGCATGTGGCTTAGTGCAGAAAAATCCATGTAAAAGAACATAAGGACTGACCATAGTAGAGAGTCACATCATAAGTACAAGATGAGTTCATCATTCCATTTCTGGATCACCTGTTCACTAGTCGATTCAAGAAAGTTTAAGGCTCCAATATAGAACATTTCAATTTTCATGGCACAGGCATAATACATTGCGGATGACAACCTTAAAAATACCAGCCTTTGATTCCTTGGCATAAGCAGTGGCAACCACAGCCATAAAATAATACTACTTTACCAGCTGTAACCCTTTACTTACCAGCTGCATCGCTCAATCTAGGGGCAGTCAATAACTGGTCCAGCACCCTTCCCAGGAGGGCCTCCGATGTATCAGGGGCAAGCAGAGGCCCAGGAGGGGAAAGTGTCCATCCACCAGACCCAGGTGGTGGCGTCAGAGGTTCTGAAGGGGACAGTTCATCAGATGAAAAGGAGAGAGGGGAACGTAGTCCATCTGGCAGCTCCAAGCAGTCATGAGAAGGTTGGGGATCTCCAGAAGGGTCTTCATCACATCTTTCCCCACCAGAGGAATCTCCTGGTGTATCCCTCAGAAAAGAAGGCAAAATTTTGGAAACGCTTTGCCTTCTATGTAGGTGTCGGGGCCCAGAGAGATGGGAGCTCTGTTTCTTTAAGAATTTCTCCAAGGGCTTCATGGTTTGAGGGGGCAGGAGAATAGTAAGAAAAGGGGGCTGAGCCCCCCCAAAGAATAAGGCACTATGTAATAGAATGTGTTCAGGGAACCATAAAACAAAACATTAACAAATTTTAAACAGTGCAAATGAAAATGTGGTATTTTTAAAAATACAATGAAGATACATCAAAAATAGGATGCTGAGTTTAGGGTACTATTTCAATAAAAATTACTGAAAACCTGAGCCCCCATTAATCAAAATAAAAACAAAATGAGTCACACTAAACTAATCAGATGATCAAATATAAAGAGAAAATGGGATACTATTGAAAGATATGTATCTGAGGGGAATGGTTGGAGATGATGGAGATACCTGCTCCTCTCCAAAAACAGAGCAAGGTCAGGACCCACCAAATGTCAAGGAAACTGGCCCATGAGATAGAGTACCATATGTATAGGGGGCCAGTAAAAATGCAGCGGGTGCAATTACAAATATAAAAAGGTTTGTTATGTGAAGTGTAGCAGTGTTCCTGCCTGAGGGAGACTCAGATGCCTGGCTGTAAGCAGGAGGTGGTGAGTGTCCTCTCACAAGCTGCCCATGTCTGCAGTCACGCCGGAGGGAGCAGGTGCCAGACGCTCTCCTCACTGGCACATAGCACCTGTCTTTCCACGCTGCAGTCTCTCCAGTGTGTCCAGCTGTCTCAGTTGGTAGGGTCCATGCGTACACAGCGCTCCTATGTAGCTGCGGCCGTCTCCCTGTGCAGCCTGCTCTGGTGATGCCCGGTCCTTCTTGCCGCCTGTCTCCGCGTAACCAGCTCCTCTCCTCCCGCAGCCTCCCTCTCTCCTGTCGCTGCTGCCCCTGTCCCCTCGCCCCCTCCTCCTTTGTTCCCCCAATGCTTTTCTTTGCCTCCTCTCTCGCTTCCCAGAGGAGGGAGGGGAGGCGCAGGGAGGGGGTGTTAGGGGGGATGCTTAATTAAAAGCTGTGAAAGTGACAGCACAGGAGTAGGTCTGTGTAACCCTCCCCTCCTGTATGCAGTCAGTGGTTGCATGCATGCATGTGTGTGTGTGTATGTATGTGTAGCAGTGCGGGGGGCGTGTAACCAGCAGCAGGCGGCTATGAGTGAGGAGGGTCTCCCTGTACAGGGGAGGAGGAGGAGGGTCCCGGCACAGCAGCAGCAATGTGTGTGTGTGTGTGGAGAGGGGGAGGCAGCAGGAACAGTGGCAGGCGCGGGCGGCTGCTGCGTGCAATCTCAATGTGCGCCTGTCCCTCGCCTCTCCCTGTGCCCACACCAACAGCTCCCCCTACCTACCAACACGGTGCCCCTCTTCCCGGGCACACACCTGGCAGCATCCTGTCACACCCCCGCCTCCCCCTCTCTGCCGCCCACCACTACACCGTGCGCTTATGCGTATTCTTTTTCATCTACCTCGTATTATGCCGGATTGTTTTTACCCGATATATACTATGCCCAGAGCATTACGCCTGCCCTCCATTTTGGAGTGGGAGATATTTTACTTATCCCCCTATAATTAATTTTCCATTTCCTTATTTCTAGTTTGCCCCTTTCCCCCCAGCACCGCCTTATACCGCACCCCCCTCACCTCTGTCATACATAGGTGTAATCTCTCGCCTGCCCTTCCCCTGGCTGCATCTGTAGCGCGGCTGCTGCTGTCACCTCCCCCTGTCCCAAGTGCAGGTAGATAGCAGCAGTGTGAGGGTGAGTCACCTCCCTGCCCCTACTGCCGCTCTACACCCGCAATGTGCCCCGCACACCGGCCAGAACTGATGCGGGTGTGCGGGGCAGTGACCGCAGTGGGAATGGTTTCCAGAGTTACATGGAGATCAAAGGGAGTGAGTTTGTGTGTATGAGGCAATATAGCCAGGGCAGCTGCACAGTGCACACATCATCCCCGTGTATAGGGGCTACTGAGAGATTACATAGTGTAAACTAAGCATTTACAAGAGGTCAGTGGTTCTCAAACTGTATGCAGTGGCACCCTGGCGTGCATTGGAACTCCTGCAAGGGTGCCTCAGTGCAATTGGTCAGTGTAATAGGCAAAATCAGTGCTTGTGTCTTTCTATCGAAAAATATATGCACAAACAGAACAAAATCCGGTCCACATAACTAACCCTAAAGGTGCCCATACACACAGCTTAGTTTGTCATTTGAATTGCTTTCAGCTCAATAGCCGCCCAGTGTGTATAGATGAGCAGTGAGCTCTGATGCGCCGCTCCTGCGGACTAAACGGCTTGCTATAGCGTCCTGCTATAGAAAGCCGTTCACATTGGCAAAACTCAATGAGCAGTGGAAAAATTGCTCAATGTGTATGCACTGAGCAATTTTCAGCCCAGAAATTTCATTGATTATCTCTGTGCATACACACTGGGCATAAATACCCAGGGGGAAATTTACAAAGATGTGAATTCTACTTCACATGCAATGTTGCTATGGGCAACCAATCAGAATCTACTTCTTATTTATTTAGCACCCTCTAGAACAGTGATTTTCATCCTTTTTAGCTTGCGGCAGACTAAATAAGATTTTCAAATTGCCAAGGCACACCATGAAATCCTAACAGGGCAAAACACATTGGTCCCCACAGGAAAAAATCCAAACCTATTGGCCCCCATATAAAAAAAAACAATAACACTGTCCCCACAGGTAACAAAAATAAAATACATTGGCCCTTTACATGAAAATAAAAGACCAGTAGATAACAGTTAAACTGGTGGTGGCTGTAAACTGGTGTGGCCATCTCTAGATCTGGTGGCACATTTGAGAACAGCTCAAGGCACACAAGTGTGCCACGGCACAGTGGTTCAAAAACACTGATCTAGAAGATAGTAGACTACTAGATTGTAAACTCCTCAGAGCAGGGCTCTCTTCCCTCCTGTTGTCAAAGCCCTCTTCTCTTCACATTTCACTCACAGCTCTCCCATACACAGGGCGGGATGTTGTAACATCCGCGCCCATTATCGCTGGCTACCGCATTTTTAATAACGGCATATGCTATAACATATGCCGTTATTCATGCAAGGGACAGCTCTTGCGGTAAGAGCTGTCCCTTGCGATGCGGTGCCGGCACTGGACTTCCGGGTCTGTGACCCGGGAGTCCATCTGCGCATGCGCAGACCCCGGCGCCGGCCGCAGGGCACGCTGGGAGGGATCCGTGACGGATCCCTCAAACAGCGCTGCGGTAAGAAGCCCATAGGCTTCTGCAGGGATTCGCCAGCTTTAGCTGGCGATTCCCTCCGCAGCGCTGACACTGCGGAGGCGCCATATAGCATATAGAGATGCGGTAGAAACCCCGAAAACGGGGTTTTTACCGCATTTCTGCTATATAGCATCCCGCCCACAAACACTCAGAAACCATCTTTGATTGCATACTCATCTTCATCATTGGCCACAAGCCTCTAGTAGTATGTTGATTGAGTCCTCACTTCTTATATTTAATCTGTAATGTGCATTGAACTGTGGTGCTCTTTACTTGTACTCTATTTTCGTTATTTATTCAATGTAATACTAAGTTTTGTCTCCCTGTACTGTTCCTTTGCACAGCGCTGCGAAACACTTGTGGCGCCTTATAAATAAAATCATAATAATAATAATAGTAGACAGGATCTGATTGGTTACCCATAGCAACATCACATGTGAAGTAGAATTCACAGTAAGCCCCCCCCCTTCAGTGTGTAAGGATGACATATAAACACAATTTAATTAAAAATCTGTGTCCAACCCTGCATTTTGAACACGGTTGGTCCTTGTGGCGAGCAGTGACAGACTCTTAAAATACCCCTTTCACACTGCACTTCAACCCGGGTTTTCCTAGGATTGGTGCTTACACACTGAACACGTGTCTGGCCTGGAAAACCTATGTGTGTCATTAAAAATTGAATTTTTTTATGGCTCACAATAATAATGCCTCTTATGTTAAGCAATTCCATTACCTCCTCATCTGTCCAGAGAGAGGACGTATTGCAGGAATGCAGGCTGTAGCAGCGTGGTACACAGGCTGGAAAAGTGTGGAATGCAGGCTGGACAATAATAGCTTCAGAAGTCAACAGCAGGCTGTAAAAGTGGGGAGCGCTGGCTGGGATGGTGCCTCTGTCCCGTGGTACGCAGCTCCAGCGTGCAGCCTGTGTTTTTCCAGGTTCAGGCTGCTGACCTCACAGGAATCCGCCAATAGCAGCGTTTCAGACACGGTTCGGGGCCTTTCTGACCACACACAAACACGTTAGAGCCGTGTTCAACCCTGGTAAAGACCAGGGTTGAAAAGCCGTGTTGCTCAACACAGGTTTTCTGGCTGTGGCGCTTTCATACCGCACCTTGACCCATGTTTAAGCCCCGCGAACACAGCAATAACCCGTGTCCCTAGTGCGGTCTGAAAGCGGTATAAGAAACTTTTGGCCTAGGAGTGCCATGAAAATAAATTCTGATACTCTAGGGTACTATGATTCAAAAAAGTTTGGGAAACCCTGTACGAAGGAGGCGCATGCAGTCTACTGATAAATGCTTAGCTGCATGAACATCAGCATTGCTTACAAATCTGAATCAGGCGCTAGGTCTTATAGAAGTAGGCTTGATACCTGTGTCACATTGATAGTAAACTGACTGCCCACATACAGTTTTTGTGTGTCCAACAATTTTTATCCTATCAAAGAACATCAAAGAGACTTTGGGAGTGTGGGCAAGTCTGTGTGATGTATCCTCTGTGCAATATGAATGGGAAGCTGTGCACTCGACTGTCCGCCCCACAGCACAGTCAGAGCGGCCAATGCCAGAGTACCTGCCAGTGTTTCATCTTCCAACAGGTCACTGTGCCGTGAGCCCCCACCGCCACCCCCCCCCCCACACCCCCTTTCCAGGAGAGGTCCAGGATGGGTGAGTAGAAGGCTCTTTGGGAGCCAGGCCCTGCCCTTCCCTCCCTTCTGTGATTGGTGCCCCCCCTACCACAAATCTTGAACAGTGAGGGGGGAGGATGCTTTGCCTCCCCCAGGTGCTGCCCACAGGTCCGTGCCTAATGGGCCTAATGAGAAATCTGGCCCTGGTGATGTCATGACCTCACACTGAAGTCGTTCACTGCTCCTCTGGAAATGTTCTGTATGGCCAACGTATTTTTATGGGGCCCTTGGGACCTGATGGACCCTAAGCAGGTGCCTTGTCTTGTGGAAAATCCACTTCTAATTACAGTGAGTGGTTACATGAGTAATAGAAGGAGATATAGGGAAAGGTTATAAGCCATACAACCTTTCTGCTCATATTACAAAATATTATATTTTCCTTCAACTGGTATCCAGATGATAGACCAACTATTTATTAGTCAACAGTTAATATTTTGATGCTGTATGGTGGGCAGATACAAAAGGCCAATAAAGGCCAATAAATAAAACATAGACAATTGTTAAGGTCAACAAGCTTAAAGTGTCAACGCATAAATAGCCAATGTGTGTTTTTTTTTTTTACTTGCTTGACTTATGGTGTGTACACACGGGGGCGATATGCCGTGCTATGTAAGTCCCGATGTGATCAGATCGCATCGGGACTCGCATCGCACGGCATGCATGGAGTGGCACAATTTAGACTATATAGTGCAGATCTGCACTATATAGTCTTGCCTGCCCTCTCTATCTGGCTGCCAATTTGCGCTCACAGGGGAGCGTGCATCGGCAGCGCATCAGGCTCGCAAGCCCTAAAAAAGCATGCGATCTGGCTTCCGATGTTCACTATATTGGCAACATCGGAAGCCATATCTTACCATTGTGTACACACCATAACTAGCCACAAGGATATCCATTGGGAACAGTAACCTGTGGCAAGTGGAGTGAGCCACCTGGCTTGAAGCATGGTGAGCTCCGTAGGTGTCTACATTTGTACTGGTGGTGGTTACTTTACATTAAATATACTCTACAAGATTTGGCTTAGAACACAAAATTAACTTGCCATTCATTTGTGTGTTTGCACCATAGTCATGTCCAACACCTTGATAAAGCCAATTCTTGGCGAAATGCGTTGGTGGACTAAGAGGGTGTCTCTATCCAGTTCTGGACCTTTGTGATTTACCACTGTTCTGACCCGGACCAGTCTCCTCTCCAATATTTCATTAACATCACGGATACCAATTGGGATCCCCAGCAAGGGCCTACCCAGGATCTAACCAGAACGGAGGATATTTATTCCAAGTAGGAGAGCAACACTCCACAATAACACCTACCGCGGGTAACTCTGGATACATTGGTTACCATATGACCCAGTCATCTACCAGGAGACAACATAGGAACAGACTTACCCATCAGTGGTTACATTAAATATGGTACTGTATAAACTGGACAATTTTTTCAGTTCCCCTCTTTTATTTTACTGTGTTCTATTTTTATCCACATTTTTATATCATATACCATGTCATATTCTATGTTTTTTAATTAAATATTTACAAATTTTTTTTTCATTTCATTGGCACAAATTTATTAATTACCATTCAATTTTCTAGTGCAGTGTACCCTCTTGTGTTTCTTCTGTACCCAGAAGGAGGTTGACTACCTCCTACCCACACTGCAGCTTGGCGAAGCACCCCATATCCACTGCGCCCCCTATACGAGGCGGTAACCAGTTACCCTCTCTCCCCCCAGAGATCATGTCCAACACCAGGCCTGGAACCATGAGGAAAAGCTCAAAATGCTTTGCCGTGACCTCATTGCCAGGGATGGATACTGTACTGCTTATGCCAGTTGTAGATGAAGTAAGTTTTTTTTTAAAAGACGGCGGTAAGGTAAGCATGTTCCTGCTTGCTAATTATTGATATACGGATGTCATAACCCCTTTATGAGGATAAAGGAAATGTTACAGAAATTATAGGGAGGGGTTATTTGGAGTGATAGGAGTGGGATGCGGACATTAGGTCACAAGTGTCTAGGTCAGGCATTCCCAACCACGGTCCTCAAGGCACACCATCAGTCCAGGTTTTGTAGATATTCAGGCTTGAGCACAGGTGACTTAATTAGTATCTGAGGGATTCTGATTAAACCATCTGTGCTGAAGCCTGGATATAGGGTGGCCAATCCCGGGATCGGGATCGGCGGGATCCCGGGATTTGGACCCCCAAAACGCCGGGATTTTAATCCCGGGATTGGCGTGTCCAATCCCGGGATTTCGGGATTAGACTGCGCATGCGCAGTCTAATACCGGGCAGCGTCTGAGCACTCAGACGCTGCCCGGCTTCTCCCTTACCCGGCCGGCAGTGCAGCACTCATCAGGTCACTGTGATACATAATGTGACTGCTGTACGTGATGATGACAGTCTTGACACTGCACCGTCAGGTAACAGGAGGTGCATGACTGCATGTGCAGAATGTAGTTTACATGCAGTGTGATAGTGTGTCTGACCCTGTGTGTGACCCTTTGTATGCTCTGCTCTCTACATTGTGAATGACATGATCTGTAGGACAGCACAGAATCATGTGCTATGCTTAAGGCCGGTTTCACACACTCCGGCTCCTGCCGGACGGTGAAATCCCGCACGGCCAGGGAGCCGTGCCGCACACATTAGTTGTGAATGGACACTATTGTGTCCATTAACATGGGACGGCCACGGCCCGGCCGCACGGCTGCAGCCGGATCCCGCCACTGGAAGGGACGGCTGCCGGGCTGTGGCCATCCCCTCCATGTTAAAGTACTGTGTGCGGCATGGCTCCCTAGCCGTGTGGGATTTCACCGTCCGGCAGGAGCCGGAGTGTGTGAAACCGGCCTTACACTCCACAGGGACTTCTTCCACCCTCCTGATCCCACCAGATAGCAGCCTGTTGCAATAAGACTTAATTTCCCAGTGTCCATTCTCCGATGGAAGGGATAGGCCGGCTGGCAGTACATGCACGGATTAACAGTGTGATGCATGCCATCATTCCTATTATTTATGTAGGTGGGAGATCAGTTCTAATGGAGGAGAATGGGGAAGTCTAATGTGCAGTGCAGGTAGGGAAGCCAATCCCGGGATCCCGGAAATCCCGGGATTGAGCATTTTTCAATCCCGAATCCCGGGATTGAAAAAATGCCCCGGGATTGGCATCCCTACCTGGATATCACTAAAACCTGCACTGTTGGTGTGCCTTGAGGACCGTGGTTGGGAATGCCTGGTCTAGGTAGACAGTCAAAAGGTAGTGTAGACCATTGGTCTACACTACAGTCAAAAGGTTGACACATAAAAAAAGTTGACATACATTAGGCCGACATGGTCCAAAGGACTTTAAGAAAAAGGTCAACGTGAGTTTTTCACGATTTTTGTTAAAAACTGACTCATTCACACTTTACCATCCCAGTGGATATAGAGGGAGAATAAAATAGTATGCCGAGGGAAGCATGGCAAGGGCATCAAGCCATGCGAGCGACGCGGTACACTTACACAGTGTCCATGTTGACCTATGTCGACAGAGACACCAAAAACACATAAAAACTCATGTCAACTTTTTTCATGTCAACATTTTCCATGTAGACATTTTGCTTGCGTAAACGTTTTGACCATGTCAACCTTATGCATGTCAGCCTTTTTCATGTATCGATCTTTTGACTGCTACCAATAGTGGTTGACCTTTTGACTGTCTATCTGTCGACCTTACAACCTATACCCAGAGGACTTATGGTAAGAGATTTTATAGACTTGTAAGAATAAGGACCAGGGCCGGACTGGGACCAAAAATCGGCCCTGGCATTTTGAGTACACAGGGCCACCTGCTTTATCACACACTGTAATACCCATTACATATAAGGATACACAATCCTTTATGCCCATTACACATTATGGCATTGTTATACACTATAATGCCTATTACACATTATGGAACACACCCACTGGTGAATCTAAAAATATGTTAATAGTGGTCTCAGATTCAACGTAGTATGGACCTGCGGGCACCAAAATGGGGCATGGCCTCATAGAAAGGGGTGTGGTTTAGGGACAGGGAGATTGACAGCAAGGAGAATGACAGTAGGGATGCTGGGAGATTGACAGCGATATTGCAGCGAGTTGAGTGACAGTGGTGACACAGCGTAAAGGATATGCTTAATGCTTAATACTTGCCTTTCAGGGTCCTCCTGAATAACACTTTAGGGGAACCACAGTCACTGTCTCTCTATAGAATTTACCTTTTTTTTACCACTTCAGAACTACAAGACCCATCAGCAGGCCAGGAGCTGGCTAACAATGTGATAGACACTAAATTATGAGATTCGCATCATTTTAGCCCCATCTCCTCGTCGCGGACACACGAAACCCAGTATTTGGTGCAGCGGGCAAGGCGGGTGTGGAGGATGCAAGGTGATGCGGAAGACTCCTGGAGGGCCGGGAGGGGGACCCTTCCAGCCATACCAGGAGGGTAGGCACTTATGTCCTAGAGTGGATATTATTTTACATCTGAGAAAGCAATATAACAGCAGATTAAAAAATATTATAATTTTTTAAATCAGTTTAGGAGGTTATTAGTACTATAAACCAGGGACATGCAGTCAGGATAGTCAGGAAAGGCAGAGCCTCCCTTGTTATGCTCCAGAATTTTGAATACAAAAATAAGACAAAAAATAAGAGTAATAAAAAATATTTATTACTTAAAATATCATCTTTGTAGTGTGTGTGTGTGTGTGTGTGTGTGTGTGTGTGTGTGTGTGTGTGTGTGTGTGTGTGTGTGTGTGTGTGTGTGTGTGTGTGTGTGTGTGTGTGTGTAAATCTGTCTCTGATACTGGCGAGCGCTCCCCAGTTGTTGACCTTATTGGAATTGGTCTGGGATCATTGGATAGACAAGCATTAGGTCAACACCATTAGGTCTACATGCATGAAGGTCAACAGGGTCATTGGGTCGACATGGGGAATGTCGACAGTCAATAGGTCGACATGGTGTTTTTCATGTTTTTGTCCCAAATGTCGATACTGTCTACATGGACACTAAAAAAATGCACTGCGCTCGAGATGCTTCGGGCTCTGTACCTTGCTACACTCTGCACACTATATAATACTCCCACACTTCCTAGTGGATGGTAGAGAATGAAATACTGACTGTCGGCTCAAAAAAAACCCAGTGAAAACCCCCATGTCGACATTTTGACTGTCGACCTTCCACATGTCGACCTAATAACCCATCTCTACCTTCAGTCATGTCAACCTAGAGGTGTCGACCAAATGCTTGCCTATCTAGTGACCATATCCTGACCTCACAACACCTTACTGCTATAAACCAAAGGTTGTGTATCACTGACCTGATTGTATTCATGAACTAACTGGAGTATTTACACTTAACTAAATATGCTCAACATCCTGTCACTCCTATGCTGTTAGAAGGGAGGTACTTATATATTTACAAGGCCTGAGGAATTATTATATATAGAGAGAGAGCAGTCTATTTCAAGAAAGTTTAATATGTTTTTAGGATAATGCAGATGCTTAGTGTAGATAGAGGAGCTTTGGTGCTCTTGTGATATGTTGTACAGAGATACATACTGTTTCGTTTGTATAGACACTGTACAAGCTGAAACAGGCATTTGGGTTCGCTAACTGGGAGGTAACATTGACAAATTAACTCTTACTTAGCTAGAGGTACTATAATATCCTCTATACAAGAACAGTCATAATAAGCACAGTCGCCCAGTGTTTCTTGGGTTAATTCAGCCTATACCTACACACCCCAATCTTCTACATACACAAATCATGGGTACCTCTCCCTCCCTTTCCAAGCAGCATAATAACTTTTCACAATCAGGCCAACGCCCGCGCAAGGAGAGGTTCAAACTCCAGGTAAACATTGTGTAACAGCACATCAGGAAACAGGACTCAACCTGCTCCAGCTGCTAACCTTACACCTTGCCCTCAATAACATGATGGATTCCATACAACACCTTTATTCTGCTCCTCGCTTCTCAGTCCATTTATCATATAATATTTGTGGCTTATTCCCTGAAAGTTAGACCAACATAGAGGTTCAGGGGTTTTAGGTACATTTCATTATTTAGTAAACAATATTGCATCCCATTTTTCCGTACTGTAGATTTGGCACTTGAGTTTATTTGTTGGTGTCCCTTATTAAGGTGTATGTGTTAACAAAGTTTAATACAATAGGGCAGATTCGATTGCGGGCAGGAAATATTAAAAACTCTGCCGCGCTACATTTTTCCCTCAGCCACGGTAAACCGTTATGGTTAGGAAAAATCGTTACTTGTGTACTATCACGGCGCCCATCGCATCGCAGACCATAAGGCATGCGATGGTATGCGATGTGACGAGATTTCCCCCGATGTCATACAATGTTAAAATTGTATAGCATTGTATATGGCATACAATGCGATGCAATACGATTTTAAATTGTAAAAGCACCCTAATGGGGGCTTACAATGTTAAATGCACCCCTACGCCACCCCCACTATGAACGTGAACCCGAAGCGTGGCGAGCGGCGGCAGTACGCGTCCTCCGACCTTTTCATACCCCCACTATCCACGTCAGCGTGGAGTTGATTTTATATAGTGTGGCGAGGGGACGTGGAATACATGTAAAGTAATACGCGTCCCCTCGTGGGGCTCGCTGCGCTCACCACGCTTTGAGCTTGGTGGCTTGCTGCGCTCGCCACACTATACACTTAATATTGGGGGCGCTGTGATAATACACAAGTACCGAAAAATCACCAGGACATTCTGTGGCATTGCAGCAGACAATCCCCCCCCCCCCCATGACTAACTAAGCAGTTGGAAGTTTCAAATTAGCTTAATTAGTCTGTAAATCCTCAACTTCTAAGCAGTGTCTTATTCATTAAGCTCAGGGAACAAGTCCTCTGCAGCAGAGGTGAGTATGTAGTTGTTAGTGTGTGTGTCTGGGGATCAGTATGAAATACCAGCGGTCAGAATCCCGGCAGTCGAAATACCGACACCGGAATCCTGACCGCCGCAATGCCAACAAGGGCCCCCCCTTTGCGGGCTCGCTGCGCTCGACACGCAGCGGGCCCTGTGCCTTGCTACGCTCGGCACACTATTTTATTTTCCCTCTATGGGTGTTGTGGACACCCATAGAGGGACAAAGTGTCAGCATTGCGGCGGTCAGGATTCTGGTGTCGGTATTTCGACCGCATCCCTGTGTCTGTATGTGAAACCCCCGGAGTGTGTGTGACCCCCTTTCTAGTGTTATTCCCCCGTAGTCAGCAGCAGGGAAAACTACATCTCCCAGCAGCACCTGGAACTATAATAAGCTCCCTCCTTATGCCCCTTTCCCACTGCAGCCTTTACACGGTAATTTGCCGTTTTTTTAAGGTTTTAACACGGGTACAGCTGCAGTGGGAAAGCTCCAGGTTGCTGTACCCGTTTAAAAATACCGTGTTTTTTTAAACGGGTAAAAAGCAGTGTTTTACCCACTTAAAAGCCATTTTTTCGGCAGTGGGAAAGGGGTAGCCCTTTTACCCGTAAAAAAAAAAAAGGGCATGGGGTCCCCCCCCACTGCCGTAACCAGCACCAGGCTGAAGGAGCCGGGGCTGGTATTAAAAAAATCAGGAAACCCGACAAATAGGTGTTCCCTGATTTTTTTACAACCAGCCCCAGGCTCCAGTTCCGGGGCTGGTTCCCAAAATACGGGGGGCAAAATGAGTAGGGGTCCCCCGTATTTTAAGAACCAGCCCCAGGCCAAACCATCCAGCAGGGTAATGCCACAGCCAGGGGACACTTATGATATAAGTTCCCGCGGCCAAAGCATCACCCTACTGACCAGTCAGCCTGGCCAGGGGCCAGCTAGGCCACAAGGCGGCCAATAGCGGCATTCGGGAGGCGGAGCCGCACGATGTACACAAACACCGTGCGGCTCTCAGCTGTTCGCTTGGTTCGCGTGTCAGTTTGTTATTTTGCAAAGACCCCTTCCCTGGACTACGTCGCCCTGGGACAGGTGAGTATAGTTTCCTTCCACAGCTTCCACCATGGATTTCGTCGGATCGTGGACACCGGACCCCTGGACCCCCGGACCAGGACACCGGACCCTCGGACCAGGACCGAGGGCTACCTACGGGCTCAAGATAGGTAAGTATCAGTATGTGTGGGCTGCGGATGTATTAAACTTTTATTTTTCACGTGTGTCAGTGTGTTTATTGTACTATTTCTTTTACTGTGGAACTACAAGTTCCAGCGGGCCCTTTAATGCCCCGCAGGCTGGGACTTGTGGTTCTCCAAGTCCCAGCTTGCGGGGGAGGCTTGCTGGGACTCATAGTTCCCCAGTATTAGACAATAGTTTATTCTATTTTTTTACACTTTAATCAGCCCGATGCCCACCGCACAGGGGCATCGGGGACAGCACCAGGCTTCAGCCTGGTCAGGTAAGTCCTGGAGGGGGGGCACCCCTTCATTGGGGGGGTCCCCACTCCCCCAGGGCCCCTGGCCAGGCTGACTGGTCAGTAGGGTGATGCTTTGGCCGTGGGAACTTATATCATAAGTGTCCCCCGGTTGTGGCATTACCCTGCTGGCTGGTTTGGCCTGGGGCTGGTTCTTAAAATACGGGGGACCCCTACTCATTTTGTCCCCCGTATTTTGGGAACCAGCCCCGGACCTGGAGCCTGGGGCTGGTTTCAAAAAATCAGGGAACCCCTATTTGCCGGGTTTCCTGATTTTTTATTACCAGCCCCAGCTCTTTCAGCCTGGTGCTGGTTACGGCAGTGGGGGGGACCCCACGCAATTTTTTTTTTAAATCCCCCCCCCCATCTTTACACTGCTTAAACGGGTTTTTAAACGGGTAAGTGTGAATGTGACAAAAACAGCTTTTAAACGGTAATTTGCCATTTAAAAGCTGCAGTGGGAAAGGGTCTTTATGGCTCTTACCCGTTTAAAGACCCGTTTAAAAAAAAACGGGTCATTACCCATGTAGGCAGTGGGAAAGCAGCATTAGTGGCAAGATGAGGTGAGCCAGGAGACCTCTAAATGGGTATCTTTTTATTTTACTTTTTAAACTTGCAACAATGTCTTATGAATTGGATACTGCTAGTATCATGAGCTTGCATTCCTGCAGTAATCCAAATTTGGGCCTGAAGTGAACAAGTTTTTTTTTTAACTTGCTGAATCTCGTTCCCAGTGGAATGTATATAATTGATTTTTGAGTGCTGTGTACAGAAATCTGTCTGTGGGGCATACTGCTCACAATCCAAATTTGTAATGCAGATATGATAAATATTATTAGTGTAAATTTGCAACCTGGAAAAAAAATATTTTCAGGCAAAAGTACAATTTTTTTCTGGCCAGTAGGTGGCGTCTGATAAGAGCCTGTTCTGGTGAAAAGCTGGAAGTACTGTGAGACAGTGGCGTAACAATAGCACCGCAGCCCCTGCGGTCGTGGGGAGGCAATGTGTAAGTGCGGGCGTCGGGGGGCTGCGGGGCTATTGTAATGCTCCCCCCCATCCCCCGCATCTTTACCTGTATTCGCTGCGGTGGTCCCGGCTCCCCTCCTGGCTTCATTCTGACAGCTACCTGTCTGACCACTCCATCCTTGATCCCCTTCAATCTGGCTTTCGCCCACTTCAATCCACTGAGACTGCCCTAGTGAAAGCCACCAAATCCAAGGGTCACTTCTCCCTGCTTATCCCTTTGGACCTATCTGCTGCCTTTGACACTGTGGATCACCCTCTCCTCCTCCACACACTCCAAAACATTGGCCTCTCTGTCAGTCTTCAACTGGTTTTCCTCTTACCCCTACAACCGTTCCTTCTCAGTCTCTGCCTCTGGCTCCACCTCACCACCTTCCATCCTTCCTGTCGGGTTCCCTCAGGGTTCCGCCCATGGCCCCCTTCTGTTCTCCCTGTACAACTCCTCTCTGGGTGCACTCATTAACTCCTTCGGCTTCCATTATCACCTCTATGCGGATGACACCCAAATCTACTTCTCCTCTCCTGATCTGTCCCCACTGTTTTCTCTCAGGTTTCCAACTGCCTCTCTGCCATCTCCTCCTGGATGTCTGAGCGATTTCTGAAGCTGAATATGGACAAAACCAAACTTATTATCTTTCCCCCACCCAGAGCTATGCCCCCTACTAATATCTCTATCACTGTTAACAACACCATCATCTCCTCCGTTCCCCAACTCCGCTGCCTGGGTGTCACTCTCGACTCCTCCCTCTCCTTTGCACCCCACATCCAAGCCCTGGCCCATTCTTCCCGATTTGAGTTACGCAACATTGCTCACATCAGGCCCTTTCTCTCACAGAGTGCAACTAAGCTGATCATCCACTCACTGGTCATCTCACAGCTTGACTACTGTAATGCTCTCCTCACCGGCCTCGCTCGATCCCAACTGGCTCCTCTCCAATCTGTCTTCAACGCTGCAGCCAGGCTTATCTTCCTCTCCCGCCGCTCTAATTCTGCCATCCCCTTCAACAAAATCTCCACTGGCTCCCATTCCCCTACAGAATCCTGTTCAAACACCTCACACTCACATACAGGGCCATCTCTAATTCCATTACTCCATATATCTCTAACCTCATCTCCATTCATACACCCTCCCGCCCTCTACGGTCGGCTGACGACTGTCATCTCCTCCACCCTTCACTGCTTCCCATGCTAGAGTACAGGACTTTGCCCGTGCTGCACCCCTTCAGTGGAATGCACTCCCTTGCTCCATTAGACTCTCCCCGATTTTGCAAAGCTTCAAAAGGGCACTGAAAACTCACCTATTCATCAAAGCGTACCCTTCCACTGCATAAACTAGCTGGTTCTCCGACCCCTTGCCTGTGTGATACCCTGAAAGTAATGTAAATAGTTAAATAGTGATGTACCTATTGCTGCAACTGTATTGTACTAAAAATGGTGAAATGTTAGGGAATGCCAGCTTGGCATACTGATAAACAGGGTAGCGTGCCGCCCAGTACTCGAGGACAGCTTAGTAATACTCATAGAGGGGACAATAAAGTTATAATGCACGAGCCCAGGGGAGAAGGGGATAAATAGGCTAGAAAGGACGTTGGGACCTAACCGTCCCGGAGAGCCGAGCAAGGAGGAGGAGGAGAGGCTACAGAGAAAGCTGTGAGCGGTGATGCAGGGAGGACCAAGAACTTTAGCCCCCCCCCCCCCTTGAGGGTACCTAGATGCTCTCCTCACCGGCCTCGCTCGATCCCAACTGGCTCCTCTCCAATCTGTCTTCAACGCTGCAGCCAGGCTTATCTTCCTCTCCCGCCGCTCTAATTCTGCCATTCCCCTTCAACAAAATCTGCACTGGCTCCCATTCCCCTACAGAATCCTGTTCAAACACCTCACACTCACATACAGGGCCATCTCTAATTCCATTGCTCCATATATCTCTAACCTCATCTCCATTCATACACCCTCCCGCCCTCTACGGTCGGCTGACGACTGTCGTCTCTCCTTCACCCTTCACTGCTTCCCATGCTAGAGTACAGGACTTTGCCCGTGCTGCACCCCTTCAGTGGAATGCACTCCCTTGCTCCATTAGACTCTCCCCGACCTTGCAAAGCTTCAAAAGGGCACTGAAAACTCACCTATTCATCAAAGCGTACCCTTACACTGCATAAACTAGCTGGTTCTCCGACCCCTTGCCTGTGTGATACCCTGAAAATAATGTAAATAGTTAAATAGTGATCTACCTATTGCTGCAACTGTATTGTACTAAAAATGGTGAAATGTTAGGGAATGCCAGCTTGGCATACTGATAAACAGGGTAGCGTGCCACCCAGTACTCGAGGACAGCTTAGTAATACTCATAGAGGGGACAATAAAGTTATAATGCACGAGCCCAGGGGAGAAGGGGATAAATAGGCTAGAAAGGACGTTGGGACCTAACCGTCCCGGAGAGCCGAGCAAGGAGGAGGAGGAGAGGCTACAGAGAAAGCTGTGAGCGGTGATGCAGGGAGGACCAAGAACTTTAGTCCCCCCCCCTTGAGGGTACCTGGATGCTTCCCGCAGTCCTCCGGTGACTGGTACCGGAGTCGATTGTACTGGTCCACCTGGAGGTGTGACCCCCTGAGGCTGGGTGGTCCTGGAGGCGCAGTTGAGGCTGGTTTGAAGAAGGAGTGACCTGTCCGAGTGTCGCTGAGGCATACTGTGGGGCCGCGTCACGAAGAAGGATGTCCCTGCGGCTAGTGGATATCTAGCCCTGAGAGCGGTGTACGGAGCGGTAAGCGCTGAAGGGGAGTTGAGGCGACAGAGGAGAAAAAACTTGCTGGAGTGACGTGGCTGTCAGGGCGGGCCTAGTGACAAAGGGGAAGGCCTAGTGAGGATTTAGCCGTGACGCAGCAGCCGGGGCGGACGGTAGGCGGGGCTCGCAACACAGCCTAGAAAAGGAGTGAGACAGACAGATCCTAAAAGTTGCGAGCAGACTCGTACAGCTGCATCAGGGAGCCAGAACTCTCTTCCCACAGCATGGACCTGCTGTGTCATCACCTGGTTATCCTATAGCAGTGAATAGGAAGACTCTTACCACTCAGGGTTCATATCACCTATCTGTACGGTACAAAGGGGTGGAAGTTACATATGTTGCAAGGGAGGGTAACAAAATATTGAAGAATTGTGTGCTTTTGTGCCTTTACCACTGTTTGGATTACAATATATAAATATTGCCAGCTATGGTAACAATTGTGAACAGTTAGATACTAACCATAGACTACACTGTGTGATCCCAAAATCTTGCAGCAGTCAATAGTTGATCTGTATAACCTAAAAGAATAAATCCAGAACTGTTTCAGGGACTTATATTCACCAGCATATCCGAACTAATTCTGTACTATTGCTGGAATAAGGACTGAGTCGGATCAGCACTGTCATTGTATGGTTAATGCATAAGTAGCAGTCATTACTATCTTATATTGTATTGTATCGTATAGCATTTGTTAAGTTACAGTAACAGTTAAATTCCTAAAGTATTGTATCTGGAT
This sequence comes from Crinia signifera, assembly GCF_055691185.1. Lineage (NCBI taxonomy): Eukaryota > Metazoa > Chordata > Amphibia > Anura > Myobatrachidae > Crinia > Crinia signifera. The sequence goes on along the minus strand of NC_139222.1, from coordinate 132,072,573 downwards.
TAATAGAATCGGATAAGATAAAAGTTGTTGATGTGAAAATAGAGAGACCATTGTGATTACCAGTATTTATGTAATTGCTGAGTCGACAATTCACGTGTTTATTACTAGCTGCTATACCCTTGTAACAGTGGGTAAGCATTGGAATGTTTTAAAGATGTTTTGTTTTTAAGTATATGACTTACAAAAGTATTGTTGTCGTCGGATGGAAAGTTGAGACAACCTGCAAATAAAGAAATACTTACCTGTTTCAAATATCATCTAACCTGTATTTGTTGGAGTTTTTCACATTAAGGATAATCCGGGTGCCAAACCCTACTTTATACCGAGAATTACAAAAGTTGGCGTCACGAACAGGATACGAGCGGAAGAGGATAGCCGAAATAAAGGCAAGATGTCGGAGTCGGAACCACAGACTTCTAAATCGACAAAAAGAAGAATCCTTCCATCCCCGACTGACATTTCTACAAGAAGGAGGGGAGAAATGGCGGAAAGTTCGCCTATTACCATGCCATACTATTTCGGAGCTCCATGGCTACCCTCGTACTCGGGAAATAAACGTACATCAGGGACGACAGCCTTTAAAGACTTTAAAGATAGGATGCAATCCATGCTTAAACTGTGCCCTTTGAGCGGTGAACAACAGGTGGAGATAGTGTTAGGGCAGTTGAAGGGACCAACAAGACGGGAAGTAAAAGCGTGGATTGGAGAAAGGAAGGTTACGGTGCCAGACATCTTTAAGAAATTGGACAGCGTATTTGACGCACGGACCATCGCGGAACTAAAAGGGCGCCTGTATTCTAGGAAACAAAAGCCGCAAGAATCCTTGAGGGATTTTGCATTAGCCTTGCAGGAAGCTTTACATGCCATTCGGGTAGTAGAGCCGGGAGATAAAGGACAGGAGAATGAGACATTGATCAATCTCTTTATAGAAGGGGCCAGGGAGTAAGCAGTATGGGCCCAACTCCAAATGTGGAGAAAACAGAGTCCGAGCGGTACCTTCTCAGAATTTAAAGAGGCAGTATTTCAAATACCAAAATGACGAGGAGGAGAGTCAAGTGGATTCAGATACCGAGGAGGAAGAGGATGGGGCGGAAGAAGAAGTTACCAGCAAGATGTTTAACCGTATGGGGAAAGGGGCCATCACCCAACAGGCCCAAGCGGGACGAGACATCTCCGAACCTCTGGCAGAGAAGCTTGATGCTATTACGAAAAATTTAGCAGAAATGGGAAAAGAGCTCAAAGACCTCCGACAGGAGCAGATACTCCTCAAACGTAGAGGAGAAAGTTCAGGAGCAAGTGGTAGAGGTCGAACACAGTGGGCCACTATCCCTGGTAGAGGACGACGAATCACTGACAAATTCGTTGCCCAGGGTAAACCAATTTGTCGACGCTGTGAACAGAGCGGGCACATTGAGCGATATTGCCCCGAAGAGGATTTAAACAGGGAAGACCCGAGGCCAAGGACCCGCCCCCGGGACAATCTGCCCCAGTAGGTCCAACCCCTTTGACTTGGTGGTCCCGGTATGTAGGGGCTTGTCCACGATCGACTCCGGTACCAGTCACCGGAGGACTGCGGGAAGCATCCAGGTACCCTAAGGGTGGGGGAACGAAAGTTCTTGGTTCTCCCTGCGTCACCGCTCACAGCTTTCTCTGTAACCTCTCCTCCTCCTCCTCCTTGCTCGGCTCTCCGGGACGGTTAGGTCCCAACGTCCTTTCCAGTCTATTTATCCCCTTCTCCCCTGGGCTCGTGCATTATAACTTTATTCTCCCCTCTGTGAGTTTTACTAAGCTGTCCTCAAGTACTGGACGGCACGCTACCCTGTTTATCAGTATGCCAGGCTGGCATTCCCTAACATTTCACAATTTTTAGTACAATACAGTTGCAGCAATAGGTACATCACTATTTAACTATTTACATTACTTTCAGGGTATCACAACATTCCCCGGTTAAAACAATGCCTGTCCCCAGGTATTCTATTACGTTCAACATTTTCTTAGTATCTACAACATTGGATGTACCTCATAACTACACAGACCCCAGGGCAAGGGGTCTACATGCGATATCGTATGGGCAATATGCCCCAGGTACTTCGTAATGGTCTCTCACTCGGATGAATCTGAGCATCATCCTCGTCTTGATCCGGCATGTCTAGATGATCAATCCCAGGGTTCTGGGTAGACTCGTGTACTATTGAAGGGCAGTTGCTTCATTCTCTAATTGCGATACGTGGACCAGAGATGAGCCTAAGTATCTCAGTAGGACCAGGCATAGCTATGTCCTGAGGAAGATCTTCCTCTTCAGACTCCAGTAGGCTCTATTTTGATATGGGTTCCACTGCCGCCATGCATGCTTTCAACTGTTCTCGTGCTACAGTAATAATTGGACCATCTTGACCTCTTTGGATCTGATAGACATGGAAATCATCTGTCAGCATTCTCACAACAGTGTAAAGGCCTCCATACATCGAGGCGATTTGGTCCGATTTTGGCCGATTGCGACCAATCGGCCGGTTAAATCGGACCAAATCGCCTCTCCCTGACATGCAGTCGGTTCCGATGCGCGGTCCCGTGCGCATCGCACCAGACGAGGTGGTCAGACTGGCTGGCCGTCCGACCACCCGTTCTGGGGCGGGCGGGAAGCAGGGACGCATGCGATCCACCACAACGGATCGCACGTGTCCCTGCCGCCGGGAAGGTTCTGGCGGCTCGCACTCTGTCGGGTGTCCGTACACTGCTGTGAGACGTCGCAGGCAGTGTATGGGCACCTTAAGGCTGAGGTTCCCACTTGTTACTTATCCGATTGTTTTTCCACCACACCTGCTCCCCCAGGCTGAAAGGAATCTCGCATATGTCAGCGTCGTAGTTTATTTTCTGACGCCGGTGGACACCTTCCATCCGTTTGTTCACTACTTCCCTGACCGCCTCCATTTGTCGCTGGTGTTCACCGACCCAGTCAATTGTGAATCCCTCGGTTCCCATGAAATCCTGGTATAATTCCAGATCTTTTGGCAATTTGCCATGTCGCCCAAACATGAGATAGAACGGGGTATAACCGGTGGAGCAGTGTGCCGTATTGTTGTAGATGTACGGAAGGTTGGATAGTAGGGTTTGGCACCCGGATTATACTTAACGTGAATAACTCCAACAAATACAGGTCAGATGATATTTGAAACAGGTAAGTATTTCTTTATTTGCAGGTTGTCTCCTCAACTTTCCATCCGACGACAACAATACTTTTGTAAGTCATATACTTAGAAACACAACACCTTTAAAATATTCCAATGCGTACCCACTGTTACAAGGGTATAGCAGCTAGTAATAAACACGTGAATTGTCGACTCAGCAATTACATAAATACTGGTAATCACAATGGTCTCTCTATTTTCACATCAACAACTTTTATCTTATCCGATTCTATTAATCCAGATACAATACTTTAGGAATTTAACTGTTACTGTAACTTAACAAATGCTATACGATACAATACAATATAAGATAGTAATGACTGCTACTTATGCATTAACCATACGACAGTGCTGATCCGACTCAGTCCTTATTCCGGCAAAAGTACAGAATTAGTTCGGATATGCTGGTGAATATAAGTCCCTGAAACAGTTCTGGATTTATTCTTTTACGTTATACAGATCGACTATTGACTGCTGCAAGATTTTGGGATCACACAGTGTAGTCTAGGGTAAGTATCTAACTGTTCACAATTGTTACCATAGCTGGCAATATTTATATATTATAATCCAAACAGTGGTAAAGGCACAAAAGCACACAATTCTTCGATATTTTGTTAGTAGCAGTCATTACTATATTATATTGTATTGTATCGTATAGCATTTGTTAAGTTACAGCAAAGAGGTTGGCATATGCAAGGGTCTGGCACAGAAAAGAGGGAAAATAGAAGCTGCAGATATACTTACCTTCCAGCGGCGGCTGCAGACTTTGGGCTGCAGTGCCGACCATGTATCGCCAGCACTGAGAGCATCGGTCGATCCAGCCAAAGAGTTTAATGGCATATAGCAAAGGTAGAGGTGCGGCACTCAGACTAACAAAACAGGTCAGATAAAGGAGATGACTACTCTATCTGATGACATTTCAGTTTATTAACTGTTATATACAGCATATACACACAGACATACACATATATACAGATGGAGCCCCTGTCATCTTTGCCCTGCGTCTGCCAGAATATCCCCTCTGGTGAGCGCCATCAGACAGGGACTCCATTGAACTGTGACACGCGTGTGTCTCACAAGCACGCGCATCCCAGTCTCTCAGCCGCTGTGCAGCGGCAACCTGGCCGTCTCCACTTCAGGGAGATGGGCACGGTTAGGAAGGGGGGGTTGGGGCGGCGAGGGGGACTGGCAGCGGTGGCGGGGGAGGCAGCAGATGGCGGCGGTTAACTACATTGCCACGGGAGCTTGCGGCTGGAGGGGGCTGGTGATGGTTTCGCCAGCCCCTGCCTGAATGAGACAGGCTACTTCTGTACACACACAAAGTTACCTCCTTAGGGGTGAGTCCATTCTATACGGTCACAGGAAAGTAGGCAGCACACAAAAGGATCCAAACTTATTAAGAAAAGTGCCGGTGCAGTTATTTAAACATATTACAAATTCCGACACTCACGGGGTGCAGGGAGATATCTTGCCGGATGCCCTCCAAAGGTGCACCTGCAGGACACAGCTGTCTTGCAGGGTGAGGCAGCCTTCCAGTCATAAAAAAAAACCCTGAAAGCCAAAACTTGATCGACAACATTTCAGCACCTTTTATGTAGTCACCTAAGTTTACCACACCATGTACCCCATATATGAATCATGGAACACAATAGTAACCCCTTATACTGAATTTGCCTCTTACACATTATGCCACATGGAATGAGCCAAATTTCATACCGACTGAGCCAAAATTCACTGTATGGCACATGGATTGAGTCCAAATTCACGTTATGCCACACAGATTAAAGCAAAATTCACATTTTGTCACATGGATTGAGCCAAAATACACACTATACAAAACGGATTGAGCAAAAGGTCACAATATGCTTCCTAAACAGGGGCATTGCGCGCCAAAGGGCACGCATTCAAATTTACACCATAATGCCCATTACATGTTAAACCACACACCCTCAAATCCATTATGCATTATGCCAAACACCATAATGCCTATTCAAAATTATGCCACATAAGTGCTGCTTACCTACATGCTCATTGCCAGGGGTTCCATGCTCATTGCCAAGTCGGAATACTTGCTCACGTTAACTGGGGGACAGCTGTCGCTGAGCAGAAGTGACAGCCATTTACAGCCAGGCAGTGGTCCCGGCTATTTGAAATAATACCCCTTTCACACCAGAAAATGCAGGGATTTACCCAGGAATATGGTCCCAGGATCATGCAGCGGCATTCCTGGGCTGGCCCCTTTTACACCAGCCTAGTCCCTGCATTTTCTGATGTGAGGGGGAGAGAAAACCACCCCCCTCACCCCCCCTCCCCCTTTAACCAACCAGCTATATTTTCAGAACCAACTGACCCATGTACTTGAGACCAGTATCATATTGAAAAACTTTTGAGTGGGCTTTGAATGATTTTGGTCCCATGAAACTGGGCTGTTTGGTTCCAGAAAAATCTGCCCTCAAACAACATGAACAACAATGAAATTACATTTCAGAAATGTAAAAATCGGCTTACCCGCAATATCTCTGGAAACAATTAACCCATATGGACCAGCCTGGTATCAGATAGAAGGCCCAGTGATTTGAGGTTGACTGAGATCAATATCGAGCTTTTGTGATGCCAGAGGGGGAACTGGCAGCCATTGGAACTGGGTGGGGGTTAGGAATTAACTGGGCCCATATCTCCGGTTCCCGGGGGTGCTAGCGACGTGGGGCCAGGCTCGTTGAAAAGCCCCAGCCCTCAGCTAGAAAATGGGCCTATTTGAAGAGTGGACCTGAAGCTACAGCTCCATCAGGCCCATTGTTAATCCGGCCCTGCATCTCAGCAGCTTATTATACTTAGAGAATCTTTCTTTTCACAGAGACATCAAACCAGAAAACTTTCTCATCGATGGAGCTGGGCATATCAAGGTTGCAGATCTGAACTCAACAAAATGCATGAGGAGAGAGAGGGAGGGAGGGAGAGAGGGAGGGAGGGAGGGAGGGAGAGAGGGAGGGAGAGAGAGAGAGAGGGAGAGAGAGGGAGGGAGGGAGGGAGGGAGGGAGGGAGGGAGGGAGGGAGAGTTCAGACTTATAATTACATTATTGTGACTAAAACTATTACATGTAGTACATTATGTCTTATGCTAAGTACACACCAGAACAATGTGGCCATTTACCCCAATCTCTATTGTATGTAAATTGGGCATGATTTCAATCCAATTTCGATCTGATGCGTGCCCCACTGGTCGTTTTGGAGCTCCTAGCTGCTGCAGTCAGAATTTGTCAAAGATCCCTTCTGCTGGGTGAGCAGTAGGGATGCCAATCCCGGGGCATTTTTTCAATCCCGGGATTCGGGATTGAAAAATGCTCAATCCCGGGATTGGCTTCCCTACCTGCACTGCACATTAGACTTCCCCATTCTCCTCCATTAGAACTGATCTCCCACCTACATAAATGATAGGAATGATGGCATGCATCACACTGTTAATCCGTGCATGTACTGCCAGCCGGCCTATCCCTTCCATCGGAGAATGGACACTGGGAAATTAAGTCTTATTGCAACAGGCTGCTATCTGGTGGGATCAGGAGGGTGGAAGAAGTCCCTGTGGAGTGTAAGGCCGGTTTCACACACTCCGGCTCCTGCCGGACGGTGAAATCCCACACGGCTAGGGAGCCATGCCGCACACAGTACTTTAACATGGAGGGGATGGCCACAGCCCGGCAGCCGTCCCTTCCAGTGGCGGGATCCGGCTGCAGCCGTGCGGCCGGGCCGTGGCCGTCCCGTGTGAATGGACACAATAGTGTCCATTCACAACTAATGTGTGCGGCACGGCTCCCTGGCCGTGCGGGATTTCGCCGTCCGGCAGGAGCCGGAGTGTGTGAAACCGGCCTTAAGCATAGCACATGATTCTGTGCTGTCCTACAGATCATGTCATTCACAATGTAGAGAGCAGAGCATACAAAGGGTCACACACAGGGTCAGACACACTATCACACTGCATGTAAACTACATTCTGCACATGCAGTCATGCACCTCCTGTTACCTGACCGTGCAGTGTCAAGACTGTCATCATCACGTACAGCAGTCACATTATGTATCACAGTGACCTGATGTACGAGTGGGCGGATGGGAGGGCTGCTGTCTTGCCGGGTTGGTACTGCCGTCTCCTACCGCGGGATGGCCGGGAGCCGGAGAGGCTGGGTGGGTGGGTGGACGGCTGAGGCGGGATGTGCGTGTGTGGCTGTGCCCTGCGCAGCGTGACCTCGTCACGCTGCTCAGTGCTGCACTGCCGGCCGGGTAAGGGAGAAGTCGGGCAGCGTCTGAGTGCTCAGACGCTGCCCGGTATTAGACTGCGCATGCGCAGTCTAATCCCGAAATTGGACACGCCAATCCCGCCGATCCCGATCCCAGGATTGGCCACCCTAGTGAGCAGATCAAGTGCTCCATACAGATCATGCGACCATCATACTCACGATCTGCTCACAATCATGATCATTCTGGTGTGTACCCTTCTGTAGATTACTTTTGGCAGATGGAAGATTTCATTGGTTACAACTGTGGGGCCAACTGGTTTTCCTTTGGAGTCGTCCTTTTCCAACTGCTGACTGGACAATCCCCGGGAGAAAGCAGTCTAGGTAACCTCCAGGACTTAGCTCCTGATGCTGAAAACATCATTGAAGATGAGTGTGAGTGATTGCCGAGTATGCAGCTATGGTTGCCAGATCAAGTAATTCACCTGAGCATGTGAGCCATCCAATTCCAGATTAAGGTGCACATGTGCAGAGAGAGTTACATGTGAGTGGGATGTGTTCAAACTGAAATCTAAATTGCATGGTAAAAATAAAGCAGCCAGTATTTACTCTGCACAGAAACAAAATAACTCACCCAAATGTAACTCTCTCTGCACATGTTACACGAGCCCCATCTGCAGTGCACATGGTTTTGTCCATTAAAAAATGAGTTTGCTTTTGCAAACCAACCTGAATCATCCCCATATTGTATGTTGTGTAATACAAATGAAACAATCATCCAACAAGTGGCATGTTTACCTTTTGATTTAGAGAATTTACCTCGGGTAAAATTTCTCTGATACCCGCTGGTGGTCATGGTTTGCAATAATTTTATCAAACGTGTGCTTCTTTCACTGTGACTTCTATACAGTACTCTATTTTTAATAAATGATGTATCAATCAGTAGAAATCATATTGTTTTTTATTTTATTAACCTAATCCAATAATAGATTTCGATTTGGAAGTATTGAGATTGGTTGTTCTTACAGTAGAACCTGTAACATAATAGTCAAAAAAAGAAGGCACCTAATATTGGTGGAGACCATTCGTTTCTTTCCATAAATGGTATGACTCATATTTGCTGACGTACAGGTGCAAAAGAAAAGAGCCTCCCAGTAACAAATACTGTCAGGGTGGCCAGATTATTTTCTGCCCAACTGAAATTATTTCTACTTCTTATAGAAGAAAGCAGGTATTAATTGGGCCTTTAGACTCTGGTGGACTATGGTTACAATGGTTTTCATTTTTCATATTTTAAATGCAAGGAAATGGGTGATTCATTTTAATCCTAAACAGGTTTTCTAATCTCCTTCCACCTAGAAAATACCTTAATAAACTCCCAAATTGTTTTGCTTCAGGAACTGGATAAAAGCTTCTTACTTTTATCAGGTGTTTCTGAGAGACTGTGATCATTTTGAAACTGCCTACAGTTTATCATTAAAGGACATTTTTAGAAGTATTACTGACCAGAACAGCTTCTCTATATACAAAGCCTGGCCTCTTGACTTTTCATCTTATTGCAATGTCTCTGGAGTCTATGGAATGTCTACTGATGGTCTACTGCAGCGGTTCTCAAACTGTGGGTCCCGACCTTCTCAGCATGGGATCACGACTCCATGTTGCTGATGACTTTTATAATCTCAGACAGTGATTCAAGGAGACTAAAAAATGTGTGAAATTGTCTACTAAGTTAGACTCCTCCCATCAATGTGTGCCTCCTGTAGTAACTTGCTGGGGTCCTGTAATTATTTTTATTGTCTGATGGGGTCACAGAGCAAAATAGTTTGAGGACCCCTGGTCTACTGATTGGAGAGTCCCTTTATTGCCATCAGGCCAGAAATTTTGTAGGCCGATGTAGGCAACCCCGGGAATAAGGTTCACCATGTTTACTGCTAAAAATACCTTGCGCTGTATGTCGGGTTCTTCTTATTGTTGGCAGGTTGCAGTGTTGAGTGAGAGTTGAGTTGAGTGAGAAAGACTGTACCACCTACTGCAGTTCCTCCAGCCCTTACGTTTGTAAGTTCCTTTCATCTTTCCTCAAGAACATGATGCTCAAGGCTGGATAGAGGCAGTGGTGTATATCCTGCTAGTAAACATATCTTGGTATCCACGCTGACTTCCTGTGTTCCTGGAATACTCATGGACAAATAATATTCTCCCTTGCTGGTCAAGTGACCTCCCGTCTTATCTAGCTTCTGTTTTCTTGGCTGCATAATTTATATAAATAAAATTCCTCCAGCTGCACAATAATCTTCTGTCATTTAGTTTCACATCTCCTGTTGCCTTTGGAGGAACTAAGAGTTTGGAAATAGACATGCTCTTTAATTTGATCAGGTACATCATTTTATTAATGGTTATAGAAAAGGGAATCCCGCACTGGTATCAATTTCTCACTCTGGTCTCTCTTACTGTCCACTCTCCCAGATACCTCTCCTAATATTATGTGGAGTTACATTCATGAGGCTCTCATGAGGTGCCACCCCCTACTTATATAGTAACAACAATTTGTAGCAAAAAAAGAGAAAAATAAGTAGATTTATGTCTTGGGTGTACTGGGATCAGTTACAATATAAAAAAAATGTTTAAATACATTAATCAATACATCAACTAATTCTCCACTTTTTAAAAATATTAGTTAATTTAGAGCAGAGCCCCTGCAATTTCTAATGAAACAATGTGGTCATAAGCCATAGCACAATTCAGCCCGGCACTCCTCCTATAGCCACAACTGCCCCGGTGCCCTCTCGGTGAAGATTGTATACACTGCGTCCAAAAACAAACAGAGGCACTCGGGAGGTCTTTTAAAAAAACTTTTAAAGGCAATGGAAAAAGGTTCCCAACGTTTTGGGGTTCACTAACTCCTTTGTCAAGGTTACACCTTGACAAAGGGGTTAGTGAACCCTGAAACATTTTCCATTGCCTTTAAAAGTTTTTTCAAAAGACCTCCCGAGTGCCTCTGTTTTTGGACACTATGGGGGAAATTTACCAATATGAAAAACCTAGTTTTCCGTACTAGTATTTCCCCACCGACTGCATACGACTGTTTCAGTCGTATGCAAAGTCGTGTTCCGGAGGGGAAATTACAAAGCAGTCATATACGACTGCTTTGTAACCCTCCGATGGTGTAACCATTCGTATTAGCGGCACATATATACGGCTGCTAATACGAATTCGTACCGCAGTCTGCACGGATCAGTCAGATCCGTGCAGGCTGCAAGGTGTAAAAAAATAGAGAAATTAAATAAAAAAAAAAAAAAAACAGCTTGGGGTCCCCCCCACAGCTGTAACCAGCACCAGGCTGACAGAGCCGGGGCCGGTAATTAAAAATCAGGGAACCCGACAAATAGGGGAACCCCTATTTGTCGGGTTCCCTGATTTTTAATTACCGGCCCCGGCTCCTTCAGCCTGGTGCTGGTTATAGCTGTGGGCGGGACCCCACGCCGATTTATTTTTAATATTTGTTTTTTTTTCTATTTTTTTACACTGAAGCCTGCATGGATCTGACTGATCCGTGCAGGCTTAAAGCAAATACGACAGGGAAAGCAAGGTGTATTTTCCTGTCGTATTTGCGTGGGTGTTTTACACCACTTAGCAGCCGTATTATCAGTACGGCTGCTTAGTACATCAGGAACCACCATTCTTTTGAATGGTGATTTCTGTCGTATCCTATCGATGGTGTAGACATTCAAATACAAATACGAATGTTCCATCTTTAGGAATACGAATTGTTGTATTTTCGGGATTGTAAATCCCGAAAATACAAATGTGTAAAAAATAGGTGTATTTCTGCCTACAATTACACCTATTTTTTACGAATCCATTTTGGTAAATATAGAGTTACATAGTAGGTAAGGCTGAAAAAAGACTTGCGTCCATCTAGTTCAACCTGGTATAGATATCCATTGCTGATTTGGTAGGTTCTGGTATTTTACAGACAAATTATATTTCTTATTTGTACTCATGGATGTTTTTCTCCAGTAAATGTTTGTCCAACTTTGCCTTGAACGCATTTAATGAGCCAGCCGTTACCACCTCTCTGGGAAGAGAGTTCCAGAGTTTGACTGTTCTGACCGTAAAGAAATTCTTTCTACTAGCTGAATGAAATCTTTTTTCTTCTAATCTATACTCATGCCCTCGCGTCCTAGATTCCTTTCTAGTAGAAAAGAGGGTGCGTGACAGTTCCTTATATTGGCCCTTGATATACTTGTACATGTTGAGCATGTCCCCCCTTAAACGTCTCTTTTCTAATGTAAATAGTCCCAAATTGCTTAATCTCTCCCCGTAGCTTAAATTCTCCATTCCCCTAATAAGCTTTGTTACTCGCCTTTGGACTTTTTCTAATTCGATGATGTCCTTTTTATAGTGTGGGGCCCAGAACTGTACTCCGTACTCTAGGTGAGGTCTCACCAATGCTTTATATAGTGGCATAATTACCCTCGAGTCCCTAGTTTCCATTCCCCTCTTAATACATGCCAGAATTTTGTTGGCCTTTTTTGTAGCTACATTACAATGGGCACTACATCCTAGTTTGCTGTCTATTTGGACTCCTAGATCCTTTTCAAGTATGGAATTACCCAGTTCCTCTCCGCTAAGGTTGTAACTTGCACACTGGTTGTGTCTCCCAAGGTGCATAACCTTACATTTATCTACATTGAACCTCATCTTCCATTTTTTTGCCCACTCATCTAGAATTGCAAGATCATTTTGAAGCATGGTGATATCTTCTGATGATTTGATGACTTTGTTAAGTTTTGTATCGTCCGCAAAGATGGATACATTGCTGAGTAACCCTATCCCAATATCGTTAATAAAAATGTTAAACAAAATGGGCTCCAAAACTGAACCCTGGGGCACTCCACTTCGTACCGGTATCATATCTGATACAGCACCATTCACAACCACTCTTTGGCCCTTATTCTGATCTGTGCGGAAATTCCCGCATTCTTACGGAGCGGTCAGCACGCAACGGTGTTTTGCCGCATGCGGCCATCGTCCGTAGAAACGCCCACGTGTCCTCCGCATTCGGACGGACTCACTCTTTAAGAACAGGGCGTGTTTACGGACGACATACAAACCATGCGTGTGCGGGAGAAACACTCCGATTCGGCACGGTATTACAGAGTATTACAGAGTATGCTCGGGAATACCGCATCCGAACGGGAGCCAAGCGGTGCTACCGCACGTAAGCGGAGTATTTACGCCAAACAACCCACTATGAAGTATCTTCTGCAATACATCACATGACCCACTTATTCAATTACCTATCCTCATAAAAAGAGGCGAATTATACTTACCGATAATTCCTTTTTCTTCATAGAGATCCCATGGCAGCCTTAACACTGGGGATATTCCCATCCCCCACAGATTCAGACAGGACATTTTTCTCTAGGACCGCCCACCTTGGGTATAATAGCCCCCTCCTTGCTCTCCTCTGTGTCTTTGATGTCTCCGTAACACTGGTCCTGGAGAAAAAACACACATAGCATAATACACAGGGAGGGTAACCAATGGCTGCCATGGGATCTCTATGAAGAAAAAGGAATTATCGGTAAGTATAATTCGCCTCTTTCTTCTACGATCCCCATGGCAGCCTTAACACTGGGACATACCCAAGTAAACACACGGGAGGGCTGAATTCATGCATGTAATATTTATTTATAGATGTAGGCTCTTAAACGACCGAAGTAGCCTCTTGTAAGACATGCTTCCCAAAGTGGGCAGCCGATACATTAAGTGCGTAGTGATTTGCAAAGGTATGAACTGACGACCAAGTAGCTGCTCTGCAGATTTCCGCCACCGACGCCTTCGCCTTATTCGCCCAGGAAGTGGAAACTGCCCGGGTAGAGTGTGCCTGAACAATAGGAGGAGCTGTTCTACCGGCCTTCTTGTATGCAAACAGGATGGTCTCTCTGATCCACCTGGATATTGTCTGTTTCACCGGTGCCTTCCCTCTCTTCACTCCTTCTGGAATGACAAACAAGTGATTAGAGGTTCTGAAAGGCTTAGTTCTTTCCAGATAAATGGATATAGCCCTGACCAAGTCTAGAGTATGCCAGGCTTCTTCCTGCTCGTTTTGCGGGTTGGTACAAAACTGAGGTAGTGTTATCTCTTGGTTCAAGTGGAAGGAAGAGACGACCTTAGGGACAAATTCTGGGTGCGTACGTAGAACTACCCTGTCTGGATATATCACCAGGTATGGTTCCTCTATCCACAAGGCCTGCAGCTCACTGACCCGTCTAGCAGAAGTGACTGCAACCAGGAACACCACCTTCCAGGTGAGGAATTTCAATGCGCATTCGGCTAGAGGTTCAAACGGCTCCTTAGTTAAGACCGCCAGCAATAGGTTCAAGTCCCAAGGTGCTACAATGGCTTTGATTGGTGGCCTGATTCTTTTCATCGCCCTACCAAATCTCTTGACCATCTTGTCTTCTGCCAGAGGCCTATCCAATAGAACACTCAGAGCCGAAGTCTGTGCTTTGATAGTGGCCGTGGCTAGTCCCATTTGAAATCCCTCAAATAGAAATTGTAACACCTTGTCCGTGGGAATGCATGCAAAGTCTCCTTTGAATTCACCCCAGGAAATAAACTTATTCCAAGTTTTATAGTAGGCTGCCGAAGAAACCGTCTTCCTAGCCTTCATCATCATCTCCGCGACTTGTGGCGATAGATTATGTTTTCTCAGAATCTGCCGTTCAATTTCCATGCCTCTAGACACAATGCTGCTGGGTTTTGATACCACAGTGGCCCCTGACTCAACAGGTCTGGTCTGTTCGGTAATCTCCAAGGTTGCTGTATTGACATTCTCAGGGCATTGGTATACCAGGCCCTCCTCGGCCAATGCGGCAGAATTACTATCACTTGTACCTGGTCTTCCCGTATCTTCTTCAGTATCTTGGATATTACTGGGAAAGGGGGAAAGACGTAACCGAGGTCGAACGACCATTTGATCGCGAAAGTGTCCAGCGCTTCTGCCTGAGGATGCCAAAACTTTGAGCAGAATCTGCTCACCTTTCTGTTGGTGGCTGTGGCCATCAGGTCCACTTCTGGCACCCCAAACTCCTTCACAACCTCTTGGAACACCTCCTGGTTCAGTTCCCACTCTCCAGGTAGTATTGCTCTGCGGCTCAGGAAATCCGCAACTATGTTCTCCTTCCCTGGAATGTAAACCGCTGAAATCGACCGCAGATTCGCTTCTGCCCAGCTCATGATCTTTTTCGATAATCTCATCAACTTCTGACTTCTGGTTCCCCCTTGATGATTTACGTGGGACACCACTGTCACGTTGTCGGTCATAATTCGAAGATGAGAGCCTCGAATTTCCGTCTTGAGCATAGACATTGCTTCCCAAACAGCCTGCAGTTCTCTTGCGTTTGAGGAGTTCTTCGCCTCTTCCTGAGACCAGTTTCCCTGAACCGACGATTCGCCCATGTGGGCTCCCCATCCTGACAAACTTGCGTCTGTTGTCAGTATCCGGAAAATTGGATTTTCTAGGCTGGAGGTTCTGCTCTCCAGATCTTCTATCCACCATCTCAGGGATCTTCTCACTGGATGAGGCAGCTTTATCATATGATGGTCTTTGTATCCTCTTTTCAACAGTGGAAGCAGATGCCACTGTAACTGTCTTGAGTTCCACTGTGCCCAAGGTACAATCTTTATACATGACACCATCATCCCCAGCAATTGAACTGCTTTTAGGAGTGGGATCCTTTTCTTCAGTAGTATCCACTCCGTCAGCTCTCTTATTTTCGAACATCTCTCCACTGACAAGGCCACTGAGTACTTTCCCGTGTCTATTCTGACCCCCAGGAACTGTATTATCTTGGTAGGATTGAACTGACTCTTCTCGTCGTTTATTATCCACCCCAGTCTTGTCAGTGTCTCTAGAGTAAGCGATAGGCTCCGCCTTACCTCTTCCGCTGAGTCCCCAGCAATTAGCAAATCGTCTAAGTATGGCCAGATCTGGACTCTCCTTTTCCTCAGTTCCGCCATTACTGTGATCAAAACCTTTGTGAAGACTCTCGGTGAACTCTTCAGTCCGAACGGTAGGCATGTAAACTGAAAGTGCTGACCTGCCACGTAGAATCTTAGAAACTTCCTGTGGTCTCTGCATACTGGAATGTGATAGTACGCGTCTCTTAGATCCACTGAGGCTAGGAACTCGTTCCTCCTTATGCCTGATAGTATTGAAGTTAGACACTCCATCCTGAACTTTATCTTCCTTATGAAGTAATTCAGCTCTCTTAGGTCCAGGATGGTCCTGAACCCACCTTTGGCTTTTTCCACTAAGAAGAGATTGGAGTAAAAGCCTTCCTTGTGTTGGGTCTGCGGTACCTTCTCTATTGCTTTCAGCTTCAATAATTGCTCTATCTTCTCCCAGAGTGCTGATCTCTTTTGGCGATCTTCTGGTACCCTTGACTTCATGAACCTGCTGTGAACTGGGAACTTCGCAAATTCTATGTGATAACCTTTTTGAATTATCCCCAACACCCACTTGTCTGTTATGGTGTCCCTCCATTCCTGTAAAAACAGTGACAGTCTGGCTCCTACCTCCAACTCCCGAGGATAGTCATGATCTTCCTCCTCTATCCGACTGGAAACGCCCACGAAAGGGCTGACGAAAGGACTGCCTCGAAGTGCTGGAGCCTCTTCTATAGTACGGCCTGCCCGGTCTGTACGTCTTGGCCTCCTTGTACGACTGTTTGGATGATGTCGGGTAAGGAAAACGATTCCTTCTATCTTGAGGAAGCCGGATAGATTTTCCTCCTGACAACTTCTGGATCATTGTGTCTAATTTAGACCCGAATAGGAACTTCCCTTCGAAGGGCAGCGTTGCTAATTTATTCTTAGAGTTGGCGTCCGCACTCCATGGCCTAAGCCATAGCGCTCTTCTGGCTGTGACCCCAGCAGCCATAGTTTTCGCTGAGAATGATACAGAGTCTAATGAAGCCTCACATAGGTAGTCTATTGACTTCTGCATAACCTCAAGGGTCTTCAATAAATGATGTTTAGATATCTTCTCCTCCACATCCGTATGGAGGTTAGATGCCCATAGCCTTAAAGCCCTTGCCACAGATGCCACTGCCACCGTGGACTTCAGTGCCCCTGCAGAGGCCGAATGGACCTTACGTAAGGCGTTCTCAGTTTTCCTATCCATGGAGTCTTTGAAGGCCGCCGAATCCTCCACTGGGATAGTGGACCTTGATGTAAGTTCTGCCACCGCGGCATCCACCTTGGGCAGTGAGCACCAGCCTAGGAACTCATCGTCCTTGTATGGGTACATTTTATCGACCCGATTACCCAACGTTAATTTCTTGTCCATATTCGTCCATTCTTTGGCGATCATATCTCTCACCATGGTGTGGACCGGAAATGTTCTCCCCTTTCTCGGTTTCTCATCGTATAAGGGGTTCTTCACTCCCGACGTACTAGGCTCTTCTTTGTAATTCATCGCCTTGTAAATATTCTTCAGTATACCTTCAACCAAATCCAGATTAAAGGTTCTGGCTTCCTCTAACTCCCCTTCGTCCGTGGAGTCCTTCTCTGGCTCCTGATGCTCTATCTCATCAGCTGAGCCCTCTTCACCACTGAACCCCGCCTGAGCTCTAGATCTCTTTGGCGTTTTTGCCTGCAAATATTCATCTTTGGAGACAAACGAGTCCTTCATCCACGTCATTAAGTCCTTGAGAATCTCTGCTTGCTCAGCCTTTCTCTCCACTCTTCTCTGTCCAGCCTCACATTCGTCACACAGTGATTTATTTTGAGCTGAAGCAAATAGCTTATCACAAGACATGCATCTAGTCTCCACAAACTTCTTTTTTGCTGTTTTCTTTTTGGGAACTGTATCCGCAACAGGCACACTACAAGAAAAAACTACACTAAGTATCTTGCAAATAAAAGCACTAATGCCCAAAATCAAAGGGCTTACCTCACTGGGGCATCAACCGGCTTGTGGGGAGAAGGTGTATCCATACTGCTCTCTGCTTCAGTGCTACAAGGTCCAGAGAATCCTTAGAATAGCTGCACAAGCCATTCATCCAGGCGTTTCTTTAAATAGGGCGCCTTAACCCTATGTTAGCCGCTTTTCCTATTCAGGATGGCCAAGCGGAACACAAATGCTTCCCCCTTGTTTCCGTGGGGAAGCATTTACCAGCGCACCTCCGGCGCTTGTGGGCGGAAGTGACGCGCACCGCACACTTCCGCCCCTTCTGCCTGTACTCCGGAGCACACAGACGCGGCTTGCAGCCCGGCCTGATGGCTCCCTCCTCCTGCTGCTGCCAGCGTCAGCGCTTGTGCCAGACACCACGCGCTGCTCCCACAGCCTGCAGTTTCCGGGTATGAACATTTTTCTTTACATAGCGCATATCAGGGTTAAAAACAGCGTTTTCCCTATGGACACTGTATGAGGCAGTGTCTCTGTACAAACGGCAGGCATATATGCCTAAGGCAGTGTACTGACCTTAGCATCTTCTTCTCCCCGGGGAGCCACCCCATCGCTTGTATCGAGGTAACCCTGTTTAAAACAATCAAACAACCTACTCTGTCCTACTCTTAACGGAGACAGGAAAAAAGACACAGAGGAGAGCAAGGAGGGGGCTATTATACCCAAGGTGGGCGGTCCTAGAGAAAAATGTCCTGTCTGAATCTGTGGGGGATGGGAATATCCCCAGTGTTAAGGCTGCCATGGGGATCGTAGAAGAAAACTGCTTATTTGGAATTGGAATCAATTAGATTCCAATATATCCTTACAAGCATGCCTAACACATGCATTGCACACATTAACCCTTACAGCAATGTAAGTGCAATGGTTTTTATTACACCCTGTGTAAAAGATTATAAACAATCTACACATATACTGTTTCAAGTGCAAATAAAACCAACAACTGTGACAAGTACAGCATATGTGGGGGACTAGTAAGGTTTCCTTGAAGCAGCAATGGTTTCAATTAAAGCACTGACAAGCGGCCTATTAGTGAGTAATGAGTAAAGGAGTAGATTCTATTGGGTTCAGGTGTTAATGGTTGTAGTCATTAGGCGTACGTTCGCCTAGCGCATGAACGAGTGGTGTCCGCAAAGCAATAGTACACTTGTGGACACCGCACATTTCTGCCCTTTTTGATCGCGTGCATTCGGAGTGGTTTCCGAATGTACGCCCCCCAACATAAGTGTACTCCCCCGTGTCCGCCCATGTTTCCGCCCCGTTTTGCCCACTTTGAAACTACGCCCATGTGTCATTCCGCATGACGCCCATAATACGCCCCTATTTCCCGAATGATAGCGGTGAACAGTTCTGGACGGGATCTGGCCGAACTGGTACCGAGTCAATGCGTGGCACATGCGCGTTGCGTTCTCCACGCATGCGCAGACGCTGTAAAGACGCGATCCGAAAGTATGCGGTAAAGTCCGCGTCAATCAGAATAAGGGCCTTTGTTCTCTATTACATAGCCAATTCCCTACCCATCTGCAGATATTTTCACCCAATCCTAGGTTCTCCATTTTATTAATCAATCTCTTGTGTGGGACAGTATCAAATGCTTTAGCGAAATCTAGGAAAATCACATCTACAGCATTTCCATTATCAAGGTTTTTGCTAACCTCTTCATAGAACCCTAGTAGATTAGTTTGGCATGAACGATTTTTCACGAACCCATGTTGGTTAGCACTGAGTAGATGGTGATGATCTAAATATTTCTGGATACCATCCCTTAAAAATCCTTCAAATTGTTTAACATCAATTGTGGGTAAACTAATGGGTCTGTAATTAGCAGGATCTTCCTTTTTTGAATATTGGCACTACCTCTGCTATTCTCCAATCTTTTGGTACTATACCTGACGATAGTGACTTGCTAAAGATATAATGTAGGGGGGTAGCTAGTTCATCCCTTAATTCCATTAATACCCTTGGATGAATCCCATCTGGCCCTGGTGATTTATTTGTTTTGAGTTTGCTTAGCCTCAGTATTATTTCCTTCGGCGTGAAATCCACAATGAGATCTGGCTTATTTGTCCCGTTTATATATATATATATATATAATATATATATATATATATATATATATATATACACACACAACGGTTTGGAAAAAGGTCTAAGTGACTACAAATATCTGTATCGGAAACGTTTTACTTTTAAAACATATAAAAGTTTTATTTAGTACATGTAAAAAATATATATATAAAAATGCACAAGAGCATTTATATAAGAACAAACAGTACAAGAAATGTCATAGAAAAAACCAATAGTAAAAATAGCGAAGCTAAGTAAAAATGCCTATCTAAATTATCGCTAAAAAAATGGGAGATATACAATAAGTTATAGATAAAAGATACAAAGGTATCAGAACTTATCTTTCTATGGAGGAGTCAGCAGGCAGTACCCAACGCGTTTCGTCATCTAAGACTTCATCAATATATATATATATATATATATATATATATACACACACACACACACACACACACACAGGATGTTGGACCGGCACTCTCCACAAATGATTCAAATGGTGCTGCGTGCCTTTGCTGAAAATAAATACCAAGCAGGAATCCTAGAAGGATTAAACACGTCACTGCAGCAGGTTCTGGTGAAGAACTTGAAGTTTATTAGCCTCGACGGGCCGTTTCGGGGCACACACACACACACACACAGGATGTTGGACCGGCACTCTCCATAAATGATTCAAATGGTGCTGCGTGCCTTTGCTGAAAATAAATACCAAGCAGGAATCCTAGAAGGATTAAACACGTCACTGCAGCAGGTTCTGGTGAAGAACTTGAAGTTTATTAGCCTCGACGGGCCGTTTCGGGGCACAACCCCTTCTCAAGAGACTTCCAAACAAGTACATTTACTTCTAGGATTCCTGCTTGGTATATATATAGAAAGTATCCCTGCACTCGAGCAGTAATACTGCGAAGACTTAGGTGTCCTTCAATCCCAAAGGGAAATGTACAGTAGGCAGAAAAAAAGTCACTCTAAGATTTTAAAACTGCATGGCGGCAGTATGCACAATAAATGAAAGGACACTGGTAAGGTGCAAATCGACGTTTCGGGCGGGTAGACCTTTATCAAGACATACAGTACACTTGATAAAGGGATACCCGCCCGAAACGTTGATTTGGTTTTACAGTATTTAACCCCTTGAGTGGTGAGTTTTGCTGGGGCAGGACAAACCGACCAGGGCAAGTTTGTCCTGCCCCAGCAAAACCCACCACAGATTGTAGGAAGCCGCCGCCCCTCCCCCTCACCTCCGTCCCTACGCCTGAGCTCGCTTGCCGCCGCTAACCCCTGCCTCCTGTAAGTCATCACACAGGTGGCAGGCTCGGGGATGTTTTTTTTGCGGTGGCTCGGGCGCCTGAACTCTCCCGAGTCCCCCTGAGCCACACCAACAATCCCCGAGCCTGCCGCCTACGTCACTGATGCAAATAGTGAATGCCGGCTGGGGGCAGGGGAGCTCCCGCGTACGATTGCCAGAGCGGAGGGGGTGCGACCCCTAAAGGTAGTGCGCCAGTGGTGCTCCGCTGTTATGACATAATTATTATTGTCTTTTATGTAATGTATCTCCTACTTACATACTAATAAAATATTTCTCTACCTAATTCTTGATCACCTATCAGCAGCATCCATCCATTGTCATCATTTTTCCATTAACATGCTCATTTTTATTATCAGCACACTGTATGCCTTTCCCCATGCTCTATATTATATATAGCATGGGTCTTCAACCTGTGGCCCTCCAGATGTTGTAAAACTACATGTTCCAACATACATTGCCACATTTTTTCCTATAAGAGCATGCCAAAACTGTCAGGGCATGCTGGGACATGTAGTTCCACAACATCTGGAGGGCCGCAGGTTGAAGACCTGTGATATATAGTGTAGATTTCTCAGCTCTCGAACTACTGTATTATTTCCCATTACCAATTCTGGTCTCACTGGCCTTGCTGGGCCTCACAGCCCCTTCTCCTTCTAATAGTATACATTCATAAAACAAAGACACAATCAAGCATAATCGATTTTTAAAGTAAAATAACTTTATTGAGTTTTTAAATAAATTATGCTTTTTTTTACTCTGCATTATAAATTAGGATATATTCGACCAAGATTGGTCAGTCCTTAATACAAGCTTATCCTATATTGAGGACCAAGCTGTTGGTAGCCTCGTGACTCACATAGAGTCATCCTTCAGCACTCAGGAAAGGCAAAACCCGCTGTGGGGGAAACCTCTGGGGACCCATGGCTGAAGGATTGCCCATCCCTCTGGGCATTAGGAGGCTATGCAGAGTTATATTACCAAACATAATGGAATACCATATGAACATGGAAGAATGAAATATACATTCTTATGAAAAGAAACATACAACTATACCTTAATAGCTAACATTGTCTGATGTCAATAAAGCTCCTGTCCACATCTCCTGATATTACCCAAGTCACATTCCTCACAAAGCTGCGCAATTTTCTGAAGAGGCCGGCCATCCCCTTTTGAGAAGCATCGTATTTATCTGCTAGAACCTCCAATGATAGTAAACAAGTACCAAGGTCATTTTTTTGTAGGGTAGCCAAGCTCCAAGTCTGCAGGCACATCTAAGTTAGACACCTTGCCTGTGACAAGATACTTACCTCCCACGGGGATCTCTCCCCGAGAAGGCTAGGTATATTTGAGGAAACATCAGGTTGCAGGAGATATTTCTGGTGGATGGTAATGACAGCAATGTGTATGCTGTGTCAGTGTCCTGGTTGTGTGAGAGATCCAACAGCAAAGCATTGGTATAGTAGGTAGGTACCATTATGATCTCACAGCACAACCTCATTCATACTATACCTTTATTAAAGAGAAAGATACTAGATAAAGATATTCTCTAGTGATGTGTGATATGTTTACATTCCTCCATAACACCACCACCTCCTATTATACATCTATCATGTAATACATATCTGTCCCTTTACCATTTCCATAAAGCCAAAGTGTATTTAATTCATCAGCTCCTATCACCTCTCAGTTTCTCATTTCATTATTGTGCTGCTTTTCTCTACTGTCTATTTTTCAAGACTGCTACTAGGGTAGAAAACAAGCAAAAAGACAAATAAAACCAAAAAACAGAAGGAAAATAAAATGAGAGAAATAAGAGAATAGATGATATTGTGAAAGATATCATTCAGAAAGGGCTTTATGAATGATGGCTTTCACTTTATCTTCTAGTGTGTATGGTGCTTTAGGGGTAAATTTACTGTTGCCAGTAGTGACCAATCACATTCTTCTTTTCATTTAGCTAGCAACTTCTATGGGGCCCTCCAGTTGTCATTGATTTACACATCTCAGCATGCTCTATAATAGTTCAAGCATGGCCAAATAGCAAAACTGTAGCAGGGCATGCTGGGATTTGTAGTTCAAATTTTAAAAGATCCACAGATGGAGCTAATTATTTCACTTGATTCTGTGAGGAGACCTGCAAAACTTGCACTGTGTGGGGTCCTGAGGACCAACTTTGAGAACCTGTGCCATAGCACATTGTAAAAAGATTCTGAACAACATTTTTTTATTCATCTGTTTTTAAATAGTACATACAGGAAAACAAAACAAAATCCCTAATATTTATAGTCTAGTAATAAAAGAAAACCAAGACCATACTCTGTTCTAACCTTGTGGGAAAATTACTGTTGCTTACAGCCGTGTATACAGTGTTTTTCTACCAGGGAATAGATTATACATTCAGGTGTGCCTCCCTGTTCAGTTACATTATGATCCTTGCACTCTATAACTGCCGGCGCCCTCTAGTGTTGCAGATATCCCATCCCAGACAGTCTACTCAGCATTGAAGAGGAACTATGAAGTTTACTATAGTTTACTATATGTCTCCAAATCCGCACTCGCAGCAATCCAATGTCAACACTGGGGTGCTACCTCTAAGGCAACCGATATCTGTTCCACATACTGTATAATAGTCCATAGAACCACTTAGGTCCAATAAGGGCACTCACCAAAAATTTTCACAAAAATTATTATTGTTTTTTTTATTACATCACCATTTCATAAGTTTGTCTCCTTACACGCAGGTAGGTATTGTAGAGGTCGACGTTTCGGCCACGTATGGCCTTTTCCAAGACTCGGCAGCACTAGACAACTGTTTCGTTCCAGAGACCAGGGTAAATTTTGGTGAGTGCCCTTACTGGTCCTAAGTAGTCCTATGGAATATATATATATATATATATATATATATATATATATATAATTTATTTATTAACAGTTTCTTATATAACGCGTACATATTCTGCAGCGCTATAAAAGGGGACAATAGCAGGGAGGCAAAGAGACAAGTGGACAGAGAGCTCTCCATATAAAATGACAAATACACAAAGAGGGGAAATCAATAGAAAAAAAGCAAAGAGTAAAGGTGACAATTTATTTATTTATCAACAGTTTCTTATATAGTACATACATATTCTGCAGCGCTTTACACAGTATAGCTGAACATTCACATCAGTCCCTGCCCCAGTGGAGCTTACAATCTATATTCCCTACCACATATACACACACAGACATTCTAGGGTTAATTTTGTTTGGAGCCAATTAGCCTTCCAATATATTTTTGGATTGTGGGAGGAAACTGGAGTACCTGGAAGAAAACACACGCAAGTATGGGGAGAATATACAAACTGCTCACAGTTAGAGCCATGATGGGGATCAAACCCATGACCCGTACAATCTGGTTTGTGAAAATGGTGCAGGTTAGGGTATGGTGGAGAAAGTGCTCAACGCGTTTCAACGTGTCTTGTTTTATTGTGAAAATTCTCATTAATTGTACAATATTTATTTTTATTTAATAAATGGCATATTTTTATCAGTAGTAGAGTGTATCGTTCAGTTTGCCATTTTTTCAGTAGCTAGAGCATTTTGTATGTTTTTTACAGTATTTCTGCAACTTTGTATTCTTATCTTTTTATGGGGAGGATTTTGTATTGTTTGGGGTATTGTTTGCATTTAGTAAATTTTTTTGGTTGAAGTCACACCAGGAACCCAAACACTTTATTCAGATCTGATCGCAGTACAAATTTGTTTGGAAAATGAGCAAAACCATGTGCACTGCAGGTGGGGAAGATGTAACATGTGCAGAGAGTTAGATTTGTGTGAGTTATTTTGTTTCTGTGCAGGGTTAATACTGGCTGCATTATTTTTACACTGCAATTTAGATTTCAGTTTCAACACAGCCACCCAAATTTAGCTCTCTCTGCAGTTTAAATCTGCCCCACCTGCAGTGCACAGATCTGAATAAGGGCCTTAGTTAGGCATCCTAGACCATTTGTCATCCATCTGTAAAAATTCCATCGAAATACATCTAGTGGAAGTCCCAGAACACCCTCCCTGGGTCAAAGGTCTGCCCGGCTTACACCCACTTGGTGAAAAAGCTGCAAAGCGAAAAGCGTTGGTGACTTCAAACACAGACAACCATCAATTTGGATCCCCACCTGCTGTCACAATTTTTAACCGGACCAGCTTTCCACTTATCCCTACAGCCATTCAAACATCTAGGACCTAAACAAGCCAGCACTTACAAAGAGGAACCCTCCACCATCAGGCGTACCCTTGGCAGGAGGGAATCGGTACATCTGTCAGAATGAACTTAGGTCTACAGTCATTAGGTCGACCCCACTAGGTCAACTGGCAGGAAGGTCGACCTGACTTAAGATCGACATGACTTAAGGTCGAATTTGCATAAAGGTCGACATGAGGAATGTCGACTGATCATAAGATCGACATGGGGTTTTCACTGTTTTTTTATCCGAATGTCGACATAGTCGACATGGACACAGTTGGCAATGAGGATCGGACGCTCGCGATGCTTCGGGCATGGTGGCTCGCTTTGCTCGCCACAGCTTTAATAACCTCCTCCACGCCCTAGTGGATGGTAGGGCATGAAATACCGCCTGTCGGCACATGTCGGCTCAAAAAACAGTGAAAAACCCCATGTCAACCTTATGACCAATCGACCTTCCTCATGTCGACCTTTATGCAAATTCGACCTTAAGTCATGTCGACCTTGGCCCATGTCGACCTTAAGTCAGGTCAACCTTCCTGCCAGTCGACCTAGTGAAATCGACCTAATGACTGTAGACCTAAGTTCATTCTAATAGATGACCGCATCCTGGCAGGAGAGCGCTGTCTCTCCCTAAAAGCCTTCTTGCTTCACACAATGGGCTCATACATTTTGGGATTCATAAGGAAAGCATCCTAGGAACGGACACTCAGCAGGAGCCCTATTGGATAATTGGGTGACTATATCGGGTGCCGGATGGGGTCCCGACAGTCATTAGCCTGACGTTGGGATCCTGACTGTTAAAACCCAGACACTCGGGGTCCCGACGGCCACTGGCTATTCTTCCTTGTGGGGGTCCACGGCCTCCATAGAGGGAGAATAGAATAGATGGTGAGCGTAGCGAGCCATTGTTCCCGCAAGGGGCTTTGTTCTCCCCCGCTGTCTTTTTGAAAAACAGTACAAAATTTATACTCACCCTCCATCCGATGTAGATTGCGTCCTCTTCAGTCTAAGTAGCATCCACAGCTGTGGCAAAAAAATTTAAATAAACTGAATCCCGACACCAGCGGACTGAGGGAGTTGCAAGTGTGTTGCCCTTCCCCTTGTGTGACAGTGAGCAGAGCCGGATTTAGGGTTTTGGGGGTCTGATGCACAGACTGGAAAACCCTAAAGTTTCCCCCACTAACTTAACCAAACCTACATCTCCATCCTAACATCTGATTCTAATTAGATAGATAGATCTATCTATCTATCTATCTATCTATCTATCTATCTATCTATCTATCTATCTATCTATCGTCTGTGTTTCAGCGAAACACTCATCTGCAGCAAGTGAAACCACATCTCTTTCTCACAGAGGCAATCATGTACAATTAGCTGCCTTACTAGTTTCCAAACATTTTCTTCAAGGGGCTTACTAGTAGGTTTATCTAGGTCTATTTTTCGCATCCTAGGCTGGTGGGATGAGTCTCATGACTATCCCTAGGAGACTTTTGTTGGAATGCCGATTGCCAGCATCCTGAGTGAAAGTATGCAGTGAGCAGTAATGTTAGGCCAGGGGGATGGGGTAAGTTTAGGCACTGGGGGCAAGGCTTTCGGTTAAGCTACAGGGGTGATGAGGGAGGTTAGTGATAGGCTGCATAGAGGGAGAGTTAAGCTGCGGGATGGAGAGGTTAGCATTTAGGCTGTGGGGGCATTATATTTAGGTGAAGGGACTATTGGGGCTTGTTAAGCACTGGGGGGGACTTAGAGTTATGCTGCGAGGTAGTGTTGGGGTGTTTAGGGATAGGCGGCGAGGGGTGGGGGAGGGTTAAGCTGTGGGTGGAGGGTGTATGGCAGGGGTGGAGAACCTCAGGCCCAGGGGCCGTATGCGGCCCCCGTAGCCGGTCTGAGTGGCCCTCCCACCCACCTGGCAACTTTTCCAGTTAGCAAGTCCCGGGAATTCTCGTGAGATTCCTATTAATCAACAGCAGCCGGACATTGTCCGTCCTAATCAGTGGCAGCCGCCGGAGCGTGGGACGACTGCAGCAGGACAATTTGTAAGAGAAATTTTTAATTATGGCCCGAAGGATTTTTTCCCCATACAAATGGCCCTTCGCACAAAAAAGGTTCCCAACCCCTGGTGTATGGGCATCTTTAAGAGGTGAAAACTGCCTCCTGCTGATAAATATACTCAGGTGATAAGAACACCATTATTTTAGGAGGACATATTTGTTCCCCATTGCACGATTTTTATCCACAAACTTTTCAATGCATTTAGGTCTTCATCTGCAGTATAGTTACGACAACCATATATTAATTCATACTTGTTTTCTAATGGTTTGTGTCCTTCAAATAATAATGAAATTGCTATCTCATGTACCTATTGTGATTAGTATTGTTATAAACATGGATTATTCTGTTAGCCCAATTCTTTGGCTACAGCCATTACAGTATGGGGGGTATGCAATGTGCCGCCGCTATTTCATACGTGGGAAATAGCGGCGGCTCCCTATTCAATGCTGTCATTAACGACAGCATTGATGCGGGATCACGGCAGAAATGGGCCCGACTTCAGAAGCTGACAGGCCCGTTCTGCCGATAACAGCTGTGCATTGTCGTGATCCAGGCCGCAGATTGACAAGCCATGCCCCCTTTGCGCCCATTGGCAGGCGGGACATTGAATCCCGGCTGTCGATATGCGGTCAATCTGACCGCAAATGGTCCAGGATCACGGCTGTCGGTGGGGGATCGGCAGCCGTGATCCCAGATTGCATACCTCCCTAAATGTAGTAGATTTTAATTATTATTTATTAAAGATTGAAAACTAAATGAATCAGCTTAGACATCCCCTTTATTTGTAGATCTAGCTATAGACCTATCCTTTTAAAATTCTTCTTTACAAGCAAGGCAATGCAGGCATTCACACATAGCAAATTTGCTCACAGTTACTGCAGGTACTGAACTTTCACAAGGAATCTGTTGCTATAGGAACAAAATTCAGAGAAAAATCCTTGCAAGCATGATCTGTAAGTATGAACATACATACTTATACTAGGAGAGAGAACCTTTATTCCTAGTGTGTGCTCTAAACAGCAATATATGCTTCCAAATTACATTTACTTCTACCAAAACTGGCAAAGGACTGTCACCTTGGCAACATACAATGACAAATGCCATCTGCTAGCGTGGGTGAGTGTAGGCATCAGACTTCCTGGATGTCACTGTACTGATTAGACAAGCATATATTTGATAGAGAATGACAAGCAGTCTGGGATGTTGGAGAAACAGCCAAGCATACATAAAGTAACAAAAAACTCTCCTATTCTTTATCTCCTACAGAACAATGGATGACATTTTATCAAAATCTACCTTCGCTAAGCTAGAGAAGTTTAAAGGAATACCTCCCAAGCATTGCACATTCCAGGATGGACAAAATGCTCTGCTCCTGGACTTCCATGGCAGTAGCATTCAGAGTTGAGGCTGCAACATAGCCCAAAATTCAAATAGGGAAGCCACACCAACTGCCAGTGAGTCCCAAACAGGAATGTTTACAGTGTTTGGGGTGGCAGTTGGTGAGGCTCCCCTATTTTAATTTTGAAGTGTGCTGCAGCCCCACTTCTGCAAATGCCACTGGCATTGAAGTCCAGAAACAGAGCAATTTGTCTGTCCTGTAACTGGTCATGTTGGGAGGCATGGCTTAAGGCTATCCATCCTTGATACTTCCACCACTGACTAATATGCGCACACACTTAGTGGTTTGGTTAATTCTCCAAAATGTAAAAATTGGAATGACACAGTTTTGGCATTGCCGTTTGCTATATTCTAAAGGGGTAAATTTACTAAAGCTTCTAAAAAAAAAAATAAAAAAAAAATGGGAAAACAGAAGAAAGAAAAGTGATGTTGCCAATAGCACCAGAACCTGATTGATTACGATGTGCAACATCACAGCTTTTCATTTTACAAGCTTTAGTTAATTTGAAATGAATAATGAACATGGATCTTGAAACTATTTTAATTGCCTTAGCCCAGTGGTTCCCAAACTGTGTGCCGTGGCTCCCTGGGGTGCCGCGGCTTGGTGGTGCAGGTCCAACTCAAATTATTAATGGTTAATTATTTATGAGCAAAACCAGTGTCGGTGGCTGCCAATGATAGAATGTGTACAAACAGAAACAAATCCTGCCCTTTACCACATAACTGCCGCTAAGAATCGCATATAAAGCCAATCTAAATATTTATTTTTGGACCTAGGGGTGCCGTGAAAAAAATTCTGATTCTCTAGGGTGCCCTGAATCAAAAAAGATTGGGAACCCCTGCCTTAGCCTGTAGTTATAGTGGGGCAGATGTATTAAGCCTTAACAAGAGATAAATGCAAGGGTGATAAAGAGAGAAAAACATCCAGCCAATCAGATCCTTACTGACTTTTTCAAACACAGCCTGTAACATGGCAGTTAGCAGGTGATTGGATGGACGTTTATCTTTATCACCCTTGCATTTATCTCTTGTTAAGGCTTAATACATCTGCCCCAGTGAATCCAGAGTTCTTCAAGGTGGAGGCAACTTTAGCTTTTAGGGTGTCAAGAATGTCGCCAGTAAATGGTTCCACCAAGCAGATCACATAAAATAAGTTGTAAGCTAACATTATCGGATATATGTTATGCTGGCCATACATCAGAAAGACCTGCTCACAATCATGACTGTATCCAGATTTCCCATCAACTCTCCGGCAGTATTAGTGGTTCCATCGTACAATCCAGCTGCTGCTGCTGCATACAACCAAGGGTTAAGTCACCAAGGTCCTCTGATCAGATGTTCTGCACGTCTGGTCAGTCGTGATTGGAACGAGTTTACATGTGCTTTAATTGTGTCTGCCGCTTTCCTCTTCACTACTCCGACTAGTCAGAGACAGATGCTAAAAGTCTTATTTGACCTCTAGCATCTGACAAAGAGTACAGCACTGCAGCATTACCCAGAAGTGGTGGGAGTACATAGATCTGTGCTCCCTGTCAGATGCTAGAGGTCAAATATGATCTCTAGCATCTGTCTCCTCCGAGGCGGAGAAGTGAAGAGGAAAGCGGCAGACTCAATTAAAGCACATGTAATCTGGTCTCAATCACGACTGACCAGGTGGGCAGCACATCTGATCAGACGACCAACTACTCACCCGCAAAGCTGCGCATTGCACGACTGTGTGCACACAATCTGTCATACAACCTGTGAAGATTGTACTCTTGGGTACAATCTCATTCTGGTATGTGGGGGGCCTACAAAACCATCATGCCTGAGCTCCTCTAATTCCCTTCTCTCCACCACCAAACCTTCATACCTCAGATATTAGTTTTCCAGACTACGGAAAAACCTACTCTGGCTGAATCTGTGGTTATCATTTATGATTTTGAATGCATCAAGAGAAAATGTTGTCAAGTACCTGTCCACTTTGGCACAAGTCATCATTTGTCCTGCCAACTCATGTAGCATTTCAGTATATGTCCATGCTTTAAGCTCATCACTACCACCAATAAACCATATGCCAGCACCATTGCAAATGTTTGGCCAGAACTGCATAATTTAAATCAATCATTAAGGACATAAATATTAAGCAAAAGTTTAACCTAATAGCCATGGATTCAACAGATGCAACATTCACTTGCTTTTGCCCATGCCATTTCAGTTAACTATGACATTATTCTTGTTCTGAAATCTATAGCGGCTGCATAGCATATCAGCACAATGCAGTTCATGTACTGGGAATTGTCCCAGAAAAAGAACCTTTGACTACTGTAATATAAAGGCAGCTACAGGAAGAAAGCCAAAACACAGAATAACTTTTTTTCTATTTTTATTGGTCTTTCACAACTTCATAGATTGCTTGAACTACTAAGCTAGACAGCTTGTAAAGATTACTATTGGAATTGGTAATAATTGATCATTTCAAGGCTCCAGTAGTATCAAAGGTTTAGCACCCCTTACAGGAAATTAACACTGTTGCAAACAGTTGTTGGGCGCTGCACAGGGAAATTTACAAAAAAGAGGTCTACTCCTGGACTAGGCAGCTTGATAGCCATTTTCTTAATGCTGTGAACACGGGGTGACAGGAGCTGCGGTGCGGAGCGTTTTGCTTAAGCAAGATCGCTCAGCACCTGCAATAAGTGCTTCTAGGCAAAACGCACAATCTTCACAGGAAAGGAAGTGCAAACACGGTCTTTCCCCGCAAGACTGCGCATCTCCATCACTGGGGTGCATATACACAAAGCAATCCATGCTAGAAATGGGGCTGAAATCACCCCATGTGTATGCCTCTGAAGAATAAAACTTGTTAATGCACCATAGAATAAAAATATACCTAAACAAGCTAAAACCTTAGATAATGCCTTACCAACTTTAAAATCAGTCTAGTCCTCAAACTAGAAGTCTGTCACAAAGGGGCATTATTTATACAAATAAAAAAACTTTGCAGTAAATGTATGAAGCTTGAAGAAGTATCTTTCCCCATAAAGAACATACAGCCAGATGGATCAAGCTTCAAAAGTGATCAAATGGAGAGTGATAAACAGCCAGCCAATCAGCTCCTGACTGACATTTTTCAAATGCAGCCTGTGACATGGCAGGTAGGAGCTGATTAGCTGACTGTTTATCACTCCATTTTATCACTTTTTGAAGCTTGATACATCTGGCCCATTATGTGCAAGGTGTTAATGCAACAGCCAATCATCTCCAATATGTACATTGACAGTTGATGGCTGATTAGCTGGAGCATTATCACATTGCAAATAATGTTCTTTATGGGGATAGATACTATTTCACCAAGCTGCATACATTTACCCCAAAGTAAAAAAACAAACAAACAACAAACACACACACACTGGATTTTTTGTCTTAAGTGTCAAATCCTTTTTTTCTGAATCCATGGTTGTCACTGGAACGATGGTGTGTGGGTGGAGCTTAGGCAACCGGGCACCAAGGAGTTAGGAAAGCTTTGTGTGAAACCCAGGCTCCTCCTCCCCATTCTCTGTCCCATTCGCCCAAGATAGCCTCTGAGAGAACGGGAAAGGCATGAAGGAGAGGAAGAGAAAAAGGAAAAATGTCCAACCCTCAAGGCAGCCAGGTACATAAGGGTGGACGTCCAGTGACCACCATGGAGTCAGAAAAAAGGATTTTACAACCAGGGCGAAAATCCAGTTCTCTTTCATTCAAATGGCGGTCACTGGAACAGTGGGACATCCCAAAGCTGTCCCTTCACGGGAGGCAACACTCCTGACCTGGAGAAAGAACAAAAGGCAGAATCCAGTGAGGCAAGAGTGTCAAAACTATAGAAATCTAATGAATGTGTGAATGGAGACTATGTGGCAGCATGACAACTGCTCTGCCGAGGCTCCCCGACCCGCTGCCCGGGAAGGCCGCCCTGAGCGAACTGAATGGGCTTGAATAAAACGGGAAATGCTGATTAGCCAACAAATAAGCCTGTTTGATGGTAAGACATAACCAAATGGGCCAAAGTTTTGTTGCCGGCTAACCCCGCTTAGCTGCATTGTACAAAACAGGGAATCAGTCTAGCGATTAGGTTTGGTCCGGTCAACGTAAATACGAAATGCCCTGAACACATCCAAATAGCAGAGGTCAGGAGAACGCCGGCACAACAATGTCCTGGTTCAAGTGAAACTGGGAGACATTTCAGAAGGTGGCCAGAGTGCATACGGAGAACCACCCTATAAGAAGAAACACCAGAAAGGGAGAAGCCGGAGAAAAGGCTGACAAATCCGAGACCCGACGCGCCAAGGCCACTGCAAGTAAAAAGAAAGGTTTTCCAAGAGAGCCATCATAAATCCACACCATCTAGAACACAGCTCTTCAACCTGTGGCCCTCCAGATGTTGTGGAACTACATGTCCCAGCATGCCCTGACAGTTTTGGCACGCTCTTATAGGAAAAATGTGGCAATGCATGTTGGAACTTGTAGTTTCACAACATCTGGAGGGCCACAGGTTGAAGACCCATGATCTAGAGGCTCAAAAGGAGGCTTTTGGAGAGCCTGTAACATCAAAAGGTAAATCCCAAGGATGCACATGCAGGGCACCCTGGAAAAATGTTTGGATGGCCATGCATTTAGCTAAGCGCACTTAAACAAAGCGGATAAGGCCGAAACCTGGACCTTCAGAGAGGCAAAACGAAGGCTAAATTCCATGAGACTGAATTCTCGCATAGATAAAACTTTTTCCGCACTCCAGCGGAAGAAAGCCCACCAAACCCAGTAGTAAGTACGGGCAGAAGAGGGCTTCCTAGCCGCAATCATAGTTTTCACCACACTCTGAAAAACCTTCGGCTCTTAGGATCTCTGTTTTAAGAGCCAAGTCGTCAAAGCCAACTTCCGCAGGTTCGGGAGACAACACAGACCCTGAGTAAGAAGGTCTGGGTGCAACGGCAGAGGCCAAGGAGGGGCTATGGACAGGGCCCGAAGATCAGAGTACCACACCCATCTTGGCCAATTGGGGACCACTACAATGGCCACCAGAACTTCCTGCTTGAGGCGCTGGAGAAACAGGCAGCAAGGCCACCGGAGGGACCACTTAAATCTTTGTGAATGGCCAGGGAGCCAAAAGAGCATCCACCAGAAAAGCTCTGGTGCGAGAGCCGAAGCAAGGAATCTGGTAATTGAACCGCAAGGCTATCAGGTCTATTATGGGGTGAGTGCCCACACTCCCGTCTGAATGTCCTGCCGACTGAGAAAGTTGGCTTCCCAGTTTTTGATGCCTGGAATGTACAATGCTTAGAGGGCGAGCAAGTGGAGTTCTGCCCCCAAGACAGAATTAAAGAGGCTTCCCTCATTGCCGCACTGCTCAGAAATCCGCCCTGGTGATTGACATACACCACAGCCATAACGTCGTCCGTATAATCCTTTATAGCGTGACCCTGAATGAGGGGGGAGTCAAGCCTTGCAACGGGTGCAGAAAAATCACATGAATCAAGTCTGAACTCCTCCCTGGACCAACGGCCCTGAAAGGAATGACCTTCCAGGACTGCACCCCAGCCTCGAAAACTAGCCGTCCTAGTGAGGATGGTCGGTACTCGTGTAGTTTCACGGCACCACCGCGCACACAGTCTGTTAGAAACGTGGCAGCTTGCCAGACTCTGTGCGCGTGCCGCTCTAGCTGTTCTCAGCGCTACGTTACCAGCGTAGTGTGTGCCACTCTAGCTGTTCTCAGCGCAGCGCTACGTTATCAGCGTAGCGTAATGTACACGCTACAATTGAGACACTTTAGTGTCTGAATCCCGAGTCCTTGCATGCCGCTAAGAAGGGGGTTATCTGGATTCAGACGCTAATGCGTCTGAATTTCGTAGGGTGTAGGGGTACATAGGGGTGCACTGTGCAAAACACTCCTAAACCTGTTCACAATGACACTAGTCGACATAACAGCTGTCGACCTTGTTAATTACACTATCCACGCCAACCCGAAGCATGGCGAGTGAAGCGGTACGCGTCCTAGGACATTTTCATACCCCCACTATCCACGTTGGCGTGGAGTTGCGAATAGAAAGTGTGGTGAGCGCAGCGAGCCCCGCAAGGGGACGCGGACACCTTCACAGGTATCCGCGGGGCTCGCTGTGACCGTGACCTGTCAGCGCTGGGCAGCTGCTGCCCGGCGCTACGCTGATAACGTAGCTTTACATATGGGAAGCAGCCACGCTGAGAACAGCTAGAGCGGCACGCTCACAGTTAAACAGAGTATCTGGCAAGCTGCCAAGTTTCTGAGAGACTGTGCGCGCGTTGGCGCCGTGAAACTACACAAGTACTGGATGGTCTAGTTGAGTATTGCAAACAGATGGCCCTTCATCAGATTGGGGGCATGAAGCCACTAAAGCAGACGTACATTCCTGGAAAAGGGGAATGGTCTGAGACCTGAGGATTCGAGGTGGGCAAATCCACCTGCAGAGTTTTTTTTTTCTTTTTGCAGTTTCAGCCTGATAATACACATGGACACTTTGGCTTTAATTCTTTAAAATATTCAATGACCGGTAGAGAGAATAGCTTGGTTGCTAAACTGCAAAATATGTCACTCTACATGCAGTCATTGCATTGTCTTAACCCCTTCCCGACATTGCCTTTTATGGTAATTTTTTTTTTTTCCTCCTTGCGTTCAAATAAGCGTAACTTTTTTAATTTTCCGGATACACGAGGGCTTTTTTTTTGCGGGACAAGTTGTACTTTGTAATGGTACCATTTACTATACCGTATAATATTCTGGGGAATCAGGAAATAATTCAATGTGGGGTAAAAAAAAAAAAAAACGCCATTCCACAATTTTGCGCTGGTTACGCTTTTTTTGGAGTTCATAGTTCGTTTAAAATGATGGGTTATCTTTATTCTATGGGTCGTTACGATTCCGGTGATACCAAACTTATATAGTTTTCGTTACATTTTACCACTAAAAAAAAAAATAGAAAAATGTTACGGTTTTTCGAATTTGCGCCGCGTCGCCATGTTCTGCGGCTTATAACTTTTTTATTTTTCCACCTACGGACCTGGGTGAGGGCTCATTTTTTGCGGGCTGAAGTGTACTTTTTAATTAATACCATTATGGGATATGGGCGACTTTCTGATCTCTTTTAGCTATTTTTTTTTGGGTAGGCGATGCGACCAAAAAACGTAGTTTTGGCGTTGGGGATTATTTTCCGTTTACGCCTTTAACCGTGCGGGATAACTAATGTTATATTTTAATAGATCGGACTTTTAGGAACGCGGCGATACCAAATATGTTTATTTTTTTTATTTTTTATTTATTTTTATTTGGGAAATGGGGAAAGGGGGGTGATTTGAACTTTTAATATTTTTTTTTTTTTTTTTTTTTTTTTAAACTTTATTTTTTTTTTTTTTTTTACTTTTACTACAAGGCCCCCTAGTGTACTTGACCACTAGGGGGCGCGATCGCCTGTACTAGGTTTAGCCATAGAGCTCTATGGCTGAACGTAGTGATTTTATGCACTTCCTATTACATCCTGCCTCAGGCAGGATATGATAGGTATGCAGACACGGCCAGCACAGGGGTCTACATTAGACCCCTGGCTACCATGGCAACCGATGACACCCTCCGATCTCGGTGTGGGGGGCCCCGATCGGCGCCGGAGGGGGGCGCCCCCCCTCCGATCAGCTATTTAAGCACTGCGGTCGCTTTGCCCGCGGTGCTTAAAGGGTTAAACGGCCACTATCGGCGAACTCGCCGCTCGTGGCCGTGAGAGCAGGGACCTGGCTGTAATATACAGCCATTACCTGCTCTCTTTCAAGCCAGCTCACTCCGTGAGCTGGCTTGATTCCCCCTCAACCGACATATGACGTAAATGTACGTCATATGTCGGGAAGGGGTTAAGGTGCATACACTGATAGATTTGGGAAACGATCCAATATCGTTAACTATTTCCTCAGAACTGCTCTAAAAATGATTTGGTGTCAAATAGTGAACAATTGTATAAACGATTACACATGAACAGTCTATCTTTAACGATTACCATTTATTACAAAAATGCATAATATTGATCTGGTCTTCGGCAAAATTTAAGTAAAGGGTGTGGCTAAAGATGATAAAAAGCATCCACCATTTCTTGCTGTGTTTATACCCGCTTTTGATTATCTTGTTAAAGTGTGTTGAGTTGCATTTGTACATTGGTGTACAAGACATTAGTGGCCAGCAGCCTTTCAGCAAAATGTACTTGAATGCTGCTTGCTATCGGTTTCTTCTCCGTGCAGCATGGCACAGAATGAGAAAATGGAGGGGACTGGTTAGCCAGTCAATCAGCTTTTACCAAATAGTTAATCATGCATACACATGCAAACGATTTGAAACCATTGCAAAAGATTGGTCTATGATCTTTTGCATGCATAAAGATCATAGACCTATTAACAAGCGGCGGGTACACGCATCGGCATCATACACAGGAAACACCCACATGCTATGCCAATATATCAGTGTGTTTGCACCTTTACTCATCGAAGTATGCTTTGTGCAGGACTCAAGTGATTTAAAAATATAATGATAATAATAATGGATATTGCAATGAAAATTTTCTGCATCCTAGTAACATCAATCTTTCACAATTTCTTTCTAACATGGGTGCTAAAATGAGCCATTGCTGCATTCTAACGTCCAGTGGCTGAACAAGGGAATGTTTAAGAGGTCTATTGAGTGCAAAGATGAAACTATACTATTAGGGATGCCAATCCCAGGATACGTGGTCAAAAAATGGTCAATACCAGGATTGGCATCTATTTTTTTTTTTTAATTAAACACAAAAACACACCCCCATCCCAAACATTTACTCAAATGAAAAGGTGTGCAGTCTCAACACGCGGCCTTTACACATTATGCATGTTCTTGGTAGTCTTAGATGAGCTCATTAGACTTCCAATACCATCTCTATGCTGAGGATACTCAAATCTACCTCTCCTGACATAACGGTCTCTGCCATTTTTCCTGGATGTCCCAGTGCTTTCTTAAACTTAACATGTCGCTGATCATCTTCCTACCCTTCAACATAACCTCACCTCCCACAATTTCAATGTCTCTTCTAGCATCCAATTATTTTACCTTTGAGTTATTAACTCTTCCCCTTTAAACCACACATTCAAAACCTCACAGACCTGTCATTTCCACCTCAAAAATATTTCCAGGATCAGACCCTCTCTCACCCACAATGCTACAGAGACCCCCATCCACCCAGTAGTCATCTTCTGATTGGACTACTAAAATCTCCTTTCTGGCTTTCTTGTCTAAAACCTCTCCAGACCCTAATGTAACCTCAATGCTTCTGCCAAGCTCATCTTTCTCTCCAAATATACTATGTCCTCCTCCCCTTTCCCTTCACAATACAATGCAAGTTCCTTGCACTCACTTACATAGCCATCACCCATTCTCCTGCCACCTACATATCTGACCTTATCTTGCTTCGCTCCACAAATACACACACCACCATTCCAGGCAGCTGGTTATTGCCTCCCATTTGCGTACCTGAACATATCTTATTGAAAGACAGAATTTAAAGTTAACATTAGATGTTTTTTTTTTTTTTTTAACTTTAGAGAAATGTCTCCATTTTCCAAAATTGATGGATTTTATCAACTCTTCATCTGGTAGTGTCAATCATGATTATGGATGATGAAATCTAACTTAGCTTTGATTGTAACATAAATGTCTTTAGTGTATAACCCATTTCTGCAGTGAAGACTTTTCTATCTTGTGTAAACAGCTGCTGCCTGAATTGATGAAGCAAGCAACAGATGGAAGTTATAGATGCACAGTTTGCACTTGAAGACCTGCTCAGAAACACAAGCTTAGAAGTACTTGTTTCAGACCAATTTCCAAATGTAAAATAATTGGTCTTCACATTAACAAGGTTTATCTGTATTTAAGTTTGGTAATTGGCATGGTCACATGTGAATGTAAAAAATGTGCAACACAAAAAGTTCATTAGGCAACAAGAAACTAAAACACTGTCTTCATGTTCCTCTTACTACATATGATCATAACTCTTATAAAAATCACACCAGAAAAATAATGGTATTTTGATTATTCCCGTTAAGTAATTCAATTTTTTTTTCATTCTATATACTGAGCATTATGTTCATTTTAAATGTTTAAACTACATACATTAAAAATACAGATTTGAAATCTTACATTAAATACTGGTTAAGTAACCCGTATAGCCTAAAACCGAAATATTCCAAAAGCCGTGGTCTTTCAGAATATTTCCCCCCCTTTTCATACTTACCACGTCCCTCGTAGTGTAAAACTTTGCCGTTAGAAACAAAAAAATTGTTACAGGATACATTGAACCTAGTGACCAATCCAGTCGGCGATCATTTCATTAGTATGTACTGTGTCACCTAAGTTAACATTTTAATAGGCCGGAGCCCAGTTAGATGCAGGTACTTATGCCATGTATGAACACTAGTTGTTACCTACCATTATAAACTCTTCCACAATTACATTTATTCCTCTGAATTAAAAAAACAGCATGTCCATACACATCACAATATTCACACCAGCAATTTATGATATCTAAAAAGTTTTTGGTGTTTTCCAAACCATGGAATGTAAGTTATTACCAGCCAGAATTAATTATTTAACCACAGTCTAACTTTTTTTAATTTTCTTGCAGCTTCAATAAAGAATGAACAGAGAAATACATTTAATCCCAGAGCAACCACACAACATTAAACAAATGCAAAGCATTCAATAATATATGGGATGGAGTCTGTAATCAATCCAACCAACCATCAACCCGTACATAGGTTGGATGATCCTGGAGTATCAAGTCCCATGGAAACCACAAATAGTCCCTTTGTTAGAGGTAGGAAGAACTGCAATAAAGCCCTCTTGTAGCAAAAAAATAGTTTGGGTACAGCGGTCTCTCTTAATAGAGGCTTCTAATGGAAAATGGTGAGTTTAGGTCAATAACAAAACAAGACGAAAAAAAATAAAAAGAAAGGTTGCTTCTGGTATACACAGTCACTTTTTAATGTCACGTATAAGAGCACAAACTCCAAATAAAATGAAGAAAAATAGAGGCCCTATACATTGACACTGTTCAATCACCACATTTTAAACACTCTCATGATAACTAGAATGCATTATAAGCTTGCAAACCCCAAAAATCTTTCTGCTGGAGTTTGATAATGGTATACAAGGTTAATATTTAATATAATACATGAAAAAATTGTGATGAACAGACATTAAAGTGCACCCATTGCCTACACACAGTGGAGACATCCATTTAGTGGGCTAAGCCAATATTCATAAGAATACGGTGTATCAATTCCTTAAGAACTTGAGACATTACTGAGGCACAAAGTAGGCAGCCATTTCGTATGCCGAACCAATATTCATTAACTCACAGCAGCACTGCCAAAGTGAAGACTGAATTCTAAGAGTTTGGTTCATTCCACAAAATGGATGCCCCCAGAGGCCAAAAACTGCTTCTTCTATGTGTAGGTGACAGATGTATGTATGTATGTATGTATGTATGTATGTATGTATGTATGTATGTATGTATGTATGTATGTCCTGAAAAAAAAAAAACACAAAAACACACACTATACAAGTAAAATTTAAACACAAATAAAATAAAAACCGCAAAAAAACACACGTCCCGCATAGACATGGGTAAGAAAAAAGCAGGGAGAATACATATTTTTCACTGTCCCTCTGTAAAATTAAAAATTGGTGTGCAATCACAACTTGCTCTTCATAAGAATACATTTAGTATACTCAGAATATTTTAATTTTTTTTTTTTTTTAACGGAACTCAAAAGTTTCTCCCCTTCCGAACTTTCCTCAGCAGCAGTTTCCTTTGTAATCATTATCCAGACAAAGTTTAACAAAATCAATAGGGTAGGCTCACAATAGAAAATGGTTTCCCCATATTCACATATGTAACATTAAACATTTAATGGTCTGTCATAGTATGGAAAATATTTATATTGGGAGTATGGTGCAATATATGCTGATCTGTTTCACTAAAA
Source organism: Crinia signifera (assembly GCF_055691185.1). NCBI lineage: Eukaryota > Metazoa > Chordata > Amphibia > Anura > Myobatrachidae > Crinia > Crinia signifera. The sequence continues at coordinate 132,032,111 of NC_139222.1, read as the reverse complement.
CCTGTATAAGCCCATTCTAGGCAACAGGGATTATTTTTTTATTTATAAAACAAATGAAAACTCTGGTCTATAATCTGGGAGCCTGGGTCAAAAACAAGGCTGCGAAACATAGGTCTGCAAATAAAGGTCAGGCGGTACTCTTCTCTTTCATCTTCAAATATCTGTTTTCCTGAAAAGCAAGATAACTTATTGAGTTTATGCAAATAAGACATTTTCTAAATAAACCAATATAACCGATATTAAGCCATATGAGCATCTCTCAATGAGAAACTTTTGTTCAGCTCAAATATGGGAACACTACAGAAGATTACAATACACTTACACCTGGCCCTGTTTCTCTAACCAGACCTATAGTGACTTGGCAGCTATGCAGAAGGGTATAATGGTTAGCATTACTGCCTCACTGTACTGAGAGCTCACTGCATTCAAAAAGAGCTTATAACCATATATCCGAGGCAGCGACAGATTTGGAAGAGGAAGCCAGAGGTGAAGGTTCCGGGGAAACTAGTTGAGCACATCCAATTTGCTGACACCTTCCATTGAAAAAGTGACCAGTTCATATCCCTCTGACGTCCCTACACAAAATCATCTGGATACAAAAGCTTGTGGGTTACCTGCATTAGCCCTAATTCCGATCCAGGAAAAGAGGAAGACTGTAGAATGGGAATCCTGAGCCTTTGAAAATATAAGGCAACCTAGAACTACAAAAGTCACAAAGATCTGGACGTATACACACCAGAACAATTGGATGGTAATTTATATTACACCTGTCAGCTTTCAACTATCCCCTGAGAAGGGTACATGCATATATAGTCATAATAATTTTTATGACACCCCAAAAATGATTCACTAGCATTTGTAAATATATGTAATTATATATGGTACTTGTGGATTATAACGGCTCCCATCGCATGCCATATGTAGTGGCATGCGATTGGATACGATTTGCCATTTTTATTCAAAAATCGCATGCAATCGCATCGCATGCGATTTGAACGCATGCGATTTTTAAACAGAAATGCATCCAAATGCATTGAAATTTGTATCAAACATGTTCAATGGCCCCCAAATGTCATTTTTCAGGCTGTACCACCCCCACTATCAACGCAAACCCGAAGCATGGCGAGCGCAGCGAGCCCGCGAGGGGCGGCGGTACGCGTCCTACGACCTTTTCATACCCCCACTATCCACGTCGGCGTGGAGTTGAGAATAGAAAGTGTGGTGAGCGCAGCGAGCCACCGAGCCCGAAGCGTGGCGAGCGCAGCGACGTGGACACCTGTGAAGCCCGCGAGGGGATGCGTATACCTGTGAAGGTATCCGTGTCCGCTCGCCACACTTTCTATTCTCAACTCCACGCCGACGTGGATAGTGGGGGCCGCCGCTCGCCACTCTTCGCGTTGATAGTGGGGGTGTTACAGCCTGAAAAATTACATTTGGGGGACATTGAACATGGATACAAATTTCAATGCATTTGGATGCATTTCTGTTAAAAATCGCATGCAATGCGATTTTTTGCTATACGACGCACATCGTGGGAGCCGTGATTGTCCACAAGTACCTATATATGTTTTATATATTAAAATAAATTCTTATTTTTAGAGAACCGTGTAATTATTGAGATAGCTGGCACATCTTTCTATTTTTGTATCTTACCTTTGGTGTTCTGACAAACCCTGTGCCAACAGCTGTTGATTGCGCAACGCACACTTTGTTTTTACAATCCAAAACATGCCAAATTTGAGCTTTCTTGGAGCCTCGTCAGGAAGGAGCAAATGCACAGTAAAAAAACAACGTGATTTTGGTCCTCCCTGTAAAATCCTTTTTATTGGATCAATGGTGGACACTGGGACAGTGGGGTGTGGGTGGAGCTTCGGCTACAGGCACCAAGGATATTGACAATCTGAGTGCAGCCCAGGCTCCTGCACCTCCAAGCCCCTACAGGTTTCAGTTTAACAGCTATCCAAAAAGGAACAGGAATAGAAAAAAAAGGAAGGGAAACATGCAACCACAAGGAAAGATACGTTTCAAGAATGTATACTACAGTCCCCCTCATTGTCTATGAGGGTGGGCGCCCAATGTCCACCATGGATTCAGAAAAAGGGATTTTACAGGTAGGACCAAAATCCAGTTTTTTCAAATCAATGGTGGTCACTGGGACATCCCAAAGCTGTTCCTTTTTGGGAGGGAACGCACCTGAGCTGCACTGAGGACACGGCCCCCAAAAGCAGAATCTGCCGTGGGGAACGAGTCAAACTGGTAAAAAAACTTTAGAAAGGTATGTGGTGTAGACCAAGCGGTCGCACGACACAACTGATCTGCAGAGGCTCCCTGGCGAGTTGCCCAACTAGCCCCCACTGAACGCGTGGAGTGGGCCCGAATGGATGATCCCGCTTATTTGAGGACAGTTAGCCTGCTTAATAGTTTGCCGCAGTCAGCGTCTGTTTAGATGAAGGCCAGCTACATTTGGCCACATTGTATAAAACAAATAACCCATCTGTCTTACGGATGTGTTGTGTTCTGGAAACATAAACCTTCAAAGCTCTCACAATGTCTAGAAAACATAACTCTGTAGAAGTTTCTAACGGAGCAATGTCCTGATTTATGTGAAACCTGGAAACAACTTTTGGCAGGAACTCCCTTAGAGTCCGCAAGACTGCTCAGTCCGCTGAAAAAGGTGGAACTGGTAACACCACGCCTGCTGCTAGTAGGGAGTGTATGGAGCTGGCTAATGCAGTAGCCTTGTCCGGCTCTCGCGGGGTGCTTGTTGTGAAGAACTGAGCTGGAGGGCGGCCCTGAAAGGAAAGTGAGTATCCCTGAGATACTATGGTGTTCACCCACCTGGTCGGTGGTTGTGGCATGCCATACCTCGGCAAACAACAACACCTGAGAGGTCTGGTGGGCTGCCCCTTTTTCATGCTGAGGGCTTATCAGCCTGTTTAGGGGCCTGACGGCGCCCTGCCCAGGACTGTTTAGGCTTGGAGGCTGAAACTTGCTTAGAGGAAGGTTGAACCCTTGCTGAGGGCTGTCCCCGAGCTCTTCCCAGTGGCCAAAAGGACTGAGACCGAGCCTTTGGGGGAGCGGAAGGCAAGAAAGCGGTTTTGGAAGTGGCTATTGTAGCCACAATTTGATCTAACTGGTTTAAAAAGGACATTACCAGTAAATGGCAAAGCCTCCAAGGCCCATTTGAATCCGCATCTGCATTCCAGGTGCGCAACCAGAGAGGTCGCTACGGGAGATGCCGAGATCTTAGAAGATAGAGCTGCAGCATCTACCGCAGCCTCCTCTAAATATGTGGCGGGTTCCCTTATTAGATCCACTGTCGACAGCAACTCTGAGCGACGGGTACCAGGCGTAATCTGTTCCTGTAAAATGGTCCACCCGTGAGCCAATTGCCTTGGCCACCCATGCGGAGGCCATTGCTGGTCTGGCTGAGACTCCTGCATTGGTAAACACTGCTTTAAGACAGTGTTAAATTTTTCTATCAGTGGGGTCTTTAAGAGAAGCCACTGTGGGAATAGGCAGAGTGGTTGCTTTAACTAACCGAGCTACATGAGTGTCTACTTGTGGAGGCGTCTCCCATTTCTGACAGTCTGCCTGAGCAAACTGAAAGAAGGATATGAGACGTTTAGATACCAGAAACTTTTTGTTCGAGTGTTGCCACGCTTCTGACAGTACCTCCTCCAAGTCTGTATTAGAAGGGAAAATAGCCAACTCCTTTTTCTTCTATTTGAAAAGGAGAGTGTCAGGTACTGAGGACTGGGTGTCCTGTATCTTGAGACATCCTAACAGCCTTAGAGAGTCTACCCTGGTCTGGGTCATCCTCTCATCAGGTTCATCTGCGTCAACCTCATCGTCAGTGTCGACTAGCACCTCCTTCTCGGGTCGTCATCAGAATCAGACTGATGAGCCACTAAAAAGGAGCCTGTGCCGTACGTTTAGGCAGTGTAGCCTTCAACATGGACTGTAAGAAGGTAGACACTTGAACCAAACCCTGAACTGAGGTGGATAACCCCTTCACCCAGGAAGGCTCTGTACTAATTTCAGGCTGTGCAGGCCCCCTGGCTGCAGCCAACTGTGAGGCTAACTCCTTCATAGCAGATGAAAGAGAAGATGCCCAACTTGGCTCCACTGTAACTGGACCAGAGGGTCTGTTCTCAATGAAGTCCTGTACAGAGCAGCGGTCACACAGGCCAGCATGGTCCTGTTCAGAGGAATAATTCTCTTTACATTTAGTGCATGTGTAAGCATGCAGCCTAGGAGCTTCCCTAGAAGGTTTAGCTTTGGAATTTTTTTGTGACATTCTACCTCACAGAACACCCAAACACACTTATGTGACAATGAGCCTGCAATTGTAAATTACAGTACAGGACACAGTGTACAGTTGTATAATACTACTACCCTCTAACACAGCAAAGAAGCAGGAAAGAGGAGAGAAAACAAACACACACGATACTCTGACCAACACTAATTTAGTGTGGTGCAGAGGCCTGTTGAAAAACCTGGTCCTGTAAGGTGTAAAGAAGAGGGAATCCTGGTGCGCTTCTCTCAGTGAAGTCCCGTGCAAATGGTGCTTCTGGACGCTAAAGGGGCAGGGAGAAGCCTAGCTCAGGCGGTAAACTGTGACGGGGCCCGCTCTGAGTGGAGGCGGGGAGCTGTGGATCAAGTTGCACCTCCCCTGGAACTAACAGTGCCCTGCGCCAAAATGGCTCTCCACAGTACAGCGCCCTGGGGGTCTAGTGGCTGCGCAGAAATAACTGTGTGCCACTGCCAGGGTCACCCAGCCTGCATTCGGGTGACTTTACCGCTAGCGGTTGTCCTGCGCTGTGACAATGAACCCCCTTCCTGTCAAGTGACCGAAGGCGGACCCGCAAAAGAAAAAAATCTGACAGGGCACAGAGCCCTGTCCCTTGATACCTGTGCCACCAAGAGGAAAAAAAAAAACTGAAGCCTGTAGGGGCGTGGAGGAGCCTGGCTGCACTCAAAGATTGGCAATCTCCTTGGTGCCTGTAGCTGAAGCTCCGCCCACACCCCACTGTCCCAGTGACCACCATTGGTATGATAGAGAAATTGGAGTGGCTAATTAAGAAACTTCATACTAAAAAAGTAATAACTTCCCACAACTCTACAATTATGTTCACGTGGCCCCTGGAAATCCCACTGTTCTCACCCCAGCTTTCTGCATTACTGCTTAGTCCAACATGGATTTACCTCAGTCGGTCATTTGAGACATATGTATGCATTCTAAGGAATAATGTACCCACTTAAAAAAAAAAAAAAAAGATTAGAAGTCACCATGGCTTTACAGGACTAGTGTAAAAAAGTAGGTGGCCGGCAGTCTAATCTATAAGGTCACAAAACTCCTGAGACTTCTAAAATTCTTGTATTTCACAGTTGGGGTATATTACCAAAATATATTAGTACATATAGCCCCCCAAAAAACATACACAACCGCAGCAGATAGTCAACCACAGCAATTAGCTGTACACACTGAATGAATCAGTCGCCAATATCGGTAAGGGACGTCACCAGGACCCACTGAACATGCAGGTCGTTTGGCTTTTATTGCGAAATTGACCCGAATGTTCAGTCAAGATTATTAAATTAACATACGGAAGCGTGCTTTGTTACCAATATTGAGTGTCCACACTAGACGATATTGAGAATAACATTGCTCAGAAGCCCCCTTATTGTTAACAATATCATTTAGTGTGTATGGGGCTTAAGAATGGAATATTTTATGTCCATACCTTTTTCTGGACATTTAGAAAAAAAAAAAAAAATATCCCATTCTCCGCACCAATTGGAGGAACATTCAAGTGAAAAACTAATAGAGTAGAGGGGTTGAAGGCACAATTCTATACTTATTTGCAATCTTACCTCTGGGGGTGGGGGTTTGATAGTGACTGGTTGGGATGTGCGCCGGGGCGGGGAAGGTTTTGGCTGCACTTGCTGTTGTACAGGGTTATAATAAGTCACCCCTCCATATACCTGGGATTGTGTCTAAGAACAAAAAAACACCACAACAATCATTAAATATATTTTTATATATATTTATATTAAAGCATTTTCCTAGATGCATAGGAAGACCTTTTTTTATAACTATAAGATTGCTTACCTGTGGATTAGGGTATATATGAGTTGGTGGTGGAGGGGGAAGCGCTCCAGGTGGATATGGGTAGGTGGGGTTACCAAAATTTATAACACTAGGGGGAGCAGTAAAGTATGGAGGAGGTAATAACTGCTGTGGAGGTGGCTGTCCTGGGGGAATGGAGACAGGCGCAGGGTAAAGGTTTGGTGTAGACATGGGAGCTGGAGATTGGTGCGGGTGCAAACCTGAAAAAAAAAAAAAAAAAAGGATGAAATTGAGATAAAAGGCCCCAGTTTTGTTTACAACACAATCAAGCAAAAGCCAATACACTTTTTTTCCTCATTCTACCTACTTTTCAAAGAACTGTACCAAGAGAGACATGCAGCACACTAGATTATTCTTATCGGATAGGATGAGAACTTCTCACTGCTCCATCAGACAGTGTATACAAACTAAAAGTTATTAGTATCTCTTCAGCTGGATTGTAGATGGTCTTGATAAAAGCCTTCAGAGCAGATCAACCTCCTTTTTGAGTTAAACAGTTTTGGAAATTTGAACCTGGTGAGTGCATTCTTGTTTGTAACTATGCATTGTTTGTGTGTTCAGGTTAATCTAGCATTAAACTATCTGCCCTACTGAAGCAACAGTTCATTTCCTTTAAAAAAAAAAAAAAAGTACCTGGATGGGGAAGGTGCATTTCTTGCTGTACAATCATGCCCTGAGGAGGCATAGAGGAAGTACTGTCACCATGAGCGTAAATTGGTCCTTGGAACTGGACTACAAAATAGAAAAGCTATTGTGGTTAATAAATAAAATAAAAATACATACAAAAGTATAATAGGCTTAATTTGTGCACTCACGTGGGTCGTAGTAATGGCCCTCCATAAGACTAATATGCATGGGAGCAGGGTCTGGAACTGGCCTCTGACGCTGAGAGGAATACCTCTTAACACGCCCACTTTGAACGGCCTACAGGACATGGAAGATCAGGAAACAAAAGATGACGAGACAAAATTAACACACCCCAGTTACTACAACCTGTGGGGTCAAATAAAGGTTTATGGGGTATTGAATATACATTATATGTGAGGAGGGTAGAGCTTGCCCATAAGGAATTAGGACACTGAGAACATGGGATATTGTGTAGCCCTGGAGGCAGAACCAGAGTTAAAATTTTGCTGTAGCACATGCTCCCCATACTTAATACACAGCCTCACCTTATTCTAATCAAGCTCAAAGATCAGGAAATGTACATACACTAGCCTGGTACTGGAAGCTGCAGACAGGGTGGACAGTGTAAACATCCAGTCTCTTCCATGGACTCTTTGAGCTTGAATGTCAGAAAGAACTACAATCTCATGGTTGATGTGGGAGCAAGAGACCAATATTAGGTAGGTAATCCGGAGAAGTACATAAAACCACATGGCCAGGATCGAGATTAAGGAAGCGCATCCAAGTCCGAAACCCTGTGGCTCAATGGGATGGCTAATGAGAAAACTTTTTTCCATGTTAGCCAACTTAAAATTGACCAAAAAGCTTAAAATGGAGAGTCCTGTAATGCCCTCAGCACTAAAGTGAGGTATCACATGGATACAGGTGGAACAAAGTGCAATACCCCATGTAGGAATGTCTGAGCAGCAGGTAGACAGGCCACTATGCCAATACAGGCCAGAAAGGGACGATACTTGCACTTAGGGAGATGTATACGAAGATCTAACCCTCTTTATAAGTGATAGAGCATGCGACAAACAAAATACAGGAGGGTGTTGTTCTACCTTGGGTAGAAAACCAGCCAAAATACACTCAAATACTGTAGTAGTTACTTGTGGAAGAGGGCTTTCTGTTTTGGGCCAATTGGAATGGCAGGGACCCTTTCTAAACTCAGTCTATGGAGAATCCACGGGAGAAGAGGAATTGGAGAAAGTTACAATTGTAAAGCAAGAACATTCAATAAGAAGGCATTTGGGTCCCTGGTGCAGGAACCGTAGCGGGTGCTTATGGCTGTGTCGGGAGGCCATTAAGTAAATGGCAGGTCAATCCTAGTGGCAAGCCAACAACTGAAAGGAGCCCTGCGATAGGGAGAAAGGTTCCTTAATGCCATCTTGGAAAAAATTAACAAAAAAGGAGAAGCCATTGGTCTTAAAGGAAGATTCTTTTTTTAGGCCACCTGTGTAAGTGTCCCTGGTAGTCTAGTGTTAGCACAAAAATGACTGGGAACCATTACAAACCTGCCAGAGTCTCCCACCGACCAGCCTTTTCATTTACTGCAGACTCGGACTCCCTGCGGTACAGGGAGCCACTTACCTGTCCCTAGCTCTAACCACTCTGAGTGCCTTGTGGAAGAGACACTAACCCAGTTGTCGTGACAGTGATGTAGCATGTAGAACGTGGACTATTCAAAAGCCAAAGTAAAAATAAAGAGTGACAGCTGCTATAAGCAGCCCAAAAAAATATGTGACCAGCTTCTTGGGAACCACAAAAAATACGGGCTTCCCAGGGACTGGAGGTGTATTGGGGAGGAGGAACCTGTGCTGCTGCAGAAAGAAGTTTCCTTTTGGTGGTGGCTCCAGAACTCCACTCAATATTACATGGTTCCAGTGTTCCCCCATTGTTCAAAGAAAAAGTCCACATTAATCCCTCCGTTGCAGGAATATAAAGGGGAGACTTGAGTCCCATACACACACTAAGATGTCTTCTTAATGATGATGAACGGCCCCATTATATTCACCTCCTGAACAACCCAGAACGACTTCGTTCAGGGTTGTTTAGGAGGTGAATCCCAACATCGTCTAGTGTTTATGCTGTGAATGACGGGCAACTATCAACGATGCGCATACCCGCGGGTCGTTAAAGACCATAGCCATCGTCTATGCATCCAGGTCAATTTGGCTATGGCAGTTAACCTTTATTTTCCCAATAGAAAAAAGGTCCTGCATAGCTTGTGGTAGTTTGTCATCAGTCCTGCACCAGAGATCACCTGCAATGCTGAGGTCGCTCATTTTCACTTCAAGGGTGAAAATGAATGATGGTAGTTAACGATGTGACACATCGTGTGTGTATGGACCTTTAATGTTGGTTATGTCAATTCTGGTATAAAAAAACGTGACTAGTTACAGTAGTGACTAACTATACATGGCCCAGTGGTGGGTACTAGTATATGCTTTTAGACTCCAATACTACCTATATGCCATAAAGGCCACAGAAAAATATGAGGTATACTTGAATGTTTTTGAAGAAAGGGCGTGAGCTTTCCTTCAACTGAAGCAGACTCACCATTCCTTCCATGCGGCTGTACTGGGGAGGGCCTCCTGCCATGTGAATGTGATTTGGAATACCTATTAAAAAAAAGAGAAATACCAATTATGAATGAACATGTGACTAGTGCACACTGACAACATAAATGCAAAAAAAAAAAAAAAAAAAGAAGATTCATCTTTAATTGAGCAAATGAGTAATCTACAGTTAACTAGTTTAAGTGTCTGGCAAAGACCTGGGGTTTTATTTTTATCATCATTGTAAAGGGCATGGGGATGGAGTTTAAATAGTCTAAGTTCTTCAGCAATAATATATATATATATATATATACACACACATATACACACACACACACACACACACACACACACACACACACACACATACTCCAATAGGTGGCACTCCAACGGACTTAGTAGAAATCACAAAACACCAGTCAAGGTATCGGTATCAAGCTTGATACCGATACCTTGACTGGTGTTTTGTGATTTCTACTAAGTCCGTTGGAGTGCCACCTATTGGAGATTAGATAGAATTTTTGGAGAGGCATACTGATAACAAAACAGTACTGTGAAAAAAATAAATATATATTACAGAGCGCAGAAAAACCCTTACCGCGAGCAGCAATGTATGGTGGTTGTCCTGGGCTCCAGCTCTGATCTGAAAGGTTGACTTGTGACAGCTCCTGCTCTAGTCCACTCACACCACTCTCTACAGAAGGTTCCCAGCCACCAGGTTTCACAACTGGCATTTGAGGGGAAGGCTCTGGCACTACTTCAGCAGGTATTTGAGGGGGAGGGGGGAGGGGCAAATCTGGTATTGTAGTGTCTTCTGTGCTCTTTCCCACTTCACCCCCTTTAATCCGACTCCTCCTGGCTCTGGAATAGGATTTCTTCTCTACAGGGCGGTCAGGAGGAGGCGGAGATGGATCTGCGGCTTGTTTCTCAACCGCTGGCTCAGCTTTGTTTGGAGCCTCTAGGGAGCACTCGCTTGCTGGTGGTGGTGATAGTTGTGGTACAGCTTGCTCCATGCTTCGACCTCTATAACTCCCATATTCGTATCTTCTCTCAGTAGTAGGATGGGTGATAACACTGTCTTCTTGTGGGTAGTAGTCAGGACGGCTCTCTTTGTATCCACCTGGACGAGAGTATGTCCTGTTTGTGTTAGTTCTGCCATTTCCGGTAGCACTGCGATTGTTGTAGGTTCGGGGTGGAGGAGTAGAACTAGAATCCAGATAACGCGTCGAGGATCTGTTTGGCTTCTCATCTTCATCTTCCCTCCTGGAGGGGCTGCTATACCTGGAAAGAGTCAAGAGCAATGGCTATACACAAGGAAATACACTTACATTTGACAACAAATTACTTGAAACATACAAAATGAAATATGCCAATGACAACTGGCCTATCCAGAGAGGATGCCAGGAACGGCAACTGGATTACTTGTAAAAGGAATAATCCCTGGGCACTGTATAGAGAGCACAATACAGGTGTTTAGACTCTCCATTTTTTTTCTACCTAAATGACTGAAATATGTAATTAGTACAGGTCCCTTATCTAGATATCCCAGAACCGAAATCAGTAGGTTTTCAGAATATTTAGGGAGTATTCTCTTTTTGTGGCCACAAATTGTGGTCTAGGAAGTACTCAATACACCTTACGACTGGGGTAGCCAACTCCAGTCCTCGAGAGCTACCAACAGTTAACGTTTTCACGATCTCCTTGCAGAATCGCAAGTGAAGTAATTAGCTCCACCTGTGGATATTTAAAAATGTGTCAGTGAATAATGAGTGCACCTGTGCAGAAGCTAGGTTGTCTGGAAAATGTGCACTGTTGGTAGCTCTCGAGGACTGGAGTTGGCTACCACTGCCTTATGAGATCTGGTAATTTATTCAATCTCCAGAGACTCACTACTGGTTAGGGTTTATATACCCTCATGAGGCACCATTAGCTCTTAAGCTGCTTTTTCTAAATAAAAGCTTAAACAGTACCTCCTTAGTGATTGTCTGGTCATAGGACAATAGAACACCATACAAAGCATTACAAACGTAGGGCCTTTATTTCTACTACTGACTTCAGTAAGCCCTTAAATCACTGCATTATTGCGTTACCATATTACTATGAAGCAAGCATTTTATATAAAACAATTTTTTTTTTTTAATGTAAGACATCTGAAAAGTAATAAAATGGTATAATTTATCAACAATATGGATGATGGAATGTGACCAGCCCAGAGAGTGATTAAATAAGCTCAGCTGCAAAAAAGGTTAAGTCTCATGACCAGTGGTCATAAGGAGGGATACGGTATAGATCAGGGGTGGGCAATAAGCAGTCCTCCAACTGTTGATAAACTACACACCCCAGCATACCTTGTGTCAGTTTCAGCAAGGCCAAATAGCTAAATATGGCAAGGCATGATGGGATGTGTAGTTAATCAGCAGCTGGAGGGCCACTTATTGCCCTGCCCTGGTAAAGATGATAGACAATGTCCAGGTCGACCACTAATGGTAGACATTGACTACACAAGCTTATGGTAGACATAGGCAAGGTCGACACTCCAAAGGATGACATGATTTTCCATGATGTTTTAGTGTCTATTTAATTGTACATAGATACCTTATATTTGAACCGCTTTGCCCGCCATGCTTCAGACACAGTGCCTCACTGCACTCTGCACACTATTAATTATCCAAGTGGGAATCACCTTATACCATACTTGCCGACCTTGGAATTTGCCACCAAATAGCCTTGTTCGCGCCCCCCAGACCAGGAGGAGGACTCAAACCGTGGCTCCAATGCAAGAAAACCCCACGAGTTGAGGTTCCAGTAGGGGGCGGGGCGGGGCTACAATGATGCGATTTGAAGTTTTTTAGTCCCGCACCTCCCACAGACACGCAAATTCCAGTGTTTCCTGTAGTGGCTATTGGGGGGGGGGGGGGGCGCATGCAGGAGACTTACCCACCTTCCCGGGGGGCCGGGAGGGGCAACCCGATTTTTGGGAGTAAGCAAGTATGCGTTATACAGGTAAAAATAAAATCCTGAAAAACTCATGTCGCCATTTCCTATGTCAACAATAAGCTTGTGTCGACCTAGTCACTAGCGATCAATAGTGCTCGACCTAGCCAATCATCTATCCACTGACTGCATACCATAAGTAGACTACAGAATTTAGCATCAATACACACACTTACCTTGGTTTTCTAGGCCTGTATGGACGAATCTCTTCTGGATTTTTACAAGAACGGATGTCATAACCGTACATAGCTATCAATTCATCACGAGATTTAGGGGCCTGTTCATCTTCCCGAAAGCGGTCATGCGACCATCGTCCCTCATCTTTCCACAGTTTGCGTGGATGACGACCTTTTGGCCTGAAGGTAAAATACTTTTAGTAAAACTTTATAAGCATTTAATAAGATTAAACCTTAACAGTGGATTATGATCCTCAACACATTTTCCATCTCACCTGACTTCTTCGTCATTTGTGTGCCCACGCAAGTCATGCTCAAAGAAAAGCCCCTTGCGAGGTATGTAAGCCGGATTTTTTCTGTCCTCATCATCATCCAGCTGCTTTTGAGATTTCTTGGAGGTCTTGATCTCATCTGGCTCTGTGCTCTCCTGGGAAGAGAACATGATCACCCGCACTGACACTATAGCAATCTTTTCCAACACTTGTGAGATATTCATTCATGAAGATACAGGATAGATACTAGGCACTGAGGACCAGATAATATGAATAATTTGATGTCCACTAATGTGGACATCAATCATTCATAAGATTTACAAGTCAGGAATAGCTGCTCAGTGGGTTCACGTACAGTCAAACTAATACAGACAGTACACTACAGAACTATACTGACCTGGACACAGATCTCTAAGAAAGTTACAAATGTATTACAACTCCACATGCAGTTTAACTATTTTGGTTGTGATAAACACAAAATCTAGTTTACCGCATTAAAGCGGATGGTAGTAGCCACACTAGGCTGCAGAGGAAAATTGCATAAATGATAATATTGTGAAAATAATTAACATTTTGACTTTCTTTGAATAAGCAATATGACAATTATCTACATCAGTGGTTCTCAACCCTCTGGTATTTACAACATGTTTGAGGATTTGTTTTGAAGCAGGTGGTATAATTACTGAGCCAACAAATTAGATGAACTCACCTGTTTGAGTACTGAATCCCCAAAACACAAGCTTTTGGTGCTTCTTGGGGACTAGGGTTGAGAACCCCTAACCTAAATAAACATACTTGTATTTTAGACGTAATTTGAATTCACTTTTTTCTTACCTGTCCATCTCCGCTCTGACGTTCCCCTGTCACTGTTCCTTTAGTTTTTGGCTTTTCGTCTTTTGTTGTCGGGGTTTCACTGGCATGGCTTTCTGGTTTAATAGTAGCTTTTAGGGACTCATCCTCACTATAATGAGCATCCTCTTCCTCATGGATAGAAATAAATCCATACATTAGTGGGTAGATTAAGAATACCCACTTGTCCCTTCTCTCCCTCTTTCCCACATCACTATACTTTTACATTAACTTAACCAATAAGGTGAACCCATTTTAAGCATACAGTGAATGCATTCACTTTATGGGCTCCTTCTGTGTGCAATTCATATCATTTGTAGGAATCTGTACCACCTTGTATTTTTAAAAGGTATAGCTTATATTTACAGATTAGATTCCTACTTAATAAATTACATTAATCACTACATATTTAGCACAAACATATATGCATTGTTTCAGTTTATAGCTGCATTTCTCCTTCCAAGCAAAAAAAGACTTCATTAATGTTGATCAAAGCTTTAATAAAAAAAAAAAAAAAAAAAAGGAGAGTGGGCAGATTCTTTGGTATGTTCCATCCCTAAACTAATGGAAAGGAAATATAAATTCCTCATCACATAACCACATTGTTTTTTTCTGTGCCAAGACAGCTGTAAGCTGAGAAGAAACAAACGAGAAAAAAAAAAAAAAACACAGGAAAAAAATAAAAGTTGGAATGTCACAAATTCACAGATGAAGGAAGTGAGGGATTTTTAAATGTGATCACCTGGACGACCTTCCTACCAAAATCAGCCACTACAGAGATAGCACAATGCATGGTTGACTAGTACTTGCTGCATAATACAAATGGTCAGCTTATAATACAAACGTAAAGAATAGAAAGGATTCAGATGACTTTCTGCATGGCTCCTATGCTTTTGGAACTGCCACAATGGTTGATTTACTGTGGCCAAACTTGGCCTATATTCAATAGAAATATTAAGAAAAAAAGATGGGGGGGGGGATTTTATAAAAATCCTGATTATGGGAGTAGGAACCTGTATTCAAGTTCAGCATTCCTTGTTCAACATAAATGACATATGTGATACTCACTTCCGATTCCTCAGCACTCTCATAGTCAGACAGCACAGCTGAAAGTCAAAAAGAAAAAAAAAAAAGGCATAAATAGTGTAGCCAGTACAGTACATGTAAACTAATGGAACTTCAGCATGACTCTGCAAGATCATGAGAGGGGGCTGGCAGTAGTGTCAAGAGACCACTCACATCCGTTCACACTTCGACCCAGGAATATCAGCAAGGATTGACCCTCACACACACAAGAAAAGGTCCCATGTTGAAAGGCAAAGTTACCGGGTAGACATGCTTCACCCAGTAATAGGATATGCAGTGTAAACAGGGGGGTCAGACTAGAACATGCAAAATTACCTGGCATTCAAATGACAAGTAAAAGCTGGAATTCTCAGACCAAAAAACATAACCTCTAAGCAGTCTATCCTGTTTGTGTCCTACACAACCTTGTCGCTAATGTCCGGTGATGCACAATAAGTATTATTAATTTTTTTTGGTACTTGTTTCCTAGCACGGTGCCCACGATTTTCATCTCATGCCATCGTTTTGATCGCATCGCATGCGATGAAAACTATTTTTTAATTGGACAGGCACCCTGATGGGTGATTACTATGTTAAATGCACCCCATTCTGTAGCTCCAGGGAGTTCAAGGGAAATCGTTAACTAAATAATTGGCTGCCTTTTTTGCATAGTGTGTATGCAGCTTTAGTTACATCCATGTGTTATAAATGACCTGCAGCGTGTCATTAATATTCAGGTAAGTGTAGCGGTATCTGCAGACAAACCTGAATTGAAAAAAAATTGTTGGACTCATTTTTTTAACATTTAATAAAAATAAATAAAAAAAAAAGGTATGCAATGGGACCCGATTTTTGGGTACTAAGAGCCGCACTGTACAATTTTAATATCTCGTCGCATTGCATGCCATTACAATGGCATGCAATGCGATTTGTAATTGTACAGGCACCCTGATGGTTGATTAGTATGTTAAATGCACCCCCATTGTTAACGCTGCCCCCACTATGAACGCCAACCCGAAGCGTGGCGAGCGCATTGAGCCCGCGAGGGGCGGCGGTACGCATCCTCCGACCTTTTCATATCCCCACTATCCACGTAGGCGTGGAGTTGATTTTATATAGTGTGGCGAGCGCAGCAAGCCAACGAGCCCGAAGCGTGGCGAGCTCAGCGAGCCCCGCAGATTACTTCACATGTATTCCACCTCCGCTCGTCACACTATATAAAATCAACCCCACGCCGACGTGGATAGTGGGGGTATAAAAAGGTCAGAGGACGCGTACCGCCGCCGCTCGCAGGCTCGCCACGCTTCGGGTTGGCGTTGATAGTGGGGGTGCATTTAACATACTAATCAACCATCAGGTTGCCTGTACAATTACAAATCGCATCGCATGCCATTTTAATGGCATGCGATGAGATATTAAAATTGTACAGTGCGGCTCTTAGGACACGAAAATCGGGTCCCATCGCATACCTTTTTTTTTTATTAAATGTTATAAAAAAAAAATAATAAAAAAAAAAAAAAGAGTCCAACAATTTTTTTTTCAATTCAGGTTTGTCTGCAGATACAGCTACACTTACCTGAATATTAATGACATGCTGCAGGTCATTTATAACAAATGGATGAAACTAAAGCTGCATACACACTATGCCAGGGCTGGGCAACACCGGCACTCCAGATGTTGATGAACTACACATCCCAGCATGCCTTGCATCAGTTTCGGCATGGCCACATAGCAAAACTAATGCAAAGAATCCTGGGATGTGTAGTTCATTAACATCTGGAGGGCCGGTGTTGCCCAGCCCTGCACTATGCGATAAAGGCAGCCAATTTTAGTTAACGATGTCCCTTGAACTCCCTGGAGCTACAGAATGAACTACATATTGCATACACACTTAATGATTTCAAATGATAAATTGTTTGCTTTACCGATTAATTAAGATACCTTGTTTTATGAAAAAGGTATCTTAATTAATCATACACACTGAGCGATAGGAACCTAGTTTATAAAAGACATGGGCAAAATGTAACTGCATGTACAGAAAAGGGATTATCACTGAACAATACGCACGATAATATGGTTAACTATACAGTCATTGTGCATATTGTCTGCCTTTGTCACATAGCATGTACATTTATCATTGCTGCCTATGAATGATGTCATTTAGGACAGTGGTTCCCAACCTCGGTCCATAAGCACCCAAAAGGGCTATTTCACACGCTCCAGCTCCTGCCAGTTGGCGAAACCCCACATGGCCAATTGCCGTGTCGCACACAGTAGTTAATATTGGACACGATTGTGTCCATTCACACAGGACAGCCACGGCCCGGCCGCCCTGTTGCAGCCGGATCCCACCACTGGAAGGGACGGCTGCCAGGCTGTGGCCATCCCCACCATTGAAAACTTCTGAATGCGGCACTGCTTCTTGGCCGTGCGGGGTTTCGCCACCCGGCAGGAGCCGGAGCGTGGGAAATAGCCCATACAGTTAACGATTTCCAGGTTTCCACAAAGAATTGTAAGTGAAATAATGAGACCCACCTGTGGGTCTTTTAAAATGTGTCAGCGAGCATCTGTGCACCTGCTGGGTGACCTGGAAAATGGGAACTGTTGGTGGTTCTTGAGGATCAAGGTTGGGAACTACTGACATCAGTTATAGAACAGCTGTAAAACATGGTAACATTCTGCCATGTTTGTAACCAAAGCAATCCATCTTATCTATCCATAAAAAAGGTTACAGAAAACATTAAATGAAACTCACCATCTCCTTCAATACCATCTTCGCTTTCCTAACAAAAAAAAATAAAAAAATATTTAAATATTTGATGCAATCACTTCTCCACACAATCTTAAGGTGCATACACACGGAGCGATTTGGCAAATTATTCACTGCCTTTAACAATTTCCTCTGAATGATTTGTTATCAAAGGATTAACGATTGAGCAAACAATTACACATAAACGATTGATCTTTAACGATGGTGGGGAGTGGTAGCCAGTCAATTAGACTTACCAAATCTTTCATGGTGCATACAAATGAAACAATTGGTACACATCACGAACAATTTGTCTGTGATCTTTCTGCATGCCGGAAAGATCATCAACCTCTACCAACGACCAGCGGGTACACGCATCTTCAGATATATCGTTCATACACAGGGAATGATTTGAGCGATTGGTCGTTTCAATCGATCGGCAACGCCAAGATCTTTTGCTAAATCTATCAGTGTGTACGCACTGTCAATTACAGAATAGTAAATTGTTTTTCTCCTCAACCTCACAAAAAAAACAAAAACCATAAAGCATTCCGGCTGCTTCCTCAAACTCTCCAGTATGAACAGCATTTTAATTAAACTGTCAATACCTACATGTCATTGTTCCCTAGCTAATCCACTACAAATCTTTCCACCCAAGCGTCCAGACATCTCTATTCTACCTATACATATTTCATGCCAATTACACAAAGATAAAACTAGCGTAGATTCTCATAGGGCAGTAAGAGGTGGAAACTATTTTCGTAGATGCCAATATTTACAAACTGTTGATCTACTGAGGTATTTTTGCACATTTTCTGTGGGTTTTAAAGGAAGAGAAAAAAAAAAGGGGGCAATATATGATGTGTGTAAACATATGTAGCATATACACGTTTGGCTTCCAATGGTTCTGTTAACGATCTTAAAGGCCCCACACAGCGCGATAATCAGGCTTTTCTGAGCAATTTTAACAAATCACTTCTAAAATGCAGGAAAGCGCATGTAAATCGCTGTGTGTATTGACCACACAGCAATTTACATGCGCGCCCCCGCCGTTCTGAATCTGCCCAAAATTCAGAAAGGACACGACGGACATTTTAGAGCAGTCACTCAGAAAGCACCTGCTCATCTCCTGCATTTGTGGCCGCGGGCAGATGAGCAGGGCTTTTCTGAGCTGAAGACGCCGCAGAACCAGTGGGGCAGTATGCACCAGTATAGCATACCGCCACTTCTGCACAGACCCGGCACCTGCAACCATGCCTGCCCAGTGTTCCTCCCGCCCGGATGCTATTTGACTCACACCTTTTTGACCTACATAGTGCACTCTCGCTATTTGTTCACATAAGGAGGGGCAAAGGTCAGGGTAGCCGGATCGTCAGATTGTACTGATTTCAGTATTATTACCTGCATCGGGCTCCCAGAGTCCCAGTACTCACGCATGCCGCTTCTGCCAGGACACTGGGGCATACTGCTTGCAGTGAGTAATCTGCTGAATGCACATAACTACTGGCATTGCCTAGTGTCCACGCAGCAGCACGAGCGCAATTAAGTACCGGGAGCCAGATGCAGGGGATAATACTGCAATCTGTGCACAGAGTACAACTATCCCAGGCTACCCTGACCCCCCCCCTCCTCTCCTTCTGTGAACACATAGCGAGGGAGCACTAGGGAGGGCAAACGGGGAGGCAAATGTCAGCTGGATGGGAAACACCCTGGTGGTCATGAGGCAAGCCACAGAAACATATGAATTGAAGTTGCCAGCAGAAGCGCTGTGGAGCAGGGGCAGGGGTTTGCCACTAAGGGCCGTTGGGCGCCCCTGGACCACTCACAGCCACCGCTGGTCCCCTTACTACCCCCACTGGAAAACGACAGACACCTACACTTGGCTCTCATCCTCACCTCCCATCTCTCGTTGTCTCGGGAGCCCTGCATCCATCAAGTCTGATTAGCCTCCAATGTTTATTTGGTTGGGGTGGGGGGGGGGGCGGGGGCACTATGCAACCAACGTTTGTTTATTAAGGAAATGTCCCCTCCTGCTGCCGGAGCTCAGTACCGGGCGATGAGAAGGGCATCACGCTGCCCAGCATGTGTCATTCCCGTGACAGCAGCAGACATGTTCCCCGCCAGGGAACATGTGACCACTGCGGGCAATGTGGAAAATCCTGCGCCTGTGCTTCGTCTCCACCACAGGGACAGGAGGCAGGCACGTTGCCTGTGTCACCGGAATGTTGCACACACGCTGGCCGGGTATAGCTCAGTCCTAGGGCGCAGGATCACGACATGTAAGGCCAGTGGCACATAGACCGGCTTCCCCCTCCTCTCACTACAAGGAAAAGTAGCAGCCAGGAGGGCTCGGTCCTGCTGCTATCCCTGGGCTGAAGCGGCGCCTCTGCTGCCCTGATCCTTTCTCCAAGCCCGGGCTGAGAGACTCACCGGTGCTGCTGTGGGCTGCAGACCCCCCGGGCGAAGCCCCTTCAGTGATCGCTCAGAAGCCACCACACAGTACTTGATATACAAGGCGTTCTGAGCGATAGCTTTGTATTAATCAGCAGGGCTGTTATTCATTGGGGACCTGTGGGGCCACGCATTAATATCGCTGTGTGGGTTACACACACAGATATTCAGCCACTTTCTGAGCTGTTTAGTAAAATAATGTCACTCAGAAAGGGGCTGAATATCGTTGTGTGTGTATGGCCCATTAGAATGGAGGTTAACAATACAATGGTAGAAATGGAATCCTGCAAACTGGATGAGACTAGGGATCAAGAAGGACAAGTCCAGGATTCCAGACTGTCAACAAATCCAAAATGGGATTTTGGTTCTAACCTGACAAATAATTTTGTCCAATTCCATTAGGGACACTGGGATATAGGTGGTGCTGTATTTGCCTGGGTACTAAGATTTGAGTTCTGACAGCTCAGGCTATTAGTGCGCTATACGCCGCCCCCCACCCAGAGCAGTCCAATATTATTACAAAACCTATTGTACAGGAGAAGAATTGGTCACACAAACTGAAAGGAAGTTAATGGGCCTGGAACACTACAATCCTAAACAAAACGAGGGTGGGCATACGGCGTCTCCATACAATTAAACAAAAGGAGGTGTCAAATCAAAACACATTTTCTCCTTCATTCATAGGTTACACACCAAAGCTACCCACTGAAGGAGAAAACGCTTCTACACTGTGCAGTACGCCAGACACCAAAAACTAGTGACCTAAAAAGACAAAAGGTGTCAATTAGTAAAATTTCATAACAGCCCTGCAAGGCAAAGCAGTTGCATCAAAGAACCACACCAGTACAATCTGGTCTGTATTGAAATACAGACCAGACGGTGCTAAAAATATCATAGCAGACATGGGCGGGTTTTGAAAGGTGCAGGGTGCTACAATGAACATTATAATGTCTGGTGATAAAAGTGATTATCAAGACATTAAGCCCTTGCACTACAGAATAATAATATGTAATAATAATGTCCAGGTGTGAGGAAAGATCTGCCCCAACCTTGCTACAACTTAAGGCCCATAGACACTGGGCGACTGAGCTGAAAGTCGCCCAAAAAAAGCATGTTTGAGCGGCCTTCGCCTTAAAGCCGCCCAGTATGTATGCCCCAGCAATCAGTGGTGAGCGCTGCAAAGCGCTCCCACATCATCACCGGGAAAGCCGTTCACGTGCTGGTATAACCAGCAGATGAGCTCCTTTGAGGACGCTATGCAAATCCACCCCCCCACACCCCCCCCCCCCACACACCTGCAAAGTATCTCATTCGATAATAAGTGTGTTAGCATACACATAACTGTAAAGCAGACAGGAGAGGCGGTCTCCAAGCCTCGCAACCCTGGCAAAGAGTAAAAAAAAAAAAAACATACAAAACAATGGGTGGCTGCCAAATAGCTGTGAGTGCTCTCTAAAATCAACAGCCACCCATTGTTTTGAATATTCTTTTTAATTCACTGCCCCCGTCTGCTGCTCCCTGGGAGTTTACATAAGATAAATCACATGTGATTTATCGCAAAAAAGTGCCAAATCGGCAATGGGCTCTCCCAGGGAGCTCCTTGGAAACTGGGTCCGACTTGTCCTTATATCAAGTTGGCAGTGTCTGCAAAAAAATTTTTTAGAATCTTAAAAATCAGTGAGAAGAATGTAGGGCATCTATTCACCCCAAACCATAATGTTTGGGCTTGATAGGTCGACAGCCAAAAAGTCAACATGGTCAAGTGGGCCACACAAGGAAGGGGGGGGTTGCATTTTATCAACATTTCCATACTTTAACATCCACGTAGACCGGGATTAGAAATGTTAATATGTGCCAAGCACCTTGCCCAAAGAATGGTGAGCAAAGCAAGGGGATGCCAAGTTTTATGTGCCCAAACCTACAAAGTTACACACAACTTTTTGAAACACTTCCCCACAACATATCCAATTCTAACCTGATGTCACATGATAATAAAGTGAAAATATGGACACTTTGAAGGCAGTAACATTAACTGATATTTTATATAATAGATTCGGTAGACATTAATATTTTAGAAATACAACATCGGTAATGCCACGATGCACAGGCATACACATCATTGTATGCTACACCTGGCTGTGAATAGTCACACCAGGGGGTCGTTCCGGGACTATGTAAAAACCGGACTACACTCCGGACCGCCGGACAGGACATCAAAATCTGCAGTCCGGAGCTTGTAGGGTCCGGGGGGTGTCCTGTCCGGGGGGTCCCTGTCTGGGGGGGTCCCTGTGATAGCTATCACCAGGGACATGGGGGAGGGGAGATTACAGCCTCCCCGTGTGGTCCGGACCGTCCGGCTTTTGCTGCATGCCCGGACCATACAGGGAGGCTTTATTCTCCCCCTCCTCCACTACCTGGTGACAGGTGTGACAGGCAGCGCCCCAGACAGGACACCCCCCAGACTGGAGGCTACAAGCTCCAAAATGCAGAGTTTGATGTCCGGTCCAGTGGTTTTGTCCTGGTCCGGTTTTCACCCATACCCCATTCGAAGAGTTTAATGGTGTGACCGGGCATACACATGTCATTGTCACAGACATACTTGACATTTCATTAATGCCACAAAGCAGAGTATGGACACATCTGTAAATAAGGTCATTGGGTAGTCCAATATGGTGCTTTATCCTGAGAAGATATATACAGACAACAGGCAAAGTGGATATTTAGAAACAGTGGCATAAGAAATGTTAAGAGTCTAGATTAATAGATATACAGTCAAGGCTGTATATTGCACAGTCCACTGCAGAGCGATATGCATGCATGGGACCTTTAACACCACCTCTCACACGATACATCCCCTCCAGCAGACAGCGCTCTCCTTTACCCCATGTCCGGCCTTCTATACTCACACATTCAGACTCCTTCCCATCCCTGACCACCTCCACTCTTTTGGTCGCTGGCTCCCGGGTCTCAACCCTGCCAGGCGGCGCTGGCTGCTCCACAGAGCCGGGGCTCTGACTCCCGGACTCCTCTTCTTCCTCTTCGCTATCCTGGGACGCACGTCTCCTACGCCGCCTCCTGTCCGCCATGTCGCTTAGTCGAGAGACTCCTTAGGGCTGCTCTTGCAACTACATTTCCCGGCGTGCACCGCGCTATACGGAACGCTGCCTGTATGCAGCGTGGAGTCTTCCGCCCAGTGCACGGCGCCCCGTAGCGAGAATCTCGCTGCACACCACGCGATAACCAGGTAGAGGGGGGGTGATAGAGGGGGCGGGGTCATATGAGGGCGTCTTTGCACGTGAGTTTAGCTTTAAGCGGGAACTTCTGTTGTGCCAGCGATGGATGACTGGGGGAGGGTCAATGTGCGAGCGGAGGTGGCCATTTTATCTGATCCTTAATTTATGTGATAATACGAATACTGTATACTAAGCAAGCTCCGTGCTTTGTAGGGTTACTCAATAATAACAACAGTAGGCTATAAGCCAAGGGTAGCCAACTCCAGTCAAGAGCTACCAACAGTTCACGTTTTCCAGCTCACCTCGCAGGTACACAAGTGCATGCACGACCATAGGTGCCGATTTATGTTTTCGCTGGTGGGTGCTCAAGCCAAAAATATAGGGGAGTGGCTTCATGGGGAAGGGGCGTGGCCACAAAATAATACCAATTTATATTACGCAGCACAGTTGTCTCCAATATTCAAATTAGAATGTGACTGTCAGCGCATGGCCAGGCCCAGGCAGGCACCCCAAGAAAATAGAATCTGACAGGACTGGAGTCAGATGCTGTTGTGAAACTACATGTCCCAGCATGCCCTGTTACAGTTTTAGCAATCTATTATCTAAAATCTATTGCAGGGCATTCTGGGACATGTAGTTCCACAACAGGTGGAGGGCTGGGGGCATGAGTTTGACACCAACCACTGATCTAAACACTCCTCCTTTCATTTATTCCCTGGCTGCTGTAATATGAGCTCTGGTTTTTATAAATGGCCTGCCCAGTACCCTGCTATTAATTTCAATTACATTCTTGAGGTACTTTTGTAGTTTCACGGCGCCACCACGCGCACAGTGAAACTTGGCAGTCTGCCAGACTGTGTTTACTGTGCGCGTGCCGCTCTAGCTGTGCGTGGCTGCTTTCCTTATGTAAGCTACGTTATCAGCATAGCGCTGGGCAGCAGCAGTGCACCCAGCGCTGACAGGTCACTGTGGTACTTGTAGTTCCACAGTGAAATAGGCAGTCCTGCGCACCGCTGACAGCCCGGCAATTTAGACTCCTCCGGCAATTTAGAAGTCTAGATTTAGACGTCTAAATCCAGACTCAGTGCAGTCCTGCGCACCGCTGACAACCCGGCAATTTAGACTCCTCCGGCAATTTAGAAGTCTAGATTTAGACGTCTAAGTCCAGACTTCCTGCAAACCGCTAAGATGGGGGCATCTAAATTTAGATGGTAAAGCCTCTAAATTTAGTAGGGTCTAGGGGTACACTATTAAACCTGTTCACAATGACACTAGTCGACGTAACAACTGTCGACCTTGTTAATTCCACTATCCACGCCAACCCGAAGCGTGGCGATCGCAGCGAGCCCGCGAGGGGCGGCGGTACGCATCCTACGACCTTTTCATACCCCCACTATCCACGTCGGCGTGGAGTTGATTTTATAAAGTGTGGCAAGCCACCGAGCCTGAAGCGTGGCGAGCCCCGCGAGGGGACGCAGATACCTGTGAAGCCCGCGAGGGGATGCGGATACCTGTGAAGGTATCCGCGTCCCCTCGCGGGGCTCGCTACGCTCGCCACGCTTCGGGCTCGGTGGCTCGCTGCGTTCGCCAAACTTTAGAAAATCAACTCCACAGCGACGTGGATAGTGGGGGTATGAAAAGGTCGTAGGGCGCGTACCGCCTCACGGGCTCGCTGCGCTCGCCACGCTTCGGGTTGGCGTGGATAGTGGAATTAACAAGGTCGACAGCTGTTACGTTGACTAGTGTCATTGTGAACAGGTTTAATAGTGTACCCCTAGACCCTACTAAATTTAGAGGCTTTACCGTCTAAATTTAGAGGCCCCCATCTTAGCGGTTTGCAGGGAGTCTGGATTTAGACATCTAAATCTAGACTTCTAAATTGCCGGAGGAGTCTAAATTGCCGGGTTGTCAGCGGTGCGCAGGACTGCACTGAGTCTGGATTTAGGCGTCTAAATCTAGACTTCTAAATTGCCGGAGGAGTCTAAATTGCCGGGTTGTCAGCGGTGCGCAGGACTGCCTATTTCACTGTGGAACTACAAGTACCACAGTGACCTGTCAGCGCTGGGTGCACTGCTGCTGCCCAGCGCTATGCTGATAACGTAGCTTACATAAGGAAAGCAGCCACGCGCTGCGCTGAGAACAGCTTGAGCGGCATGCGCACAGTAAACACAGAGTCTGGCAGACTGCCAAGTTTCAAAGTTTCACTGTGCGCGCGGTGGCGCCGTGAAACTACACAAGTACCATTCTTGATTTTGCACACCATAATGCCAGTTACATGGTACATCACACACAGTAATGCCCATTACATGTTATGCCAGGACTGAAGAAGTTTTTTGTAAAGGAGGGAAAACCTGGGAAGTGCGCGCCCAAGGCGCGCGCCAAAAATTTTCAACATAATGCTGATTACACGTCACACCCATTACATAGTATACCACATGCCATAATGCCCATTACATGTATGCCACACACCGTGAAGCCCATTACACATTATGCCCATTAGTTGTTATGCCACACACTGTGAAGCCCATTACACATTATGCCCATTAGTTGTTATGCCAGGACGCATTTTTTTTCTAAAGTAGGGATAACATGGGCAGTGTGCGCCGAAGGTGCTCGTCAAAATATTTCACCATAATGGCGATTACACGTCACACACCCATTACATAGTATACCACATGCCATAATGCCCATTACATGTTATGCCAAACACCATAATGCCCATTACACGTTATATTGAACACAGTAATGCCCATTACACCACACACTTATATCCATTACATATAATACCACACGCTTTCGTGTCTATTACATATTATGCCACATAAGTGCCGCTTACCTACATGCTTGTTGCTACAGGTTTAATGCTCGTTGCTACAGGTTGCATGCTCTTTGCCAGGGGTTGCATTGCATGCTGTATGCCAGGGGTTGCATCATGCTCAATGCAAGGGTTACTTGCTCATTGTCAAGGGACGTGAGATGCTTGTTACCATGAGGGAGGTGATGGTGACAGTGGCAGGCAGAGAACATTGATCAGGTCTAGGGGCGAATCCAGAAAAATATGACAGGAGGGGCACCACAATAAGTGGGTGGGGGGAAGGGTAATATTGTGATATATAATTGTGGGTGGTATAGACGCTTTGGCGATCCCTTTATGTTTGAACTGATGTGAGGAGTAATGTAACAAAAAAAATGAAAAAAAAAATGAAAATAAAAATGAAAGTAAAAAAATAAAAAATAATAATAATTAATAAATAAATAAAAATTAAAAAAATAAAATAACAATAAAAAATGACAAATTAAAATTAAAAAAAGAGAAAAAAAGTAGAACTTTCCTTGTTGTCTTATCTGTTATCCCTTTGTTCTCCTTTTCTGTTTCCTTGGCCTGGTATTTCTCAGGAGTCGGAAGAGCGAAACCGAAAAGACAAGGTGTACAGCAATGTGAAGTAATGTTGGTATCTTTAGTGGTATATTTTCAATAGCAGGCTTAAGCTGGATGGCGTACCAAACTCACACAGATATGAGTATGGATAAACTCATCAAGGTATCTTTATGGTACTCGATAAATATGCGTACCAGTACTCACGTGGATTCATGGGTAATGACACACATCAGGGTATCTTTTCCTCAAAGTAATTTATTCCAAATAACGTACAAAAGTTTAAAAATGAATAAGAGATAGCAATTGAAAGCAGCGCTCACTGTGATCCTGAAGGTGGGGTCAAATCCGGATATCACCCACCACAGAGAACATAGGATAACTACGATGTTTTACCTGTCTCTCTCCTTGTAGATCACACTATGCCTGGATCAACATGTTTCAGGAGTTTTACTCCCTTCCTCAGAATACCAGGCTAGTGTGAGGCACATGGTCTTTTATTCTAGAGTCCATTTCCGGTTCCGGGTTGCGTGACCCGGAAGTGAAAATTCTGCAGTAAAAAAGTAAATACAATGTTTTCACAGGAACTTATCCATCATCCTATTCCCTCCATATACGTCACCCAACAGTTCCACAATTTCTATCAAGCTGTCTCAACTGTTCCCTCCACACGTGTCCGTCCGCACCGGCCGGAAGTTGCTCCGCCGAAACCGGAAGTCTGAATGACGCGATAGCCGGGAGTGTGTCAGTCACCACAGGAAGTCCCGTTCTCGCTGGGCCGGACGTCCACACCCAGTACACCTTTCTCCCTGTGCTAATAGCTTCATTTGGAGGTGGAAATGGATGGAATGCACGGTCTTGTGTAATAATTCTGATATGACGATTATATTACTAAATAGAAAGAAATAGGTATAAGTGGGTGGAAGTATATACATAGATGTTACATAATCAAATTCACAGGAACCATTTCAATTTAAAGTCCTGGTTTAACCCTGTCGGTATTAGTGTTTTGAGTTTGTATATTGTTCTCATTTCAGTTTTTGCAAGATTTATTTCTGTATTACGATCTTTTCCAAGTGCTTGTCACTTTTTGTATGCCCAGAAATCTTTTTATATAGTTGATAGAGCAGTTGTGTTTAAGTTTAAAATGCTGAGAGAGATGATGGGCGAGTACTCCTTTTTTTATGTTTCTTAAATGTTCAGAAATACGGACTTTAAGAGGTCTTATAGTCCTGCCTATGTAGCTTAGTCCACAACTGCACTCTACAAGGTAGATTACATTTGAAGTTTCACAGGTTATGAAGTCATTTATTTTTATCTTAATTTGATTAACTGTGATTTCTGTGGTTATCGATGTTTCTGCTTTGACATGCCTACAGCCCATACACATTCCACAGCGATGAAAGCCTTTGGTGCGTACGGTGGCTCTTCTTTCTTCTGGTAAGGCACTCTTAACCAGGTGATCTTTCAGATTCTTTGCCTTCCGGTATATGAATTTGGGTTTGCTGGGAATGATGTCTTTGAGTATGGGGTCTTGTAACAATAGATGCCAGTTTTTCTTGAAGATTTGTTCTACTTGTTTGTGGTTTTGATCAAATTTGGTAAAGAATGCGAACCTGAATTCTTCCCTTCCTTTTTCATCTTTTTTTTTTTTTATTGTTCAAAGAAACAAACTGAAGGAGGTATCTGAAAGAATTGACACCCTACAAACCTTAATTGATCCTTTTTGCAACATGGCCACATTCCCAGAATTAGAAAAGAAAGTAATAGAGAAAAGCACCACATTCCTCACAAAGAAAAAACAGAAGAAACTTCAGAGAGATTACAATTACTACAAATTTGGAATCCAGAAACACACACACAATAATAATAATAAAAAGATTAAGGACAGCAAATCGAGGATCCACAACTATTCAAAAGGACCATATAGAGGTAACCAGAAACATCCAGATAAAACACCATATAGGAGAATAATTAACCACAGAGACAGGATAGAGTCAGAATACAATCAACACCGGAACATAAGACGCTATTCTGACTATCAAGATTGGAAGAAACACCAGAAACCAACATCACCACTGAGAAGAAACTATAATAGAGGTGAAAACCTCGAATCAAGACACAGAAACCATCCACAACAACGTTATAGAAAAGAGGATCATTACAGAAAAAATCAAAGAACACCGATACCATGGGTAAAACCCAAAATTCATCATCAGGAGAAATATCATGAGGAAAACATCTCTTGGAGAGACAGAAGACCAACCATCTACAGAGCCAGCCAAAAAGAAAGAAGAACACCAACTAAGAAACATAGAGAAAATAAAGAAAACGAGAGAAACATTGGGAGAACCACATCAGAAACCAATAAAAAAAAGAAAGAATGAAAGATACATCACAACTGAAATGATACAAAACTCAGGACGAATCAGAAGAACTTTACCTGAAGATGCAGGACCAAGCAATAGACAGGCTATAAGCGCCTTAAGAGACAACACTCCCGGGGGGCGTGGCCTGCACGGAGTTAGGGACAGCAGCTTTCCTCAACAGCTCCTGCCAGTCTAGCTGTAAAAATAGTATTCAGTGCCTCCCCCACACCTGAATCTCCCTCACACCCTGCTGCTTAAGCCCCACAGGCACTGGGGAAACGGGTGAAGAGAGCTGCGGAGCCGGGAGACCTTTTACTAGGTCTCTGCGGGTTGCGGCCTACCTGCCCGGAGAAGCCGGGACCTAGATTTTGGAGGCCTGCCCAGGATCAGGCTCCACGGCGAATTCGCGGCAAAACGGGACCCGGGACGGCGCAGATTCGACCACCCACAGCCTGCCATACCTCAGGGGGTTCCCCAGCAGCCGGACAACCCACATCTGGAAGCCTGCTCCCCGCTTACAAGGAGGTGAGAAGCCCTGTAGGCACTGCTGCTGGAGCTCAGTGCAGCTGCGGCGGCCATCTTTGATTTTAATGCTCGGGACTGTTCAGCAGTAACTGCTACACCTCATAAGCAGAGGATAGATTTAATAGCTGAGGGTACTCCCAAACCTGCCCCTACCCTCCAGTCCTCTGGGCATATAAGACCCTCACACCACTTACTGTGCCACCCTCACTAGAAACTGCAGTGCTGCTACTGCCTGTCAGGACTACCTGTGTAGTTACACAGGAGTCTGCTGCCATACAAACAGGGCACATCACTGCATCACTGCAGTACTGTGCCTAATACACTGTAAAACACAGTTCTGGGAGCTTCCAATAAAATTGTAGAGCAACAGCCAGCCACCCCCTTTCCCAGAACTGGGGTGCCTGGACCCCTTGAATTAGCCCCACCGAGTACTGTGGTAACTCTCTCCCCCTTGGGGACAACGGCTGCCTGGGCTCCACATAGCACATCTTGCCCTCACTCCTTCACCTCAATCTCCCCCCTGCCAAAGCCATCCACCGGAGCTTAATGTGACCGCCGTCACTACATGGCTACCACTCCGTGACGACTGCAGTCTGCCTACCCCTATGTGAAAACGCAACTGCTACATGAACCCCCACAGTGCCTGATCTCTATTCTCTCTCCACATATCTAAAAAGTGCCTGCTACCGTCATGCCCCCAAAGAGGCCCAAGGAGGTCGCCCCCACCAAGATCAACATGCCTGCTAGAAAATCCCCCCAAACCCCCCAACTGCAACCAAGCCCTCTGAAACAAGTGTACACCCACCCGGGTGCCCAATCAGAGCTTAGCCCTCCCCCTGGAATAGCTGGTATAGATGCTGAATCAGACGAACCGGTGACTGTGAAGTCACTCTGCCAAGTCTTTTCAGCATTCCAGGCTGAATTGGCCAGAGATCTCAAACTGGCCATTCGTGAGGTTAAAACAGAACTAGTGGCAATTGGCGATAGAACAGATCATTTAGAGAAGAAAATGGAGGAATTGGTCACATCCCACAACGCTCTCGTGTCATCCTATGATCGCCAACAACTTGAGATGGACCAGTTCAAAACCAAACTAGCTGATCTGGAGGACAGATCCAGACGGAACAATATTAAGATCAGAGGCATCCCAGAATCGGTGACCAACGCTGAGCTTGAAGGCTTTGCCACAGCACTGTTCCGTCGGCTCCTCCCCTCCGTCGACCCCAAGGATCTCCTTATTGATCGTATCCACCGCCTACCAAGACCCAAAACGATCTCAGCCGACCTACCCAAGGACACACTGCTCCGGGTCCACTTCTTTACAGTGAAAGAGCGCCTACTGAAGGCGGCCCGTGACGCAAAGATCTCAGATACACTGGGAGGTCTCCAAGTGTTCCAAGACCTCTCCCCCGCAACACTGGCCAGCAGGAGGTCGTTTGCCCCTATTACCCTGGCACTACGCAACCACGAGATCCGGTACAGGTGGGGGTTCCCGGTAAAATTGATCATCACACATGAAGACACCACCTATACAATATCATCTCTAGATGCCGGGGTGAAACTTCTGTTAGAATGGGACATCTCCATCACTGCCCCCCAGGGGCAGAAGCGCCTACAACCTCTTCGCCAGGAATGGGCCGACACCTGATGTCCCTCTCCCGACTACAACCATTCCTGCCTAATGATGGACTTCCCATGCCACCAGACCTCCATCACCTCCCCACTGCGGGTTGAGGCTTCAATGATAAGTATCAGCTTTCATTACCTACCAATGGTGCAGGTCTATGAGCATCGGGACTTTGCTGCTCACGGTTTGTAGCAGCACAATGTTAGCCTGTTTAAGGTTTCGGTTTTTCCTTATAGTTTATTGCTCCCCACTGGCTGGGGACCCTTTCTCTCCTTATCTCCCGCAACCTTGATAGAAATTAACCAATGTTATAGCTTGTTTCCCCCCCTGAGTTTCTCAGGCGGACTGTTATATTTTATATCTTATATTAAATGTTTTGTTTAGTTAAAAATGTCGTTACTGGAGGGGTGGCCAATCTCCCCCCGCCCTCTACCCGGAGACGCCAGGCCACCACCCCCAACCTCTCCATATACTACTGCACGAAAATGCCTTTCCTTTCCCCTGCAGTAGTCATGCGGGTCCTAGTTATTGGACCCTTTTGTTTTTTTCCTATCCCTATACCTCCCCTCCTATCAACATACTGTCCTTCTCAATTTCCTTTCCCCCAACCCCACCCCCCCCCTTCCCCCCGGACTGCATTCCCCTTACCTACCTCCATTTTGCGCTCCCCCTCCATGGATGTACTTGCAACTTTTCTGCATTACTTAACACTCTGCCATGCCTAAGTTGATATCCTTAAATGTTAAAGGGCTGAATTCCCCACATAAGCGCAGAATGGCATTGACATACCTCCATAAACAGAAAGCGGACATTGTGGCCCTTCAGGAGACCCACTTCGCCTCTCCCCGACCTCCCACATTTAGGGACTCCAACTATCCGACTGCTTTCTACGCCAACGGACCCTTCAAACGTAATGGTGTTGCCATTCTGTTTAACAGACGCACCCCCTTCACCTGTCACTCCCAGACTGCTGATAAAAACGGCAGGTATCTGATCATAACTGGCCTCTTAGAAGACAGACCCACGACGATAGTCTCTATCTATGCCCCCAACACGAACCAAGTGGCCTTCCTCCGTAAACTCTTTACCCTCATACAAAAAAACACAAAAGGCTCCCTGATATTGCTGGGAGACTTTAACCTAGCACTAGACCCCCGACTGGATAAATCCCACCTCCCCTCCAGCCACCAATCTCACACAGACAACCAATCATTAGCCCTTCGTAACCTCCTCTCAGAGTTTGACTTGTACGACACTTGGAGAACAACCTACCCCACAGGACGGGAATACACCTTCCACTCCCAAGTCCACAACACCTACTCGAGAATTGACTATATTCTCTGTGATAAGTGGTCCCTCCAACACTCCGTAGGAGTTGACATTCTCCCCATCACGTGGTCTGACCACGCCCCAGTTGTGTGGCATTGGAACTTTCAACCCTCCAGAATTCCCCCTAGGCCCTGGCGCCTGTTTCCCCACCTATTGTCAAACCCAGCAGCCAAAAGTACCATTCAAAAAACAATGGAACTATACATGTCCAACAATAAAACGTCAGATACCTCGGTGACTAACCACTGGTGCGCTTTCAAAGCGGTTACAAGAGGGGCTGCTATTCAAGCTGGGGCAACTCTGAAGCGAAATGCCACCGCAACCCAAAAAGCCCTAGAGACTAAATTAGTAGAACTTGACACAAGAAATAAAGAGGCCCCCTCTAACTCCTTGAAGGCAGAGTTGGCTTCGGTACGGAGCCAACTACAGAAAATGCTCCTGGCCCGCACCCAATCAGCATTAAACAGAATAAGACACAGGTTCTACCTAGCTAGCAACAGATCGGGCAGAATGCTAGCCCGGAAACTCCGCGCCCAGCACGCTAGAAATCGTATAAAATACATTACATCCCCCAGCAATGAGAAAATATATAACCCTAAAGATATAGCTAACCAGTTCGCAGATTATTATTCCAATTTATACAACCTTTCCAAGGACCCCTCCACGCCACAGCCCACCCCTTCCTCTATCCATAGCTTCCTCGAAAACCTACACCTTCCCTCACTCTCCCAGGACCAACTGGACCTCTTAAACGCCCCCTGGTCCCGATTGGAGGTCCAGTCGGTTATAAAGTCACTCCCGCGAAATAAAGCCCCCGGGCCGGATGGGTTCATTACAGATTTCTATAAAACCTTCAGTGACCTGCTTTCCCCTTACCTTACTGACCTGTTCAACGAACTCTCCTCGCTGGGACGTGCCCCCCCTGAACTGTTAGAGGCCAGAATTGTCACCATCCCGAAACCCGGCAAGAACCCTGCCTTGTGCCAAAACTATCGTCCTATAGCCCTGCTGAATAGTGATATCAAGATCTTCGCCAAACTAATGGCATCCCGAATCAACCTCTACTTACCCTTGCTGATACACCCGGACCAGACGGGGTTTGTTCCGGGACGCCAGGCCCCGGACAATACACGGAGAGTCTTTAACTTAATAGACTCCTTGTCTGCTAAACAAGATCTCCTTCTCGTCTCACTCGATGCCGAAAAGGCATTTGACCGCCTTAACTGGCAATATATGCGGGAAGTCCTATCTCGCTTCGGCTTCAGGGACCGTATACTATCATCAATCATGTCATTATATAGCTCCCCCTCGGCCCGAGTGTTCAGCAATGGCTTTCTTTCCTCCCCCTTTAATATCAGCAATGGCACAAGGCAGGGCTGCCCACTTTCACCCCTAATATTTGTTCTCTCCATTGAACCATTAGCTACGGCCATTCGCAAAAACCCTAACATTCCAGGTCTTAAGGTAGGCCCCAACAAGCATAAACTAAGCCTTTTTGCGGACGACGTGTTACTTTTCGTGACAGACCCCATCCATACGCTCCCACACGTCCACGAGACGCTAGCTGCATACAGCGCCGCATCCTACTATAAGCTTAATACATCCAAGACTGATGCACTACCGATTAATCTCACAGTCCATCTTCCCCTACTGAAAGCCACTTACACCTACAATTGGCAAGCTACCTCTATAAAATACTTAGGAATCCACATCCCCCCTAACATGGCGTCTGTATTTGATGTTAACCTCTCTCCCCTCCTAACTTCCCTTGCATCACTATCCAGATCTTGGTCGGCGTACGAAATTTCATGGATGGGTAGGATGGCGGCATTTAAAATGTCGCTCTTACCCAAACTAATGTACCTGTTCCGCACTATCCCCTATGTTTTCCCTAAAAAGTCCCTTCAACAGGCCACCTCTATCCTGACAAAATACATCTGGTCATCTAAACCCCCCGCTATGGCCCGCTCCAAAATGACAATCCCAAGAGCATATGGGGGTCTTGACCTCCCAGACTTGTCTCAATACCAGGTAGCTTGCCTACTTGCC
This sequence comes from Crinia signifera, assembly GCF_055691185.1. Lineage (NCBI taxonomy): Eukaryota > Metazoa > Chordata > Amphibia > Anura > Myobatrachidae > Crinia > Crinia signifera. The sequence goes on along the minus strand of NC_139222.1, from coordinate 131,997,687 downwards.
CCATCAAAACATTATTTTGAAAGTCCTACCCATAGGGCCTGGGTGGACATTGAACAATGTCACTCCCCCAATATCCCCCTTAGCGACCTCCTTAAGATCCCAAAACACATCAGGCCCCCACTACCTAACCTGCTCCCAACAACGTCCGCTACCTTATATGCATGGGACCAATTACTGTCCGTTCTACGCGCCTCTACCTCCCTTATCACTACCCTCCCCATCACTACCGTGGCGAGACTAATACCTAACCTTAACCTTACCCTTTGGAAACAAAGTGGGATCACATCCTTAGGAGACGTAGTTGACGCTAACTCAATCCGACCTTTTCCCTACCTCCAAGAAACATACTCTCTCCCCCCCCACGAGTACCTCCACTATCTCCAAGTGGCACACTGGTGGGACTCCCATTTTTCCAAACGCCCCACTATAGACCCCCGCCACCAGACGATCCTTTCCCGACCTTCCCAGACACTCTCCAAAGGGGACATCTCCTTCTGGTACGACACACTCATAACCCCCGCAGAGTTTACTAAAACTTCAGCTCATAAAAAATGGGAATCCGACTTGGGCATCCAGCTTTCTGGACCTCAATGGCGTAAGATATTCCTATCCTCTTACACAATGTCCCGCTGCCTCAATCACTCGGAGATGCACATCAAATTGATAAATCGTCTCTACCTAACCCCAGATCGCCTCCACACCTTCTGGCCAACGTGCTCCAATATGTGCTGGCGTCAATGCGGAAATATAGGTACCATTTACCATATCTTCTGGTCTTGCCACAAGCTCAGGGCATATTGGGGAGAGGTCTTTGATCTCATCTCTGAAGTGATTCAACTAACCCTTTCCCCTGACCCACTCCTAGCTCTATTCCATGTATACCCACAAGATCTCCCGATTGGGAAAACATATGTCCTCGGACACATCCTCATAGCGGCAAGAGCAAACCTAGCTCAACATTGGAAGCAGCCCTCTCCCCCCCCCTTTCTCCAGGTTATACTAAAAATAAACCACCATTTCCTCATGGAAACTGGTTTTCAACCCCACTCCCCCAACTCCTCCTCGCCACACTCTAAATGGGCTCCCTGGCACACCTACACAACTGAAAGGGAGGGTACTAGACTCTTCCCCTCAGCCACGTCTGGACAAACAACCACCTTTAGCCTGAATGAACCCCCAGATTCAGACTCAGACCCTCCCTCACCCCACACCCCTGTCTAATTGATGCTCTCCTACCTTAGACTAACTCTATAATTGAATCTGTATTTATATGCTTGTGTACAGCTCGCTCTGCGTAGCGATCTAATGTGTCTGATATGGTCGTGTATAAAACTCAATATGTAAAATGTTACTGTCTTATATTGTCCTCACCCCCGATTGCAGTCCCCCCCTTCCCCCCCCCCCCCAATGTTTTCCCTTTTTCATTTCTGTACCCCATATACAAATCTGTGTCAATAAAAATTTATTGATGGAAAAAAAAGAGACAACACTCCCACAACTAGGCGACCTTTTTTAGAGCTAAGGATGGAGAGAAAGGAGAAGAAGAAAAGAGGGGAGGAAGAAAAGAGAAGAAAAAGAAGACTCAGTTTCGCCTAAATCGAATCACCACCTGTGGGAAAAGAGGAGGAAAATTTTCAAAGAAAAAATACACACAGAGAAAAAGACTACTAACAAGGAATGTCACAAGGAAAGAAGTTATCACACAACAACCAACCATATTCAATTTGAGTGATAGACCACTGACAGAAACTGAGGAAAGGGTCCTCTCCAAAGGCCTAAAATATGCACCCTCATCCACCACAGATCCATTAGAAAAATATATCGATATACAAAAATTCATTAGACAAATGAGTCTGAAGAAATTTTTTGCTAAAAAGGAATTAGAGTCCAAAGACCTAATAAACCCAGAAAAAGTAACAAAATCCAATACTGAAGATGAAGGAGAGCCAACCAAACTGAAGAAGAAATCAAAGTTCTACCCCGCTCACATTAAAGGTAATTTCATAGAAACTTTCAGCAAGATCGTAACCAGTGAAGTTGAAAACCTGAACAGTGTAAAACGAAAAAAGACACAAAATCTCAGCCGAAAAGAAGTAGAAGCAGTAAAAAGCCTAGGAAAAGAGAAGAACATTGTTATAAAGCCATGTGATAAGGGAGGAGGGATTGTGATTATGAACACAGACCAATATACAAATGAGATCAATAAACAACTTAGTGACGTGGAAACATACAAAAAACTCGGTACTTGTGAGTTATCTGGGCGTCCGATTTTTTGATTGTATGCCTTAAGTTAAGGCATACAATCAGATGCGATGCGATACGATATCGCATCGCATCGCATCGCATGCGACCATCGGATGCGATGACCCGATTTTTCCATAGGAATCAATGTTAAAATGGACTGAGTCCATTTTAACATGGAATTCAATGGGAAAAAGGGGTCCTTTTCATACCCCTACTATCCAAGTGGGCATGGAGTTGGATATAAACCTGTGGCGAGCGTAGCGAGCCACCGAGCCCGAAGCGTGGCGAGCGAAGCGAGCCCCGCAAGGGGACGGTATTCCGTGTCCCCTCGCGGGGCTCGCTACGCTCGCCACGCTTCGGGCTCGGTGGCTCGCTACGCTCGCCACAGGTTTATATCCAACTCCATGCCCACTTGGATAGTAGGGGTATGAAAAGGACCCCTTTTTCCCATTGAATTCCATGTTAAAATGGACTCAGTCCATTTTAACATTGATTCCTATGGAAAAATCGGGTCATCGCATCGCATCCGATGGTCGCATGCGATGCGATGCGATGTCCCGATCCGACCCGATTTAAAAATCGGACGCCCGGATAACTCACAAGTACCAAAAACTCAATCATTATCCTACACTAAAAATCAAAAGTGAATAAAAAAAAACTCATAGATAAACATCTCCAAACAGGAGGAATCACAAAAACAGAACATGATTACATCAACATTGAAGCAGAAGTAACACCCACAATATACATCCTACCGAAGCTTCATAAAGATGTAAAAAATCTCCCGGGGAGGCCAATAATAGCTGGCACCTATTCATTAACATCGAACCTTTCAGCCCTTATCGATTCCATCCTACAACCATTGGTAACAAAAAGTCCAGCATACCTAAAAGACAAAAGTGAGGTATTACAAATACTGGAACAAGAAACCTGGAACGAAAATCGCATACTGGGAACTGGAGACGTTCCCTCTCTTTATACATGCATTTCCCATGAGGAAGGCTTAAAGGCAACAAAACACTTTTTTGAAAAAAACGATCTGTCACCAGCCCAAAATTTTTTTGTTTTGGAATCCATCACGTTTATACTGCACAACAACTTTTTAAACTTTGAAGGCAAGTTTTACCTGCAAATTAGAGGCACAGCAATGGGGACAAAATTTGCCCCAAGCTACGCCAATTTATTTATGGCTCACTGGGAGGAAAATAACATCTATGGCAACGAAACTTGGGGCACCCAACTCCTCAAATGGAATTAGAGTCCAAAGACCTAATAAACCCAGAAAAAGAAACAAAATCCAATACTGAAGATGAAGGAGAGCCAACCAAACTGAAGAAGAAATCAAAGTTCTACCCCGCTCACATTAAAGGTAATTTCATAGAAAACATTTCCAATTTCAATGGAAACATTACATTGATGACATTCTCCTAATTTGTCTCAGCAAAAATACAATAAACTTTTTGGATCTCACCATTTACATCGAAGAACAAAATATTCAAACAAAAACATACCAAAAACCTACAGATGTCAACACCTTTATACCAACACACAGCCAACATTACCATCCCTGGCTGAAGGAAGTCCCAAAAAGTAAATTCCTACGTTTAAAATGAAATTGTAGCGACGAATCGGTATACCAAACACAAATACTCAAAATGAAGGAAGATTTCTCTGTTAAAGGATATAAAGAAGATACTCTGGACCAAATAATAGAAGAAACTAACAAAAAAGACAGAAGAATCATCCTTCAGAACAATAAAAACAACAAAAAAGATGGAAAAAGGAAGGGAAGAATTCAGGTTTGCACTCTTTACCAAATTCGATCAAAACCACAAACAAGTAGAACAGATCTTTAAGAAAAACTGGCATCTATTGCTATAAGACCCCATACTCAAAGACATCATTCCCAGCAAACCCAAATTCATATACCAGAAGGCAAAGAATCTGAAAGATCACCTGGTTAAGAGTGCCTTACCAGAAGAAAGAAGAACCACCGTACGCACCAAAGGCTTTCATCGCTGTGGAATGTGTATGGGCTGTAGGCATGTCAAAGCAGAAACATCGAAAACCACAGAAATCACAGTTAATCAAATTAAGATAAAAATAAATGACTACAAACTCAAAACACTAATACCGACAGGGTTAAACCAGGACTTTGAATTGAAATGGTTCCTGTGAATTTGATTATGTAATATCTATGTATATACTTCCACCCACTTATACCTATTTCTTTCTATTTAGTAATATAATCGTCATATCAGAATTATTACACAAGACCGTGCATTCCATCCATTTCCGCCTCCAAATGAAGCTATTAGCACAGGGAGAAAGGTGTACTGGGTGTGGACGTCCGGCCCAGCGTGAACGGGACTTCCTGGGGTGACTGACACACTCCCGGCTATCGCGTCATTCAGACTTCCGGTTTCGGCAGAGCAACTTCCGGCCGGTGCGGACGGACGCGTGTGGAGGGAACAGTTGAGACAGCTTGATAGAAATTGTGGAACTGTTGGGGGACGTATATGGAGTATATAAGTTCCTGTGAAAACATTGTATTTACTTTTTTACTGCAGAATTTTCACTTCCGGGTCACGCAACCCGGAACCGGAAATGGACTCTAGAATAAAAGACCATGTGCCTCACACTAGCCTGGTATCCTGAGGAAGGGTGTGACACCTCCTGACAAAGTCCCCGATGACGAAACGCGTTGGAGTGTGGCTATCCGACGTACTGAGTCTGGTCCCGGTCCGTGTTCATCTCGTGGAGTGAGACGCTGTGCTGACATCTTGCTGCTTTCCCTGGTACTTCCCTGAAGTCGGACGGCTGTATGCGGTGACGGTGCACCATGATTCACGCTGATAATTTCTTTCTATGATGTATGTGAGCTTTTAAACATTTTTAGTAAAGGATTAATACATTATTGCTCATTATTGGTGTGCTCCTCTTATTTCGTTTCTACATGTTCCTATGCTGGGGTTTTGGCAAGCCCTAATTGGAGTTGAGCTGCACCTGAAAACATCGCTGTGACCTGGGACAGATGATTTATATAGGACTTTGCGCAGAGTAAAAACCTGTATGTATATATATATATATATAATTGTGCAAAAACGCTGGCACTCAACTCCAGAAGGAAACTTTTTGCCCGGTGCCTTCAGTATAAGTACAGGCAATGCTGTCCCATGTAGATAATCGGAGAAGACTGCGTCACTCGGGACTGGTTCAATAACAAACAACTCATAGCCAGACAATGGTTAAGTTGACGTTTCAGCCCTCAGGCTTTTATCAAAACAGCTTACCATGTAAGCTGTTTTGATAAAAGCCTGAGGGCTGAAACGTCAACTTAACCATTGTCTGGCAATGAGTTGTTTGTTATTGAACCAGTCCCGAGTGACGCAGTCTTCTCCGATTATATATATATATTTATATGCTGTGTGTAGGTGCGGCACTCCAAACAACGGCTGAAAAACTTGAACCGGTGCCCTCACAGTGATAGGGATATTTGCGGTAGAGGTGCTTCACTCGGTCACATATAAGAGGCTGGAAACTGTGACTCTGCGACGTTTCAGTTTAATAACTTTTTTCAAGTCTGTGACGCAGACTTGAAAAAAGTTATGAAACTGAAACATCGTCGCAGTTTCCAGCCTCTTATATGTGACCGAGTGCCGCACCTCTACCGCATATATATATATATATGTTCATTCGTTTTCTGATGTGGAAATTAACGCCATTTTATTGGATAAAGGCATTGACAATGAAGTTGAGGCATTACCATAGGATATTATTTATCATGGCCTCCTTCGACTAAAAAAAGAAAGAAATCGATTACCATCTTCATGCTCTATCCTTGAGTGACTACTATAAAACAAAGATGATTCCACAAGGATTTTGGGTCCATAACTGCCCGACTATTGGCCATTACGACCCACAGTTTTGTAAGAGGTGGATAGGAACATTGAATAAATGTTCATTCGACCACCTGGTGTTGGTGATAGAACAGTCATTTAAGGAGCTATCTATTATTAAAGAAAAAATTGCTGGTTTTGAGGAAATACATTTTGCGGCATGGACATCTGAGCAGGAGATTGATTGGATGAATTGTTTAAAGAATCAACTGGCAGCCTACTAAAGAAAATTAATCCTCTTTAAAAAGGAAAAAAAAAAGTTTAAGGCGATAATGACAGGCAACTGTCTATAAGTGGCTGTCAGGGAACTCCAGTGAAGATTTTAGACGTCCATTATTCAGACGCAATCGCAGGCAACCCTGCAAGAGTTTCAGTCATTTGGAAACAGAATCATCTCGGGAAAATGCTAGCTCAAATAGCGATAATTATAGGAGGTTGCCATCCAGTGTCCCTTTAGGGGTGACAACGAAGGGGGTGCAAGGTGGTACCAAAGGCGGCAAAAAAGGAGGTACACAAGGCGTGGCCAGCAGCACAAAAGGCAGAGGTCGACCAGGTTGTCCTCCGACCAACAAGAAAGCCTAATATTTAATCTTTTCTCCCACGACTTTCATGCAGTGAGAAAAAATTAATGGTACTTGTTTCCAACCAAATCGCATGTGATGCGATCGACCCGATTTTTACATTGGAATCAATGTAAAATGTTCCCTGAGACCCCATTTTTACATTGATTTCAATGTAAAAAGCCCCAAAACCCCCCATTTAGATAGCAAACCCCCCCCCCCCCTTGATGGGTGAAATGGCCTCCATTGTTAATGCCACCCCACTATTGACGCCAACCCAAAGCGTGGCGAGCGCAGCGAGCCCGCGAGGGACGGCGGTACGCGTCCTCCGACCTTTTCATACCCCCACTATCTACGTCGGCGTGGAGTTGATTTTATATAGTGTGGCGAGCGCAGCGAGTCACCGAGCCCGAAGCGTGGCGAGCGGACGCGTATAACTTCACAGGTTTACGCGTCCCTTCGCGGGGCTCGCCACGCTTCGGGCTCGGTGGCTCGCTGCGCTCGCCACACTATATAAAATCAACTCCACGCCGACGTGGATAGTGGGGGTATGAAAAGGTCGGAGGATGCGTACCGCCGCCCCTCGCGGCCTCGCTGCGCTCGCCACGCTTCGGGTTGGTGTCAATAGTGGGGTGGCGTTAACAATGGGGGGCATTAACCTTACTTTATATCCATATACAATGAGAAATTGGCCATATTGGCCCATTTCCCATTGTTACCTATGTAAAATCGGGTTGATCACATTGCGGCCCATTATAATGGCCCACGACCGACACGATCAACCCGATTTTAACTTTAAAAATCATTTAACATGGGAAAATCACGTTGATCGCGTCGGTAAGGGGCCGCGATGGATGCGATCAACACGATTTTGTCTTTACCGGCAAATTAAGCTGGTAATTGACAGAAAATCGGGTCCATCGCGTCGATCGCATGCCTTAAGTACCTTAACTTAAGGCATGCGATCAACCCCGACGGGCGCCATGCTAGGAAACAAGTACCAAATTAATAAATCGCGGTCTCTCCTTTATTCCATTTGTACCATTTGAAGATCTGCAGTGGCAGATTAAAAAACATAAGCTAATTAGAAAAATTAAGCTCAAAGAATTTTTTTCCAATCACCCGACGACCGATCCTGTACCTGCATTGCCTCCAGCAATTAAGAAATTTGGTCCTGTGTCGACGTTTGAACCTAACTTCTCAAATGCGAGCATTAAATCAATCTCTAGGATGATTGACCATGGTGCAATGGAAATCTTAAAGAGACCAGCCCATTTACATCCCAATTTGAGCACTGCGGAATGCCATGTGTCTAAGAGTCTACCTGATAATAAAAATCTTATAGTGCATCATGCTGACAAAGGTGGTGCTATTGTCTTGCATGACTTACCTGACTACCACAAGGAAGTGGAAGGATTTGGCGGATTCATGCACCTATCGCCAATTATCCAGAATCGACTTTAGAATGTAAACAAAAGCTGCTGGCTAATCTTCAAATGGGATTACAACATCATTACAGAAGCTATCAAAAGCGCATTATTTCCAAGTCACCCGGTAGTCTGTACACACTACCCTAAATTCATAAGGGTATTAACCCTCCACCCAAACACCCCATCGGATCCGCATGTGGTTTTCTGCTACAACCAGCAGCAACTTTTTTGGATGCGTTACTACAACCTTTAATCCAAGCGCAGTCTACGTGCTTATTAGACACTACTTCTTTTTTTGAACATTTATAACATTTACCACCTCTTACCAGTTACTGTTGGTTAGCAACCATTGATGTGGGGAATTCATACACTGTGATTCCAAATTCACTTGGTTTAATTGCTTTGAAAAGGTTCCTGGAACGTAACAGTAATTTTGATTCTCTTATAATTTAGTTTTACTTGGACTTCATTTTTCTTGTATAACAATATTTTTTATTTCCAGATCTTCAGTAGCACCATATGTTAATATGTTTTCCGTTAAGTTTGATGTATTTTTTTCTATGATCCCTCAATAACGCAACATTTTGTTTCATTCAAGAGAAACATTGGTGATTTGTTTGTGATGTGACAAGGTGATAGGGCTATGTTATGTGACCTTATTGACAGGTACAAAAAATCTGATAATACTGTTAAGTTCACCTTTGAGATGTCACAGCATAATGTCCATTTATGTTAACCTTCATCTTTCCTATAATGTACTCTCAATCAGTGTTTATTTAAAAAGCACTGACAGGAATACGGCACTTTTACGGTACTGTTATTCCAGAGTCCACAGTTTAAAAGATTTACTTGTTAAAACTAATGTCACTTACAATAAGGACCCTACGGCCCGTACCTGGGTGGCATTCATCATGGGTGTTTCAGATATTCTTGTACCACATGCCAGTTCATGCTAAACGGTGATACATTCCATCACCCCCATACCAGTAAGATTTATAAAACCAGACACCATTTCACTTGTTCTTCATAGTTTATAGTTTACCAAATGATTTGCCCCTGCAGTCTTTGCTATATTGGCAAGACTGAATGCAAATTTTAAGAGAATATGACCATGCATCGTAGCACAATACGACAAGCTATTGCTTCTGGGCAAAGTGATCATCCTGTAGCACGGCATTTTGTCGAGAGAAAACACCCATTAAACAGCTTACGATATTGTATTATCGATTGTGTGCCTAATAATGTTCGTGGTGGCAACCGTGGTCTACAGCTTATATCGCCAATGAAATGCTTGGCATTCCCATGGGCAGGTCTATCCGCAACCACCGCATGCCCCCTGCCCGCAGTCGTGGGTGTGTTCACTCGGCGAACAGTCACCGTGGCGACACACACCCGTTGTATGCACATGCGCAGAAATTTGGCTGCACATAAGCCAAACATCGGTCCCCCCTGCAAACGTACGCCAGAATAAGGTCCATAATGTGTAATAGGCATAATGGATAAACAGTGTATATTGATTTAAGTAGCCTGTCACTGTTTGGGCTTGTGGGGGAGGTTTGATCTGTGCAGCCTTCTGGGTCACTGTGTGGGCCATCATGTTTATATGTCACTGTGTGGCCTATAGTCTGCCAACTTAAGCGAGGGAGGCAGGGCCGGTGCAAGGCACCGGAGCGCCCCAGGCGAGTCGGGGTGGGGGTGCCCCGGTGCCGGGGGGAGGGGGTGGTACCTGTGGAAAAAACTTGTGGCCCCGGCGTCCCTGCAGTGCTGGGGCGGTCAGGGGTGTCCGTGCCGTAGGGGCACCTCCGGCGCCGTCATGTGTATAAAGCTGGCTGCGGCCGGCGGGGTCCCTGTAGTAAATAGAAAATAACTAGCGCTTCCCGCGCCGCCGCGCGCATAGCGCTAGTTATTTTCCATTCACTACAGGGACCCCGCCAGCCAAGCCAGATTTACACACATGACGGCGCCGCAGGTACCCATACGGCACGGACACCCCTGACCGCCCCAGCACTGCAGGGACGCCGGGGCCGCCCTCCAGGTGCCGGCGCCCTAGGCAAATGCCTAGAGCTGCCTAGTGGTGGCGCCGGCCCTGGAGGGAGGACAATGACCATTCCTGCGGTGACCATTGTCTGGTCATGCAGGTTGCAAAATTGTAGTGTAAGTTAATTGTTTCCTGCTAGACCACACCCCTTATCATTAGGCCACACCCCTTGTAATTAAGCCACGCCCTCGTTAAAAAAAACCCCAGCTAAAACAGAGATGGATATGGATCATAGGGTCGACACTTTAAAGGTTGGCCACTAAAGGTCAACACATGAAATAGGTTGACTTGGCTAAGGTTAACAGTCAAAAGGTCAACATGAGGTTTTTTTTTAAACCCCCCCCCCATTTTTATGTAAGTCGACATGGACACCTTAATAGTGTACCATGGTAAGCACAGCACTATTATATTCTCCCTCCACACCCTAGTGGATGTATGGTATGAATTACAGTTTATTTTGGAAAAACTTATGTCAAGCTAACTTGGCAGTTAGAAGCTGAAATGAAATGAATAAATCTGCCCTTGAAAGACCCAGCATATGCCGGTTCCAATAATCTCATTTATGTCTATATATAACATATATACGCTATCTACATTATCTATCTACATAACTCCCAACATCACCCATTCCAGGATAGATAAAATGCTATATTCCTGGATTCAAGGAGGTGGCGTCAAAGGCGGAACTACTACTGGTGCAGCAGCTACATTGCACCAGGGCCCTTGAGGATGGAGGGGAACACTGCTGCCACCCACTGCTGTGTGGCATATTGTGAACTTAGTGTGGTGTAGAGGAGGGGGGCCCAAATTATAGTTTTGCACCTTGGACAACCACTCACAAGTTCCGCTACTGAGTGGCGTGGCTAAAATTACAGAGATTTGCATCATTTTAGCGCTGACACTCCACGATGACCAACATTTCCCTCTACTTTATGCACGTATCCTGCCTGCTTCCCTAGGAAGTGGGTGGGATGCGGGAGGAGCACCCACTCTTCCAGCATTGTGGGAGAGTAAGTATGTAATTAAGCACCACGCCATCACCCCTATATCAGAGTCTGGTATAAGCACATAACAAGGATACCACACTTTTAGCTGTTTGCATAAAAGTATACTCCATATATATTGACCTTTAAATAAATCTGACATTGTTTTATACATCTATTCTCCAATCTTTATTCTTTGCTCATATAAACACTTTCATAGCACCAATACAAACAGGATAGCGCTGTCTCACCCCAAACTATCTTCGTGAGTAATTATGTATGTCTATCACATGTATGCATTTCCATCCACAACCTTGAAAGTAAAGAAAAACAGGTATCCAATAGGATACCACAGGTTCTAGTGGGCTAACTTCACAACCAGCAGCAGTTATATACAGGGATAGTGAATCCCTTATTACACACAGTCTTCTGTGACTGTGGGCCTTATTCTGGTTGGTGCGTATATTTCCGAATACTTTTGGATGGCGTTTTTTAGCCGTCTGCGCATGCGTGGGGAACGCTATGCGCATGTGCCACGCATGTTCTACGTACTTGTTCTCACTAATACCGTACAGAAATGTGCACCGCAATCACTCGGGAAATATGGGCGTATTATGGGCGTCATTCGGAAATACACAGGGGCGTACTTTCAAAGTGGGATAAACTGGGCGGAAACATGGGCGGACACGGGGGAGTGCATTTATTTTGGTAGGCGTGCATTCGGACAGCACACCGAATGCACGCGAACAAAAAGGCAAGAAATATGCGGTGTCCATAAGCAAGTATTGCTTTGCGGACACCACTCGGTCATGCGCTAGGCAAACGGAACGCCTAATCAGGACGGCCGCACCTCAACCAATGTCAGCTGAACACAATACAATCACCTCCTTTACTCATTACTTGTTAATTACACGCTTGTCACTGCTTCAATTGGAACCATTGCAGCTTCAATGGAACATTACTAAGCACACACATATATGCTGCACTTTTCACACACTTTTACACTGCAAATAATGAACACAACTTAATATTAATAATACAAATACACATGTCACTTCTACATGTATCAATTAAACCACACATTTGGGGGGGAAAAAAAGTAAATAATAACTCCATCTAACATCTAATGTAAACATGACTGGTCTTGTACTGCTCAAATGTAACACACATGAACTTGCCTCTTCTTAACGTGCTCCGTCTCACGAACTTGTGGAGCCACCGCATTAATCTCCGCCGTTATGTCCTCCCAGATCTTCCATCTCCTTGTGTGTGTCAACCGGTCCTGTGGAAACTCGATCCAATCCCGTGCGCGGGGCACCAGGATGGCAAGCTCCTGCGCTTCGAATGCCATGTTTCTGGTGGTTGGTTCCTCTGTTGCCCTATTTCGGCCACGGCCACTGGCACCGCCACTGCCACGGCCACTGCCACGGCCACGGCCACCTGTCGCTGTACTCAAAGTGCTGGGCAGGCTACTCTGTTGGGAAGCCACCTGCTGTGTTCCTAATGATTCTGCTGAGGCTGAAGATGGGCCAGCTGCCGATTGGCCTGATGTAGATGGCCCATCTGGCTGCTGTTCTCCCAATGGCTGGTCTGGGTTGATGGGGACATAGGTGGTGCTGGAGTCCATGCGGGCAAACAGGTCCTGGCACTCCTGCTCTTCCTCAGATAGAGATCCAGCCATGTTTGCAACAACATTGCATTTGTCTAACACACCTTTATATCCTATTTCTGTAATTGGCGTACATCAGCTACACCCTGCGTTCCGTACGGCCGCGTTCCGTACGGCAGCGTCGACCGTGCGGCGCATAGGCCACGCCCCTAGCTGCGAAAAAAAAAAACAGGCAAACTTAGTAAGTCTGATTTAGTAGGTAATTGCAGATTTGTACTCCAATGACCAAATAAAACTGAGGTCACACATGACATGTATATGTGAATGTACATCTGTACTGAGCACTTGTTTGGTATGTAGTACAAATGACACTACCCATTCCATATGTAAATCCAGTCCACCACTTAGGCAATAGTAATCAGTGATAGCATCCAAATCACATGTGAAAGGTCTCCAAATTCTGCCTTGATGCTAGCTACTTTCCATTCCACATCTCTAGTGTGGGCCAGTAGAAGGTAAGTGTACACATGGCACCATGGCCTAATATTGGGAAAAGGTCTGCCACTATTTGCTATGTTTCTGCTGCATAGCTTTCACTATAAAAAAGCTGTTTAGTACCTTGTTGAGTTAGGTGTAAGTGGCTAGTGATGCAGACTATTTCACCTGTTGCTTATACCCATGTTTGGTGAATGTAATAGATTATATAGAATGGGTTCCCAACTTATTTTACACTGTCTGTTTAGGAGATAGTAAGTAATGGCATGGTCTGCTCAACTATGCAAAGGTACAGCAAGTGTGGGTTTGCGATGCAATGGGTTAGCCGTCTGTTGTGGCGCATACACGCTGTTACTGTCAAAATGAACAATAAAGTTAATACCAAATATCACTCTGATCAACCAATGACAGGACATGATTGCTTGAATTGTGCCATTGCTAAGATGGCGGCCTATGGCAGAGCAGCACCTTTTTCGCCAGCGGAGCTGAGGACATTGGTCTCCGTTATGGAGACCAGGCTGGGGCGGGCGGGCCCATTTATTACAAATAGGCAGAAGCGGAATGCCTATGCGGTGGCCCGCCGGCGCATATACGCCCGCACACAGGTGCGGCGGACCATCGCTCAGCTGGAGCGCGGTGGTCAGACCTGAGGCGTCAGCAGCCGGATTTGCTCCAGCAAATCAGGGCCAGGATTGCGAGATGTGAGTGTTTATACATTAAATGGCCATTTGTACATGATTGCTTACATGACATTATTTAAGCCAATAAGGTAACCAGCCTGATCATGAGTTAAACATGGCATACACTATATGTGTGCTACTTCCTGTTTGACACCCTGTAATGGTCATAAAATATGTGATTGTGTAGGGTTATAGATTGTGATGTTTACAATGGCCCAAATGTCACATCATAACTGCCATGTTACAGGCTGTGTTGTGTAAAAGACACTAAGGAGCTGATTGGCTGTACAGTTATCTCAACTTATAACCTTTGGATTTTTTTTTTTTTTTTAAGGCTTAATACATCTGTCCAAATGACCCCTAATTGGCATTTTTTTTCTCAAACACAGCACGGGATCGAGCAAGACAGGCCCGGGAGGAGGCAGAGGTGGCCCAGGAGGAGGTTGCTGAAGCAAGGGCAGAGGAGGTGGTTTCGGAGGAAGGGATGGTGGAGGAAGTGGAGGCGGAGGAGGTGGCAGAGGAAGTGGAGGAGGAGGTGTGGGCTGTGGAGGCGGAGGTGCTGCCAGCAGAGGAGGAGGTGGCAGCAGAGGAAGCCCCTGAAGAAGAGGAGGAGGTGGAGGCCTGTGAGGTCGTGCAGGCGGCCGAAATTGGTATGTATACATAAGGATTATTTATTCCTTTTCTCATCTACTATTTGCTATGTAGCACTGGTGATTCAATTGTGTTTTTTAAAACTATAAATTCATATAACAAACAGGGTACCAACAGACACACTTATATAGGGTGGCCAAACCATCCCTTTCATCCTGGACACATATTAATGACACAGGTTGTGCGGATGGCTTTCAGGTCGATTTTAAGAGCCACTGAACCTGTGTAGTTAATCTGTATCCTGGAAGAAAGGGATGACTTGCTCATGTAAGGGTTACATGTCCCTGCTGCAAGCATACAATCTGTAGCCTCATATAGGTGAGTAGAGTTTACTGGTGATTGATCTTTCTAAACTAGATTACGTATGACATAAATGGAGTATGGACAGGCGTGGCTTAGAATGGAGTAACAAGTGGTCAGTGCCCCTGGGCCCTTCTCTAGCTAAACCCCCCCTGCGGTCTGCATGTATGGTTGGCACCATAATTGTGTGTTGATTTGGTCTTAGTAAAGATTTTGTGCATGGGAGTGGGTTAGTGCTGCAGCTTCACCTAACTGGCATTATGACAATGATTTATGGAGCAGACCATCAACAGGCAAGCCATGCTTGATTGCACAAATGTACTGAGCATTCCTGAGAGTTGACTAAGTCCCATGCCACGCTCCATCATATAACAGACACTAGCGCTTTTTGATGAGTTGGGATTGGTGCAGCGCATGACATGCTTCTCAGAGCTTAGTCATGGGTGGGTTTGGATTCTGAAGGAGCACTATGACTGTGAGGTGTTCTACAGAGTAAAGGGTAGAGGGGAAAAAACAGGCTTTCCATGTAGTATGTATGCATGTATGTTTAGCTGTATGTGTCATATATATAGTTATATATGTGTCTATATACATATATATAAATATATATACACACACACCTGTCACGTTGCATGTTTAAAATTTAGGTATGACTATGTAAAATGTATGCATGATTATCATTAGTAATTTGACCCTTTTTAATATGTCCACAGATGAGCCAGCCCAAGCAGAAGAGGGTCTACGTGGGGCCCTCTTAAGAATCAGGGAACACATGCGCCAGGTCATGGCGGAATTGGACCAGCTGCTAGATGGTGCCATTTAATTATAATTTTTTTTTCCTGAAAACATTTGTACCTTAACCCCTTCCCGACATTTGACGTACATTTACGTCATGGCCGGGATGTACTTCCCGACACATGGCATAAATGTACGTCATGACTTTAAACTGTCACTGCGTCTCGAGACGCAGTGACAGAGGGACGATGTCTGCTGTCCCTGACAGCAGACATGTCCCTGCATGCCCAGGGGGGGCTGCGATGTCGCCCCCCCGTCGGCGATCGCAGTGATTGGCTGTTCAGTGTGAACAGCCATTCACAGCGTTTTCCTGTGTTACCAGCGAATCAGACGCTCGGTAACACAGGTGTCAATCACCGCCGGGCGTCAGGGGGCATGAGGGGGTCATCGGTGGCGATGACACCTCACCCCACCCTCACCCCACCTGCCCCCAAGGCTGTGATTGGTCCGTGGGACCCACGGACCAATCACAGCCAAGGCGCGACATTTAAACTACCGGTGACTGCGCTGCAGACGCCATTCCGGTCTGGAATAGCGTGCAGAGCGGTCACCGTGCCTATCTGCCGTGATACTGATGAAGCCGCTGACGAGAAGGCGGGGAAACGCGTCATCAAAACGTCACTTCCACAAACAAACTAACGCCACGTGAGCTGGGGAGACATCTGCCGGAGTTGGGAATCCTAGAAAAGAGCTGCAGAATCGGGAAGACCAGCAGCTGGGGACCCGCTTCAGGCCAGCAAACCCTCACCCATTTGTGGGCAACAAAGCGCTGCACTTGCTGACAAGCATAAGTATCTTTCCATTCTTTATTCTAATATGCTGCTTTGCTTGAATGAATGAGCACCCGCATTTTTCATATGGAGCAATTTCAAAGACTGCCCTGCATTTAAGTCTTACTGTATGACTGACTAACACGCTTGCAGTTAATACCTATAACTATCAAAGTGTTACAAAAAAGCTTTCTGGGACTGTCTAATTATTGAAAGGATTTTAAGTTACCAAGCTTCAAATTCACTTTATGCTGCAGCCTAAGTTGGGCAAATCCAGTTACAAAAGCGAATGGAATACCATATCTAAGGCATACATCATAGCCTAATGAAAGAAGCCTTTCTTTCTTGTCTTTTTTAGGAGATAGCATTGTGCACATTTTAATAGCTCTACCGGCCGGTGGTATTGTTTGTATTGTTGTGTATATTTCATTTAATTAATTTTTAATAAATTTATACAATTTTTCTGAATACTAATCAGTGTGGTCCATTAGCGCCGTTTACCTGGTGTATATGCCGTGATACTGACCTGATCCTTGCTAATACTTACCTGATCCTTGCAAATACCTTACCTGATTACCTGATCACTGCTTGTAGCGTGCTGGACGCTTCCTGGATCTGACTTCTTGGGACTTCCTGCTGCTGCTGCAGTGTGATAGAGAGATAGAGAGATAGAGAGAGAGATAGAGAGAGATAGAGAGATAGTGACAGAGAGAGCTATATTTTGTGTCTGCTACCCCCCCTTTTTGGGGGTGCAGGTTTTTTTTATATATAAATTACTGTCAGTGCTGCTGCTGCAGTGTCATAGAGTGATAGATAGTGATAGATAGTGATAGATAGTGAGAGATAGAGAGATTTGTGTCTGCTACCCCCCCTTTTTGGGGGTGCAGGGTTTTTTTTTATATATATAACTGTCAGTGCTGCTGCTGCAGTGTCATAGAGTGATAGATAGTGATAGATAGTGATAGATAGATAGTGAGAGATAGAGAGATAGAGAGAGATAGTGACAGAGAGTGATAGAGAGTGTATATTTTGTGTCTGCTACCCCCCCTTTTTGGGGGTGCAGGTTTTTTTTTATACATATAACTGTCAGTTTGAGTTTGAAGAAACTCAGGGAGCCCGAGGTGTGCTCCCACCACCACCAGTGACGTGACTAAACGCGTGCACAGGGGGCAGCCGTACAGAACTTGTGGCCCTCTCCCGAAGGAGAAAGGCCCCATGGTTCCCCTAACCCCCCTCAACCATAAGGCCGAGGAAGGGAAAAAAGGGATCGGTGGGTCCTCTTCGCCGAAGCTCAGAGGGACCCGCGTTTCCTCCACCCCCGGAAGGGTTTCGGACGGTGGGTCCTCCGCACCCGAAGGTTTGGAAGGACCCGCTTAGGCTTCCCTCCGCCTTGCGGCTCGGGGTTGCCCTCGAGAGAACCGGGACTCTCCCCAAAAGGTGAAGAGTCCCAGTCACGTTTGGGGAACGGAAGGCCCGTTAGGGACAGCCGCACTACCCAAATGAAAAAACGTGACAAACTAACGAAAAACGTGAAGTGCAAAACGTGCAAATCATAAAAAGAAAAGAATAAGGCCCTAGCCAGAAGGCCGGGGGGGGTGTGAAAAATTGTCCTACCCCATCCAAAAGGACAGGGTAAGGACGTGAAGCGCTAACCTAAAGGGAAGTGCGCAGTGCAAGTGCCATTCGTGCAAGGTGACTTGGGATCACCCGTGCATGTCCGGCACCCCCGAGTTTCCCCGGGGGCACAGTGCAGCCTCGGACTCCAGGCAGCCAGCCAGTCAGCGTCCGACCAAGTGTTTCTCCGTCTCACCAGCAGGTACTTTCCAGCCCCTGGCATGGGAATGGGTACTCCACTGGGCTTTTCGAAAGACTCCCTTAGGGGCTGCACCCCCCTCGGAAGAGCAATCTACTCAGTCCCAGTGTTTCTCCGCTCCCAGGGTTAAGATACTCGGCTGAGCTTTTCGCGGTCTCCCCCTCAGAGGCTTGCGATCCTCTGGAACAGGAGCCATCTACTCAGTCCCAACCTTTCTCCGCTCCCTGGGAATGGATACTCGACTGAGCCTTTCGCTGTCTCATCCTTTGGGGGCTACAAACCCCGTCAAGAGAGTCAAACTACTAGGCCCAGTGTTTCTCCCCCCCTCCTACCAGTGGGTTTACGGAGCCTCCTACCACTGGCAGAGGTGAAGATACTTAGTGAGACTTTTCACTACTCCCGGGAAAAAACAGAGGGGTCCCACACCCTCCGCCCATCAGAGCAGCTACTCAGTCTCACCTTTCTCTATTCTCTGCCAGAGGCCAGTCCATACCCAACTGATAAGAACAGATACTACACTTGATCTTAGCCAAAAGGCCGAGAAGTCAGTGCTGCTGCTGCAGTGTCCTAGAGTGATAGATAGTGATAGATAGTGATAGATAGTGATAGATAGTGAGAGATAGAGAGAGATAGAGAGAGATAGTGACAGAGAGTGATAGAGAGTGTATATTTTGTGTCTGCTACCCCCCTTTTGTGCTGATCAGTATATCTGTGCTGATCAGCAACTTTTTGGGGGCGCAGGGTTTTTTTTTTTTATATATATATACCTGTCAGTTGCTGCCAGTTGCACTGTCAGTTGCACCAAAGGTTGTGCACCTGCTGCCCCTCACTGGTAATCAGTGTTGCATCACTGATCACCTTTTTTTTTTTTGAGGCTGCTGTGGGTCTTTTTTTAATTTTTTTTTTTACACACACTGTGATTTTGTGGGTGTCCTGTGGCCACTGTGCGCTGATCAGTGACGTACATCACTGATCAGCTTTTTCGGCACAGGGTTGATCTATTTTTTTTTTTTTTTTATCAAATTCCTGTTGCCTTTGAGCGCTGTTCAGTGACGGACGTTACTGACCAACATCTGTGCTCAATTTTTGGCGCAGGAGCTTTTTTTTTTTTTTTTTAACCCCTTCAATTTTTTTTTTTTTTAATTGGGTTCAAATTCCTGTATAAAGTATTTTTTTTTTTCTGCACTACATACACACTACATACCCCCCGGGTTGAAATAAAGTTTGTACCCCCCCCCTACACTATACACGTGTTGAAACATTTCACTACCAGTAACACAAAAATAAAAATGGCATCCCAAATGTCATCCCAAATGTCATCCCAGTCATCCAGAAGAATGTATTCAGCGGAGGAGGCATATGCCATGCTTGCCTCTGATTCTGACACAGCCAGTGAGGCAAGCGGGGAATTTGAAGGATTCATCTTAAGCTCCTCTTCCTCCTCTAGTGATGAGGGACCCCCTCAAAGACGCCCCCGTAGAGCAGCTGAGACCCCCCCCCCAATAATTGATCTCGTATGGACCCCACCACCAGACAATTTTGAGCCCCAGGTTCCTGAGTTTTTGGCCATGCCAGGAATCCAATTTGATTCCACAGGTCTCAGAGAAATTGACTTTTTCAAATTATTTTTCTCTGATGATTTTATAAATTTAATTGTGGACCAAACTAATTTATATGCCCAGCAGTTTATTGCTCAAAACCCCACGTCATCATTTGCTAGGTGGACCCCTGTAGATGCAGTAGAGATGATGACGTTTTGGGGTCTGGTGTTTCATATGGGCATAGTAAAAAAGCCAGAAATTAGGCAATATTGGAGTACAGATGTTCTGTACAGCACCCCATTTTACCGTATGGCCATGCCCCGGGCTCGATTTGAGACGATCCTTAAATTTTTGCATTACAACGATAATGCACAGTGCCCAACCAGAGATGATCCCACCTTTGACCGGCTATTCAAAGTCAGGCCGGTCATTGATCATTTCAGTGCCAAATTTGAAGAGATGTACATCCCAGATAAATTCATTTGCATAGACGAGTCCCTTATACATTTTAAAGGAAGGGTTAAATTCCGCCAGTACCTTCCCAGTAAGAGGGCAAGGTATGGCATAAAAATGTATAAGCTGTGTGAAAGCACCTCAGGGTACACCCACAGGTTTAGGGTATATGAACGGAAGGATTCAAGAATTGAACCGCCAGAATGCCCCCCCTCCCTCGTAGGTGTTAGTGGAAAAATTGTCTGGGATTTAGTGCACCCCTTCCTGGATAAAGGTTATCACCTCTATGTGGATAACTTTTACACCAGCATCCCCCTGTTTAAGGCCCTTGGTTCAAGAGGTACAGCAGCTTGCGGTACTGTGCGCAAGAACCAAAGAGGCCTCCCAAAAACGCACATTGCCCAAGTAATGAGAAGGGGTGAAAGCAGGGGAATATGCACCGAAAATATGTTGTTGGTCAAATATAAGGACAAGAGGGATGTCCTTATACTGACAACAATTCACGGAGACAGTACCACCTCCGTCCCTGTACGAGGTACCAGTACCCACACCTCCAAACCTAATTGTATCCTGGATTACAATAGGTACATGGGCGGAGTGGATCTTTCAGATCAGGTACTGAAGCCGTACAGTGCCCTGCGGAAAACAAAAATCTGGTACAAGAAGCTGGCCGTGTATATCATCCAGATGGCACTGTATAACGCTTATGTGCTATTCCGTTCTACCGGCCAGAGGGGGACATTTATGCACTTTCAAGAGGAAGTCATAAAGGGCCTAGTATTTGGGAACCAGCAGGCAGAGGGCCCCAGTACTTCTAGTACTGGCCCCCGTATTGTACCAGGGCAGCATTTTCCTGATGAAATCCCCTCCACTGGAAAAAAGGGCAGGACACAAAAAAGGTGCAAAGTTTGCTATAAAAAGGGAATAAGAAAGCAAACTATTTTCCAGTGTGACACTTGCCCCGACAAACCCGGCCTATGTATAAAGGAGTGTTTTAAAATATACCACACATCTATGGATTTTTAGGTTCATCATTTCACCGTGCTTCGGGGGTCTTGCTAATGCCACATAGCACCCACCATTCATTCCACCAGAATCTGAGCCGCAAAATCCAAAAATCACTCCTTCCCTTCTGAGTCCTGCCATGCACCCAACTGGTATTTTTTGGTCACATGTGAGGCATTGCCGTACTCGGGAGAAATTGGGGCACAGATTTTGGGGTGCTTTTTCTCCTTCATACCTTCTGAAAATGAAAAATTTTGAGCCAGAACTGCATTTTTGTGTAAAAAAATGTAATTTTTCATTTTCACTGCCCAGTTGTATCAAAATTGGTGAAACCCCTGGGGGTTTGAAATGTACACTATACCCCTAGATGAATTCCCTGAGGGGTGTAGTTTGCAAAATGGGGTCACTTGTGGGGGGGTTCCACTGTATTGGTGCTTTGGGGGTCTTGCTAATGCGACATAGCACCCACCAACATTCCACCAGAATTTGTGCTGCAAAATCCAAATATCACTCCTTCCCTTCTGAGTCCTGCCACTTTTTGGTCACACATGAGGCATTGCCGTACTCGGGAGAAATTGGGGCACAGATTTTGGGGTGCTTTTTCTCCTTCATACCTTCTGAAAATGAAAAATTTTGAGCCAGAACTGCATTTTTGTGTAAAAAATGTAATTTTTCATTTTCACTGCCCAGTTGTATCAAAATTGGTGAAACCCCTGGGGGTTTGAAATGTACACTATACCCCTAGATGAATTCCCTGAGGGGTGTAGTTTGCAAAATGGGGTCACTTGTGGGGGGGTTCCACTGTATTGGTGCTTTGGGGGTCTTGCTAATGCGACATAGCACCCACCAACATTCCACCACCAAAAATCACTCCTTCCCTTCTGAGTCCTGCCATGCACCCAACTGGTATTTTTTGGTCACATATGAGGCATTGCCATACTCGGGAGAAATTGGGGCACAGATTTTGGGGTGCTTTTTCTCCTTCATACCTTCTGAAAATGAAAAATTTTGAGCCAGAACTGCATTTTTGTGTAAAAAAATGTAATTTTTCATTTTCACTGCCCAGTTGTATCAAAATTGGTGAAACCCCTGGGGGTTTGAAATGTACACTATACCCCTAGATGAATTCCCTGAGGGGTGTAGTTTGCAAAATGGGGTCACTTGTGGGGGGGTTCCACTGTATTGGTGCTTTGGGGGTCTTGCTAATGCGACATAGCACCCACCAACATTCCACCAGAATTTGTGCTGCAAAATCCAAATATCACTCCTTCCCTTCTGAGTCCTGCCACTTTTTGGTCACACATGAGGCATTGCCGTACTCGGGAGAAATTGGGGCACAGATTTTGGGGTGCTTTTTCTCCTTCATACCTTCTGAAAATGAAAAATTTTGAGCCAGAACTGCATTTTTGTGTAAAAAAATGTAATTTTTCATTTTCACTGCCCAGTTGTATCAAAATTGGTGAAACCCCTGGGGGTTTGAAATGTACACTATACCCCTAGATGAATTCCCTGAGGGGTGTAGTTTGCAAAATGGGGTCACTTGTGGGGGGGTTCCACTGTATTGGTGCTTTGGGGGTCTTGCTAATGCGACATAGCACCCACCAACATTCCACCACCAAAAATCACTCCTTCCCTTCTGAGTCCTGCCATGCACCCAACTGGTATTTTTTGGTCACATATGAGGCATTGCCATACTCGGGAGAAATTGGGGCACAGATTTTGGGGTGCTTTTTCTCCTTCATACCTTCTGAAAATGAAAAATTTTGAGCCAGAACTGCATTTTTGTGTAAAAAAATGTAATTTTTCATTTTCACTGCCCAGTTGTATCAAAATTGGTGAAGCCCCTGGGGGTTTGAAATGTACACTATACCCCTAGATGAATTCCCTGAGGGGTGTAGTTTGCAAAATGGGGTCACTTGTGGGGAAGTTCCACTGTATTGGTGCTTGGGGGGTCTTGCTAATGCAACATAGCACCCACCAACATTCCACCAGAATCTGAGCTGCAAAATCCAAAAATCACTCCTTCCTTTCTGAGTCCTGCCATGCACCCAAATGGTATTTTTTGGTCACATGTGAGGCATTGCCGTACTCGGGAGAAATTGGGGCACAGATTTTGGGGTGCTTTGTCTCCTTCATTCCTTGTGAAAATGAAAAATTTTGAGCCAGAACTGCATTTTTGTGTAAAAAATGTAATTTTGCATTTGCACAGCCCAGTTGTATCAAAATTGGTGAAACCCCTGGGGATTTGAAATGTACACTATACCCCTAGATGAATTCCCTGAGGGGTGTAGTTTGCAAAATGGGGTCACTTGTGGGGGGGTTCCACTGTATTGGTGCTTGGGGGGTCTTGCTAATGCGACATAGCACCCACCAAAATTCCACCAGAATCTGAGCTGCAAAATCCAAAAATCACTCCTTCCCTTCTGAGTCCTGCCATGCACCCAACTGGTATTTTTTGGTCACATGTGAGGCATTGCCGTACTCGGGAGAAATTGGGGCACATATTTTGGGGTGCTTTTTCGCCTTCATACCTTCTGAAAATGAAAAATTTTGAGCCAGAAATGCATTTTTGTGTAAAAAAATGTAATTTTTCATTTTCACTGCCCACTTGTATCAAAATTGGTGAAACCCCTGGGGGTATGAAATGTACACTATACCCCTAGATGAATTCCCTGAGGGGTGTAGTTTGCAAAATGGGGTGACTTGTGGGGGGGTTCCACTGTATTGGTGCTTGGGGGGTCTTGCTAATGCAACATAGCACCCACCAAAATTCCACCAGAATCTGAGCTGCAAAATCCAAAAATCACTCCTTCCCTTCTGAGTCCTGCCATGCACCCAACTGGTATTTTTTGGTCACATGTGAGGCATTGCCGTACTCGGGAGAAATTGGGGCACATATTTTGGGGTGCTTTTTCGCCTTCATACCTTCTGAAAATGAAAAATTTTGAGCCAGAACTGCATTTTTGTGTAAAAAAATGTAATTTTTCATTTTCACTGCCCAGTTGTATCAAAATTGGTGAAACCCCTGGGGGTTTGAAATGTACACTATACCCCTAGATGAATTCCCTGAGGGGTGTACTTTGCAAAATGGGGTGACTTGTGGGGGGGTTCCACTGTATTGGTGCAACATAGCACCCACCATTCATTCCACCAAAATCTGTGCTGCAAAATCCAAAAATCACTCCTTCCCTTCTGAGTCCTGCCATGCACCCAACTGGTATTTTTTGGTCACATTTGAGGCATTGCCGTACTCGGGAGAAATTGGGGCACAGATTTTGGGGTGCTTTTTCTCCTTCATACCTTCTGAAAATGAAAAATTTTGAGCCAGAACTGCATTTTTGTGTAAAAAAATGTAATTTTTCATTTTCACTGCCCACTTGTATCAAAATTGGTGAAACCCCTGGGGGTTTGAAATGTACACTATACCCCTAGATGAATTCCCTGAGGGGTGTAGTTTGCAAAATGGGGTCACTTGTGGGGGGGTTCCACTGTATTGGTGCTTGGGGGGTCTTGCTAATGCGACATAGCACCCACCAAAATTCCACCAGAATCTGAGCTGCAAAATCCAAAAATCACTCCTTCCCTTCTGAGTCCTGCCATGCACCCAAATGGTATTTTTTGGTCACATGTGAGGCATTGCCGTACTCGGGAGAAATTGGGGCACAGATTTTGGGGTGCTTTGTCTCCTTCATACCTTCTGAAAATGACAAATTTGGAGCCAGAACTGCATTTTTGTGTAAAAAAAATAATTTTTCATTTTCACTGCCCAGTTGTACCACAATTGGTGAAACCCCTGGGGGTTTGAAATGTACACTATACCCCTAGATGAATTCCCTGAGGGGTGTAGTTTGCAAAATGGGGTCACTTGTTGGGGGGTTCCTAACTTTTAGCATCTTATGGTGCCTAGAAACCTACATGGTGCCTAAAAAATAATCTCATAAAAAGGAGGCTCCAAAATCAAGTAGGTGCTCCTTCTATTATGAAGCCTGTGGTTTGGTCAACGTGCACACTAGGGCCACATATAGGATATTTATGAAAACAAAAGAATTGGGGGAATCAATTTTTAGTCACATTTCTCTAGTAAAATGTACTGTGTTACTTAGAAAAATGTATTAAAATTGCAAATCTGCAAAAAAAATGAAATTTTGAAATTTCACCTACACTTTGTTTTAATTCCTGTGAAACACCTAAAGGGTTAACAAACTTCCAAAATGCTGTTTTGAATACTGTGAGGGGTGCAGTTTTTGAAATGGTATCATTTATGGGGGTGTCTCACATACAAGTCCCTCAAAGTCACATCAGAACTGAACTGGTCCCTAAAAAAATCAGTGTTTGAAATTTTCTTGAAAATTTGAGAATTTGCTATTCATATTGTAAGCCTCCTAGTGTCCAAAAAAATGAAAAGGAAGTTGAAATAATGATGGAAACATAAAGTAGACATATGGTCTATGTTAGTTATTAACTATTTTGAGTGGTATGATTATTTGTCTCACAAGCAGAAAATTTAACATTTTGCAAATTGCTAAATTTTCCATTTTTTCACGACATTTTGGTATTTTTCACAAAAAAACACAGACTGTATCGACCCAAATTTACCACTAATTTGAAGTTCAATGTGTCACGAAAAAACAATCTCAAAATCACTGGGATAAGTAAAAGCAAAAAAAAGTTATCCCCACTTAAGTGAGACATGTCAGATTTGAAAAAAAGGGCTCTGTCAGGAACGCAAAAACTGGCTCTGTCAGGAAGGGGTTAAATAAATAGTTTGTTACAGTTCGAAGTTGTCTGTGTTTTTTTTTTAAATGGAAAAGTATATGTGTAACTTGTTTATAATCTTTTAAATTAGCAAAATGTACATACTGTATATAGATGTATGTTATGTTCACATGCTGTAAGGGTTAATGTGTGTAATGAATGTAGTAGTAATGTGGTTCAGTATGTATTAGGATTTAATTGATTTAAATAGAAAACAATCCCTTTTTAATGAGGTTGGCTAATTGCATAAGTGGGTCATGTGATCGCTGTGTGTGCTCAGATAAATAGTGTTGTATTTAGCGTAAATACTCTGCATCGGTGTGTACGGCCAGCTTCCCGTCCGTTCTGACGCGGTAAGACCGTGCTTACGCTGTAAGACCGTGCAGAATCTGTGCGTGTCCACCGCACACGCAAGGTTTGTATGTCGTCCGTACACACGCCCTGTTCTTAAAGAGTGAGTCTGTCCGAATGCGGAGGCTCAATGGGCGTTTCTACGGACGATGTCCGCATAGCGTTGCGTGCGGCCCGCTCCGTAAGAATTCTGGAAAGTACGCACCGATCAGAATAAGGGCCTGTATTTTGTTTTACATCAAAATCTGTGATGCAGAATTTTTGTGTAAATAAATAAAATATGCTTATGATCACACTGTCAAATAAATTTTCAGTACAGGGTTATCTTGGCTTCCTCCAAACCCCACAGGCTTTTTCAAATGTGGCAGTACAAGATGTAAAACTTGTCTACATATAGGCCCTTATTCTGGTTGGTGCGGTAATATCCGCGTGCGTTCGTGCCGCCGATGTTTTGTGTCTGCGCATGTGCAGAGGCGTCTCTGCGCATGTGCGAACGGAACGCACGTCCAAATTCCTCATGAAATGTGTACACTAAGAACAGGGGGTGGAGAGGGGCGTGAAGGGCTATTTGGGCTCATTACCATATGCATACGCCCCGCGTTTCATGGGCGTTCCCATGCAAATGCTGGGCGTACGTATGGTAATGCGGCCGTGACGCAGGTGTAGGGGGCGGACATATGACATCGCCAGATCCCTGCTTTTGCACGGAAAAATGTCCGTGTGGTCTGAGGTTGCGGGAGCTGGTGGACCACTCGGTCCTGCATTCGATGGTCTGCGACCATCGAATGATGGGGGAGGTTCCCTGAGATGGAGGAGGCGTATTCCATGAAAAATACACGTGCGGTCCGTTCGGCCAGCTTCTTACCGCGTACGGACGGAGTTGGCGACCCGTATGGAAGGCGGGGTTTCGCACGCACGGTCCTGGCCGCATATTCGGATCCGGCCGCACCGATCAGAATAAGGGCCAAAGAAAGCAATAAAACTACTACCTTCCCTATAGGTGACAATAGTTTTAGTATCAAGAATTTTATCAAATGTAACACCATGTATGTTATTTACGTTCTGTTATGTGGATGCGGACTCCACTATGTGGGACGCACCACAAGAAAATTGAGGATAAGATTCCTCGAACACTGCCGTAACATAACTAACCGGATACTTACCCATAGGGGAGACCCCTCCAGCCTATGTCTGTGCGGAGTGGAACATATCACAACTACATCAAGGGGAGGGGGGGGGAGACAGATTCAGAAGACTGTGTAAGCAAGAAGTCTATTGGATGCACTTGATAGGGTCTATACATCCTGAAGAGTTAAATGAAATGGTGGAACTTAATATGGTAATTTGATTATAGCTGCTACATCTCCTTCCTATCTTTCCCTAAGCAAAATAGAGGACCTTAATTACTGCTAATAATTATCTATAGCAATTGGTCTATTAAATTTGAATATGTCTAAATAATAGTCCTTACTTAAGCAAAATAGAGGACTCTAATAACTGCCACTAATTATGTATAGTGATGGGTCTACTAAATATGAACAGGTTCCAAATAATATTCTCTCCTTCATCAAACTAATATAGAACATATTTTAATTATTACAAACTTGAACAGACTTTATTTATTCTATTATGTTTTAAATAATATCTCAATCTTAGGAGATCAATGTACCTGGGCTGTGTTTTTGTCTAACTTATGAGGGATTACAGTTTTAGGGTAAAATACACGCTATAGCGCGTTTTTGCGAACCCTGGTCTGTACATCAAAGAATTAGGCCCCTTATCAGAATAATATGAAATATATTATGTCAGAGGATCACTTTCATTAATCATATTACAAAATGTATTAATCTTTAGCACTTTTACATCTATGTATATGTTTAGGTAACAATATATACTAATGTATCTGTATGTTTTATTGTGGTCAATTAGAAAAGGTTATTTATCTTTCGTCCAGTCCGGTGACACAGCTAACCTTGGGATGTAGGAGGGTCCGCAGGAGCCAAGGCACTAGTGATGGGTAGTTCGTGAATGATTAGTTCAAAATGAACTAATCTTCAAAGTGAAATAAATCGTTCAGATCACTGCTCTGGCAAAGATTAGTTCATTTAGTTCACCAGGAAGTAAAGCAAGTGGGAGGTGTAACACAGACAGACAGAGCCCAGTGTAACACACACACAGACAGAGCCCAGTGTAACACACAGACAGACAGAGCCCAGCAGCTCCATAAGGCTCATTTATGAATTAATACATTTATTGTGAAGATCATCCAATATTAAGCTTTTTGAAAGGTACAGCGCTGCTTTCTTTCTGTTTTTCCACATTTTCAGTACATCCTGCAAATTATGATTTTGATAACAGAGCTTACAATTAAAAAAAAATTCAGCCATTGAAAGGTGCACTCTATTTATGTATTCAAGAAGGGCCAGTGAGCTACACATGATATTAGGGAAATTCATAAACGGATGGAAGAGCTGATTTAGGCAGTAACTACAGTATGGGCCTAATACAGTGATGTAACGAAAAATGGTTTTGTGATTTCCAGGTCACGCGGCAGGTGCACAGGTGTTTTCATTACTCACACATTTCATAAGATCCATAGGTGAGCTAATTATTTCACTTTTGATTTTGTGAGGAGACCAGAAATACATGCACTGTGTGGGGTCCTGAGGACTGAGTTTAAGAACCTGTGCTTTACATAAATCTTCTATGTTAGATGATCTGCACATATGCAGATTTGTTTCTAGGCCAATCGTAGCAGTGCCCCATAAGTCACAGCATGATTGACATGTGGGTATTTGCGGACGGGGAAAGGGTAATTGCCAGCTTTTTAGAAAATGAGGGTATGGCCTATTTTATGGGTGTGCTGTGGCTGCATCCTTGGATGTAGCTTCACTGGCCCCGGCAACATGAAGAAAAAAAAAATGAGGGTTGCTCAGATGCCCAGTGTATATGCAGATGATCAGATGCTGCATTCTCAGGCACAGCAGCGGAACATAGAAGCCAAAAAGACACATATGTTCACAGAAACCACCTGCTGCATTGCTATATATTATTACTCAGACACTCTGTACATAGATGCAGCAGCTGTTTACTAGTATCCATCTCTGAATCAGGTCCTATATGTGTAGAACATGGAAAGATGCAGATTTTCACTTCATGTTGGCCCATACACACTGGAGGACTTTTCAGCTGAAAGCCGCTCAGTTTACTTGTCTGTATGGGGCAGCGATGAGCCGTGAACACTGATGCGTGCTCCCACATCATCACTGGTCTGGCCACTCATCTGCTGGTATTTCCAGGGTACTTCTGTAATAGCCGGGCGCCCACTAGCTTAGTGGGCGATTCTGCGTAAGAAAATCCCATCGCATGCGTTTTTTTTTAATGCGATCGCATGCGATGCGATTTTCCTATGTAATTTATTCACTGCTCTCTGGCCTTGGGCGGTGTGATGAGATGAGATCGCATGCGATTTTATAGGGTGCAATGCCATTTAATGTAGTATACACTTGTATGACCTACAATGGGATTTAGGCACCCCCCACTATCCACGCCACCCCCGAAGCATGGCGAATGGTGGTGGAACGCATCCTCCTGCCCTTTTCATACCCCCACTATCCACATCGGCGTGGAGTTGATATTATATAGTGTAGCGAGCGCAGCGAGCCACCAAGCCCGAAGTGTGGCGAGCGCACGCGAATTATGTTACATGTATTCTGCGTCCCCTTGCTTCGGGCTCGGGCACACTATTTAAAATCAACTCCACGCTGATGTGGATAGTGGGGGTATGAAAAGGTTGGGAGGACGCTTTACGCCGCCGCTCGCCATGCTTTGGGGTGGCGTGGATAGTGGGGGGGGGGGTGCCTAAACCCCAGTGTATGTCATACAAGTGTATACTACATTAAATGGCATCACACCCTATAAAATAGCATGCGATCGAATCACATGCAAAAATCGCATGCAATGCGATTTCCATACGGTGCCGTACGTATGCTAATTGGGCGCCCGGCTAATACATAAGTACCATTTCCAGCAGATGAGCCATGGAGTCGATGGCTTTCCATAGCATCCTGCTATAGGAAGTCATCCACCCTCAGGAAAATTACCAAAAACAAGCGAAAAAAACTCAGTGTGTAGGCACTGTTCATTTTTCAGCCCAGCGATTTTCCCCATCATTGGGCACCATACACCCAGTGTGTGTGGCCTTTAACAGTTTCATAGGTGGGGATTTATTCTGCCCAACATTTCTAGATTAGGAACATTTACAAAAATGGTTTCACAGAAAAAAAACTAGAAACTAGGCATCAGGTTATAAGAACATGTTCTACATTTCTAAAAACTGTTTTAACATGTTGTATAACTTTTCTGTTATAGCAGCATTCTTTTAATAGCCTGTATGAAATGAATGACAGTAATTAAATATATACGATTGATATGCTGTTGGAGTGTATTCAGATTAAATTCTACACTTCCAGATTGTTATTCTGAATGCATAAAATTACTTAATAGTAATAATGCTGTCAGTTGAGCAACTTTAGTGCACAGTAATTCATTCACAAATGGTTTTATAAATGCCCTCATATGTATTCCAAATTTCTGATTTTGTATAAAGCAGTTATCCATCATGTTACATTCCATCTGAGGCCAGATTTTAACTCCCAGCATGCTTTGTTACTGTGTCCTTACAGTGCAGGTCACAGACTAATGCGTTTGTGGAGCTACTGACTCTAGTAGTCACTCCTGTCCTGGAAATTTTCTGTTTCGGAACACAGAAGATTTATGTTATGAAATATCTGTTCTCTGGGGAAATGGTCACAGTATACATACAGGAACAGAGGTTGTATATATAATAATGCCGAATATGCTGCACATTGGTTTGTGTTTCTCAAACAGAAACTGTCCTCATTGAAATAGACTCAAGACAGATTAGTGTCTGAGATATTTTTATTAAGTGATGTGATTATGCCCTTATGGTCGTGAGAAAATAGACACACATACATACAGTATCTGCAAAATTGATTATTAAAGAGCAACAGGGAGTGGCCCTAAGGACACTTTGGAGCGCTGGTAGTTCTAAACTATCCGATTTAAAAAAATCCTCTAATAAAAATGTGTATTAACCACAAGCAAAACTGCAGCCACTTAAAAGGTTGTGTGCCTTTACGAAAATGGAAGAGAGTGTGCAGATGACTAGAGAGAGGTCACCTAAAGAGGTGCTGTATTGCTTGGGCCAATGAACACTCACTTAAATTACTATAATGGACATTTAATCAAACATTTTTAATAATATGTACAATCAAGAAGTGCACTTCATGTAAAACATCACAATGAAAATAACCAATAAATATGTATGGCTAAGAATAAAAAATGAAAAAACAAGGGGGAGACAGACAAGACTCACAACATATAACATAAATAACTGGCAATTAGTATTGAGGCTTAATAGTGGCTCTATTTACTTAAGGCTTTACAGGGCTGTATATAGAAGTTCTCGTCATGTGATAATTGTAGGGTTATCCAATATATTTACCAGTCCTGCAACCATGAAAATCTTCTCCAGTGTTGTACAAATAGTACCAGAATGGTATCCACAGCAGAGTCTCTCTTTATATTACCGGGACTGCACTCCGGACAGATTTTTGAAGAGATCGCTGTCACACTGTGGGAGAATAAGGCACTGAATACCGCCAGCATTTTTGAGCTATTTGGACCGGTCCATGCTGGCGGTATTCAGTGCCTTATTCTCCCATTAAATGTCCATTATATTAATTTAAGTGAGTGTTCATTGGCCCAAGCAATACAGCGCCTCTTTAGGTGACATAGACCTCTATCTAGTCATCTGCACACTCTCTTCTGATTATTAAAGAGATACAGATGCGCAAAAACAACTTTTTCTTATGTTCTCATTCGTTACAGCAGAGACGTGATAGAGAGTACGAAAGGAAAGACAGAAGATGGGATTCTAATCCAAGCTAAAGATTAGATATTTACGGTATTGCATAGCCACAGAGGCTGTGCAATGTTATTCTAATAGTGCCTCGGGGCCTTTTAAGAGAGGAAGATGCCTGTGTGCAAAGTTTTCCACTGGGGCCCCCTCTTCTCTTCCATTTACACCGCCCTGTCTTTCAGGGCATGACAGAGCATGCACAGACCTCCTGAAAAAATGGCACAGTGCCCATTTATTGGGCAAATCCGGAAGCGCTGCTGCCTTCATTACGGGACTCTGGAGGGATCAGTATTGAAAAAGTTTACTCAGACTGACCATTAGTACTCCTACTTAATTGGTTGCTAAGGGCAACATGCCATCTTCAGTAGAACTCTCACCTTAGTAAATTTAGCCCACAGAGTCTGGCACCAGCACTCCTACAAAATAGAGGTGACACACCCACATTTTGTGGAATAAACCTTGTCAATCATGTTGCAGATAAGGAGGTACTGCGAGCGGTGATGCAGGACTAAGAGGGTTATTCTGATTCACTCAGAAAGGCAAAATCACTCTCTAATGGACAAAACCATGTGCACTGCAGATGTAACGACTGATGTAACGTGTTTAGATTTGGGTATTTTATTGTTTCTGTGCAGGGTAAATACTGGTTGCTTTATTTTTACACTGCAATATAGATATCAGTTTAAAGTACACCCCCAACCCAAGATTAACTCTCTCTGCACATGTTGCATCAGCCCCACCTGCAGTGCACATGGTTTTGTCCATTAGAGAGTGATTGTGCCTTTCCGAGTGAATCAGAATAACCCCCTAATTCTGCACATTCACAGAACACTGCCATCAGTAACCATCGGGTTTACATACTAAACCAAATCTGTCCTTTTATATGCAGCGGCTAGCCACAAGAGGTATTAGCAGAAGCATTTCCGAAAAAAAGGTGCCCACTGCAGGCTTCTCTGACTCTGAGTGCTATGTCTAAAGATCCGATCACCTTTGGCCACCTTAACTTAATTTGATAAAAAAATAGGAATGTTTTACTCTTGGGGTGGGGGGTGTATACAACAGGGGAACTGATGTAGAGTTGGACACTTAAGGTGCCCATACATTAGGGCGACTTCCCTGAGGGGAGAAGAGGGACGACAGGGGGTGTGGCCAGCTGCTCACAGAACGCTGACCTGGCCAAGCCCCAACATTGCAAGAGCGCGCAATATGCAAATATGCCCATGTGGCCTAACATATATCAGAAAAATACTAGAAATTTAAAAAAAAGGATGTCTGCCCATGGATCCGCATTACATCGGCTTGGCAAATGGGCAACAGTGGCCATCCTGTTGCTCGCCATTTTCTAGAAGCCAAACACAATGTGTGCACAATTCGTTACCAAATGATCAATCACATACCCCTTTCTCCTAGGGGAGGTGATAGTGGATCAGCCATACTTAAGCATTCAGACCTGACAATTTCAGGTGTGAATGCACGATTTCTACAGCTCATACAATGCATTGTGTTTGTTTTTGTGCACATTGTGAGGTGTTTTGGTATGATTATGATCTGATGGGCGGGCCTGTGGGTCATATGATCTTATGTGCAGTTGCAGATCTTATGATAGATCTTATGTGAAATTACAAATGACATAGAGAGTGGCAGGTGCTCAATTAGTTTAGTTTTGGGGTGCCTCACCCTGCACCTAGATATAGCGCTAGGGACCTCAATATACAGAGAAGCCTTGACACTGGCTTGGGGCTTACACATAAATTTGCACAAATATATGTAACCAATATCTCTGAATTCTATTATCACAGGGCTGGGCAACACCGGCCCTCCAGATGTTAATGAACTACACATCCCAGGATGCTTTGCATTCGTTTTGCTATGTGGCCATGCTGAAACTGATGCAGGGCATGCTGGGATGTGTAGTTCATCAACATCTGGAGGGCCAGTGTTGCCCAGCCCTGTATTATCATGTAGTGTTCTAGACTGGTTACTCATTCCATTCAGTGAGCTGGGGGAAAACCATGGTTGAAATTACAAACGTAAGATCTATCCTGTGTCTTGGAAGCTGCCAGGGAGTTCAAGGGAAATCATGACATGATCTGGTTCGTAAGCTGGTCATTTTGATGTATGGCCTGCTTTAGATGTGAGACTAGATGGATACAACACCTAGAGGTTATAGCTCCACAAGATTTGAAAGAGTTATTAGCGCTATCATTAATACCTGTTCTCGCTGCTAGGCAAATTCCACTGGCAGCGTGAACACCATATAATAGGTATTCTGCATGCTTTTGACTTATTTATTCAATTTACTCCATGTATCCTTTAATTTGTCTGTTAGTGTTATTGTAAAATGCCCCTGCTCTGATTATGCTATTTGTATTATCCCAACTTGTGTATTTCATAAACACTATGGTTTATGCACCTTCACAAAGGGGTCTGTGTACCTCGAAACGTTGGTTCCCATGCACCATGCACTTTTTTTGAATACATGATTTAAACAATCTCTAAAGCCTCTGAGTTCCACTATTTTCTATCAAATCTACATTCAGCACACAGGACGCACCGAAGCAGCTGCCTAGGGAATGGTACGCGTCCTCCGACCTTTTCATACCCCAACTATCCACGTCGGCGTGGAGTTGATTTTATATAGTGTGGCGAGCGCAGCGAGGGGGGGCGCATTACTTCACATGTATTCCGCGTCTGCTCGCCACACTATATAAAATCAACTCAACGGCGACGTGGATAGTGGGGGTATGAAAAGGTCAGAGGACGCGTACCGCTGCGCTCGCCACGCTTCGGGTTGGTGTTGATAGTACGGGTGGCGTGGGGGTGCTTTTAACATTGTAAGCACCTATTACGGTGCTTATACAATTATTTATCTTATAGGGGGCACATTTAACATTGAAAACACCCATTAGGGTGCTTATACAATTTAAAATCATATACCATTGTATATGCCATACAATGGCATACAATTCGATGGTATACAATTTAAAATTGTATAACATCGGCTTACATCGCATCGCATCGTATGCCTTGTGGTATGCGATGGGCGCCGTGCTAGGAAACAAGTACTGATTGAATTATACATTTTTTTTAAAAAAATTGATAATATAAATAATATGACTAAAATGAAATTTATATAAAAATACTATAAAAATAATAATAATATTAATATATTTTCTTGTATGTACTTATGTTTTCAGTGAATTCTAGTGTGGTCTTTATTGTGCCTTAAATTTAATGAATTTTATATTAAACATATCTTTTAGTGTAAAGCTTTGTTTTTATTCATAGGTTTATAATCTTGAATGATCTTTCATTTACAGTATTGGCATGATATACTCATATTACATAATAAAGCTGTGGATTAAGTCAGGGCTTGACAAATTATTTAAAAATCTAGGAGCCAGGAGGAAAATGTAGGAGCCAAAAAAAAATAGTGACAGTGTGCGCCAAAAAGTGACACCATTATGCCTATTACACATGTGACATACCCATTACACATACCCACATGCCACAATGCCCATTACGCATTATGCAACACACTGAAAAACCTTTTGCGTACTATACCACACACAATAATGCCCATTACATATACCCCACACACCGTAATGCCCATTACACGGTAAACCAATCACGTAGTGCACATTACATATATTACCACATGCCATAATGCCCATGGCATATTATGTCACAGTGCTGCTCACCTACATGGTCATTGCTATGGATTTGCGCAAACCTCCCAACTGTCACGCTGTCCCGCTGTCCCACCCGTGTCAGGAATTGTCCCGCTGCGGGGGGTGGCAGTTGGGAGACCCCCAATCTAATAGAATAGACGCTGTGCGCATGCGCACAGCGTCTATTCTCGTATGAAAATGAGGTTGTGGCTAATTAGCATAAGCCACTCCCTCATTTGCATACGCCCCGCCCCCTTTTCGGACGCTCGTCCCTATTTCATCAGCACAGAAGTTGGGAGGTATGTTTGCGGCTTGATGCCAGGCAGGGGCAGACTGAGAAAAAAATGATCGGGGGGGGGGCCTCTGTTCTCTGGTGCCTCTGTTCTCTGGTGCCTCCCTCTGCGTAAGCAGCAGGTCCCCATGGTGGGTTATAATGTTCAATACAACAGCCAGCATAGTGGGAGATGGACAGGGAGAGGCAGGGAGCTGGCAGCAGCGTCTCTGTAAGCAGTGGGTCCCCATGGCTTGCTATCCTTTCAACACTTACAGCAGCCTTGGGTGCCCGTTTCAGACACGTAAAAAGATGGCGCCACAGTGGGTTAATGTTCAATAAAACAGCCAGCACGGCGGCAGCCTGGCAGAGCGGTGCAGAACTCTCCCGGGTGGCGCTGCATCAGAGCAGGTCCGCGGCACGCCTATTACACGAGCTAATTGGGAGCCGTGCTTGAGCTTTGAAATAGGCACGCTGCTGACCTGGTCTGATACAGCGGCAGCCAGGAGAGTTCTGGACCGCTCTGCCAGGCTGCCGCCGTGCTGGCTGTTATATTGAACATAACCCACTGCGGCACCATCTTTTTACGTGTCTGAAATGGGCATCCAAGGCTGCTGTAAGTGTTGATAGGATAACCAGCCACGGGGACCCGCTGCTTACAGAGACGCTGCTGCCAGCTCCCTGCCTCTCCCTGTCCATCTCCCGGCAGCCGGGAGAGTTGTGAACTGTGCTGCCCGCTGCTATGAAGCCACCACTCTTCCCGGGGTTCTGCTTCCTGGCAAATCTGGTCGCCAGTCAGCAGAATCTGGTCGCCATGCGACCTGGCCCCCGGGTTTTGTCGAGCCCTGGATTAAGTAACCCTGAAATGTGTACCCGATGTAACTATCGGTTTTCTCAAAGTCGTATATACGTTGTACGTTATACATACATTTATGACCTTTGGTCTTATAGAACTATTCATATCTTAAATCTGAAATATTATATACAGTTTTTATCAACAGTTGTATTTACAATTGTATATTAAGGTGAAAATAGCGCACTTTACATTTTCCTATAATATATATATATATTTATTGGCAGTTAAATATATATAGCGTATGCATATTCTGCAGCGCTTTACAGAGAGTATTTGAACAATCACATTAGTCCCTGCCCAAGTGAAGCTTTTATATATCGGGGATTGTTATTCGAAGGTCACGGGGCTGCTTATCAGTGCTTATGCTGTGAATGACGCCATTCAAATATGACAACACGTCAGCTTTACAGCACAGCTAATGGACGATTTATCTGGCTGTGATCTGCCAACTGCCCATACACTTGCTGCATGGGGCTGATGCCACAGCTGTGTATGCAAACGGAAATGCCCAGATGTTCAAGAACCTACCATTTATGATCAGTATTTTTAATGCTTAAAGGACTATGCACCAGCCTGGGTGAGGAAAATATAACCCTCAACACCTCTAGACTTCTTTACCCTGTTTGTAGTATTATTATTTATTAACAGTTTCTTATATAGCGCACATATATTCCACATCGCTTTACAGAGTATATTTGAACATTCACATCAGTCCCTGCCCCAGTGGAGCTTACAATCTATATTTCCTACCACATGTACACACAAATACAGACATTTTAGGGTTAATTTTTGTTGGGCGCCAATTAACCTACCAGTATATTTTTTGTTTGTGGGAGATAAACGGAGCTCCCGGAGTAAACGCACGCAAGTAGGGGGAGAATATACAGACTCTGCAGTTCAAGCCATGGTGGGAATTGAACCCACGACCTCAGGCAGTAATGTTAACCATTACACCGTACGTACTGCCCCCAGTATAGGGCAGAGGTTCTCAAAAGTGGTCCTCAAGGCATAGACGCCGATTCTGTGGGTGCTCAAGGGCTTGGGCACCCACGGAAATTGATGAGCACCTACGGCGGGCCTGAGTCCTGCTGCTGGGTGGCTGTATTACTGCTCAATATGCCCACTATTATACAGCACACTTCCACCCTGCCTGCACACCTATAAGCAGCAGCATAGCAACCCCAGCACGGCCCGCGGACTCACGCATACTCGCCGGTGCGATCACACACCGTCGGCGTCTGTCACAGGGGCAGCTGCTGCAGCAGAGTGAGAGAAGGCAGCTTGCTCACCCAAACAAGTGGAGCGGAGTAGGCTGGCAGGAGCAGGACCAGCATCTGACTCCAGTCTTGTGTGTCCTGTGACTGTCAGCTTAGGCTGGTTTCACACACTCCGGCTCCTGCCGGACGGTGAAATCCCGCACGGCCAGGGAGCCGTGCCGCACACATTAGTTGTGAATGGACACTATTGTGTCCATTCACACGGGACGGCCACGGCCCGGCCGCACGGCTGCAGCCGGATCCCACCACTGGAAGGGACGGCTGCCGGGCTGTGGCCATCCCCTCCATGATAAAGTACTGTGTGCGGCACGGCTCCCTGGCCGTGCGGGATTTCACCGTCCGGCAGGAGCCGGAGTGTGTGAAACCAGCCTTATAGGTTCTTCTTAGTTCCACTCTATAAGGCTCATGTAAGTGAGGTCAGAAAGTGCTGGGGAGGGGGACAGGCTGAGCCTGAGATACAAAAAGTGATGGGGATAGACACGCTGGGCTGAGACACATACAGTGATAGGAGAGACAGACTGGGAGACATACAGTGCTGGGGGAGAGACAGGCTTTTGGTGGCATTGATTACTTTCAATGCATTTCATAATGTGTGTATTGTCACATTGTGCCATAATGTGTAAAAAGGGGCACTCTGCTGCCATAATTTGAATATTGGAGACAACTGTGCTGCGTAATATAAATTGAGATTATTTTGTGGCCACACCCCTTCATTTTTGTCTTGAGCACCCACCAGCAAAAACAGAAATCGGCCCTTTTTGCCTCAAGGCACCCCAACTGTCCAGGTTGTAAGTATATACAGTACATGGCTTAGTAAAGGTGGTTAAATTAAATTGACTGAGGGGCTAATAAAAATAACTGGGAGAAAGCATGAATATTTGTAAAACCAGGACCATTGGGGTGCACTGATGACTGCGTTTGGGAACTTCTGGTAAAGGGTATTGTCTGGTGATAACCAAAACAAGAAGGAAGAAGAGGAAGGCTAGTTGTACGGATGCACTCCAAGGTTGATAGAACTTATTTGTTATATGTCCATTACATAAGTAAATTCTTTAAAAGTGGGGTACCCTCTATAATCTTTATTTGTTTGAGGGGTATGGGATACACGACCAAAAAATTGCGAAATCGAAAGAGGTTAAAAAATTTTTTAGGACTTACAACATACATTTACACCATGGGGTGAACAAAGTCTAGAAAGTATGAGTGAAATAGATTTTAAATATATAGATAGTTGGGGCTGGGTGGGGTAGTGCTTATCGTGCACTGGAATTGTGTCGTAGCCAGACTCTGGCGGAGAAAGTATTCTTGAGTACGTGCTTAACAATAATAGATGGTTTGTACCTGTATTGGCTTTGTTAGCACGTATGAAGCAGAGTAATTGTATGGGGTCCTAAGAAGACACCTTAATTTAGTGTTCGCGTGACCAGTTGTTATGACTGGATGTATCATACAATTGTATTTGTGCGTGGTCAGATCAACCTTTAATACGCAATTTGCCTGTATTCAGCGTATTAAGTATAGTAAGAACTGAGCTGGGTATTGGCTTAGTATACACCCTTTACATATTGCACCCTTTATTTTTATGGGAATAGCCTATATTGGCTTATATACACCTGTGGCTTGTTTTGGCCTGTTTTGGCTTTTATACACCATGAAGCCTATTACACATTCGACCTGTATTGGCTTATTAAGTGTTATGTTACACAATTCGCCTAAGATGTCGGGAAGAGTCATACACAGGTTGCCACTTTTTTTTTTTATGTATATGTTTTATTATTTTATACACTGTGTATTGGTGGTAGATTTGTTAGATGCCACCGGTGTACATAACTTGATTTATATTGATTTTATTGGCCGTCAATGTAGAGAGTTAATTTGCCTGTGTGGGCTTATTTGATGTAAGCCAAGGAATATCAAATACACCTTTAGCATCCAGAAGATCATTCAATCAGAGCTCTCTTTATGATTCTTTGAGAAGTATCAACTTGTAAAATACAATGTATAAATTATTAGATACAATTTTTTTTTTGGGCAATATGCCCAGAAATACAATGGAAACACTAGTTGTACAGATACTTCTATTACTGGACTTCATATTCTAGTAACTCCTTATGGTTGTACTGCCACCTGGTGGTATTATATATGAGAGGTATTGTAGGGGAGATTCCGCCTCAATTTTGGATGGTGAACTGTCTCCCTATATTTGATAAATACCACTCCGTTTGTACAGTAAAGGTGTGCCCTGTAGGAGAACTAGACATACACAGATCCGCTCATTGGTCTGGCTAAATATTACATGTTATAGATAATACATTTCTATCTGCCCCTTTGCCCCCAGCCCCTAACTGGCGCTATAGAAGTTAGGACACGTGTTTCATAGTTTAGTGCTTCTTCCGCGGAACGTTTGTGGCGTACTTATCCGGACAAAGGAGGACCTTTTACCTTGTTACAGTGGTCACGGACATGACACCCGGGAATCGGCTCTGGTGACTATTGATACAATAAGCGCACAAATTGCTTAACAACCAGTTCTGATACAATCATTGGTAATTGGCCCTTTTCCAGCTTGTTAAACCAGATTAGCTTTTCACCTTATATATGTTTTTGTCTTTTGTCTGATATGTATTAAAAACTGGCTTCACTATTATAAGCCCTTTCTTGTCTTGCATATCTGGGAGCATCATCAGATGATCATCATTGGTATTACAATACGATGGAACTTATGAGAATGGAAGTATAATTTTGGATTTATACTGTTATTCACCAGCCTTTCATATTAGTGCTAATCATACTCTGTCGCGCCATTTGGAGCTATAATTTATTTTCTTGTTAAGCTTCGACCAATAGGTTTCAAAAGGTAATAGCAATTAATACCTTGAATTCCATCCGCACGGTTTGTAAAACGGACTTAGAGTAAAGCTGGGTACACATACATCTATGTAAAAATCGGCAGGGATGGGAACATGCAGGGTAGTCACCATAAGAAAGTGCATAGCCACTTGACAATGGCGAGTGTGACAAGCAACAGTGTGGTGGTGGGGGTGTGTGGGAGAGGGCCCATGCTGCGCTAGTGGTATGCTCCACTTTCCTGCCTGTACAGATGATGGAGGACATCGCTAACAACTTGCGGGATTGCGCATCATTAATATAGTGCATACACGCTAGGCCAGTGGTAGCCAACTCCAGTCCTCGAGAGCTACCAACAGTTCACGGTTTCCAGACAACCTAGCTGCTGCACAGCTGCACTCATTACTCACTAACACATTTTAAAAGATCCACAGGTGGAACTAATTATTTCACTTGTGATTCTGTGAGAAGATCTGTAAAACAATAACTGTTGATAGCTCTCAATGACTGGAGTTGGCTACCCCAGCACTAGGCTATATGCACAAAAATATCGTTCAAATGGCTGCAAGCCTACATGTTGTTTAATAGATCATCTAGTGTGTACTAAGCCTTCGCAAGCGAAATAGTGGCAGCCAATCAGCTCCTACCTTCCTTGTTAGTGTATATAAAAGGTCAGGAGCTCATTGGCTGTTAGCTTATTTGTTCCACTGGTACTTATATGTTAGTTGGGCGCCCACTAAGCTATTTGCTTAGTTTTATGCGTCCCCTCGCAGGGCTCGCTACGCTTCTGGCTCGGTGGCTCGCCACACTATATAAAATCAACTCCAAGCCGACATGGATAGTGGGGGTATGAGCGTACCAACTATAGTGGGCGCCCAACTAACATATAAGTATCGTTCCGCTTTATCACTCTCCAAGTGCCCATGTATGTTATAGAATAAAGTCACAATTCCTAAATTTAAGAGTTTGCACATCTGCATTCACTAACTAGATGTGCTGTTACCCTAGTAAAACATCCATTGGTGAGACTTGTCCAAATAGTTGTGGAGATTCTAATCTCAGTCAGTATCAAGAGCATTGCAAATAGGTAATGGACATGGAAAAAGTCATGTCTCATGAGCAAAGCAGATCGAAATTGGTACAGTACATTACTATACAAAATAAAACACACATAATATAAAAATGGAAAAAGTTGCCAAACGATACATGCCCCAAAATAATTTTTCCAGTTTTATTGTTCAAAGAAAAAAAGTTTTTCAGTGCCCAAAACATTCCCATAGAACTTCCATAAACACTATTGTAATTTAAACTGGGGGGAAAAAACCCTTTAAAATTAAATCTTCCCAAGCTCCTATTTACAAAGAAAAAAAAAAGGACAAAAATTTCTCCCGCAACATTACTTGTTTTAAAATATTTACAATGAAACAAATTTTACACATTAGAAAAAAAAAACAGAACTTGAACTGTGAGAAAGATGAATAGGTTGCGACAATGTAAACTGGTTTTCACTGTGAGGACGTGTCGTTCAGATGTGACCCCGTTGTCTGTAGAACAATGCAATGCAGGCCCCTCCGGCATGGAATGGGTATGTGGAATTTCTCTTACAGTGCTGAAATGTTTGTTAACACTGCTGCTGTCTTATAGACGAGGCTATCAGGATTGTCACTTTCGATGAACTTAAGGGCTGTTTTAGACAACTTGTCTTCCATGATGAAGATGCCAACTTGGGTGAAGACGATGAATGTGCACTCTCTTTCTCTCGTGGACCATAAGAAGAGTTAGAATTGTAGCTACCATTACTTACTATTCTCTAGATTTCAGCCCTCACCTACAAAACTGTGGAAGCAGCCATTTTGTAATCTGTTTATATACTAGAAAATGTGACATCAATAAAGACAGGAAGAACATTGTGCCTTACACTTCAAGAAGTCAGTGTATTTTGGTTTGACAGACAGCAATCCTGTGAAAATTATTAGGCACACAAAATGACTGCTTCCTATATATGAAAGCAATAGGTACACAAAATGTGAACTGCTGTTGACAATTAAAAAGACATTGTAAAGCAGCTGACATGATAAGGG
Source organism: Crinia signifera (assembly GCF_055691185.1). Taxonomy (NCBI): domain Eukaryota; kingdom Metazoa; phylum Chordata; class Amphibia; order Anura; family Myobatrachidae; genus Crinia; species Crinia signifera. The sequence goes on along the minus strand of NC_139222.1, from coordinate 131,954,368 downwards.
GGAGTTGCTAGAGAGGGCAATGAAGGAAGTTCACAATGAGTAAAATTAGGATGTGATGGGAGATGTTTTGCTTATTTACTGTACAAGTTATGTACAGAACAGTAGGAACAGATATGTCAGGATCACGTGTAGGTGGAACCATCCCGCAAAAGTAATAACAAACATATAGAGCAGTTAAGCAAGGAGCAAAGAAAACAAAAAAAAAAGGCAGCAGTAACAATTTATGATAGGAGTATCAATTTGATTTGAAATTGGAAAAAAATGGTAAAACAAAAACTTTTACTTTGGGCAATCCAAATATACTAGTAAGTGCTACCAACTGTAGCAGAAAAGAGGATATAGTTATATGGACATAAAAAAAGTCTGACTGTTGCAGAAACTATGGCAACCACAGTCATGAGGCCGTCCGCATGCTTGTTCACAGCACAGGGCAGAATGGATTGGTTTGGGCAAGAAACCATCAGTTTAGTGAAACATTAGAGCTGTAGAAGACATAACAGGAAGTTTATGAGCTAGAAGCAGCAGCTCATATTAAAGGGGAGAGGTGGTGCCTGCTTGAGCTATTTTTAGGTGGGCGCTATGCAGGCTAGAGAAAGCCCTGGGTATTTTGCATGGAACATCTAGAGGAAACAATGTTAGGAATATGAAAGCCTTTCATAATATCATAGGAATGCCCAATTTTTATTCATCCAAATTCAGATTCACCTAAAATAATAATTAAAAAAGAAGGATAGGTGTTTTAAGGGTTTTCCAGTTTTGTGTCTCAACACTACCAAATACTTATTCATGTTTCAATAGTGATCTTATGTTTGGGTATTGCAATGTTACAGCTGCAAAATAAAGGTTCTTAACAAGTATAAGGAAGTGCTAAGTTAGGTAAGCAAGACACCGCGATGGGAAAAGGGCATGAGGAACAGGACTCCCCAGGAAGGGGACCAGGCAGGAGAGACAATGCAAATAAGCGTTGAAGTTTATGTAAAAAAATAAATTCACAATATTTCTTCTCCAGAAGTTATTTAAGAGGTTTAGTTCAGTTAACTTGGTCTAACAACACACCATTAAATAGGGCGATCCTGTGACTGCACTTTCATAGCCAGCGGGGTGTGAAACAAATTGCAGGCCACACGAGGTTACTTTGTATACATCAACTTGCAGTGCATATAATTCAATATTTAAACGTCACAAGACAAGGGTTCCCAGCCTATTTACGGGGTGTCCTGTGTGGAGTCTGCTTTTTCTGCATTTCAATGCGGCATCGACTCCGTTCATCAAGCCAGGGGAGCTCAAAATTCCTACAGGGATGGAAGGAAGATAATATGAGGAAAGAGAAAATAAATTGGGTAAGTGGGAGATTAAAGTTAATTGTATTTAAGGTGTACTTACTGTGGTGTTATTTTGGGCAATGGTCGTCCAAATGCCACAACAGGGAGGTAGGGAGTGATCATAACAGAATCCACTGTGGGAACAGTAATGGAGATTGAAACAGCTTGAAAGAATACGTTTTAACAAGTCTATGTAAAATATATTAGCTAGTCAATTTATTTTTTCCACAAACAATGATACAGAAAATGTAGTGTTCCTTCTAGGAACCGTGGCGGGCCGGGCGCTGCTGCATGGGGGCCGCGTAAGGGGGGGTGGACTGGGCCCACCGACGTCACCGCTGTGGGCAGTCTTGGGCTGACAACGTCACAAAAGGGGCATGCCCGTGCCGCCACTAAAGGGGGCAGGCCAGGCCCCTCAGAAGTCTCCGCACTGCCAGGGAAGCGCCAGGCATCACCATGTATGGCGGCGATGGCCTTCCCCGGTCACACCGGCGGGGTCGGAGGCAGGCTCTTTTAGCGGGGTGCTGCTAGAGGGGCAGGGTGCGTTTTGCCCTGTAAAAATCAATCACGGTGCAGCGGGAACACTAAAAACGGTGATGGAAGATTAAAAGGAATGTATATATGGCGAATCCAGCATATTTAAATAAATCCAGAATTGATAGAAACGGAAACAGCATTTTTCTATTTGTGTTTAGGGTCTTATGTTGATGGGTTTCAAAGGGAAACACTATAATGCCATTGCGACATTTTGTAATAGCCCAAGCACTTCAGAGTATGACTCTAAACTCCAAATACTTTCTCTTTCCACCTAATAAGTCACTCACCATCAACATAAACTGATTAGACACATAGGGATGTATTAAATGTGGCTGGCGAGGGGGTTAAACTGCGGGGATCGCCGAAAACAAGCGATCCTCACCATTTAACCTATATGCCGGCCGCTTACCCTATTCAATGTACCGGGGAAATCCTCGCTGTCAGAGAGGATTCCCCCAAACAGCTAGGCTCGTGGCAAATGAGAGCCTGCTGCATTTAGCCGTGAGCCTCGCTGTTTTAGCGTCCGCCTACGCAGTTTACCCCTCGCTCCAAAAACAAAGCGAGGTGTAAACTGTGTGTCAGGTGAATACTGACGCTGCGAGCTGTGACAGCGAGCAGGCAGCACTGCTCACTGTCACAGCTCACAAAAAGCATTGAATACACCCCATACTATTGGTGGCAACGTCAGCTAGTAGCATCTCTCATATATTGGAGATTTTAGCCATACTGTGGCATATGCATTCTATATAAACACATTTCTAGTATTTTGCATGGATTCTTAAACACCTGGGAACCACAAATCGCACATTTTAATGTCCCTCTGGCGTTTTCCTGACATCTTTCCAGCAACACTTTGCTATTACATTTTCAAACTTGGTGTCATATGGGTCTAGTGGGGCCAAACTCACCCTTTCCTAGTACCTTATCTTTTTAAAATTGTATTTTCTCCTTACTCTCCCTTTAGCCTGCAATTGACCATTTTATTATCTACCCCTATGTTACCTTGGCTAGAAGAAATTTTCATATTTTCTCTTTTGCCTAAGAATTTTTTGGACTGACAGTTTGCACACTCTCATGCAAGAGTTCAAGTTTACTATTTTATAAGCTGCTATTATGATCCTCTGCGTAGGTCTGTCCACCATATTTTTGTCTTACCTATAAAAATCCAAATTTCTATAATTGTGGTAGACACGTAGGCCGTGGGGAGGGGGAGAGGACTTCCCTGGACAGAAAGATCCACTGTGATTTGAGTTGTAGGGGCGATTCATTTTATTGCCATAGAAGCTAGAGTTGCGATGGTCTGGAATTCAAAATTTCACCATGCTAAAACACAACACCAATGTTCCCAGAAATCTCATGAAAAAATTGGATCAAGACTGTGCGCTGCATAAGGAAGATTCGGATTACAAACTAAAGATCCTTAGCTTGTCTCTGGAGATAAAGACTCCATGAGCCGTGAGTCCAAGAGTGCCCCTAGATGAAGCATGTTCTAGGACAGTCAGGTTGGACTTGTGCCAACCCTAACACAAAGTCAGGCTAAGATAGTTTGGTTACCAAACCATAAGAAGGAAGTTGTTTTGGTGTGGTAGGAGGTGGACCCCTTGAAGACTGAGATGGGCTGTCCTCACTGCTATGACCTTTGTAAAAACTCTTGGTGCCCTGGAGCAACTGAAAGGCAAAGCCCAAAACAAAAAGTACCTTTTTTGCACTGCATAGAAAACGTTGATGTTTTCCAGTATGGGTATGCAAGTAGGCATCGTAAATGTCTAAGGAGGCCATGAAATCTCCCGGCTCCACAACCTGCTTGATAGACTGAAGCAACTCCGTCCAGAACCCCGGAACTCGGAGAAACAGATTTGTTTCCAAAAAGGTAGAGTATGAGACCGCCTGGCATTTTCACCAAGAAGAAATTTAGGCATGACTGGAGTAATCACTTGTGCTTTTAGAAGAAAACTGATGGATGATTGAAGATAAGTAACCTTACTGATGTTGCCTGGTTGAAAACTGCACTGGTGTATGTTCCTGAAAGGTGAGGGAGTGTCCTCTGGATACAATTCCTGACACCCAGGAGTCTCCAGCCAGAAATAGGCGACTGCAGAAGGCTCCCGCCACCTTGGAAGAGACCAAATGGGACATGGCCGGTCATAAAAAAAACTGATGGATCCTTCTTCCTTTTAAATGGAGTCACTTCTAATGCAGACTAATTTGTAAGACTGATCGAACCACCTGGATAAGGTTCTCTACTCTGACATGGGTCATGTGATCATCCTGTCTCAAGTATGTCTCGAGGTTGAGGCACCCGGGACCAAGCTTTGTCCTCTGAGGAATCCTCTGACTTCAGTCTGTGTAAAGACCAAAGCCTCTCACCTAGGGCTATTGCGCATGAATCCGGAACCTAAGGTTTATTGCAGGGAACTGGAAACTTAGCCCAAACTCTGCACCAACTGGGACAAGCACTGCACCCATGCAGGTTCTGCAAGAGATTGTCATGGGTTAGATTGCTGTGGGGCACCCTGAAGAGGAAGTTGTAGCTGTTCGGAAGTGGAACCAGTCGGTGCAGGAAGTTTAAAAGCTGCCAGCTCCATCATGGATAGGGATATCCAAGCATCCAACCAAACATAGAATGCAATCTCTAAGTTCACTCCAAACCTGTGACTGTCTGGAGATGTGAGTGACGTTACTTATCCCCAGTGAATGAATGAGCTTTCTTCCAAAATGGCATCACTACTGCAGACTGCAGATGGCCTTATAATTAATAATTGCTCCCTGCACGAAATTGCTACCTTCACATTGTATATTGTAAAGACAGTAAACAATTTTGGAAGTCATTATGTGGCCTTTATCTAATATAAGTATCCTTCTGATATCGATTTGATATCAGTGACCAGTGGGGTGCTGGCAGGGAGGGACAGCACAGGGGCATTAAACAGCATGGCCCTCATTTTAAGACAGTAGAGATGGACTGTGCTGCACAGTTTATTTCTACTTTTGATTGCGATGCCATAGATCGGGATCACGAGGCCAAACTAGGTGGGATTTATAGTCAAAAATCGATAGTCCGTGTGTACACACCATTAGATTACAGTCAGATAATCTAAACACCAATTTACCATCGTCGGGTTCTGGAAAGAAAGAGGTGACCTCCGGCTCACTCTCCTGATTCCCTTTCTTTTTGTACATCCTCAGCTGCAGTCGCTGTAATATCCTCTGCTCACGGATCCGTTGTATGTCCCACCTATAGAAAGTGAATATATATGAATGAATGGGCGCCTGCTTGCTGTCCCTTGGGGCACATAAGTGTATAAACACACGGGTATGGGTCATAGGGTCAACAGCACAAACGTTGACATGCATTGGGTCAACCACTATAGGTCGACATGCATCAAGGTTGACATGTCTCAAGGTTGACATTGGGGTTAGGTCAACATGGGCTAGCTTAACATGGGAGTTTTTACCTGTTTTTGTCCCAAACGTCGACATGGATACAAAAAAGTACACCACGTCCCCCTCACATGGTTCGCTGCGCTCACCATGTTTTGGGCTCGGTGCCTCGCTACACTTGGCACACTATTTTATTCTCCTTCCACTCCCTAGTGGATGGTAGGAAATAAAATACCGCCTGTCAGCACATGTCGACCTAATGACTGTCAAGCTAACCCCATGTTGACATTCAGACATGTTGACCTTGATGCATGGTCGGCCTAACGACCATATACAAAAAAAACATGCACACACATACAAATCAGGTCTATTACAATCACCTTTTTCTTCGCTTTTCATCTAGCTCTAACTTGGCATGTCTTTTAGCAAACACTGCATCGTCCAAATTCTGGAAAGACAACAAGATATGGGCACAAAACAGATCAGGAACATAACAGCTACCAGTTATCATCTTTAAGCTGTATTAACACATAGTCACAACAACTTGCACACCTAGTTAAACCAACCCTTCCTATCACTTCACTCAGGGCTCCATAGTTAGTGAGATGAGCCACAATCTGATAGGAGGAAGGCAGGGTTAATAATATAAAATATTAACTAAAAACAATAATGACTGTGGCACCTGATTGCTCCTATCCAACATAGTAGTTCATAGGTGACCAAGTTTAAACTTTAGCGAATTCTACAATATAAAAATGGGAAAGGGAAAATACCAAGCTAGCAGACTTTATAAATGAGGTCAGAAAGAGTGAACTAGAATAAGGCCCTATGTTCTGTACCTCGTGCTCACAGAACACTCAGCCCCTCACTTCTGGAGGATTTGCTATTTGGTACATGAAAGGGTTCTTTAATTATGCCCCTATGTTATGAAAGTCTTACCTCTGGTACATCTGATGCACTCAAGTCCTGCAAAGGCTCTATAGGATGTTCTCTCCATGAAGGAACTAGAAAAAAGAGAGAAAGTATATAAATATATACAAGATTAACATTTTTAAAACACTATGTGGCTCAAAAAAGGACTAAGTTCAGAGTTCATCACTCTTCATGAAGCAACTGACTTGCAACATTAAGATGACTACATTCCTCTTACAACATAACTGCAATGCACTAGGTATAGTGGTTTCCCTTTTTAGAATTCTAACAATAACTTTAAAAGTAAATTATACTTGATCAATTATTTTAAATCACATGTTTCTAGAATGTTACATACAGAAAAAAAAGGTATAACAGATGAATTGTAAAATGTTGAATGACTTATTTACCAATTATTCTATTTATTTTATCCACAAGAACTTACTTCTACATTTAAACATCTAACCGAAGAGCATAGATGACACCAGAGAATAAGAATGCTGTGTACACACGGAGAAACAAAGCATTCTGCAGTGTGCACCAAGATTCATAAAAACGACAGCCTCCCATTACACCAGAAATTAGGACACCAATAAGGTACAAAATGATACATATTCACAAGCATTGGTCCCAAGTAACTTCAGGCTGTAGTGTAATGAATAATGGTGCCTACACAGAGTAAGTTACCCGTGGTACCTTGAAACAAGAAATTCTAATATGCAGCCACCAACCCCTTTACAAAACAGACCAATCACTGTCAAGTTCATGTGATGGCTCTTTCCAGACATTGGAAGAAATAACAGTAAACCTAAAGTTCCCATACATCAGGTATACTGAATTTTAAGTTAAACATTTAGCACCCAATTTGACAGACACCCTTAATTTGAGTCAAGAAGCTGCATTCCCCCCAAAAAGGGTAACACTATATACAGGTCTGGGTTAACATTTCTAGTGTTTAATCCTGTAATGTTTTCAAAGGGGAATGAGCAGCTGAAGCTTGCACATATATTAAAGCAGTAATCAGTTATTTATTCCATTTTAACTGAACTGCTCCTTCCCTTCTGTGGAAATCCAGAAGCTTCTTGCTGAAACTATTCTTGGGGGATCCTTCATTTTCATGACCTAGCTCAAAAAAAAAAATGCTGCTGTTCACCATCCTAACACACTATTATATAAGCGTGAGCAAGTAGACCAATAGGAAGCTGCAAACTCCATGCTTGTAGATTATTGATCTGCACAATCACACTACCACAGACTGTATAGGTAAGCAGAGGAGTGCTAGCGACAAATTAATATATATATATTTTTTTGCTACTCGTTTAGTTTCACGGCGGCAGCATGGCCACCCGCTACTTCTGGGTCCGGCGCTTGGAAAACTATTTGAAATAAAGTCCATGCCAACGTGAATTGGTTCATACCCCCACTATCCACGTTGGCATGGAGTTGATTTTAGATAGCATTACGAACGTAGCGAGCCACCGAGCCCGTAGCGTGGGCAAGTGAAGCGAGCCCCGCAAGGGGACACAGACGCTGCTGCGACTGAGTCGCTGCCGCCGTGAAACTAAACAAGTACCTTTTTTTTACCATGCAGTTCATACCCCTGTACTACGGGACTGGAGCTGGTCAATCAAAGTAAAATAGACACAATAATAATAAAAAAAAATAATCCAAGCTGCAGTACAATAGATAATGTTAACAATATATAAGGCAGCTTTAGATGGTAGATCCAAAAAAAAAAAAAAAAAAAAATTAACGATGTTGATGTAAAAATACCTACTAGTACATACCCACTATACCTACTAGTACATTGTAAAGATATTATGAATTATAAACTAAGATATTAAAAGCTAACTGACATAACTTTTGAGATAACTAAATAAAGGGTAAAAAGCAGATGCTTGTAATACTCCCTCTTCTAACCTAAAATGATTTTTATTTTATTCTATTATTTAATAAAAAAAAAACTAAGATGTGATGTTTGACAAAAAGGTTGTAGAAAAACCTACAAAACTGGGTAAAATGTAAGATAAATATCAAATTAAATACAGACTAATCTACATACTAAATTGTACAAGCTTGGAGTGGTTTATTTTAGGATTCAGATCACGAACAAGTTCTTAACAATCACTCCTCTTAAAAGGAGAACTCTAGTCTCCAATAAACTTTCACCTTTTGCCACCCCCATTCTCTCAAACAAGTTGTCCCTCCCATCTAAAGATGCTAACTATCGATAACGTTGCCATTTATAGGAAACTTATCACTGGTGCCCTGCTCATCCCATGTTTTCTTAGCTGGGGGAGGGGGATCAATAGGACTGACCCATATTGGGTCTCAAATGACTGACACACAAAAATATCTGCGACTAGTGAAAAATAATTCAGTTGGTTGGTTACACAGAGCCAGACCCATTCACAAAGGTTTTGGCAAATACAAGTACTCAGGGGCCTGGGATTTTAGTACAAACAGATTTAGGGGATTGGACATTATGTGGTCATTTGAGATTCAAAATAGAAATCCAGTCTGGCCAACTCTGAATATTATCCTGATTCCAGGATAAACCAAGCAGCATGAGGAGACAAACCGTGAGGAGTATTGTACAAGTTGGAGGGACTCCTGCATTTTTATCTGTGTAAGGGTTGAGGGGAAATTAGAGTTCTCCTTATACGAATATTTAAAATAAAAATAAATAAAAAAAGGTCACCAGACGTGAACATATTGGGGGTAAACAGCATTTGTTAGCCAATAAAAAATTATATAACTTTTATTCAACTTTTATCTTGTGCAATTAAACATATGAAAGTTGAAAGCATAACAGGGTGACTCTTCCAAGAAATGGTTAATATAGCCCCTAAAATATTCAAGTTCTCTGTACCATGGGATATTAGAAAAACAGGAACAATTTCTCCACCCCAGTGTACTTAGGGAAAGAATGGCCTCTTACTTGCCACACACTCTTCTTTCTTGGGGGAGGGTTCCCTCAGCGGGGAAGGAGGTGGCTGATGCCACCGGCTTAGATACATGTCCGTGGTGGCGAGGTAGGGTAGAGAATCTACTTCGCCAGGGTTTAGGTCACTGTCCTTTATTGATGAGGCTGTTGCAGAGGTGCCCCATGCAGACCTCAGGTGAGCATCTATTGGAGATTGCGAGTGCTCAGGAGTCTCTTTGCTGCGCAGCTCTCGCTGACAGCCCATCTCGGACATCGAGCCCCCAGGCTCCATATCCTGTGTTTCTGTCGGCAACCGAGACATCTTGCCCTTTATCTTTGAGAGGTTAGACAATCTCTTCACAGGGGTCCTGTGTTCTGCGCTGCCAAAAGCAGATTTCCTAGATGGTGGAAAGTAAAGAGTTACTTTCTTTGACACTGTATGTAGTGCTTGCAAAAATCCAACACACAAAAGACATTTTTTCCCTTGCTAATGGACTCACTCATATTTCAGGTTCTTAGCCCATACGAATGGATAATGTATATGGTAAGTCATTTAATGGGCAGTATGGATGGTATAATTGTTAGAATTACTGCCTCAAAGCACCGAAGTCATGGGTTTGAATCTCACCATGGCCTTAACTGTGCAGAGGTTTTTTTTTTGTATTCCCTGTGCTTGCGTTGGTTTACTCCAGGTGCTCCGGTTTCCTCCCACAATCTCAAAAAAATACAACTGAAATGTTATACTAACATCCCTCACCTTGCAACTATGTGAATGGGGAGCAATCTATTCCCCCCACCACTGTAGCTTAGCATGTTTCGTTGGCCACCAGACATGTACAATATTCACAGTATATGTTGATTTGTTCAAACTAGCTGAGGCTCAACACACAATTTACTCAACTTTAAATCTCAATTAACTGAACAAACTGCAGTAAACTTAAATACTAGCCACATATATAATCCCACCTCCTTGAAATATTCTTAAAACCACAAATGTGTGAGGGAGGGTCCTCATGTTATCATAAGGGTACTAAGGCAGGAGCCCATTTACCTTTATGGAGATTTTTTTTATTATGCTTTCAATTATTAACACAAAATGCACCCGTGCCCAGGGTGCAATTATTACGCAACACACCTTTTGTGACCTTTTGCATTTCGGCCATAGGAGAAGGGTTTTGGGGTAAGGCCTGAAAGCCGAGGGGAGGCCTCTGGGGGAAACTCCCCACCCCCTGCACTCTCTGGAAGGGGAGCCTCTGGCATGTCGACTGCCGACTCACGGCTTTGAGACGTGCGCTGTTTGTCCTTCTCACTGTCCTTTCTGACCAATTGCATACGTCTTTCCATCCGCTCAATGCGGGCCAGGAGCTGAGGAGGACAATTGGAACAATTATCGGTAAGTTTTACAATAGGGATAGAACAAAATGAAAACAAATTCACACAATTTTTATGTAGAACACAAAATGTGTGTGTTTGAATATATAATATATTACACATACAAACAAACTAGCATGTTTCATTACCTTGATCCCTTCCATTTACAGACTACAATATAGCAGCAGAGCAGTAGTTACAGGTATTGCACATAAGTGTAGAAAAGAGACTGCTACTTAAAGGCCCTATCCTTAGTCAAGAAAAAAAGGACTGAGTGGAGTCAAGTAGCACAAGAGATTCCGAACATGGAGGGGTCTGCTTCCGAGCTTAGATAGCTTAAGGTATGGATCAAGTTGGGCAGATACATGAGCAGAAATACGAGTAGGAAGGGGGGTGTATTAAGGTGTCTTAGAGGTTTGATTGGAGGTAAATTAGGTGTAAAGAAGAGATGATCAGAGAGAAGGAAGAGAAAGCAGAGACATTCACAGAGCAGCCATATATAGTCTGCATTGCACCAAATCATTTAGTGAGAGTGTGTGTTAAGACAGACACCTATAACAACCAGAGGACATGCTAAGGAAGACACATTTGCCCATGAACTGGAGAGCAATATAAAAACACAAATGGTTGTAAAATCAATTTGAATAAAACAACAACAAAATATGTAAACACAGGATAGATTGTCCATTTGCGATATGCAGTATAGAGGAAGCCAAAATAAAATAAAACCTCACTGCAAAAGCTTAAACATTTCTCAGACTGCATTCAGGGTCCATGCAGATATTTGGCCATAGAAGTGTTAACGATTCAATGTACAGTCAAAGGGGCCTAAACAGATTGAAATGCTAGGAGATCCCCAAGCTCCTATAGCAGTGAAGGGGTTAAAGGGGCAGACAATTCACTTATGTATATACATGTAAAAATATAGAAACAAGATGCAGCAGACTTGCGGATTCTATTAACCATTACTGCTAATGCAACCCACTTCTTGTTGTGCATATTGCGAGTTAAAGGGGAAAAATAACAATAATAATAATAATCCAGAGACTCCTCTGATTCCACCAAACCTTAAATCCATGGTATCCCATCCTCCTTTCCGTTGCCATGGCAGCCCATTTAAACCGCCACCCCCCCTCCAACGCCATGATGGTCTTGTGTGAGTCTCATGAATGTGTATAGAGCGGAGGGGGTTTGTAAAGAAAAAAGGGGGAGGGCAATGAGAGGGGGAAAAGGGGGGTGGGAGAGAAATGGTGAGGGAGGTGGCATTACCTCAGCTTGCATGGTTCCTTCCTATGCAAGGCAGATTCTCTAGCATTACAGCATGCAAGCTCAAACATCCACTCCATGTCTCCTCTCCCCCCTCGCAAGCATCCTTTCCCTCTCTCCACTACAAGATCCCTTCTCTTCCAACCCCCCACAACCTCCTACCCCCAGTCTAGCCACAAGATGCATTGGATTTAGCAGTACTGCCCGTCCCTTAGGAAAATGTAGGTCTACCAGAAAACTTTATGTCATGATGCTAGATCACGTTTATTTATAGTAATAGCAACCCTTCAAAGATTTCCTACAGCAGTTTTAATAAATCCACAAGACATGTACACATTGTTATATAATACAACAGTGAACACTGGGAGCCACATGCAGATCCCTAGCAATACCCCCACACACTGCACACAGGCAGGGAGTAACAATGAGCATTTACTCCACACAAATGCTAAAGACCTGACCGATCTGCAGTGTGATATATACAGTAATGTGTGTCTTGGATATGTGTGTATCGGCAGTAGCTAGTGTGCACACTGCGGCTCATTGAACTTTGACGTGTGCTGCTGACTACAGGTACACACACACACACATGTACATGTATGTACACACTACAGTCAGTCCGTGTGCTGCTGGTGTAACAGTGCACACTATACAGCGCTCAGTGGGGACATTACATGGATGACATATCACAGCCACTCACAGGCCGAGTCCCCGCTCTCAATTTCCCCTCTCCCCCGGTCAGCTGCACCGTCCCGACGGCAGCCGTTTTCTTACCGTGTCCTTCTCCGCCCGGAGCTCCCCGATCTGCCGCTCCCGCTCCTGTATACGATGCTGCTGCTGCTCGATCAGGTCCAACTGCAGGAGGACGATCTGTTTGAGGCAGGCCCCGGGACCGGCGCCCCCTCTCAGCGGCGGTCTCCAACGCGGACCGGCCGGGGACGTTGAGCTCGAGGCCGGGGCCTGGCCTTGCCCCGTGGCCGCCGTGGTAGCTGCCCCGGCCCCGGTCACCGCCGCCCCGGCAGCTCCCCCGGCCCCCTTATCCGCCAGGGCCCCCGCTTCAGAGCCAAGCTTGCCGCAGGGATCGCTGAGCCCGGCCTGACCCTTCCCTTGCTCTCCAGCCCAACTGTCAGGCTGCGGCCTACTCCGGCCCGCAAGCCCCGAGCTTTCCTGAAGCTCTTCCCCCGGCAAGGGGTCTTCGTGCCTCGGGCGGCACACACTGCCTTTCATACTCATGACTCCTCCTCGGGCCCGGCATCCTCCTGCAGCCTCGAGTGAGGGGAGGAGGCCGAGGCCCCCGGGGCGCAGTGAACAGGGAACCGAGGAGGAGGAATCAGTACAAGATGGCGGCTGCTGCGGGGGGAGGGCGGCTGGCCACAGGTGGGTATGTACAGGAGAGAGAGTCGGGAGAGCTGCTCATAGCCGCGGCAGCGGCGGCGCTGCTGCATGCACACAGTGGGCGAGAGCTGAGCACTCCGGCCGCATATGTCATGTACTACCTACATATCATCATCATCATGCTGCTGTATACAGTGCTGTGTACAGCCTGGGAGGGTGTGCTGCGCTTGTTATTGGGCGTAGAGATTGGAACCAGCACCACCCTGTGTAGACTGAGGAAGGCAGGGGGTGAAGTCAGTGTGCAACAGTTAGTATACATGGCGGACAGTCTGAGTGAGTGACTGAGAGAGAGAGAGAGTGAGTGAGTGTGTTGTGTGCGTGTGAAGAGACTGATCAGCACCAAAAATCCTAAACGACATAAAACATATAAAACTCTGCACTCACATGGTGGAAGTGTATATGGTCTCTGTGATGATATGGCATATATTTACACACCTGTTATTCTGACTATACTTCGGTTTGACATTGTGGCTGTTATGTTGACACCACACATTTATACTACAATCATAACCTAGACATAATAGTAAAATAAGGTGCTTATCTATGTTAATTGGCCACAAGATCTGTTTGAATGTGTATTCCCTATTAATTTGTCTATAGGTGCCCCCACATCTCACCTGAGATCACCCCCCCCCCCCCTATCGTATACGATACACCATATGCAGAGGTAGAGGTAGGAGAGCAGGTCCCTCCTACCTCTATGTTCCTTTTGTTACTACCCAGTTTGTTTTATCGGCCTTGCATCTGTCCCAGCAATGTGTGAGTAAAGCCCCCCCACACACACTCGCCAAGTGGTCTGCTGTTGTACCCTGCTGCATGTGTTGAATGAAGGGGGATGTGGTGTCTGTGCTCAGATATACACTATGAGGTCAATTTACTAAAGCTGCTAAAAATTTAATTGGGTAATGTTGCCCATGGCAACCTATGTCTTGAAATGTCTTTTCATGTCTTGAAAAAGAGTCTGACGACCGAAACGCGTTGACTGCTTTGGAACGTGAACAGTCATTTTTACCACATGTATGAATTTGTTTTTATGGACTTTTTTGTATTGTAAATTTTGTATTGTGCACTCTATCCCCTTTACATCTGGCATAAGCCGTGCTTTACATTCTTGGCATTCTGTTGATTGTAAGTATATTTGGGATTTTTTTTTCATGGGAAAAAATTCTGTTTGATTTTTTGAACGTATGAGGATTAATGTTTAGGGTGAGGTTTATGCAAAATCATTCGATGGTCAGCAACCGTTGAGTGATTTTGCCAATGCACACAATGCTGCAAATGGATGTCTATGCTAAACATCCATTCGCATGCATGCTGGGAAATTGGCATGAGAGGGTGGGTGGACGTTCCTACTGGTGGCTTTTAGATGACCCGCAAAGCTGCAAATTTCACAGCTTTGTGGGTCAAGCAGAATCTCCCTCCAAATGTGACAGGCTTATGGTCATGTTGCACTTCTTAAAAACAAAGCAAGTGTTATAACTGTATTTAACATCTCGCAACATGCATATCTAAAATCAAAGAATAATGGCACTGCAATGTTGGATCTACAACTGTCGAAGAGTTATCTGTAATATTGAGAACATCTATAAACCCTTATAGAAATATAACTATTTCAAATAAAGTGTGAGAGAGGGAGGGGGGTTAAGGGAATCAAGGTGGGAGGGAAGGGGTGATGAGTTACCCTACTTAGAAATTGTATGCTAGAAAGGCCCAACCCAAAAATACTAGGACCCACCCAATAATTTCTCACACTCTTGATGTCTGGGACACGACAAATAGAAAACTCAATCTTGCCCCCTTCCCTAGCCCTTTGGTACCTTTGTTTAATAACCCCAGCTTTCGTCCGGGATGTTCCCTGAACACCTTTGGATATTGGTGGAACAGTGAGATTAGATTTCTTAATGATATTTCCCACCTTTACGGAAATTCAAACATTACACGCAATCCCTCATGAAACTTTCTTTTAATATCTCCAAATCAGATATTTCCACTTTTCGGTCAAATCACAAATCACTGCTAGACCCCTTTCTTCAGAAGAAAACCTAGTTTTCTGGGTCCTATCACCACATCCCTCTCTCCGCAGCCACCAGGTCCTGTTTCTGCAGTGACCGGGTGCTGTCTCCTGCAGGACTCCAATAGAAGTAATTCCTTAGAAAGGGGGGCATGGGTTTTATGGACTAAAGGAGGTGGTGGCAGGGTCTGTATTTGAGGGTGCTGTGTTTGGGGGGGGGGGGGTGTCCCTGCCTCCCTAGGATAATGTTCTCTGGCTCTACCCAGTGGCTGATTTAAGGGGGGGGGGTGACCCCCCCCCCTAGGCCAGTAGAATCACTATGCTAATAGCTGAGGATCCCCTTTTTCCAGGGACACCAGAATTTTGGAAATCGGCCCTGGGGAACTGGAGATATCCAACTTCAAAGCAGCAGTCCACATCCGACCTGTTAATTGCAATTCCCAGTCCTATTTCTCAGGTTCTCTCTGACTTAGAGTTTTTCTGAGAAAATATCCCAAAAGCTGGGACTCTCCCCTTTCTGTGGACACTAGCGGCTTGTCTCTATCATGCCCAGAACCAGAGATATCAGCCCTCCAGCAGCCAGTCCCTGCTCCAGCTCCAAACGTCTGGTGTACAGTTTTATGTTTTTGTCAATGGATTGCTCTGGCTCCTGATCTCTGATCCCCAAGTCCCCAGCACCTCCTGAAAGGTGGGACTCTAGGTTTTTATACTAAGAACGACAACTCAACTATAGATTGTAATCTTAACAATATTGAACTTTTACCTCCTTGTCTATCTGTCATTACACAGTCTTGTTTTATTACTGTTGCATTTATGTCTTGTCCCTCAAATGCAAAGCACAATGGAATATGTTGGCACTATATATAAGTAAATACGGTACTCTTTACCTATCACGGCGCCCATCGCGGGGATCGCGGGTACATTTATGTCTGGCCGCGACGCGACCGACGCGATGCCCGCGATTTCCCATTGAAACCCATGTTAAACATGGAAATCGCGTCGGTCGCGTTGCGGCCGGCCATAAATGTACCCGCGATGCCCGCGACGCGATGCACCCGATTTCCCATAGCAATCAATGTTAAATGGCCCGACCGACGCGATTTTACTGTTAAATGCCTCAATGGACCCGATGTGGCCATAGGAAACAATGTTAAATGGGCCACAGAGGCCAAATAGGCAACCTTGACTGGGAAATGGCCCCCCCAATTGTTACCGCCACCCCACGATCAACGTCAACCCGAAGCGTGGCGAGCGCAGCGAGCCCGCGAGGGGCGGCGGTACGCGTCCTCCGACCTTTTCATACCCCCACTATCCACGTCGGCGTGGAGTTGAGAATAGAATAGTGTGGCGAGCGCAGCGAGCCACCGAGCCCGAAGCGTGGCGAGCGGACGCGGATACCTTCACAGCTATACGCGTCCCCTCGCGGGCTTCACAGGTATCCGCGTCCCCTCGCGGGGCTCACCATGCTTCGGGCTCGGTGGCTCGCTGCGCTCGCCACACTATTCTATTCTCAACTCCACGCCGACGTGGATAGTGGGGGTATGAAAAGGTCGGAGGACGCGTACCGCCGCCCCTCGCGGGCTCGCTGCGCTCGCCACGCTTCGGGTTGACGTTGATCGTGGGGTGGCGTAAACAATTGGGGGGGCCATTTCAGAGTTCAGGGTAAGTATTTGGGCTCTAAGGCCCATTTAACATTGTTTCCTATGGTAAAATCGGGTCCATTCAGCCATTTAACATGAAAATCGTGTCCATCGGGCCTTTTAACATTGATTCCTATGGCAAATCGTGGGCATCGCGTCGCGGCCATCGTGTGCACATTTATGGCCGGCCGCGACGCGACCCAAGCGATGTCCATGTTTAACATGGTTTTCAATGGGAAATCGTGGACATCGCGTCGGTCGCGTCGCGTCCGGGCATCTTTAGCCCGCATACGACGCGACCAACGTTATTTTTTACCTCACGATGCCCACGATCAAGATCGTGGGCGCCGTGCTAGGTAAAGAGTACCGTAAATACTAATAAATGAATAAAAAACCTGTATCTCAACGTTTATTTTTTGCGGTGTTCCAACGTGACCCATGTGCTTTGCACCAGATCTGCATCTCTCATTGAGGGCTAGATCTACTAAGCTTGAAAAGTAATAAAATGGAGAGTGATAAACAGCCAGCCATTCAGTGCTTCACTGCTGTGTCACAGGCTGTGTTTGAAAAATGACAGGTTGGAGGTTTATCAGGGGGTTACTATTGTGTTGAATGATTTGTATAAGGGGTAAGCCAAGTTTTGGCTTTCAGTATTTTTTTTATGACTGGAATGCCGCCTCACCCTGTAAGTATCTTAGGACATCGGCATCCTGTGGGTGCACCTTTGGAGGGCACCCGCCAATATATCTCCCTGCATTTTTCCTATGCCAGCTCCCTGCCTTTTCCAGGCATATATAATTAGTTGAAAGTATTTACACAAATAGAGACACACCCATGAGCAGACCACCCAACCAGAACACTGGTCACGCCCCCCACATTATTAGGTGCTGGCCACAACCCCTATTATTGCACATAATAGGCCCTTGATCATTTTCAGCTCCATTTAGACCTTAATCTGGCACTGGGTTTATCACTCTCCATTTTGTCACTTTTTAAAGCTTAGTATATCTGGCTCTTACCACCCTTATCTGCTTGCCTTCCATGCTTACTGGACTTTTCCCAAGCTGCACCTGCTCTATGAAGTGGTCACTCTTGGACAGCAAGCCTTTCCTGTAGCCTTGCAGCATTCTCAGAAAATTACCTCCACCAACTCATCAAATTCTAGAACCCCTATGCATGATACCTTTTTATTTTACCCATGTACCTCTCTTTTACCAGGTACAATAGCACTTTATATCTTTCCTTTGTGGGCATTGTAAGTGCACATTGCAATCGGGCTGTTCTATTTATAATATATGTTGCTTATTGTCACTGTTAAGATTATTTGTGGACCTGACGAGACTGGAGTATGGTGCCCTGACTTGCACAGACGATAAACATAGCAGGTCTCATAAAAATTTCATAAAAGTTTTATTCAAGAATTAGTATGAATATGACAAGATACATTATAAATGGCATTGGAAACAAAATAGACCAATATAAACAACTGCGAATGTCCTGCGCTGCAGGGAGTGCTGAGAAAATTCAGGTGAGACACACTTGTGCTAGTACAGGTTGAGTATCCCGTATCCAAAATGCTCGGGACCAGGAGAATTTTGGATAACGGATTATTCCGTATTTCGGAATATTTTAATATTTCAATGATGTATTTTGAAGTATCTTGCATTTATGCTGTATAAACACATAATATACACACAAATATATTTTATTACCACATAAAATACACACAAATATATTTTAATTGTTCAAAAAACAAGGTTTCAAAACGTGAAACTAAATTTGTGTACTACCTCAGCACTGAATTTGAATGCCAAGCAATCATTGTCTTGCACATATATAGTGCCAGTTACATATCATGTCCCCAGTGATGCTGTTACAAATGTCCCCAGTGAGTTTTTAGCAAAAAAAAAAAAAATTTTCACTTTCTGGAAAGTCCGTATTTCGGAATAATTTGGATAACGGATATTCGGATACGGGATACTCGACCTGTACTATTGGTGATGAGCTGGGAGAATGCAGACCAGCAGGGTGAAAACACAGTGCTGGAAGGATGCGGCCCAAACACCATGTAGCAGAGAATTACCTTGAGCGGAGTCTAGTGGTGAGCTGGAAGAATGCAGGCCGGCATGCGGAGCAAGACACAGCAGGTACCGGTAGAGCATAGCAGGAGCAGGTAGCCGGATTGAACACAAGGTACAGTCAGCAGTGCAGCTTACTACGATGTACCGGATGAGCAGAGAACAGCAGGTGCAGGTACCAGGATTGAACCGAAGTGCAGACAGCAGTGCAGGTTTCCAAACTGTACCCATGAGCAGAGCAGATCCTGGGATTGAAACGAAGTGCAGGTTACCAAGATGTACCGGATGAGCAGAGCATAGCAGGTGCAGGTACCAGGATTGACAAAAGTGCAGACAGCAGTGCAGGTTACCAGGATTGTACCAGATGAACAGACCACAGTTTATGCAGGAACCAGGATTAATTGACGAGCAACAACAGTGTAGAGAGCTACCTGGGAACACCGGGGTAGAACCTTTAAAAGTGGCTATGGAGCTACTCATGATAGCTGTGGAGCCAGCCAGGCTATGGATGGAATAGCACAGGAGTCTGGACAACCAGGCGCAGGATAGCAGACTGCATACATGGGTATGTACAACAAAGCAGTGGCAATTCCCCCAGTCCTGGAGAGACTTATACCACTTTCAAATACAGAAATAAATTAGGATATATCCAAAACGCTGTCTGTATCTGGTTTTTCTTCTTCTCCCGTTCTCACAGATAGTGTATATGTGAAACAAAGAGAAGGATTAAATGTGTAGGATCATAATGTTCCTTTAAAGGAACATAAAAATGGGACTAGAATAGAACATACCACACTCACAAAAAGTGTGTGTGTCAGAAGCTCATAAAGGTATCTTTATGGTGATTTTGATAACCTTCACCAGAATCCACCAAAGTGTCTGAGTAACTTATTTAGACGTACATTTCCACTCACTCAAATTCAGATGGTATTACACGTATAATGGTTTATTTTAAGTAAGCGTACCAGTGACTCACAATTCACAGGAGGTTTTCAAGCACATCTGGGTTTCTTTTACTTGGAAAATATTTTGAAGCAGGCAATGGTGGAAAATTCAACAAAAAAACTTTTTATTGACAAAAAAACAATTTTAAAATAGGACCACAATTAAGTATAATGAAGAATAAATCCAAAGGTGGGTGGATGGTGATATGGAACTCACTATAACAACAAAAGAGGCGAATTATACTTACCGATAATTCCTTTTTCTTCATAGAGATCCCATGGCAGCCTTAACACTGGGATATTCCCATCCCCCATAGATTCAGACAGGACATTTTTCTCTAGGACCGCCCACCTTGGGTATAATAGCCCCCTCCTTGCTCTCCTCTGTGTCTTTGATGTCTCCGTAACACTGGTCCTGGAGAAAAAACACAACATAGCATAATACACAGGGAGGGTAACCAATGGCTGCCATGGGATCTCTATGAAGAAAAAGGAATTATCGGTAAGTATAATTCGCCTCTTTCTTCTACGATCCCCATGGCAGCCTTAACACTGGGACATACCCAAGTAAACACACGGGAGGGCTGAATTCATGCATGTAATATTTATTTATAGATGTAGGCTCTTAAACCACCGAAGTAGCCTCTTGTAAGACATGCTTCCCAAAGTGGGCAGCCGATACATTAAGTGCGTAGTGATTTGCAAAGGTATGAACTGACGACCAAGTAGCTGCTCTGCAGATTTCCGCCACCGACGCCTTCGCCTTATTCGCCCAGGAAGTGGAAACTGCCCGGGTAGAGTGTGCCTGAACAATAGGAGGAGCTGTTCTACCGGCCTT
Source organism: Crinia signifera (assembly GCF_055691185.1). Taxonomy (NCBI): domain Eukaryota; kingdom Metazoa; phylum Chordata; class Amphibia; order Anura; family Myobatrachidae; genus Crinia; species Crinia signifera. The sequence continues at coordinate 131,933,747 of NC_139222.1, read as the reverse complement.
CTTGTAAGCAAACAGGATGGTTTCTCTGATCCACCTGGATATTGTCTGTTTCACCGGTGCCTTCCCTCTCTTCACTCCTTCTGGAATGACAAACAAGTGATTAGAGGATCTGAAAGGCTTAGTTTTTTCCAGATAAATGGATATAGCCCTGACCAAGTCTAGAGTATGCCAGGCTTCTTCCTGCTCGTTTTGCGGATTGGTACAAAACTGAGGTAGTGTTATCTCTTGGTTCAAGTGGAAGGAAGAGACGACCTTAGGGACAAATTCTGGGTGCGTACGTAGAACTACCCTGTCTGGATATATTACCAGGTATGGTTCCTCTATCCACAAGGCCTGCAGCTCACTGACCCGTCTAGCAGAAGTGACTGCAATCAGAAACACCACCTTCCAGGTGAGGAATTTCAATGCGCATTCGGCTAGAGGTTCAAACGGCTCCTTAGTTAAGACCGCCAGCAATAGGTTCAAGTCCCAAGGTGCTACAATGGCTTTGATTGGTGGCCTGATTCTTTTCATCGCCCTACCAAATCTCTTGACCATCTTGCCTTCTGCCAGAGGCCTATCCAATAGAACACTCAGAGCCGAAGTCTGTGCTTTGATTGTGGCCGTGGCTAGTCCCATTTGAAATCCCTCAAATAGAAACTGTAACACCTTGTCCGTGGGAATACATGCAAAGTCTCCTTTGAATTCACCCCAGGTAATAAACTTATTCCAAGTTTTATAGTAGGCTGCCGAAGAAACCGTCTTCCTAGCCTTCATCATCATCTCCGCGACTTGTGGCGATAGATTATGTTTTCTCAGAATCTGCCGTTCAATTTCCATGCCTCTAGACACAATGCTGCTGGGTCTTGATACCACAGTGGCCCCTGACTCAACAGGTCTGGTCTGTTCGGTAATCTCCAAGGTTGCTGTATTGACATTCTCAGGGCATTGGTATACCAGGCCCTCCTCGGCCAATGCGGCAGAATTACTATCACTTGTACCTGGTCTTCCCGTATCTTCTTCAGTATCTTGGATATTACTGGGAAAGGGGGAAAGACGTAACCCAGGTCGAACGACCATTTGATCGCGAAAGTGTCCAGCGCTTCTGCCTGAGGATGCCAAAACTTTGAGCAGAATCTGCTCACCTTTCTGTTGGTGGCTGTGGCCATCAGGTCCACTTCTGGCACCCCAAACTCCTTCACAACCTCTCGGAACACCTCCTGGTTCAGTTCCCACTCTCCAGGTAGTATTGCTCTGCGGCTCAGGAAATCCGCAACTATGTTCTCCTTCCCTGGAATGTAAACCGCTGAAATCGATCGCAGATTCGCTTCTGCCCAGCTCATGATTTTTTTCGATAATCTCATCAACTTCTGACTTCTGGTTCCCCCTTGATGATTTACGTGGGACACCACTGTCACGTTGTCGGTCATAATTCGAAGATGAGAGCCTCGAATTTCCGTCTTGAGCATAGACATTGCTTCCCAAACAGCCTGCAGTTCTCTTGCGTTTGAGGAATTCTTTGCCTCTTCCTGAGACCAGTTTCCCTGAACCGACGATTCGCCCATGTGGGCTCCCCATCCTGACAAACTTGCGTCTGTTGTCAGTATCCGGAAACTTGGATTTTCTAGACTGGAGGTTCTGCTCTCCAGATCTTCTATCCACCATCTCAGGGATCTTCTCACTGGATGAGGCAGCTGTATCATATGATGGTCTTTGTATCCTCTTTTCAACAGTGGAAGCAGATGCCACTGTAACTGTCTTGAGTTCCACTGTGCCCAAGGTACAATCTTTATACATGACACCATCATCCCCAGCAATTGAACTGCTTTTAGGAGTGGGATCCTTTTCTTCAGTAGTATCCACTCCGTCAGCTCTCTTATTTTCGAACATCTCTCCACCGACAAGGCCACTGAGTACTTTCCCGTATCTATTCTGACCCCCAGGAACTGTATTATCTTGGTAGGATTGAACTGACTCTTCTCGTCGTTTATTATCCACCCCAGTCTTGTCAGTGTCTCTAGAGTAAGCGATAGGCTCCGCCTTACCTCTTCCGCTGAGTCCCCAGCAATTAGCAAATCGTCTAAGTATGGCCAGATCTGGACTCTCCTTTTCCTCAGTTCCGCCATTACTGTGATCAAAACCTTTGTGAAGACTCTCGGTGAACTCTTCAGTCCGAACGGTAGGCATGTAAACTGAAAGTGCTGACCTGCCACGTAGAACCTTAGAAACTTCCTGTGATCTCTGCATACTGGAATGTGGTAGTACGCGTCTCTTAGGTCCACTGAGGCTAGGAACTCGTTCCTCCTTATGCCTGATAGTATTGAAGTTAGACACTCCATCCTGAACTTTATCTTCCTTATGAAGTAATTCAGCTCTCTTAGGTCCAGGATGGTCCTGAACCCACCTTTGGCTTTTTCCACTAAGAAGAGATTGGAGTAAAAGCCTTCCTTGTGTTGGGTCTGCGGCACCTTCTCTATTGCTTTCAGCTTCAATAGTTGCTCTATCTTCTCCCAGAGTGCTGATCTCTTTTGGCGATCTTCTGGTACCCTCGACTTCATGAACCTGCTGTGAACTGGGAACTTCGCAAATTCTATGTGATAACCTTCTTGAATTATCCCCAACACCCACTTGTCTGTTATGGTGTCTCTCCATTCCTGTAAAAACAGTTACAGTCTGGCTCCTACCTCCAACTCCCGAGGATAGTCATGATCTTCCTCCTCTATCCGTCTGGAAACGCCCACGAAAGGACTGACGAAAGGACTGCCTCGAAGTGCTGGAGCCTCTTCTATAGTACGGCCTGCCCGGTCTGTACGTCTTGGCCTCCTTGTACGACTGTTTGGATGATGTCGGGTAAGGAAAACGATTCCTTCTATCTTGAGGAAGCCGGATTGATTTTCCTCCCGACAACTTCTGGATCATTGTGTCTAATTTAGACCCGAATAGGAACTTCCCTTCGAAGGGCAGCGTTGCTAATTTATTCTTAGAGTTGGCGTCCGCACTCCATGGCCTAAGCCATAGCGCTCTTCTGGCTGTGACCCCAGCAGCCATAGTTTTCGCTGAGAATGATACAGAGTCTAATGAAGCCTCACATAGGTAGTCTATTGACTTCTGCATAACTTCAAGGGTCTTCAATAAATGATGTTTAGATATTCTCTCCTCAACATCCGTATGGAGGTTAGATGCCCATAGCCTTAAAGCCCTTGCCACAGATGCCACTGCCACCGTGGACTTCAGTGCCCCTGCAGAGGCCGAATGGACCTTACGTAAGGCGTTCTCAGTTTTCCTATCCATGGAGTCTTTGAAGGCCGCCGAATCCTCCACTGGGATAGTGGACCTTGATGTAAGTTCTGCCACCGCGGCATCCACCTTGGGCAGTGAGCACCAGCCTAGGAACTCATCGTCCTTGTATGGGTACATTTTATCGACCCGATTACCCAACGTTAATTTCTTGTCCATATTCGTCCATTCTTTGGCGATCATATCTCTCACCATGGCGTGGACCGGAAATGTTCTCCCCTTTCTCGGTTTCTCATCGTATAAGGGGTTCTTCACTCCCGACGTACTAGGCTCTTCTTTGTAATTCATCGCCTTGTAAATATTCTTCAGTATACCTTCAACCAAATCCAGATTAAAGGTTCTGGCTTCCTCTAACTCCCCTTCATCCGTGGAGTCTTTCTCTGGCTCCTGATGCTCTATCTCGTCAGCTGAGCCCTCTTCACCACTGAACCCCGCCTGAGCTCTAGATCTCTTTGGCGTTTTTGCCTGCAAATATTCATCTTTGGAGACAAATGAGTCCTTCATCCAAGTCATTAAGTCCTTGAGAATCTCTGCTTGCTCAGCCTTTCTCTCCACTCTTCTCTGTCCAGCCTCACATTCGTCACACAGTGATTTATTTTGAGCTGAAGCAAATAGTTTATCACAAGACATGCATCTAGTCTCCACAAACTTCTTTTTTGCTGTTTTCTTTCTGGGAACTGTATCCGCAACAGGCACACTACAAGAAAAAACTACACTAAGTATCTTGCAAATAAAAGAACTAATGCCCAAAATCAAAGGGCTTACCTCACTGGGGCATCAACCGGCTTGTGGGGAGAAGGTGTATCCATACTGCTCTCTGCTTCAGTGCTACAAGGTCCAGAGAATCCTTAGAATAGCTGCACAAGCCATTCATCCAGGCGTTTCTTTAAATAGGGCGCCTTAACCCTATGTTAGCCGCTTTTCCTATTCAGGATGGCTAAGCGGAACACAAATGCTTCCCCTTGTTTCCGTGGGGAAGCATTTACCAGCGCACCTCCGGCGCTTGTGGGCGAAAGTGACGCGCACCGCACACTTCCGCCCCTTCTGCCTGTACTCCGGAGCACACAGACGCGGCTTGCAGCCCGGCCTGATGGCTCCCTCCTCCTGTTACTGCCAGCGTCAGCGCTTGTGCCAGACACCGCGCGCTGCTCCCACAGCCTGCAATTTCCGGGTATGTACATTTTTCTTTACATAGCGCATATCAGGGTTCAAACAGCGTTTTCCCTATGGACACTGTATGAGGCAGTGTCTCTGTACAAACGGCAGGCATATATGCCTAAGGCAGTGTACTGACCTTAGCATCTTCTTCTCCCCGGGGAGCCACCCCATCGCTTGTATCGAGGTAACCCTGTTTAAAACAATCAAACAACCTACTCTGTCCTACTTTTAACGGACACAGGAAAAAAGACACAGAGGAGAGCAAGGAGGGGGCTATTATACCCAAGGTGGGCGGTCCTAGAGAAAAATGTCCTGTCTGAATCTATGGGGGATGGGAATATTCCAGTGTTAAGGCTGCCATGGGGATCGTAGAAGAAAAAGACCTTCCGGATAAGTCGAGTGTTGGTGAGTAAACCACCCATTACCTTAGATAAAGGCCTTGATAAAGATTTGTTAATCGAAATGCGTTGGGTGTCTATCTGGACCTACACTACTACTTCTATTTTTGGACTACCTTGTTGTCACTGCTGGACATTTATCTAAGGTAATGGGTGGTTTACTCACCAACACTCTTGACTTATCCGGAAGGTCTTTTTTGTTGTTATAGTGAGTTCCAGATCACCATCCACCCACCTTTGGATTTATTCTTCATTATACTTCATTACATTATACTAAATGAAGCTTTAATCATGCAGCAGATGGATCGCATGACGTATTGTATTACAGGTTGTGAGAACATTGAGTGTCAAAAAACCACCAAGGACTGCCGGGGAGTTGAAGGGAAAATTGATCATGATTGTAAAGGTGGCCATACATCAGGAAGGCCGGTCTTACAATCATGATTGTGTCCAATTTTCCTAACTCCCCGGCAGTCCTTGGTGGTTTTTGGAAACACAATGTACTCAGAATCTGTCATACAATCCGTCATACAATCCATCTGCTGCATGATTGAAGCTTCAGTTAAATAGGGGGCTGGCCTACTAGGATCAAAATGATAGGAATACCAAAAATCCATTTTTTTTATTTATTTTTTTAATTTCCAGGTTACCTACAACTACCAATCTGCTCACATCTACTGTGTTATGCCATTATTAAATAGCCCTAATGAAGCAATCCTCTGAAAAATGTTTTTAGAGTGGTGACAGAATTGAGCAAAAGGATGTCCGCCACTCTCTTCAGCCACCGCCCGTCTGCCTCTTGGAAACTTCAGCTTTTCCCAGCATCTTCACTGCTGCGGGCCGCCCGGAAGCTGCACCTCTCTTCTCTGCTAGTCAGGGAGGGAGTGTCAAATGACCCCGGTTGTATGAGCCATCTGATGACAGATTGCATGTGCTTAAAGACACATGCAATCTGCTCCCAATCCCAACTGATCTGACGTGCAGCAATCCATTGAGATTGTATGTCTTTCTGATGTCACTGAGTCCAGAGTGGTCAGCTGACTCAGACAGTCATGCCTACGCCCAGTACTGGGCCTGGAGGGAAACCCCTGTATAGCAGAACATGGAGACTATGGGGTGTATTCAATTACTTTTGTGAGCTGTGGCAGCGAGCAGTATTCAACTGGCCCCCCTGCACACGCAGATTTTCTTAGCGATGAGAAAATGGTGTGTGTGGCTGCTAAAACAGCTAGGCTTCTGGCTAAATGCAGTGGGCTCCCTGTGTTAACCGTGAGACCCGCTGTTTGAGGGAATCCTCGTCGTCCTCTGACAGGAGAATAGGTTGAGCAGCCGGTGCAGGGGTTAAATGGCGAGGGTCACTTGTTTTTGGGGATCCCCGCCATTTAACCTCCTTGCAGGCCGCATTGAATATGGCCCCATAAGGGCTGTAGAGGCAGCAGAGGCCATGAACATGCTGGGATACATGTACCGACTGCCCAGACTCAGACAGCATGGCGAGCGCAACAAAGCGCCTTGCGAGCGCGGTGGCTCTCTACACTAGCCACCTATTCTATTCTCCCTCTATGGGGGTTGTGGACCCCCAAGAGGGAGAATAGCCGGTGCCGTCGTAAACAAAGCCCTATGACTTCAAAACCCTCCACTGCCTCCCCAGGTCCAGGCAGCGCCGCTGAACTATCAGCTGCTGCCCAGCCAGGCTTGTATAGAAAAGCTGTAGGGGAGAGGGGAGGGAGCCGGGCAGCGCTGAAGCTGCCTGAGTTCAGCGATTGAACTCGGCTCTAAACAGTGGCAATCTCGAGGATTTTCGGGGCTTGCCAGACTGGGCACTGAGGCACAGCCCAGAAAATTCGAGGGATTGCCACTGAAGGGGTTAAAGCAGTCACAAACCACTGTGTTTACATAATAGGCTGATGATCAAGGTGTAGAACAGGCATTCCCAACCACGGTCCTCAAGGCACACCAACAGTGCAGGTTTTCTAGCACAGGTGACTTAATTAGTATCTGAGGGATTCTGATTATACCATCTGTGCTGAAGCCTGGATATCACTAAAACCTGCACTGTTGGGAATGCCTGGTGTAGAAGGTAGCAAGGACCTAATTATACCCCCTTCATACTGCAGCTCTTAAATGGTAAATGTATGTTTTTTTTTGCCTTTTAAAAGGGGTAGAGCTGCAGTGTGAAAGCTCCAGGGCTTTAACCATTTAAGAAATACCGGTATTTGTTAAACAGGTAAAAAGCAGTGTCCTACCTGTTTCAGAGCCATTTTCTATGCAGTGTGAATGGCTCTATTTCTATGGCTTTAAACGTGTTCTTTGGGGGTTAAACGGGTTGAATGTGTGAATGGTATTAAATGCTATTTAAAACAGTTTTCACCTGCAATGTGAAAGGGGTTTAGTGGCTCGGACCCGATTTAAATACCATTTCGAAATAACGGGTCTTAAACGTTTAGGCAATGTGAAAGCAGCATTAATCAAGCAAAAAGAATACAGATCATTTTATTGACAATATTTCATAAGATAAATAGCAAGTATCCTAAAAGACAACTTCTAGGGGGGAAATTTAATAGGATGAGAGATTCGGAAAGTGAGAGATTTGGTAAGAAATCTCCAGGTTTTTAAAAGCGGCAATCATTTACACTGCAAAACCAGGTTGATTTTGAAGTGTTGCAAAGAAAAATACACGATGTAGATGCACACTCCATATTATTAATCAATAATAGAGGTTCTTGGTATATTAATTGACCAAGAAATATTTTCCCACAAACCAGCTTTACGGTGACCTAATTTCTGGTGGGTCCCTAATACTAAGTTTGAATCTGGGGTGCAGAACCCCAAAAATAAGGTCACCGTGAAGCTGGTTGGTGGGCAAATATTTATTGGCAAATTAATATACCAAGAACCTCTATTATTGATTAATATAATGGAGTGTGCATCTGCACCATGTATTTTTCTTGCAGAACTACAAGTCCCAGCATGATAGCACCTCATGTATATAGGGTGTGCATTCTAAGATCTCTAAGATCTCCCTGAATAAGGGACATAGGGGCAGATGTATTAAGCCTTAACAAGAGATAAATGCAAGGGTGATAAGGAGAGATAAACGTCCAGCCAATCAGCTCCTTACTGACTTTTTTCAAACACAGGCTGTAACATGGCAGTTAGCAGGTGATTGGCTGGACGTTTATCTCTCCTTATCACCCTCGCATTTATCTCTTGTTAAAGCTTAATACATCTGCCCCATAATGTCATCTGGTATCTAACATATAAAAAAAAAAATATATATATATATATATATATATATATATTCCTTGTGACCCGGTTATACTCACAACTGTCTATGTAAAATCAAGCAACCAGTCCAGCAATTCCATTACTCATTAGTTAGAGCAATGAGTCCATTTGCGGATATGATAAATTTGCACGCATCGGGATCGCAAGGGTTAAAACCTGTGCGATCTGCATGAGATCCAGATGAGATTTTGGGCCATATTCAATGAGAAAAATTTGCCGTGTTTTATGGCGAGTTTGTGCTATTTTCGCGTTGGAAGGAGCATTTTGCTCTCCAAAAGTGAACCACCCTATTCAATGTGATATTTTCGCCGTCTTTCTAAGTGATTTTCGCCGTGTCTCTCCGTGTAGCAATTCTCCATCTTTTCATGGAGAACTGGAATGTGAACTTTTAAACTAAAAGTTATTTTTTTTAAATTTTGGTGTAAAAAAAATCAGGAATTTTTTTCTGTGAAGGGGCACGTTATTTTTATTCATGTGCTTATAGCACATGAATATATATTTAATTTAAAATATATTTTTTTAACATTTTTTTTTTTTTTTTACACAGAGCAGCCAGCAGGGGGCCGGAGCTCTCGAGCCACTCATTAGATATTCATATATTCACTGCACCCGATCATTACATATGCACGATTGGGTGCAGTGAATACTGGGTCCCCCGCTGGCTATAGGGGGGGCAGCTTGTGCTGCCTGGGTCCCGGGGAGCCCTCCTCCCCTCCACATATGTTCTGGGGCAGCCAGGGAGACTGTAATCTCCCTGGCTACCACCGGCTCCCTGCTGCGGACGCTCGTCCGCTGCAGGGGTTAAGACTTGCCGCGAGTGGCGGCGAGTCTTAACCACATTGAATAGTGGGAGCAGGAGTGGCAGCGAGCCCTCCGGAACAGGGCGAGTGCATGGCGAGAGAAAAAAATCTCTCGCCATGCACGGTGAATTTTTCTCATTGAATATGACCCTAAGACTATATAGTCAAAATCTCATGCACATTGTACAAGTGTATACGCACTATAACTTACACCTGTTGAGGCTTGAATCTCACCCGCACTCTGGACAGCAGTCGGATGGTCAGTGTGTCCATACTTGCTATTTATCTTATGAAATATTGTCAATAAAATTATCTGTATTCTTTTTATCCAAAGAGCTCTCTTTGCTTGATTAATTATATCCGAATAGTGTTCCAGTAAACTAGTTGGGAGCTGCTGTGTGGATAAAAATGTATTAATTTGATTTCAACCAGATTTGTTAGGATGTATACGGAATCAGTATGAAATCCCGATCTTCGAAATACCGACGCCGCAATGCCAACAAGGGGGCTGTGGATCTCCCCCCCCCCCTTGTGAGCTCGAAACGCAGCGGGCCCAGTCCACACTATTTTATTCTCCCTCTATGGGTGTCATGGATACCCATAAAGGGAGAAAGTGCCGGCATTGCGGCGGTCTGTATTTCGACCATCGGGATTCCGACCACATCCCATGTATACAGTTACACAATAGTTGTTATAGAGTAATATTGATTTAATTCTTACAAAGAAATTGAGGGTGTGCTATTTCTACAATACTCTATAACAACTGTTTTATTTGCGCGCAATTTTTTGTTTTAATGGTAGCAAGGACCTTCCTGACAGCCATACGTGTTTATATTGGATCAGGCAGTCACTATTCACAAATTAATTCTTAACATACACTGTAGTACATCGGTAAATCAATTGTGGGACTGGTATATACAGTATTGTACAGATTGAGGGTATCAGCTGTGCAGTATCATACACCTAGTAGGGGTTGGGATCATTTGATCTATAGCATGATGGTTGACACCATTAGGTCGACATGGGTCTAGGTTGACATGTTTCTAGGTCGAAAGGTCATTAGTTTGACGGTCAAAAGGTCGACATGGGGTTTTTCACTTTTTTTTTACCTGAATGTCAACACAGTCGTCATTGGACACAGTTTAAAGTGCACCGTATCACTCGCAATGCATCGGGCACACTATTTTATTCTCCCACCACGCCCTAGTGGATGGTAGGGAATGAAATACTGCCTGTCGGCAGGGCTTCCACTAGAAATTACGGGGCCTGGGACGGAATTCTAGTCCGGGCTCCCCCCCTTCAGTTACCTGGGTAGGGTCGGGCGCCGGGACGGGAGCTGTCAATCACTGCTCCGTCTCTTCTCTCCGCCCGGCTTCTGCTGCTGCTGCATCCTCGGCTGGACGCTGCTTCTGTCCCCAGCAGTCGTTCTTACACGCTGCCCTTCTGGCTGCCACACACATCGTCCTCCGCGTGCCGGCTTCTTCCTGCCTCCGCACGAGTCCATGCTGCCCTTTCACCTCTCCCTGTCCTGTCACTTCCCGTCTCCTCTCTTCGCCGTCTTCCATGTTCCGCCGCACCTGCAGCCTGTTACAGTCCGCCCCGTCATTCAGAGGTGAAGGGGTGGGCAACTGGGGAGCGTTGCCCGGGCACTTACCCTCTGTCAGAGCGGCGGGGCCCGGGACCCAAGTACCCCCAAACCCCCCCTGTCGGCGGCCCTGCCTGTCGGCACATGTCGGCTCAAAAAAACAGTGACAAACCCCATGTCGACCTTTTGACTGCCAACCTAGACAATGTTGAACTAAAGACCTCTCGACCTAGAACCATATTGACCTTTTCCCATGTCGACCTAGACCCGTGTCTATGTTATAGTGTGTACCCAGCATAATACTCATAGGGAAGCCAAATAACAATTGTAGCAGTTGGACTAAAAAGTGTGGTATGCTATTACAATGGAGATGCACTGGCAGCCATCAATAATAAAGCAGTATGAGGTGAATAACATTTCTGTGCAGCTATCAGTGATGTGACACAACTGGGACAAGGAAAGACATGAAATAATAATTAGTTACTGTAGAAACCTTACAATACTCAGCTGATTCAAGCTTTCTAGTGCAGTCTAATTATAATAAGCAGTTGAAGTCACTGGATCCAGCAGCTGATCGATGGCATTCAGTGTCACTGTGAATGCAGCAGTGATAGGCAATTATCAGGGCTATCACCCACTGCTGCTGTCTTATCTTGCAAGACAGTCCTACAAGAAGCCGTTTTATGGTAAAACTTGAAAAACAATACTTACCGTCTAACAATTTGCACCGGTTGGTCCTACCTCGCCAGTGCGCCCCTTTGTCCGATACATCACTTTCCCCAATCCTTACAGTTTTAAGTTGCTGTTTTTTTTGTGGGGGGTACATTTTTATTTTTTAAATATCATCAAAATTGTCAATTTGTTTCATCACATTATGTAAAATAAAAGCTTGATTTTGATTTCTGTCAAAACAATTATATTGAATCAGATTTATTTGCCTAATGCGATCATAAAAAAAATCCCCAAAATGTCAACAATGACATTTTTGTAAAAAATATTAACCAATTCAATGGTTAACAACTGTGTCCCACAATGACAGGTGGACCCCACTGTGTGGAATTCACTTTGGCCTTGTGGCAAACCCAGCCTCTCATAGCATGATTCTGGTTTTGGCTTTGCAGAGATACCCTATGTCAATGGTTCCCAAACTGTGTGCCGTGGCACCCTTGGGTACCTTTAGGGACTTGCAGGGTTTGCCGTGGATTGGTGGTCCATGGCCATTTCAAAATATTTATAGCCAATGCAATAGGCAATTTGTGGATAGACAAAAGTCAATCCTGTCTATTACCCCATAAATGACCCTAAGGATGATTGGTGCCGGACAGGATCCTGACTGTCAAAACACAGACAGCCGGGTTCCTGACAGCCACCCGCTATTTTCCCTCGTGGGGGTCCACGAACCCATAGAGGGAGAATAGAATAGGTGGCTCATGTAGCGAGCCACCGTGCCCGCAAGGGGCTTAGTTGCGCTCACCATGCTGTCTGGGTCCGGCCAGTCGGGATAATGACTATCGGAATCCCGACTGTCGGACCCCTATACCACACCCAGGATGATATATAAACTCATGTTGCACAGTAATTAACCGAAGTTAATTGTAGAGCGCCTATGTATGGGTTGTCACCTTAATGAGCAGCTGCTTACGGGGGTGGTCAGTTCCCCAAGTAAATGGAACAACAAAAACAACAAAATAAAGCAGCGCTTAAAGCAAAAACGTCATAAAGTGTATGCATCAATTGTTAAAATGGAAATTTAATGACACATAAAATTACATGAATAAAAAACAATATATATAATCAAATTATATGGACCTAACTGGAGTATTATAGTCACCGCTGTAAAGTTGATAAGACCTGCACTGATCTTTAGCTTACGTCCAAATAAGTTCAGAGGAAGTCCGTCCTGATTTTTATGACTGTCCTGTGGATGCTTGGTTGATGGCCCGTTGGCAAAAGATGGTGGTATAGCCAGCCCGGGGAACCTTTGTTTGTAATGAGCAATCCAATACCAGGAATGGGGGATGGTTCACAGTCTCGGAAGAGGAATTGTAGGACGGGATCAGATGAATCAGCAGGTGGTCAAAACAGCTTGCCTGGGGAGGTGATAAAGCTGTGAGTTAGCGCAGCGAAACGCGTTGGTGCTTTGGGCCACTTATTGGAGAAGAGAAACCACCTCACCAGGCAAGCTGTTTTGACCACCTGCTGATTCATCTGATCCCGTCCTACAAGTCCTCTTCCGAGACTGTGAACCGTCCCCCATTCCTGGTATTGGATTGCTCATTACAAACAAAGGTTCCCCGGGCTGGCTATATCACCATCTTTTGCCAACGGGCCATCAACCAAGCATCCACAGGACAGTCATAAAAATCAGAACGGACTTCCTCTGAAATTATTTGCACGTAAGCTAAAGATCAGTACAGGTCTTATCAACTTTACAGCGGTGACTATAATACTCCAATTAAGTCCATATCATTTGATTATTCATATTGTTTTTTATTCATGTAATTTTATGTGTTTTTAAATTTCCATTTTAACAATTGATGCATACACTTTATGAGGTTTTTGCTTTAAGCGCTGCTTTATTTTGTTGTTCTTGATATATAAACTCAATTTACTTAACTAAATATCTTTGTCTTTCTTATTGAAAAACATATGGCCTAGGGGCACCTTGATAAAAATTGATATACTCCTGGGCACCGTGATTCAGAATTTAAAAAATGTTTGGGAACCACTGACATGTTTCGTTCCACACCATGTAGCAGTGACTAATATAAGCTATGAATGCAGATGCTTGATTCACACTTACCCGTATAAGAAGGGAGGACACAGTGTTATTTGTTAGATCAAGGTGATGATGATGATGATGATTGGCATCTAGCATGCTGCTGCATCATGCTACAATTCTAGTGTATTGTCAAGTTGATGTATTATAGCACACTATTTCATGATGTATGCAACTTAAAATGTAAGGGCACACTATGGGGTGTATTCAATACCACGGCGAGGAGGGTTTGTACAGCGAGGAAAAACCATCCTTGCCGCCCAACCCACTTGCTGTATTCAATGTTTGCCCGGAATCCCTTTAAACCGCAAGGTTCACTGCAAATGCAGAAAAGAAAAAATAAAGTAGCGCTTGCCAATGAGGAAAATCAATATAAAAATTTCTTACACATGAATATAGCAATAAATAAACCAATATAATAAAGAAATACACAATAAAAAATATATATGAAATAAAAGCTCAGGCCCTCAGTGAATGCCACTTTTTGTAGGATGTTAATAGGATCCGTCCTATATGTGCCGTGGGATGGGTAGCTCAGTGGGGACCCAATAAAGTTCTTTTTTGAACTGGGATGGTATGTAAAGTTTCCACTTGAAAAAAGTCAGCGAATTTAGAAGATGGATATAATTACCACTGTTGTCCCTTGGGAGTCTTGTGTCCATTTAGGACTGCTGGTAAAGCTGTGATCTCCGTGTGGGGTTGTGGATGCAATCTTCTCCGCTTGATAATGGCAAATATGGAGCCAGGTGGTGGGTCTCAGAAAGAAGGTTTTTTCCTCCAAGAAATATGATGGTAAACGGCTGGTTGGATCCAGGTAACGCAATGTGGCAATGGCAGTGAGGGGCCAATATGAGCAAGCAGCTTCCAACGCGTTTCACTGTCTCTAGGGACAGCTTTGTCAAGGATCCTTGACAAAGCTGTCTACAAAAAGTGGCATTCACTGAGGGCCTGAGCTTTTATTTCATATATATTTTTTATTGTGTATTTCTTTATTATATTGGTTTATTTATTGCTATATTCATGTGTAATAAATTTTTATATTGATTTTCCTCATTGGCAAGCGCTACTTTATTTTTTCTTTTCTGTATATACCTTTTGGGGACCCACTCAGTCCCTATTAAGTAGCTGCTGCATTTGACTAAACATCCCATAACAGCGCCCTCTGACCGCCCTAGGGCAGTCTCTTTCTTACACTTCACTGCAAATGCAACAAGTTTGTGGCATTTTGTGTCAAACCCTGCCATTTTAATGGGTACACTCACCGTTTCCACCTCACTGAAAAGAACCAGTGAGGTGGAAACGGCAAGTGAAGGGGAGGGCGTTGAATAATCTGACGGCAAGCTATCGGCACTGCTCACCATCATAGCTCGCCGTAAGAGCATTGAATACCACCCTATTTGTATACAGTTTGAAAACAAAAACATCCAACTCTAAAGGACTCCCAGCATGTTTTACCTAAATGATGGATTTGTTTCTTCAGCCCACTTTTTTTCTTTTACAAAGGTGGAATGAAGTGTGTACAAATTACAACTCTAAAACTGTCTTTTACCTGTCAGGTACAATATTGTAAGCAGCCAAACTCTACTGACCTCACTTTCCCAAAACTCTGAATATCTCATATTTCACATTATTATCTTTCCTTAACTCAGTTTACATAATTCTATGACACTGTTGTATTATTAAATAAACAATGGGATGTTCGGCAATCTTTATATAAAGTTAATATGTGCAAGTACAGACGACAAAGGACGTTGCTAACGACTCACGGGAGCGCGCACAGTTAACAATATAGGGCCTTAATCTGATCGGTGCGGCCGGATCCGAATATGCGGCCAGGACCGTGCGTGCGAAACCCCGCCTTCCGTACGGATCGCCAACTCCGTCCGTACGCGGTAAGAAGCTGGCCGAACGGACCGCACGTGTATTTTTCATGGAATACGCCTCCTCCATCTCAGGGAACCTCCCCCATCATTCGATGGTCGCAGACCATCGAATGCAGGACCGAGTGGTCCACCAGCTCCCGCAACCTCAGACCACACGGACATTTTTCCGTGCAAAAGCAGGGATCTGGGCGGGCAGCTGACATCCGGCGATGTCATATGTCCGCCCCCTACACGTGCGTCACGGCCGCATTACCATGCGTACGCCCAGCGTTTGCATGGGAACGCCCATGAAACGCGGGGCGTATGCATATGGTAATGAGCCCAAATAGCCTTTCACGCCCCTCTCCACCCCCTGGTCGGAGTGTTCACATTTCATGCGGGATTTGGCCGTACGCCCCGCTCGCACATGCGCAGAGACGCCTCTGCACATGCGCAGACACAAAACATCGGCGGCCCGAACGCACGCGGATATTACCGCACCAACCAGAATAAGGGCCATAGTGTGGTACACAATGGACGATTAGCATTAAAATGACATTATGACTAGTTGTTATAGTGCATATCATTTAAATTATTGCCCAGCATTTAGGCACCGTAAGGAAGTCAACAACAGTATGGCTATTAGTCATGTACTTGTTAATGAAAGGTTAGAAAACTCAGAAGGCCTATGTTTAAAATTAGTACTATTACTGATTTTTTTATTATGTTAATTAGATTTTGTTATCCTTTCTGAGATCTAAAATGTATTTTATGTGAAAAAAAAACACAACAGTTTACAGAACCTTACCAAGTGCTATTGCGGTCTAACAAAATGTAAATATGAATCATTAAATGCCATCTTCTCAAAAGTCATTGCTGTCAGTGTTCCTGGAAATGACCATTCAGTATAAACACTGTTGCCCTTATACACTTATACCCCTTTTACATGAAGCAAATACCTGGGTTTTTGCGTCATGGACCTGGGTCAGCATCGCTGTATAAGGCGGTGTATAAGGGGTACTTTTCCCCGCGAATCCTACCCTGGATCCGGGCGGTGGGCAGTATAAACGGGTATGCCGGGTCATCTGACCAGGCTCCCATTTACACCAATGGGGGAGCCCAACCTCCCGACTGCAGCATCATGCGGTCAGGATGGAGGTTGGGCAGTGGATGCACACAGTCTTCGCTGCTGTACTGTGCAGACAGCAGCGGATGCAGGGAGGAGGTGAATGGATGCCATTGCCTAAGTGCAGCAACCATTCACCTTGGCGGGCTAGGGGGTGCAAGGAGGTTGCGGGTGGACCAGTAGCTTACCTTGTGACTGGGCTTGCCCCAGCATGGTGATGAAATTGCGGGGGGGGGGGGGGGGGCGGTGAAGTTTGCCAGGGTGTACGCCGGTGTAAAAGGTAACAAATGCTTGGTTGCACCCGGGTTGAAGCCGAGTCCAGAAACCCGGGTTCGGCCCAGCGTTTTGGTGTAAAAGGGGTATTAGTGGCAACAGACGGTAACCATGAGGTGCCAGATAAATTGTCATAATTATGCCACCTTGTGGTGCTAAGTGAATTCCCGCCTTAGACAGTATGTAAAACTAAATTACTGCACTTAAATGAAATTAATATACAATACTCCCCTTCTCTGTTTCTTGCTACTGGAGTATATATTAAGCTCTGAGTTGCTATTTTGTTTAGTGGAGCACAGGTAACTGTATGCTGAGACAATTTTTTTCAGGAGCCCCTCCATTTTTAGGGTTAAATTTACTAAGATGGGAGTTCTATTGAAGATAGGATGTTGCCAATAGCAACCAATCAGATTGTACTTATTATTTATTTACCACCTTCTAGAACATAATAGATAGAATCTGATTGTTTGCTTTGGGCAACATCCCATCTTCAATAGAACACCCATCTAGTAAACATATGCCTTACTGTTCAATGTGTCTATGGGTGTGTTACTGCACTGACTAATAAATAACCACATGCACAGCGGTAGCCTGAGATGTTGCTGCACTGGCTCACTTGGGAGTGGATGGGGATCTCGACCGGGTCGTCACCAAGGTCACCTTGATAGAGTTGCTATTGCAACGAAACGCGTCAGTGCTTACTGCAAGTGACTTACCCAGCTCAGGTACCAACAAGCCACCACAGTGTCCGGACCAGCCTCAGCATTCCAACATTTGGTTCTCCTGGGTGAGGACCCGGTGGAAATCCCCATCCATTTCCAAGTGAGCCAGTGCAGCAAGATCTCAGGCTACCACAAGCACAGGAGGCGGCATCCTCCATAAAGCCGCAAAAGAAACATTTTCACTGGCTCCCTGGACTAAGCTATATCAAAAAGGCATCACTGGGAACGGACAAACTGCCATAACGGGTCACATGACCTATCGGTGACTATATCCATATATTCAATTTTCCTAAGCTATAAGACACTTATTTATTATTGATCTTATTCATGTATATGCAGGGCCGGCGCCACCACTAGGCAGCTCTAGGCATTTGCCTAGGGCGCCGGCACCTGGAGGGCGGCAGTTCGCCCCTCACCCCCAGCACTGTGGTACCTGTGAAGAATTTTGCGTCCCCGGCGTCCCTGCTGAGTGCTGGTGCGTGCAGGGGTGTCCGTGCCGCCGGGGGAACCTGCGGCGCTGTTATTGTGCATAAGCTTGTCGCGGCCGGCGGGGTCCCTACAGTGAATAGAAAATAACTAGCGCTATGCGCGCGGCGGCGCGGGAAGCGCTAGTTATTTCCTATTCACTGTAGGGACCCCGCCGCCGCGACAAGCTTATGCACAATAACAGCGCCGCAGGTTCCCCCGGCGGCACGGACACCCCTGCACGCACCAGCACTCAGCAGGGACGCCGGGGATGCAAGATTCTTCACAGGTACCACCCACCACCCCACCCCTCCGGCACCGGGGCGCCCCCACCCCGACTCGCCTGGGGCGCTCCGGTGCCTTGCACCGGCCCTGTGTATATGTTGTATGTCAATTTTACCTTGTCAATAAATTTTTTATTAAAATCGTGATATATATATATATATATATATATATATATATATATACAGTGGTCGAAGTGGGGCGGTATACGGGGGTATGGCATACCCCCACTTTAATCTGAAGATAAAAAGAAAAAGTTTTTTTTCCCCCTCAGGATGCTCTCTGATCACTCAGCAGCACATATTGTGCTTTTGTAATACCCCTGTACAACGGGGCAGTCTGGCAGGGGACGTTGATGGACAGGGGGGTGTCCGAAGGTGCGCACTATATTCACTCTTTACTTTTCCATACCCCCACTTCAAAATTTCCATACCCCCACTTCAAAATTTCCACTTCGACCACTGTATATATATATATAATATCTTTGGTTCCCACATACCATTGGTACCTACCCGCATAGCTTAGTTTTCCCCCTTTCTTTCTCTATTGGTGACACCCATTTTCTTCACTCGCAGAAGTAGTGGAGTTAGAGGAAAAACTGTCCCATAGTGCATGGCTCAGGGCTCCTAGAAGGGAAAGGAGCAACCAGGGCCGGTGCTAGGGGGTTCGGCGCCCTCCTGCAAACTATAAATTTGCGCCCACCCAAGCTTTACAAAGGGACAGCGCTCACCAAAAGAAAAATGTGTGATCTCTCAAGGAAGGGGAATGGCCACACAATAATACTCCCACTCCAAATTACACCACATAGTAGCACAATATTATTCACCTTACACAGCTGTAAATAGCCATTTTGGTGCCATGAGTTAAAAAAACAGGGAGAGTTTGCGCCGTAGGAGCGCGCAAAAATGTAGGAGCGTAGCTTTATGGGGAATGGGCATCGTCACATAAAAGTACCAATTACACTGTAATCCCCATAACACATTATGCTTCACACCTCAATGCCCATTACACATTATACCACACACAGTAATGCAAATTATACATTATGTCACACATCATGATGCCCCTTACACAATATGCAGCACACCATAATGCCCATTACACATTATGCCACACACCGTAATTCTCCTTACAAAATATGCCATGCACCATAATGCCCATATGATATTGACACACATTATGCTACACATAATGCTCTGAATACTCCTGGATATACCCACATTTGAAGGGCTGCTTATTCAGAACGCCCACACCAGTTGCCAAAAGTAGTTGCTTTGCTTATACGTAGTGCTCACACCAGTTGCCAACATTAGTAGCACTGTGTAACCATATGCCCACACCAGTTGCCGACATTAGTAGCACTGTAAGTAAGTAAGTAGAATTTATATAGCGCACTTTCTCCAACAGGACTCAAGGCGCTACTGTGTAACCATATGCCCACACCAGTTGCCGACATTAGTAGCACTGTGTAACCATATACCCACACCAGTTGCCAACAGCAGTAGCACTGCCTATACATGTGCCCCCACCAGTTGCCGACATCACTAGCTCTGTCTACACACATGCTCACACCAGTTGCCGACATTAGTAGCGCTGACTATACACGTGCCCACACCAGTTGCTGACATTAGTAGCGCTAACTATATACGTGCCTACACCAGTTGCCGACATTAGTAGCGCTAACTATACACGTGCCCACAGCAGTTGCCGACATTAGTAGCACTGACTATACACGTGCCCACACCAGTTGCCGACATTAATAGCGCTGACTACACACATGCTCACACCAATTGCCGACATTAGTAGCGCTGACTATACACGTGCCCACACCAGTTGCTGACATTAGTAGCGCTAACTATACACGTGCCCACGCAGTTGCCGACATTAGTAGCGCTAACTATACACGTGCCCACAGCAGTTGCCGACATTAGTAGCACTGACTATACACGTGCCCACACCAGTTGCCGACATTAATAGCGCTGACTATACACGTGCCCACAGCAGTTGCCGACATTAGTAGCACTGACTATACACGTGCCCACACCAGTTGCTGACATTAGTAGCACTGACTATACACATGCCTACATCAGTTGCCGACATTAGTAGCGATGTGTACACACATGCTCACACCAGTTGCCGACATTAGTAGCGCTGACTATACATGTGCCAACACCAGTTGCTGACATTAGTAGCGCTAACTATACACGTGCCCACACCAGTTGCCGACATTAGTAGCACTGACTATACACGTGCCCACACCAGTTGCTGACATTAGTAGCGCTGACTATACACATGTCCACACCAGTTGCTGACATTAGTAGTGCTGTCTACACACATGCTCACACCAGTTGCTGACATTAGTAGCGCTGACTATACACATGCCTACATCAGTTGCCAACATTAGTAGCGATGTCTACACACATGCTCACACCAGTTGCCGACATTAGTAGCACTACCTATATGGACAACACTGGCCCTCCAGATGTTGATGAACTACACATCCCAGCATGCCTTGCATCAGTTTCAGCATGGCCACATAGCAAAACTAATGCAAAGCATCCTGGGATGTGTAGTTCATTAACATCTGGAGGGCCGGTGTTGCCCAGCCCTGACCTATACACATCCCCACATCAGTTGCCGACATTAGTAATGCTGCCTACACACATGCTCACACCAGTTGCTGACATTGGTAATGCTGCCTGCCTATACACGTGCCCACACCAGTTGCCAACATTAGTACACACACACTTTAGTCTGCTGTCCTGGCAGCTCAGTCTCTCCTGTGTCTCTCTTCAGTCTTGCTCCATCATAGCCCCGCCCCTCCGTCCGTGTAGCCCTGCCCCCTTCGTCCGCGTAGCCCCGCCCCTTTTAGTACGTACTGCTGCCCTGATGTATACTATAGGAGCCTGGAGGGCCCTGCAGTGTGATAGGCGCAGCAGCAGCTGGCAGCTTCAGAGAGTCAGAGACAGCAGGGGATGCAGAGCAGGGACAGTGGCGCCTCTCCTGCCCAGCGCCTACCTGCTTTGCATCCTCTGCTGAGCGGGTAGCGCCGGCCCTGGGAGCAACTCCTGGAAAATCTGATAAGTAACTGGGATTGCTAATTTAGCCCTTTGAATGCCAGCATTGCAGTGAGAGATGTGCAAAATAGCCACTAAAAATGCCAGGGCCATAGTCGAGGAATGGGTCTGCCACAATTTAAAAGCAAAGAAATGATATATTATTATAAGCTTATTTATTAATACAAAGATATCATTCTTACATTACCACAAACATTCTACCACAAAAATGCACAATTATATCATACCTCCCAACTTCATCTTTAGACGAGGGACACACAGAGCTGCACGCGCGTCCAAAAAGGGGCACCATCGGGCCACACCGCCGTTTTTTGCCCTCTGTGTCTATTCAGTGAAAAGGACAGAGGTTGTAACATGGGGCAGAATAAGGGGTTTGGTAAACAAGGAGTGTTGGGGGTGTTGAAAGCCTGGGCATAGTGTACCATGTTTTCCCGATAATAAGACACTATCTTATTTTTGTTTTCAGTCCAAAAAACACCATAGGGCTTATTTTTGGGGTAGGTCTTATTTTAATTAACATTGACAGCAATTTCAATAAACAGGTAAGCGTGAACAAAAAAATCTACCTTTATTCAAAAATGGTCATGTCATCTTCAACAACATCATCATCATGAGTGTTCATACCCCGAATTCCGCACACCAGCATCATTCACAGAAAACAAGGGGAGGGTGCGCTCTCACTGTAAGAGAGTGAGACACTGCAGTTGTGATTGGATGCCAATGTTAAATCTTTAACAGCGGCATTCATCTCATGTGGGGGGGGGGCGGAGCTGGGAGTGCTGTAGTGTAGCGCAGGGACTGGGCAAAATGGGGATTTAGCTAGGTCTTATTTTCGGGGTAGGGCTTATTTTGGACCTTTCTGCAGAAGTAAGTTTAGGTCTTATCATCGGGGTAGGTCTTATTATCGGGGAAACACAGTAGATGAAATGAACAGGGTGAAAATTAAAATTAAATTGAAAGAGAAGCGGCGGCTGAATGAGAGACACAGCACTCGAATTGCTGAAATGGAGGAGAGAGTATTACCAGGTGATTCATAAAGGCATGAACTTTAACCGGTATTTCAACTCTGGCGCTTTCCCACTGCAGCCTTAAACGGTAAATTGCGCTGAAAAATCGGCAATTTACCGTTTTAGACCTGCAGTGGGAAAGCAGCATTAGTGTGATTGTTTTTCATATGGGTGCCAATGTTTTGTTTTGTTTTTGCTGTGGAGGCCAAGGTGATTTTTCCTGTGGTTGTCTTGATGGTGTGCCTTGGCAATTTTAAAATCTTGTTTGGTGCCGCTCATTGGAAAAAGGTTAAAAATTACTGTTGTAGTGAAAAGCAGCAGTTTTCCAAATAAAAAGGGTGTGGGTTGTTAGGTCTACAACAACTAGGTCGACAAGCATTGGGTCGACACCACTAGGTCGACAGGCAGCAAGGTCAACATGGGTCTAGGTCATTATGGGTCAAGGTCGACATGTGTCTAGGTCGACAGGACATTAGGTTGACCGAAGCATTAGGTCGACATGGGCAAGGTGGACAGTCAAAAGGTCGACATGGGTTTTTTCACTGTTTTTTTACCCTAATGTCAATTCACTTGCCATGCTTCGGGCACACTATTTTATTCTTCCACCACACCCTAGTGGATGGTAGGGCATGAAATACCGCCTGTCGGCACATGTCAGCTTAAAAAACTGTGAAAACCCCATGTTGACCTTGCCCAGGTCGACCTAATGCTTGTTGACCTGGCGACCTAGACACATGTCGACCTTGACCCATGTTGACCTTGTTGCCGGTTGACCTAGTGGTGTCAACCCAATGTTTGTCGATCTAGTTGCTGTAGACCTAATGACTGTATCCCAATAAGAATGTCCTAACTGTACAGGCATCAAGAATCAGATGCCATTGTTAGCCCCTAGAGGGAGCTCAGCTGCATACATCATCATGTCTGCAATGATCTTCTGACTGCAGATTATCTCGACTGGGTTAGATTCTACTTTTCTTAAATATGTATTTTATATCTATGTGTAAAGTACAGTGATCTCCTGACTGATTATACTGTATACACAGAATCAACACAGATTATCAACACACAATCAAACAGTGCTGGGTTTTTACTTTTTATATAACAAACAGTAATTTCCTGAGTGCACATTATCAGGACAGAATCAGACAGAGCTGAGTTTCTATATAATGTACAGTGATCTCCTGACTTCATATAATAAAAAACAGAAGTTGACCGTGCTATATTTCTGTGTAATAGGCAGTGATCTCCTCAGTGCATATAATAAGAACATGATTGGAAGGTGCTAGATTTCTATATGATGTACAGCTATCGCTGTACACCATGGGCAGGATGAGAGAGATGCAATGTATATCCCTTTCACCTTGCAAATGTCGGGTCGCACCCTCAGCGATCCGGCTTATTGCAGTCACACAGGGACGGGGTGGAGTGGTGGTATTTCATTGGGGGGCGGGGGAGGAGGCAATGCTTGGAGCTGACGGGAGTGGTATGGCTCTCCTACAGGGGAAATCCCGACGGTCAGTATCCCGATGTTGGAATCCCGGAGCTGGTGCTCCGACAGGGGGTGAGCGCAAAGAAACTCCTTGTGGGCTCGGTGGCTTGCTTCGCTCGCCACAGGTTCTATTCTCCCTCTATGGAGTTCAAGGATCCCCACAAGGGAAAATAACCCCTGTGAGTTGGGATCCCCCCTGTCGGAGCACCGGCAGTTGGGATTCCTACGTCGGGATACTGACGTCCAGATTCCCCTTGTCGGGCAGTCTTCCGGCATCCGGAGCTGATGCAGCCTCCTCCCTATAGTGTAAACGGGACCCAGTTCGCTCAACCCGGGTTACCCGTTTACACTGCCCAGCAACCAAGGTCTGACCCAGATAAAACCTTCTTTTAACTCAGGTCAGAAAGCTGGGTTGCTGGATCTAGGTTTTTCCAAATGTCACTTTTAACACGACAACAACCCGGGTCGGATCCGGGTTATTAGTGCAGTGTAAAAGGGATAGTATAGAGATGAACACAATGTAGATTAGAAAGAGCATTGGAATATTTCACGGCACCCCTAGGCGAAAAGTTTCTTATGGATACATTTAGAAAACAATAATAAATTAGGTAAAATGGATGTATATGTAATCCTTTGTTCGATTATGTGGTAAGGGACAAGATTTCTTTGTTTGTCCACATATTCTTTTATTGGAATAATTTGTTTGCCTATCACATTGACCATAAATAATTTTAATTGGTCCTGGACCACCAACACAAGGCACCCCTGCAGGTACCCCAAGGTACCCCTCGGTGCCACGGCACACAGTTTGGGAACACTGGTGTAGGAGTAGTCAGTACTGTGCATTTAGATAATGACGGGTAATACTATGACATAATATACTGCAGCTCAAACCTATTTTAAAATCTTTGACTTGTATTTCATGCTTTGGGTGTAGTGTGTGGACACGTGAGTTTGGGTGTATGTGCTTTAGAAGGTGTGGAAGTGGATGTGTAAATATCCTGGAAAACATAGTAACAGGGAAGGGAAGGAAAGCTGGCACCTTATCAGGCAAAGGGCAATAGGGCATGAAGATTGCTTCCTACAGCAGTTGTGCAACAAGCACAATATACTGTATTTACCAATAGCTACAGTTTTCTTAACTTTTACAGTATTTTCTGAGATTTGTATAATGGCTGCATTCATCCTTGGACAACACTGTACACCAGGGGTTCTTAAACTCGGTCCTCGGGACCCCACACTGTTCACGTTTTCCAGGTCACCCGGCAGGTGCAGGTGCACTCATTACTCATTGACACATTTTAAAAGATCACAATTCCTAGGAAAGGAACGCAATCCATGCAGTTCTAGGCACAGTAATGACAACCCTAATAGAGCCAGTATACTGTATACACTGATATTGCTGATATCCAAAAGAGAAGTTCATGGACTCGCTGTGCAAGCATGCCATTCTGATTGAGAAAGACAAGGGTTAATCACACTCCACTTAAGTCGTTTGAAGGAGCAGAAATGGAGAACAAGTCTGTGGACTCCTGATGCAGCTGGATGACGCTGTCCACTGCCCCGTGGCCTACCAGCCAACAAGCTTCTGCTCAAATACAGGTTACAGTGCTGTTGCTGTGGAATCTCAACCCATCCAAACTCTGCAATGGGATCAGGCTGCAAGTAAAGGCCCCCCACTGCACAGTCATCAAGGCCACAGTGTTCATTGGCAGCGCTCAGGGAAGTAGTTGTTTATACTCACATTAGTGTAACCCTTCAAATATAAGATTTTGCTTTACAATAACCATCAACAAGTCCTGGGAGCAGTCACTGAAAGTGACCTACTCCCTCTACCTCGGCTCCTGCCAGGAGCAGGGATGAGTAACAGTCAAACCTGCGGTGAACAGATTAATTCACCCGGGTTCAGAAATAACTAGCCATGGGCAATTGTACATGTAACTAACGTCACCGCAGTACTGGCACCTCTGCGGTCAGCAGAACTTGTGGTATGGGATGTCTGTCCACCTACGATATCCGCCTGACTCACAGTGGATTTTGTCGCAGTGTTTACCATGATGGCAATTAATTTGTTAAAACAATAAGTTGATTGTTTCCCTGCCTGATGTTCCCCACACAGTTTTATGCAGTGGCGTAACTAGCTTTTTTGCGCCCCCCCCCCCCCCCGCGCATATTTTTTTGCCCCCCCCCCCCCCTTCCCTCGGCGCCCCCCCATGCCCATACCTGCCCAGCCGCATCTCTGGTCACAGTCCCGTCTCTCCCGGCGCACCGGCTCCTGCTGCTATAATGAAAAGGGACTCTTAGAAAATGGCTGCCCCCATACTGCAGACAGAAAACTGTCTGCAGTATGGCGGCCGCCATTTTCTAAGTGTCTGTTTTCATTATAGAAACAGGAGCCAGCGCTGGGAGAGACGGGACTGTGCCGGCACGCAGGCAGGTACCAGCAGACAGCGGCGGGTAACTATAGCCACGCAGGCCCCCGGGGGCTGCGGAGCTATAGTTACGCCACTGGTTTTATGAACACAACAAGATTTAATACACTGGAATGCATATCTTCTGATAGATTGGTGTACACGTATATGTCATCTAAGCTGCAGAAGCTCTTATAGTGTGTTCTCTCTAACATTACTTTGATACACAATCAACTCTGACCTTCAAGATGTATTTATTAGGTGGATACATTTATATATATATATATTGGTATTCCTTATTCAATCCACTCTGTTGTAGGTACTTTGATAAAAATTTGCTACAGAGAAATAATTTTTGCCATCTGGTAACAAATGTAACTATATTGCAGTGTAACTATGGGCCTTATTCTGCTTGGTGCGTTCGGGCCGTACCACTCGATCGGCCAACGCACCGTGCATTTTGGACAGAAAACAGGCGGATGCCAACGATACCTCCAGACCACCCCTAGAGATACCGTATGAGAGCGGACGCCTGGGTCTGCTAATTACTACTCAAACTCAGACACCTGAATGTAATAAGCAATGGTGCAGTCTATTAAGTGAAAATCATGATTTCACTACCTGCAACCCACACACAGCCCACAAACACATTGGAAGCATATATTTCTTCACTTCTCTACATGTAAAGGTTGGTTTAGTTTTAGGTAAGATTCATTTTAACACCTGCTTATATATGCCAAGGTAATTAGGTTATAACCATCTACACACATTCAGTAAGTGTTTGTATATACTTTAAACAGCAGGACACTCAATCTATAGAAGTCGACATGTGTCAACTTTTTCACTCTAACACAAACATTGTTTTTTTGTTTATGCTAAAAAAACATAAACCACATCTAAGAGCTACAAGGATGTTTGACCAATGTCCTAAGGCCATGGCCACTATTTTGCACACAATCTTTGTATTGTAGCCAAAATACATACCTTAAGCATTTTCATATCTGCTATGAATTGTATGTAGCACACTCTGGATGTAAGATGCCACAAATCACATTATTGCTATCACATCTCTTTAACAAAGGATTCCTACATCTGCTTATGAAACTGTAAACTCATATTTCAAACAATATTTTAACATGTTTGCACACAAACAATTTTATAATGCTTGATCGACTCACACATCTTTAACATACCTGTACCAACACCTATGGGGAGTCCTGACTAGTATTTTTGGGAGGACACATAGATAGTGATTAAAATGCAACATTAGAACATAATAAATATACATGTAAGGAGGGTTAAAATGTATTTTCATTAGGCTGTTCATTAAGGTAGACAATTGAGGTAATAGAAAACAATAATTGATTAACAATTAGAATCATTCTTTTAAATGCCTTAATCATAGTTGAAAGGCTAGATTAGCAGGGCCATATATGTGAAGGGTATGCCAGCGTACGCTCACTCTCACGATCGGTGACATACGCTGAGTTTTCTATTGTAAACAGGTGAGACCCGTCCGTGCACGGTGGCGTACGCTCAGATAGCCGCAAGATGTCGGAGGGAAAACGGCCGAGAGACGTCCGTAAACAGTGGCGTACGCTCTGTTGTACGCCAGTTATCGTGTCTAAGAGGAGATCCGTCCGTGTGCGGTGGCGTACGCACAAGTGCATGCCACTCCCCTTTGTCAGTGTTTGTGACCGTCCGTATGCGGATGTTTTGTGGACGGACTTACGCTCACCGTCCGCGTACGGGAAAGTACGGTGATACAGACCGTACCTACGTTTGGCCGACCGGACCAGAATAAGGCCCTATATGAGCTCAGCAGCACTGCGTGATACCCTTTTTACTTATCGTTTCTACGCGTGTGTTAGAGTAAACACATACACACTGGTCAACTTTGAGCTGAAAGCCGCTCAAAACAGGAAGTTTGAGCGGCTTTCAGCTCAAAGCCACCCAGTGTGTATGGCCTGGCGATGAGCAGTGAGCACTGCTGCGTGCTCCCGCAACATCACCGGGAAAGCTGCTAACCTGCTGGTATTAGCAGCTGACCAGCAGATGAGCGGCTTTGAGGACGGCTTTGCATAGCGCTGCGCTATGGAAAGCCGTCCTCCCCCCACTGACCGTGCCGGGCAGGGGGAAAGCCGCTCAGTGTGTATGCACTAAGCAGCATGCCCCCCCCCCAGCGATGACAGCGATCATCGCTGTCCATACATGCTGGGCATAATCGCCCAGTGTGTATGGACCTTTAGACGCAAAGTGGTTCAAGCACCCATTCATAGTAATTGAGACATATTAGCACTGGAATCTCCTACAATTCATTTGTCTTGTCTTTTCTATATTTCGCAGGGATAGGGTCACTAGTTCGACAAGCATAAGGTCGACAAGCATTAGGTCGACATGGTCATTAGGTCGACACAAGCATTAGGTTCATATGGGGAAGGTCAACAGTCAAAAGGTTGACATGGGGTTTTTCACTGTTTTTTGAGCCGACATGTTCCAAAAGGCGGTATTTCATGCCCTACCATCCACTAGAGCGTGGTGGGAGAATAAAATAGTGTGCCGAGCATAGTGAGGCACCGTGGCTGAAGCATGGCGAGCACAGTGAGCTATGGGAGGGGACGCAGTGCTACATTTCAGTGTCCGTGTCGACTGTGTGGACATTCGGGTCAAATAACAGTGAAATACCCCATGTTGACCTTTTGACTGTCGACCTTCCCCATGTCGACCTACTGCTTGTGTCAACCTAATGACCCTGTGGAACTAACCCATGTTGACCTTCAGTCATGTCAACCTAGTGGTGTCGACCTAATGCTTGTCGAACTACTTGCTGTCTATCTAATGATCCACACCCATCTCATTATATACCTATTAAATTATTTATTGAATAAAGGGGTTTACGTTCCAAAATTTCTACCTGTGCGTTCGACAAATCAAATCTGTCTCGCCAGAATTATAGAATAGAATTTTAGTTTTTTTTTTTTTCAAAATATTTTTATTCAGGTTTGAGCATTAAAGTATTGCATTCAGTAAACATGTTTGCGTCTGTTACAACAAAAAGAAAAAAGGAAGAAAGGAATAATGTAAATCAGGTTATAGTATTATACTATACAATTTTTTTTATTCTGTTCTTTCTTACACAGGCGATAGCTATGTGTGTGGACACGGTTTGGAGGCCCCCCTGAGTTCAGGATGGCTATTGGCCTGTTGGAAGGTCCAGAGGAGCATCTCCCAAGAGATTTCTAGTTTCGTACCATTGTGTGGATCTAAAACATCTGTCGATTTGTATTTTAAGATTGTTTGATAAGGAATCAATAAAACCCTCCCATAATTGAAAGAAGTTCAGAATTTTAGTTATAGAATAGTAGCATAGCACCTGGTAACCAAATAGAACATGACCTTATATACAAATTGACTAGAAGTGCAATTAAAGTATTTGTTCTACACTATTTCAAAAATGGGGTGCATTGACTTAAGTCCATTACGCAGACATATCCGAAGCTACAAATATCTGCAGATTTCCCTTGAACTGTCCCAGGAATCTGACCTGGGCTAATTTTTCACTCTATTCACTTCAGATACATCTGGTCAGACCTAAGATAAACCCCTGACAGCTTCAGATCAGATGGATCTGTGGTGCAGCATATAGATTTTTTTGTCACATGGATCTGAGATGCAGCCACACATCTGATCTGAGGAAGCTCAGATTTGTCCTTTTTCTTCAGATCAGTATGTCAGATCCAACTAAAGGTGTGTACACACGCTTCAATTTGCTTTAAGCTGTGTACACGCTTAGATTTTTCGGTACTTGTTTCCTATCTGGGCGCCCATCGCGGGCATCGCGTGTACATCGCATGCCATTATAATGACATGCGATGCGACCGACGCGATTACCGCGATTTTACATAGGGAACAATGTTAAATGTCCCAATTGACCCGATTTTACATAGGGAACAATGTTAAATGTCCCAATTGACCCGATTTCACATAGGGAACAATGTTAAATGTCCCAATTGACCCGATTTCACATAGGGAACAATGTTAAATGCCCCCCCCCCCCCCAATTGTTAACGCCACTCCACGATCAACGTCAACCCGAAGCGTGGCGAGCGCAGCAAGCCCGCAAGGGGCGGCGGTACGCGTCCTCCGACCTTTTCATACCCCTACTATCCACTAGGGCGTGGAGTGAGAATAGAATAGTGTGGCGAGCGGACGCGGATACCGTCACAGGTATCCACATCCCCTTGCGGGCTTCACAGGTGTCCGCGTCCGCTCGCCACGCTTCGGGCTCGGTGGCTCGCTGCGCTCGCCACACTATTCTATTCTCACTCCACGCCCTAGTGGATAGTAGGGGTATGAAAAGGTCGGAGGACGCGTACCGCTGCCCCTCGTGGGCACGCTTCAGGTTGACGTTGATCGTGGGGTGGCGTTAACAATTGGGGGGGGGGGCATTTCACACTTCAGGGTGGGTATTTGGGGTCTGTGGGCCATTTAACATTGTTCCCTATGTAAAATCGCGGTAATTGCGTCGGTCGCATCGCATGCGTTTTTTTGTCAGCACGCGACGCGACCGACGCGATTTTTTTGCTTGCGATGCCTACGATCAAAATCGTGGGCGCCCAGATAGGAAACAAGTACCGATTTTTCCCTGTTTTCAATTCGTTTTTTCTTATAGAAGCAAAATCTAATCGAAATCGAATCAAAATCGAATGGTTTTTAAGATGCTTTCAATCTTCATTCGAATCGATGTGAGCTCCCATTTTCTCTATATCAAAATGGAAATGGAAAATAGACTGTGCAGGCAAGGAAATATTGAATTTGATTCAGTAAATCAATTTTTTATTAGTTTTGGCATTAGATCTTTGCATTCAATTTGGCATTAGATCTGTACTTTTGCATTAGATATCGATTTTGATATCTAATTCTATTTACATTCAAGGTACAGTGTACACATTCGATTTACTGGATCGAATTCGATATTTCCTTGCCTGCACAGTCTAGTTTTCTTTTCAATATAGACTTCGATATAGGCTTTATACACAGCGCCGCAGGTACCCACGCGGCAAGGACACCACTGCAGGCTCCTGTCAGACGCCGGCATGGACCCCCTTGCCTGCTCCCCAGACGGTGCAACAGGTACCCCCTGCCCCCACCCCCCGGCACCGGGGCGCCCCCACCCTGACTCGCCTGGGGAGCTCCGGTGCCTTGCACCGGCCCTGTGTACACCCCTTGAATCTGGACAAAACAGGCAAAATCTGACTAGTCAACAGGGGCCTTAAGACACAGTTTGTAAACGTTGCTGCATTGATAATGCTAAAACGGTAAAAAAAAAAAAAGTTAATTAGCCCTGGTTCGGCATTATAAACATCTATTAAATGTCTACAGGCCCACACACACTGGGCGATTTTGAGCTGAAAGCCGTTCAGCAGTGGCGTAAGTTCGTCCCAGTTGCCCGGAGGCAAGATAAATATTGATGCCCCCTCCCCCCCCCCCCCACACACACACACACACTGCACCTTACATACAGTAAATATGTATGTATGTATGTATATTATGTTTAAAAATAAAGACACTGACTTCTATGGTCCTGTTGGAAGGGGGAGTCAGCCACAGAAGTGATATCAATGGCTTTCAATTAACTGATTCAAACTTGCAGGAGAGGAGAGGTGCCCCCTTGGGAGCAGGAGCCCGGCGGCAGATGACTCCATTGCCTCCCAGAGTTCTGCCTCTGCCGTTCAGTGTGTATGCACTGAGCAACTTTATTCAATGTGGCATGCAAGGGGGTTAAAAGGCGAGGATTACTGAAAACAAGCTGCTCACCCTATTTTATGTTCTGGGAGAATCCTCACTGTCAGAGGATGGCGAGGATTCCCCCAAACAGCGAGGCTCGCAGCGCCATTTCCCCTTCGCTACAAAAGCCTAGCAAAGGAGAATCGGCATGTGCAGGGGCTCAGTTGAATCCTGCCCTTGCAAGCTGTGACAGTGAGCAGTCAACACTGCTTGCTGTCACAGCTCGCAAAAATCATTGAATACACCCCATGGAGTGGCTTGCAGGCACCTATGTTGCCCCACAAGTTGGCCACTGTAGATGCCAGGAAATCTATGTCCAACCACAAAGATCCCTTGCCTCTTCCTACCTCCTGAACAGCGGCTATTTGATACCTGCACCCTGCTCCTCATGCTTAGGGGGTATTCAATGCAGCCTGCGAGGGGGTTTGTATGGAAAGTATGGCTTTTCCTCACCAAAAACAAGCCATCTTCACCGTATTCAATATAAGGGCAAGTCTGCTGCATTTTGTGGTGAGCCCCACCGTTTTAATAACCACACTCGCCGTTTCCACCTCGCCTCAGGGAACAGGCGAGGCAGAAACAGTGAGTGAATGAATACATGACAACGAGCTGTCGGCACTTCTCGTTGTCGATGGCTCGCCATTAGGGCATTGAATACCCCTTTACGAATCACTGACAGTATGCTGATCTGCTTCCTACATCACAGGACCCATTTGGCAGAAGGGTTCTGTGTATGCGCAAAGGACCGATCTCTGGTACTTTGTTGCATCAGAAGCATCATTGACTGGATCTAAACGAAGTCCACTATACACTCATGTGTTTTTTTCGTCAAGGCAGAAGGTATACATAGATAGATAGTCTGTCTGTCGTTACTGAAGGGTTAATCAGCCATCTTGTTTTCATTGAAGGGTTAATCAGCCATCTTGTTTCTCTATGTCTGTCCCTGCTGATTTCAAGGTGGTTATATCCTGGCTCTTTTCCAGTACTCGCTGCTATCATAAACTTTGTTACTTTCCTTAGACACTGTACATTCTGTGCTTTCTCATAACTAACGAATACTACACAAGGCGATGTATAAGCCACCCCACAAAGACACTGCCATTTCCCTACCTCTGCACCAAATATTAACCAATCATGTAATTGAACCAGCGTCGTTTGTTGTGTATAAATATGTTGTTTTCGTCATCATTAAATCAGAGTTCAACCTTGTATCTGTGGTCATCGTTACTGGTCATATCATATGAGGTTACACTCTCACGGAGCTCTAAGGGGTCTTCACACTGAGGTCAAATAAGGTAATTAATAGATCAGACAATCGATACATCGGCGTATGATCGATTCTCTTCAAGTGGGGGCTCGTCCGGGATGCGAGGTCCATTCCTACACAGATGTCATAAAGATTTTACAGTCTGCCTGAATCTGTTGTGAGGTTACGGACATACTCGATCCTGAACCTGTGACACCATGCCTGGGGTATGTTGAATGTCTTATATAGAAGTTAGAGTCTTCTATCATAGAAGTTAAAGTCTTCTATTTTTGTGCACATAACCTGATCTAGGATCAGATGCCGTACTTGGAGTACGAAGGAGACCTGGGGTCTTTAGTCTAAATAGTACCTCACTTTGAACGCCCATTCTTTATTGGCCAATTGTCTTTATTGTATTGTCTTAAAGTATAAGTTTTTCTTTCATTCAATATCCCTGTGTGATTGGTGAGTATACACACTCGTGATATCTGTATTTCCTTGTAAACCGTGCGGCTGGTAAGTTCACGCACAATAACTTCACCATTTGTCTAATCTGACTACTGTATGCCAACAGACTTGCGGACTTTATGCTCTCCTTCTCGGAGTAACGCAACGTGAGGCTTCACATACAGTTCTCAGCAACATAACAACAAGACTCTGTCCACCGTCACGTAGACGGTCTGTTGTTTCACTAACATTTTGTACTTTTATATTTAATGGGATGTATCTAGAGGAAATATAGTTCATATAATATTCAGATAAAGACCAACCCTCACAGTCTGCTGCCACAGGTCCCGACCTGCCTGACTGAAGACGGTGCCCCTGGTCTGAGTATTAAGAACTTTCCACGCTCCCATTTATAGTCAGAAATATTGATACACAATCATACCCCGACATGGGTGGAAATAATAGTAAGAATAAAACAGTCTATCCACCCCCATTACCTAGTGAAATATGTAAGGAATATGTTGCCCACAAATTATTACCTTGTTAATCCATGAGGTGGACAATATAATAGATGGGACTGGAATCAAGTCCCCAGTATTAATACCCCGATCCCTGCAATATAGTAAACAGCTGCAGACTATCCCCTTAACAAAGCACAGGAGATAACTGACATGTGGAATGAAATCACCGTACACCAGTTCAGCTTTGAAAGATCTATTTTCTGTTGAGCTCTCAGGGTGTACGGCGGATTCCTGCTAGGCTTCTGTGTCTTTGCTGGAAGAGGGGGGTCTGAGGGGGAAGCTGCAGTATTGGCCTCTCTCTCCCTAACACTGAACATCGCTGCCTATTGCAGTTTCATGTAAATAGAAACCTACAGTCACTGAATTTTGGAAGAGATTTAAAAGATGCTGGACTGAGGAAACGGGACTATTTCTTGAAATATTCCCTTTACTCATTTCCACCTTTATCAATAACCTACACCCCTCCATTTCCACGCCAGTCAAACAGAATGTCTCTACCTGGACATCTGACAAACTCACTGAATTTAGTGAGCACTTATATGAAAAAGAATCTGCTGGATGTTTTGATATGAAGAAGACTGTCGTCACTTCTACTCACAACTTCCAAAATAATAACAGAGGCCCACCAAATAGACCAAATAGGGGGATCCCACAAAATAACCAGAAAAGACCATATAGACCCCCTCAGGGTCCAACACCCCGTGCGCCTCCATACAACAGAGATTACAACAATACTGGTGCAGTACCAAGACAAACAACTTGTTTCAACTGTGGCCGGAATACACACTGGGCTAGGGACTGTCCACTCCCTCCCCAGAAACCACAACAACCTTACACTCCCAGACCCCAACAGGGACCATACAGACCACACTCAACATCAGTTCAAGACCATGTACGTTTCAGAGTGGACTGGTCTGACCCTGCACATTGACGGGGCCCGGAGGAGGGTATCCCATCTTTTCCACAGTTCACTACTCATTGGGAAGATTCACCCCTCATCACATTATATGTTGATGATAAAAAACTGTCCTTTCTAGTAGACAGTGGGGCAACAACCAGTGTTTTGTGTTCTCTTAACTATGATGGTGAACTGCAAAAGACTACTCCTTCAATGGGAATCAACGGGATACCCACTGACACATACCTGACTGACCCAGTTATCATACGCTCTGACAAGGGAAAACACTTAGGGATACACCAATTCAGGATCATCCCAGAATGTCCTGTTAACTTACTGGGCCGTGACTTGTTTAGTAAATTCCACATCTCCATCTCACCCTCTCCACGAGGGAGTGGGCTCCAAGTCACCTCCCCACACTTTGTGTCACTACAAAATACTCTGGACAACTCACTTGATCAAATTGATGATAGAATTTGGGCCATTGGCCCTTATGACACTGGCTTCATACCCTGTACACCATACAAAGCCAAGCTCAAACCAGATACACAACCCGTGTTTTGCAGACAATATTCACTCTCACCAGAAAAGATTGAAGGTCTTAGACCTATGATACATGACTTCCTCGAACAAGGCATACTCAGGTACATTGTCTCACCTTACTCGACACCTATCAACCCTGTTGCTAAGGCCGATGGCTCTGTTAGATTCGTACAAGACTTGAGAAAAGTAAATGATCTCATTGTTCCTATTGCACCCATAGTACCTGACATCAATTCACTCATCTCAGCAATCCCTGCAAACGCAACCCACTTTAATGTCATAGATTTGAAAAACGCGTTTTTTAGCATTCCTATAGACACAGAGACCCAATTACTCTTTGCTTTTTCATTTGAAGGTAAACAATTAACCTGGTGTCGTTTACCCCAAGGCTATATTGACTCTCCAGTGGTCTATAGCATAATCCTCCAAGCCACATTGGCTCCATGGCACCCCCCCCATAGTTCTGTCCTGCTACAGTATGCAGATGATCTGCTTCTCTGTAGTGTCACCGAGGAGACCAGCCGGTTAGATGGAATCTCATTGTTAAACTGGTTAGCAGAATGTGGACACAAAGTGTCAAGAGAAAAATTGCAATGGTGTAAAACGCATGTCAATTACCTGGGTTTTGTGCTCTCTGAGGGAGAAAGAAAAATCAGTCCACAACGCATACAGTCTGTATTGGGCCTGGTCACCCCAACTACCCAGAAGGATATGTTGTCTTTCTTGGGTATGGTAAGTTACTGCAGACAGTGGATTTCTGATTGTTCCTACTATGATAATATCTTGAGACAATGCACACTCAAAGACAAACCCAAGGTTATACAATGGTCAGATGAAATGTATTCTGCATTTAAAAAATTGAAAGAAATGTTAGTACAGAGTCCCGCGCTTGGTCTCCCGGACTATATGTTATCATTTCACTTGTTTGCAAGGGACACATGTACAACTATGGCGGGTGTACTGACCCAACTTCACGGAGGCAAAATGCGCCCAGTCGCATTCTTCTCAAAGGTAATGCCTGTCACTGTGCAAGGAATGCCAGCTTGTCTTCGAGCACTGGCTGCCTGTGCAATGGTTGTTGAGATGTCCACATCACTTACATTAGGACATCCTACTGTGTTACATACCACACATAATGTCCTCTCCATCCTCAAAGGTCTACACACACAACACATGTCTGCCCAAAGACTCAGCGGCTATGAAGTACTCCTACTAGGGAACCCTTCTCTCACTGTAAAATACGCAACAAACACAGAAGGACCTGTCCCTGTACTAAACGCACTTTTAGGTCTTAAAGGACCTGACGACGAGGCGCCGCCTCAACATGACTGTACTCTGACAATTGACTCAGAAACTTCACCCAGACAAGACATGTCGACTGTGCCTATCCCCGATGCCGACATAATATTTGTTGACGGCTCCTGCAGCCGTCCCAATGACAACACGTACCAGGCAGGATATGCAGTGGTTAAACTTCCAAACACCACCCTTGAAGCAAAGACAGTCCCCTTACAGTCAGCATAAGCTGCAGAACTCATTGCACTCACTCGAGCTTGTCACATTTACAAAGACAAACCTGTCACAATTTACACAGACTCCAAATACGCTTACGGAGTTGTTCAGGCAACGCCGAGGCTTCACTGGCGCTGATGGGAAAGGCATATCACATGCGCAACTCATCACAGATCTCTTACACGCAATTACATTACCATCTCAAATTGCCATCCTTCATTGTAAAGCACACACTGGAGGAAAGGATGATATCAGCAAAGGCAACGCTCTTGCTGATACCGCTGCTAAACGTGCTGCCACTATAGCAACATATAACCTCACTCTTGCTGTCATCTCGCCTCCTTCGTTAGATGATACATACCTACTGACAGAATTACAGGCTGCTGCCTCTAATTCAGATCTATCAGATTGGACATATCCAATACTGCGGAAGAATCCACGGACTGGATTAATCTGCAAAGAGGGGAAACCATGTATACCCCAAACCAGTGCATCATTGTTCATAGCACACTACCACGGAGTAGGACACCATAATATAGTAACAACTACTTTACTCCTCTCCAATGATTTCTACATTACTAATGCAAAAGATCTCATTAAACAATACATCAGTAGATGTATAATATGTCTCAGAAACAACCCAAATAACCCAGACAAAGCAAGACACCAGCACCTAGAATACCCAACCACTCCATTCACTCACCTGCAAATCGATTTTACACATATCAATAATGCAGGAAGACAGGAATATGCCCTGGTCATTGTCGACATGTTTTCTCGGTGGCCAGAAGCATATGCCACTAAATCAGAAGATGCAAAAACAGTAGCCCGCATACTCACGCGAGAAATCATTCCGCGCTGGGGATGCCCGCTTCAAATTAATAGTGATAAAGGTTCAGCCTTCACAGCCAAGGTCACAGCAGAACTAGTCAAAGCACTGCAAATAGAATGGAAGTTTCACATTCCATATCATCCACAGAGTTCCGGTATCGTGGAACGCATGAACCGTACTCTTAAAGATAAACTACGTAAAGCGACAGGAGGTACATTTGCAAAATGGAAACAAGTCCTTCCTATCGTATTGGCTGAAATTAGAATGACACCACAAAAGACTCTAGGTTACTCCCCCTTTGAAATACTAATGGGCAGACCTTTTCCCACGCCCTGGGCAAAGAAACCACTAGTTACAACTGAGGGAGATCTAGACGTAATAAGAGAAGAGTACATTAGATCCCTAATAGAGAAACTTAATGAGTTAGAACAAAATGTTATCTTTAAGAATCCTTCTCATCCACAGATACCCACTCACCCATTCAGGGTTGGAGACAAGGTCGTAGTGAAAGTGTTGCCGAGAAACAAGCACCCCGGAGATTTCACCTACGGTCCAGAAACAGAAGTGGTCGCGGTTACCAGGACGGCTGTCCTCACCGACGAAGGACCAACGTGGATCCATGCATCCAGAGTAAAGAAAATTCCACCTCCACCACACGTCAACACAGAGGTCGACACCGATCCCGAGACTGACACAGACGGGACGAGAGAGGTAATAACGGGAGCCAGTGGCTCTGACCTCCAACTTGGAGAAGACCTGCCGGCTGGAGGTGATGAGGAATCAGGGGTACAACATTCTGAAGCCGAGGACGACGCTACAGGATATGACTCCCCCCACCTTAGCCCTAGTGATTTTATTCGGGCTTGTTCTTTATAACTGTTTTGCTGAAGTTGATATTACTCAGAATGATGGACGTTTTACCTTCTGGTATAATTCTTCTAGTACAACTGTTGCTACTTTCATATTTTCTTATTGTGATATTGTATCTTGTTCAAACAATCAAGGCGGGAATCGAGAAGAACCACCGCTGCCCTGGCTGTGTAACATCCAACACACACCACACGCTGTAAGTCACGTATATATCTGTGTCACTAGTACTTACTGGGGAGATTCTTGCAACTCATGGGGGGCTGTTGGGTGGAACACTAGAGCAGATACCACTGCCTTTGATATCAGCCAAGACTGGGGATATTACCCCGATGTTGGCATCCATAAATGGTCCAATGGTCGATCCTTACTAGCCCGTATGTCCCTACGAAAAAAGGGCACCTGCAATGGCCAATTTATCATTAACTTAGAAAACCCGGCCCCCGGTGATGCCGGACTATATGTCTTGGGTAAATATCAATCAGGGGAAAACGGGGGCCCAAGAGGAAAATTCCATTTAAAGGACATGTACGATAACCCAGAATACACCGCCCTCAAAGCCACTGTAAAACCTAAAACACCACCATCATTCCTTAAACCACATGTCACTACTTTTAATGATATGTTAGCCATTGATAATCCCACGTATGAAGATACCATGTCTATGGAAACAGGTTTCTCTGATGTAAACTATTGGTTAGAATGGATGAAGTATAATGCCCGCAAGGTTAATCAAACTGATTGCTATGTGTGTGGAAAGTCCAGACCCCATTTAGGTACTGTACCCATACACATACCACCTGAACAGGATAAATGCTTTTTTAGTTTATACACTGACACTGTAATAGAAGAAGCCAAATGTGAACAATGGAAAAAGGAATACCCCATTATGACAAAGAATACCAACCCTGGTAGTACTATAACTATTTACCCCGGTAATTACACTTGTTGTTTCTCTAATAGTACTGATCAAAATGTTGTACAATTGAAATTGTTTCCTGATGGGTATTGTGCTGAAAGAAGACATATCACCATACCCACCATGAAGAAATCTTTGGGAGATATTTATTTTATTTGTGGAGACATGAGACTCAGGACAAAGCTGGATAATCCTTGGAAAGGAGAGTGTGCCCTGGCAAAGATCATTATGCCCATACACATTCTCCCAGCCGATTTGCCTGAGCCTCCTCCCACAGATAAACCTAACACAAACTCCAGAAACAAA
This sequence comes from Crinia signifera, assembly GCF_055691185.1. Classification (NCBI taxonomy): domain Eukaryota; kingdom Metazoa; phylum Chordata; class Amphibia; order Anura; family Myobatrachidae; genus Crinia; species Crinia signifera. Next base: position 131,893,871 of record NC_139222.1, on the reverse strand, counting down.
AGAGAAGCTCCAAAGGAAAGCTTCGATCCACACATATACATAGACACTATTGGTGTTCCCCGGGGAGTTCCTAAAGAATTTAAGGCTCGTGATGAGGTCGCTGCCGGCTTCGAGTCCCTGTTTCCCCAGGTAACCATCAATAAAAATGTGAACTGGATAAATTACATATATTATAATCAACAGCGCTTCGTTAATGATACTAGGGACGCTTTGAAAGGTATTGCTGAACAGTTGGAAGCTACATCACAAATGACATTTCAGAATCGTATGGCTTTAGATATGATGCTTGCCGAGAAAGGAGGAACCTGTGTGTACATAGGTAAGATTGATGGATGCTGTACTTATATCCCAGACAACACAGGTCCTAATGGGAAAACTACCCTAGCTATTAAACATCTAGAAGATTTATCCATCGAACTCAAGAAGAACTCAGGTGTCACGGACCCCTGGAGTAGCTGGTTTGGATGGCTAAACGATTGGAAACACGCACTAACACAAATAGGCATGTTTATTCTCATTATAATTATTGTACTTATGATAGTAGGATATTGTGTCTTTCCCATATGTAAGAAGATTGGTTCCAAGTACCTGGATAATGTAACACCTGCTATGTACACTGATCTCGCCAAAAGCCTTCCCTCACCAGAAGATTATAGTGAATATGTTAAAATCCATCGTACCAAACAAGATGCCATCTACAAGAATCAAATTGTCTAAAAAGGACATTGATTCTAAGAGGGGATTGAAGGGTTAATCAGCCATCTTGTTTTCATTGAAGGGTTAATCAGCCATCTTGTTTCTCTATGTCTGTCCCTGCTGATTTCAAGGTGGTTATATCCTGGCTCTTTTCCAGTACTCGCTGCTATCATAAACTTTGTTACTTTCCTTAGACACTGTACATTCTGTGCTTTCTCATAACTAACGAATACTACACAAGGCGATGTATAAGCCACCCCACAAAGACACTGCCATTTCCCTACCTCTGCACCAAATATTAACCAATCATGTAATTGAACCAGCGTCGTTTGTTGTGTATAAATATGTTGTTTTCGTCATCATTAAATCAGAGTTCAACCTTGTATCTGTGGTCATCGTTACTGGTCATATCATATGAGGTTACACTCTCACGGAGCTCTAAGGGGTCTTCACACTGAGGTCAAATAAGGTAATTAATAGATCAGACAATCGATACATCGGCGTATGATCGATTCTCTTCAGTTACCCAGTTTGTTTTATTACTATCTACCATTGTAAAGCGCAACGGAATCTGCTGCGCTATATAAGAAACTGTAAATAAATAAATAGATTGTAGAACTAAATGTGCTGCGCTGTAGAAGAAACTGTTAATAAAAAAGATTGATCTCATGTGGATTGTTAGATACATGCATAAAATGTCTATGCACATGTATTTATACCATTTCAATGAGTGATCTGGGTTTATGTCCCTCCCAACGTGACGAGCAGCTTCCTGCAAAGTGACTTTGAGCAGTCACCGTCTCCTCCTCGTAACACCTCCCCTTGCACATGTCTCTGCAGAAGGCTGTGCAGTGTAATAGGGAAGTGTCTCATTGTGTCACATGCAGGCGCCATGTGACTACTCCCAGACTCTCCCTTCTCTGCTGTGCAGGAGATGTTTTCTCTCTCTCTGACTCACATGTGTCTGGGAATAAAAACACTGCTGTTAAATAATACACAGGAATTCTTTGAGTCTAGTATTTAACCTTATGTTATCCACACCAACCTTGTTGCACGTTTAAAGCTACAGTAATGTGTATTTAATACAAATCACCAAATAAGGGCCACTAAATTCGATAGTAACTAGCGTTATTCCACTAAATACAGTAAGGAAATAATAATAATAATAATAATATGTTAATTATAATAATATTATTATTAATCATTTATATATATATATATGTCTAGTGTCTGTGAGTCTCCAAAACACTACAGTCTGCTGGCAGCATGAGAAACTACATCTCTTTCTCACACATGCACAAACACAGAAGGTAGCAGTCTAGCTTTCGAAGCTTTTGCTTTGAGCAGGCTTACTAGTACTATAATATGTATATAGTGTTCTTGCCCCAATAGGACTCAAGGCACTAAACATACATAAAAAACAATGCACACAATGTGCATCCTTGTGAGTCACTCTAACCCTGCCGTGCGAATGGTTAGCCGGCGCTAGCCATCTGCACGCGGGATGCGCTTGCAAGGTTTGTGAACGGATGTTTTACACAAACATCCATTCGCATGCCAATGGGAACCTCCCAATCTTTTATTGGTCGCAGACCATCGAATGATGAAGAAGGCGCACACATATGTAAGAGTGGTCCAGACCACCCTTACATATGTGTGTAGAATTGCAGGGAATTTGGCGGGCAGCTGACATCCGGTTATGTCAGCTGTCTGCCCCCTGCACGTGTGTCACTGACACATTAGCATGTGTACGCCCAGCATTTTCATGGGAACGCCTATGAAACGCTGGGCATTCACATATACTAATGGCCCAGGCTGTCACCCTATGCCCCTATCCACCTCACCGCTCACAAGGCTGGGTGCGTGCACCTGGTGAACAGACTTTTCGCATGCACCCAGCGTATACACATGCCCAGAAATGCTGCAGCGCATGCGTATAAGCAAAACATCGGTCCCTGTGCGAATTCACTGCCGTGCAAGTCAACCAGAATAAGGGTCTGGGTGGAAAAGCCTAATATCCACCATGGCCCTAACTGTGTGGAGTTTGTATATTCTCCCCATGCTTGCGTGGGTTTACTCTGGGTACTCCGGTTTCCTCTCACAATCCAAAAATATACTGGGAGCTCTATTGGCTTCCAACAAATTAACCCTAGAATGTCTGTGTGTGTACATATAGATTGTAAGCTCCTCTGGAGCAGGGACTGATGTGAATATTCAACTACAGATGGGGCCAGTTTTATCTTTGCTGGCGAACCGCCAGCAGATCCGCCAGCAACACGGCGCTCCATCTGACTGAGACGCGCATGCGTCCCCCACGCACGTGCGTCTCAGTATCTGGGCGGCGGGGCGACGAGGCGGACGCAATACTGTCCGCCTCCTGCTCGAGGGGGCTAGGAGGGACCCGAGGGGGGCACCGGGCGACCGAGGGCAGCAGCGTCGGAAGGGGATGCGCACCTCGTGCGCGCGCATCCCCTACCGGCATACAGATTGCGGCGGGGCAGGGGATGGCGATGGCGACGCCATCGCAATCACCTGCAAAGATGAATCCCGCTACATCTGTACACTATACTGTAAAGCGCTGCGAAATATGTATGTGCTATATAAGAAACTGTTAATAATAGACTACACCTAGAAGAGATGACACAAAATTACATTCCTCTAAACTTTTGCTCCTGCTGGCTCGGGATTAGGGTTGCCACCTCTCCCGGATTTCCGTGAATCTCCCGATTTTGGTGGCAACCCTCCAGTAGGCTTTTTCAATATCCCAGATTCCGGGATTCTCCTGGAATCCAGGTGTCTGAAAAAGCCTCCCTGCCCTACTTGCCGCCTCTCCGCATCCCTAACAGCCACAGCGCCTGCCAGGACTGCCTCCGCAGCCTGACAGAGGCACTCGCGAGATGATGATGTCATCATCTCGCGAGTGTCTACAGGCCCGCCGCCCGCCCAGCGCTGGTGTGCTCGGAGTAACCGGCATGATCATCCGGCTGCCTCCTCTTGTCTTCTGCCCGACCCTGCCCAGCCCAGCCAGCCCGCAAGCCAGCCCAGCCAGCCTTAGGTAATTTTTTTAACAGCCAGCACGTTATAAAACATTGATTGGTTCTGGCACTCACTATATCCAATTCCAGTAATCGCCTGTTGCCATCCGCCAAACAAGGGGAACTTGACACAGTCACCCACACAGCACGGTATTTGCAGTGGCACTCAGGTCTAGATAGAAACATCACAACACCCACCTGGTAAGCGCCAACCAGGCGGGTGTTGTGACGTTTCTTTCTAGACCTGAGTGCCGCCGCAAATACTGTGCTATATATATGTGTATACATGTGTATATATGTATATATGTGTATATACTTGCAGGCTGGATCCCTAGGTGAACACACACACACTTAGGGCCTTATTCTAGTTCACTCTTTTTGACAAAATCCTTCTTAACCATGTGCACTGCAGATGTAACATGTGCAGAGAGAATTAGATTTGGGTGGGGTTTTACTTCAAAGTGAGATCTATATTGCAGTGTAAAAATAAAGCAGCCAGTATTTACCCTGCACCGAAACAAAATAACTCACCCAAAACTAATTCTATGTGCACATTTTACATCTGCCCCCCTGCAGTGCACATGGTTTTGTCCATCTAAGAAGGAATTTGTCAGAAAGAGTGAACTAGAATAAGGCCCTTAGTCACAGGGAATTGTAGCATCTTGATGAGACACAATTTTTATTGGAAATAATGCCAGATATGCTCTAATCAAGCTCTTTTTGGGAGTACAACTTTGTACTTATTCTATTGACTCTTTTTGGAGGGGATTTAAAGTGTACACTATATTTATTCTAAAAAAAAATGGTTTCTATTATACCAACCGGAAGAATTTTCGGTTCTTATTCAGACATTTTTGTATCTGACTGTGATTCTCGATTTCATGACCTAGATGGGTTTAAAATCTATTTATAAGATCATGAACCCCTTATGAAGTCTCTATTGGAGACTAAACGCGTTGGGTACTGATCGCGGTTCTGAAAAATAAAATAAATCTTCAAATGAAATAACCAAGAGTGTACTCATTTTATCATATGGACATTACTATTTGAGGGCGCTGAAGGCACTATTGTTGGGGTATATATATATATATATATATATATATATACTTGTAGACGGTCCGGCACTCCTGCTTGTCTTTGCAGCTGCTTCCGTGCCTTCTATTAGGATGTAGATACAGTAAGCTGAAGGTATAGCGGCACTGGGAGACTTTTCAAACTTCTTTATTGGCGTGCAAACATACACAATGTTTATGTTTGCACGCCAATAAAGAAGTTTGAAAAGTCTCCCAGTGCCGCTATACCTTCAGCTTAATATATATATATATATATGTATGTATGTAGATGTAATGGGCAAAAATTGGTTGTTTTTGAAGTTTTAAGCCCTCTATCGTATAGGCCACGCCCTTTTATTGGTCCGCGCCTTCGGCACCAGCATTAATGAGAGGGGGGGGGGGGGTCTCCAGGAATCCATGATGAGGGAGGTGGCAACCCTACTCGGTCACAAGCACGTTATCTAGGTAACCAACTGAGCAGGCATCCGAATGGCCAGTTTGGCCATGCATCTGCCAATGCATCATTTTACCACTCTTGTGTGCAATCCTTCAATCTGTGACTTACTGCCGGATTCAGAGTTGAACGCTGATCGATGAATTTGCAAATCGAGCGATTATTGAATAACTGCACCTGTGTTCCATACGCATTGTGCATGCGTGAGCCCAAATAGCAACAAAAATTGCATTTAGATGGGGCAGCTTTTCTTTCTGTCTGTACCTACTTGCAGTCATCTCCAACTTTGCAGATCAGTGATCAACTCTGAATCAGACCCATAGTACATTTTAAATATTTTAAATGTATGTGTCATGGCTATGCTTCTCCCAGGACAAATGGTTAGAGCTTTTTGTGTCTATCTGTGAATGATGATTCTACAGACAAGTCACTGTTTGCCCGTGAGATTCTTGTCAGCACATGTGTGTGTATAGATGTCTACATGTGAGTTCTGCCTCAAAAGCATTGAAAACTGCAGGCGACACGTGCTGTACTGTCAGTGAATCTGTTACATGGCTGAGGACACCCGCCGCCTGTCGGTAACAATACACGCGTGACTGGCACTGCTAATCCTGGCTGAGCCATGGTGCAGTCAAACAGCAGAGCACAGAGCAAAGCTCTTAAACTGAGTGCTTAACCCATACTGCTCTGGTGACACACGTGCAGAACTAAGAACTATATTATATGCTTATATTCAGAGTCCATCTATCTAGCACTCTATCTATCTGATCTGAGTTGGCCAAGGTTGTATAATTGTTTTACGTATGTATATATAGGTTTGTGTGCATCAACACCAAGCACATACACAAACACACACACACAAACACACACACACACACACACACACACACACACACACACACATCAGTGTATAAATACAGTAAGATCACGAGTAGACAGAAACGTGCAGAGGATGTTCTCAGACACCGGCTGTCTGCCTCACATATAAATGAGGACAGCTGCAGGGTCTCTTTGGGAACACTATGTCAGTATGTAATATGCAAAAAAAAACTGGTGTATTTTTTTTCCTCCGCAGGTTTACCAGTACTTAAGCAGGAAGGAACCATAATATGATATAGATTTCCAATTTACCCCAATAATTACAGGCTTTTATAATCAAGGTTACATGATTTAGCTTCATTCTTACTGCGTATGCCAATGTCCCTGGCTATAATTTCTGTCCAGCTGAACTGTACCATGTATAATCGCAGTTACAGCCTTACCTGAAAATCCGACATCTGAAATACCGAAATCCATTTTTGTGTGTGTGATGAAGAGAGTGACTCCTTTGCTTTCTGATGGTTCCATGTACAAAATTATAAAAAAAATATTGTATAAAAATTACCTTCAGACTATGGCCCTGATTCTGGTTGACTTGGTAAACTGCAAAGCTCGCAGCTTACCAAGTCCCAGAGGGCCTGCCCTGCCGGCCGCTGAGTAGCCACCGCCGTATCCCCTCGCAAGCATGCGGGACATCCATGAGACTCTGGGCATTCCCATGGGCAGGACCCAGGCTCGCTTTCTCAAGCCCCCACACACACACACACCCGCACCGCTCCATGCAAACTGGACGACGACTATGCAAGTCGCCTAGTCCATTCGCCAAGAAACCCTGCACATGCGCATAAATCATTATGCGCATTCGCAGAAACAAAACATCGCTCCCCCATGCGAACTCGCGGGGTAGCGAAAGAACTAGAATGACCCTCTGTGTGTATAAGGTGATAATGAAACAAATGTATTTCTTATTTAAACTTGGGTCCGATTCCCAAAATATCTCATTATGGTATGCAAATATAACAAAATATGGAAAATCCAAAATACAGAACTTTTGATGCCAAGAATTTCAGATATGGGACACCCAACCTGAATTGATATGTGTTCCTATTCCATAAAATGGAATATATATTTTTTATGTACATGGCCAGCATTACCATTAGGCAAACGGTATGGATCATTAGGTCTACAGCAGTTAGGTTGTCAAGCATTGGGTCGATAACATTAGGTTGACATGCATAAAGGTCACACATGAGTCTAGGTCGACATGTCACTAGGTCGACACAAGCATTAGGTCAACATGGGCAAGGTGGATGGTAGGGCATGAAATACCACATGTCGGCACAAAACAAAAACAGTGAAAAACCCTATGTCGACCTTTTGACCATGTTGACCTAATGTTTGTGTCGACCTACACTCATGTCAACCTAGACCCATGTCGACCTAATGGTGTCGACCTAATGACCGTATACCAGGCCAACATAGGTATTGACTAGGGTGTAGCTGGTTTGTGGGTTCCTAAAACACATAATATCACTCATAATATCATTCATGTTTTTAATGCTCTGAGGGGTATTCAGACCCAGTTGTTATTTTTACCGGCGGAACCAGAGGCCACGCCTTTTCAATGCTGCCGTTTTCAACAGCACTGAAGGCAGGTTCCGACAAAACATATCCGACTATAAAACAAGTCAGATCTGCTTTGTCGGAAATGGCTGGGGATTGCTGGATAGATTCCAGCTGTTGGGACTTTCTGACAGTTGGAATCCGAATCTGAATACCCCCCCCCCCCCCCTTCTCTGTCAGCATCAATAGCCGGTCGCTGGCTTAAAAGAAAAGCAGCCAGCAACCAACTTATTTGTAAAGCTGCTACCTGATGCAATTCTATGTCAATGTAACACTGAGAGTGCAGCCAATGGTTATGCTATCACAACCAAGCACCCCCCCCCCAGTCTGGCATAACTAGGATGTTGTCCACACCAGCAATCTGCTAGACGGTTTGCATATAGCTGTCTCACCTTTATGTGTGTCATAATGTGCAATTGAAATTAAGGTGTGTGGTCTTATATGCAATAGGCATTACAGTGTGGGGAATAATGAGTAAGGGGCATTACGGTGTGGGGTATAATGTGTAAAAAGCATTGCGGTGTGTGATATAATGTGTAAGGGGCATTACTGTGTGTGGCACACACTGTTTTGTTTTTTTTTACTGTAGGCGCTGGGAGCCCTGTTTGTTTGACCCAAAAAAGGGGAGGGAGAAAAACATTTTTGGCTCAGGGGAGCAAAATTTCTAGTTATTTCTTTGCAATTTAGTTGTCTTCTATGAATAAATAATGTTTATCTTACCTACTTCCAGTAGCACTGAAGTCAGCTGGATTACCTGTAAATGAGTGGTAATGGGACATACACATTAGGATGTTTGCTGTGGGAATGTAGACAGAATTGTGGGTTGCTTAGAAGTGAGCACACCTTGGACAGCAGTGGATCCCGGAAAATATTTCCATTAGACAATATTAATAAATCTGGTCAGTAGCCTTGCCAGCCAACCAGGCCCAGGCAGTATGTAACAGGCAGTGTTTTTTTTTTTTTTTTTACAAAACTCAAGTGTGCAAGGAGCTGTGTATTGGTGCAGTTTTACCTCAGGAACCAAGAAATCTAGAACTGCCCCTGCCTACTTCTGTTACCAAAATATCAGCTGACAAGTAATACTGTCTTGTCTTGGCATTAATGATTATTTTGTTTAACAAAGTTTCAGCTTCACAAATGAATTACCCTTTCTTGCTGCAGAGTAGCTACAATTTTAAATCAGTTCTATTTTGTACCAATTTATATTTGAATTAATCGTGTTTAATACAATGTCCTATTGTTAAGTGTTTAGCAACAAATAAGCAAACTACATTATTTAGGAAAAAACTAAACTGAAAGTTATGTTATAAATTGAAAACTACTGTAAAATGAGTATCTTAGTTTTTGCTGAAACAATGAATTGTTGATTTTAAACATTTTTTTAAAGTACTCAGTAACTTAGCCCTACAGTGTTTCAACTAATAGTTTAAAATCAGTTTCCACTAAAAACATAGGTATGTATTCAATGCTGTTTGCGAGTGGTGACAGCGAGCAGGGCTTCCTGCTCGCTGTCACCACTCACCCTGACAGCATTCAACACAGCCTCTGCATCCGCCAATTCCCCCTCGCTCCGTTTTTTGAGCGAGGGGGAATTGGCGGATGCGGCTCCAGAAGCAGCGAGACCCGCGGCTAAAAACTGCGAGTTTTCTGCAGCAGCCGCGGGTCTCGCTGTTTTGGGGAAATCTCACCGTCCTGTGACGGCGAGGATTTCCCCAGCAGGTTGAATAGTGCGAGTGGCCGGCGCAGGGGTTAAACAGCGAGGTTCGCTGGTTTTCAGCAATCCTCGCTGTTTAACCCCCTCGCCGGCCGTTCGCTGCGGCATTGAATACATGCCATTGAATTGGCAGGAGCGGGAAGACAGTTGCCTGACCGCCACATAGTTCAGGGGGGATGCAGTTGAAATACCGGCGTTCAAAATCCAGACCGCTGAAATCCCGATACTTTCTCCCTCCGTGGGTGTACACGACACCCATAGAGGGAGAATAAATTAGTGTGCGAGCGCAACGAGCCCGCAAGGGGGGGGGGCGATCCACGTCCCCCCCTTGTCAGGATTTCGGTGGTCGGGATTCCGACCACCGGGATTTCGTATGTATTCCAGTTCAGGGAACCTACCTGGTGTAAATAATATTTGACTAGAAGATCACTCCTTCTAAGCACTCTAACCTGCCCAAATAATATGAAATACTTAGGAGAGAGTAGGGTGGCTATGATGAGCCAGTGGGTAAGTGTGTAGTGGCCCAAAGAATAAACCTGACTCAGTTAGGTTGGAATCCAACCCAGGTAGCTTGCAGGGTTGGTCCCAGGAAGGACCTGGGTTATGGAGCAGTCTGAACAGGGGCATTAAAACCGAGTCCCATTCACAGCATAGGGAAAGCTGCATTCCTGTTGCTTCAAGCTGGTCAGACCTGAGGCTTTGGTGTAAAAGGGGTATAAGCTAGGCAATGTTTTCCAAAATGCAGGTTGTAGGGTAATTTAAACCAGTTGAAATTGTGACAAAGTGAGTTCAAGATTTCTCAGAAGAATCTGGGAGAAACCCACTTTTGCATTTAAGAAAAATGATGTGGCATTATTCATACAAGGGGTTAATTTATTAAAGCTTGAGGACTAATAGAGTGTAAGTTCCTCCGAGCAGGGCCCTCTTCTCTTCACATTTCACTCACAGCTCTCCTATGCTCAAACACTCAGTGACCATCTACGTCCTCATACTCCTCTCCATCATTGGCCTCAAGCCTCTTATGGGCCCTTATTCTGATTGACGCGGACTTTACCGCATTCTTACGGATCGTGTCTTTTCGGCGTCTGCGCATGCGTGGAGAACGCAACGCGCATGTGCCACGCCTTGACTCCGTACCAGTTCGGCCAAATCCCGTACAAAACTGTTCCCCGCAATCAGTCGGGAAATATGGGCGTATTATGGGCGTCATGCGGAATGTCACATGGGCGTAGTTTCAAAGTGGGCAAAACGGGGCGGAAACATGGGCGGACACGGGGGAGTACACTTATGTTGGGGGGCGTACATTCGGATAGCACTCCGAATGCACGCGATGAAAAGGGGAAGAAATGTGCGGTGTCCACAAGTGTACTATTGCTTTGCGGACACCACTCGTTCATGCGGTAGGCGAACGTACCGCCTAATGACTACAAGCATTAACACCTGAACCCAAAAGAATCGACTCCTTTACTCATTACTCACTAATAGGACGCTTGTCAGTGCTTTAATTGAAACCATTGCTGCTTCAATTGCTGTAAGGGTTAATGTGTGCAATGCATGTGTTAGGCATGCTTGTAAGGATATATTGGCATCTAATTGATTCCAATTTCAAATAAGCAGTTTTTTATGAGGATAGGTAATTGAATAAGTGGGTCATGTGATGTCTTGCAGAAGATACTTAATAGTGGGTTGTTTGGCGTAAATACTCCGCTTACGTGCGGTAGCACCGCTTGGCTCCCGTTCGGATGCGGTATTCCCGAGCATACTCTGTAATACTCTGTAATACCGTGCCGAATCGGAGTGTTTCTCCCGCACACGCATGGTTTGTATGTCGTCCGTAAACACGCCCTGTTCTTAAAGAGTGAGTCCGTCCGAATGCGGAGGACACGTGGGCGTTTCTACGGACGATGGCCGCATGCGGCAAAACACCGTAGCGTGCGGACCGCTCCGTAAGAATGCGGGAATATCCGCACCGATCAGAATAAGGGCCATAGTATGTTGATTGAGTCCTCACTACTTATATTTAAGCTGTAATGTACATTGAACTGTGGAACTCTTTATTTGTACTTTATTTTTGTTATTTATTCAATGTTATGCCAAGTTTTGTCTCTCTGTACTGTTCCTTTGTACGGCGCTGCAAAACACTTGTGGCGCCTTATAAATAAAATTATAATAATAATAAATGATAGAAATTAGATAAAGCTGGAAATTAAACTGCGGGCAGATGTCTTCCCCTGTATAAATCAGCTTGGCAACAGGCACGTTTTATCAAAACTGGTCTTTTTTCCTGTGTCAACCTTTTTACTGTCGAATAGTGGTCGACCTAATGACTGATGACCTAATTAGTCTAATAATCCACACCTGCTGAAAACGCTACCTCAAACTCAAAAGGCTGGCTATGTAAATGTACAATAATATAAAATAATTTCTCTATGCCTTTTTAGAATCCTCATCTAATGGAAAAACAATCCACAAATATCATTAGAGACCAAGGGGCAGATTTATTAAGCTTGGAGAAGAGATAAACTAGAGATAAAGTGGAGAAAAGGTAAAAGGAGATAAAGCACCAGCCAATCAGCTGTGTTTGAAAAAGACAGTTGGGAGTTGGTATTGCAGAATAGGGTACCTCTGTATTCAAGTTCATCCATAAGTGAATAGCAACGCTGCAGAAGGGTTGAATGCAAGCACATTTTTTTTTAAACGAGCAGTTTTATAATCTTATAATTTAATGAGACCGGCGTGTAAAGGTTTTTCATGCCCAATACCATTGGATATGTGATACACAAGTGTGTCGTTTTTATTTTATTTCGTCTCTGTAACTGTCAACAAAGTTTAGTGAAGAATAAAAAAAAAAAAAGCCCAGTGGACTCCCTTGGCCGCAGACCTACCCGTGCATGCGCATTTCAAGACTGCTGTAGAAAGTGTGTCACTGGGGCACGAGGCTCTCCCAGGAGTCACGTGGTCCTTGCTTCAGTGCCGCGTGCCGGGCCCGAAGGGACAGCCGCATGTGCGCAGGCGCAGTGCTGCAGTGAGCAGAGTCAAGCTGTCTAAAGCAGACTGGAGGCGTGTGAGGGAGAACATTGCAGAGCAAGGAGGGTGGAGAAATAGGACGTGTATTGCTGAGCTCTCCTCTCGGGGAACAGTCTGGATAGCTGCAGCACTGCTCGTGTTTTGACAGGAGATACTGCAGAGCGGTCACCATTCCAGTAAAAGGGTGCAAAGACCTTGCAGCCTGTATTTTTCAGCTCACAGAACTAAGCTAAAGACTACTATCTCAGTGGCTGCAGGTGCACTGGCATTTTATTTTTTTGAGGATCTTAAAATCCAGTTTATTTAGCTCATTATAGGCATTATTTATAATTGTCATTTTTGTAGCACACTGCTCTGCAGAGGGCATCCGAGCCATCACCTCTGTAGGACGCAGCTCCCATCTTTTCTTCCTAAAGAAGCATCTAGAGTAGAAACAACCAATATATTATATATTTCGTTTCACCAATGCGGCAGCTGCTGGCAACATTTTCTATAAATTCTCCATGTAAAAGGAATTACTACAGCGGATCGCTGCACCCAGGGGGTATATAAAGGACACGAGGAGGAGGACTGCAGTGTAATAGTAGACGCCTTGCTGCGAATGATCCCGGAATCTCAACCATGACTACTATGGATTGCAGTAATAACACAGGTGAGAGGGGGTAAAGGGTGTAGGTACTGCGATTATTGAATGACTATACGCGGTTATTTGCTCTGACCTGATACATTTCCATATGTATTAGGCGGATTATTAATATTATAGAAAATATATAAATAATGTATATTCTCACAATATGTGTGTGTAGATAAAATATATATATATATTTATTAGTTTCTGCTCCCTGACTTTAAATACTTCTTATTTTAATACAATGCAGTTATGGTCTTTGAGATTCCCTTGTGTGTGGAATATGGAGAGGGACCAAGTAATGTAATTTCTCGAGAGATCATTATGGCATGATGAGTGTTGTGGTGGATCGTGGGATTCTGGCTCCTAGCACAAGCAATTATCTCCCGCCTATATGATGTCCCTATAGGGTGAAGTGACCCTATTTTATCAATACATTACCACTGTATATGATCCCCAGTACAGGCTTGTGTGTATAATGATGTCCTTAGTTTATTTATTTTTTTGAATTTGCAACCTGTTTTATTTTAACTTGTATTAATATGATCCTCTCCATTATAAGCTAAATTTAATGTCGGCAATGCATGTGTTATATTTAGAAGGCACCCCGCGTGTATGTATAAAAGGGAAAGCATGAGTGGGAGGTACCCTGGCCTGCAGAGCTTGCAGTCACATGGAATGAGGAAAGTAGGTCACCCGAGCTGTGTGTGAGCCAGATCCTCCCAGTGGCTTCACGTGTTCTCCCGCCCTAGCCATGTGCACAGTGTTTTCATTCCTGCTTCTGTAGTCGAAACCCTGATTGGACGGCTGTAGCCACGCCCCCTGAGGTAACTGGGTCCATGGACACTCCCAGAGCTGGGTCTGGGTTCCATCCTGGGATGCTGCCTAGTCTGTTTCCATAATCTTTGACATGAGAGGTATAGTTTTGCAGGACTGCTGCTTTGTCCTTTTGTTTGCCAGTAGGCAACATAGTGCAGCTGTCTAGCTGTTCTCTCACTATAGGGATGAATAGCCAAAGCATGATGGGACCTGTTTTTAAAACATCTGTAAAGCTGCAGAGGGCATTGGGTAACCTCTGGCTTTTTAGAGTTGAGTTTTTAACTTGTCTGAAAATAGTTCTACAATTGCTGACAGCCTGCTGTGGTCTATATTGTTTCGTTGTGGATAAAAGGCTTTTGTATTGTAGTTTTTGGTGCCCATCTTCTGTATTTTATACCTAACCATTTTAGCCCATATTTAAGTAGTATAACTGGCTATTTAGGGAAGACGCACATTTGAAGTTATTTGGAAATAACTGGTATATTCCTCACCCTTGCATGGTTATAGTAGCTAAATGATTTGGTCTTGAAAATTCAGTGAGTCGTGTGGAACGTGTACTGGCAGCAGATAGGTTAAAGCATTGCAGGGTGGTGCTATTTGTGAAAGGAGGAGAAATGTGTCATTAGGACAGCAAGATTGGCCGCAGGCTCAGTGGGTAGGTGTGACTCAGAAGTGCATGTGCATTGGAAACATGTGCAGTGAGAACACGTGGAGTGTGTGCGTGAGGCAGGAGGGGACGAGTAACCTGAGGTCATTGAGTTGGTATTCATTACATGTGGCTGGACAGTTTATATAACCTGAGGAGATTCATGAAGGGACAGGTGAAATAAGTAATGAGAGAAAGGGAGTATGTAAGCAAAACAAGGGATTCTAGAACTGAAGTTAGTAGATGGGATCTGCTGAAGGTAGACAGAATTATATTTTTTTGGGTGGGAGATCTTTATGCAGAAAGGGCATAGTCTCTAACAACATGAAGCCGATGCGGGAGATGGCAGCTGGAGCGCACTATTGTCCACATTTAACAATATCAATGATAGGTATTGGAATTGCCCAAATCTAGAATGGCACGTACACCTTCTACTTATAAACGATATCCGATTTGAACTCTATTAGTGGGAAATCCATGGGCGGTCTCAATTTGGCAGGATCTTGCTAAGCTGTGGGAACTAGTGACACCAGTGATATTGAATTATCTTCCCCATAAACCAGCAGAAATTCATGCTGACTAGTGCCTAAATCTGCGGTTTTACGGGAACCCAGAACTTTGGAGTCTATGTACCAAACATTCCAGAGAAAGTGCAAACTAACTGCCATGTTACAGGATGGGTTTGGAATCATTACATGAACTGGTTGGCTGGTAGTTTATCTCTCTACAAGGCTGGGTACATTAACCTGGAGGTAGTTTTACTAAAGCTTCTAAAAAAGATAACCAGGGGTATTGCCTATTGCAACCAATAACATTGTCTATCATTTCTATGTTGCATTCTACAAATTGAGAGACATGGTTTGATTGGTTGCAATGGGCAACATCACTACTTGTCTTTGTTAGAAGCTTTTATAAATTACCCGCTGATGTTTCCATGTCCTTGTCTACATCCTAAACCGTGCTGTACTTTTATTCTACGGCCACTATAGGCAATGCATCTGGCATAGCAATGCTTTTATGTTCATTTTATTAACTTAGTCGTTCCCTTCATGTCTTGGTGCATTTGAGCAAATTTAGGAGCTCATTGCTTTTGGCAAAAATGATTACAACTTTTTGAGCATTACTTTTAATAAATAAAGATGCAGCCAACTTCGGCATATCATATGTGCCCCTCAGTACATGAACAGTAACACATGTGCAAACTGTAGATGTAGTAATGTAATGACCTTGTTTGTATTTACAGCCAACATTTGTGCAGAATCACAGTAACTAATGAACAATAATAAGGTTAATTTACTTAATGCTAGGGATCTATTTAGATGCAAATGTTCTTTTGAAAACTGCACTGCGAATATAATGTGAATTTTTTTTCAGGAAAAAAACTTTGCTCACTCATAAGCTTTGCCTTTTGTAATTGCCCTCAATGTAAGCAGCATTGAATTGACTGTCCCCCTAAGAAAACAAGTATCTGAGTTGCTATTACGGGGTTAATACAAATCAGCACTTACATGCATTGTTAGTAAACTAGCACAAACCTCTTTGTGTTTATGTGGGAATTAGTCAGACTGCAGTGTCATCATTGTTTTCACTTGGGGTGTGAAAGTTGCAAATTAATTGAATGCTTCCTGTCTTCTTCATTGCTTCCTGGAAATACTTTGTATTTCAGGAATGTCTGCTGTGATATCATCAATGGCTTATGTGCCTGTGACTGCATGATTGCCCTGTGTGAATATACATTGAAGATTGGTGGTGGGGAGGTGTATTTTGCTTATTTTATTCTTATTTATTTTGTTTTAGGATACAATTTTCATTCTGTCTGTCTGTCTGTCTGTGTGTGTGTGTGTGTGTGTGTGTGTGTGTGTGTGTGTGTGTGTGTGTGTGTGTGTGTGTGTGGATAGATAGATAGATAGATGAAAATTCAGTGAGCCGTGTGGAACGTGTACTGGCAGCAGATAGGTTAAAGCATATATATATATATCTATCTATATATCTCCGTTTGTAAATATAAAACACCACTATATCTCAGTTTGTAAATATAAAACACCATTGAGAAAACCGTGATTTCCTGATATGCAGGTAAAAGGGAGTTCCTTTGATTATGCTTTAATCTCTGCATGCATTACCCAGGATGCTAAGCGGTGCCTGCAGTGCAGAGTCCTAGACATTAACCTTTCATTAGCCAACACAGTGGAGCTCTTGCAGAAAGAGGGTTTAATCCACTTAATATGGAGGATCAAGCAGTTATTTTGTATATTTCAAATAGAGTAGAGCATAAGTGATGTGCATGTTTCATTTAAGGTCAGAATGTACACATTGTAGGCACCAGGAATTATTGGCTGTTGTACATAGCAAGTAACTGTAATACATTTTGATTTATATGTGCTGTATGAGGTGTTCCCAAGTATGGCTAGATCATTTTTAAATCACAATTGTTATCTGGCATGTTAGTTCTGATTTTTTCTATACGAACACACTTCAACCAGTGTCCTATGCAGAGGAGGCAGCCATTTTGGGGCTGAACCACCATTCAGGAGCAATGTGTTTATCCGTTCACTAGGAACCAAACACTGAGGCACAAATGTGATCTGATCATGGATTGGTTTAGCCCAGTCATTGGCTCTGTCTACTGTGTTTATATAACCTTTTATTGTTATTTCCATTTCCTTAATCCTGTTCTCTTCTCTCTGACTTTCCAGGTGGAGTTATAAGTTATGTTGGCTCTAGTGGCTCTTCCCCCAATCGGACCAGCCCAGTCTCTCTGTACAGTGAATGCTCAACTGGTAGCCCTCAAGGTGGAGCCCCTCACTATCCATCATATCTGCCGCCCTCTCCTTCCCACTCTTATAGCGCCAGTTCCTCTGGCTCAGGAGGGGAGACTTCACCACGCTCCTCATATGGAATGGCATCCTCTCCAGGAGGGCTTCATGTGGCACTAGATGATGGCAGTCGTGTATCCCCAAGCAAAACATCCAGCAATATCACAAGTAAGTATGTTATGAGGTCTGAATACACCTTCCACAAGAACAGGATGGATGTTTGGCATCATTTCATATATAGACTGAACTATAGTGTCCTGGTATGAGAAGGTTTTATAACCGTATGGCACCAATTATCTTGATAGCCGATCATTGCGATAACAAATCTGTGCATGTGTAGATTCTTAGAGGACACAGCCATCACCAACCTGAAAGCCATTACACTAGGCAATAACAACCCAAGTTTAACAGGCTTACAAAGGATTTCAGCTAATAGTAAACATGCCTTCCTTTATGCTATTTTTCAGAGCTGAACGGAATGGTGCTGCTATGCAAAGTCTGTGGTGATGTGGCCTCTGGATTTCATTATGGTGTACATGCCTGTGAGGGCTGCAAGGTGAGTGGAGTGCAGAATAGGACATTATCTAACTGCTTTTTATTGTGTGAATGGTTCCGTGGTAAGGGCACCAGGTGGGTGGTTTCTTAGAAGCCTACCAATTTTGATCTGGCAACCGGGATAATAGTAGTGTTTGGGATATTAAGTAACTATAGGTCTTCCCATCCCATGTACATGGTGACATTCCTATTCTTTTAGCCAGTGCAGAGGCAGCATCTCCACACAGAAGCAGAATTTGTTATGTGTCTGAATCTGCACCAGACAATTAATGCCCTTCTACTTACTCATAACAACCCTTGCCTCGGCATGACTAGATTAAGTGCTAACATTGTGGGCAGTGGGGTGCCAATCCCCACCCCCTTTGCTTTGGTTACGTTCGATGTAGTTTGTTTCAAGGCTAAAGTTGTCATATGGTCTTAAAGTGGAGTGGTAAAGCTATAGCAGCCATCACTTGATTATTCTGACAATTGTGCATTCATTTCCAGGGTTTTTTCCGACGCAGCATTCAGCAAAATATTCAATACAAAAAATGTCTGAAGAATGAGACGTGCTCCATAGTGCGGATTAACAGAAACCGTTGCCAGCAGTGCCGCTTTCGGAAGTGTCTTTCTGTTGGCATGTCTAGGGATGGTAAGTTCAAGTGTTGCCATTGCATAATTGTTTTATATTACCTATGGCCAAATGTAATAGCCTCCTAGTTCGACAGTGATGCGGGATGCCGGACAAAGTCTGAATTTTTTTTTTTTAAAGGGGCAAACATTTACAAGGCAAAACCACACCTTGTAATAATTGCCCCTTTATAAAAAAAAAAATCCGAGTTCGGCTGGCATCCTGCATGGCCACCGAACTAGGAGGCATTTACATTTGGCCATCAGTCTTATTTTTTAGTCTTTTAATAACATTTTGTTACATTTTTTTTTTGTCTTTAGCTGTGAGGTTTGGTCGCATCCCAAAGAGGGAAAAACAACGGATGTTGGCAGAAATGCACAGTGCTATGAGTCACATTGCTGGTGGCCATTTTGGGAGACGGAGTCCTGTTCCACTTCAGCCACAGCAACTTCGTCCTTCTACTCCTCCCCACCTGGGTCCAACCTCCTGTCCTTCACCTCCTTCTATCCCAGAAGCCTATCCTCATTACCCACAGCAACTGACGCCTCCTCGCTCTCCAAGTCCAGACCATGTTGATGATGTTATAGGTCAAGTGGCCCAGGCTCATCGACAGATATTTGTCTATGCCCATGAAAAAGTGAGCGGAAAGTTATCATCATGGGAGCACCATGACATCCCTTCATCAAAATGTTGGATGCAGGACAATGGAGAAACCAGAGGCAATCGCAATGTCTTTCTGGTAAGACATATATCATCCCATACTTTTCCCAGCATTTCAATGAAGAATGGATGTATTTCCTCAGTAGTTGGGCTTATCCAATTCACCGGGTCCGTTTAGAAAATTAGCATATTTTGAAAAAATTCCTTCTAAAATCATTAGATTGACGAAACATATGGAGAAGGCTACTTCTATAGCATCTCTTGCATTTCTATTTGATACCCCCTGTAAAGCTATGTTAATAGCCTCATGGTGTCCATACACTATGCAACCTTCTCTGAGAAGTCTCATCCAATCCTCCTCCAGCCCCCCCCACATGTGGCAGGACCGTGTGTGGTACTTACGTGCAGCACGTATGATCTCCACCTCCAATGTGCACAGGACCGCGCATCAGATCGGATGTGTTTGGGCCCATTTCACCCGATTTTCTCCGCCAGATCCTCCGTAATCGGGTGAAATAGAGCCCAAATCACATAGTGTAGGGGTACTTTTAGATCTGGCCCCAGCCCTGACCACCACGCTGTGGTTGTTTTCGCAAATAGTCCTTATAAATATATATACTGTATAACCTTTTTAGTAATTCTGCACCATCAGCTGAACATCGCACCTTGAGGTGCAGTAAACCTAATTTAAAATGCATGTGTTGCTCTGCCCCTCAATATGCTATAGCTCTGCTTGCATTCCCAATATGGTGAACCCGACTTATTTACAATTTTTATACAATATATGTGTACATACAGTACAGGGAATAGTAATATGTATATTAAAGCTATTTATCCATACACTGCATAATATAATGCTCATTATTCATGTCCCACTTGCAGGCTTGCCCCATGAATGCTCTGCCCCGTGGAGGAAAACTCTGCTCTGTACAGGAAGTTTGGGAAGATTTCTCTCTCAGTTTTACCCCAGCTGTGCGAGAGGTAGTTGAATTTGCTCGGCACATTCCTGGTTTTCAAGACTTAACACAACAAGACCAAGTCACCCTGCTAAAGGCTGGCACATTTGAGGTGAGTGGTGAGCTATTATTTCTGTATGTTACACTACGGTCTCTTACTTTTCCATTGTCTTACATCTGCATTCTTTATCTTCTCCCAGGTCCTCATGGTCCGGTTTGCTTCCTTGTTTGATGTGCGTGAACGATCTCTCCGCTTCCTCAGTGGAGCTACATATTCACTGCCAGAGCTCCAAGCCATGGGGATGGGGGAGCTTCTTAGCTCAATGTTTGACTTCAGTGAAAAACTGGCATCTCTCAACCTGAGCCAGGAGGAGCTGGGGATCTTCACTGCGCTTGTGCTCGTATCTGCAGGTGAGGCACTCCCTGAAGCAGAATTTCTGATATACTAGTAAGCCTGCTCGAAGCAAAAGCTTTTGAAAGCTAGTCTGCTACCTTCTGTGTTTGTGCATGCGTGGGAAAGAGATGTAGTTTCAGTCTCTGCCAGCAGATGGCAGTGTTTCTCAGACACTAGACATATATAGGTAGATATATAGATGATTTTGTTTCTATGGTCCTCTTCACTTCGCATTTTTATTTGGGCCACAGGTTGCCTAATGCAAGACCTGTTACTTTGGGCAAAATAATTTCTTTTCTATTTTTTGGGAGGGGGCACACAATGTCTAGTTTTTCTATCAATACAGCTGAAAAATTAAATAAATCCCTGTAACATCCTACAACCTGATGAAAAATGCAGCTACTTAGTATCGCGCATAGTCAAAACTAGTACCAATGCAGCTCTCACTATGTAAAAGAAACTGGGTGCCACATAGGGAAGAGATGAGATTGATATATCTGTTCCTTTTTATTTTTGTCACTGTACTTACATTTTTGTAATGCTTTCTTCCTTTCTGCAGACCGTTCAGGGATGGAGAATGCTTCATTGGTAGAGCAGCTGCAAGAGACTCTCATACGTGCCCTTCGTTCTCTCATCTTTAAAAACAGTCCAAACGACACTTCCCGTTTCACCAAACTACTGCTGCGACTACCAGACCTGCGCACCCTGAACAGCATGCACTCTGAGAAACTCCTGTCATTCCGCGTCGACACACACTGATAGTATGAAGGAATCTCCGTCGACCTGCTGAAGCATGGGCACTATAATAGAAGGGGTCTTCTGGCGTTGACTTCACAGACTGTCACTTCCTGTGGAAGGCTAGAGCACACAGTTATGACCTCACAAGAGAGATGGCTGTTGGAAAATGTATCTAGACTATATCTCCAATACAGTGATGATGGCATGAGTCTCCCAAGATGCCACTGGCACGAACTGTTTCGTAGAAGGGTGGGGTATAAGACATTTGAGGCAAAATCTGCAGAGCGATGTGTATATATAATCTATATACATATACATTTGTAAATAATTTACTGTCATACAGTGTAAACCATTGTGTAAATATTTGTGTGTATATCAGAAGTTGTGCTAAATATAAATATTTTACGACAACCTCAAGTCTTTGTCACACTCTCTGATCCTAAATCCCAACATTGTCAGCCAGGAGGAGGAACACTAATACCCCTTTTACACCAGACTTTGGACCCGGGATATTGCCGCTCCAGTCCGGGGCAGGGCTTGGTGTAAATGGGGTGAAAATAAATAACACGGGTACTGTTCCCCGGGAATCTGACCCGGCAAATGTTCAGGGTCGGACACGGGGCTTATCCGGGGCTCAGGGTGGTGTAAATGGTCTTATCCGGGTTATTTGGCAGGGAGAAGGCTGCAAAGAGCTGATTGGTGCTTCTGCGGCTCTGGCAGATAGTGTCATCTGCTGGAGACCCGCACATGGAGCAGCGCAGCAGCAGCAGAAGCAGAGTTACCATGCTGTGTGCAGACTGTGCCCTACACTACAGCAACATTCTGTGCTGGAAGCACTCTCCCCAGTGAGTTTACAGCCTCAACTGCAGGAACACACGCTGGCTGTCACACAGTGTGTCCCAGTGTGTTACGAGTTTTTATTCATACGCATCTTCATCTTTCTTTATGAGAATGCATTACATCTATAAAGATTCCAATGTATGATGATTTTATGCATATTTTCAGCTTAATAAAGCAAAAAAACTTGAGGAGTGTCATGTTCCATTTGTTGTGACCTCATCAACAGGCCAAAAATCCATTTTTTAATGACAGCAGCAAGGAAAGACAGGGCTGATCCGTTTTCAGTGTGAAAGGGCCTTACCCGGGAATAACCCGGATTGAAGTGCAGTGTAAATGGGGTCTGAGGCAGGGCATGCCCTGGCAATATCCCGTGTTCAATTTCCCGGGTCCGATCCGGTATTCTGGTGTAAAAGGGGTATTACAAACATATTATTGGACAGTGTATGGGGCAAAGATATATAAATAATTTTTAAGCCTGTTCTAGAATTGCTACACCGATTATATTAATGTTAGGTCTTGGGCATTTGTCACAATCTCATTATCAAGCCCCTTTCTGTTCTGGCTGTCAGAAATTGCTCCAAGTACTTATTGCAGAACTCTCCTAAAATCAAAAATATCAAGAAAACGTAGAAACCCATGTCCGGTCATAGAAATAGATATTGGAATCCATTTCTATGATCGGACATGGGTTTCTAAGAAGTGCAATCCTTTAGGTGGGCGCCCAGGCAAGGTATGAGTTGGTTGGACCTGGCACAAGGGAGTAGACTTTAAAAAAAATAAAAATAAATCTGAAACCAGATAGGGGAGGCGATAGCAATAGCAACCAAATTCTGTCTGTCCTTTTTGTAAAATGCAATTGAGAAGTTATAGAATCTGGTTATAGGTTTAAGGCTTATATGACTTGCAGGAGTAGTGGATGGCATCTAGTATATTTGCAAATGTGTGAAATAAGCTGTATTGGCAGCAATTTCTAGATGTCCTTACATTTGGGCCCCTGTTAATTTTACACATTTCGATCAACATTCATTCAAGAATGTGAAATATATAGGAATGAGCGCCACCTGGTGGTAGGATGGTGCATGTTCCATTACACATAATGCCCAGGTTATGGTATTTTAGATGGGTGCCGGATGGCCTCCTGACATGATTCTGGCAGTCATTATACAGACGTCGGAATCCCTAATGACGAGGATGTTCTCCCTCTTGGGGTCGTTGTGCTCTCCCTGCTGTCTGATTCCCGACAGTTAGAATCCCTTCTGTTGGCACGCTATACCACACCCCTTTTTAGACCTACTGTCTAGGTCAGGGGTGTCCAAACTTTTTGCGAAGAGGGCCAGATTTGGTGAAGTGTAAATGTGTGGGGGCCGACCATTCAGACTGACATTCTTTGAGTCATTAATCACATCAGTATGGTCCCCCACTCTGCCCCCCAGCCTTCCCCTCCACTGTATGTCCCCCATTCACTGTATGTTCCCCACTCTGAACCCATTCACTCTGTCCCCCAGCCTGCCCCCCTTCTCTGAATGTCCATTAGTGCCTCCATTCATTGTATGTCCCCAAGCTTGACCCTCCTTCACTGTATGACTCCCATTCACTGTATGTTCCCCAGCCTGCCCCTGCTCCCCCTTCTCTGAATGGCCATCACTGCCCCAATTGACTATGTCCCCCAGCCTGACCCTCCTTCACTGTATGTCCCCCACTCTGCCCCAATTGACTGCATGTCCCCCTGCCTGACCCCTCCCTTCTCTGTATGTTTCCCAGCCCCTGGCGTGAGCCAGAGGAAGGAGAGGCAAAGCAGGCGCTGCAAGGACAGGAGATGCTTGGGCTACCACTGCTGCCCTCCGCCACTCTGCATGTTACGGGAGCAAGCTTCCCCCTTGCTGACCCCCTCCCCAAACACTGCTGTCACTGATTGTGGAGTAGGGTTATATGCGATTGCAGCAGCAGGTGTAGAACGCCAAACACATCTGACTGCAGCAGACAGCAAGGTAAAGGCGCGCTCGCCGGGGCCCCACCTTTTAGTGTCCTGATCTGATGCTCTGCCCGCTTACAGCTAGAGGCTGCGGGCCGCTTGAAATGACAGCACGGGCCGCAATTGGCCCCCGGGCCTGACTTTGGACATGCCTGGTCTAGGTCTACATTTAAAAGGTTTAAGTGAGTTTTTCATGGTTTTTTTTTGGTGTCTGTCGGCATGGACACTGTGTAAAAGTGTACAGTGTCACCTCACAGGGCTCACTGTGCTCAGTACACTGTAATCTAACACTATGGCCACGTGGATGGTAAAGTATAAACATGTTGGGTTTTTTTTTTTACAAAAAAATAAACATGTCGACCTTTTGACTGTCGACCAACTATATGAACTATATAAATTGTCTACCTAGACAGTTTAGGTCAGTGGTGTCAAACTCATGGCCCGCCAGCTGTTGTGGAACTACTCGTCCCAGCATGCCCTGCCACAGTTTTAGCAATCCATTATATAAAATATGTGGCAGGGCATTATGGGATGTGTAGTTCTACATCAGCTGGTGGGCCATTAGTTTGACACCACTGGTGTCTACCTAATGCCTGGATACAGAGGTATCACTTAGTGGTTATGCATTACTCTTAAGGTGCCCATACACGGTCCGTTTAACGGATCCGTTTGGCACTTAATTAGCACGCATCGGATCGCATCCCTAGTGCATGCACTGTGATCCGATGCGATGTGTACCTAGTACAAAAAGTATGTGCAGCACATACTTTTTGTACCGTATGATGAGATGCGCGGGAGCGCGCATCGCATAGTACACAACGGACGGTCCGGGAATAAACATTTAACATATAACAATTTTGAACTTTGGTTAGTTCAGTTCAGGAAATGGCATATTTTATTTAAATGCATGAGCAGTCACTGAAATACAAACTGCGCAAGTTGCCTACCCAAAATGTTGGCCGCAATATGTGTTTAGCTGAAGTAGTCATTTATCAGATTATGAATTTACTCAAATGTAATGGCTTTGTGAAGCTGCATCTGTGATGTCACTAGGTCCTAGTTATTCAATAGACTGTCTTTTTATTGGGTGAGGTATGGCAGCCTGAGAGTCGGGATCCTGGCCGTTGGGCTGTCGTCCTGCACCCATTTTTATTTTGGTTCAAATCAAACCATTGTCCCTGCTGTCTGCAGGTGACTAATACAAAGCTTAGTATATTTGAACTTGGCTGTCCAAATGCTGTTGAGAGAAGTCTTTGCTGCTAATCTACAGTTTGAGGTCAGTAGTAGGTTTTCTTTGAGAGGTAGGGCAGACTACATCTATAGCCATTTTCTTCATGAGGACACTGGGACAGATGTAGGGTGGCCAATACCCCAAAACGCCGGGATTGGAGTTTCCAATCCTGGGATTTCGGGATTAGACTACCCATGCACAGTCTACTGCTGGGGAGCATCTGAGCACTCGCTCATATGCTGCCACGCTGTTCCTGATGCCCGGCCTGCAGCTCTGTGCAGCATGACGGGTTAGCGGGCACGCTGCACAGGTCAAAAAGCAGCACTGCTGAAGGCCAATCAGCCGCTCTGCATCACTGGCTGGCTCCCAGATGCACCTCCAGCTCCCTGGCCCGGCTCCCCGCTGCCCAGTGCTGGGCTCCAGCTCCCCTCCAGCAGCACAGAGCCCAACCCAGCTCCCAGCCAACTGCCCACACCGCTCCAAGCTGCTTCTACCCACACAATGCCATAAAGATAAATATGCGGGGCGGCCAGGGCATTTTTTTTATTAGGGAAGCTGATCCTGGGATTGAAAAAAAAAATGCCCTGGGATTGGCATCCGTAGGCAGATGTATTAAGCCTTTAAAAAGAGAGAAACGAGGGTGATAAACCTCCAGCCCATCAGCTCCTAACTGTCATGTTATAGGCTGTGTTTGAAAAATGTCAGTGTGCTTTACAATTGCAGAAAATAAACCATAAAATAAAGGATGCAGCCATCTTGGGCACCCTGCAATGTTTACAGCGGGTGAAAACAACACATACAGGATACACGTACAGGATTCCCATGGACTCCTTACCATGAAAGTAGCAGACAAGGCCGCAATCTTGGGCTTACCACATAGTGTACAAAGGGCCTGATTCAGACCTGCTCACTAGGCTGCGTATTTGCAGCCCCACACTGTGCGACGAGCAATTCCCCGCAATAGTAAGCGAGCGGATGGGTACGCTTTTACACCCGCTCGAATGTGGCCGCAGGGAGGAGAAATCATAAAATTAGTTTATACTTTTATGCTGGATGGAGATGGTCAAATTGGGGGCAGGCACTGAGGTCATGTGACCTCAGCCTCCTGCCCCAAGGTTGCAAGGGCACGCCTGCATTCTCAGGGGTACGCCCAACGTTTCCTTGGGCGCACACATGGCTTTTGTGGGCACGCCCATAAAACTCTGCACAGTCCCTCTGCGTCTGCCCTATGACCGTTCCTTCCCACCCATCCTGGTGCGAGCGCCCCAGCGAGTGTGAAACTAGCCGAAGGCGTTGGCTCGCGGGGCTTCCGCAAACATCGGCTGGGGTACTACGCACAGCAGAACTTCCACTAGTTCTGCCACTGGCTCCAGTCCTCCAAAGGCCGCTCGCACTGCCGCCCGTCCCCCCTCGCATGCTGCAATCATAATCATCCTTTCACAGTCAGGGAGAAATCATTCCATGGTTGGCGACCATCAAATGATTTCTCCAGCACACTGATCTGTGTGGGAAGCAAGCAGGCAGCTTTAGTCAGCTGAAACCCCCCCCCCCACACACCCACACCCACACCCACACCCACACACACACACACACACACACACACGCATCACTGGGCAATTACCATGGGAACACCCATGAAATGCTGGGTGTTTCCATGGGCTGCGATCCATGCCCGCACTGCTAGATGTAAGCAGGACTGTGAACATGTTAACCGTGCCCGCTCAAACCCTGCATCTGCACATACACAGAAATGCATCGGCGCATGCACAGACGCAAAATATTGATCCCCTGTGCGTATGCATGGGGGACCGAATCACTACTAGAATAACCCCCTTGATCTCAGTAAACCTGTATTTGTTTACATCAAATAGCTCTATTGTCTGGCTTGTACTGTAACACAATGGGAGGACAAATTCTGATTAACATACTGTACCGCTATATGACACACATATACATAGAAGACAAACAGTTTACCGGGATACGGTCATTGGGTCACCACCAAGTAGGTAGACATGCAGTAAAGTCGACATGGGTTAGGTTGACAGAACAGGGTCGTTAGGTCAACATGGGTTAGGTCGACATGTTTTTTTTTTACTGTTTTTTTGAGCCGACATGTGCCGACAGGCGGTGTTTCATGCCCTACCATCCACTAGGGCGTGGTGGGAGATTAAAATCGTGTGCCCGAAGCATGGCGAGCGGACGCGGTGGTACGTTTCGGTGTCCATGTCGATACAACATGTGCCGACAGGCAGAATTTCATGCCCTACCTTCCACTAGGGCGTGGTGGGAGAATAGAATAGTGTGCCAAGTGTAGTGAGGCACCGTGCCCAAAGCATGGCGACCAATGCGAGGGGATGCGGTGGTACATTTTATGTTGACTGTGTCGACATAAGGGTAAAAAAAATATGAAATATAACCATGTTGACTTTTTCACTGTCGACCTTACCCATGTCAACCTAATGAACCTGTCAACCTAACCCATGTCGACCTTCCTACATGTCGACCTAATGACAATCTAACAACTTGCTTGTGACCAACTGATCCACACCCGTTTTACCTAGGCTAGAAATGTAACACTGGTACACTGTCAGAGCTTTTAACTACTGTAGTTTTCTATAATAATTCTGAGCACCCGGGAAAAATCTCCTTTTTGAAGGCCAACATCTATTACTTGTAAACTGAAATAATGTCTGTGCTCTGATCTATCATCAGAAACCTAGTCACAAATTCTGGACAATACTGCAGATTCATTTACGTGGATCACATTTCTACCTAACGCAACACTTATATTAGAGATTGAGGTAAAACTGTTATTTACTTGATGTATGGTGGTCTTCTAGACCAGTGGTTCTCAAACTGTGGGTCCTGACCCCAAAGTGGGTCCCAACCTTCTCAGCATGGGGTCGCGACTCCATGTTGCTGACCATCAGGCTGCTGACTTTTCTAATCTCGGTCAGTGATTCAAAGAGTCTGAAAAATCTGTTGAATTGTCTGTTATTTTAGACTCCTCCCATCAATTTGTGCCTCCACAATGCTGCCATGTATGTGCTGTCTGCTGACCACACATGTGATGTGATAACCTTCTGCAGTAACTACCTGGGGTCCTGTAATTATTTTTATTGTTTGATGGGGTCCCAGAGCAAAATAGTTTGAGGACCCCTGTTCTAGACTCATTCAAAAGCCCTTGAAAGATTTTATAAGGTCTAGGACTTATCTAGGTCTAGGACATCTTCATTCCATAGGAAAATAACAAAAATAGAGAAACAAACCTCTAAAGTAATTTAGCAAATGTGCTTACAAGAAGCTATAGGGTGAGATTTAATAGGATGAGAGATTCAGAAAGTGAGAGAAATCTCCAGGTTTTTTAAAGCGGCAATCATTTACACGGCAAAATCAGTTTGATTTTGCTGTGTAAATGATTGCCGCTTTAAAAAAACTGGAGATTTCTCACAAAATATCTCACTTTCTGAATCTCTCATCCTATTAAATCTCACCCTATATTGGGAGACCTCATTACCAAAGATTGGAGATTAAGGAGAACCTATGGTAGATGGATTGAAATTAATAACTAATTAATAACTAATAGTGTGTACACACGGTCGACATGCCGTGCGATGCGAGTCCCGATGCGATCTCGGGACTCGCATCGCGCGGCATGAAGGAGAGAAGAGGAGAGGACACAATACCTGTCACCAGGGTGCTGCGACACCTTTGGCCGCAGCACAGCAACAGCTTCCCTCGCCGCCCCCCCATGCATATATCAGAGGCCACACCCCCCCACCGTCCTCTATATGCAGGACTTCCGGGTCACTATGCTTCAGCTCTGCGGTCCCAGGAGAAACCCCTCTGGCCGCCGGAGCTACGTGAGTAAAGGCACAAAGAATATATAGTGCAGATCTGCACTATATAGTCTTGCCTGCCCTCACTATGTCGCTGCCGATTTGCGGTCACTCGGGAGCGCGCATCGGCAGTGCATCGGGCTCGTTAGCCCTAAAAAGTACACAATCGGCATGCGATATGGCTTCCGATATGCACTATATCGGCAACATCGGAAGCCATATCGTGCCCGTGTGTACACACCTTTAGAGAATACTTATAACAAATGTATTTTAATAAAACAAAAACAAAAAAAAACAACTGGAAAAACTATTATAACTTTAAACATTCTTGTTTTAGGAGAGACAACGGTAGGTTAATAGTGGTTAATGCCCATTAAGGGCTTAAAGTGGTCCTGGAGAGATGGTTGAACTAATTTCTCCTGCTACCAACCCCACTACCCCCTCCCCATTAGGAGGAGCTGGGCAGTGCCAGGGTTTTCGGCACCCCCTGCTAACTATAAAATATGTGCCCTACAACTGATACTTTATAAAGGGACACTGGTTTCACAAGGAAGGGACATGGTCACACAATAGTACTTCCAACTCAATTTAACCCACACAGTAGCACAATCATATTCACATTTCACAGAATGTAGTGCCCCTGATTCATATTACACCACATAGTTATGCCCCTTATTCACGTTATGACACACAGCAGTGTCCCTTATTCTTGTAACACTGCACAGTAGTACTCCTTATACAAGTATGCCACACAGTAGTGTTGCTAACACATAATGCCCACAGTAGTATTGGTGCTTATACACATAGAGGGTTATTCTGGTTCACTCGCAAAGGCAAATTCACTCTCAGGTGGACACAACCATATGCACTGCAGGTGGGCCTGATGTAATGTGCAGAGAGTTACATTTGGGAGGGGTGTGTACTTCAAACTGATACCTATATTGCAGTGTAAACATATTAGCCAGTATTTGCCCTGCATAGGAGCAAAATAACTCATCCACATCTAACTCTCTCTGCACGTGTTACATCTGCCCCACCGGCAGTGGATATTGTATTGTCCATCTGAGAGTGAATTTGCCTTTGTGAGTGAACCAGAATATCCCCCATAGGCCCTTATTCTGGTTCACTCACAAAGGCAAATTCCTTCTCAAATGGACAAAACCCATGTGCACTGCAGGAGGTGTAGATGTAACATGGCCCTTATTCAGATCTGATCACAGCACAAATTTGTTCTCAAAATTTGCAAAACCACGTGCACTGCAGGTGGGGCAGATGTAACATGTATAGAGAGAATTATCTGCGCATGTTACATCTGCCCCCCTGCAGTGCACATGGTTTTGTCCATTTGGGAAGGAATTTGCCTTTGCGAGTAAACCAAAATAAGGGCCCAAATGCCCACAGCAGTAATGCCCCTTACACATCATGTCTGAAGTAACTGTGGCTTGCACGCATATCTGTCTCTGTCCCTCATGCAGGATCCCTGCCACCCTGTTTTTCTCCCTCCCCTTCTCACCCTGTCTTCAGCATGCACTAAGCCTGCTTCTCTTAGTGGCTCTTCTTTACTTCAGCGGTGATGACAGCATGATATCACATACACTGTGCCAGAAATGGAAGCCACTGGGACAGACGTCATTGCTGGAATTACTGTGCAGGGCTGTCGTGGAGGTGGAACTGAGTTCCCCCACCATTAGAGGTGGGGGAACTCATTTCTACATTGTCCCTTCTCACTTTAACCTCTGCTCCCATTCATTAATTTTGTTTCCTTTCAAATTTCCTTATTGTAACCTTACTATACCTCCTCGCCATATTTCTGCTTATTATGTTTAGTGCACCAGCTGTCTCACCATACTGACATACATTCTTTCTTTTTATTTCTCTTCAAAAGTTTTTTTTTTTTAATTAGGACCTTCAGGTTACTGCTTCTTGCCCCTATTAGTTTTTCATCTGTTTCCTATGGTATTCCAGCTACTGATTTACAATTATATAATGACTTTTAAAATATGTTTACACATAATGCAATTATCCAAATTAAACCAACATTCAACTTTTCGCTTTTCTCAAAATATCGCGTTCAACCTTCCAACCATTACAAGATCTTTTTTATCAACATTCATTACCTGGTGCCATTCACAATTGCAGGACTTATTTTGTGCTGAATTTACCACTGGCATAGCAATAGTCCCTGCAGATGATGCATTGGCTTGGAGGCACTGTGTAGCTTGTGGGTGCTGGTGGCCTCTGGTGGCTATTGCTACTCCATTGCCTGGACCTGCAGATACGTTGCGCCTGCCCCCATTGAAATGTCCCAAAACAGATGCCGCCTCAGTAGAGACAGTTATTAAGGATGCTTGAGGAGACAATGGCCATTTTGGGAGGGACATTTTTAATGAGGGTGAGCATGACAGACCCGCGGGGGCGGCAGACCGAGGGGTGGATACCCTGACAACAAGTAGAATCCAAGAGAATGAGCAGTAGATGAATCAGACACAAGAGGACCAAAGGTACGCATTAAAAATTTACACCATAATGTCCATTACATGTTAAGCCACACATCATAATTTCAGTTATGTATTATGCCAAACACCATAATGCTTATTAAAAATTATGCTACATAAGTGTTGCTTACCTATGTACTCATTGCCAGGCGCTCCATCCTCATTGCCATGGGTTCCATGCTCGTTGCCCTGTGGGATTACATGCTCATTGCCAAGGGGGAATACATGCTCGTGGTATCTGGGGGACAGCTACCGCTGGGCAGAAGTGAAAGCCATTGACAGCCAGGCAGAGAGGGGGTGGGGGGGCTGGACTGAGCTAATTCTGGGGAGTTGAAAACACTTGGATGCTGGTGTGCTGAACTAAACCCAGCTCGGCAGTCAGGATGCCGGTGCTCATTATATCGATGCCAGCATCCTGACTGCCATCAGAAGACTGGACTTCAAAGGGATTAGGATGCAGACACCGGAGTCCCACCAGCCAGCACTTCGAACAGTTACAGATGGTTGAAGAGTTGAAGAGGGGGGAGTTAGGTGAAGGCACTAGTGGGTGGACTTAGGATAAGGTTGCGGGGGGTGGGGGATTAAGGTTAGGCTGTGTGGAAGGGGTGAGGAGGGTTAGGGTCAGGCTGCAGGGGGGTGTCACAAGACTGAGTTTGAGAACCCAGTTGTGACTGTAGTGGTTCTGTGGCGGATATACTGGGAAACGTGGGAGTTGACTCAATTACTCATCAGAGGCGCGGAGTCTAACTAGACAACAATCGTCCAGAACAGGCATCAGATAGAAGAGTTGCTGAAAGTAACAGAAGGAAGGGTGATCAAAATCCAAGGCATGGATGCAGGAGACCTAAGGCAGGACTAAACAGGAGAATGGCACCTAAGAGCTATTTCACACTCTCCGGCTCCTGCCAGGCGGCGAAATCCCGTACGGCGAAAAGCCATGCCGCACACAATGAATGAACACAATTGTGTCCATTCACACAGGACGGCCACGGCCTGCCGGTTGCAGACGGATCCCACCACTGGAAGGAACGGCTGCCGGGCTGTGGCCATCCCCTCCATTGTAAACTACTGTGTATGGCACGGCTTCCTGGCCGTGCGGGATTTCGCCGCCCGGCAGGAGCCGGAGCGTGTGAAATAGCCCTTAGGGTTACGAAAGATCTCTGCTGCAGGCTGGATTCACTTAGGTGCTCAATTATAATTTTACCAGGACACCACAGGCTGCTTCCCCTGTATAATTATACCAGGACACCACAGGCTGCTCTCCCTGTATAATTATACCAGAACACCACAGGCTGCTCCCCCTGTCCTTTTGTATTCTTAGCTTCTGATTTGGGGCCTTATTCTGGTTCACTCTCAGAGGCAAATTCCTTCTCAAATGGACAAAACCATGTGCACTGCAAGTGGGGCAGATACACATGCTTCTCCCCCTGTATAATTATACCAGGACACCACAGGCTGCTCCCCCTGTATAATTATACCAGGACACCACAGGCTGCTCCCCCTATATAATTATACCAGGATATCACAGGCTGCTCCCCCTGTATAATTATACCAGGACACCACAGGCTGCTCCCCCTGTATAATTATACCAGGACACCACAGGCTGCTCCCCCTGTCCTTTTGTATTCTTAGCTTCTGATTTTGGGCCTTATTCTGGTTCACTCTCAGAGGCAAATTCCTTCTCAAATGGACAAAACCATGTGCACTGCAGGTGGGGCAGATACACATGCTTCTCCCCTGTATAATTATACCAGGACACCACAGGCTGCTCCCCCTGTATAATTATACCAGGACACCACAGGCTGCTCCCCCTGTATAATTATACCAGGACACCACAGGCTGCTCCCCCTGTATAATTATACCAGGACACCACAGGCTGCTCCCCCTGTATAATTATACCAGGACACCACAGGCTGCTCCCCCTGTATAATTATACCAGGACACCACAGGCTGCTCCCCCTATATAATTATACCAGGATATCACAGGCTGCTCCCCCTTTATAATTATACCAGGACACCACAGGCTGCTCCCCCTATATAATTATACCAGGACATCACAGGCTGCTCCCCCTGTATAATTATTACCAGGACACATACAGCCAGCTCATTGAGAAAGCATATTTCTGAAACTGTGAAACCAGCTCCGGATTCTTGGACCGGTCCTGGTTTTAAAAATATGGGGGAAAAAAACAAAACTGGGAGTTTTTGGGACCATGCACTGAGCTTCAACAGCCCGCATGGTCATGTCACAGTTGGGGGACACTTTTTACATAAAGTCCCCTGGTCGTACCATGCGCATGTCAAGCTACAAGATCTAGCAGGTCTCCTTGCATGCTGGGACTTGGCAAACCACAAGTCCCAGCATTCAGGGCATTAATGGGCCCCCTTGGACTTGTAGTTCACCTGTAAAAAGAATGTTCAAATAAAAAAACACCCACAAATAGAATAGTATAGCTTTAATACACACACTAATTTTACACCAGTATATATTACCATTCCAGGCTAAAGCAGTGACTCTCCCCTGCACCTCATCCTCACTGACAGCGGGAATGACCCAGCTCCCCTCGCACTAATGACAGCGGGGATGCCAGCTGTCATAGTGCTATAGATGCAATTAGCCTTGATTGGCTGAAATGTCTCCATGGAGCCCGGGGCTGGTTA
Source organism: Crinia signifera (assembly GCF_055691185.1). Lineage (NCBI taxonomy): Eukaryota > Metazoa > Chordata > Amphibia > Anura > Myobatrachidae > Crinia > Crinia signifera. Next base: position 131,859,591 of record NC_139222.1, on the reverse strand, counting down.
TGCTCATGAGGGGGACGCCACACAATTTTTATTTATAAAATACCGCACACTTTCCTGTCTAAAAAAAAAACCAAAAAACACATTATCATTACTAAAAACCTCACATGTCTAAAAATCACACATTTTCTTTAGTAAAAATCACACTTTTCTCTTACTGAATTCCGACCTTGTCTAAAAAAATCTTTTTTTTCTAAAAATGTGCGATTTTAAAACATGACTAAAAATCGCACTAAATATCTCGTCCCAAGTGTTTTCTTTTTTAAAGTTGTTTTTTATAACCACAAAAAGTTATTTACACATTGGTATTATGTGATTTACCAGGAATAAAAAATAAAATTAAGTTTTATTTTGTTAGGTAATGAAAAAAAAAATGCAATTCCTGTATACAGTTTTTAAAACATCACCTGTATTTTTATTTTCTCAGTAAATAAAATGAATTTCACATAAATTCCATTTGCTGTTATAAGACATTTACTTACCATTTGACTTTGTATTGTTAGTTACCATGGAATGACCCTTATGCCTCAAAATGTTCACCAATTAAAATACAAACATTTATAAATCAAATATACAATACAAATATATAATACAAAGGGGAGAGGCAGAGGGGGACATTTATTAAGATGTGTATTCTATTTCACATGTGATGTTGCTATGGGCAACCAATTAGAATCTACTTCTTATTTTTTTACAACCCTCTAGAAGATAGTAGACCGGATCTGATTGGTTGCCCATAGCAACATCACATGTGAAGTAGAATCCACAATTTAGTAAATTTCCCCCAGAGATTATAATCTATATATAAAATGGACATAAAAACCAGACTGAGTAGCAACAATGATCATGTTAAATAAAATAAACATATTGGAATAAATAAACATCTGCATTAAATATATATTATTCTAATATATAGATTATAATCTCTGCCTCCACCACTTTGTTTTATACAGTATAATATATTTTAATATGAATATTTGCTCATACTTATTGTATTGTAATTGAAGTAATAACTGTAGAACAGGGGTGTCAAACTCAAATTCATCGGGGGCCGCATCAGCAGTTTGGTCACCCTCAAAGGGCCGGTTGTAGCTGTAGGTCCCCCTGTATAATTATAATGCCATGACACCACAGGCTGCTCCCCCTGCATAATATAAAATGAATGCCATGACACCACAGGCTGCTCCCCCTGTATAATAATAATGCCATGACACCACAGACTGCTCCCCCTGTATAATATAATAAAAGTAATGCCATGACACATAAATGATTATACAGGAGGAGCAGCCTGTGGTGTCATGGCATTATTATTAATATTATTATTATTATACACGGGGACACCTCAGGAAACAGCAGATATATATTTTTTTTTATTGTGAGTGTGATCCTCATGCTCACTTACTGTTTCTCCGTCTGTCCTGCAGCTGCTGCGGCTTCCAGCTTTTCTTCACTGCTTGCTGCGGCCACACTGTCCCCGACTCCCGGTCCAGCTTCCCTGCCTGCTCCTACTTCTCTACAGACGCATGGGCGGGCGGCGTCATCATCATGACGTCCCCACCCAGTGTCTGTCACTGCCGGGCATCAGAGGGAACAGGCGGCTGGGCCCTCCTCCACATAGCCGTGGAGGCCGGCGGCCATGTTTCTGTAGCCGCATACATATGTGCCTACAGGAACATGGCCGCCGACAGTGGAGGAACAGGTAAGGCGGACGTGGACGCGGCCTGCAGCACTCCTGTTTTAGACACACTGCCCTTGCGTGCTATCTCCTCACGCGGGCCACATGCCGAGGTCTGGCGGCCGGATTTGGCCCGCGGGCCTTGTGTTTGACACCCGTGCTGTAGAACCAATTAAGGAAGGGATCAACTCTAACAAAGCCAGATGTATTATCCCATCTACAGGAAAGCCTGTGGTAAATAGGCTATTTTGGAGGAGGCTATGCCAGTTGTAGAATGTAGCCTTAATCCATAATTCCACTTACCCATATGTCCATAGTGGAAGAGAACCACTGGAAAAAGATGTGCTACCACCTCCAGATTCTGCGGTTTGGCTCTTTACTAGACCAAACTTTGCTCTTTTCCTTTTTTCCTCCAAGAGAAGGAGGTAACTGTCTTCTTGAACACAAACCTTCTGACTACCTGTAAAGATGACAGCAAGAATATCTGAAAGGCCTGAACCATGGGACTTTAGAAATGACAAAATAGATATTACGTGGCGTGATTGATGTATTTCCAGTTTTGGAACAAAGAAAATGTAACATATAAATGGAATGGACTCAAGAAATCTCTTAGGCACTCCCACTCATTAAACTAATAGGCACTCTGGATGCCATGGATTAAACAGGAATATTAGTATTAAAAAGAAGGAGTGACAATATATTTGGATGCATCCTGTGTATGTATCAACAAGGTCAATAATTAAAGTATTGATCTACCGATCTGAATAGCATAGGAAGCAGAGTGGCAACTGCAGGGAATTCTCTTTCTGCAGCCCAGCCTGGTGTGGTCGCATATCATGCAACCATGCCAGGCAAGTGGTTAAAAAAAAGAGAAATCTCAGAAGTCTCCCATTCTTCATACTGCTCTTATGAAATCCTCATCTATCTGACTTTAAGTAGAATCTTTATTATTAAAGGTGAAAATCTCCTCCACTTGCAGTGATATATATGGTTCTGAACCTTTACAATCTTGAACCATGGTAAAACTATGGGGTAAATTGATTAAGATTGGTTGCTATGGGCAACATCCCACCTTCAATAGAACTACCAATTTAGTAAATTTACCCCTGTGGCTCTTACCTGGTCTAATACAAGAATTCAAATATAGCTCAGAGGAAGAAGAAAATGTAGCCTGCCTTTGCTCCAGTTTAGCTAATGAATTGCCCCTGGAGGTTAATGCATTTGAACTGTATGGGAAGCTAGGAAAAATGTGTTCAGTTTGTGCAAAAAGCTAATAAAGGATAATATATTGTTAACATATTATTCTCACCATATTCTGGTAGAATATAGGTGTCAGGACCGTAAATGTGAAATATTTAGTCAGATGTTTACTTTTGTTAACATTTATTATACTAACCAGAGTCAGCAACAGTTTGTTAGCAGGGTCTTGTCTTTTTAGGAACCATTGAGAGGGTTGCTAAATTCAACTGGCTTCTCGATCCTCATCTTGACTGCTCTTCCCAATTCTTCTGACTCCCTTTCTCTTTTCCCTCTCTTCTCCATGAATATCAATAGATTGATTTGTGGGGGATCCATTACCCTACTGGAAAGAACTTCATATTCTACTCCCAACCATTCCTCTCACACTCTATGGGGAAATTTCCTAAGAAGGCCATTCCCATGTATCCCGGGTACAACTGGGTTTGGCCGTAATCGGACAAAATACGAACGGAGAATACAGTAGATTTACAAAGCTGCCATATTCTCCAGATTTGTATTTTCCAATGGTTAATTGATTCGTATTTTGCTGTCGCGTTTACAGGTAGCCAAATATGTACAACCCACCAGCATCACACAGATCAGTCAGATCTGTGCAATGTTTCCCTGTGTAAAAAATAAGAAAAACAAATAAATTAAAAAAAGTTTGGTCCCCATGCACAGGTTTAACCAGCCCCGGGCTCTTAGAGTCTGTCCTGGTTGCAGAAACACAGTGGAAAAGGGCTATCCCTGCCACCCCTGGGCTGTAGGTGGCGGGCTGTTGGTGTTAAAAGTGTAAAAAAATTGAATAAAGTATTGGGTTCTGTTGTGGAACAACAAGTACCAGCAAGTCTCTACCGCATGCAGGGACTCTGAGAACCACAAGTCACTAGTCTGTATGGGGCTTTAGGTTATTTATGTTTATTTTACTGGTACATGGGGGTGGGGGTTTAAAGGGCCCTACCTATGTCATCTGTCTGGTGCCCACAGCCTTGTCGGTACCTGTGAAAATAAATCACTCACATCCCATCTGGTGAAGATTGCATCTTCTTTGGTCCATGTAGCATCCAGGATTAACAAAAAAGAATGCCTGGCTCCATTGGACTGAGGGGCCGCAAGTGTGGTGTGTGCAGCCCCTCCCCGAGAATGAGGGAATGGAGTCTTTCCTCAATCACTCATGAGCAGGTTACTTGGAGGACCTCCGTGCCTGGTAGGCTGTGCGTGGAACCGGCAACTTAGGCTGACCGCAAGGTGATCCCACTGAAGGCACTTGCGGTCAGCATGAGTTGCCGATTCCCACCATAGAAGCTTCTATGGAGCTGCTCAGAGCCTGCTTCTGATTGGCTGAGTGAAGAGCCGGGATTCCCTCATTCTCAGGGAGGGGTTGCAAGTGTCAAGTCAACACACTTGTGGGTCCTCAGTCCGCTGGAGCCGGGTATTCATTTTTATAAACCCTAGATGCTACATGGACCGAAGAGGATGCGATTTTTGCCGGATGGGATAGTGAGTATGATTTCTTTACACCATTAGCCCACCACATACAGCCCAGGGTGGCAGGGACAGGGCTGACCAGCCACGATGCTCATCTCATGCTTTGTACGGTGGACCTTATTTAAAAAGTGTCCCCCGGCTGTGGCATGACACTGCTGGCTCTGGCAACCAGGATTGCCTCAATGAGGATTGGTTATAGCCAGGCGAATCATACATTTCCTTAGCTATTATCATTCTATTTAGCTAGCAGGAATAGTTGGGATGTCACGGTTCCCATATGCCAAACAATGCCCACACTGCTAGGATAATCTATATATATATATATATATATATATATATATATATATATATATATATATATATATATATATATATATATATATATATCTATCTATCTATCTATCTATTCACTTATTTCCACAACCCGACATTAGACCCTACAGCCATAATTTACTAAGATGGGAGTTCTATTTCACATGGGATGTTGCTATGGATAACATCCCATGTGAAATAGAACTCCCATCTTAGTAAATTTCCCCCTGCTTGTCACACTGAAGGACAAGGTAGCACTGAACTGGACTAGCCGGGCTGGATACACTTGAATACACAAGGTTTGAACTGGACTTAACAGAATGGATACACTTGAGTGCACAAGGACTGGACTTGCCACACTTGAATATACAAGACTGAACCGGACTGCATACACTTGAGTGCATGAGCACTGAACCGGACGTACAAGACTGAACCAGACTGAATACACTTGAATATATGAGACTGAACTGGACTGCGACTTAACCGGACTAGGCTGTGACTTGACTGGGCTTGAACTGTCACTTAACTAGACTGGAATAACTGTACGTTGACTGGAACTTAACCAGATCAGAATGACCAGGCTTGGACTGTGACTTGTGACTTAACCAGACTGGAATGACTGGACTTGGACTGCGACATAATTGGATTGGGATGACCGTACTTGACCTTTAACCGGAATGACCAGACTTGCACAGCAACTTACCCAGACAAGGACTGTGAGTAAATCTGGACCACTTGCAGAGGATTTTCCCAAACAAAGTTCCAGAAGCCAAGGTACAACACACAGAGAACACATGAGCAAAAATCAGATTCTAATTAGGCAAAAGCCAATCAAATGATCTAGGCAAGATGATGGCACCCATTACTCGAATCGGCAGGAACTGCATACCAATGCACCATGGCCTCAACTGATAACATCCAACATCTGGCTAAGACAACAAGTACACATACTCTGTACGCATGGAGATTTAGGAGTGAAACCATGCCGGATCATGGCACTACCCTTCTAACCAGTAAAAAATTCAGACACCTTACTTATTTTAGCACAGGAGCCACCCTGCCCTTGACACTGCTACTAAACACTTAGCTCCCTGTGAGTCTCACACGGGCTCCCTGTCTGCTTGGTCCTCGGTAGAAGTCACACATTTAGGTCACTTGAATGACATAGGTGGTTTACGATCCTTCATGAATCTTCAACATTCATTCAGCCTGCCAAGTTAGGTTAATTTATACTTCTTTGCCGCCTACTTGTACCACCGTGTTTGAATCCTTTTTTTCTGTTGGAATCTCCACCTAGGCATCTAGTCTCTTTAACAGTACTATCTTTGTACTATATTTGCCTAGCACGCTTGGTCCCTGTGTTACCAAGTATGTTTCAGCATGGAAAAAAGAAGCTGACCTGGGCACCCCGTTTCATATTTTGTGCAGGTGGTTTCTGATTCCGGATGAATTAGATTGTTTATAAACTATCCACAGCGATAACAGGTAACTCACTTCCAGATACCCCTGTGTTTTAGGGCAGATGTACTAAGCTTCAAAAGTGATAAAATGGAGAGTGGTAAACAACCAGCCAATCAGCTCCTGTCTGACATTTTTCAAACACAGTCTGTGACATGGCAGGTAGGAGCTGATTGGCTGGCTGTTTATCACTCTCCATTTTATCACTTTTGAAGCTTAGTACATCTGGCCCTTAGTGTTAGGGTCTGAGAGTATCCCCGCCAACCCTAACTCCGTTGCCTCTAGCTGAAATCGACAGACGTGTGCAAGGCTAGGCTTCACCTGGGCCCGTCTCGGGTGAAGGGCGAATTAGGTCCACCCCACTCCGCTACAGGCAGGTCTTATGTATGGACAACACGTCCGCCGAGGCCAGGAGAGGACAAGGGGATAAACTAGCTAGACCCAACAATGGCGGGGAACCCCAGAGCCCCTGCAGAATGGTCGACACGGGGAGATGGCGACACAGTGGTAGATCCCCTAATGACCTGACTACGGGGAGTACAGGTGGACGCAACAATGCGTATAGGTCTTATAAAGTAATACCAAATGACAACAGGGCCTAGATGGACTAACTCAATAGAGAATAGCAACAATGCTAAATAGGGTGTACCAATAATAATAAAATCTCACTGAAGTACAGGAGTGAAAAGGATATATTGGGGAGGACCCCAGAGGGCGTCCCACCGGGACTCACGATGAGACGGGTGTCTCGGATGGGGCTCACAAGGACCACGGCACCACTGCTTCCTTCTCAGGTATGGAACAGTCAGGATGGTAACAGGTTCTCAGGACAGGAGCAGCAGGTGTCTCTGGATAAGGACGGTGCAGCAGATCAAGGACCCACAGGAGGCCAGACACGAATCAGCAAGACAGACTGGAGACCAGGAAGACTCACTGGACAGGCAAACTGAGCTTGACAGGCAGGACAAGCCTCAGGACACGGGAACCAACAGACTGGACAGGTGGGGTAATGCCAAGGACCCGGGAACACTCTGGACACACAGGAAAGAACTATATCCGGCATGGGACTGAATAACCAGAGGGTTTATATAGAGAGCACAATGTGGTGCTGATTACACATTGCCTACAGGTGAGCACTGCAGGCTAGAAGCCTAATTAATACACACCTGAGTCCTGATAACACACCACTGAAAGTAAGCTGCAATAGCCCAGGCTGACCACTGGAGGCCACCAGCGAGTAAACACACACACATGCTGGAATAAACCCAGGGAGCAGAATCCAGGGAAAACAGAAAAACTGCACATTAACACTGATCCGCTGGAGGCGGATCGTAACACTTAGAGCCTGAGCTTCATGAATATGCCCCTTTTCTGATTTAACAAAAATCTCTACAACATCTTCTAAATGCAGTGAAAGTGACTCTTCCTTGTTACTGAATATGCTCTCGTATGCCCCCAATCTCTCAGTGGCTTCAGGCAATAGATCAATACATAGCTTTGAAGGATCTCACATCCTCTGCTAAACTGACAGTGTCTGCATGCGGAATTGAACTTCCATAGATCTCTGAACCAGGCTCTTTAATGTAAAGAACAGATTTCCACCTCAGCTACAGTGTCTGGCTTCCTGTGCTATTCTCTTGGCTCTTTGGAGGTCATTCAGGTTTATTCTCACTGTTGCGGATTCTCAGCGGCAGGGCCGTTTCTAGACAATTTAGCTCCCAGGGCAAAGAAATAAAAATGCGCCCCCCCCCCCCCCCAAATAAAAAACTATACGTAAGAAATTGCGCGCGCCTTTGGCGTGCGTGGCGAAATAGGGGGAGTGGTTCATTTTTAAAGGGGTGTGGCTTAATATAAGGGCGTGGTCTAGCAGGAAAACAATTACCTTACATCTCACTTTTGCAACCTGCATGTCCCAACATTGGTTACCGCAGGAATTGTCATTGTCCTCCTGCACTTAAGTTGGCGGGCTGAAGGCCACACAGTGACATAAAAAAATTAAAAGGCCCACACAGTTACCTAGTATGCCTCACAGATCAAGGCCAAACAATGACAGGCTACTTAAATCATTATACACTATTTATCAGTGATGCCAATTACACATTACGCCGCACACTGTGATGACAATTACACATTACGCCACACACTGTGATGACAATTACACATTACGCTGCACACTGTGATGACAATTACATATTACGCTGCACACCCTGATGACAATTACACATTATGTTGCACACCGTGATGACAATTACACATAATGTCGCACACCATAATGCCCATTAGATCCCACACTGTGATGCCCATTACACACCACACTGTGATGGCAATTACACAATACTCCCCACACCGTAATGCCTATTACACATTATGCCCCAGGCGCCGCTGCCGTACAACTGATGCCATTTACTAATATGCCCCCACAGTGCCAGATATGCCCCCACAGTGCCATACATATATGCCCCCACAGTGCCACACATATGCCTCCACAGTGCCACAAGCACAACTCACTGTCTCTGGCCCTGGGTCTCCCCCTCCAGTCCCCTGCCACTGCCATATGCCCCCTACAGTGCCACATATATGCCCCCACAGTGACACATATATGCCCCCACAATGCCAAATACGCCCCCACAGTGCCACAGATATGCCTTCACAGTGCCACACATATGCCCCTACAGTGCCAGATATGCCCCCATAGTGCCACAGATATGCCCCCACAGTGCTACAGATATACCCCCACAATGCCAAATATGCCCCCACAGTGCCAAAGATATGTCTTCACAGTGCCACACATATGCCCCTACAGTGCCAGATATGCCCCCACAGTGCCACAGATATGCCCCTACAGTGCCATACATATGCCCCTACAGTGCCACAGATATGCCCCTACAGTGCCATACATATGAACCCACAGTGCCACAGATATGCCCCCAAAGTGCCACAACTTACTGTGGCCCTGGGTCTCCCCCTCCAGTCCCCAGCTGCTGCCTGGTGTTGGTGTCGGTTGAGGTGCTGCTTCTTCTTTCCATGGGAGGGGAGCGCATTGCGCGTCTCTCCTTCCCCTTGTCCCTGAGCCGCCAGCCATTCATGCCTCGCGGGCTGGCTCCTGATTGGCTGCCGGCCTGCGAGCGCTCTCTGATTGGCTGACAGCCAGGCCCCAGTGAGCGAGGGAAAGGAGAGACGGAAGATGCGCTCCGCTCCCCTCCCCTCCCCTGGGAAATCACTCAGTGAGTGAACGCCTGATGTTGTCGAGGTGGCCGGGGAGAGGGGGAGGAATTGAGGCGGCGGCGGCAGCAGCGTTGGGGGGAGCTGCCGGGCGCCCTAGCTGTTAACAGAGGCGGACAAGCCGTGCGGCGCCCCGGGCTGCTGCACGGCTTGTCCGCCTCTAGAAACGGCCCTGCTCAGCGGTGAGCGATGTTTGCACATGTGCAGCTGCTTGGTACAAGTGGGCGCAGTGAATTGCTTATTCGCTGCACATAGCAGTGCGGACAGGGGGCGGCAGCGAAGGGTTGTACCCATGGGAATGCCCAGCATTTCAAAGGCGTTCCCATGGAAATGTGCCCGTGACACGGGTGCTGAGGAGGGCAGCTGACTTCAGCAAGTGTCAGCTGCCTGCCTGCTTCCCGTGGTTATGGTATAAAAGATAGACTGACTCATGATAGACAGTCATATGGTCGACCACTAATGGTAGACAGTCACAAGGTCGACAGGGTCAAAAGGTCGACATGGTTAAAAGGCCGGCATCAAAAAGGTCGACATGGTCAAAAGGTCAACATGGAAAAAGGTCGATATGAGTTTTTAGGGTGTCTATGTTGACATAGGTCGACATGGACACTGTCTAATAAGTGTACCACGTCACCTTGCATTTCTCGCTGCGCTCGCCATGCTTCGGGCTCGGTGCCTTGCTGCGCTTGGCACAATATTTTATTCTCCCTCGACAGTGGCGCACGCAGGCAGAGGCGTAACTACGAATTTTGAGCCCCCCCGCCGCAATTTTTTTGGGCGCCCCCACTCCCCCTGCCCTCGCCGCTGTCTCTGCTGGTACCTGCCTGCCGCGCCCGGTGCCGTCACGGTCCCGTCTCTCCCAGTGCTGGCTAGTGGCTCCTGCTGCTATAATGAAAAGTCTCTTAGAAAATGGCTGCCCCCATACTGCAGACAGAAAACTGTCTGCAGTATGGGGGCAGCCATTTTCTAAGTGTCCGTTTTCATTATCGCAGCAGGAGCCACTAGCCAGCGCTGGGAGAGACGGGAGTCGGGACCGTGACGGCACCGGGCACGGCAGACAGGTACCGGCAAAGACAGCAGCGGGTAACTATAGCCCCGCAGACCCCCGGCGCCCAAACTTTCTCTGCGCCTCCCCGCCACCACGGGGGCTGCGGAGCTATAGTTACGCCACTGCACGCAGGGGGGGGTTTCTGAGTACCCAGAAACCCCCCAAGAATCTAGACTAAAAGCTGAAGGTCCCCTCTTTCCATGGGTACAAGAATTTAAAAAATTGGCCCTGGGGAACCGGAGATATCAGACTTCAAAGCAGTGGTCCCCATCCAAGCCTGTTTATTGCTCTTCCCAGTCAGATATTTCAGCTTCTGTCTGAATTAGTTTTTCTGAGGGTATATTCCAAAAGCTGGGACTCTCCCCCTTTGACGGACACTAGTAGCTTGTCTCTACTGTGCCCAGAACCAGAGATATCAGCCTTCCAGCAGCTGGTTACTGCTCCAGCTCCACACACCTGGTATGTAGTTTTATATACTCGTTGGCGGATTGCTCTGCCTCCTGATCCCCTAGTCCCCAGTACCATTTGGTAGGTGGGATTCTCTAGTTTTTAATTCCATTAAAAGCTAAGAAATCTAGTTCCGGGAACTGGAGATATCTAAAGTCAAGCAAGCTGTCCTCGCACCAGAAAATTATGAATAATAAGCCCACTCCACTATACACCCCTCCTCTGCATATTAAACATCCTCTACCACCCTGGAAGTTATGTATCAGGACCCCGTCATTCACTTTCTTGACCTGAATGTTGACACAGTCGACATGAAAACCTTATCACTGCACTGCATCCCCTCACATGGCTCACTGCACTCGCCATGCTTCGGGCACTGTGTATCGATACATTCGGCACACTATTTTATTATCCCACCATGCCCTAGTGGATGGTAGGGCATGAAATACCGCCTGTCGCCACGTCGGCTCCAATAAAAAGTGAAAAACCCCAAGTCGACCGTTTGACTTTCAACCTAGCACATGTGGACCTAAGCCTATGTGGACCTTCCCATGTGTTGACCTCAGGGGCGTAGCCCTCTCCTCTGGCTGCTCCCCCGCCCGCTCCCGGCTCCCCGCTGTGTCCGGGAGACGTGCTTCTATTTTCAATTCCCGTCTCCCGCTGGACCTCTAGCCAGTAGGCGCTTGCGGTCCAGCAGCCAATCAACTGGTGGTTGCTGGACCGAGAGCTCCTATTGGCTAGCAGTCCAGCGGGAGACGTGAATTGAAAATAGCAGCACGTCTCCCGGACACAGCAGGGAGCGGGCGGTACATTCAGGGCCGGTGCAAGCCCTGTCAGCAATCCATGGGGGGCAGCTTCTCCCGACATCCCCCCCTCCTCCCTGCAGCACCCGCTCCCTCCCCTTCCCCCCTCCTTCTACCAGACAGAGCATACTCACACGGTTCCCATACCGCCATGCTCCGCTGCACTGCCGCCCGACTCCATCTCCAGCCTGGCCACACAGCCCGCCGGCGAGTTTAGGAGGTGGTTGAATCTGGTCTGGATGGGGGAGGGGGGGGTGCGGGCAACACTCACCTGCAGCAAAGTCCGTGCTGCAAAGTGCCGCCCTTCAGTGGGTTTCAGTGGCATTGAATAGAAAATAGCAGCGCGTAGCTGGGAGCCCCTTGGCATTGAGCATGTAGGTAAGTGGCACTTATGTGTCAAATGTGTAATGGGCATTACAGTGTGTTATATAGTATGTAATGGGCATTATGATGTGTTATATAGTATGTAATGGGCATTGTGGTGTGTTATATAGTATGTAATGGGCATTGTGGTGTTTTATATAGTATGTAATGGGCATTACAGTGTGTTATATAGTATGTCATGGGCATTACGGTGTGTTATGTAGTATGTCGTGGGCATAAGGGTGTGTTATATAGTATGTAATGGGCATTACAGTTTGTTATATAGTAAGCAATGGGCATCATGTGTGGCCTTATTTGTAATTGGCATTACGGCATGTGGCTTTATGTGTAATTGGTATCAGTGGTGTAGCTAGGTTCCACGGTGCTTGGAGCAAGGGCATGTTTCGCGCCCCAGTGCAGGGACACAGACAGTAGAGTGCTGTGGGGACAGTGACGACTGGTGACGCATGGATTGCGGGGACACAGGGACACTGACAGTGACGATGGGGACCCAGAATCAGCAGGGAGAATGATGGTGGGGTGACGCAGGGATATTGGGACACAGGGACACTGACAGTAACTATGGGGACACAGGGTCAGCGGGGACTCAGGGACAGAGGTGGTGGAGTGACACAAGGACAGCGACTTCAGGATGACGCAGGGACAGTGACAGTGGGGTGACACAGGGACAACCTACCTGGTTCCAGCAAGGGGTTTAGCGGTTCTCCAGCTGTGGCGGGACAGGACTCCACCATATTAGTTTTGGGAAGCATACAGCTGGAGAAGCTCAGGGAGGCGGAGCTACTAGCTGCAGCCTCCGATTGTATTGCAGAACAGCACAGACTGGGCTGCCGGTGCTCTATCTTTTATTACTATCGGCCGCTTATATGTGACCGGCAGCAGCCCAGTCCGCCTCTGGACTCCCCAGCATCCCCCCTCCCCGTGACGTCATGGCGCCAGCGCGCCGCGTCCCTCTCGCCGGTGACTGATGCCGGGCACAGAGGGCGAGCAGGGCGGGGGAGCCGGTGGCAGAGCTCCGGCGCCAGGTGACATGTCTGCGCCCGGAGCTTGTGCTCCACCAGCTCCACCGTAGCTACGCCTCTGATTGGAATTACAAAGTTTGCTAAAATGTGCAATGGGCATCACGGTGTGGGGTATAATGTTAGGCCGTGCCCACTTTTCACTGCACAGGAGCCTCACCTACTACAAATTGCACCTAGCTACACCACTGGTTGACCTTGGCTCAATTCAGTGCTGTCGACCTAATGACCGTATACCGCTTACTTATGGGGGTTCTCCTGCTCTCTATAGTATTTCAGTACCAAGAATGCAGCCTGCTGAAAGGGCCCCACTCATACTCTGCTAGCTTGACCAGTCAGCACTGAATTGGCAGTGGTTTCAAATTCTAGGCAAATGCTTGAGGTGCTGTACATTATACAGGGGGCAACAGAAGAATGGTAACACAACTAAGAAAGCGAGCTCAGCATTTCATTGGAGACAATGGTTGGTTTCTCTTTATCATGTATTTGTTGGGGGACTCTGCAAGATCGGACTGCATAGCACTTGCCCATAGCCAACAGGCCACACCAAATGTGTTTTTATTTTCTGGCACTCTGTGACTGTAATCCCACAAACATAATCTGATCCCCACTTGTTGAAAACTGACCATGTATGGAGGTGGAAAGCTCAGTAACTATGCTGCAAGCTCATCTTTAAATAGAACTTACTGACACATTAAAAAAGAGAACATAAATTAGGTAGCAAAGGATGTGTTATACACGCTGTATGGTAATAGTACCTCAGAATCTGGCTGTGTATATTGCAGTGGATTATAGACTGATGCTCTGTAAATTTTACTTAAAAATGTCTAGGTGCTAGGGCAGGAGCTAGGTCAGTGGTTCCCAAACTGTGTGCCGTGGCTCCCTGGGGTGCCTCGGGACACTTGCAGGGGTGCCACGGGTTGGTGTTCCAGGACCAATTCAAATTATTTATGATCAATTATTTATGGACAAAATCAGTGCTGGTGGCTGCCAATCATAAAATGTGTACCATCCGAAGCAAATCCTGCCCTGTACCACATAACTGAACCTAAAAATCAAATATAAACACAATCTGCTTCATTTTATATATTTTTTTGGGGCCTAAGGGTGCCATGGAAAAATTCTGATACTCTAGGGTGCCATGATTCGAAAAAGATTGGGAACCCCTGAGCTAGGTGCAATATACAACAGCAGCCTTAATGGTAGAGGGATGCCACCCTCTAAAGAAGAATCAAAACAAACTGCAATACCATTTGGTATTTATTTTTATTTCTATGTATGTGATGTATTTGATTTAGTGCTTATTAAAAAAGGTTTAACATACCTGATGGGTACAGCGGAGAGATCTGATTGTCCCAAGTGTCATACACCAGAGACTGATATATTCCATTGTCTTTGGCAGTGTCCACACATACAGGTTTTCTGGCAAACAATACATAACTACGCCACAAATACACTGCGATTGACATTTAGATGTACTGACTCTTGGGCGATATTTGGACATATCACGATCAATCTAACATCCCTAAAGACGATAAAAAACTGATTATACTCCTCTCAGCAGTAGGCAAAAAAGCTATCCTACAACACTGGATACAGACCTCACCTCCTTCATTAGACATGGCAACCTCGCATCTACTTTTCTTATTCACTATGGACTGGTTGGAGACCTCACTCCATAAGGAACTTTTAACCCCTAAATTATTTAACTGCTGGAACAAATTTATTCAGATCCTTCCCTCTCGCACCAAACAGGCAATCCAAGGCTGCTTTCAAAATACGTCATGGTATTCTCTCCAACTTCTACAGAATATTTCCCCTATCACCTTATAACTAAACCCTGTTAATGGTGATTAAACTATGACCAGAGATACAATATGTGAAAAGCGCAGGTTACGTAATGTGTCCGCAACTGGCTTACCCTTTATACCTAACTACGTGCGAACAAAACGTAGCGCAGCGTAGCGTACCTATTAATTGTATTTTATACAGTTAAGAACCAATACCTTGATAAGAGATCTCTTCGCAGGACTTTGTCTCTAATTCTGCGAATATACTTTAAAGGACAGAGTCCGCAATATACCGTATCGCTATAATGCGAATAACCAGACACGACCACTGAATAGAAGTAAGGAGGTTAGAACTCCATAAAAAGGTTGTATTAAAGTCCCTAATGGACAAAAGGGGGTTACAGAAATAAGAAATAAACAGGTATAACAAGTGGTACAATATACTAACAATGAATACTAACAAACTCTGCTAAGGGGAAAGAATACAATAATACAAGACACAATCAGCCAACAATACTACAAGGATAAATACCGTGAAAAATGCAACCGTTACCCGTCTCACTCTAGTATGCGAAGCGCAGTCCGGTCAGAGCTCACTATCGTTCAGGAATGAGCGATAGTCCGGTAGGAAGGTCCAGGGAAGGTAGTTGTGCCGAAGTGACCGAGCCTGCTCCGGGTCGCCTATCTTATAGGGTCAGAAAGGGGAGGACAAAGGCCATTCTCATTGGTCAGAGATCATATGTCCGGTCCACTGTGATTGGAGGTTAGACGCTGTACCTGGTCTGACCAGGTGCAGGGGAGTGAACTTTAAGAGTCCTTTGTTCGGTGGTTTCGGCGTCAGCAAGGATAAGAACCGGTTTTATCTAGTTTCCTTTGTTAACTACTTACAACAGAAACTGTCTCTGGAATATGGATTTAATCCATAACTATCGGACAGTGTACATTGCGAAATATTCGCAATGACCGGAATACTCCGCATAATGAGCTGAACGGAACGGTACTAAACACGATATAGACAGGTGTGTGCAGGGCTAACTAAGCTATGTGTGGCGTTCTAAACCTTTTAACTATATTTCATTTCGTGTAAGTGTGTTATTATGAATTTATATGTGATAGTATGTCTACCCTTCTGGTCCACATTGTCACACATACTCGGGTATGGAAACTTTATTTGCGCAACTCTGCGAACCAAAATGGCGGCCATACTATCACAAAATGGCGTGTGTGTACCTAGACTTCCACAGTCCACCCTTTAACAGTAAATATAAAACTGTTACATTACAAAACATTTCACACGACAATACAGAAATTCATAATCCAAACAGAGAAATTGGGATACATGAAATAAACATATAAGGGGAGTAAACCATCTGCTCTCGGCCGATCCAGGATCATGGATAAACGATGGGCCGCATTTATCGAACAATCTACTCAGGGTCACGAAGGATAATGTACAATTTTGGGATAAAAATAAAAACAGGGGCGGTTACAACATATACACGTTCACAAATATGGTTTCTTTAAAGGGAGGTGGTTTCGATTTTAGGGTCATATACCAAACCCTGGTCTTCCTCTGTATCTCTCGTTCTTACACTCATGATTTCGGTACGTTTTGCCTTTCCCCGGGTCACCACCTTTAAACATTTGAACAATAGCACAAAGACTATGATGGCACCACCGATACAGAGAAGGAGTTTTCCTATGCTAGCTATGATCCCCTGCGCCCATTCTCCTAGACCAGAGAACCAGTGCATTGGATTCAACCAGGAGGTCCATTCGCTAACTTTGTTACCTATTTCTGCCAGGCTGATATTATGTTCCCTTCTAAATTCCCATTTAAGCTGAAGAATCTCATCCATCCGGTGATCGATGATTTCTTCTGGGTCTTCAGTATTGTTGGTGATATATGTACAACATTTCACCCCAAACTGTGTAGAGAGGGTGACACAATATCCTCCTGTCATAGCTGTCAGATAGTTCAACACCATTCGATGTTGAACTAGCTCTCTTTTATACGCTTGTAACTCCTTCCCAGTGTATCTAAAGGTGTCATCATAAATCTCAGTGATGTTATCTACCAAGCTTGCTAATGCTTGTATATACTTAAAATTGATAACTCCTCTGGCGGTATGGGTGATATCTAATGCAATGAGGAATTGGATACCGAACGACTCGTGTATCATTTCAGAAGCTAGGGGTTCTTTTCTTATTGTTAAATCCCTTTTATGGATTTGGTCATAATGGGTATGAGTGTAAGGAGGAGAAATACCTCTGTGTACGTTCATCATCTCATCGTGTGTGAGGGTCATCACTTCCGGTAACACTCTGCCTAGATAACAAATACCAACGTAGTTCATGGAGAGCCATTTGTACGCCCTTCTACCACAAATATAATAAACATCGTCAGGGAGAAAATAAGGGACAGAGTATTTCATTATCTTGTCACACATTATCCATAAGAACATCCCCGTCCCCTGCTCCCTGACTCGTTCCTCACATGTTTCTGGCTGTAGGGTCATATTACAGTAGCCGGCTGATACTCTGCCGGCCATCATTTTACTTTTCTTCACCGTGTAAACATATTTATAGTGTCTTCCACTGGTTCGGATTTTTAATAATAATTCTTTATCTATGGGCTCTCCATCTGGACGCTGGGAGTAAGTTATTGTCTGGTTTTGCCATGTCACTTCCCAAGTACCAATTGTTCTGGAACTTGAGAAGTTCATACATACCAGGGATTTATCCACTTGGTATGGGTGTAATCTAAGACTAGGGGACCTGGTATACAGGTATCTCTTATCCAATGGCCTCCCCTTATTTAATACGCTTATCTCTGAAATATTAAGCGGGTATGGGACTAGGCCTACACTACTCCTTTTATGTAATACTTGAGAACACACCCAGCATTCTGTTTGGTTTAAAACCTTACCCACTAATGAGTGGTAATCACTCAAAGGATGTTGGCCGGTAGTTGCCTTACTGGTCGACTGACATCGCTGGATGCATCCTTCTTCCATTTTAGGTTGACAATACCTACAGACACAGTACTCACCAGACAATAAATCATCACATAGCCCTTGAACTACGTTTTCCTCATACCTTTTACCTTCTCCTGTCATGGGCAAAGTGTCAAGCTGGTTTAGGGATTCTACCTCACCCATATCTGGGTCCATTATTACACTGTCAGGACTCCGCTCCGATCGCTCTAGAATGTGGCAGCCACCAAGTATTTTTGGATGAAAGAAAGAACACAGAAAGAAAACAAAGACATATATGCATAACTGTGAACCTTTTGCTTGGAGTCCTTCCATCATCTCTACCCAGGAGACTTTTATTTTGCTCTGCTCTTAGACCTTTGTTCGCTCAGGTTGCTCGACCTTGGCTGCTTCTCAGTGTTCCCGAAACAATGCTTCTAGCGACACTTCTTCTCTCTCGCTCTCTGCACACTGGGATTCTGGGTTACTGGCTTTCTTGCAGTGGGACGAATGTATCCAAGTCTCTCTCTCTGCGACTTTAATCGATGTAGTGCTGGTCAACAAAACTTGGTACGGTCCTTCCCAACGGTCTATCAAACAACCTGAGCGTAAGAAATTTCGGATCATAACAAAGTCTCCTGGTTTAAGATTATGACAATTCTCGGTAGGCATATCAGGGTTCAGAAAATTCAGCTGCTTTTGTTGCTCCCTTAGCTGTTTGTTTAGCTTTAGGATATACTGTACAGTTAGCTCATTATTACATTTTAGATCATCCTGTGGGTCTATCATGATGTGTGGCTGCCGACCAAACAGTATCTCGAAGGGGGACAGGTTGAGCGGAGTCCTGGGAGTGGTCCTAATGCTATACAACACAATAGGCAGTGCCTCTGGCCATAACAACCCTGTTTCAGCCATAACTTTACCCAATTTGTTCTTAATAGTACCATTCATTCTCTCAACTTTGGCGCTCGCCTGGGGACGATATGGAGTATGAAGTTTACTATTAATCCCCAGGAGTTTACACATGATTTGGAAGACCTCTCCTGTGAAATGAGTGCCTCTGTCACTCTCAATGACCTTTGGGATACCATATCTACAGACAAACTCCTGACATATTTTCTTTGCTGTAAAGGTAGCGGTGTTGGAGGCAGCGGGGAAAGCCTCCACCCAGCTGGAAAACATGTCAACACAAACCAATACATATTTCAAATTTCTACAGGGTGGTAACTGTATGAAGTCGATTTGTATTACCTGGAAAGGGCCTTCTGTAGGAGGGATGTGGGATGGCTCTGTTGGGATGGCTTTTCCAACGTTCTTCCTCAAACAGGTGAGGCATGACATTGCCACTCTACCTGCTTGAGAAGCGAACCCTGGTGCACACCAGTAGGCCTTTACCAGCTTGCACATACCTTCCTTCCCAAGATGTGTCAGCCCATGGGCCGCCTCGGCTAGACTAGGAAGGTATGCTCTGGGGGCCACTGGTTTCCCGTGTCCATCTCTCCAAAGTCCGGTGGACTCTTGGCCACATCCCTTCGACTTCCATACTGCTCTTTCCTGTGGGGAACACAAATTCTGCATGTCTATCAGTTTGGATGTGGATACCATGTTCAGTGTACAAAGGTTGGTGGGATGGGTAAAAATATTTACAGGGCATGCGGCCCTTTTCGCTGCCTCATCAGCGCGGCTGTTACCAAGTGACACCGGGTCTTTCTCTGATGTGTGAGCTTTGCACTTGATAACAGCCACTCTGTCTGGAAGCTGGATAGCTCCCAGAAGTCTCCTAATGTACGTCGCATGCGCCACTGGTGTGCCAGCCGCCGTCATGAAATTTCGGAGGCGCCATAGGGCTCCAAAATCATGGACTACTCCGAAAGCATATCTGGAGTCGGTATATATGTTCACTGATTTCCCTTTAGCCAGTTCACATGCTCTGGTCAGTGCCACCAGTTCCGCTACTTGCGCTGAGTGAGGTGGTCCTAAGGGTTCAGCTTCCACAATACCTTCTCCATCTACTACCGCGTAGCCTGTGCAAAGCTCTCCCGTCTCCGTCTGTCTATGACAGCTACCATCTGTGAATAAGGTTATGTCTACCTCACTTAATGGGCTGTCGCTTATGTCAGGACGTGCTGTGAAGGTCTGATTCAGGTAGGTCATGCAATCATGTTTGTCCTCACTCTCACTAAACTCTGCTTTACCATATTCAGCAACATTTCCATCACCCTCCACCCTTTGTGCCTTGGAGGGCACATGAGGAAGAAATGTGGCTGGGTTTAATGTGTTGCATCTTTTGATGGTAATATTTACTGGGGCCATCAGCGCCAGTTCCCACTTAGTGAACCGTGCTGAGGACACATGACGTGTTTGGGCAGAATTTAGGAGAGCAGAGACAGCATGGGGAGCATGAACAGTTAAATCGTGTCCCAGCACTACGTCCTCACTCTTACTTACTAGTTGTGCTATTGCAGCCACACTTCGTAAGCAAGTTGGGAGTGAGCGTGCTACTGTGTCCAGCTGGCCACTGTAGTACGCTATTGGTCGGTTGGCATCACCATGTTTTTGTACAAGTACTCCTGCCGCACACCCACCTGATTCAGTTCCGTACAGTTCAAAGGGTTTCCCATAATCTGGCATTCCCAGTGCTGGGGCCTTTGTTAGGCTCACCTTTAGTTCCTCGAAAGCCAGCTCAGATTCCTCAGTATGAGAGACCCGATCAGGCTTAGTTGAGGAAACCATCTCTTGCAGTGGTAATGCCAGAATAGAGAATCCTGGGATCCAATTGCGACAGTATCCACACATGCCTAAGAACGTACGGATCTGATGTTGGGTCTGTGGCAGTACCATGTTCTGAATCGCTTGGATTCTGTCGTCGGTGAGGTGTCTCAGCCCTTGGGTAAGGCAGTGACCCAGATACTTAACCCTGGTCCGGCATAATTGCAGCTTATCCTTTGATACTTTATGTCCTGTCTCTGAGAGATGCATCAGTAGCTGTCTAGTGTCATCCACTGATGACTCCAGTGACTCAGAACACAACAATAAGTCGTCGACATATTGTATCAGTATCGAACCGCTCATGGGTTGAAAGGATTGCAGACAATCATGCAAGGCCTGGGAGAAGATGCTGGGGCTGTCTATGAACCCTTGGGGGAGTCGTGTCCAGGTATACTGTACTCCTCTGTAAGTAAAGGCGAACAGATACTGGCTGTCAGGATGCAAAGGGACGGAGAAGAATGCTGAACACAAGTCAATGACTGTGAAATGGGTACAGTGAGGTGGGATTTGCATGAGGATGACAGCTGGGTTTGGCACTACGGGGAATTGGCTCTCAACTACCTTGTTTACCCCTCTCAAATCCTGCACTAGTCTGTAGCCCCTCCCCCCGCTCTTTTTCACAGGAAAAATGGGACTATTGGCCGTGCTGGAAGTTCTAACTAGGATTTCCTGCTGGAGCAATCGTTGGATCACTGGAAATATTCCCAGCTCAACTTCAGGTTTTAAAGGGTATTGCGGTATTTTTTGGGGCTATCCTGCCTTCTTTTAAGCGGATTTCTACTGGAGCTACATTTGCCATCAGCCCAGCATCCTGTCCATCTTTAGTCCAAAGGGAACTCGGTATTTGTGCTGTAATTTCAGCTACCCTAGATGGATTTGATTCTACAACAGTGGAACACAACATTAGCCTCTGAGGACTATCCAGCATGTCTTGCACTTCTTGTGTAAGATTTCTAGGAGTGTCCAGAAATACCCCATCGGGGGTGCAATAGATGACACATCCCATTTTGCAAAGTAAATCTCTACCCAGGAGGTTAGTCGGGGCCGCTGCAGCCAACAGAAAAGAGTGTTTGGTATGCAGAGGCCCAATTGTAACCTCCGCTGGTTTCGTCAGTGGGTAATGTTGTATTTTTCCTGTTACCCCAATTGCTGCTACTGATTGGTTAGTGAAACCCAAGTGAAGAGGAGTGTTGAGAACAGATCTGGCCGCCCCTGTATCAACCAAAAAGGTTTGCCTTACTCCAGCTATATCAACCTTCACCTGAGGTTCCTCTCCAAGGTGTTGAGTTAGTCTAACTGGCTGTAGGATACAGGTATGACCTGTTTCCTATGGTCTGACCTGGGTTGCCCTTAGCACAGTGTCAGCCATCAGATGGGGAGGAGGCATGTTGCGTGACCTGTCTGTCTCCTCCCATTGTCTAGGGGCTGGGTATCTCCGTGTCTCACCTTTGTGAGATTCCCATTCTCGCTTATGTGTCTGATAACTCCTGGGGTTTCCTGACCTACAATGAGCTGAGTAATGACCTTCCCTATTGCAGTTGTAACAGATAATTGGCTTTCTACCTGTTTCCCTGGTGTTTCGTTGTTGGTATGCAGCTTTGTTTGGGGCATTAGTAAGGGCTTGGATGCTAACCATCATCAGTTTGTCAGTTTGCAGTTCCCTGTGCTTCTTAATGTTGCGGTCGTGGTCCACAGCAGATTCCCGTAGGGCATCCACTGTCATTCCACGCCAATTTGGGAAAGAGGTTTGGACTCTGGCTCTCAGGTTTTCCCTAAGCCCTTCCACCAGCACAGAGACAATCATCTCCCTCAGGTGGGGGTCGTCCTTAGGCTCGGAGACACCAGTGTACTTTGATACCTCCAGTAAGGCTTTTGTAAAATAATCAGCAGCAGTTTCGCCATCTTTCTGTTTGATGGTGAAAATCTTGCTATATTCTACTGCCGCAGGAAAATATACTCCCAACTGTAAGTTAATCAGGCGTATATTCTCCTGGTTGATCTCATCATTTATCTCCTTGTCCACTTTCAATCCACTATCCTGAATGAATTTCGGGATGTCAATGTGAGTGGGGAGACAGGCCCTCAACATGATTCTCCAATCCTTGTTGGTGGGCTCATCAGAGTTTCCCAGATCCCTTACAAATTTCCGGCATATTGCCAGATCTTTCCTAGGATCAGGGAAGTCTGTAATGATGGACCGCAGCTCTAACCGTGTCCATGGGTTTAGCATGGTCATCTTCCTGGTAGGTATCACACCCTCTCTGTCTGCCTTACCATAGGGAACCTCCAGTGTGCGTACAGGGTATGTTTGTACCACATTCGCATTACTGGGACCTGCTTGGGAGTCATTTGTGTCTGTGCTGTGTGGTGCATCATTACCTGAGTCCAATACTATGCTGTTGGCATCAGCCGTCTCCTCCTCCTGTGCTGGGGCCTCAACAGCGGGTTGAGCTTTTCCCTCAATCATATTAATTGCATGAGAGACGGCCAGTGCCAACAGCTGCTCGTTTTCCTCTCGGGTTTCCTTGTAAGGGGATAAAACAGGGTACAAGTTAGTAACAGGTACATGATTACTTAGGTCTTTCTTATGAGACATTAACCCCTTCGGCACATATGGGGGTGGGGGAGCTGATTCTAGTGTGGCAGCGGTTGCATTTGCATTTTTATTGTGGCTGATTGCATCAGGTATTGCCAGACCTCTGGTTCCCCATTGTTCCTGTCCTTCCTTCTGCCACAATTTAAGAATATTTATATGCTTCACTCTCTCCTTACGACTGGAGAGTAGGCATATTTCATCTTTTACTGCCGATAAGATTTCTGGATCGAAGCTACCAACACTGGGAAATTCTAACTTGCTGCCTTGTGTCATTTTTCTCCATTTATTTTGGTAAACAACTGCGAGTTCACCGTGCTTCCTGCACATAATAAAAGCCGCCGATCCTCTTGGCCGGCTTGCTTCCTCCCTATCTTGCACGTTATCACAGCGTGACCCGTTATTACCCATAGTTACAGGAATAAACGTTCACAGCTTAATAGATATCGGTGGGTTATTAATTATCTGAGAGCTCCCCAAACACTCACTTCTACAGCTTCCTAGAACATCCCACAGTCAAGCAGGTGCGAAGGATACGAGGTATGATACTCAATCACCAAGTCTTTCAACTAGCAGCGAACTTCTAGCCAACTTGCTTGATGCGGCACAATTTTTCCAGGGTATAACAAACTTGCTTTCCTATACCCCCAAAAATCGGATTTCTAAAGTAGCTAATCGGAAACAAGTGCGTTCCGATATATCTTCTTGTACCCTCCTAGCGGAATTAATTCCACTGAAGGGGCAGTTCCTATGGGCACGTCGTCACGTGAACCCGGGTCCTAACTGGACTGTCCTACACTGGACTACACTGCGCTGAGTCGTGCCGTCACACACCCGTTCGCCTCAGTTATTTTTCACACTGGGCGCTAGTTACACCTTGGTCTTATGCTAATTTGTGAAATATTTCTGTACAGAAAATTTTTCCAGGCCGGTAGCTTTTCACTAGATTCTTATGCAGGTATAAATCCCTTATAATAAACTATAGGAATCTATTAAAATAATGCTTGAGTTGCTTGCTTATGAGAAAATGAACAAAAAGAAAACCTTATTTTCTTTTCTTAATCACCGCTTCATTCGCAGTATATTACTATACTGTTTAAATAAAGCTAGTGGTTTAAATACTGTTCACTTCTTCCTATGTGTGCTGCGTGTGCAGTACCAATGAACAGCCACGTGTGTACGTGCGCTTGTTCACAGGCCGCCGATGAATCGGCCACCCACGTGTTCTATAGTGTATTTGCAAGGTTGCGCTCGGGTTTCGCTATACGCAGTAATTGCGCCTGAATGTGGAATAAATCCCTTAACTCTGTCCGAGAGTTACGTATCAAGATGCGAAATAAATCCCGCACTTAATCCGTAAACCACGTACAAAGATGCGAAACTTTCCCGATGTGGGCACGTGCTCGCGCACCTTGCGTAATACACAATAGACGCTTTACGTTACTGCAAAAGGCCCAGGACTTGTCGCCACGTGGCGTGGTCCCTGTTTTTGCGGTAACTAACAATGAACAATTATAGTTTTGCACAGAGGGGATCCTCTATGTACTATAATAAACACAGATTCCACGTGTGCGAACCTTATCGCACGTGGTACATATACTATAATAAACAAGCAGCCCAAGACACTATACCCCGTTAAACTACTTGTGGCAGGCAGAAGTACAGTTTACTAAACACTTAGGTATGATATGCTTTAAAACACGTGGCTTTCACCTATTGTACTCCGGGTTCAGCGCTAGCACTTCCCGAACCCCGCACCGCCGCGGACCTGGCCTATCCAGCAATGGATAATACTTCCACCCTTTTGCTGGTATAGGTCGGGTCGCACGCCTGGTACTGAGTTCTGGAATGTGGAGCGGACGGACGTGCCCCCAATTGTTAATGGTGATTAAACTATGACCAGAGATACAATATGTGAAAAGCGCAGGTTACGTAATGTGTCCGCAACTGGCTTACCCTTTATACCTAACTACGTGCGAACAAAACGTAGCGCAGCGTAGCGTACCTATTAATTGTATTTTATACAGTTAAGAACCAATACCTTGATAAGAGATCTCTTCGCAGGACTTTGTCTCTAATTCTGTGAATATACTTTAAAGGACAGAGTCCGCAATATACCGTATCGCTATAATGCGAATAACCAGACACGACCACTGAATAGAAGTAAGGAGGTTAGAACTCCATAAAAAGGTTGTATTAAAGTCCCTAATGGACAAAAGGGGGTTACAGAAATAAGAAATAAACAGGTATAACAAGTGGTACAATATACTAACAATGAATACTAACAAACTCTGCTAAGGGGAAAGAATACAATAATACAAGACACAATCAGCCAACAATACTACAAGGATAAATACCGTGAAAAATGCAACCGTTACCCGTCTCACTCTAGTATGCGAAGCGCAGTCCGGTCAGAGCTCACTATCGTTCAGGAATGAGCGATAGTCCGGTAGGAAGGTCCAGGGAAGGTAGTTGTGCCGAAGTGACCGAGCCTGCTCCGGGTCGCCTATCTTATAGGGTCAGAAAGGGGAGGACAAAGGCCATTCTCATTGGTCAGAGATCATATGTCCGGTCCACTGTGATTGGAGGTTAGACGCTGTACCTGGTCTGACCAGGTGCAGGGGAGTGAACTTTAAGAGTCCTTTGTTCGGTGGTTTCGGCGTCAGCAAGGATAAGAACCGGTTTTATCTAGTTTCCTTTGTTAACTACTTACAACAGAAACTGTCTCTGGAATATGGATTTAATCCATAACTATCGGACAGTGTACATTGCGAAATATTCGCAATGACCGGAATACTCCGCATAATGAGCTGAACGGAACGGTACTAAACACGATATAGACAGGTGTGTGCAGGGCTAACTAAGCTATGTGTGGCGTTCTAAACCTTTTAACTATATTTCATTTCGTGTAAGTGTGTTATTATGAATTTATATGTGATAGTATGTCTACCCTTCTGGTCCACATTGTCACACATACTCGGGTATGGAAACTTTATTTGCGCAACTCTGCGAACCAAAATGGCGGCCATACTATCACAAAATGGCGTGTGTGTACCTAGACTTCCACAACCCCCAATTACCTTTTTATCTATACTTCCCCCATCTCTCCCCTCATCCCATACTTTTTGTCTTCTCTATCCTCAATTCCCGCATATTGACTGGATCTCTCCGTGGATGGGTCGGCGGTCCGGGTTGGCTGTTGGGCAGGTACTTTAGCTCATTGCTTGGTCATCTGCTGTGTTAATGTAGAACCAAGCTGTTTCTTCTTTTTACTCATCTCTATATATACATCCATGCATTCTGTTATTTTCATTTTTATTGCTTTACTTGTTTTGACCACTATAATGATTATATGTTTAAGTCGAGATTAATGTTTGGGAAGTCTCTCTCATAACCATATATTAAGAAATACAAGCAGAACTATTTCTTCTTTATTGTGTTGAGAGATAACTCTTCACTCTATTCATATAGTGAATTAGTTAAGGAAAATGTTGAAAATGGTTTTTGAACCTCATTACTATTTTTTATATGTCATTTTCCATTGTTGGATATACTGTACTACTACTTGGTTTATTGAGGCTCAATAAAAATATTTTGGAAAAAAAAAAGTTTTAACATATGGTATTGTTTCATATATACACCAAGCACCAAATTGTATTGCTGTTTGTTTTGATGCTCTGTAAGGTAAACCAACACAACAATTGGCTTTTCATGATATTTGTCAACTTCTGACAATGCTGGATGTCAAATAACCTTTAAAAGCCTCAGTACTTAATGGGGTACCCTAAAGCATTGTGTGTGCGAGATTTCTAATGCTGCTTTCACACCGCAAAACCTGCTTAGACCCGGTATTTAAAACGTTACTTAAAGTGGGTCCATGCAGGTTAATGTCCCCTTCAAACCGCACATTTTACCCAGTATTATACGGGTATAAGCAGGTTTGCGGTGTCACTGATTGGCAATGATGCCGTTCACCCCGATGTAAGGTTGCCCCAGGAACATGGCGGAGTCTGGCGCAGATGGGAGTACAGAGGCAGGCCCCGGGTGGAGCTGGCTAGCAGCGGTGACACTACAGGAGTCCGGGGGATCCGGCAGGCAGAAAGAGGTGTGGAGCAGCCGGCGGGCTCCAGCACACTGGGAGTAAGTGCAGTGAATATTTAATGAGTGGGTCCCCGCCCCCTGCATACGTAATGAGCAGACCCGCTAATTTCATATGCACGGGGCAGGGACCCGCTCATTAGATATTCACTGCACTGGCTCCCGCTCATTAGATATGCACATAGCGGGTCCAGCTCAGTGATCACTACTGCCAGGGTCCAAAATAATGTTTCAGACCTATTCACACTGCCCAAAAAACAGGTTTGAAATGGGTAGGACACTGCTTTTTACCCGTTTAAGAAATACTGGTAAAGCACCCTGGAGATTTTAAACGGCAGCTCTAAACATTTTAAAGGGCAAAAAAAATGGCAATATACCGCTTAGGAGCTGCAGTGTGAAAGGGGTATGAGATTAGATTCACCCAAAAAGATTTTTCACACAATTGACCTCACTTCAACACAAACTGCAAAGTATCAAATGCAGGCTTATGCTTGGAAATGTCCCACAAGGTAGAGATGAGACAAGGTCTGAATAGACACTGCGCAAAAAATCTCATCAAATTTTAATCTTGTTTTATTTCCGCTTCAAATACTGTTCAGGTTAGCCTGGTATGGCTTCAGTAATTACAAAAGTGGGAATTGCTA
This sequence comes from Crinia signifera, assembly GCF_055691185.1. Lineage (NCBI taxonomy): Eukaryota > Metazoa > Chordata > Amphibia > Anura > Myobatrachidae > Crinia > Crinia signifera. The sequence goes on along the minus strand of NC_139222.1, from coordinate 131,831,630 downwards.
CGCTATTTATTTGTAATCCCTTAAAGATAAACACACCATGAATGAATGCACAGACTACTACTGGCTTCAGTAATTAAAGGAAATGTCACTTGTGAGTCTGAAAATGTGCTTTTACATTATATGGGGCTGTGCCTAGAAATTCTTCTGTCCTTCACAGTGAAAATGGAAGTGCAGCATATTAAAATCTCCTCCAGCTCACCTCTGGTGTAAAATACTTTAGTGAAATGGAAATTACTGAACAACTCTAAAAATACAACCCTCCCATTTTGTTTATTTAAAAAATGAATTGTTCTCTGTAAAATGAAATCTAATTTTTTTACTGCTCTGCCAACACCTTCACCACATCCACCTGCAAATATCCCATAAACCACTGTGATGCCTTCAAATCAAAGTGCATTAATCTTGAGGATCTTCCACAAAACTTGGTGTAAAGCAAAACCAGAGTACTTTTCTTAGTATTGATTTGTCGGCAACAATTATTAATTTATTAACTCGGTACTTGTGCATTAGCCGGGTGCCAAATTAGCATACGTATGCAGGCGGAGCGTCAGCGTAGTCCAACAGATGCCTAGCATAGTTAACATAGTGACTCTGCGGCAGCCCAACGGCTGCCTATCGTAGTTAGCGTAGTGACACCACGGCAGCCCGGCTCAGTCCCCGGCGCTCCAGCTGTCTGAGATGCACCTGCGTCTCAGTAATTATTAGCATGTGCGCCGCATGCACAAAGGGAGTATGCGGGCGCAAGTGCCCAGGTCATCGAGGGGAAGCATTACGCGTCCTCCCAACCTGTTCATACCCCCACTGTTCATACCCAGATCTGTTCATACTCCCCCATGTGTTCCGCGTCCACTCACCACGCTTCGGGCTTGGTGGCTCACTGCCCTCGCCACACTTTTTAAGATCAACTCCACGCCGACGTGGATAGTGGGGGTATGAACAGGTCGGGAGGACACATAACGCGTCCGCTCGCCACACTTCGGGCTGGCATGGATAGTGGGGTGTTTCAGGAACACATTCACACCAAACACTATGCTGATTCTGACAGGGACGTTCGCGGGAACACTACACTACTTCTGACTGACTACGCTGGCCGCGGGAACACTACGCTGATTCTGACAGCGCCGCTACACTAACTACGTACCGGGCGCCTGGCTAATACACAAGTACCATTAATTCTTCATAAACCACTTCTCTCAGCAGTTACAGAATACATTCTCAGTAATAGTGGTTAAGATAAGACCACCAAGTCTGGACAAATTGTAGATTTTTGTTGCAAATATGTTTATATTACCTTTTATGAAAATTAAAAAAAACTAAGACATCACATGTACATAAGCATTCACAGACCTTGCCATAAAGCTCCAAACTGAGCTCAGGTGTATCCTTTTCCCACTGATCATCCTTGAGATGTTCCACCTTTGGTAGATTCAGTTGATTGGACATGATTTGGAAAGGAACACACCTGTCTATATCAGGTCCTACACTTGACAGTGCATGTGAGAGCACAAACCAAGCATTATGTCAAAGGAATTGTCTGTATACCTCTGAGACAGGATTGTCTTGAAGCACACATCTGGGGAAGGGTACAGAAAAATATCTGCTGCTACTTTGAAGGTCCAATGAGCACAGTGACCTCCACCTTCCGGAATAAGTTTGGAACCACCAGGACTCTTCCTAGAGCTGGCCGGCCATCTAATCTGAGCAATTTTGTGAGAAGGGCCCTAGTCAGTGAGGTCTCCAAGAACCCGATCAGTCTATCAGAGCTACATCATTCCTCTGTGGAGAAAGGGGAACCTTCCAGAAGGACAACCATCTCCGCAGCAATCCACCAATCAGGCCTGTATGGTAAAGTGGCAAGATGGAAGACACTCCTTAGTAAAAAGCTCATGGCAGCCTGCCTGGAGTTTGCCAAAATGCATCTGAATGACTCACAAAATTCTCTGGTCTGAAGTGACAAAGATTAAACTCTTTGGTGTGAATATCAGGCGTCATGTTTAGAGAAAACCAGGCACTGCTAATCACCAGGCCAATACCATCCCTATAATGAAGCATGGCGGATGCATCATGCTGTGGGGATGTTTTTCAGTGGCAGGAACTGGGAGACTAGTCAGAATAGAGGGAAAAGATGAATGCAGCAATGTACAGAGACATCCTGGATGAAAACCTGCTCCAGGTCACTCTTGACCTCAGACTGGGGCAACTTCATCTTTCAGCATGACAATTACCCTAAGCACACAGCCAAGATACCAAAGGAGTACCTTCAGGACAACTCTGTGGATGTCTTTGAGTAGCCCAGCTAGAGCCCAGGTTTACATTTTATTGAACATCTCTGGAGAGATCTTAAAATGGCTGTGCACCGACACTTCCTATCCAACCTGATGGAGCTTGAGAAGTGCTGCAAAGAGGAATGGGCAAAACTGCCTAAATATAGGTGTGCCAAGCTTGTGGCATCATATTCATATTGACTTGAGGCTGTAATTGCTGCCAAAGGTGCATCAACAAACTAATGGCAAAGGCTGCAAATACTTATGTACATGTGAATTCTTAGTATTTCATAATTTGAAAAAATCTCCAAAAATCTTTTTCACATTGTCATTATGGGCTATTGAGGAAAATAAATAATTTATTCCATTTTGGAATAAGGCTGTAACATAAAAATTGTGAAAAAATCGTGAAGCACTGTGAATATTTTCCGGATGCACTGTAGGTGATCTATATCACAAAGGACTTCATAACTCCCTTGCCCCAAATTCCCAGCTCCCGTGCCCCGACGTGAAAAAAAGACAAGACCCAGAATGCATTGCAACATGTAATTACAAAGCTTACAATTTATTGGTGGAAAGGACATTCAGGCCTCAAAAAACGGGACCATAAAAAAAATTGAACAAAACAAAATAAACAAAGTATGTGGGAGGAATAGAAAACGGTACAACATAGTTTTAGGGAGAGGGAAATTTCAGAGGGTAATGGACAGAAAGGGCGGTTGAGGTGGGTGGGTAGATTATTCATCTTCCACCTCCATTCTCACTTTATTGCCCTCCTGCCACGGATCTGAGGTAAGTTGTGTGTGTATATATGACGTTTAATATTAATAACAGCCTATTTTTCTGAAGGAAAAGCTTATAAAACAAAAAAGAGAGTAGGGGCAATCAGCCATGTCCGCACAGAAACAGTTAACATATACCAAAAACCCTGAGCTTACACTCCCCCCCCCTCCCCCCACATTTAACCATTCCACTACCAGAAGGTTGAGTAAAGCAGTGATGTGGTCATATACATGTTAACACACTCTGTTACTCCTAGGTCCAGGCTGACTGCACCTAATCAAAGAGCGGTTCATTTCAAGAAATTTCAGGAGCATAACACTATAGAGAAGGAAAGGGAGAAGACATTAAAAAATCTTAAATGTTAGCATGGCGTATTAGTTTTTTTCCTTTTTTAATACAGCATTTATAGGCTCTCTGCATATAAAGATTACAGTAAAAAAATAGACAGGCATTATTTATTTGTAGGACAGGGGAAGAAACGGAGAGAAATTAGGGGAGAGAAGGGGGTTTTTTTTTGGGGGGGGGGGGGGGGGAGGGGGGAGTCCCTGAAAAGATACATAGACACAGACATTACTAGACAACAGTTAACCCCTTTTTATAACATCAAAGCATAGATAAGTCTCTAGAAGGGGATAGGTCCCCTCCATAATGGCATGAAGAGGGAAAGACATCTCCCATTTGGGGTAAACATTGCCTTGTGTTTATACATTTTCCCAATAAAATAAAATAAAAAAACAGAAAGGCAAAGTCATTAAAGGGAAAATATACACTATTTGGTACAACTGCCAAACTTAATATACAATACACATGTAGCATATTAGTGAGTGCCATCCCTGTTCGGTCCTTCGTCTAAATAACAATTTAATTACTTTTAAGTTGAATAAATCAAGAATGCTTTCATTTGTAGACAATGCTATATTTGCCATGTTGTCATGATGCTACAAATGGGTGGAGCTTGGTTCTTCAATCATCAGGACAGACAAATCAAAGAAGTGCTGTACCCTTTGGTTTTACACCCCTAAATCTTCCATATTAAGGCTTTTCAAGAACAACAAAGGTACAAATCAGCAGAGACCGGACAATGCTGGTATACACTGCAGTGTCATGTGTACTAGGATATTAAGTTTAAACAGCATATTTTTACCCTTTAATTTAATCATAAGGCAGTGCTGACCAACTATATTATATGGTGCTCTAATTACAAAAAAAATAAACATAATCATGGGGGAAAATAAATAAATCTAGATATATAAGCTAAGGAAACACTTAAAGGACCATGTAGGTTTCACCTGCTTTTAAAGATCCGTGTCAGACAGTTTTGGACTACATGGAAGGTGTATAACCAGTACTGTCTGACACTGTCCATATAAACAAGTTTGATTATATAAACCCGGTATTGCCTTACCCTCTCTACATTTGTCAACACGCTATAGGGGCCAAAAGTGTAAACAGAGTTAAGAAAATGATCTGCAGGCCACTCTACGTTAATTAGAAACTCTATCTAAGCTGGCCTTGATATTGTACAGTCAGGAGGTCACCCTATACTAGATATGAGCTCAGCACTGCGCGAGTCTGCCCTGATGATCAACAGTCAAGTAATCCCCTCATGGCACAGGCTAAACATATGGCATGTGAACCCTCCAGGCTGCAGACAATGGGAGCCAGACATGCTCAGTCTTAGTCTATAAGTCATATATCCTCATATAAAGTTCTTTAGTGTTAGCAAACCGTGCCTGAGTCTAGGGAGAGGAAGGGGTTAAGTAAGGATGGGGCTGAGGACAGATAAGGCAATATAGATGGGTTGTGCATGTTACTGGTTGGAATCAACCTGGTATTTGGGAGCAGTAAAAAGTGCCACCTGAAGGGGATTTTTAAAGTAAGCCCATAGCACCTTCACAGGCAGCCACCATCCATTCAATACTTTTGCTAAAGATTAACCTACAATAAATCTCTACTGACCTAAAGGATCGAAGTAAACTGCTTTGTATCCAATTTGGTCTTTACTTAACTGCAACCACACTTTTTGTACAAGCACGGGCTCCTTTGAGGCATACCAGTTTGGGCTATCATCTAAAAGGTGCTATGGAACAGAGCACATGAACCCCACTGGTAAAGGGCAGTGAGTTCACAGCAGTCAAAATCTGCTGAAAGGGAAAATAATAAATCAACAAATACAGGACCACTTGAATCCTAATATAGGACCTAGAGGATTAACCCTAACTCCCCAAGAGGAGCCAGAGAATCTTGCAAAATGACTTTAATCCCGATATTTTCTGTGGATTTAGTTGAAGAAAAAGTAAAAATGCTGTTTATTATTGAGAAAATTACTGGGGAAAAAAGAACCCTAAGTATAAGTATAAAAGTACCCCCAGCATATAGCCATGGTAGAACAAGATTGAACAACACCTACAAGGATGGAATAAAAAGCATTATGAAAATTCACAATCCAAAAACATGACAAAATTCCCCAGAGTGCTGGGAGTGTGTGTAACGGCACAGAGATGAGAGTGGCACAGCGGCTTCGCCCGTGACTAATAAAACTGCAGACCAATCAGCAAACAGAACATGCATTACACGCAAAGCTGCGGGATTATCAACACCAATACAATGTATTCTGCATAAACGCTGTAGGATCTGAGGTGTAAATATCTGCTGGTGTGTGAAAGGTGTGCCATGGTTGACAACACAGTGGGTTAAAAAAGGAATGGGTGACCTGTACTCAGGGAATCTTCAACAGCAAAACATGGGCACTTCTAGCTTTCAGACTTTCTTACGAATAGAGTTGGCTGGTAATGACAGGTAAGAATTCTATCATTTGCATATTTCATATGGGCCACAGGATGTCTGTGTGCCTCTGGCTGATCCTTCATTTACTTAAGTTCAATTCAGCCCAAAACTACTAAATACAAAGTATTCCCAATGTCTGGTCTTATAATATACCAAGCAGCATGTATATTTCATATGTATATTAAGTTTTTTTATTTATAACAAAATAACTTTGATTTCAAAGAGACGAGTGTGCCAGGATATTATAAATGCTTTTATAATTGTCGGTGCTACAACTCGCTAAACATTATTTTACTTGTTCCACAGCTCACTAAATATTGCATCAACTAGTTGTCTGACGTAAGCCTATAATGAATTATTTAAAATCTGGTACACATTGAGATTGATAAACAATTCTAGATAAAACTTTAGATAAAACTTTGTACTTTGCCTTTATTTTACAGAGTGCTGATGAACCTGTCTCAGCGCTTCTCTGTAAAATAATGTACTATGCCCTTAATAAGTGATCCCATAGAACTCCATTATACAGAGTAGATTTTTCTTAATGTTCTAGCTATGTTGAAATTCATGCCATGACAATAAATTACTTGTCACAGACTGAATGTATGCATGATCATTTGCTTAATATAACCTAGGACCTGGACTAGCTGCATTAAAGTGCAATTGATGCGCTTTAAATACTGTATTATGCAATTTTAATTAATGACTTTGGGAGTAATTTACAGATGGAAGTATATCTGTTTTTTTTGGGAGAACTCCTTTTTTGCCTACACAAAACTTCCTTATCAAGGCACCGCCATAACTCCCAACATGAGCCATTTCAGCAGGGACTAAATTCTTTGTTCGTGGACTTGTTTCTTAATTTATTATTGCCATCACCTGTGGTGAAACACCATTATTATCAATTAATTAGTTCAAAACAAGTGAAGGCAACCATATTTGTAGGCCTCAAGCAGCCCATACACACTGCTATAGTGCTGACCCGATGTGTGCTTTGAGGTGCGCGCTCCCGCGGCACCTCGTCGCACAGTACAATAAGTATGTGCTTGCACATACTTTTTGTACTTAGGTTTCATCACATTGCATCGCATTGCATGCACAACGGATGCACATGCAATGCAATGCAATGTGATCCGTGCTAGTACAGCACGGAAAGCATGCTCACAAAGCAGCGTGTATGGGCAGCATTACACCAGAGTAGTAGATTGGGAGATGAAAGTGGTGGGTGACTATTAGTCGAATACAGTCAGGGTGTGTTCACGAAACTGCACCTCAATTAACTGTTGCCACATATGCAGTTTCAGGGGGCGTATCATGAATCCAGACAACAGATGGATAGTAAAATAATATACAATAAAACAGACCATCAGAAGCACTACTTAACTGTTTTTGTGTGAGAATTTTCCTCCAGCTGATAGTACTTCATCCAATACCATTATACTACTTTAGATTACTAAATTAAATTGATCAGCAGCATTTATGTATACTACTTATTATTTCCATTTGAACTACAGGAAAGTAGAATGGACTATAAAAAATAATATAGTGGTGTGTTGTATTTAATTTGGTTTAATACAGTCGTTCCCAAACTGTGCACCTAGGCTCCCTGGGGTGCCTCGGAGCACTTGCAGGGGTGCCTCAGGTTAATGGTCCAGAACCAATTCAAATTATTTATGGTCAGTGAAATAGGTAAAATCAGTGCTTGGGGCTTCCAATTATAAATGATGTGGGTAAACAGGACTGAATCACATAACTGGACCTAAGGATAAAATGTAATCACAACTTATTTAAGTTAATATTTTTTTTCATGGAATTCTCAGTAACAACTTTTAGCCTAGGGGTGCCATGAAAAACATACTTATACTGTATGGGGGCCGTGATTTGAAAAGTTTGGGAACCACTGGGTTAATATGGTAATTGTGACTTTTCTCTTTATTTTTCCCCCTCATTAGTAAACAATATAATAATATATTCAGATTTGGGGCCTTAGGGCCGTGAGTGGGAACCCCTGGATACTCTTTTCATCTGTTAAAAAGCAAAGCTGTATCTGAATCTAAAGCGTTCTTTATGGTGCGTACACCCTATACAACTTTTTTAACAATATGCACGATAACGATATTGTTAACGATATTATCTTGCATATCATCCAGTGTGAACACACTTTATCGTTAACTGTGCATGCTTCCACAGGTCGTTAACAACTCCGCCTGTCGTCTGTAAATGCAGTCAAACTATACCAGCAACAAGAACATGTTTGGAGCAGGGTCAGGATGACATCACTGAATGATATCATTAATGATATTTTTTATATAAATGCACTAGATCGTTTGCCAGGGAGTTCAAGGTAAACCAGTAACAATATTACTCAGGGAGCATATTGTGTAGTGTGTACGCACCCTTACAGATACAGATAATACAACTAATAATTTAGCTGCACAGCGAATGTAAATACAAACATATGTGACATATGAAGTCGTTTTAAGCATCGAACAAACAGGAGATTTGGGGTTGGACAACATTGTACCATGTGGGACTGTTACAGTTGATGCAAATCTGATACAAATGGTATGGTGGAAACACAAACATTAAGGGTTCCCAAACTCAACCATTAGAGTCCTGGATTTCAGGATATCTATGGTTAAGCCCATATGATTAATTCAGTATGACTGAAGGACTAATTGAGTCACCTTTAAAACATGGATTGTAATGTCAGAGTTTGGGAAACAGTGCTGTAAATTGATAACCACGAGTGGTATCACTGCTCTCCTGTAAAGTACAAAACCCCATATTGTGGTTCCACTGCTTGGGATAGCGATCTGTACATTAGTGCAACTTTACCGCAAGAGTTTGGGGAAATATTATATGTGAACTAGATTAAAGGGATAGTATGGCAAAACCTAATTTTATATACATATGGGATAAGCAGCTCTTTTACTTAAGACAATTTGTAATTTGATTCATGGTGTTTAAATCTATAACATACTTGTATTGCAATATAGTGACAACAAAAACCATCTGTAACCTATGTTCAAGCCTTATTAAGAGAGGGATTTCACTGTATTTCCTGTAAGCAAGTCACCACTGAAAATCGATTCCAGTATATTCCCTGTGAACAAGTCACCATATAATGTAAAAAAAAATCCCCCCAAACCAAACCTTTTTTAACCCAGTGTACACCACTTGCATAGCTGTTGCACTGAACCCTGCCTGGTAACCCTTGAAGTGCTAGAATAGGAAAGTGGGTTGGGACAGTGACAGTTTTTCACGGTGATTATAACAGATATAACAGTGTCCAGCAAAGAAAAAATATATATAGATGATGATAATGTAAACACTGTTTACATATATCTAATTGATTAAACATTTTGTCTGCACTTCTTTGCTGGCTGACATAGATTGGAGTTATTTACCAAGCCAGTATTATATTATAAAAGCATATATAATGTCTTCAGTGTCTTCATGACAGCAAGCCATCCCTAATGTTGAACTGTCAAACCTGAGTGGGGGGGAGAGGAAGGGCAGAAAGAGAAGAGAGGGAAAACTGTGATAAACATTCAGGCTGTCACCTGTGATTAGGGATTTGGGGCTGGTAAAATGTGGATTTCAGCCCCTAATAATATATTATAGTATACAGCAACAGGGAGTAACACTAAATGTGATGTGCTGTGTAGACACTGACCATAGCTGGATGTCTCACAAAAAAGGTACAATACATATATTTCTGTCCTAAGGAAAAAAAAAAACTGTACCGCCTTCTTGGCCTAGTGCAGCAATGAATGGGTTAACTTGAGTGACTGAAGAATGAAAGACCTGCTTGAAAACCCGTAACAGAGAAACTTTTTTTTCTAAGTTTTGTGTTTCAAATATATTTATATATATATATATATATATGTGTGTATATATGTATATATATATATATATATATATATATATATATATATACACACACATACACGGACCCTCCCACAAGAAATTAAGATACAAGATAATGCTGAGATTGAGCTTAGTTTTTAAACCCTGTGATTGCTGACGCAGTTTCTGCCTCTCTGCGCCTGAACCTTTCCGCTGCCAGAGATTATATATCTAAAGCTTGGAAGGGTACGTTTCTACATTCTGAACAAGAGATACGATGAAAAGGAAAGGGGTACTACAGCAACATAATGACCCATATTCAGAATGGGCATCTGTATGTATATGTTTAGAACACTCTGTTTCTTCACTTGGGAGAATAATAACTTGTGCACTAAAATAGGCAGGGTAGTTCAAGCAAAGACTGTCCATTTTGCGATCCATACATACTTGGAGTCACGTGACCCTTCAATTCTTTATAAATATACACAGCATTATAGGGGAGGAGTTTTTATGGGGAAAAGGGGTGGGATTCTCAACTCACAACTCCTATATGTTTCTGTTACTGGTGAGCAAAGAAGCTCAACTTCTACGTTGCATAATGATTAAGATCCAGTGATTTGGAACATATAGGATCTGAAAGTGCTGAGACAGAGGGCACATTCTGACCCAGAGAGAGCGAGAGAGAGAGAGAGAGAGAGAGAGAGAGAGAGAGAGAGAGAGAGAGAGAGAGAGAGAGTGAGTGAGTGAGTGAGTGAGTGAGAGAAAGAGCAGGAGGGAGGGAGGGAAAAAGAAAGCGCAATGTCCATTAACCCCTTCAGTGCCACAGCAGTATTTTCAAGCAGTGAAGAAGTTAATCTCACATTATTAAAAATTTACCAAAAGTGGAAAAAAAAAATCTATATATAGATATATATCAATATATATTTTGAATAAACCAACATATCTTGTGGGTCAGAACTTGACGATTTGAAAGGCATTGTAAGAGATACAGTGATCACCCACTCATGCCCTGCATTACCAGCCAAAGTAATACCATGCAATCTGTTTTACTGTAAAAGTCAAATAATCTCTGGCTGGAAAAGGGGGCTGAGTAAACATTTAACCACCATGCTCTCAAAAATAATCTGAAAGGAGAGAGGTTAAAGAAACACACAATACCCCCCACTATACCCACCAATATTCATAAGAAACCACTAAGAATCTACAGAGGTGGTGGTAGGGCTGTGCCTCATATTCCTCTACCCTCACCTCTTTCCTATGAAAGCAAAAAAACAAATAAAACTGATAAAAAAAAATAAACAAATATTTTCCACTCTTCTATAAAATTTTACGCCTTGCAAATTATGGCTAACATCAGTTTAACCCCATGTTTGTACCCCACACATTTGGGGCTAATAGGGTAAAAAAAATAGAAAAAAAAATAAAGTTACATTAAACGGTAACCTAAATTCTGAATCATAAATCCTTGTTTTGTTTAAGCTGTATAGGGCTGGAGGAGGCACACTGTTGAGGTCTGTATGATCGCCTGTGGCTGAGACAAGTCAATGGGTTTATTTTAATGCTGTAGATAGAAACACAAAGGGGTATTTTGATATCCCTCCTATTTTTATTTTCTTTAGTTCAGTGACTCTCCTGTTTGTCCACTCTGGTGCATGTGTCTTTTCTGTACAGATCCCTTTAGCTTTGCAGCTGGTGAGAACTGAAAATCCATAGAGTTCCAAATACAAGTTTCTCACCCTGAGCCAGTACAGTGAGGTCGGCAGGAGAGAGACAGAAGGGTTGCGGTGGTTGAGGTATGAGTGTATGAGAAAAAAAAAAAAAAAAAAAAAAGTCTTCCTGGTTTAACCTCGGTGTGAGTAAAGTGTATGTGTGCGAGGTGGGAGAGTGAGCTTGGCTTTATGCTCATCTTCCCCTTCCTGGCAAGCAAATCCTGCCTGCTCCATTATTGTCAGTTACAATTTTTCCTCTGCTTAAGATCATGAATGAACGGAAAAAAATATCCCAGAGAGAATTACATGTAGTGTCGAGAAGTTGGCATGGGGGGGGGGGGGGGGGGGGGGTGTTTGGTAGCATACAATCTTCAGAGTGAGTACACATGTTGCTTAGCATTTCGGGAGCAGGCCAACCTGTAGACCTGCCAAAATCTTATGGGGCGTGATGGTCTCCAAACTTGAGTGTTGTCTTTGTGGCACACTGTTTACAATTGAAGTGTGACCAGTAATCTGGCTGGACAGGAAGAAACCATAGTTTGTACTCTGCAGGTGTTGCCATCAACCACCTCAAGAATAATATGCTTATGACGTCCAAGCTGTAGAGTTGGGTGGACACCCTATTGAAATAATGGAGATATATCCTCCATGAGAAGCTGGTAGTTCTGTTCATTCAAGTTTTTTTTTTTACTGAAATAAGTATCATTCGCATAGGGTTACTGATCACAAAATGCAATTCCCAGTAGAAAAACTGCTCTCCGTCTGTAACTCTTTCCTTATAAAATTATCCACCAACATTCGGTTGAAAAAAAAAAAAAAAACCTGAACAGGGAAGCAAAATGTTAAGCATCTGAGTATCACTAAAATCCATCTATTAAGATATGTTCCTGTAACCTCAATAAGCAGATTGCAGATGAAGCAACAATGTAGAATGTATGGATACTCAGCACTTCTATCTGTTGCTAGAATTATATCTAACCAAACACCTTGCGGAGCTATCCTCCATTTTAATCTCCCCTCAAGCCAGACAACAAAAGAAAAGCACACGTCTGCAACCCCTTCATTGCCAGAGAGCATATTGGCAGCAAAGAGGCCTTTAACTGAATTAAACAATGTTACAAGAAAGAAAAAGAAAAGAACAAACAAATGCAGCCACCTTAAAGGTGAATACACAGAAGCACATATATACAACTATATACACATTTTTTCTTATTTAGAGTGTGCTAAGCACACAGGTTTGCAAAGACAAAGAGAGACAGACAGAGGGCAGAGGTGAAAGGGATATTGGGTAAATTAGCCAGGTCTCGAAGGCCTGGAGTTTTTAATGTCCACTGAGTGGACCGGACCTTACTTCTTTTTAACGTCCAGTCCGCAGACGTTAAGCTAAGAGACATAGCTGTGTGCTCAGGGCCACATTGGCAGTCGGCAGTGCAAAAGGCTGACTGTCAACACAGCCCAGAACCAAGAGAAACACTATATAAAAACAAATTATCTTCCTCTTCCATACAGCTGAGGTAAGACAGAAGCAGAGTGTTTTATGCTGCGAGGAAACTTAGAACCACCCAGAACCAGAGAGAAAAAAGCAGCTTAAAAATTGGAAAAATACAAAACTTTAGACATTGCCAGTTACATTGTTCAAACTATTGTCTCATTTTTTACCAGTCACCCATATGACCAGCTAAACAATTTCCCAATAGCTTATTTCAGAATGCAAAGTGGAATTATAATGAAACAGTATGGTAAAACTTTAGTAGCATACCACTTTGGACAAACAAATGCTCATAATTCTCTCTGGTAGTGGAATGATTTGAAGGCATATTCCTCGCAACAGCAGATGTCAGCTCACCTCAGGTTACCAGCAAGATAGTAATCTACTACATTCTGTTTCTCTTTTGTCTTTGTTTTTTTAGATTCTGTTGGTACCATGATCAACAGTTGAATGTTAAAGAAACAAAAAGAAACAAAGAATAGACCATTATCTGTTAGATAATTATCTGTACTGAGCTGACATCCCGGTGACAGAATCAAATGCAACATTAGTATCCCCAGTTTATGGCACAGAATTCCCTTTGCAGAACCAACCTCGCTTCTACAAATGACAAATTAAAACAAAACACATGTATATGAGGGATTATTATGCTCTAAAGTATATATATATATATACACATATATACATACACACATATGTATAATTAAGTGCTTCCATAATTCAGCTTTTGAGAGTGAAATGGGGGGTAGTATCTGCCTGCGGAAAATGTTGAACCCTAAAACTCTAAATAAAAGTGTGTAAGGGGTCAGAATGAGAAATAAGTAAGTACAATGTAAGTGGCCAAAACGTCCCTATTTTGGCAGCAGCTAAATTATCATAGTAACTACAAGTCCTAACTACTCAGGACAGAACAAACAAAGCAAAGTTTTAAGATAGAATGACAGTGGAGATTAAGCAAACATGTGAACTGTAAAACGTAATATAACATTGGCTATTTGCTCCCATTGGTCTAATTTGCATTAGACACATCAATGCAATTATGGGCTACAGTTCACATGATGAGATACTTGCACCACACTGTCAAAAGGACCCATCACCTACACAAACTGGAGGCAGACACTTTGAATGCTGCATCCAATATTAGCCCTATGACTTCACCAGGAACCAGTGACATCACCAAGGCATGAGGCACTTTATGACAGGTCTACTTTTACCTAGCCTTGTTACTTACAGGAGGAAAGGATTTTCTTATATTTATCCAGCCTCAATAGTAATATCTACATCTAGCTGCATGGGGATGCTAGATAGATATTAATATAGCTACATTGTGTTATTTTTTATTTTATTTTATATAAATTACATTTAAGGTAAGTGCTATATTTGAGAACACATTATGCTTCCATAATTTTACTGAGCTCTCTGTTAAAATAAAAACAGTCCCCAATAAGTAAATGTAAATTGCACCACACACTGATAGCTACAATGTCAGCATGGAGCAAGAATAAAGTTAATGTGGGGTACAAAAACAATGAAAGAAAAATAAGTGCCTTTCTAGTTGAGCTTATTTGGAAACTGAAACATTCAAACATAAATTGGAAACCATCAATAGTAAGAAGTGCTTTCTGCAAAGTGCAAGAGGAAAGGGACTGGGCATAGTTATAGTCTACATTTAAAATGTGGGATTTCTCCATCTTGTAGAAATATTGGCAAAGCAACCCAAAAATGGGTTAGACAATATACACTGCTGGCTAGACAATAAGGCCTGGTACTTTATAAAGCCATGTAGGATCACATTGCTAATGATCCATAAGAGGGTACAATAGAGCAGCAAAGGAAGGGTTAATATATGCAATAATGGCATGTAAAAGTGCTTTTCAGAAACATTTTTGGTTTGTGTAGCTGCAGAGGGACTCTGGTTTTCCGCATGGCAGTGTATGGGACTGGGGGGTAAAGGGGAGACTTTGGTGCAATTTTTTGTTTCTACCCAAGTGGGTATGTGTGTTGGATGGTTCTCATAAACTGAGGGTGCTATAGAGGGAATTCTGTGCATGGGTGTAGAAATCTCTACATTTCCCGACCGCCTCATTGGTAGCGAGGTAATCCCAATTACTGACTAAATGCACCTTGTACAGGTGAATTCAGAGCCTGGGGAAGAAATATATCTGATTGTGCAACATATATACACATATAGTATAAGTACCATTTTCCTTGTATGCAATATGTCTTATTCTGCTTACTACATTCCACAATTGTATGAATCCTGCATATCAGATATTACAGGTGTAAAACTTGATCGCTCCAATTCAGAGCTCACAAATCCATAACAGATCAAGGTCAATGAATATGCCTGCTGTGCTGTCTCTTAGCAAGGATATCCTGAGATCTTGGCCTGTTAGAGGAATGTGATAAATTAATGTCTAGCCTGGCTTCCCCTTAATCATATGCATGTTATAATAAATGCAGACTTCACATTGATCCAGATCTACGTGCACTAAACTAGTCATGTGTAACATACTAATATATACATATATAGCATAATCAGATATTTCCAAATGCAGCAGTGTGCATGTGTGCTCTGTTCTGTGACAAATCCTCGGCTCACAAACATGGGACAGGTGGAGAGTTCGCATATTACAGACAAGTGAAGGATATCCCCACTTTATCACTGGACACTGCATAATGTGTACAGGGCAACTTTGGCCAAGGAAGAGCTGACATTATAGCCTTTTGGTGGTCATGAGTCTGCAAAATGTCTTAGCTTAACAAGGCCAAGCACTTTCCAATGTGAAGCCTTTTTCTTCTTAGTTATATGTATGTATATGTGTGAATATGTAAATATGCATAGATATATAAGACATATACACACACATATACATATCATATGGGGGGGGGGGGCAAGCAACCTTAAAGCTTTACTCATTATATTTATTCTTCCCACATCTGAAATGACGTCACCCAGTCAGCCTTTACCAGGTGACCAAAGATGGTGTCTGAATAAACTTAAATTCTTGGGTCTTAGTGTACCAAAATGGTTTAAAAGGAAACTACGAAAAAGGTGACCGTTTCCATTGTAAGATTGTTGGGTGGTGACAACAAAGGAGCTTCCAATCCTTGTTCCTTTGGTGTTCCACAATGATGATCAAGGAACTGTTCATTAGATTCAGAACGATGTCATCCTGGGAGCTTCCATTCCTGGATTGTTCGGGTTTCGGTGGCAGTTTTCATAATGAGAAGTGCTTTTGTAGCCACTAACCTGCATCCTTTGCAGGACATGAGATCCTTTCAGGGATGGCGGGTTGTTATAGAGCCAAGAAATTCCCTTTCCTCTCTACCCCACTCCGCTGCCCCTCAGACTTCCTGGTCCTCGAACACCTCAAGGAAGAGCGGTGGAAAGAGCTCTGTGGGGCATTCAACCTTCATGTGCAGGAAGCGACTAGCATGGCAAGCTCCAATCATGCGTAAATCAGTCACTTTCATAAGGAGCTTGGGCCAGAAGTGGGGAATGTTGTGTTTCCGATGGTTGATGTAGTGTTCAAAGGCAAGAAGGTATGTCTCCTGACATTTCTCTATCTTGTCTGTGCAGATTAAACCCGTTCGGTCTAAGAAAACAGCACACAAATAAAATAAAAACTTAAGTCAGTTGGATTTCAGAAATTTACATTGAAATTAAAAAAGGATGGTGCATTTAAAGTCCCTTTACATTTCTACTTGTAGGAAGGACTTATTATTTCATATTGAGGCGTTTCTACTGGTCTGAAAAAGATTATGGTTATGGGTTGAGTAAGGGATCCTGACAAAAAAGCTATTTGAGCGCATTCAGCCAAAATTGGATCTTCAAAATCGTTCATTAGCCTAAATCGCATCATGTGTACACACCATAGGGATGCCATGGTTAAAATACTAACATCAGTAGTGGCGTAAGTTTGTCCCAGTGTTCTGGAGGCAAGATAAAGATTGCCCCCACCACTCACACACACACACCACCTTTTATAAATATATTTATGTATGTGTGTGTATATTTTTTATAAATTTTGATTAAATTGCACCATTTATTTACAAATATCATTTATTTTAAACAAATAAATTGCTTAACAGTTATAACTAGGATTAGAACCTATGACCTATCTCACTAGAGGCAGACACTTTACTGATATATATATAAAAAAAAGGATTTGGGTGACTGTGCTCTGAATATAGCTGACAACGTTTAAAATTTAGCAACGCAATTTAATAATTGAATAAATAAACATAAATTAGTGTATAACTACATTTAAAAAATGTAAACGTTGTCGCCTATATTCAGTGTGCAGTCACCCAAATCCCTTTTTTTTTTCTTTTCATCTTCTACGTGTGTGACACCCCTGGTATATTGTACTGCACCTTGACACAGCGACTCACTCTCTAACACCCCATCAGATACTTGTTATCTTCTTCGTCCATAAACATTACTATAGAGCTAGTTCCTCCTGCACTGTTATACTGCAGATTCTGACTATGTATAATTGTTCATTCAAAACCATTACTGTTAGGCAGAGCTATGTAGTATTAACTTGATATAGCTACCATGCTTCCTATGCAGGAGAAAATAGTTAAATGGTATCTGTTTCAGTGGAACTGGTCATGGGTTCTAATACAGGGTGTGACACTTGCAAAAATTATGTTAAGAACAAAGACAGTGTAACGCTATTGTCTTGCAGGGAGGGGGATTCAGTCTATTGTCCTGCAAGAAGGGGGAGTCAGCCACAGAAGCGATATCACCGGCTTTCAATTCACTGATTCAAACTTGCAGGGGAGGAGTGGTGCCTTCTTGGGAGCAGGAGCCCGGAGGCAGATGATTCCATTGCCTCCCAGAGTTACTCCTCTCACCGTCAGCATCCCAATTTAACACAAGTTTTGTTAAGTACAGTAACCCTTTACCTCCCCCTAACCCTCCCCTCCGATAGCCAAACTCTAATCCTCCCCTCCCACAGCCTAATCCTAACCTCCTCTCCAATGCAGCTTAACACTAATATTACTGGCAGAATGTTTTGGGATTCTGACAGTGAGAATGACACTCTCGTATTGTGACAGTTGGCATTGTGACTTCCAGGATGCTGACTGCAACCTCAGGACAAAGGATGGTGTAGCTTTCTATGCTCAGGGTTATCTAACTTATTTAATTCAACGGATGAATCCTTATTAAAAAGCAACGCAGTGCAATCACCTGAGGACATGAGGAGTACAGCTTGGAGCAGAGCCACTTCTGTGTCATCAAGATTAAATGCAGACAAAGATCTTCCCAAGTCAAATATGGCATCAGAGACCACCCCTAACCCTCCGTTCTTCAGCTGTTCTCGCTTCACTGCCATCTCACCACTCAGTGTTAGAGTCTCACTCTCTGGATCATAGCGCACGGCTGCCCGGAGAGACATGATCTCCATACAGCATCCTTTCAACAGGATGATTTGGTCTTCACAAGGCAGCTGCAAGGAAGAGTGCAAGTTGTTACAATAAGCGAAATATTTAAATAAAAACATTTGAGGGACAAGTTGTACCTCAGGAACAGGAAGGAAAACAAAACTTCCAAGAAAGATTTGTAGAAAATATATACAGATTTTTTTCTTTAAAGAAAACAATTACTAGCTTCTTAAGCTACCGATACATATGCAGGTTCTGGATGCAAATTTGGTAATTTCCTCTAAATTACAAATATTAACATACAGCACATGGGCCCAAAACATACTGTGGAGTATTCAATGAGGTTTTTCACGATGTGCAGTGAATCCTGTTTAGGATTCGCTGCACATTCGCAGGGTTCCGGAGGGCTGGAGCATTCGCTGCCAGCCCTCCCTCTCACCCTATTCAACGCCTCAGGGGCTCACTGCCCCTGACGGCGATTTTTAACCCCTGCGGCGTTCGCCGGCAGGCAGGGAGATGGAAGCCTATGGTAGGAACATTGCAGCACCTATGTGGAAACCTATGGTTGCTCAGATTTTCTGATGAAACTAAATGGGTGATTCTGGTTAACAAACTCCCTTGTACGTTCATACGGGGAGTTCGATTTTGAAGATCTTCGCGTGCACATAAGTGAATATGCTCCTGTGTAGGTCTTCACTGCGGGCGCCCTAGGAGACTTGCATAGTCTCCGAGGTGCTCGCACCAGGGGGGCCTGCAGGAGGTGGCAGGGGGCGTTCACACGCAAACGCCCTGCGTTTCCTGGGCATCCACTTCCGGGGGTGAGCGGCTGACGTCACCGGTTCTCAGCTGCCCGCCCTGTTCTCGGAGCAGGGAGCCACGAATCTAAATCACCAGAGAGTGACTTAGACTAGCAAGAGCTACAGAAATCATTCAATGGTTAGCGACCATCTAATGATTTCAGGCACGTACGCAAGCATGTGAATGGATGTTTATGCAAAACATCCATTCGCAGTGCTGCGAGAAATTCGTCATGTAGTGGGGGGCCGGTGTTCGCACTGCCAGCGGATGCTGTCAACTACCGCTACTTTGCAAAACAACCAGAATCAGGCCCTAAGCCACTGGAGCCTTTACAACTACATACAAAGAAGCAGTCCTAATATACACTGCGACTGCCATTGCAACTCAGATACACACGCAACAGCAAAAGATGCTGAATTTACTTAATATGGCAATTATGTATGGCCAGATCCCATCATAAGATGATTTGGACAAAGAACTATTCTTCAGTTTGCCATGTGTGTTATACTCTCTTTAGACCAGCAATTCCCAACCTGCGGTACTCTGCAGACCGGTTGGGGGTACTTAAAAATAAGTCAAGAAGTCTCCTGATGGCGGAAGAAGTCTCCCATTGCAATGGAGACAAACCATGTTGCATTACTTCCAGTTCCATCTGAAGCGCTCTCAGCATCTCCTTGTGCTTTCGCTTGACTGGCAATCCACGGGTAGCTTAGATCATCTGCCCCGCACTGACACGGGTGGAGGAAGCACCGGCATTAATCCTACAGACATTAGCAGGAACCCCCACAGACAGTACACAGATAGTGATCAGACACTGATTCCTGACTGTACACTACTCCTGCGCTACTCCTTAATATAAGGACGCACATAAGGACACACATACCGCTCACTTCAACTCCACTTGTGAGTACTATGGATATTTCAAATTGAAAGGAGGGGGTACTCATAAATGAAAAGCCTAATCCAGGGGTATGGAAGACAAAAAAATCATATCACAGGAAAAGCAACTGTGGTGTAAATAAACATTTACTCTCACCAGAAAACTTTGACCCATTGTGCTACTACTTCTGTATAAAGTACTCCACAGCTTTTCCATACAAATAACTCACCTCAGAGAACATAGGCAGTTTCTTGGCAAAGTCAACCACTCGTGTAATTGCAGGGGTGATTATTTTGGTGAACTCACTGAAAGCTTCCAAATCAACTTTATCACCATCAGGCATTGATGCCATCGGAGACTGCCCAATGTCTTCAGGCTGTGTGAGATCGTGTGAGACGGGAGAAAGAAAAAAAAAAACACACAAAAAAGAAGAAGTGAAATGTAAGTAGTGGAAGCAAATAAAACCACCAGGGTATATTCAATCAACCAACATTCATAAACCTTACATAGAATGAAGAGTGTAGCAGCTGAAGTAATAAAAACAAAACTGTACAAAATAGGTAATAATTTTGCAGATTTGTCATGTAATAAGTAAAACTATATTTACAGACATGGAATTAAAGGTATAAATAAAACAATGGAAATAAAACCAAGTTTGAAAGAATTGACAAAGAAACATTACTGTAAGTACAGTATATCTGCATCTTCAGCTTCTCTGCCATATATCCAGCAGAGGGAGCTGCCCATCAAGGCAGAACAACATGGGGGAAGGGGGGTAAAGCGTGTGCTATCCACGTGACAGAGGGAGGAGGGAGCGGGAGACAGCATGGGAAGAAGAGAGGGAGGGAAGTAGCTGCTGCTCCCACCTGCTTCTATCCTTCTCTTAGAAAATATACATGTGTGCGTCATGCAGAGGTCTGCTAGAAGTATACTAATCTTCACTATGTGGGAATCCATGGTCAAATCAATGCTGTCTACGAATCGTGTTACAAGTTATTTTGGCCACCAACTGTGCAACATACATGTAACATTATTAAAATGCACTGCTGCAAAGAGATAGGGACATTAATGCAAAGTCATATAGAGGTAATGCTATGTATAGAATGTACATATAAAGCAAGGGGATTATACTGCTGCTGTAGCAGGGTCACATGTACGTGTCTGCATTTCTAGAATGTTCTGCAGCACAGCCATATGGTGAGAAGCAATAAAATGCACTGCAACATGAAAGTACAATGAGCAATTACAGTACAACATACAGTGAGACTAAACAGAGCTATACAGTTTGTAGCATGCACTGCACCATATTCACATACAGTGGTAAGGGGACGTTTGTGAGCCCTTAATAATGCAGAAGGAGTGGTGGTTAACAGTACAGACTACAGTATATAGTACATACTGTACTGATAGTGCTAGGAACTTGGTCGCCTTGGTTCATGGTAACAGACACACAGCAGATATCTCCACAAGGCTACATGAGTAGAAATACGTACAATCATGGTTAACATAGCTGCTGGGTCATGGAGGGTTACTACATCTGCATCATTTATCATGCTATTGCTGTAGAATAGCCCACTTTCTAATACTTGAGCACGAGCCAAAGTTTTCCAGCCCTACCCTGACTGCATGCATATTTGCCTAAGGTAGCATTCTGTATTATGTCTGCAAGCAGAAGAGTGTTATACACTATACAGGGTCTTCTTTTTATTCTATAGTGTAGTGGTTCCCAAACTGTGTGTCGTGGCTCCCTGGGGTGCCTCGGGACACTTGCAGGGGTGCCATGGGTTGGTGGTCCAGGACCAATTCAAATGAATTATGATCAATTATTTATGGACAAAACCAGTGCTGGTGGCTGCCAATCATAGAATATGTGTACAAACAGAAGCAAATCCTGCCCCAAGAAGCACATATAAACACAATCTACCTCATTTTATGTCATTTATTTTTGGCCATGGGGTGACGTGGAAAAATGTTGATACTCTAGGGTGCCGTGATTGTGTGTGTGCCTATCCAGAACTGCATACTGATACTTATGCACAAGCTTATAGTAACAGTCTTATGCATGTGTATTTTCCTGTAAAACTGAATTCTGATTTTATTATTTAGTACTTCATTATGATACATGTTTGCATGTAGTACTGTAATGCGATACATACAGTATATGACTGCATTGTAGTATGCATCTGCCTGTGTCCAAGCAGTCATACACTGAAGTAAATGTGTATCTGCAAAATAGTACTGCAGTCTCACAGATGCATGTCTGCATGTAGTACAGTATTTGGATACATAAATATATATGTATTTGGATACATAAACGCAACATTCTGATACATGTGTCACTGCATGTAGTACAGCATTCTCATATATGTGTCAGTATCCGGTCCCTGGGTTGACAATATCTAGGTCGACACTCATTAGGTTGACCACTATTGGAAGACGGTGACTAGGTCGACACCGAAAAATTGTCCACATACCCTAGGTCGACAATGAAAGAAGGTCGACACAAGTTGTAGTTAGACATGTACATGGTCGACACACATTTTTTTTGTGGTTTTTTTTTTTGTTTAGACATCACATTTTACTATCAAACTGGGCATAGAATGAGAATATATATATTTATAAAACACCGTTCCCGAAGCATTGTGAGCTCAGTGAGCCATGCGAGGGGACGCAGTACACTTATACGGTGTCCATGACGACATATGTCAACATAGACACCAAAGAAACCCTTGAAAAACTTTCATGTGTCGACCATGTACATGTCAACCTTAACCTTGTGTCGACCTCTGTCACTGTCAAACTAGGATATGTTGACCATTCTTAGGTGTCGACCAACAGTCGACACATTATCCTAGAACCTGTGTGTCTGCATGATGTAAAATAAAATTGTATGTACAAGTAGTATTGCATCCTTATGCTTGCCACATACAAACTTGTTTTCAAAATGGGCAAAACCATGTGCACTGCAGGTGGGGCAGATGTAACATTTATAGAAAGAGTTAAATTTGTGTGAATTATTTTGTTCCTGTGCAGGGTAAAGACTGGCTTCATTATTTTTACACTGCAAATTCGATTTCAGTTTCACTCCACCCAAATGTAGAGCAGTGCACATGGTTTTGCCCATTTTGAGAACAAATTTGTACTGCAATCAGATCTGAATAAGGGTCTAAAGGCCCCCATACACTATGCGATTTTCGGCCGATTTCACCCGATGTCGGCACTTTGGTCCGATAAATCGGGTGAAATCTGCCAAAATCCCATGTGTATGACATCTGATCTGATCTGATGCGCGGTCCCGTGCGCATCGGATCTGATCAGGTGGTCGGACCTGCCGAACATAAGATATATCGGCATCTGACCCATCATGGGCACATCGTGGGTGCTTTTGCACCCATGATGCATCAGATCCGATATATCTTTATGTTTTGGACCCTAGCTCCCGCCCCCCCGCAGTACGCAAACATTACCGGAAGCCGGCGCAGCGACGTGTCCGGCTGTCAGTGAAATAACTGATCACCCACCAGCCTTACCGGCGGGCGCCGCTCCCTCCGCTGTGCACCTGTCACTGCCGCGTCCTCCGCTCCAGCCGCTCCTGCACGCACTGACAGCGGCTGTATACTTTGCCAGTGCTGCCGCCTCCCTGGGTCACCCACTCAGCTCCTCACATCGCTCCGGCCGCAACAGACAGACCCCTAGATCCACAAAGGTCTCTCTCTCCCCTCTCTTTTTTGGAATAAATATATATTTATAGACTACAATAACCATGTGTATGGTCCTTGTGACATTTTGCATAGGGCTCCGTGTCCTGTGTAGTTCAATTTATGAGCTTTCCAGGCTTAGCGGGTAGTATATAACTCGGAGGGTAGCAGTTTTGTATGTGGCCAACACTTTGGATGTCTCACTCTGCTCTATCGCTGATTTTTTTATTATAGATTCAGCGTTTGGCACTCTGTCCAATGAATTGGATGGTGTGTGCGCACCACTAGCAATTTTATTTATGCAATGGATTTTAGCTGTTCATGCACATATTGTTTTACTCTGCACCTTTGTTAATAAATTTTAAGTAAGGTGACACATGGATCGTACAAATGAAAGTATAGTTGCACTCCGTATCATATGAAATGCGGCTTTCTGTTTGTTTATTTTTCATTTAACACATGATTCAGAGGCTACCAGTTTTGCATGTGAGCAGCACTTTGGTTGTCTCACTCTGCTATATCGCTGATTTTTACGATTATAGAGTCGTCAATTGGCACATCTGTCCGTACAGCTAGCAGTTTCATTTACAAAGGCTAGCGGTCAGTTCATATATGCAATGTCTTATATAGAGCAGCAGATTCCGTTACAGTGTCTTATATAGCGCAGCAGATTCCGTTACAGTGTCTTATATAGCGCAGCAGATTCCGTTACAGTGTCTTATATAGCGCGGCAGATTCCGTTACAGTGTCTTATATAGCGCGGCAGATTCCGTTACAGTGTCTTATATAGCGCAGCAGATTCCGTTACAGTGTCTTATATAGAGCAGCAGATTCCGTTACAGTGTCTTATATAGCGCGGCAGATTCCATTACAGTGTCTTATATAGCGCAGCAGATTCCGTCAGTGTCTTATATAGCGCAGCAGATTCCATTACAGTGTCTTATATAGCGCAGCAGATTCCGTTACAGTGTCTTATATAGCGCAGCAGATTCCATTACAGTTTCTTATATAGCGCAGCAGATTCCGTTACAGTGTCTAATATAGCGCAGCAGATTCCGTTACAGTGTCTTATATAGCGCAGCAGATTCCGTTACAGTGTCTTATATAGCGCAGCAGATTCCGTTACAGTGTCTTATATAGCGCAGCAGATTCCGTTACAGTGTCTTATATAGCGCAGCAGATTCCGTTACAGTGTCTTATATAGCGCGGCAGATTCCGTTACAGTGTCGCGCAGCAGATTCCATTGCACTTTACAATAGTAGACAGTGATAAGTCAAACCGTACAATCTATAGGATAAATCACATGTGATTTATCTGACGCAAATTGGATGTAAAAAATGGCACATCAAGTATCTAATTGTATGTAGGCCTCCTGCGAAGCTGACAGGGAAGTTCTAGGGAAATCAGATGCAATTTACAGGTCAGATAAATCTTACTAGTGTATGGGGGCCTTAAGGGGCAGATTTATTAAGCTTGGAGAAGAGATAAACTGGAGATAAAGCGGAGAAAAGGTAAAAGGAGATAGAGCACCAGCCAATCAACTCCCAACTGTCTTTTTCAAACACAGCTGATTGGCTGGTGCTTTATCTCCTTTTACCTTTTCTCCGCTTTATCTCCAGTTTATCTCTTCTCCAAGCTTAATAAATCTGCCCCTTAATTACTAATTCCATCTTGCTACAGTATGTCTGTATGTATTTATGTCTGTATGTATGTCTTTAATGTAAGAGTACACTTAATAATTTATTTAACTGTTTTTTCCACCTACATTTACTGAATGCTAGCAGGCACCAATATGTATACAGTAATGCAATTGGATATTTGCTGTAGACCTTGCACCTACATAGCACTAAGTAATCGAATGCTTACACAACTGCTTGTTTGACTTCATCAAGTTTTCTGGCTACAGCCACAGAGTAAAGGAGGAAGTCTCTATTGTATATACATATATTGACACACACACACACACACACACACACACACACACACACACACACACACACACACACACACACACACACACACACACACACACACACACACACGGCCTTTTTGCTGAAATGGTTTCGGATTTATCCCATTGTTATAATAGGGAATGAAATGCCTCAGTTCTTTCTTTAAGTTTTATGCTGTAAAATAATTTATCAATATATATGGATGATTAAAATTTGGGAGGGGCGTGTCCTAGCTCAGAGGAAGAGATTGACACAAGTTTTTCATGATTTTTTTTAAATGACTTATATAAATTTTACTTTAGAGGGAGAATATAATTGTGCCGAGCACAGTGAGCCATGCGAGGGGATGCGGTACACTTATACGCTGTCCATGACAACATATGTCGACACAGACACACAAACAACCAAGAAAAACTTGTGTCAACCGTTTCCTGTGTCTACAAGTTCATATCAACATTTTACCTGTATCGACATTCTGCCAATGTCGACCTAGTATATGTCATAGGTATCGACCTATACACTGTCGACCATACTGCATAATAATCTCCTATTATCTACATATTTTTATAATTAATTAATAGGATTAATAAGCTAAAAAAAAAAATCAAATCAAAGCCTAATGATTAATTATTAATATTAAAAAATTGATTGTTGATCAAGGTTTCTAATACATAATTAAATTTCATTTAATTATGGGGGGGGGGGGGGGCTGATTCAAGTTGGTTTGCAAAAGCAAACTCCTTCTTTAATGGACAAAACCATGTGCATTGCAGGTGGGGCAGATGTAACATGTGCAGAGGGGGTTCCAGCCTGGCCTCACATGTGGGTGTTATTTTGTTTTTGTGCAGAGTAAATACTGGCTGCTTTATTTTTACACTGCAATTTAGATTTCAGTTTGAATGCACCCCACCAATGCCCATTAGAGAGAGATTTTGTTTTTTTGCGAGCAAACTTGAATTAGGCCTATGGTTTGTGCAGGTACAAAGTTATTCCTTATTTTGCTTTGTTCCCACCTCAGAATCAGTCCCAATGTATACAAGGCAAAAGGTGGTAGAGAACATAAATACCCGTTTAAGTTTACCATCTATCTTTTATCTGATTGCTATGCGTAAAACCACCAATTTATGTTTGCACTAGTTTATTAAAATGATTGTAGTGGTGTCAGTCTCTTTTTGGCAATACCAGTAAAAAGATTATTGCAAATAAATACTTCCCTACCTTTACTATATTCACTTATGCAAGATCAGAAACAAGTATGAGAAACAAATGCATGAACTACAGTTCCCATGATACCGTGGTTCTGTAGGACCAGGATGTCCGTCGTGTGGGGACCTGGACATACTTGACTCCTCATGCACTGGTCAGTAGACTGTGCTTCACCAGTGGGTGATTTAACAGATGCCGTTTGCACTCTACGAGAGGTCACAGCCTCTCCATCTGCACAGGATGTTTGCTTAAGGAAATCAGAGATTCCAGACTGTATCCTGCCATGCACATAGATCAAAATCTGTGTTTCACTTTGCCTTGCTATAATATCAGGAATCATTGTTCCCCCTAAATTGGATACTATGGAAATTAAATAGTTAATAAGAGGAGTCTATGAAGAGTGCCCATGTTTTGGTCACATTCAACAACAGACATCCAAAACAGCTAAGCAATATGAATACAACATACATAACTATGGCCTGTCATTTCCGGGATTCCTACAGAAGAGAAAGGGGGTTACTGAATAACTTGTTCAGGGCGCTGTTGATAGCACAACCTTTGGATATGACAACAACTGACTCAGTACATAGAACCATTCAATGACTTGGGCTCCAGCCCGGCCTCACATAAGGTCTTCTATGTATCCACATCTACCAGAAACACATATACAGTACATGTTCTGACACACAAACAAGCTTTCAGTTCTGGAGGCAAGCATTTTATGGTCTAATGTAACTTTCACATTGATAAATGTATACATTCAATTGTCAATATCTGACAATTTACTTGGACCCTATGACATCACCTTGACATAGGGCATCCCAACAAATAATTCCTTTTTTATTTTTTTTGTGTGTGTGTGCATGTGCAGTAGCAATTAACCGCTCATCTACATGAACATCAGCGTGGCGTGCAGTCTGTGTGCACCTTTGAATCAGGCGGATGATCATCTGAATGTGCAGCCTTGACAGATAAGAAACGAGCATACCAGTGACTAACTCTTCTACATCCTAGGTACTATGTCTCACCAAGAACTTCCTGCGCTGTTTCCAGTGGCTGCCCTGTGCGTTGGTGCTTCGGTGAGCTTCTGTCACAATGCGGATCAGCTCCCACTCCTCGCTGTTTGGCTCAGGACGCTGCTGCAGAGTCTTGATCATCTCCTCCTTCCGCCGCCGTTCCCGATTCTCCTCAATCAGCTTCCGCTTGGCTACCCGCTTGGAATCATCCAGGACAACTGCAGAGAACCGAAGAGGGAAGTGAACAGTGAACAAAATGAAAACGATAAGCGTAAGAGTGCTTGTGTTGTTACATTGAGGGCAACAAGTGTATCATGTAAAATAACATATATGTGAACAAATATGAGAAACAAAACACAGAACATAATTTAATCTTTAGTTTGCTGTAAATTCTGTCAGAGGTTAGTGCTGCGTTGATCAAATATTCATTTTCTTTCTCAATCCTTTATTCTTCTCCTTTGCAAACTACCATTATTGTTATGATCATAATCATACTTACGGTCCATTGCCATGCCCACATCGATACATTTCTTAAAGCGGCAGAGCTGGCACTGATTTCGGGTGATCTTATCAATGATACAGCAGCCATCATACTTGCAGGAATACGATGGATGCAGGTTCTTCTGTATGGTTCGCCGAAAGAATCCCTGCAGCAAAGGAAGAGAGTCAAAATCAATCATAATTGTGTCATTCAACAACCACTGCAACAAGGACCCTTTGGTCCTTTGTCTCTTGGACTTTGTATTACACCAACATTCATTTTTTCAACATTTAGTAAACTTATATCTGTTTACTTGTATGGTCACTTTAGCAGTTTATAATAAAAATGCTTATTTTTATTATAAACTGCTCTTATCATTTATTTATATCATCATGCTTGTTTTTTTTCCATTACCCACAGGTATAGACCACATTCTATACCAGGGTTTCCTGAACTCAGTCAATTTGAAATAACAATCTGGACCCAATCATGCATATTCATAAAACCTGGACATTAATGGCAGAGTTCGGGAATTTTGTGTTTTTCTGTAAAATAAATGATGGGCCGCCCAGGTTTGGCTAAATAGGGGTATTCAATTAGCGAAGGTGACTGCGTTACCACTGTTTGCCGCACTCTCCATCTCACATTTGGCCAGATGTATCAAGCCTCAAAAAGTGATAAAATGGTGAGTGATAAACAACCAGCTGATCAGCTCCTAACTGCCATGCTACAAGCTGGGTTTAAAAAATGACAGGTTGGAGTTGATTGGTTGCTGTTCATCACTCTCTATTTTATCAGTTTTTGAAGCTTGATACTTCTTGCCCATTATTCCCACATTCTAAAGGGGTAAGCAATATAATCTTTGATGTAGGGACAAATAAATTATCAGATATGTGTGCTGCTGCACATTGCTGATATTTAACTAAACCTACAATTAGAACAACCTTGTTTCACAATAAAGCTCTACTTCAAACTCTGAATTACTGCTAATGTATCTTCCTAAATGATCATGTGTTCCATGAGTTGACTTTTTCAGTTCAATTGTATATTTAAAAAAAAAAAAACACCACTCCAAAAAGAAAAGCAAAATAGTTATCCACATATCAAACTTATCATTTCTTCCAATGGTTGTTATATTTCGAGAAGGATATCCAATTAGCCTTGGTAAATTACTGTGGCTAATGGACTCCCCGGGGGCTATCCAATTAGCCCCACTAATTATCACTTATTGGGGATTGTGCTCAGACCCATGAAGCATAATTCTTGATAACCAGCCCTCAGAGCCCCGATAACACGTGGGTCCTGAAAGTTATCCCAGGCCATGTGTTATCGGACAATAAAAATGGTCTATATTTGGATAGCCTACTACTGACCATCGGGCCAAAGTTGTGATAATAGTCTGTTTTTATCAGCCAACAAATTAGCATGGCTAATTGGATACCCCGCTTAGTGATTTACAGTTTTACTCTCAGTCAATCAGAATGAACCAAGAGTTTGGGCAACATTCTATTACATTTAGCTTGGGAGAAGGCATACCTTTCCTAACCATATTGTAGACAATAACAAATAAGAGGTCATTTTCAATTTAAGCAAATTGAAAATGACCTCTTATTTGTTATTGTCTACAATATGGTCAGGAAAGGTATGCCTTCTCCCAAGCTAAATGTAATAGAATATTGCCCAAACTCTTGCCAAATGTAATAGAATGTTGCGCTTTGGTAAGCCTAGGTGCTCCACCCAAGACACATCATGGTGTAGTGCACCCCAATATCAGGAGCTGCCTCTGCTACCTAGATTAGTGTTTAGGTAAGTAAAGAGCTAGGGAAGTTTCACACTCAATTTCACCTACTACTACTTGATAATGACCCCTTTCATTGAATTACACATTAACCTTTTACTCTATAATTCATAGGTAATCAGTGGAGCCGGAACTTTAAATGTATCACTGTATGACTGGCTCCTCCCCCTCTATGCTCCTCTTCCAGACCTTGAGTATACTCCATGCATCTGCATACAGCTTGCTCTGGAGCCTCTGGCAGCATGTCTGAAAATGCTGCTGGTAAGATGACCCGCTCCCTGGTTAGCAGAGATGCCTGGTCTGCAGACAGCTCTAGGCATAGCAACGGTCATTCTATTCAGAGGGCTGAACTCCCACTCGGCCATTTTCAGACCCAGCTGCCCTAGCGCTTCTTAGAAGGAGTGCTTACCACGAGGGGCAGCCATCTTTGGTATCTGAACTGCACTGGTGATTGACTGCTAAGACTGCTGCTGCCTGTTCCTCTCCCCAAGGCTCAGATTTAGTCAAAACAATGGGGCCTATAGGGGGGTGTTTGATATATCTATATATCTGTCTTAATATCTCTATATCTACATTACAACTATGGCCCTCCAGCTGCTGTATATATGCAAGTCCCATCATGCCTTGCCACAGTTTTGCTATTATGGAATGCTTAAACTATTGCAAAGCATGCTGGGATGTGTAGTTTCACAACAGCTGGAGGGCCAGAGTTTGGACATGCCTGGCCTAGACAACATATAGATTGTACTGTATATAAAGCTGTGTTATCGTGGGTGTGACAAGTTACCTCCCTTCTCTATCGCTTACTCGCTCTATCTCTCTCCATCAGAGATCACTGATGCATTTCTGTGTAATTCTCTGTGCCTGTGTGAAAGAGGTGAGAATGACAGGCAAGGCTGCTGCTGCATCCAAGCGCTCTCAGAAGCTCTTTACAAGCAAGGGTTGTAAGACCATGTTTACACAGAACCCTGACAAAGTTTCACTCTACTTTGATAACTGTGATGAGTCTTCTTCCCCTCCAGCTCCTCCGGGGCAGGATGGTACACCTGTCTAATTATCCACA
The DNA here is from genome assembly GCF_055691185.1 of Crinia signifera. Classification (NCBI taxonomy): domain Eukaryota; kingdom Metazoa; phylum Chordata; class Amphibia; order Anura; family Myobatrachidae; genus Crinia; species Crinia signifera. The sequence goes on along the minus strand of NC_139222.1, from coordinate 131,800,457 downwards.
TTGACTAGCTGATAGCTTGGAAGGATAGAGAGGAATATAGAGGCCCTCCAAAACCGGGTTGGGCTCAGGCCCTTTCTAATTCGGTAAAGGCTCTGGAGGGTTATTTCTCCATTGCCCATTGGTCTAGAGGCCATGGTAGACCTCCTGACTCATCCTCATACCAGGATCTCAAACTTACTTCCAAACCAGCCGCATGACGGCTTTCCTCTCAACTGGATGATAGGCGAGAGGTTCTGCAGGAGGCCATCAACAAGTTACTTGTTGCAAGGACCAGTTCAGCTACATCAATGAAGCTGGATGTTTCCATAAGACCAATTTTAAAAATCCCTCAATGCCTTTCTGCGGGTTTTCAGATTTATGGTGGATGCTCTACATTCAGTATTTGCGAGTCTGGAGGTGGGAGAGTTCTTGGTTTCTTTGGATGTCTTAATTTCTATGGATATCAAAGATGCTTACCTTCACGTCATCGTCGACATCAGGTGAATCTTTGATTTGAAGTCTGGGACTCATTACTAGTTATGGGCTTTACCTTTTAGCCTCTCCTTGGCACCTTGGGTGTTTACCAAGGTCATGGCGGTGATTATGTTTTAACTGCATACTCAGGGAGTGAATATCATCCCCCTATTTACTCATCAAGGCTCCATCCATGGATTAATTAGGTCACAGCATTCTTTTAGCATATCAGTTGATCATCCAACACAGTTGTTTCAGTTGGAACATCCAAAGTCCCAGTTGGAACATATCAATGACTTCAGTTTTTGGGAATGATCCTGGACACAGTGCTTCAAAAGGTGTCCTTCCTCTGAACACGCTGAAAAATTAAGCTTTCCTGTACTGCCCCAAGACTCGGGATCCAGGAGCAACGGCAGTCACACACTGACTCCATTGATTACCTGTCTATACCCCAATATAAATGGCTAATCCAGTGTCCACTATGGAATTAGATAAAGGGATTTTTCTGTAAATACCAAAATCCAGTTTTTTTTATTAGTTTTTTTTATGGCTTAAATTAAATATGAGAGTTACAGTAATTCGGCACTGCACTTATTATCTGTGGCTATTGTGAGTGTGACTATCTTGGTCAAACTGCAACATGGAAGTGCAAAACATTTCCAATTAAAAACAGGTCAAGACCCAAAGACTGCCAGCTAACACCTGATGCAAAACAAAGGAGTGACATATCATTACGATAATTTAGAACAGCAAAACCTCCTTTTTGCACTACTCCACAATATAAGGCTTACTTTCGCACCTAATCTGTATTTCATACGGAACAGCTTAAGTCTATCCAACTCCCTGACTGTGCAAGCTCTTAAATGTACAATTGCAGCCGCCTTACTATGTAAATCTATGAGCCTTGCAGAAATCTAAGCGTGGATGTGGAAACTAAGGTGGCCAGCAGGTTCACATTTGCATTGCTGAGCAGCCGTTCTGCATCGTAAATGACCTCCAGAATGTTTCTGTAGACCAAGGCACCAACAAGTAAATTGTAAGCTTGACTGGCCTAGAAAAATCCATGACTGCCATATTCTGTTACAGCTGTGTAATAACACTGAAATGCATGGAATAAAAATGAATAAACAATTGACTTTTAAGCTGGTTGGTATTTTATATTTTAAAAATATCAAGATTCCTGGAAAGTCATTAGATCCACAAAAGTTACTTATTTTCTCACTATGGTATAGTAGCTCATTGAGGCAATTTAATAACTGGTGATGTGCAGTTGTGATGTTAGGCTGTACACATACCTAATAATTACAGTAGGCCAACACTGCATACTTTTCTGCCTATAGAGTGCAAGGTGTCAAAGTGTCAACCATGAAAAGACAGCAGTGTGCCAACTTTATGTCACTCACCTTACAACCCTCGCAGGTGATACATCGGTAGTGGTACCCTGTGGCCTTATCGCTGCACACCACACATGGCTCATCTTTGTCCAAGTAGCTAGGGATGTACCCTGCAGAGAGCAGAGATACCGAGCTGTCACCTGTGTCACCGGGTGAGAGGAGGGGACAACCTTATTCAAGCCATTGACATATAAACAGACTGTGTGGGGTACGGACAGGCTGAATGTCCAATATCTCCCTTCTAGCTCTAACACCAATCGTACATAGTTAGCCATAAAAACCAATAAGATAAACCATACAATGTGATAAAAACTAGGATAAGCTAATAAACATGCAAAACACAAAGATATTCTTAGACACTGAAGAATACACAGCCAGGGAAATAAATGTAACAGAGGAACACAAGAAAGCCTGTTCATTGTGCTGTAAGTAATTATCGAGTGTCTCTCCCTTCTGAATATCTCTCTCTTGTTATTTCGGAAGCAATTATGTTTTATAACTCTGAGATCCTGTCTGGACAGTGCAGAGATGGTAGCAGGGTGAGAGGGGTGAAAGAGCCTGTTTCTTCTACGAAGGGGTAAGAATATGGGAGTGAATCTTTAACAATGCCATAACGAGATATAGTATGATTAAAGTATACAAAACAAAGAGAACAATAGGCAAGGCACCAAATAAAGGTATGGTGGGCAAGTGTGTCAAGGAACACCAAAATGTACTGTCACAGAAGGCAAGAAAGTTATGTATTGTTTATATATAAATCCTTTACATAACAGACTATATAAACCCAACAAATGTCTTGATTTTCATGGGACAGTCTTTATTTCCAATGGTCAACCAAAAGTGTTGTCACTAGTTCCTAGACTAGACTGCTTTCTCATGAAAATTAGTTCAGCTCACTAATAGCTGTGTCCAATAAGTGAAACGAACAGCAGCACTTTAAATGGAGCATTAGAACGAGTAATAAGATGGGTACTCATTTTCTACATAATATAAAAATGGATCTAAGGGTGGAATTGGGTTCCCTTTTCTGGTTAAGGCTACTGAGAACCTTGGGGTGATTATGGTTTACTCGCTGTTTTGCAAGTTCGGTCCTGTCACAATGTTTTGGGGACTGAGGATGTGTATGGTCTATTATGTGCATGTGCAGCTCCCCTTTGCAAATGGCTTTGCAGGAATCGGTGGCGGTCCAGGGTCAGTCGGCGGTGGGGTCGGTGATCACCTATGGGAACGCCCAGTGTTTTATGGGCATCCCCATGAAAACATTGGGCATTACTATGGGTACGCGGGCAGGATGATGTTTGCCGGGGGCAGGCGGCTGACATCATAGGACGTTAGCCGCCTGCCCAATCTTCATCCTGGCGCACGCATATAAAAGTCAGTTCCCACTGATTTTTATTAATAAAGCCAGGAAAAATCATTCGATGGTCGGCGACCATCACATGATTTCTCCTGCGGCAGAAACATGCGAGGGGATGTGTCTTTGTAAGACATCCACTCGCATGTTAACGAGTGGATTCGGCTGGGAGGGGGCGGGTATTCAGCAGGGTGGCCTCTCAGGCACTCGTAAAATGCAAGCTTCACAGCTTACCGAGCACACCAGAATCAGGACCCTTGTGCTGTCCCAGCCATTTAGTGTTCATAGGCTGTGATATATATATAATTTTTGATACCGTTTTATTTCTTTTTTTGTACTAATGAACAACTATTTTATTTTATATTTTTACCCGAGGAAAAGTTAATAAGGCATGGAAGCAGTTGTAGGAATGAACCAGCAAATAGCAGGCAACATAGAAGTAGGTTACAAGGGGTAAAAGCAGCTTTATGAGGGCCTTCGCCAGACTAGTGAGGGTTATGAGGAAAGGGTACTTGGGTTAGCAGGTATTACAGCATGCCACACCAAACTGTCAGGAAGGGGGAATTAGGCAAGAACTAACCATGCCCCTGATCCAACGAACCACGTTCACATTTTATAGAGGCCATAGTCTTCCAAATAAGGAAGCTCAACACCTTTCAGCCGCCAGGAAATGTAGACTGTTGCTTGAAAATTGGGACTATTGGTAGGTATGAAATAAATAAAACCTATATTTAAAAGTAAGTGTTATATAAACATGGGACATAAAAAGCAAGGCAGGAAATATAAGAAATGACATTATTAATGATAACAATGATACATTAGGAGCAGAAAAATCTATAATTTGTAAGATATGACATAGGAAGTTTATATTAAAGCTTCATGCAGAACAAGAGACGTTCATAAGGAATAGTAAAAATTCTAGGGCAAGATTTACTAAGCGGTGGCTTTTGCGATTCTTTTAATTTATTAAAATTAAAGCGGCAATAAAAGAACTATAATTACTAAACATTTACTATTAGCACCATTCTAAATTTTGGTTGAAAGCTACCATTAAGTAAATCTAGACCTGGTAATTTGATACACAGGATTTGCCTTGATCAGTCTCCTAAATTACCCCCCCCCCCCCCCCCACACACACACACACACTTTTTATTCCACCACTACAGTAATCCATTCCAGGAAAATGCAATTAAACTTCTGCCTCCATAAAGATAATAGGGTCTGTTTAAAACACCGCCATTAGTAAAAAGGATGAAGCTGTCCTAGGAATATATTGGAGCCATTGTTATCTAGTGCAGTATGAATTAGAGAGAGGGATGGTTGGTTATATGGACAGATAGTAAGACATATAGGTAGGCTCTAGGACACTGTGTGTGTAGATATAGGTGTATGATTGGGTAATAGACCTTATAGAGTTTCCTTTAGAGTTGGGCAATTATTTTTTGAGTAACCTACATACCATTTTAAGAACTAGACAACATAGAAACATAGAATTTGATGGCAGATAAGAACCATTTGGCCCATCTAGTCTGCCCCTTCTACTGTCTTAGCCTCTACCACCTCTCACAACCTACTGCATTAAATGGGATCACTTATTTATTTCATGTAGGGGCTTTATATACTCCTCCCCATCTGTGGAATTTTGTTTTATTATATAATGTTTAAGTTATTATCTGGTGATCACTATACAATAACTACTAAAGGGGCACATAATTTAAAAGAGTAGACTCCCCTCTTTTAAACAGTGTGTCATGCAGGCCAGTATTGTCTAGAATGCCCTTCCTCTGTCAATGGACAATTATGTTTTTCCATAATGCGGTAAGACCTGATCAGTGCTGTGTGAATTTGCAAAGCCCTGCGATCAGATAGTTGCCACCCCGACTGAGTAAAAACCCGCCCTGTGCAAGCCTGCAAATGACTTGCGAAAATATCGCAGATGGGCAGCCAGCTGCAAATCCAAACGCAACTCACTCACCATATGATTCAACCAGTCTGTGCAAGTCTGACCCTTCCGCAACTCCACCACAGAATCAGGCTAATCGAGACCAGCACTGATGTCACAGAACCTCCCTGAAAACGCCAAGGTATGCTTGCTTTATTCCGGACTCTCCCAGAAATTGCCCGGCTACTACTCCCAAATGGCGGCTTCCTGTCAGTTAAATTGCTCATGAACCGCAGTATATGTGTATATGAAGATGACAAGTACTACTGCAGTGAAGAGGGTAAAGGGGTAATCACCAGATGTAGAGCTATTTGTACTTCTTAGCATATTTTGTGTCAACACTTTATTACATATATAAAATAGAGTAAAGCCAATTTAGCATTTAATACTGTCAAGCGTTATCTCTATGCTCTTGTTAGGCAACAGTGTACACACTTGGATGCCTAACCTAAGACTATTGTTTTTAAGTCAGAAACATCCTACAATACATCAAAACCTAACATGCACCTGAAAGTTTAATTTCTATGTGTAAATGTGCCCAACTATAAAAGAGGCTCAGAGAGAGGACAGTAGAAGGAAATATAGTGTGTGGTACTTGAATCAGCAGGGGGACTTACAGAAAGGGTAACATGACATGAGTTGTAAGGTGGTTACAGGAAAGTGTGAGGCGTTATTGGAAAGTAGGAGGAGTTATAGCGTGGCCTGATTCTGAGTCACACTGAACCCCGATATTGACAGAGTTGAGTGATCCCTTGCTAATGCACATGCCGGAAAAACTGTTATGGAGTATGTACACATTGTATGCACAAAAGCACTCTTGGGTCTGACACACAGGGTATCAGAGATGTATTTGAAAGTGCTTGGTGCTCCTGAGCAGTGACTGGGAGGTGACTACACACACGCACGGATATGATCCATTTTATGAGCCTGGGAGTAAAACAGAAGTGTTTGCATATTCAGATACTCAATCGCTCATAATGGAGGCCATACTCAGGCCATAGAGATCATGCAAGTTTCAATGGTGCGATAGATTGTGGAATTTAAAGTTGCACCAGGTCAGTGGTTCTCAACCCCGGTTCTCAGGACCCCCACGCAGTTCATATTTTCCAGGTCACCTGTGCATTTTAAAATGTGACAGTTGGTGATACAGAGGGCAGCTGCTGGTGACCTGGAAAACGTGCACTGTGTGAGGGTACTGAGGACCGAGGTGGAGAACCACTGCATCAGGTGCTATTACATTGTGTACAGACACTGCCATTCATACGGACAGTAGGAGTTTTCAGGGATGGTTATAAGACATAGTAGAAGTTAAAGGGAGTGTAACATGATATATAGTAGCAGGAAGACTCATAGGGTAAGTTGAGCAGTACAAAATCATATACACCCCATATATTACCCTTATCACTTACTACCTACCTGACATACCGCTTTTTCCCATACATTGGCTGTTCTTTCTTTTTCGCTTCCCATCCGGCCACCTGTATTGATAAAAAGACAAAAGTAGTCAATTGATGAGTAAACGTCGAACATGTCAAAATAATTCACTAGCCATTTGTACCCAGACATTCTGGGAAAGAGAATACTACTGGAATCTTGTTAGTCACGTGAACCTGCATGTATTACACACCTTACCAAGCGGGACACCACCTCACACACCCACATGTTTGAAAACACATCGCCTTGAACTTAAATGCAGTGGATTACTAGATTGTGTCACTGTCACTCACTGACTAAAATATATTACAATGTTTCAACCTGCAGGAGGGGATGATTCACCCAGCTCCATTGATTAATAAATTATCTACAGAGACTTTCTCAGTATAATACCACATTTAGGATGCTGTATGACCCTTATAATATTTGTTCAATACTACCTTTTGTAACAGGTAAATTTTACATGAAACATACTCTAGCACTAGGAGATATGATTCGTACTTATAATATATGCAAGAATGTCTAACACTGTATTGTTATGTACAGACTACATGTTCTATAAACATATGACGCACTATTGGGGGATAAATAATCATCCCTTTAGTCCCTTGTATACCAAATACCCAGGTCTGTGGGGAACAGATAGATTATTGTTATTCACAGTATAAAAAACTATTATACAATGTTGCAAGGCATATGCAAATGAGAGAGCTACATGGAGGTATTGCCTCTTTCCTCCCCACATAGGTCTCATTGGCTGCCCACTAGACACGACAGTGGCCTCTCTTCTATCCCAGACACATTGGTCAGTGAATGAAGCCAGCAGCTCCACTCCACACACATAGTACATGAGGCTGGAGCTAAACCGGTGGTTGAGGATTGGGAGGTGGATCAGATTTGAAATACACTGTTATCATGGGCTGGAGATGGCTGCCTGATGACGCTCCGACAGTTGGGATATTGATGGTCAGTAGACCACCATCGGAATCTCGACAGCCCGACAGTCGGAATTCCATTTTACAGGGGCTATTCTCGCTTGTGGGGGCCTGAGCTTGCAGGGCGGAGAGTGCAGCAAGCCTGCAAGGTGCTTCCTTTCGCTCGCCCTCCTGTTGGGAGTCCCAGCAGTTGGGATGTCGGACTAATGACCATCGGAATTCTGACTGTCTAAGCACCATACCACATTCGCTGGAGATACACAGGTGGTTGTGAGTGGGGGGTGGATTAGACTTGAGGCACACTGGGATCATGAGTCTGCAGAGAACAGCGTGGAATAGGTTTGGAAGACACAGAAGGGATGACACCATATGGAAGCTATGCTAGATAGCGACCTGGCAAATGATAGGTTAGAAAATACTAAAAAGGTATAACAATATAAGGTATTTGTCTTGTATTTGGGAACAGGCTCCATTGCTCAGCAATACTATAGTTTATATATTATATTATGGAGAAGAAGAATATCCCCTATTTGAAATTGAATCCCCAAATGTTAATGGTAAAAAGTCTGACTGACATACTGATAAAGCAGAACAGTGGCACACTGAAACTATGCTGATGAGACCCCCTAAATGGCCAGTCAGACAACATGTTCATCTCTGTTCTATCTGTCAGTCTGGACTGCAGGTTTTATACACTCCTCATTTGTGTAACAGGGGGACAGGCAATGTGCTCTGTACATCCCTTGCCTGCTATTCTGCAGTGGCAATAAGAGGTTACATGTGCGTTCTATGGAATTTTTCAACAGTATGCACTGTGGAATCGAGTGGGATGAGGAATAATGTTTTTTTTCTATACATCTATTCAGCCTCCAGAAATGTGCTTTGAGGGAAACATTTTTTACATTAATATGTATTCTGTCTGCGTCAACTCACAGTGCAAGAGGCAGAATACATCATATAGATATGAGTTTTCTTTGTCTGAGTCCACCAGAAAGTAATATACATTTATTTTATCTTACCAAGCAGTGGGAGTAGGTAGGACACATAATGTACCTTTCCTCAGGGTCATATAAAAGGAGAGCAACTGTATACCCGACAGACAGAGAAACACTTTTAGTAAGGATAGCAATACAAGTTTTCACAGGAAATGTAAAATTGCGCAAATAACATGTTCCTGCCCCCCACCACTGGGATTTTCAGAACATGAGTTACAGTATATACAGTAAGGTTCCTCTGGTTGCACCACCTTACAGTGACAGAAATACAAAGAATCATAAATACTACCCATGTGTATGGCACCCAGTAGTTGGAGGATCAGACCATAAGTTATATAAGATTCCTAATATAAGTTAATCCTGATCATGCCACCTAGGATACATAAGGGTGACCGCTGGTCAGGATGCTGCCGGCCAGAATATTGACGCCAACATTCCGTAGGAGGAAATCCTACAGGGTCAGGTAAGTACAATTACCATCCCAGTGACCCGCCCCCAACCCTCCCTTCCTGCATCCTAACCCTCAACCACCCCGTGGTCGGACCCTAAACCTCCCCGCTAGTGCCTTACCCTAACCCTTGCCACATAAACCCAACCCCTCACCTCTCAGTCTAAACCTAACAACCACTTCTAAGTGCCTACCTGCAGCCTAACCCTAAGTCCCCCCATTAGTGTCCAAACTCCCCTTCCCTTCTGAAAGAAACCCCAGCGAAAAAATATATGACTCTAGCATCAAGTCTTCATGCATGTCCTCTTGTTCCTTTATTGGGGTTATGTAGTGGTTAAACAAGTATGGTCTGTTTGGTTCTTTATGGAATATTCAAAGACAGGAATGTTATTTTTGGAAGTTGACATAGGGTACTGATTGCAAAGGAACCATGCCAGGTTTGCCATAAACAACTTTGATTTCCACCAGATGCGGGGAAAATCAAACCAGAGATAAACTTGCACAGATGAGAGGAAGGGAGAGAGGGCTGTCAACAGAGCAAGCAGCAGCCCACCTCCTTCTACTTTGTCTAAAGCAAAAACAGAAGGATGAACATAGCAGTGCATGAACAAAGGAAGGAGAGGTGGAATGTAGAGAATAAATAAGAAATACAGTCAGCTGAAAACTGTCTGGGTATAAGAAAGACCTAATGTGAAGGACAATAAAGGGAGCACAGAAATGAGATAAGCAAAGGGAGCAAGAGAGGTAAAGAGACTTGACATACAGGAAGCAAGTGATAAGGTAGAAAAATAAAAAAAATGGTCAGCAGATAAAAGGTATACTATATAGCTAAAGATTGGTGAAAGAGAGCAAAGGTGATACAGATAAGCAAATTCATGGCACACGGGTGCTTGTTCTCACAGTCTTCATGGCTGAATTAGCTAAATTACAGCACAAGCAAACTCTAGCACTTTTTACCACATGTAGCATCCTCTGCCAGAGAAGGTGTGACTAGGACACAAGCCAATGATAGGTCACAAGAGCATCCGAAGCAAGGCGCTCTTCCGCATGTGGACCTAGCTGTCACAATCAGCATCAGCTGCCCATAGCAACTGCAGCTTAGCAACACAAAAATAGGACCATTGAGTGAAGTGACTAACTGATCATCATGGCTAGGACTGTAGCTTTATATGCATTCTTACAGACACACAAACACAATGTTCTTGTTTTGTAATATACTGCTCCCTGTACTTTGTTTTGCTATAACTAAACTTTATACACATATGTATAAGTGTATCAGATGAACGTTTAAACTACACACAGATCTCTATATATTTAAAGATATTTAAATGCACGTGCCCACACAGGTGTTCTACAGAGGCCGTTGCTATTGTAAAGATTGTAAAGATTTTATAGCAGATAGTAATACAAAAGAGGTCTGTAGAGGGAAGTATGGAGAGCTGTATGGAGACATGCTGTATAGGCTCAGAATGGGTGCAGTTATGCGGAACTAACCATATCTAGTATGCTATATGGCAGGGAGTGGCTTCACTGGAATTGCCTTGTTTTGTGTGAAGATAAACAGTATATACATTAGCACGTTCACACACAACATATCAAAGGTTGCATGGGGTAAGATCAATTATTTTATTGTTCACATAAAGATTAAGCCAGTAGGATAATAAGTACCTCCTGTCTGTGACACTGGGACAGGTTTTATGAAACTTAACTAATGTGTCACCCAGTGGAAACAAGGTAAAGTCTTATAGTGGCCATTTGTCTGTGTCACATTATGGGTGGTGTCACACGGAAACACTTGAACACTGCATGTTTTTCAGCTAGAGAAGTGCCCTGTTTACAAGAGCTCAATTGCTACATTAATGTCATTTGATTTAAAGAAGGAACGGTCCTCCCAGTCATGCAAGAGCAATTAAGTGCTGAGGTCCCCGAACTGCACTGCATCACACATGGTAACTGGGAGCGGTACGCTGCCCATCCACCACATGAACAATTAAGCTCTCATGAGCGCAATGCTTTTCTAGCTGGAAAAGTGCAGCAGTGATTAACTCATATATGACTTCATTTTATGGTGGGAGGGATATTGGATTCCTTAACATTCAAAGGTTGTGTAATTCAATGATGCAAATAATTCCCCTTCTTCTATCCCTCTGTCCTCTTCAGACGTGTGGAATATTACCACATCTTTCGTAACATTTCAGTGCTCTTATCCTTTTGGAGGGAAATGACCCAGGTCCCATAAGTAGATTAGCTCTTTTCTGTCACCTTGTGGTAGGTTAGCTAAATATCACAATTCGTGGTCTTGTATCTTACAGTCATTTTGCAGTCTGAATCCACACTGATGAATATGTTGCCACCAATTCAGTTAAAACATTGTGCCTCATACCTCAGCCATGCAGCTGATATTTAATGTGCAGACTGATTTCACTGTGTGTAGCTGACAGGTCTACTTTCACTGTGCCAAGTACAGTTAGAGTAATAGAGTGCATGATTCAATGTTTTGTGGCACCTTTTCATAGAAGTATTCCCTATATTGTACAGTACACTCCCTGCCTTCTCAGCAAGGGTGAATATAACCAAAACAAACTTTCAGCTACAAACGTAAAACTTTCCTGTACTGTCTGAGGGCTAATATGATGCAATTATGCCTGCACTGCAGGAGTTACGTTTACAGTGGACACCTCAGTGAAGATGAATATCTGCAGAATTCCCCCCCTAGTCCAGCCCTCCCTCTCCTCAGCGCACCCCCCCCCCCCCCCACCCCTGGTAAAGTACATGCTGTACCAGACAGGGGCCTGGGCAAACTGCCAGCTCCTGAGGTCTTCCCAGTTCATGGCTTCAGGCCAAGGCCTGCATCCCGACACCTGAAATATCCCCCTGGTGACAGGGAGGGGACAAGCACGAGAGAGGAGAGGCAGTCACGGGACAGGGAGCCTGGGGATAAACATCCGTCTCCTGTCTGACCTCAAAGGGCAAACAGTTACCTTAACTCTCCCTAGTCTCAAACAACTTTTCATGTTAGTAGATTGTCAGCTCTTTGCCCTACATCCCATGCAATGGCAGGGTCTTGGAAGAAATTTGGGGAGACTGAAAAAGGTAAACAAACTTAAGCAGGATATGACATCACTATGGATTTGAAATGGAGACTTGGCAATCTAGCCCGCTACATAGCCAAATCTGTACATTCTGGAGTCATGCTATTTCACCCATCTTACATTTTTTATCACTTTCAGTGCAGGTAACCACTAAATAGGTCTCTGGCATAATTTTCTATATGGAAATCCTGGGCTGGACTACAGTTCTTAAGGTCACAAAGTGTCTGTGCAGTGCCATCATCCTTAGAGCCAAATGGCCTAATTAGTAAAAAAACAATGTTAACAATTTAGAGGATACCGCTCAACAATACTCATGAGAAAAGCCCTCTCCAGCTATTGTAGTACTCTCTGTGTGTATTCAGCCTGATATTGAATTCACTATTGTAATGACTGGTGTGTAAAGTGAACACTCTATTTAGAGATTCCTATTGATCCACAGTAAAACAGAACTACTACCATTCATCTGCAGGGGGACCTCTTTACTAGCATTGGGATATGATAAGGTAAAATGAAACACTTTCTAGGGTATAATATTACAATGCCATCCAGAGGTCAGCTGCCATGAAAAACGGGGAAATTTGTTCCACAAACCTAAGTGATAACGTTTGAATGACCCTTTCTGAGTCCATGTGACTATCATTATCCTAAATATCACAGCACATGAATGAGCACAAAAGAAACACAAACAATACCTCAATTAGTGCCTCAAACACAGGTTATCCAGAAATATCACAAACACAAAAACTTCAATATATCTATACACATAAATAAAAATGTCATATAGGTTGTTAGCTATTGCCAAAGCACAATAGAGATACATGCAGTAAACCTCAGGAGTAAACATAACCTTGTCACACCCTATAAAACAGCAGTCACACACACACACACACACACACACACATATCAGTCACACAACCTCCATGTTCTGTACAAGCTATAAGTTGATTACTGTCCCTGCGCAGCCTGGTACAATTTGTGTATGTTTGTTCATTGATAGCTCAGCATATGCAGCCAGATCATGCGGGAAATCCTATTTATACAAAAGGTGATTACTCTATTTACATTCAACCTAGTGAGCTAAAGGGTCACTCTCACAATAGTTTCAATGCTGTTTATATTTGAACCTAGGAAATACTCTTGTCTCTATTTTGCATCTTTTGCAAATCAGAATGGACAGTCTAATGACCTGGCCACAGAGGGGACACTCTCTTTAGACTGTCTATTCCTGTTTATGGGTTTTTGAGATCATCTATGAAGGGCTCCATGATTAGAAGTTCTGAACCTTCTACAGTATATCAGTTTTTTCTGTACCATTCTCTCACCCATAAATGGCTCATTTGTGCTACGTTCATCATGTAATTTACACTCAGATGTTCTGAGGTGAATTTACAGTTTAACATTTGAATACATTTTTTTTTACTGCGATATCTTCTATGTCTACCTTCTTCAGTACACCAAGGCAAAGATACCTTTATATGTTTCCTACTACTTTTCTCACTGTGAGTGTGGCTACAGCTATAAGGATTGTCACATTCAAAGATACCTAGATGTGCAGTGTTTTATGTGAATGAATGTGTCTGGGTACGCAGTAGAATCCACATTTCCTTGAGAAGTTACCCTGTATGTTATTTACTTTCATCTGCTCAATTAAGACCTGCACATCATGGTGAATGTCCAGCAATCAATTCCCTTTTACTTTACTAATATAAGAAAGGCACTTCTATTGTGTACTTTATTGTAAAACATACTACATACTGTATATGCTTTTATTTAATCATTTTTCATGCATTGTGCCCTGAACAATCCCCGAAAAGAGAAACCTGTGAACATCACATTGACAAAAAAAGTAAATTTGAATGTTAGTACTTATTTTTGTATATCACTACCCTTTTCTATCTTGTAAAGTATGTGCAGAGAGAGTAGGTTTGGGTAGGTTGTGCTTAAACTGAAATCTAAATTACAGTGTAAAAATAAAGCAGCCATTATTTAACCAGCACAGAAAAAAACAACTCACCCAAGTCTAATACGGCCTACACACATGCCGATATTAAGGTATTTTCTAAGCGATTTTGCTTAGTTTGGCAAAGTCACTTAGAAAATGCCCTCACATCGGTGTGTGTGTGGGGGCTATATCGACAGCAATGCGCGTCCCCGCGCGTCTTTGTCGCTGGCCGAGATTGATGAACAGTGTCCATCAATATCGGCATCGGCAGGGTTCTCCCACCGGAGAACACTGGCGCTGTCTGCTCGCTTAGCACACAGAGCTGACAGCTCGCTCTGTGTGTGGGCTGTCAGCTCTGTGTGCTGAGCAGAACATCGGCATGTGTGTAGGGCCCATAACTCTATCTGCACATGCTACATCTGCTCAACCTGCAGTGCACATGGTTTTGCCCATTTTGAGAACAAATATGCCCTGCGATCAGGTCTGCGTTTGGCCTATATTTATCTATGGCCTAGTTACCCTACATCAGTGGAGCGGCCTAATAAGTTCTAACTGCTGTGTGACTTGGAAACACAGTACGGACCTCTGCACAGCAGCAATTTAAAATGACATAAAACAGAAGAAAAAAAACCCACAATCCTGACTAGTCATTTGATTATGCAACACCGATTACAGATTCCTGCTCTATGAAAAAAAGTGTAAACCCCTAAGGATATCAGTTTCATGATAACAGGCTTGATAATCTTAAAATATCTGTAATATTGGCATGTGAAGAAATTAAGTTTATATGAATAATATTAATTAACAGTGTTAGGGATTTTAAGGACAAAGAAAACATAATATATTTAAGGTCTGAGCCTCTTCTACACCCAGTTATCAGCCGCAATCTAGGTTCCAGTCTCTTATCCAAAACAGGCAAATGTGTAGCTACAAGATAAAATTGTTGTCTTCTTTTGACATGTTCATGGAACATAAGAACATGGGACAGCAATATACAAATAAATACATTTTTGTTTTAAGGAAGGATGCAATGTTACATAAAAAGTTGAAATGAGGGCATCCAAAAGTTGGTCTAGTGTATGTATCTTAAGAGCTTATTTAGACGTATACAGAGTATACAGATACATTGAGACAAGCATCTTAGCCTTTTTTTATCTTACACACAGTAATTTGCTGTCTGCTGTAGAACAAAATACAGAAATATTGAAATAGTAAGAAAATCACCATTGGCTCTCACTTGTTGTTTTTCTAGTTTGCATTTCATGTATTTATTAATGTGTGAAAAGTGTTAAAGTTGAAAATTGTGAATGAGCACACAATGAAATTAAGCTGAGGACTAGGTTTGACAACTGAGATATAAATGTGGAAATTAAAAGGACCAAGATTTCATATAAATAAAGCAAGATTTGATAGAGGAATCGGGCTGCTCCTTCCCCATGGAATGCCCTGCTACGCACAATAAGACTCTCTACTAGCCTCCAAACTTTCAAGCGTTCCCTGAAAACTCACCTCTTAGGGCACGCTTATCATATTTAAGTTCCACACTCATAACCCTCTGAGGCACTTATGTATTATATAGCTTTTCTTCTGGACTTGCAACTAGTTGGGACTGCTATGCTATTACTGGTGCCTGTCCTTGTGTTTCCCTCCTATTTCCCTATAGATTGCAAGCTGTCAGCAGGGTCCTCTTACAGCCTAGTCTGTCTGTCTGTGAGGAACATACAGTACTGGGCAATAGAAGGATTTGTATGTGGTACCAATTTGAGTGGTTAGCATGGGCTCTATGGCCTGTTTCACATGGACAAAAGTCATGCCGTACACAGTAGTTAATAATGGACAGCATTGTGTCCATTTACATGGGACGTCACGGCCCGACCGCCCGATTGCAGACGGCTGTCACCACTGAAAAGGATGGCTATCGGGCTGTGGCCATCCCTACCATTGTAAACTTGCACGGCACGGCTTCTTGGCTTTGCAGATTTTTGCTGCCTCGCGTCAGCCGGAGTATGTGAAACCACCCTATGGGGATAGAAAATTAATGGTAAGCAGATCAATAATAATAATATAAAATGTGAGCAGTAATCAAAGATGGATCAGAGGATCAAAGACGTAATAAAGGTAATGTTAAGCAGGGACATTATGGGGTAATAATATGAGATATTAGTAGGGTCTCTTTGGGTTGCGGTGTCTTGAATCCTATTTGAGAAAAGTGCTATATAAATATTATAAAAGGTAGTCATAGGGAATGTACAGTATGGGATGATAATATGAGTTGTAAGTAGGGGTCATTTTTATGCACCCCAAGAGCATTCAAGTTTATCAAGGTAATTAAAACATGCATTTCAGGAACCTGACACCCTTTGACCTGACACCACATATACTTTTGCTGGCCATTAATATGCTTCTTTACTGTTATTCAATTTTAATTTGTAATGTTTTGTGTACAGGCTGATTTCCCCATTTCTCCCCACAAATAATGTCCCTTATTCAGATCTGCTTGCAGTACAAATTTGTTCTCTAAACGGGCAAAGCCATGTGCACTGCAGGTGGGGCAGATGTAACCTGTGCAGAGAGAGTTACATTTGGGAGAGGTGTGTTGAAACTTAAATCTAAATCGCAGTGTAAAAATAAAGCAGTCAGTATTTACCCTGCACAAAAATAAAATAACTCACACAAATCTAATTCTCTCTGCACCTGTTACATCTGTCCCACCTGCAGTGCACATGGTTTTGCCCATTTTGAGAACAAATTGGTAGTGCAATCAGATCTGAATAAGGGCCATTGTCACTAACATCATACCAAATTGCAGCACACCGAGCTGAGCGTTAATTGTGAGAATTTAAAAGTGAAGCCGCATTACTTAAACGTGTGATAAATTGTACCATGGACAGCTGAGTATGCCCCAAAGGGACTTGTCCAAAGTGAACCCAACCCAAAGTTTCAAAAGCAGGGCCTGATTCAGAGTTGATCGCAAATGCAAAATCGTTCTCAAATGGACAAAAACAGGTGCACTGCAGGTGGAGCAGATGTAACGCGTGCAGAGAGAGCTAGATTTGTGTGAGTTATTTTGTTTCTGTGCAGGATAAATGATGGCTGCTTTATTTTTACACTGCAATTTATATTTCATATTGAACACACCCCACCCAAATCTAATGGGGCCTACAAACGTAGCGATTTTCGCCTATTTTTTAAGCGATCTGACCAGAGAAAATGAGCAGTGACAGATAGCTCAGCACACATTGCAGGTGCAGTGCTGTGTGCTGAGCAGGAAGCGGTACATCTGTCAGAACAGACTTAGGTCTACAGTCATTAGGTCGACAGGGTTAAAGGTCGACATGGCTCAAGGTCGACATGGGCCAATGTCGACATGGTTTTAGGTCGACAGTCATTGGGTCGACATGAATTTTTCACTGTTTTTTGACCCGAATGTCGACACAGTCGACATGGACACAGTTGGAGTCGAACCGCAGCCCCTCGCTTCGCTCGCAATGCTTCGGGCACACTATTTTATTCTCCCACCACGCCCTAGTGGATGGTAGGGCATGAAATACCGCCTGTCGGCACATGTCGGCTCAAAAAACAGTGAAAAACTCATGTCGACCTAATGACTGTCGACATTGGCCCATGTCGACCTTGAGCCATATCGACCTTTAACCCTGTCGACCTTGGGGACAGTCAACCTTCCGGGGTCGACCTAATGACTGTCAACCTAAGTCTGGTCTGACAGATGACCGTTTCCCGCTGAGCAATATGTGCTGAGTGATCTGGCCGATGCCAGATCACTCAGCACAAAGGTTCTTATTCTGATTTATTTGTTCGTACGGGGGTCCGATGGTTTGGCTCTTCGCATGCACATAATGTTATATGCGCATGTGCAGGCCTTCTGTGTGGGCGCATTTACCGACCTGCGCAGTCGGCATGTCGCTCATACAAGGGGGGGGGGAGGGGTGAGGGCATGGGAATGCCTGCCGCAGGTGTGCTACAGGCAGCTGATGTCACATGACGTCAGTCACCTGCCCTGTCTGGACACATGCAAATATAAGTCAGTCTCCACTGACACTTATATATGCGAGTCCACGAGAAATTATTTAATGGTCGATGGCCATCGAATGATTTCTGCTACAGTGGAACATGCGAGGGGATGTGTTTTCATAACAAATCCACTCGCATGGTTGCAGAGGGGATACAACAGCAGGGGTGTGGGGGCATGTATTGGCTGGGGTCGAGCTACGCAGCTTAGTAGTCAACCAGAATGAGGGCTAAAGCTCCCATCGCCCCGAGTATAGGCCCCATAACTCTCCCTGCACATTTTACATGTGCCCCAGCAGTGCACATGCAGGGCCGGCAGCAGAAATCTTGGGGCCCTGTACACTGATATTTCTGGGGCCCCCCGCCCTTCGCCATAGTCCACTCCTTAACTATACCATTGAGGATCCAGGGGGCTTTAACACTTCAGTCTTCAACTGTGTAGTAGAATAGAATCTCCGTCCACAGGAGAACTACAGCAGCAGGGCAGGACCCCGAAGGCAGCCACCACAGTTCGGAACACAGATTAAGTGTGCCGCGCCTGCACAGTAAGGTCAGTGACACGGTGCGCAGTGCAGCATAGGAGACAGCCGACTCAGGCTCAGCCTCCGAGCACTGAGCGGCTGACCTGGACGGTGGGCGGACAGAGTGACAATCAGCGCTGCAGCAGGAGTAGAGACCTGGGGGCGGCAGCGCACACAACACAAGTGAGTCGGCCGGACAGAGCCAGCCCAGCAAAGACACCAGACTGCTGCGGCCCTGGTCGCAGCAACAGGGTTATCACAGACGGGCCCTGACCGGGCTCTGGGGCCCTTCAAAATGCTGGGGCCCGTCACACATGTCCCCCTTGACCCCCCCCTGTCCCCGGCCCTGTGCACATGGTTATGTCCATCTGAATCAAGCCCAGTCTCTGTATTATTTTTTTTCTAAATAAAAATTCAATACCATTAGCACCCCAGAATAAATCATGTAACATGTATGCAATATGAGTGTGGCACAGTATTAATATAACAAAAACAAAAAAAAAAGCAATGTGTCTGCTCTGCCTGTTCTGCTCTAGGCAGACTTCTGACAAACAGAACATCACACAGCATTTTAAATCTGTCTGAGTCATACAGACTACTACTGTTTCATTTGACGTTGTGGGCGGTGACAGAACATGCTGTTTGCGGCACTTTACCCCCGCCTCTCTCACTGACGTTTCTTCTGTTGCTATCTCAACTGGAGGAAGATCCATGCTGGCAAAGAATCTCTATTTATATGTGAGCATGGGATTTCCCTTTGCACACAACAAAATGCATTGCCAAGCCTAGGGTTTATGCAGATTACAGGGCAGAAGTGGTGCCAACCCTCTCTCATGCACTCACTGCTCTTCTGACATTTACAAGCAACATACAAATAGTGCCTGTTGCTGCCCTGGTCTCCTGTCACGTGACCAATGGGCACAACAGACAGCAACAGAGACCTCATTAGATAGTTCAGTTCCACAAGATTCGCTGCATATTTAATTAGCGTTTCCGTCCCTGCTGACATTGCAGTTAATTTCCTGCGGTCTGATCAAATTTGTTGGAATATATATTTCTTGCTATAAAATAATGCCCTTTAAGTTATATTATTAGAAAATGTATTCCTACAAAACTTTTCCATTTACTGTATATACCCACAAGTCTGTGTCATTTCTGCTGTTGGTTAAATAACCTACAGTTAGGATGTAAATGTTGGTGGATGATGCTTCCAGTGCAGCTCTGCTTTTAAAAAGAGAATAATCTGATGCAGAAAGGAATAGTTAATTCTCTAACAGAAACCATTTGCTGCTAATATCCTGGCCACAGAGCAGTGTTTCTATGGCCTGGGTTTTTTTTTGCTGCCTAATTTATACCTCATTTGATTAGCATATTAGCTATTCCCCTTGCATTTTAAAACACATTTTCTTATGTATACTTCTTCCATGTTAATATTTTGGAATTTTAAGGGTTTGCATAGTCGCCCACCCGTTTGCACGGAGCAGTGCGGGTGGGGGTAGTGGGGCGGCGGGCCTGGGTTGCACCCGTGGGAACGCCAAGTGTTTCATGGGCGTCCCCATCAAAATGCTGGGCGTTCCCATGGGAATGCAGGTGGGAGGAGGTGCGCCGGGGCAGGCGACTGATGTCACATGATGTCAGCCGCCTGCCCTGTCTCCGGTGGAATGGCCGCAAACTAACTTATATTTGCGTTGCCTTAAGAAATCGTTTGATGGTCGGCAGCCGTCGAATGATTTCCTGCCCGCATGCAAGGCTTTGAATGGATATTTATGCAAGTCATCCATTTGCATTTCTGCGGGGCAAATCGGCGTTCGAGCGAGGGGCTTGCGCTCATGCAGGATGCGTTTAGTTGTCTCGCAAAACAGTGAAATTTGCTGCTTTGCGAGTGAACCAGAAAGTCCTTATTTTTCTGCATATGTATATTGCCAACCAGGACAGGGTGGGGGGAGATGGAAATAAAGATATATAGATTTTCTTAAATGGAGGAGATATTTAAATGGCCCAGTTGAAAAGTGTTAGCTACCTTAGTCGGTATGCAGTCATTAGGTCAACAAGCATTAGGTGGAAATTGTCAAAATATCAACACAAGCAAAAGGTGAACATGGAAGACGGTCGACATGACATTTTCATGATTTTCTTTTAAAAAATCGACATGTTCATACTTTACCCTCCCAGTGGGCATAGAGGGAGAATATAATATTGTGCAGAGCGCAGCAAGGAGAAAGCAGCGAGCCATGTGAGGGGATGCGGTACACTTCAACAGTGTCCATGGTGACCTATGTAGACAGACTTAAAAAACATGAAAAACTCATGTTGACCTTTTTCCAGGTCAACCTTTTGCTTGTGTCAACCTTTTCAGTATCGACCAATAGTGGTCAAGCCTTTCACTGTCGACCTAATGACCCACATACCCTTAGTCACCAGTACAAATGTTATTATACAAAAACACTAAAGGCTTTGCTTTACTTAAAAACATCCTTCTGGGCGTAGCTAGTGTGCAATATACTGTATCTTGCCATTGTGGTCCAGCTGTGTGTTGTTAGGAATTGTGGCATTGCACAGTCAGGGGATAGGGCGGTAATGATGCAAATTAAATCGCCACCACGGACCACACCCCCTGTACTTTCCATTTGGACCACTTTTCTGTGATCCTGTAATCCCAGCAAATTCCACGTAGTGGTGTATACATACTTTTGACCATGTTTACTGGCAAGACATGGCTAGTACAAGTATTGCATTTTTAAATATTTGGCATAAACATGATCGGCAGCACCGGGTTTGTTACCTCGTATACTGTTCTGGGTCAGTTCCAAAAAACAAAATGTGGGCAGGCAGCTATTGATGCGCTTTGTGGAAATTGATGCATGACATGCTTGCGTAGTTTGCTGTTAAAATGAATGTTATTATTTGTACCGTCATACAGTGCAGCATTCATTTGCAGGTACTCTGTAGAATTGTACAGTGCAACATGCTCATTACCTGTGTACAATGATTATAATGATACAGAGCAGCATTTCATTAGCAGCGTACAGATACTCAGACCTTTTTTCGAGTCTGGCGTGGCAATTATCAATATACAAATGCTTGCATTCTCTTTGGGCTACAAGGGTACTTTTGGCAAACCTACTGTATTGTTAGTATACAAATACTCAGTGTCATCCTAATTCACTGCTTCCTGTTCTTTTACTCTGCATAGGTTCGTTATCAGTATCATACTATAGAAGAGAATATATACCATTCCTGATGAGACCACTCTACTTCTCCCCCTGACTCATTATTGTGTGCTAAAGCTGAAGCTGTGGCCGGCTGGATGGAGGGCTGGAATCCTATTGCAATGCCATACCAACACTCACACACAAGCCAACTTACAAATCAGAATCTCACTGGAAGTCTCCAGTTTACGACTGTGAAATGTGTATTCTTAAAAGCCCAATTAGGAAAGACTGAGTAGTCTCTGAATACAGGACATTGACAAATATGATGTAATAGTTGGCGGGTAACCAGAATTGTGCATAACTTTTTCTGCTGTTCATTCCCTCTTCCTTCCTAGTAACCATTTTATATATCAGAGCATTTTACAGTTATTAGTGACCTTTAACATGCTGTTGTTTTAAGCAGTACATATCACAGACTGCGTAGGCTCTTTGAACATAAACATTTCTTTTTTTATGTGCAACAACTTTCAATTTAATTCTACTGGATTATATTTTTCTACTATAAGTGTAGACTATTATAATACATCATGTTCTCGGTTCTAAATAGATATGCCAATGTGTATGGCGGGTGTCTGTACTTAATGCACATAATGGCTGCAACCCTTTTGTGGGATAAATCAATTAGTTCAGCAGCAAAAAAAAACAAATTCCAGTAATCAATGCAGATCAACCAAATTAGCAATAGGGGAGCAAACTGCTGCAATTCTCCCTTATACTGTATATGTTGCATGGCCCATACAAGGATGGCCATATCAAAGCGCTACCTCTAGGTTTTGGGCTGTATGTCCTGAGGACATCTCAAGTTGCCGTCCCCAGGGTGAACCGCTTTCATTGCAGCAGCTACATATTGTAACTGCTCTTCAGACAAGCAGGTGTATATTACAGGAGTGCATGAAGTTCAGGTTTGATTGAGGCAATAAAACTGCAGAGAACAGGACAAACACACACAGCACGATGGTAGACTGCACCAGGGGCAAAGTAGTTAATATGTGATGTATATGGTGTTCAGAGAAAATCTAATTGGAAGCAGTTTTCTCTCTTTCTAAAGCAGGATGTCATTGCCATGTGCAAGAGCTGAGATCAGGGAAACAAGGGGGAGGGTGGGGGAGAGGTTCACTTTGCAGGGTGGCCTTGAGGTTTATCTTCTAATGCAGGCAAAATGCTTTGTTCCCATAATGTAATTGTGCATCCCCGTAATAAGGGAAAAGTTTGTATATTATTAACCTTATCACATAGCTATTGGGGTTCCGAGTTATTCCCCCTCCCCATTTGAACAGAGAAAGATTTTACAGTGGGGAGGAATCTGAATGACCATAATACGGAGAAAGATAACTAATGGGAAGAGTAACTGTATGCCCATAATAAGGGTAGGGATACAAGTATATTGGCAAGTAGAAAGAAATGACTATTATCAATGGAAGAGATAGCTGCAAGGGAAGAATAACTTTTTAGTCCTGATAACAGATGACTATAACAATTTTGTCCGGATGAGAAAAAAAATTTATTCCAAAATATGTGAGGAGAAATCTCTAAAGGCCCATACACACTGGGCGACTTCGAGGCGAAAGCAGCTTTCAGCTGGAAAGCCTCCCAGTGTGTACGGAGCAGCGATGAGCGGTAATGCACGCTCAGACATCATCACTGGCTCGGCCGCTCCTCTGCTGGTATTACGAGCAGATGAGCGAGGGAGTTGGCAGCTTTCCATAGCGTCCTTCTATGGAAAGTCGTCCACCCCAGCCAGGGGAAATCGCTAAAACGGGCGAAAAACGCTCAGTGTGTATGCAATGAGCGTTTTTTAACCCAGCGATTTTCCCAATCATCGTTATCCATACACACTGGACAAAAATGCCTAGTGTGTATAGACCTTCAGAAAGCTACCATCTTGATAATGGATGAAAGCTCTCTGTATATATGTATGTATATATGTGTGATGACATGGCATGGCACGACTAGGAGGTCTGTTTAACATGCAAGGAGACTAGATATATTGACACATCTGTAAATGTAATTAACATGTCAATTCATTCTGCTCGGTGTTGTGGTTTGGATTCTAGGTGGAACAAACATAATAACATAAATTTTGTCTAGAACACTTTTAAATATTTTTGATACTGTGCAATAAATAGAACAGTGACCTGCTACCGGGCACATTCTTGGCCAGTCGGTATGCAGTGACTAGTACTGTAACTGAAAAGGGCACAAAAGAGTTGCACACCCGGTAAATACCAGAGTTACGGGGTGTGTATCAGCATGCGGAGAAAGATGGGTTTCTACATGTCCAAGTAAGGAAACTTAGAAAGCAAACCTATCTTGATTGTTTGTATAATCTCATAGCGCACATTTTATACTATGCATGCACACACACAGATATAGACACAAATATACATATATTAAGTTAGATGTTAAGCGTGCACTCATATTTGGTATATGAATGCATCTGTGATTTATTTATGTGTTTTTGTTACATATGTGTATTAAATCACACATCTGAAGACCACATGAGAGGCAGTACAGTTCAGCTTACAGCTTGAACAAAGGAATTCCAAATAACTGTAACAGAACTGGTGGAGAGTGCAAGAGAGTGTCTACATCTCGAGAACAACAGTGCAAAGAGTCAGCATGCAGTGCCCAAACGGGCCAAACTTACTTCCTTACTACAGTTATATTGCTCCTCTTAATTGTTATGCTAGGTACACACCAGGACGACTAGGGCCCGATCAGCACAATCTAGATCCAATTCCGATCAATCGGATGTAGATTGTGTGCTGATTGGGCCCTTTTCTGACCTGGTGTGGAGCGATTCCGATCCGATGCGCGGTCCCGCGGGTCGGTCGGTCGTTATTGAGATCCTACCTGCTGCAGGTAGGATCTCAATGACGACCATAGAACCGGGTGCGGGTCGCCATCGGATCGGACCCGCTCACGGTGCACATCGTGAGCGGGTCGTGCCCTCCCGCGTCATCGTGAGCGGGTCGGACGAGACACTGACGACCCGCTCACGATGTGCATCGTGAGCGGGTCGTCCTGGTGTGTACCCCGCATTACTTTTATACCGTGGAGCACTGTGCATACACATAGTCTATGCAGCAGATCAGTTCACTACTGGATGCTTCTAAAGGTTCATAGCTTATAATATGGGTATTGTTAATGACGAAAATCTAATTTGACGAATCGTAGGACATAGCTAATTTTTTTAGGAAAGAAAACCCCGTGTGAATGTAACATTTCTCAGGCCACAAGATCCTGGTCTAACTTTATTTTAGGCATCCAGTAAGTTGTATTGAACTACTAAAACCTTGTTGAATGTACTTTTTTTTGGGGGGGGGGGGGGGGGGGGGGGTCTTGAGTAACTACATGCTAAAATGGATGTAATGACATGAAGCTAAAACACTACATATGAAATAGGGTTAAATACAAAATCCAGGGTGATGAGAACGAGTAGTTAGAAAACTGACAGTGGGATCCTGATGGCCAGAATCTTGACACATCCCGCTTAGTATTTTCACCCTAATCTTTCCACTAACGCACCCTTCCTAAAGCTTAACGCTGACCATCCCCTCTCGCAGCCAAACCCGAACCTCCTCTACCCATGCCGCCTAAACGGGATTCAGCATAACGTGAATTTTTTCCATTGGCTTATGATGCCCCTATAAAGCAGTGAACAGGACAGCCGTGCAAGAAATTCCCACTGCGCCAACAGAGACTGACCACCATCATCCAAGCTTAAGAAGAACAACATTCAGCATCCTTACACAAAAAGCTGGGCCTGAAGAAGAACTCAGTCAATGCCATGGACTTCAAAACTAAGTGATTCTAAATATAAAGGAATGTGTTTTTAATGGTTCTCAGATTTGTGAGCTTCTTAGAGATATTGGGGCCAATTTAATTGTTCTGTCCCCCTCCCACTGGGCATCTATGCTTATGAAAGTCTATCAGAGCTAGTCAATTATTGCTGAGATCAGATGCCAATTAGAATGTTATGTGTCTGACCGTTATGGGTTTAGCCACGCAAAGTGGCTAAATTCATCTAATGTTGCTGAGTGGGCATGTAAACTTTTGGGTTTGGTCACTTTGGGGGAGAAAATTCTCGCATCTGCAGAGTCTGCAAGTAAATAAGTGGACTGCAGCGGGTAATGTGTGTCTATCGGAGAAACAAATGAAAAGCTCAATTAGATGCCCATAACTAAACGTCACAATTGAATTCCCCCAGTGAATTTGACTGTGCACTGCATGACAAGAAGGCTACTTAGGAATCATTGAAGTTAGTGGCAAAAGGGCAGATAACTACAAGGAGTTGATAGAAAACCGAATCTCTTGTATCTTTGAAACAATCGCCAATTAGCATTTGAACTGTTGCATTTGAATTCAGCACATCCAAATACATAAGGAATTACACATTTCATCTCAGAAGTAGACAACGTTTGGAAAATTGTTGACCATAATCATCTTACACATTTTTCATTTTAAATGGCTTGGCTACTACATTTGTAATGCCCCCATACACTATGCGATTTGGGCCCAATTTAATCCAATTCCAGCGGATCGGGCTGAGAAATTGCGTGAAATCAGACCAAATCGTATGTGTATGACATCCGGTCTGACCGGATGTGCGTTACTCAGCACATCGGAGACATGCTGCACGTAAGATATATCCTAAGTGCATCTGTCAGCGTCAAATCATGGGTGCTTTTAAGCGCCCACAATGTATTGCATACGTTGCCGGGGAGGTTTGGGCTGCACCTTGCTATTCATTTGATCCTGATCGAATCGCGATTGAATAGAAAATTAATGGCATTGTCTGTACAGGGTTTAACAGTGATTCATCATAAAGTTCCAGGACATAATCTCTGCAGGCTTACATCGCTTCCATGGGAGATGGGTGACGTTATTTGGTATCTTCACAGCTGTAAGGAAGTAAGTAACTCTAGCGCAACGGTAGGCAACTGGCGGACCACAGTCCGACTCCGGACCGCAAAGTACAGGAAACCGGACCTTCTCTAGAATATAGATTAGTGCTGCAGAACTACAGTAGCATAGCAGTCACACTGTAATGATGCAGAGAGGCCACAGCATCCATCTTGTTCCCCCACCATGGTGCCAGTACTATAGTGATTGGTTACAGGAGTCATGTGAGCAGCCTGACACCGCGTCCCAGGAAGTGACTGATGTGGAGGCTGATGAGCTGAGTGCATTCCAGTTCTCTGTGCACTGCAACGTGGAGGAGCCCCAAGGAAACAGCAAACAAATACACAGGCACAGGAGATGGACTGACATCAAGCTACCCAGCGGTACAGGCTCGTTCCTAGCTTCAAGTTTTTATTTTGGTGCTGAAACTTATACTTAAATTTTAAGGATTGTAGTATAAATTTCAGCACCAACATAAAAACTTATTATTAATTACATTATAGACATTTGATTTTGTGGACCTCGATCAAAACAATTAGAAATATCCAGACTCCATTAAAAATGACTTGCCTACCCCTGCTCTAGCATATGGGTGACACATAAACAGAAATGAGCTAAATGGAGATTTCACTAGTTACTACACTAGAGGGAGATAGAGAGAAGGGAACGGTGAGAAATACCTGCCTGAACACAATGCCTTACGGGAAATCTTGAGCACAGAACCAGACTTGAGAAGAAGCAGCTACAGCGAATTGAATCTGTATGTATATCACATCATCACCAAGGCACAATAGATCCCGATAAATGAAGCCAGACAAAAAAGGAAACTTTGGGCCTGGGACATGGAACTTGTCTCAACATTGCAGTGACCTAACACTGAAAGGCATAAAGTTGGGAGCTCAAGGAGACTAGTGCACATTCCTTCCTCAAGGACCTGTGACTCATCTGGCTATATGTATATTAAAGTATTACGCTGAAAGGAGAGAACATGTACCCTGTGTACAGGATCACTCCTTTATGTTATTCTTACTGTGTCTAAGGACAGCATTTATGTTATGTTAGCATCTGATAAGCACAATATGGCAGGTCACACCAGGGCATGTCTGCATGCAAATATGTGGAGAAGACATTCTGCACACACCCTATAAGCAGTGACCTTATGCTTTACATTCAGGAAAACAAACAAAACAGAGCTACCAGCATTCACAGGGCTCCTATATATAAGGAAGGATAGATGTTAGTCGGGCCATTTGCACAATCTGATTTGGGTGTGTGCCTGTGCGGATTGGGGAGTTGTATAGAGGGGCAAGTCATAAGGGATGATATAATTCACATAGAACTCTTCCTCTGATCATTGTCTATTTCCTTCCAATAGAGAGTTAATCATACTGGTGACATTTCCTTTTCATACCTTCTGTATATGGAAGAACATACAGCAAACATACATACCTACTAGAACTTTATTGCTGCTCAATAAATCATTCAAATCTGTAGACGCAAATAAAAATAAATAAAAAAACTAAATAAAAGGCAACAACATGAAAGTACATGGGCAATATGTAATAGTCTGCAAGGTGCCTACTGTATGGAAATTCCAGCGAGTCTGCTCATATTTTGAAAGCGACAATCACTTACAAGGCCTGGTTTTCCTGTGAAAATGATTGCCAGTAGTGATCCTAGGACGCAGCCCATTGTAGAGGCCATCGCAGCCCCCTCTACACCCCTAAAACAGCATCAGACTGTAAGACAATCACAGTCCGATGCCGACCTGTGTCCTATGCTGCTGGACCTTTGTACTAATGGGTGCTGTAACAACCTGAATGAGGTCCTATATTTGTATGATCTTCTCAGGGCAGAGCAAGAACTATGGACTATTATTCAATCACCACCCCATGAAGGAGCAGATGCAAAATTCTACAAGCAAAGGGTATTACATGTGTTATATAGTTGGCAGATGTAGTGGAGTAAGCTCTATAAAAGACAGAGTGACACAGACAGGGAACAGATTTGTTGCATTTGTCTGGCATGGTCGAACAGATTACATAAGTCTGTAATGTGAAGTGTGCATTTCAAAAAGCCATGAGAGCTGTTTTATTGAAGTGTGTAGAAGGTAAACAGCCTGTGGCCAAAGTGGCAGCAATGCAGATACTAATCAGTGGACTCTGGTTTCCCAGTGGGTGAAAAAGTTAAAGTTAACCTAAATGTCACTACTGTGCAGAGTCCAAACACACATACACACACATAAAATATATGTATATATATATCTATATATCTATAGATATATCTATCTATCTATCTATCTATCTATCTATCTATCTATCTATCTATATATATATATATACATACATACATACACACGCACACACAGAGAGCATTTTCTGATCAGCAATGTTTAACTAGCCATGGCAGCTGACGAGTGCCCTAGGAAACCTTGAACTTTTAAACATTTTTGGAAGACAATAATGTCTAAAATACAAATTGTTTCTACAAACCAAAATGTTTTAACTTATACAAACTCATATGGAGATGAAGGATTTAGAGGCCAACTGCTCTGCATAATAAACGCATAGAAAATATGAATAAGCAGAGGACTGAACAACCTCGCTATGGGGTTTATTCTAGTTCATTCTTTCTGACAAAATCCTTCTTAGATGGACAAAACCATGTGCACTGCAGGGGGGCAGATGTAACATGTGCAGAGAATTAGATTTGGGTGAGTTATTTTGTTTCTGCGCAGGGAAAATACTGACTGCATGATTTTACACTTCAATATAGATCTCACTTTGAAGAAAAACCCCACCCAAATCTAATTCTCTCTGCACAAGTTACATCTGCCCCACCCGCAGTGCACATGGTTTTGTCCATCTAAGAAGGATTATGTCAGAAAGAATGGACTAGAATAACCCCCTATGTTAGGAAAGGATGGCAGTTGAGATCCCAACAACCACAGAGTGTCATCACGATGTTCAAAATCCTGACAGATCCTGGTGAATATTTAACTATACCCTACAGCAGGGGTGGCCAAACCGGTCCTCGAGATCTACCAACGGTCCACGTTTTCCAGGTTACCTAGCTGGTGCACAGCTGTAGTCATTACTAACTGTCATATTTTAAAACATGCTGCATCATTCCTACTATAGATCCACAGGTTGCCTGGAAATCATGCACCGTTGGTAGATCTTGAGGACAGGTTTGGCCACCCCTGCCCTACAGCCTAACCCTAACTCTAGTCCTAAACCAGACCATAACCCCCAATACTTATTGTTGGGATGCCACTGTCAGGATCTTGACCATGGGCCTAATTTATACCTGCTCATAGGGCTGTGAGCATGTAATTCTAGACTTACTCAGTGCTGCGAAGGCCGTGGGAAGGAGGAGGCTAGCCTTCGCTGGCTGCTCGCATGAAGATTGCTGAGGGTGTTTGAGGGTGGTAACCCTGTGTTTTCAGGGAGTGCCATAGAGTTCCCCGGCCGTTGACGTCATCAGCGGCTCTCCCTCCCAATAGCCTGGAACACCTGCGTTTTCTGTGAAACTCCCAGAAAAATGCAGGTTTACCACCCGCAAATGCCCGCAGGTTGTAAAGCACCCTGCGAGCAGCCAGCTACCTTCATACAGATAGCATGCATACAGCGTTCCGTGAACATGAATGGTCATCTGATAATCGCTTATGCTGAAAGAAAACAACAAAACAGGTCACAATATTGGACAAGCAAGTTACGTCTGTGCGGGAGCAAAGAAACGCACCTCTCAGCTCGCAGCTCTGAAAGATGGCAACTTTAGCTGCGCTGTGCACAGAGCTCAGGAGTAGATGCATGAAGCAGTGATAAGGAAGGAGAAGTGATAAAGTGCCTGGTACTTTATCACCGGCCAATCAGCTCCTAACAGCCCCAACCTCTAACTTAACAGGCAGGTGCTGATTGGCTGGTGATAAAGCACTTTATCATTTCTCCTCCCTTATCACTGCTTCATACATCTACCCCCTCATTTATTTATTTATTGTTTCTTATATAGCGCACACATATTCCGGAGCAGGGACCCTGACTTTGCTTCCGGGGGCAGCTGCAAAGGCAGCCCATGCAGGGGACTGGCTGTTGAGACCGACAGCAGCAGGGATTACAGCAGCAGCGGAGGCTGCCTCCTCTGCAAGGGAGCCGCCACAGTATTTGACCATTCACATCAGTCCCTGCCCCACTGGAGCTTACAATATTCCCTACCACATGTGCATGCACACACATTAACTCTTGGGTTAATTTTTGTTGTTAACCTACCAGTATATTTTTGGATTGTGGGAGGAAACAGGAGTACCCGGAGTAAACCCACCAAGCATGGGAAAATATACAAACTCTGCACAGTTAGAGCCATGGTGGGAATCAAACCCATGACCTCAGCGCTTTAAGGCAGTAATGCTAACCATTACACCATCTGTACTGCCCAAAAACTTCAAATTATAACAGTTCCTTCCTGTTATTAAATGCAAACAGTTATACCTATTTAGATGTTTGAAAAACTGTAATTTAGGTTTATGTGCATATATCTGGTCTTCTTAAATATCCCCATCCAATATTACGTAGTAAAAGGATTTTGTTGAAAGCCCCATACTGCACACAGCCCATTAGATGATTTATAAGGATTTACTCATAGCTTGAGCTACATGCTGGCCACTGTTCATCACAAACATCTCATAACCAATCAGACACAACATTTTACTGACTGAACACTCCCTGGAGAGCAGTATATACATAAAGATGTGTACAATTCGATTAAGATAAAGATGTGGTATAATAGGAGCAATGATTCCACTTCTACATTTCCAGATTTCCTGGTATATACCTGGTTCTTCTTGGCCAAAATTTACTGTGAAATTATTAACAAAATTGGTACTTAAAATGCTGTAGCTTAAGCATATACGGTACATAACACGAAAGCTAACAAAACTAGATACAGAAAAACAAACCTGAAAAGAAAAGTTTACCTGACATCTAGGGGAATTTTGTCCTGATCAGATTTAAATGTCCCTGTGTTCAGGAAAAAAAAAAACAATTAAGTGGAAACACTACTCCTGATCTTGGTCATTTCCCTGTAAATGGGAAAAAGTCCTGTGGGGACACACTGAATAAGAGTTATACTCATTTTTAACCAAAATCCTTGACCGGACCCAATATTGTGAACCCAGGATGGCCCCATCTTCAGACCCTATTTCCACTGAACTTTGAGCCAGGTTATTCCTGGGTCAGTCCTTTCACACTGAACCTGGATCAGCTTTACAAAAGCATATGAATGCCATTAAAAAGTTACTTTTCAGTCTCTCAAAGATGACGTCACCAGCTAGCACACCCAGGAATCTCCAGTCAACAGTTTTTAGGGTTATCCGAGTCAGATAACCTGGGTACTGACCTGTTCCCACTGCAGCATTAAAAATCTCATGTAACACTAAAGTGGAGACCTGGGAAGAAATTCTAAGTCACTTGAACTGGGATTTCATTTCAACAGTGACAGCTACAGTCAACGGTGATCCAGAATCATGTTTAATTTTGCCACCACTGCATCTTTGCATGCAGCAGATGTGTGAAAGGCTGCAGGAGGAGTATTGTGAAAAAGATGACCACTGCGTGTTTTGTTTGCGATGTTTATGTCTGAAAACTCAACAATGGATACTTTGCATGAACATTAGACAGCTGAGTAACCCTCCGGTCACTCAGTATGTCTGGCAACATTTTTTTTGCCAGGGCCAGTGATGCTGCATCTCAGGAAACAGCTATTGGCTTTAGCACAACCATAAAATGGGTCCGATACGCCCCCATTTTCTGGAACTCCAGAGGCTTCACCTCCAAGCCCCCCAAATCGGCTTCGGACTGTCACTCACCTGGCAATTGCACTGCATCTAACATCAGATTTATATCAAGCCTTTAATGAGTGGACTGGAACTTATAAGTGTGAGTTGGAGTTTTCAACTTTACCCTGCTACAGTACAGCAAGAGGTTTGGTATGGCCACCCAAGGTAATGAAATAGTATAAAACCTTTGCAAATAACCTTAGGTAGTTTACACACAGAAGAAATTTGAGCATCAGGATACTTTATTTTAGCATTCTTTTTTCATGTTAATCCCCAAGACCCTGCAGAGAGGTGCAGTGCACACGATCAGCTTAGCGAGGGGATCATAGAGTAGTGAAAGACATCACTCCTGAACGTTCTTGTTACACCCTGTGGTGTTCTGTCGCCCAGTCTTAAGGCCCCATACACTGATCAGACTTGTCTGAGGCACAAGTCGGATGTGATTTCCCTTGAACTTCCCCAACTGCTCCCCAGGAGTGCTTCCATTCGATTTGGCTCTTTATGTGTCTTTTTACATGTTATGTATGACATGTACAAGGACTCCCGGGAAGCTGCATGGGGAGTTCAAGAGAAATTTCTCAAAAGCACCCACGATATGCACTGACGACTGCACATCCATTTAATTTCATGTGCAGCATGTCTGATTCCGATCCGATGTGAACAGGACCACGATTCGGATTCAATTAGATGTGAAACACATGCGATTTGGCTACTTTTCATCTGATTTCTCGGCCTGATCCATCAGAATCGGATAAGAACAGGCCAAATCACACCAGTATATGGGCACCTTAAAGCTGCACCAAGCTGTCACCATAGAGAACAGTAATATCTAGGTGAGCTTTCATCTATCCTCCAATTACCTGTCAAATGGGGAATTGATGAAAAATGGATTTATAAATGCTCCTATGCATAAAATGATATCAAAACACAAAGCAGACATAAAGGTCAGGGAGAAAAAAAAGTGAGTAGGCAGCTATATTCACTAATGTGTGATCAGTATTATGGGGTGAAATGTAATAGGATGAGAGATTCAGAAAGTGAGAGATTTGGTAAGAAATCTCCAGTTTTTTTAAAGTGGCAATCATTTACACAGCAAAACCAGTGTGATTTTGCTGTGTCAATGATTGCCACTTTAAAAAAACTGGAGATTTCTTACCAAATCTCTCACTTTCTAAATCTCTCATCCTATTACATTTCACCCAGTGAGTATATAGTAAGCACGGTACAAGCAGTACATACTGTATAGGTTAAAGTAAGCACATACAGTACTAACACCCTTGGTTTAACCCCTTCCCGACATTTGACGTACATTTACGTCATGGCTGGGAGGTACTTCCCGACACATGGCATAAATGTACGTCATGGCTTTAAACTGTCACCGCGTCTATAGACGCGGTGACAGTTTAAACATGTCTGCTGTCCCTGACAGCAGACATGTCCCTGCATGCCCAGGGGGGGCTGCGATGCCGCCCCCCCGTCGGCGATCGCTGTGATTGGCTGTTCAAATGTGAACAGCCAATTACAGCGTTTTCTGTGTACCGGCGAATAACGTTCGCCGGTGACACAGGGATCGGTGGTGATTGGTGCTGTAAAGTACAGCACCAATCACCACGGGGTGTAAGGGTGACACTGGTGTCACCCCACCTCACCCCACTCGCCCCCAAAGGCCGTGATTGGTTCGTCGGACCGACGAACCAATCACAGCCATGGAGGGTGATTTAAACTAACGGTGACTGCACTGCAGACGCCATTCCGGTCTGGAATTGCGTGCAGTGCGGTCACCGTGCCTATCTGCCGTGATATACTGACCTGATCCTTGCAAATACTTACCTGATCACTGCTTGTAGCGTGCTGGATCTTGTTACTTCTTGTGACTTCCTGTGTTGTGCTGCTGCAGTGTGATCGAGTTATAGATAGAGAGATAGAGAGAGATAGAGAGAGATAGAGAGAGCTAGTGACAGAGAGTGCTATATTTTGTGCTGCTGCAGTGTGATAGAGTTATAGATAGAGAGATAGAGAGAGATAGAGAGATAGTGACAGATTGTGCTATATATTTTTTATATATATACAGCTGTACTGCGTGT
The DNA here is from genome assembly GCF_055691185.1 of Crinia signifera. NCBI lineage: Eukaryota > Metazoa > Chordata > Amphibia > Anura > Myobatrachidae > Crinia > Crinia signifera. Next base: position 131,765,884 of record NC_139222.1, on the reverse strand, counting down.
GCAACTGACTGCTGCCCCCCCCCCCCCTTTTGTGCTGATCAGTATAAATTAACTGATCAACAACTTTTTGGGGGCGCAGGTTTTTTTTTTATATATATACCTGTCAGTGCTGCTGCTGCAGTGTCATAGAGTGATAGATAGTGAGAGATAGAGAGATAGAGAGAGATAGTGACAGAGAGTGATAGAGAGTGCTATATTTTGTGTCTGCTGCCCCCCTTTTGTGCACCCCCCGCAACTTTTTGGGGGTGCAGGGGTTATTTTTTATATATATAACTGTCAGTGCTGCTGCTGCAGTGTCATAGAGTGATAGATAGTGAGAGATAGAGAGAGATAGAGATAGTGACAGAGAGTGATAGAGAGTGCTATATTTTGTGTCTACTGCCCCCCCCTTTTGTGCTGATCACTATATCTGAGGTGATCAGCAACTTTTTGGGGGTGCAGAGGTTTTTTTTTTTTATATATACCTGTCAGTTGCTGCCAGTTGCACTGTCAGTTGCACCAAAGGTTGTGCACCTGCTGCCCCTCACTGGTAATCAGTGTCGCATCAGTGATCACCTTTTTTTTTTTGAGGGTGCTGTGGGGTCTTTTTTTAATTTTTTTTTTACACACACTGTGATTTTGTGGGTGTCCTGTGGCCACTGTGCGCTGATCAGTGACGTACATCACTGATCAGCTTTTTCGGCACAGGGTTGATCTATTTTTTTTTTTATCAAATTCCTGTTGCCTTTGAGCGCTGTTCAGTGACGGACGTTACTGACCAACATCTGTGCTCAATTTTTGGCGCAGGACCTTTTTTTTTTTTTTTTGCACTACATACACACTACACACTACACACTACATACTACATTGAAATAAAGTTTGTACCCCCCCTACACTATACACGTGTTGAAACATTTCACTACCAGAAACACAAAAATAAAAAACATCCCAAATGTCATCCCAGTCATCCAGAAGAATGTATTCAGCGGAGGAGGCATATGCCATGCTTGCCTCTGACTCTGACACAGCCAGTGAGGCAAGCGGGGAATTTGAAGGATTCATCTTAAGCTCCTCTTCCTCCTCTAGTGATGAGGGACCCCCTCAAAGACGCCCCCGTAGAGCAGCTGAGACCCCCCCCCCAATAATTGATCTCGTATGGACCCCACCACCAGACAATTTTGAGCCCCAGGTTCCTGAGTTTTTGGCCATCCCAGGAATCCAATTTGATTCCACAGGTCTCAGAGAAATTGACTTTTTCAAATTATTTTTCTCTGATGATTTTATAAATTTAATGGTGGACCAAACTAATTTATATGCCCAGCAGTTTATTGCTCAAAACCCCACGTCATCATTTGCTAGGTGGACCCCTGTAGATGCAGTAGAGTTGATGACGTTTTGGGGTCTGGTGTTTCATATGGGCATAGTAAAAAAGCCAGAAATTAGGCAATATTGGAGTACAGATGTTCTGTACAGCACCCCACTTTACCGTATGGCCATGACCCGGACTCGTTTTGAGTTAATCCTTAAATTTTTGCATTACAACGATAATGCACAGTGCCCACCCAGAGATGATCCCACCTTTGACCGGCTATTCAAAGTCAGGCCGGTCATTGATCATTTCAGTGCCAAATTTGCAGAGATGTACATCCCAGATAAATTCATTTGCATAGACGAGTCCCTTATACATTTTAAAGGAAGGGTTAAATTCCGCCAGTACCTTCCCAGTAAGAGGGCAAGGTATGGCATAAAAATGTATAAGCTGTGTGAAAGCACCTCAGGGTACACTCACAGGTTTAGGGTATATGAAGGGAAGGATTCAAGAATTGAACCGCCAGAATGCCCCCCCTCCCTCGTAGGTGTTAGTGGAAAAATTGTCTGGGATTTAGTGCACCCCTTCCTGGACAAAAGGTTATCACCTCTATGTGGATAACTTTTACACTAGCATCCCCCTGTTTAAGGCCCTTGGTTCAAGAGGTACAGCAGCTTGCGGTACTGTGCGCAAGAACCAAAGAGGCCTCCCAAAAACGCACATTGCCCAAGTAATGAGAAGGGGTGAAAGCAGGGCACAATCCACCGAAAATATGTTGTTGGTCAAATATAAGGACAAGAAAGATGTCCTTATACTGACAACAATTCACGGAGATAGTACCACCTCCGTCCCTGTACGAGGTACCAGTACCCACACCTCAAAACCTAATTGTATCCTGGATTACAATAGGTACATGGGCGGAGTGGATCTTTCAGATCAGGTACTGAAGCCATACAGTGCCCTGCGGAAAACAAAAATCTGGTACAAGAAGCTGGCCGTGTATATCATCCAGATGGCACTGTATAACGCTTACGTGCTATTGCGTTCTACCAGCCAGAGGGGGACATTTATGCACTTTCAAGAGGAAGTCATAAAGGGCCTAATATTTGGGTACCAGCAGGCAGAGGGCCCCAGTACTTCTAGTACTGGCCCCCGTATTGTACCAGGGCAGCATTTTCCTGATGAAATCCCCTCCACTGGAAAAAAGGGCAGGACACAAAAAAGGTGCAAAGTTTGCTATAAAAAGGGAATAAGAAAGCAAACTATTTTCCAGTGTGACACTTGCCCCGACAAACCCGGCCTATGTATAAAGGAGTGTTTTAAAATATACCACACATCTATGGATTATTAGGTTCATAATTTCACCGTGCTTCGGGGGTCTTGCTAATGCCACATAGCACCCACCATTCATTCCACCAGAATCTGAGCCGCAAAATCCAAAAATCACTCCTTCCCTTCTGAGTCCTGCCATGCACCCAACTGGTATTTTTTGGTCACATGTGAGGCATTGCCGTACTCGGGAGAAATTGGGGCACAGATTTTGGGGTGCTTTTTCTCCTTCATACCTTCTGAAAATGAAAAATTTTGAGCCAGAACTGCATTTTTGTGTAAAAAAATGTAATTTTTCATTTGCACAGCCCAGTTGTATCAAAATTGGTGAAACCCCTGGGGGTTTGAAATGTACACTATACCCCTAGATGAATTCCCTGAGGGGTGTAGTTTGCAAAATGGGGTCACTTGTGGGGGGGTTCCACTGTATTGGTGCTTTGGGGGTCTTGCTAATGCGACATAGCACCCACCAACATTCCACCAGAATCTGTGCTGCAAAATCCAAATATCACTCCTTCCCTTCTGAGTCCTGCCACTTTTTAGTCACACATGAGGCATTGCCGTACTCGGGAGAAATTGGGGCACAGATTTTGGGGTGCTTTTTCTCCTTCATACCTTCTGAAAATGAAAAATTTTGAGCCAGAACTGCATTTTTGTGTAAAAAAATGTAATTTTTCATTTTCACTGCCCAGTTGTATCAAAATTGGTGAAACCCCTGGGGGTTTGAAATGTACACTATACCCCTAGATGAATTCCCTGAGGGGTGTAGTTTGCAAAATGGGGTCACTTGTGGGGGGGTTCCACTGTATTGGTGCTTTGGGGGTCTTGCTAATGCGACATAGCACCCACCAACATTCCACCAGAATCTGTGCTGCAAAATCCAAATATCACTCCTTTCCTTCTGAGTCCTGCCACTTTTTGGTCACACATGAGGCATTGCCGTACTCGGGAGAAATTGGGGCACAGATTTTGGGGTGCTTTGTCTCCTTCATTCCTTGGGAAAATGAAAAATTTTGAGCCAGAACTGCATTTTTTGTGTAAAAAATTTATTTTTTCATTTTCACTGCCCAGTTGTACCACAATTGGTGAAACCCCTGGGGGTTTGAAATGTACACTATACCCCTAGATGAATTCCCTGAGGGGTGTAATTTGCAAAATGGGGTAACTTGTGGGGGGGTTCCACTGTATTGGTGCTTGGGGGGTCTTGCTAATGCGACATAGCACCCACCAACATTCCACCAGAATCTGAGCTGCAAAATCCAAAAATCACTCCTTCCCTTCTGAGTCCTGCCATGCACCCAAATGGTATTTTTTGGTCACATGTGAGGCATTGCCGTACTCGGGAGAAATTGGGGCACAGATTTTGGGGTGCTTTGTCTCCTTCATTCCTTGTGAAAATGAAAAATTTTGAGCCAGAACTGCATTTTTGTGTAAAAAATGTAATTTTTCATTTGCACAGCCCAGTTGTATCAAAATTGGTGAAACCCCTGGGGGTTTGAAATGTACACTATACCCCTAGATGAATTCCCTGAGGGGTGTAGTTTGCAAAATGGGGTCACTTGTGGGGGGGTTCCACTGTATAGGTGCTTGGGGGGTCTTGCTAATGCGACATAGCACCCACGAACATTCCACCAGAATCTGAGCTGCAAAATCCAAAAATCACTCCTTCCCTTCTGAGTCCTGCCATGCACCCAAATGGTATTTTTTGGTCACATGTGAGGCATTGCCGTACTCGGGAGAAATTGGGGCACATATTTTGGGGTGCTTTGTCTCCTTCATTCCTTGTGAAAATGAAAAATTTTGAGCCAGAACTGCATTTTTGTGTAAAAAATGTAATTTTTCATTTGCACAGCCCAGTTGTATCAAAATTGGTGAAACCCCTGGGGGTTTGAAATGTACACTATACCCCTAGATGAATTCCCTGAGGGGTGTAGTTTGCAAAATGGGGTCACTTGTGGGGGGGTTCCACTGTATAGGTGCTTGGGGGGTCTTGCTAATGCGACATAGCACCCACCAACATTCCACCAGAATCTGAGCTGCAAAATCCAAAAATCACTCCTTCCCTTCTGAGTCCTGCCATGCACCCAAATGGTATTTTTTGTTCACATGTGAGGCATTGCCATACTCGGGAGAAATTGGGGCACAGATTTTGGGGTGCTTTGTCTCCTTCATTCCTTGTGAAAATGAAAAATTTTGAGCCAGAACTGCATTTTTGTGTAAAAAATGTAATTTTTCATTTGCACAGCCCAGTTGTATGAAAATTGGTGAAACCCCTGGGGGTTTGAAATGTACACTATACCCCTAGATGAATTCCCTGAGGGGTGTAGTTTGCAAAATGGGGTCACTTGTGGGGGGGTTCCACTGTATTGGTGCTTGGGGGGTCTTGCTAATGCGACATAGCACCCACCAACATTCCACCAGAATCTGAGCTGCAAAATCCAAAAATCACTCCTTCCCTTCTGAGTCCTGCCATGCACCCAAATAGTATTTTTTGGTCACATGTGAGGCATTGCCGTACTCGGGAGAAATTGGGGCACAGATTTTGGGGTGCTTTGTCTCCTTCATTCCTTGTGAAAATGAAAAATTTTGAGCCAGAACTGCATTTTTGTGTAAAAAATGTAATTTTTCATTTGCACAGCCCAGTTGTATCAAAATTGGTGAAACCCCTGGGGGTTGGAAAGGTACACTATACCCCTAGATGAATTCCCTGAGGGGTGTAGTTTGCAAAATGGGGTCACTTGTGGGGGGGTTCCACTGTATTGGTGCTTGGGGGGTCTTGCTAATGCGACATAGCACCCACCAACAATCTGAGCTGCAAAATCCAAAAATCACTCCTTCCCTTCTGAGTCCTGCCATGCACCCAAATGGTATTTTTTGGTCACATGTGAGGCATTGCCGTACTCGGGAGAAATTGGGGCACAGATTTTGGGGTGCTTTGTCTCCTTCATTCCTTGTGAAAATGAAAAATTTTGAGCCAGAACTGCATTTTTGTGTAAAAAATTTAATTTTTCATTTGCACAGCCCAGTTGTATCAAAATTGGTGAAACCCCTGGGGGTTTGAAATGTACACTATACCCCTAGATGAATTCCCTGAGGGGTGTAGTTTGCAAAATGGGGTCACTTGTGGGGGGGTTCCTAAATTTTAGCATCTTATGGTGCCTAGAAACCTACATGGTGCCTAAAAAATAATCTCATAAAAAGGAGGCTCCAAAATCAAGTAGGTGCTCCTTCTATTATTAAGCCTGTGGTTTGGTCAACGTGCACACTAGGGCCACATATAGGATATTTATGAAAACAAAAGAATTGGGGGAATCAATTTTTAGTCACATTTCTCTAGTAAAATCTACTGTGTTCCTTAGAAAAATTTATTAAAATTGCAAATCTGCAAAAAAAATGAAATTTTGAAATTTCACCTACACTTTGTTTTAATTCCTGTGAAACACCTAAAGGGTTAACAAACTTCCAAAATGCTGTTTTGAATACTGTGAGGGGTGCAGTTTTTGAAATGGCATCATTTATGGGGGTGTCTCACATACAAGTCCCTCAAAGTCACATCAGAACTGAACTGGTCCCTAAAAAAATCAGTGTTTGAAATTTTCTTGAAAATTTGCTATTCATATTGTAAGCCTCCTAGTGTCCAAAAAAATTAAAAGGAAGTTGAAATAATGATGGAAACATAAAGTAGACATATGGTCTATGTTAGTTATTAACTATTTTGAGTGGTATGATTATTTGTCTCACAAGCAGAAAATTTAACATTTTGCAAATTGCTAAATTTTCCATTTTTTTACGACATTTTGGTATTTTTCACAAAAAAACACAGACTGTATCGACCCAAATTTACCACTAATTTGAAGTACAATGTGTCACGAGAAAACAATCTCAAAATCACTGGGATAAGTAAAAGCAAAAAAAAGTTATCCCCACTTAAGTGATACATGTCAGATTTGAAAAAAAGGGCTCTGTCAGGAAGGCAAAAACATGCTGTGTCAGGAAGGGGTTAACAAGCTTAATAGCGTATATGATTCTTATGGATTACATGGTATGGAATACACCATGAAGATATATTTATAAGCTTTGCTATAGGTTATGCAGCTCTCTTGTTGCTTAGCTAAAACAATCTTACTATATGACTGACATGACACAAATGTTATTGTGTTATAGAAGCAAACCACTGGTTGGCATTTTCTATTTAGGGCTTTGGGTATTATAGTTTATGGCAAGGAAAGTCAAATGGCTACTTACATATATGCTAATAAATATAACTATACAGAGAAAACAGCTAACTAACTAACTAACTAACTAACTAAAAGATTATGGGGCACACAAGGATAGAGACAGTCATTCAATCCCAGTGACTGACCTAGTTCTTAAATAACCCACATTCCAGGCATAAAAAATGTGCTTCATTCATAGTTCTGTAGTATGTAAATGTGAGAAAAGGAAGCAGTAATAAACACAGTGGTGATAAGTTTACCTTTTTTCATCTGGCTCTGACAAGCAGTCCAGCCCGCTAAGATTCTGGTCCATTCAACGTAATTCCATCCAGAACCAATCAGAAGAGACGAAGGCGGGCTCCGCCCCCAGTTGCCCAAGGTTCATGGGACACAGCTGCGTTCACATGGAAGCAGGTCTTACGATTTCCCCGGACAAACCATTTCTACTTCAGACAGAGGATGTCATAGAGAAGGGGCCTCTTTTCCAAAGGGCCCCCTAAAAGACAAAAAAACAAGGGCACAAAATTATATTACAATGAAAATGATCATTGTTAGTGTATATACATATATCATTATATACAGTATATTTGCACCAACTCACATACACATTAATTACAGTGTATAAAATATGTACACAGGGACTGATGAGGAAGCATTTAACTGTTGGTGCAGTGTATCTTGCGTGTTTTTCGCACATAGCATGATGTGAACTATGCATGAGCAAGTATAGGAAATGCGGAGTAACACGCACTTTAACTGAATCGATTATTTCGACTGTAGCGGAGTAACTGTGCTGTAATAGGTGTTCAAAGAGTGCATGTCAGTGCAACTGAAGGATATGCAGAGTTTGATGTTAGTATAAATCCAGGCGTATCTTTGGCACCTAGTGAGGAGCAGGTACAAGTGTACACTGATGATGGTGACTTGTAGCCAAGTGTACACATCGCAAATAGGCTAATCGGAAGACATGTACAACTCTGCATATGGCCATATACATAATTATTTGTTCAGCACAAAGCTTGTGAGCAATATGATCTCCACCCACCTCTGGATCAGGCCCACATTCTATACAACGTGCCCTTTGTCACAGCATAGACATGGAATCCTTAGTGCTAGTTACCAACATTGTACAGTTCTACAAATCTGCACAAAAATGATAGCAAGCAATCAGTACAGATAGGACTGTACACTGTACACTTCGACCACTATATATATATATATAAATATATACATATACAAACTCACAAACACACACACACACATATATATATATATATATATATATATATATATATATAGTGGTCAAAGTGGGCTGGTATGCAGTGCTATGGCGTACCAGCACTTTGTTTCCACTGAATCGGAAGTGGGATCTTTTTATTAACATAAAAGATGTGCAGCAGGAGGCGGGTAGAGTGGCCTGCCGGCTTCACTAGCGGAACATAGGGATGGCCATCGGTGCAGTCACCATAGATGGTTGCTATTGATGGTGACACTGCAACCAGCCATCGATGTTATGTGATGGATAACCATGGATAGTTTTAGCTATCAATGGTAATCCATTATCTTTGACTGACTGGCTCGTGGGGGTGCCACTTCAGTGGTGTTGGGGGGGGGGGGGGGGGGGGGTGTTGCGGCAGTGCTATGCTCCATGACTCAGCACCTTGAAAAAAAAGGAAAAATGGTTCTGCTGTGCCATCGATGGAGGGAAACCATCTAGTTCTCCCCCCATCGATGGCAAAATGATTCAACATCAGCCATAAACCATCAATGATTTCAAATCATCGATGGTCATCCTAGTGGGATGCTGCTTGCCATCCCATCCTGGCACTTGTGCCCATGGGGAGCGGACGCCGAAGCAAGTGCCCAGCTTTTCTGCTAGCCACTGAAGGAGCCCAGTTCTCCTGCTTCCTGCCGTCTGAGTTTGACTCACCACTGCGGGATCCTGGCTCTCCTGCCTGCCATCGCGGGTGCCCGGCACTTCTACATGCCGCTCTCGGAGCCCAGTTCTCCTGCCTGCCGGAGCCTGGCTTTTCACATCCTGATCCCGGCTCTCCTGCCTGCCGCTGCTGGGCTCTTCTCCATGCCACCACCTGGCTCTTATCCATTCCCAGTGTCCCAATCCCCAATATGTCCCTCTCCCACACAGCATCCCCCCTTCCTCTGTTTCTCTTCCCAGTATGTCCTCCTCCCACCCTGCATCCCTCCTCCCTCACAGTGCCCCTGTCCCCCTCATTCCTTCCTTCATTAAGATATATATATATATATATATACACACACACACACACACACACACACACACACACAGATAGCTACATTTGTATATAGTACTGCATATGTATATATATATATATATATATATATATATATATATATATATATATATAATCCCCAAAAATATATAAATTCCACAATGATCTCATTCTCAAATATCTCCGGCTTTTCTTTAACCTACTTTGACAAATTCCCCCATTCTCTCCGCACGCTGGTTTTTGTTAAAACAGATGGCTGCTGCTATTTTTTGTTGTTGTCTTTTAAAGATAATTTTTCACCTTCTCCTGTTCCTGGAAATAAAGTGATTTCCATAACTCTGCATATGTAAATTCCATTAGTACCCCATACCGTGCTTTATGAAGCGGAGTGCAGTATGTTCTCATTCTGCCATCATTCCCTACTAAAGGAGGACAGAGGCTTGTGTGCTCAAACATGGGCGTCTAGTACTTCACGTAAAAGCACAAGGTTTTGAATCCTGATTTCCTAATTGTATTTATCGGTTATTTCTGCTGAAGCCAATAAATGCGCGACTTTCCTCAAATAATCATGATCACTCATGTGATTTTAAGCCAAGGGTAGACGGCTTTCCATAGCAGGATGCTATGGAAAGCTGTCCATTCCGATGCTCATCTGCTGGTAATACCAGCTGATAAGCGACCGTGCCAGCGATGATGCGGGAGCACACATCACAGTTCATCGCTGCCCCGTACACACTGGGCAGCTTTCAAGCTGAAAGCAGCTCAGACGAGTAAACTGAGCTCCTTTCAGTTCAAAGTCGCCTACTATGTATGGGCCTTTATATGTTCTACTGTATGTAGATTACTTTAGTGTGTCACTATGTAACCATTGTGCTCAAAGGTCCCAATGCAGATAGTGATTATCATCAGTCTTGGCAAGTCATACTGAGCATGTGCCACATTGGTCTTGTGACTGCAGTCGGAGAAAAACTTTATTTGCAAACTGATTAACAGTCAAGAACCATTTGATGAAGGTAATAGGGGAGTGGTATCAAAAATGCAGAGGTGTCGCAACCCCTTCGGGGGATGGGGTTGTGTTACGCCACCCTGTATGCAAATAGTACTGTCTCTTGAATCTTACTTCTTGCGGCAATGCTGCATGGCTCAGATTGTCAATGTTTGTCCAATGGATACGTATTATCAATCCATGCTGAATTAGGCCCATTGTTATATATATGGGATCGCTGGCAATAAAAATGTGAGGCAAAACCATGAGTGTTACTGGGTGGGGATGGAAATGCAAAAAATGCTGTCTCCTGGGACTGTTGCAGGCATGTCAACGCAAGTGGCTGCTTTCTCAGATACAGTACTGCAGCTACAGGGGCTGTGCTAATCCAGAGTTGAGAAGGATACATTGAGCCTGCCATAGGTTTACCATATGTACGCCCAGCGTTTTCATGGGAACGCCCATGAAACGCAGGGCATATGCATATGGTAATGAGCCTAAACACCCCTTCACACCCCTCTCCACCCCCTGCTTGGATTGTTTCGAGCGATCATTTTCTGTACGGAATTCACGCCGTATTCGGACGTGTGCGGCGTTCGCACATGCGCTTCTGCACATGCGCAAACACAAGAAATCGGCTGTCTGACCGAACACGCATCTGTCCGACTCAATCAGAATAAGGTGTCCAAGGCCTTGCACATACTGTGACATGGGGAAGACTGAAACTAGTATCTGCAAATCTGGGGGCCGGGGGGGGGATTGTAATAGAAAATGCAACTGCATCCACCTCTAAATTAGGCCCTGAGACTTCCAGATTGGCTCAGGGTGATTTTCCAGAATAGTAGCAGACTATGTAGCTCGAGCCGGGTGTGGTATGCGTGCCTGACAGTCGAGATTCTGGTAGTCTGTATACCAACATCGAAATGCCGACCGCCGGTTCTCTTAACAGGGGGGCGAGCGAAATTAAGCCCCTTGCGGGCTCACTGCGCTTGCTGCACTGTTGGTCTTGGTGGCTTGCTGCGCTTGGCACAGGTTCAATTCTCCCTCTATGGGGGTTGTGGACCTCCACAAGGGATCCCGACTGTCAGGCATTTAAAAAGTAGGGATTCCGATGTCGGTATAGTGAATATCGGAATCATCCGGCACACGCTCTAACCACAATGTCTTTGAACTTTATAATTGAGCTGCTAAAGCTTTTCACTAATGTCCCTTTAGTTCCTAAAAAAAATGCAACCCAAATGCTTCGTTCTCTCTTATGTAAGCTTATTTTGTATATTGTGCTGTACAAAGCATTTTAAAGTCATATTGGGAGAAAATCGCAAATCGCAAATTGGTGTACAATGGCCACAATAACATGCTTCACAAGTGTTTCTGGGGAAATTATTTTTAAATTCTCAAATCTCCAAAAAATTTCTAACACTTTGAATGCAAATATTCTACAATCTATGTGCTTTTTCTTACTAAATAAAGGGAAGTCGATCTGTTGCAAAATCATATTACACACACTGCTGGATTTTTGGGAGGACACCGTAAAATAATAAAAAAGAAAGGCAAATATGCACATAAATCATGTCTCTACCCACAGTAAACAATGCCTATAGGTTTTACTTAAGTGTAAAGGGAACAGGTAATAGTTGAACATTACTGTGCAACATGTATTTTTTCAAACTTGTATTACATTTGTGATACTTAAGCCTGGCTTATGAATGGACTTGAACATGAACACTGTCATTAGTCCGCTGGTGATTTTAATGATGCCTCTATACCAGCACAACATAAATCTACCAATGGTGTAGCTGATTTCTTCTCTGCACCCCCCCCCCCCCCCCACCCACACACACACTTTTCCCTCTCTTAAGGGTCTAAAGGGCATATCGCCCTTAAACCCCCCAGGGTGTGAGCATTCGGGGGTCTGCATCTGGGCTAACCGCAGAGTCTGCCTTCAACATAAAGTCTCTGCTGTAACCAGAGAAATATGCGCTGCCCTCCCTTCTTTAGGCGGCATGGAAGGAATAATCAAAAAATATATCACTATGAGGCCATGGTTCATGCACCACCACTGGTTTAGGTTGGGGTAGAGCAGTGGTCTCCAACCTTTTTTGGGTCGGGAGCTACTCGCGACAAAATAAACCGCCCGAAGAGCTACTAAAGTAAAAAACTTTTAAAAATCTGCATAATATCCCAAAAAATGCCCTTTACACATAATGCCACAAACTGTAATGCCCCTGACACATTATGCCACACACTGCAATGCCCCAAAACATACCTCCCAACACTGGAGGCAGAGGAGAAGAGTCATCTGCGCGTGCCGAAGGCACGCGCCAAAAATTAGAAGGTTCAGCTACTACCGTGGAACTCCTGCGAGGCTACATCCCCCATTTTTTCCGCTAGGTTGGGGGCATAGTCAGCTCTAAGAGCTGTAGCCACATGGGGTGCAGCCATGGAAAATGGGGGTGTGATACACATATGCCCTCAATAGTGCAGTGCCAGATACACATGACCACAATAGTGCAGTCCGTGATACCCATTATAAATATGCCCCGCACCGTGATGCTCCATTATACAAATGCCCTGCACCGTGATGCTCCATTATACAAATGCCACACCGTGATGCTCCATTATGCATATGCCACAATGTGAAGCTCCATTATACAAATGCCCCACAGCGTGATGCACCATTATACATGTGCCACACCGTGATGCTCCATTATGCATATGCCACACACCGTGATACTCCATTATACATATGCCACACACCGTGATGCACCATTATACATATGCCACACATATGATGTCCATTATACATATGCCACACACCGTGATGTCCATTATACATATGTCACACACCGTGATGCTCCATTATACATATGCCACACCGTGATACTCCATTATACATATGCCACACACCGTGATGCACCATTATACATATGCCACACATATGTTGTCCATTATACATATGCCACACACCGTGATGTCCATTATACATATGTCACACACCGTGATGCACCATTATACATATGCCACACCATGATACTCCATTATACATATGCCCCACACCGTGATGCACCATTATACATATGCCACACCGTGATACTCCATTATACATATGCCCCACACCTTGATGCTCATTAAACATGTGCCACACAAATGATGCCCATTACACATATTGCACACAATGTCCCACAGTAAGGCTTCTAATAAAAAAATGTAAATTACCTGCTTGCTGTCAGGGGTTCATTTTTGTTGCCAGGGGTTAATGCTCATTGACAAGGGGGTCACTGCTTGCCCCCTCCACTATGCCCGTCTTCACATGGGCATAATAACTCTTCTCCCCCTGTCGTGGAACGGCGACTCAGCGGTCGCATCAACCCCCCCTCCCGGAGCAGGTGAGCAGTGGGAGGCTCCATTCCCCCCCTGTTATGGAGCAGTGCCATACCTAGCACCGGCCCTGCCACCACCACCACCAGTTGCCTGTCCGGGGCAAAGTACACACCCCCCTGGCCCAGGTCTCCCGCAGCACGTGCTGGCTCAGGCTGCACTTGGTGTGCAGGTTGTTGGAGGAGAAGGCTCTGACGGTGGACTGCGCCCTCCGGCTGAAGCACAGAATGCGGGGCGCCTTGCAAAGTCTCCCCCGGTGGGCAGCAGTGCGCGGCGGATTGTGCGGTCCCCCCCTTAGCAGGTGAGCGGCGGGCAGGCGGGCGGCGGGGCGCTCTGGCACCGGCCCTGCCCCCACACCATGCTAGAAGTCATATTTGACTTCTAGCATATGACTGGGAACACAGCGCTGCAGCGTTACCCGGAAGTGCCGGGAGCGCTTAGCGCGGTGCTCCCTGTCAGACGCTAGAGGTCAAATATGACTTCTAGCGCCTGCTGTCTCCTCTGGTCCCCGTAACATGGAGGACTACAGCGGGGGTGACGGCGGCTGTAGCGGGGCAAGGCGGCGGCTATAGCGGCGGCTATAGCGCCGCAACCCAGCGGCAACAGCGGGCGGGCAGGCAGGCAGCAGTGGTCGAGCCACCCGTTTCGCTCAGGCGAGCTACCGGTAGCTCGCGAGCGACGGGTTGGCGACCACTGGGGTAGAGTTTCAGTTCAGTTATGTTACAAAATTCAGCTTGTAAAGCGTTACAGTTAGCATCTTATGCATTATCATCAATAACAAAAAGATTAGGCACTTCCTTCCCACTTTTTACTGCTAGTCCTTTTAAATCTAAAAATAGATTTTCTCCCTCTTCATGCAAACAGAATCTATTAGAAAATGGGAGGCACAATGTTGAGATTTAAATTCCTACATAGAAATTAGGCTTTGTCAGATCACTTTCCCTCCCTTCATCTCTTCAGTCATAAGCTATGAACTCTGGGCCCCTGCCCATGTCCCACAGCTGCCAAGGCCCAGTCCTGTTGCTTAGCAACCAAGCAGCCTGGACGCCATCAGAAGGATCTGTGAACCCCTTTTGTACCTCTGGCACTCTGCCCTCCATGCCTTGTGCCAACCACAAACACAATGAGGGAAGTTAACTCAAATGCTTCCAGTATGAATAAAACATTGGCATGCCAAAATCTGTGCAATAATATCTTGACATACTGTAAAAAGCTGTTTTATGAAAAAGATGACAGATAATCATTAATATACTGATGTACAACTGCTTTGCATAGCCAACATTTATGGAGATCATCATATCTAAATTACATTGAGGGTAAAGCCTTCAGCGCATTATGCCTGCAGACAATATGGCCCATAAGTAGTTATTTCTAACATGGCCTGCATGTAACCTAACTAACGGCACAAAAACCCTGGTTTCTACTGTCCTAGCAATTATTTCATTCAAAACTCTTCCTAGACTTGGAAAATACATTCTGATGGCATCCGTGTGAATATTTAAAAGCCATGCAGGAGGAGGTACAGACAGTGAAGGAGCCAAGCGGATTCTCTCTGCCAGACCCACTGGGCTACTGAACAATCTGGCCTCTTTGTTACGACACTTTGAGGGGGGCAGGAATCCACATGTGGGATAGGGGATTTGGAGAATTATAGAGGAGAGGAGCGAAGGGCACAGAACCCCACATAGAGACTCCTGTCTGCAAGGACTTGAAGCCAACACTTTGTATGAAACAGTGTGAGGAGGGAATGCAAAGGGTTTAAACAACCGCTTCTTTTACCCTACAACATCCTGCCTATTAGCCGTTCTTATTGACCAAAATGCTGGCTATGTAGCTCCTTCTAAATGAACTAATACACAGATGATATTATATTTTTGTTTGTGGTGAGCCCAACAAAATGAGCCTAATGAATGAGAAAATGCAAAAAAATAAATAAAACAAACGGGAAAAACTCCATAAAAAGTAGCTGATTAAAAAAACACACACACACAAAGAAAACAATACAGCCCGACAAAAAGACTGCCATTAAGAGACAGTTGTAAACAGTGGTAACTAGCTGCAATCTGTTTTGTAGAATCTAGCTCTCCTTACTGAAGCGGCTTCCAAAAAGCATCAACACAACATTATTCTAAATGAAAGTAAATGAATTTATATTTCGTTGCCAAATTTACTTTCATTTGTGCCCAGCTGGCAGCCAACAAGTTCTTAATGAAGGACAATTAGTCGTTTAACTAAAAGGTCTTATCTACAGTCCCCCAAAAGACTGAGAAAATAATCCCCTCTGTTCAGCATTTGTACAAGCAGAGCCACAAATGACCTGTTTGAAAGTGAGACTTTCTGTGGCGTGTATTTCTACAAGATGAATGCAGTCCCTTTAAGTGACAAAAGGAGAAAGCAGATATGGTTAAGCCTCTTGTATTTGTGAGAAAGGCAAATTGTGCTACCCTATACAAAATAGCTGCATTTACTTTGTGTAGGTTTCTTTAATGTACACCTGCCATTGTCAATGCTTTTGACAGCTATTGTGGCTGCTATAGAGGCAGGGACGGTGCTTGCAATACTGTGGTGGTTAATTTAGAGTGGATGCATAACACTGACCATCTGGAATGCAACAGAAGTATGAATTGACTTTAATGCAGAACTACATAGGAGGAGATAGCAGTAAGGCGGCAGCAGTAAGGTGATCAACCGAAAGAAAGCCAGCAAAACAACCAATCTCACACTGTGAATACATTCTCCATGCTTAGATTTATAAATAAGTGTGGGACACAGCTGCTTTAGTGAAATGGAGTGTTGTTGGCAACAAGACATCAGTATTAGAAAATATCACAATGCATGCAGGCTGTCTGTATTGCCTTATATGAGATTGTATACGCTTGATGGATGTCTAAATCAACCACACTTATCTGAACGCATCTAGTTAGATGCCTAAGGATAGTTAACCGTGTCTAGATCAAAAATAATGGAAGTAAGATGCAACCGTTAGGTTGCCGGGAGCATGGTTGACGGTCACATGGTCGACATGAGGTTTTCACGTTTTTTTGGTGCAGGTCCACTTGGTTCACATTTACTATCCAAGTGGACATAGTTAGATTAAAAAGTGTGCCAAGCCAGGGCCAAACTTGGGGCTGCCTATTTCCATTGCCAGTGGTTCACTGGTTGCTGGCACTCCCTGCCCTTATTAATTCCTCACGTGTACCTTTCATTCAATCTTACCCTTCTTACCCTTCCTCTCTTCTAAATAGTTTTGGTGAATATTATTGGGCTAGTTTTATTCTACATGGCCATTGTGTCAGGGGACGGGGGACAGCCCTGTTGTCATCAAGCTTGGGGGTGTGTCCAGCACTTCAGTATATGCTGTGCTACCCCAAGCTGGGCTGGGTGTGGTATATGACAGTCAGTATCCCAACTGCCGGTGCTCTGACAGGGGGCGAGCACAAGGAAGCCCCTGCGGGCTCGCTGTGCTCGCCACAGGTTATTTTCTCCCTTTATGGGGGTCATGGATCTCCACAAGGGAGAAAAACCCCTGTGAGTCAGGATCCCCCCTCTCGGAGCACCAGCAGTGGGGATCCCGACGTGGGGATACTGATTGTCGGGATCCTCACTGTCGGAGCATCATCCGGCACCTGTTGGGCTGCCCCCAAGCCTTCTCCTCACTGTAAGTAGATGTTGTGTGCACCGCTGCTATTTACGGGTAATGGTGATCATGAACTGCAACTTTTCTCACATGTGGGACACTGCAGTCCTTGGGTGAGAGGCGTAGGCAAGCTGTTTAAGCAAGACACTAATATGGCAATTTTTTTAAATGGGCAATATTTAAATACACTTTCACTAAAGCTGCTGCCTTTTTCCTTTTTACCTAGAAATTTGTCTGCTAGTTCAAAGGTCAGATTACAGGACAGCATCCTATACTTATTCAATTATTTACTGTTTACTGTTATAAATGCTTATTAATTGCCATTTTATACATATAGGGGGTTATTCTAGTCTGTTCGCAAGGAATAGAACATTCGCACGGGGACTGATGGTGGGCGTATGCGCATGTGCAGGGCCATTTTTGCGCATGTGCATATGCCGGGTGCGTGGCATGTTCACCTGTGTGCACGCACCCAAGGCTGCGGCCAGGGGTGGTGGCGGATAGTCATGCCCATTGGAACGCCCAGTATTTCATAAGCGTTCCCATGTAAATGCTGGGCATTCCCATGGTAATCGGCCCGTGATGTCGGCCCGTGATGTCTGTGCCGAGGGCTGGCAGCTGACATCATTAGATATCAGCTGCCTTCCCTCTTTCTCCCTGACTTGAGAGTCACTTAGATCTGCGTGCGCGTTCCAATAGTCGGCGACCAATGATGTGGGTGTTCAACCACAGGCTGCGAATGGATGTTTATGTTATACATCCATTTGCAGGCCCTGCGTGCAAACAGACATGCGAGGGCCCGGCATTCACCGGGAGGGGTTTGGTGGACTCGCAAGGCTCCAAATTCACAACCTTGCGAATCAACCAGAGTAAACCCCATTGTTTGAGCAGCTACACTATTTTTAGATACATAAAACATTAAACAACATAGCCCAAATGGGGTGTGCAGTCAAGCAAATTTTATGCCTGGAGCGTCTCTAATACTGCGACTTACAGTTCTGACTGCCCGCATCTGTTGCATGCACGAAGACAGCTGTGGTGGGAGAAACCACATTATATGAACATCATTAGACCAAAAATATTTCTGAAATTATTTTACTTCCAAACCCCTTGTGATTATATAACCATGTAAGAAAAAAAAAAAGCATTGCCTACTGATACCACAGAGCAGCTGGAACATGCCAGGAAACAGTTTTTTTTACGTTCAACAAAACAATATCTGAGTACAGGTTGAGTAGTCCTTATAAAAAATAAAGAAGCATTTTGGATAATGGTATATCAGTATTATGGAATATTTTTATATTTCAATGAGGTATCTTGAGGACGGACTCTTGTGTACCCAGAAGGGCCAGTTACAGATGTCCCCAGTAGTGCCAGTTACAGATGCCCCCAGTAGTGCCAGTTACATATCATGTCCCCAGTAGTGCTATATACATATCCTGTCCCCAGTAGTGCTAGTTCCATATCCTGTCCCCAGTAGTGCCAGTTACAGATGTCCCCAGTAGTTCCAGTTATATATCATGTCCTCAGTAGTGCCAGTTACAGATGTCCCCACTAGTGCCAGTTACATATTATGTCCCCAGTAGTGCCAGTTACAGATGTCCCCAGTAGTGCCAGTTATATATATCATGTCCTCAGTAGTGGCAGTTACAGATGTCCCCAGTAGTGCTAGTTACATATCCTGTCCCCAGTAGTGCCAATTACATATCATGTCCCCAGTAGTGCCAGTTACAGAGGTCCCCAGTAGTTCTTTTAGCCCAAAACAAAAAGTACATTCCAGAAAAGATGGTTTTCGAAATAATTTGGATAACAGATATCCGGATAAGATATACTCAACCTGTATCAGTAGCCGACAAAAGTGAATTAGAGCTAATTGTGCAACATGAATGATGTCCACATTCCTTATAATATTGACAATATTTAAACATTAACCTTTTCTGAAAATATTTAGGGTGTAACGAAATCTATCACGTAGAAATTCATAGTGATACTTACAATACACTATACGGAACCACGAAAAAGACGGACTGTACAGAACTGACCTATCATTTATTTTTTTATACTGTCCTTAAGTTGGGCTTGCACCAAGATGTTTTTGCATACACCTGGGGGGTTATTCAAGTTCGTTCGGTCCTGCGTGCATTCGCACGCAGCACTGATGTTGCACGTCTACGCATGCGTAGGCGGGTTTCTGCGCATGTACAGATGTATGGTGCGTGCACCCACGGTGAACTTTCAGTTCGCCGGGTGTACGCACCCATGTCAACATGTGGGGGGCGGAGAAGGGTGGGGGGCATTGTGCTGCCTCATTACCATATGAGAATGCCCAGCCTCCCACGGGCGTTCCCATGAGAACACTGGGCAGGGGGGGCGGGCAGATGATATCACCGGATGTCAACTGCCCGCCCATATCCGTGCCAGCGTGCACGCATATGTAAGCGAGTACCTTCCACATATTTCGATGGTCGCCGACCATTGAACAATGTGGGAGGTTACCTGCAGGCATACGAATGGTTGTTTATGCTAAACATCCATTCGCAGCCTGTGCAGGCGAACATGTATGAGGGTGCAGCCTGTGCGGGCGAACATGTATGAGGGTGCATGTTGGCAGTCTAATATCTCGGTGCTATAAAAAGGAAATATGTCACATTATTTCATAGTGCACAGATATGATTTGGGAAGAGACGGAACTAGCTGAAGGGTTAATGTCCATCTAAGATTCCCGTTCAGATAGAAAAGGCAAGTGCATTATAGACTATAACTCATTGCACAGTCTGAACTGCAGGACATTAAAGGATCAATGAGAGTCCCAAGAGAAAGGTAGGAAGAAAACCAGCAGATAGCAGGGGAGGAGGCCCCTCTTGTTGAACCCAGCAATGTAGCAGCAGATAAAACTACATTCCAGAATGAAAAGTTAGCAAAGATTAAGCAGGGTATACACTTGCCGATGTGTGTACCCAGTGACATCACAGGCGACAGGACCCAGCAGCGAAGCTAGCATCAGCAAAGTGCATATAGACTTGCCAACGTGGCAGTGATGAAGTGATGGTGGCGGCCATGCTGCACCTCCCATTAGTGATTTCGTCCATCTGCCCTGCATGTGGATGTCGCTGATGATGCACGGGAACAGCGACATAAGGGGCACACACTAGACGATGTAGCTGGTATGTCAGTCTGATCCACCAGATTGGACAACATATCGTCAAGTGTGTACCCAGCAATAACAAATTATTAACACTGGCATTCACTGTATACAAAAGCTGTAGACACAAAACTAACTAAAGGCCCATACACACTAGAAGATTTTCATTTCAAAAGACTTTGCCAAAATCTTTGAAAGATAAATCTGTCATCAAAGTAGTGCGTACACACTGAGCTTTTTTCCCAAAAGAGCAAGAGATGTTCAGGAGGCAAAAGATTTTGCTGAAAATCTTTAATTTAAAAGGATATTTACATAATGGGCTGGGTTTGAATCCCGAGTGGGAGCAGCGGCCATTTTTTTTGGTCTGCTCTTGGGACCTGATTCAGAACTGATCGCTGGTCTGCGTATATTCAGAGCTCAGCAATCAGGTAAATTATGCTGATGTGCATGGCTGCAATCTAATGAACGACTTTCCCCCTGTGCGCAGCACTGAGTAAGCCAGGACTACTCATCACTGAGATGGCTGTGTGTGTGTGTGGGGGGGGACAAGGGCACTGATGACTATGATTGGCTGGGGTATGCCTGCATTTTCTGGTGACCTCCCAGAAAATTGTAGTGGCATGCCCTAAAACATCCTCCTGCTCTCAATCACACAGCAAATGGCCAGCCATCACAGGCGTTGGGCAGTGGCGGCGGTAACGCATATATGTATACGCTTCGCCCATAACATAATTTACATTGTTGGGCAGTGGAGGTGGTAACGTATAGAGTGCTAGCCATACATCACCGCCTCATATTCTATTACTAAACATTGGTGGCCAGTGGTGCAAATATATACATTGCTGGCCAATGCCAGCAATGTATACATTACTGGCTAATCAATATACAGTACATTTGGTGGGCAGGAGGACCAGTAATATAGACATTGCTGGCATGTGCCATTGGTCTACTGCTGCTGTGGGTTCGGCAGCTGAAGTCACTGCTGACAAGAGGAGATGGGGCTGCTGCGTCTCCTCCTCCCTGCTCCGTGTGGCGTGAGACGGTAGTGTACAGAGCAGGGGGAGGGAGAGGTTGTGCTGCCGATGCTGCGGACGGGCGGGCTGACAGACGGAGGGGCGGAAGGCGGACGCTTTTCCTCCCTGCTCCGTAAGTATATGGAGCATGGGGAGGGAGCAATACTCTGCAGGGAGGGAGAAGGGGAGGCTGCGGGGTGGTCTGCCTGGCTGAAAGTGGCTAATCTTTAAGCCCGGCAAGCCGTAGGGGGGAGATGGGAGACTTTGACAGCGATGATGTGGGAGGGCGCATCATCGCTAGTCTGCCATCGGTGGCCCATACACACTGGCCGATTTTCAGCTGAAAGCGCTCAAAACAGCCGAAATGAGCAATTTTCAGCTGTATGGGCCTTCCACAAATATGGAGGTGTATTGACAGGAATGTAGGCCAGATTCTTCTTCAGACCGATCTCTGTGAATAGACATGTTTTTGCATACAGTGTATGTGCAGATACAAATTTAGATATATTTTTGTATATCCGTCCTATTCTGATTCGGAGGGAACTAGACACTTTGAGCAGTATTCAATTGGTTTTTATCAGTATTTCAGCATGCTATCCCCGGGGTTGGTGAGCTGAAATGCACAAATGTGTGGCTAAACCTGACCATAATGACCATGATATGCTCAAAAAAAATAAGATTCAATACAATCTCCCAGTCATTTTAGACGTGAGATTGGGTGCGATATAACAATTGTGGGCAACTTCATCCTGTGGGGGGGGGAATTTACTAAGATGGGATTTCTGATTGGTTTACCCATAGCAACATCCCATCTGAAGTAGAACTCCCAAGCTTAGTAAATTTCCCCCTGTGACTCTTAATGGATAAATCACACGAATAGCAGAGGAGTGTAGACGTGGCCAGACGTTTCCTAGTTCTAGTACTGTGTAGAGAAAAACATGCAACAAGAGAGAGTTGAAGGTGTAAAAGTTCAGTAGACATACAATAAAGATGGGACAATGTAGATAGAAGGTTCACGAACATAGATGTGTGCGGAGAACAGTTAAAGACCCACAGTAACTTCCTGCAGGACAAGAAAGGGTCAGTAGGATTTAGGACTGCAGCTGCTCTCCCTATCCTCTTTCCTGCACTAATTCCTCATTATCATGGGAAGCGCAGGCACTGCTATGCTAAGGACCACTTCTGCAGACTTTCCATCAATGCACATACATGAATAAGAACATGCAATTCAGAAAATGCATAGAACTGTCACTACCTAGAAGGAAAAACATGTAAATCCCATAGGCATGATATTAATCACAAGATTACCTCAGCATATACCTCACTAAGGGACTGAGGGTTGTTGTACCTGAACGACATAAGTTAAATGATACAGTGAAATGCTTCTGGCCTGCCGTTGGAGGGGGTTAGAGAACATCACTGCCTGTTCTATGTGCACAATGTCAAGCACACCCACACAGGCAGGGGAAGTTCAGTCTGATGTCACCAATAATTGCATCAATGTATCAGTGTTTGTTCAAACACAAGGCAGTGCTTCTGTTTATGAATAAATGCAACACTACTATGCTCATATGAGATGCAGTCTGCCTTTGCTTCAGTCTCTGCTGCATACACTACTGCATGAATACTACTAATACTACTAATATCGAAGGACGCATGTTTGCACTGCCTCATACTGTGCTGTGATTGCATGCAATGTTCCATTACTCCATGAGGAGGACACCATCAGTACTTCTGCCTGCTCTGTGAATGCATGTTGTGGCTTGCACTGCCTTGGTCTGTGTTATTAACATATGTCATAGTGTATCAGTGTGTACAAGGAGGCTGACTGTGCCTATATTATGAATACATGTACGGGTGTATTAGTGTGGGAGGAGGAGGCGGGCAGTGCTTCTGTCTGGGCTGTGAATACATGCTAGTGTAACAGTGAGATGGTGGGGGAGGCTGGCGGTTCAGCTACTGTCTGAGCTATAAATACATGTAATGATGTGTTAGTATGTGAGGGAGAAGCTGACTACTTCTGTCTGAATTATGAATACATGTAATAATGTGTTAGTGTGGTGGTGGGGGCTGGCATCACTTCTGTCTAGACTATACATATATGTAAGGTACTTTTAGCATGAGCAGAGGTAGGTACTACAGGTGAGAAGGAGGCCGGCCATGCCCCTGTCTATGCACAGACTACATATAATGGTGTATAATGCTGGGTACACACTTGAGCGATTCCTGTGGCTGCCGACTGGTGTTTCAAAAAATATATTTTTAACCCTAGTATTGCAACGCCAAGGGGTATGAGTGGTGACCCATCCTAATCAGCACTGCACTTGCACTTACTAGCTTCAGGCTCACCAAGCTAGGCTGTTTAGGCTGTGCTGTGACCAGTGATGTGCGGTCAGGGGAATCAGACCCTCACCTGTCATACTCCAGTATATTCCAGTTTTTTTACTATGAAAATTAATAGAATAATACAAAGAAGAGATTTATAATTTATAAATGTTATCATTGTATTATTCTAATCATCTTTATAGCTAAGAGTCAACAAAATTGCCGTGAAATAAAAAGACAGAGAAGGAGAGACCAGAGTTGAGGCAGCTATGAGCTTCGCCTCCCCTCTGTTATAGTCATGAACTGCCTGGACAGGGGTACGTGCGCATTGGAGCCCCTTACAGACACACTACGCTCCCACCAGCTACAGGATCAAAGGTTTGCACAGGTTCTATTCTCCCTCTATAGGGGTCATGGACCCCCACAAAGGAAAATAGCCCCTGTCAGTCGGGATCCCGACTGTCAGGCATTTAGCAGTCGGGATTCCGATGTTGGAGAAACAACGTCGGAATCCCAATTGTCGGAGAGTCATCCAGCACTCGCCTGGAGCTGGGGGCAAAAAAAAAAGAAGAAAAGCACAAAAAGAAGCAGCTATCAGCTCTATCTCACTGGAGGCTGGTGGATTGGTGTGTGTGTTATTAATACAGTGTCAGGTGCTTTATCCAGGAAGGTCCCAAGCACACAACCAGGAATTATCAAGACAGCTAAAGTGCTAAAAATGTGCTGGGCAAGGGGGGCACAGAGGTCTTTTCCTCACATCAGCCTAGTCTATCTTTTCTCATAAATGATGCACAGAGCAATTGATTTATGTTCAAACAGCGAGGTATCTGCAATTTGCTGCATATTTGGAATGGTCACTTAAGCCCATTGTACAATTTGTATAAGTTATGAACTATAGTGTAACCCAGTGGTTCCCAAAATTCAAATTTTAATGTTTGGACCGTAAACCTATAGGATAAAATATTTAGTATATTTAGTGTTCTCTATCCCACCTCATGCGGCCAGTTTATTTTTTTACCTGCATATATATATATATATATATATATATATATATATATATATAGGTTCAAAGTGGGATCCGGCTCTCCATATAATATCAAATCAGCGCCGGGTGCCCATACAGCATACACAATAGCTGGGACCAGGGGGGGTATAGCACTCCAGGCGACTTGGTAACAGCAGAAAAACACTCAGACCACGATGTGGTTACAACGTTTCAATGCCCGTTTTAATGTGGCATTTTCCTCATGCGGCCAGTTTATTTTTTTACCTGCATATATATATATATATATATATATATATATATATATATATATATATATGTATGTATATATAGTATAATGTCCACATGAACCGTTCGGTTCATATTTGTGTGTGTAAATCTGGCTCTGATGACGTTAGCCAAAGTCTCCCCAGCCACTGACTCCACTGCACGATACTGGCTGTGATGGAATATTAATGCGTAAAACTGGTTGTTTCACGTCATATGTTTTGCCATAAACCTTAGCCTCAACTACAAGAAGGTTCACAGTAGTTTAGAAGGGAGAGAAAGTCAGTACATAGATTAAAATAAAAGACATGAGACACTATGATACTGTATATCATAAGGGAGATAAATGGAAAAGACTTGAGGTGGAAATGATAAAAGAAAGTACAAAATTTAAGGTAGGCAATTTTTAGGTATAATGTCATTAAGACCCATATAGTGAGGAGGGAGATTCAAGGGGGATAGGGATGACGTTAACAGTAAAATGGAGGCGAGAGGGAGAGGAGAGAGACAGGGAGAGGAAAGAGAGAGAGAAACCACAGAGGGGGAGATTGGCAAGGAGAGAGAAAACAAAGACAGGTAGTAAAGCAAAAAAAGAGGGAAGAAAGCGCAAAAAAGGTACTAAAAGCTAAAGAGAGAAAGACGTTGAGATGTGAATGTTGAGAAGAGTACAGTATAAAGGAAGCTGTAAAAGAGGACAAAGAATAATGTGGAAAAAAAGGGGAGACAGGATTGGATTAGCAAGCAAGAGTGATGGTGTGAGAGATAATGGGAGAAAGAGAGACATCCATATTGATGGGGTGTGAAAGCAAGCCAGAAAGGCTAAGATATATAGCAATGTTCCCCTTGCTCTCCTCCCTATTCCCCCCTCACTCCCTTTCAGAGCAACAGAGCCTCAAGGCGCACCCCTTCCTTGCTTTCAGCACTATTGATAAATACATTAGTATGTACATGATACGAAGCAGCTGAAGAGCTGGCAGAGCAGGGGTTAACCCTGGCACTGCTGTAAAACTTAGAAATGTATGAGAAAGAAAGGGCTGCGCCATTATTCTGCAGATTACAAAGAGTTACAGTGGAGCCTTACCTTCCAGCTCTGACTTCCACGTGGTTCATTATGGAGACTTCTTGGAATCAACAGCTGCTTTGTGTTTGCTGCTGCATTAGAACGAGACAAGTCTGCAACTCACTGGTGTGTGCACGCAAGACAGATAGATAGATAGATAGATAGATAGATAGAGACCAAGTGAGAATGTGGAATGAAAAGGTAAAAAGGTACTGTAGGATTGGTGGGAGAGGACAATAGTAAGGTGATAAAAGAGAATGTATGAGGTGAGTACCAACAGATAATGGGAAAAAAAGAAGAGAATGAAGGATTGTAGTAATCCAAAGAAGCAGGTGAGGAATAAAATGCTCACATGTAGTTATATATGAAATAGGGGCACTCACTGCTGTTGGAAGAAGGGGGGAAGTGGGTGCAGGAGACAAACTGTAAGGGACCTAATGGGGTGTGGAAAGGAACAAATCCAGTTGCCTAGAGCACCACGCAGATAACCCAATTCATCACTATTATGCAGAAAAGCCTCTTTGGAAAATAAAATGTATGGAATTTGTTGTCTGCATAATGTAGGTTTAAGATGGCTGTCAGGAATTAAAACTATTCAGGGTTTCTCGTTTCTAGAAAAATATAGGTTAAAAATGCTTCTTAGCGTTGTATTCTAGAAAATCATTGGACAACAGAACTAGTGGGGTTTTCATTTCTGTGTACTAACTGTATTATGTGTCATCTATATATATATATATATAGATATATATATATATCTATATATATATATATATATATATATATATGTCTGTATCTAGTGTCCGTGAGTCCCTGAAACACTGCCATCTTCTGGCAGGGAGTGAAACTACATCTTTTTCTTACACATGCACAAACACAGAAGGTAGCAGACTAGCTTTCGTAGCTTTTGCTTTGAGTGGGCTTACTAGTATTTTATATAGATATACAAATATACACACATCAAGCTATCCCACTTTGTAGGTTAGCACTGCATACAGGTCGTAGGAACCAATCGCTGGGGCTGCATACTCTTTATTATGTAAGATGAGATTCAACATTCTGAGGCAGAATTTACAGGTGTGTGTGTGTATGTGGGGTGGTGGTGGTGGTGGTGGTGGTGGTGGGGGGGTAATGTAATTGGCTTTCATGAAAACTTTACACAAAACCTAACATTACCAGCATTTTTCATTTCTAAGGATCAGTTTTTTTAACATCAATTTCATGGACAAAAACCCACACCACTGATAAACAGGCTGGTAAAACCGGATGAAACGTGTCTGGTATGACTGCTCCTTTTTTTTGATTGACCAATTTCCAAATAATAAGTAATGCCCCCATTGCGAAGAGTGAAACAATAATATGTGCACTGATGAGGTACATCTAAATGAAAAAGTTGTTTAGACCAGGGCCCTTATTCTGATCTGTGCGGAAATTCCCGCATTCTTACGGAGCGGTCCGCACGCCACGGTGTTTTTCCGCATGCGGCCATCGTCCGTAGAAACGCCCACGTGTCCTCCGCATTCGGACGGACTCACTCTTTAAGAACAGGGCGTGTTTACGGACGACATACAAACCATGCGTGTGCGGGAGAAACACTCCGATTCGGCACGGTATTACAGAGTATTACAGAGTATGCTCGGGAATACCGCATCCGAACGGGAGCCAAGCGGTGCTACCGCACGTAAGCGGAGGATTTCCGCCAAACAACCCACTATGAAGTATCTTCTGCAATACATCACATGACCCACTTATTCAATTACCTACCCTCATAAAAAACAGCTTATTTGGAATTGGAATCAATTAGATTCCAATATATCCTTACAAGCATGCCTAACACATGCATAGCACACATTAACCCTTACAGCAATGTAAGAGCAATGGTTTCTATTAAAGCACTGACAAGCGGCCTATTAGTGAGTAATGAGTAAAGGAGTAGATTCTATTGGGTTCAGGTGTTAATGGTTGTAGTCATTAGGCGTACGTTCGCCTACCGCATGAACGAGTGGTGTCCGCAAAGCAATAGTACACTTGTGGACACCGCACATTTCTGCCCTTTTTGATCGCGTGCATTCGGAGTGGTTTCCGAATGTACGCCCCCCAACATAAGTGTACTCCCCCGTGTCCGCCCATGTTTCCGCCCCGTTTTGCCCACTTTGAAACTACGCCCATGTGTCATTCCGCATGACGCCCATAATACGCCCCTATTTCCCGAATGATAGCGGTGAACAGTTCTGGACGGTCTTTGTCCGAACTGGTACCGAGTCAAGGCGTGGCACATGCGCGTAGCGTTCTCCACGCATGCGCAGACGCCGTAAAGACGCAATCCGTAAGAACGCGGTAAAGTCCGCATCAATCAGAATAAGGGCCCAGGTTCAGAAAAAAGAAAAATTTATTCAAAGGACCTTAATTCAGTATGCATCATTATCATGAAAGGAGACAGATGTCAGGTACATATTTATTATAAATGCATTTATTGTGACTTGTTAAAAAAAATTCTCTTTTTATTTAAAGGGACATTATGAATGGACACCATATGAATTTAATAATTACCATATTCACAGAAATGGGGGCCACCAATGCATTTGGGGCAAAAAATGCAATAATCAAGGGGCACCCCTGACACACGCTCTAGTCAGCAAACAACTGAGTACAGTAGCTCTGTCTGGCCATATCTTACAAGCACACAAAAATAAAACAATTGAATCTACCCAGGGGTTAAAGTGAGGTGGAACTGGGTTCCACCACCTCTAAAGGTAGGGGGAACTAGTTCCCCCTCCACCACAGCCCTTCACCGTAATTCCAAAATAAAAGGCTGTCATAGCAGCTTCCATTTTTGGCACAATGTATGTGAGTTGAAGCCATCAACAAGTACTATTGCTGTGGGCATTATGTGTAAGTGTCATACTACTGTGGGCATTGTGTATAAGTAACATGTACTACTGTGTAGCATAACATAAATATGGGCACTACGGAAAGACACAAAGTGAATAAGGGGCACTACTTTGTACTGTATTATGAATCAAGGGCACTACATGCTGTCTAATGTGAATGAGATTTTGCTACTGTGTGGAGAAATTTAATTGGGGGTACAATTGTGTGACCAATGTTCCTTTGCCAAAATTTATTTATTTATTTTTTAAATAGAACATTCTGATGGGGAATATGGCTCATACACCATGCAGTTTGAGTAATTTCACCTCACACAACCACCTCTTTTTTCTACATTCGACTATCCCCCCTAATACAGATACTTAGGGCTAAATGTACTAATATGGAAGTTGTATTGAAGACGATATGTTGCTATGGGCAATATCACATGGGGTGGGATGCTCTAACATCCGCCGCCCCTTACCCCCCCCCCCCCCCCCCTGCCGGCTACAGCACTTACACTAATCGCATATGGTCTAGCATATGCAATTAGTATTTCAAAGGGCAGCTTTTGCGATAACAGCTGCCCTTTGCAAAGCAGCTGCCTGGGGGTGAGCGGGTCCCTGCGACTCTCTCCCTTCTGCTCTTCCTCCCTGCACCCAGAAGGTGCTAGGGAGGAGGACATCATATCAGGTGAGTGGGGGCATCGCGGGGTGGCGGGGTTCAGTTCGGGGGGTTGTGAAAAGAAGACAATAGGCTTCTATGGGGTACCGCCAGCAAAAGCCCCAGTTAACCTGGCGTGTGGGTTTTAGTGCATACAAAAATGCGGTAAAAACTGGATTGCTGGGTTTTTACCGCATTTTTGGTTTAGAGCATCCCGCCTATTATCACACCACAAACTCTGTAGCTAAACATATGAAAGTAATCTAACATAGAATATGAATGAGCATTAATCCTCTCCGGAGGTAATGTGTATTGTACCTGTTGCATATATGTAAATTTAGCAGCCACTGTGGGCTGAACCAATTTTTATGACAATACAACTATAGCTGCGTGCCACTGAATGTAGACGGCAGATGCACTTTAAGAACTTAAATTGCCCATACATGGTGCGCTGATCGCAACCGTTATGGGCTGGATCGCATTGCAATGCATGCGATGTGATGGCAGTACAAAAAGTATGTTCATCGCATCGCACGGTGAAAACGCACTGTGTATGGGCACCTTTATCTCATCATAATATGAACCTGGGTTTTTTTCTGTTGACATGGAATAAGATATTTCCAAATATAATACATCTCTTGTGGTTCAGTGTAGCCTGGCATAAAGTTATGCAATGAATGCATGGCAGGTGAATGCTTTGTGGCTCAGGTGCTAGGTGCTGCCACATGAGACACCCTCCCTTTAAGACCAAGCATAGCAGCTGATTAGCCTGGACCACCTTAACCTTTACCATACCATACCAAGTGTTTCAGCATTCTTATGCCACAGAACGTTTCCTGTTAAAGCCCCATACACACTAGAACCCTTCTGAACGATATATTTTACTATCTCAACTATTGTGTACACGCAATATCGCTCCCACAAAACGGGACAGTCCAGCACACGTAGCAGGGGCACACAGTCCCCCTGAGCACACACAGCAGGGGTACCAAAGCAAGGGCACACAGCACTCTTACCTCCCAATACCGTAGGCACACAGCATCCCCCTCCCCACAGCAGGGGCATGCAGCAGCCTCCTTTCCCACAGCAAGGACAAACAGAACACCCTTAAATACAGCTGGAGCACATAGCATAGCCCCCCCCCCCCCACACACACAGAAGGAAGCACAGCACCCTCCCACCCCCCACACATTGGGCATTGTCTTAGGGAAAGGGGGCATGGCTTCTTGCAATATCTGCAATCGCGAAGCCAAGCCCCGTTTCAACGCTGTGGGGGGCATGGGCAGAAGGCCCTAAATTAAATTCCAACAATAATTCCAAGTTATCTAAATGCAAGTAAACACAACAGATACCTCAGGAAGATACAGTAGGAAGGTATTGTTAAAAATATATATTGTACAAATGAGTCAGATAACAATGGTCACAAGTGCATGTGCTGCATGTCCACCTGGGTCAGGCAGTTCTGATTTTGGGTTGTGCATATTGTATAATATGGTGAATACAGGGATGTAGTGGAAATTGTGAGGATATATCGGTAATGAGGAGGGTACAGATGCCTTGTGGTTCAGCGTGGGAATCCCTGAACTGCAGCGTCTCACTTCAATCACATGCAAATCCTCATCCTTAATCTTCTTACTAGTGCAATCCATATAGAGGTTGGGGCATGAGTGAGGTGTGGTGTATATTTTGTGTCTCCTTTTTAGGAAAAGGATGCAAGTGATAAAAGAAATAAAAGTAGGGAAATGGACGAGGAAGAGCCAGACTAAAAAAGATATGGCAGATGTAACCATGTACACACAGAGATAGAGAGGCTGGCATTATGGAGAGAGGAAGGGAGCAATTACATTCTCACTGATGTGCTGCTGCAATGTTTGGCTGTACACATCACTGTATATTACAGGAGCCAGACCATGCTAAAAAGAAGGAAACCATTGTAGTACATCCATGGATATGGATGTGTGAGAACTGAGGCGCCCACTCTCAACATCCATTCACACTGTAAAAAATATTGGAGTATCTTTAGACACGCCATCAGTCGCACCATCAAAACTTGTACCAGGTCTATGGCAGGTGCTGTTTTTCTGTCCAAGTATGGTCTTCTATGTGACTGGCTGAGTGCCTGTGTACGCAGCCACTATCACCGACATACCTGAGCCACTCCCATAACATGTCCATAAGACGGAACCATCTCTAAGCAAGTTCTAAGTCATCGTCCTGCCACCACCCAGGAATTCCCACACAGTTTCAATAAATGTCTTTATGTGTGCTTCTTATATCACAACTATACAGACACAATCAGTAGCAAAAAGTGGCTCCAGTACACCCACCATCGCTTGTGCATGCATCTCAAAGTTAAGCAGCCCATACACGCTGTGATGCCAGGCTGTGCGTTCTGTGCTTTAAAGTGAGCGCTCCTGCGGCACCTCATCGCACAGTACAAAAAGTATGTGCTTGCACATACTTTTTGTACTTAGTTTTCATCACATTGCATCGCATTGCATGCATAACGCATGCACAGGCAATGCAATGCAATGTGATCCCTGCTATTGAAGCCCACAACGCACGCCCGCATCGGGACGTGTATGGGCTGCTTTAGGCCTTAGAACTCAAGAATCAGACCTTTAACTCAACTCCCCAATTCTCCTTAACTGTATAGCATTGTTTTCAGGGTGCTTTAGACACAGTTCATATGTTTATTATTTGTTCTCTCCCGTGGGCCTCCATGGTCTCAACCACTCTTTAAATTTCCTTTCACACCCTCCCCATTACACTTCCATTTGCCCTAACATAAATTGAAAGTTATATGTACTGTAATACTGTTTGATCTTCCGAAACTCTTCTGTATGTGACTAATAATGTGTGTATTAATGCTTTCATCTGGTGTACTTTGATATCTTACAATGTTCCACTGTATTCAGTGTAATAAACAAAGGAAAGTTACAGTACATTTCTGAATCAGCTACTTGGCTCCAGGGATTCGTTCAGCTCACACAAGGTTTTACACCGTCACCAAACTTCCTAGAATTTGAACATTTGGGAGATGGGGCCACAATTATACATGATGTGCAGCCAGGCATCATGGCTATGCCCAACTGCGCTTATATCTTCCAGATATGGTAGTGATGACTTCACAGATCTTCCCTTGTACCTTCCCTTGCAATGCTGGCTGGAACAATGTGGCTGCACTTTGGCTGCACGTATGTACACAGGGGAAGGAATGTGTAAACTTGCAGACAATGAGTGCCAAAAAAATATTCTGCATGCGCTACTCAGAATCAGGCCAGAGTCTCTTTCAGGCTCATCTACAATGTTAGTCTGATAACGCTGGCAGATCAGATAAATACTCCGGTCCTTGGAACGATTAACCGCTCAGTGTATGCTCATAAGATGCAACCTCCCGATTCAACCAGCTATCGGCTAACACTCCTGTATACAAACTTAACATTTAACAGGCCAACTGGCCAATATAGGAAGATAGGTCGGTACTTATTTCCTAGCACGGCGCCTGCGATCAAGATTGTATCCATCGGGTCCAAAAAAATTGCGTCGATCGCATCGCATGCAACCAAATCGCATGTGATGCGATCAACGCGATTTTTAAATTGGAATCAATGTGAAATGGTCCCTGATACCCGATTTTGGTCCCAATGTTAAATGGCGCCCAGACCCCAATTTTTATTGTTTCCCAACCCTGATGGGTCAAATCCCCCCCATTGTTAACGCGAAACCCACGATCAACGCCAACCCGAAGCGTGGCCCTTGCAGCGAGCCCGCGAGGGGCGGCGGTACGGGTCCTCCGACCTTTTCATACCCCCACTATCCACGTCGGCGTGGAGTTGATTTTATATAGTGTGGCCAGCGCAGCGAGCCACCGAGCCCGAAGCGTGGCGAGCGGATGCGCATTACTTCACAGGTATTACGCGCTCGCTCGCCACGCTTCAGGCTCGGTGGCTCACTGCGCTCACCACACTATATAAAATCAACTCCACGCCGACGTGGATAGTGGGGGTATGAAAAGGTCGGAGGACGCGTACCACCGCCCCTCGCGGGCTCGCTGCGCTCGCCACGCTTTGGGTTGGCATTTATCGTGGGGTGGCGTTAACAATGGGGGGGGGGGGGCGCATTTGTAATGTCAAATACCCATAAGGGTGGCTATACAATGAAAAATCGGGTCCATTGGCCCATTTAACATTGTTCCCTATGTAAAATCACGTCCATCGCATCGGTCGCATAGCATGCCTTTGCATATTATAACATAGCCGCTGTGTATAAAGGCACAGCGGCTGTACAATACTATACATATATTAATCAGCTCTCAAGTTTAAACATGCTCCTCTTCCGCAGTGAAACATGGTTTACTTGCTTTTTTGCTTTGCTCCCAAGTCCCTATGTGTGTATACTGCATCTTACAGAACTTTGCACTCTGAGCCTGGCATTCAAGTTTTGATTTGTTAGCAACTAGTGATGGTTTGGGTTTTGCAGATACCTCTTTGCTGCACTACACATGCGTCGTGGTGGTCCTGCGATATTTGGAGGCGGTGACAGGGAAGGGAGATGAAAATGCAGGGGTCATGTGGCTATTTTGTGGACGTGTTGCAACCAGTGACTTTGGACGTAGCGCTTCCGTTACTTGCATTTCAATTGAAAATCTAAGCAACTATAGGGTTGTTCGGATATCCAATTGTGCAACCTATGTTCCTGATGTGAAACTGAAGCTACATCTTCGGACAATAGTGGCGGATTTCAAAAGCTGCCAGTAAGTGTTTTGTTATAAAAGACTGCTCCTGTGGCATATGTGTTTAGATTTGCTGTGACTGAAGATACAGCACAGAACCGATATGTGTCACGCCCACCTCTGAATCACGCCCACTGTGGGGAAAGAAAACCTGGCCAACCAAGCACTGTGTCACACAGAAAGACTTTCGAGAACTCTCCCAAACTGGATTAGTTTGTTGGAGACTCTAGGTATTTTCTTTAGCTACCTAAAGATTGATTGACAGACACTTAAAGATTATGCATAAAAAAGGGGCAGACTAGATGGGCAAATGGTTCTTATCTGCCGTCAAATTCTATGTTTCTATATGCAAAGGCTAATTTAAGCTGTCCACAGTATTCCTATTTGACCTTTATCCTCTGATGCTCCTGTCTGGGAAAACATTTATTGGGCCTCTCCTGAAGTGATAGGGTTAAGGTGAATGAACTAGATGGTACTAAAAATAGAGAGAGAGAGAGAGAGAGAGAGAGAGAGAGAGAGAGAGAAGCTCTAAAGACACAGGAAATGAGAGAGTGCATATGTAACCTTTCCCGATCCAAACACTGGCAGAATGAGGGCAAGATTAAACTCTCCAGATCCAGACAGACACTATAAGGACACAGCTGAACAATTGCAGCAGAAAACGTAACTTCCCCAGCAAGACAAGCACAGGTCACCTAGACCCGGGTACCTGGAGAAAGACTACAAGCTGAAACTCTCCTGGACCAGACACCAATACAACCGATAAAGCTTTTCTCTACTGATCAAGATACCTGCAGAAATACATGGACAGTATTCTCTCAAACACAGGCCCTCTTCCCTTCTCTCTTCCTAGGACTATCCCTGTCATCAATGCACATTTGTTTCTATATTTCTCCCACCATGACTCTGATCCTGTCTGGCCACCCACTTGGGATACAGGCTCACGGAGTTATACATCATTCCGCCCCCACTCCCCGCATGACCCATAATGATTTACATCTCTCTATTCTATCCACTACTGACCCGACCCCACTGCAGGCTTTGGTTTCATCGTGTGTTTTATGGCCATAGCACATATTGGAAATATGTTGTTATCATAGTACAGGGCTGAAGATATCTATAAGTAAAAGAGAAATAGATAGAATGCTATCCGAATGGGTGACCGTCAACAAGTCAAAAACATCTGAATGACATAGATATGGGTGACACAGGCAAAATGTCGGCACGTCAATGGTCTAACAAGTCAATGGGTTGACAAGTTTTTTCTCAATTATTTTTGTTTTTTACATTGTGCATCCTTTATCATCCACGTATACTCCGCTTGGGACTGCTAAAGTGTACAGAGCGCAACTGTAGGGGAGCCCCTGTGTTGAACTTGTGCATGTCAACCTTTTAAGCGTACCTAGACACTGTCTTGCTATGCCATACCCAATGATACTACTACTACTACAAAGAATAATACAGAACATACAGAGGGCAAACATTTTCAGTTTGTTACCTGCAAACATAGGAGTCAAGTTTTTAAAATGATTGGGGATGTTGACAGTAAACCATTCCCTCCCTTCACTTATGGCTGACAGGTTGCATGGATAGACATGATTACTTACAGAACAAATATTGGGGGTGCTCAAGCACCACATCCCTGGTAGAGTTGGCTTATATAGCTGCAACACAAGTGCATGCGTAACTGCTTCACAAAAAGACAATTGCAGAATGGGAGCACTATAGCATAACCCTTTCAACACCAAGACACCTACAGAGGAGGACCATGTGTCAGTAGTGTAACTAGATACATGTGGGCCCCACAGCAAAAGTGTGTAAGGGCCCCTATTTATCACCTAATGCTGAAAAATATATACAGCATATGTAACTTTGACAGGCAAAGTAGGCCCCTCTCAGATCTGGGCCCCATAGCAGCTGCACCCCCTGCACCTATGGCAGTTACGCCTTTGCCATGTGTAACCAGGATACAGTGCAGACTTTAAGCAGAAGGACACATATGACACAACATCACAGCGATTATCGCAAGCTCTTTCTGATCCTAACCAACAAAGCTAAGCATCTCTTTATCCACAGTCCTACAAAATAACACAAAGGGCAGTATTCAATGAGAAAAGTTCTCCGTGTTTTGTGGAGAATTTGTGCTTTTTTCGCCTTGGACGGAGCATTTTGCTCTCCAAAAGCGAGCAAGCCTATTCAATGTGAAATGTTCTCCGTCTTTCTAAGTGATTTTTGCCGTCTCTCTCCGTGTAGAAATTCTCCATCTTTTGATGGAGAGCTGGAATGTGAACTTTTAATCTAAAAGGGTTTTGTATTTAATTTTTGTGTAAAAAAATCAGGTTTTTTTTTCTGTGAAGGGGCATGTTATTTTTATTCATGTGCTTATAGCACATGATTATATATTTAATAAAAAAAATATATATATTTTTTTTTTTTTTACACAGTGCAGCCAGCAGGGGGCCGGAGCGCTCGAGCCGCTCATTAGATATTCATATATTCACTGCACCCGTATGCACGTTCGGGTGCAGTGAATACTGGGTCCCCCGCTGGCTATAGGGGGGGGCAGCCTGTGCTGCCTGGGTCCCAGGGGGGCCCCCTACCCTCACATATGTTCTGGGGCATCCAGGGAGACTTTAATCTCCCTGGATGCCACGTCCCACGGCTCCCTGTCAGCTCCCTGCCGCGGACGCTCGTCCGCTGCAGGGGTTAAGACTCGCCGCGAGTGGCGGAGAGTCTTAAAAACGTTGAATAGTGGGAGCAGGAGTGGCAGCGAGCCCTCCGGAACACGGAGAGTGCATGGAGAGCAAAATAAAACGCTCTCCATGCACGGAGAACTCCGTCATTGAATACTGCCCAAAGACAAGGAGTATTAACACACTACAACAGTAGCCTTTCCAGATAAGATGTCCAAGTCTGACCTGTAAACAGCCATTTACCTGCCATTTATTGGTTCCAGGCACATGCAAATAGAATACAGGCTAGTCACTTTACTTGAAAGGTATTAGTGACAAGTATAGATTCATTACTGGAAAGAGTCTGCATGCGGATCATACTGTTAACTCCTTCCTGCTCAGCAACCTATCCTTCTGAACTCCTTTACTCTCAGTACTATTAAATGCTTTATTTTTACTAATGCAATTACCTGTGCTGAGTTCATAGATGTGACCAGTAATTGGCTCAGCACATTTAGCTACAATAGTAAATGAAGTAGGGAGTTCAGTTGCAGAGTATTCTGCACTGGGTCATGTTGGAAAGCCTGGCTTATATACACCATAACACACTCTTTGTCAAACCAAAATGATTTTGAAATGCCAGCGATGTGCAACACTGCCAAATCATAACTATTCCACGATATCCATAAAGCACTGTGACAGTAACTCTTTTACATGAATGCAGAGCTCACACATAGAGCACAGTTAGGGCTCTGCCTGCTAGTTCATGACCCCTTCTGGGATTGATCTCCTCCTTGCTCACCAGCAGGTCCCCACATGCACACACAAGACCCCCTCCCTCCCACACCGCATGGCAACACCCCACCTTTCCTCTGATGTATACTTCCAAAACAATTAACCCCTTATTGTGAAAACCACAGATGAGATGCAGCCCACCAATATGATCATCGCAACATACTCAGTTTGTAATTTATATATACAGGTTGAGTATCCCGTATCCAAAATGCTCGGGACCAGGAGAATTTTGGATAACGGATTATTCCGTATTTCGG
Organism: Crinia signifera; assembly: GCF_055691185.1. Classification (NCBI taxonomy): domain Eukaryota; kingdom Metazoa; phylum Chordata; class Amphibia; order Anura; family Myobatrachidae; genus Crinia; species Crinia signifera. The sequence continues at coordinate 131,728,004 of NC_139222.1, read as the reverse complement.
AATATTTTAATATTTCAATGATGTATTTTGAAGTATCTTGCATGTATGCTGTATAAACACATAATATACACACAAATATATTTTATTACCACATAAAATACACACAAATATATTTTAATTGTTCAAAAAACAAAGTTTCAAAACGTGAAACAAAATGTGTGTACTATCTCAGCACTGAATTTGAATGCCAAGCAATCATTGTCTTGCACATATATAGTGCCAGTTACATATCATGTCCCCAGTGATGCTGTTACAAATGTCCCCAGTGAGGTTTTTTTTTTCACTTTCTGGAATGTCCGTATTTCGGAATAATTCTGATAACGGATACTCGGATACGGGATACTCGACCTGTATTATATATATATATATATATATAACTGGACAATACAAACATATTATTAGTGCACACACATATATAGGGATAAATGCAATTAGTATTTATTTTTCCACAAAATCGTTCTTTGGCGAGTAAGCAAATTTGTAAAAGACGAGATTAACGTGAAAATAGTTGCTGGCAGTGAAAAGGTTGGAAATCTGCTTGGACCCCCCCCCCCCCCAAAAAAAAAAGCAAAATGAACATTAATTATCAATATAAAAGTTTAATATTGGTTATAACAAAAGTATTTTGCATACTTAAATTGGGTCAAATGTAATATGTACTTTTCTAAAGTGAAAAAAAGTATAGAAAGCAATTTTTTGGGATATATTTGTAAATATAATGGGAATAAGCAAACATTTGGGTAATTTTACACCACTCTGAAAAAAAGTAAAAAATAAAAAGATTACTATCATTTGCAAGCCTAAAAATACTTGTCCCAATTATTTTGCCATCTTCCACCCCAAAAAATACATGTCATTATTGGCCAATTAAAAACTTCTAAATGCTGATTAGTATAGTTTACCAAGGGTACTGAACCAATACAAATTGTAATTGTGTTTTTTTTTTTCATTTTACACAATATCGCATCACATGTCCCGCAAAATCGCATGCGATTTTATAGGGTGTGTGATGCCATGACATTAGGTATACAATAATATGATTGTATGTCCCAAAAAATACATGTATTCCACGTCCGCTCGCCACGCTTCGGGCTTCAAGTTGATATATAAAATCAACTCCACGCCGACGTGGATCGCGGGGCTCACTGCGCTCACCACGCTTCTGGGTGGCGTGGATAGGGGGGGGGGGGGTGCGTTAAACCTATTTTTTGGGACATACAATCATATTATTGTATACCTAATGTCATGGCATCACACACCCTATAAAATCGCATGCGATTTTCTTCCAGCTTGCTATGAGATGTGCACTTGGATGCATGTGATGAACCCATGTTTGTAATGTTAAATTTCAGATGTAGTCTAAAAAGTACGTGCAGCACGTACTTTTTTAGACATACAATTTCGGGCTCCTGGGAACATAAACACCATCCAATAATTGTACATAAGATGCAATTTGTGCTTAAAAAGTACAAAACGCATTCGATAATTGATGCGTCTGTGGGCACCTTTAGATTTAATAATGACTTAGACACAATCTGCTTGGAGTAAGCATGTTCTTCCCATGTCCGCATAGTTTTGATTGTCAACTCCATTAGGAACTTGTGTGTGTGTGTATGTGTGTATAAAGTTCTGAATGTACAGCACTCTGCTTAGGGTGGCCAATACCAGATTCGGGATCAGCGGGATTCTGGGATTTTGACCCAAAATTGACAGCGTTTCCAGTCCCGGTATTTCGAGATTAGACCAAATTACTCCTATGTGTGCTAAAAGATGATATAACAGATAGTGAAAGCATTTTTTTTGCAGGGACACTGATCTGTTTCAAACTTGCTGGATATCAAGAGAGGGAGATGTGAATACAGAGATTGGAGGTAAGAGCAGATAGGGACTAGGGGTGGGGTGGAGAGATTATGGGCTAAAATGGTCACAGTTTAAACTGAAAGTACAGATGCCGTAATTATTGGCGGGTTTTTAACTACCGGTAGTTTAGCAACAAAACACATGCTACAACAGGCTGCCTAATCCACCCAGTAATCATTTTTGGGGATCCGAATGATACTGTAGGTCTATAATGTATAGATTGGCAGCCAATAGGTCGACATCAAAAGGTTGACATGCACAATGTTGACACTGACAAAAGGTCAACATGGGAATGGGTCGACATATGATCTCTTCTATGCTTCTCCTCCACCGTCGGACTGCTTGCCCCCTATCTCACGCTGGCTATATACAGCTGAAGGGGGGGCCTATGATGCAGTGATTTTTCATCAAACAGCATAATTGATGTTGCAGATCTTACAGTAGTAATAGGTTCTTTTCTTCATACTGTTACTGCACCAAACGATTGGCTGCATATATGGAATAAGTTCCTTTGTCCCTGCATAGATTTGTATTATTGGGACACTTAAAAAGCACTGGGATGGGATTTACAACCAGACGTTCATGTTACCATAACAAAACATGACTATGGGGTTATTCAGACCTGATCGTTCATCTGTCGCAGGCCGGGCAATTCTCTATAGACTGTGCATGCGTACAGATCGTATATATCATATGGGCTGTCCTGTGATAAAATCCTGCACATTTTTTTTATCACTGACTGTACTCAAGTGGATTGACAGAAAGCTGGCATTTGGTGGTGGTAAGCGGCCATTTTATGGGAGTGTCAGGGGAAAACGCAGGTGTGTCCATATCTTTGAGGGGAAGGCATGTGCTTTTCCAACCTGAATGCTTCTATCGCAGCAGCCGAATAAGTCTTAAGCTATGCACACAGTGGAAAAATCATTCAATGGGGAGTGGCTTGCAAACAGATTGGCAGCTAATCGCCAATCCAGATCAGCAATTTGCAGCCTTGCACAGGGCGGGATTTCACTCTGGCAGGACGGCGTATATCTGTTTGCGGTGCTCTGCAATTTAGCATAGCAGCAATCATGTCTGAATAACCCCCTATATCCAATAAGAGAGTAGCAGTAGCCTATTTCAAAGTTCTTCAGCAGGGTCAGTAAAACATTACCAGGGAATCACATGTTTCTGTAAAAAACAACGCGTGCTATGACAGTATTTACTACATTAGCTATAGAACATTTTGGAATTAATGTAGAGATGACCTTATGATCCTATTTTCTTATTACACAACCCCATTCCTTTATCTTACACAGAATCTATGAGAAGTTTGTAGCAATTTACTGTCCTCCTTGGGTAAATCAATAGTCATCCCAGTAAGGATTGTTCATAGGACTATAAAAACTTCCTATTATGCTTCTTTGACATTCATATTATAACTATTTGTGTTCCTTATAGTGGGGAACTGGCTATATGCACATCTGGCCAGCCAATATGCACCATTTAGTCATTAATACAGTGTGACCCGTATACGGTTACTTCAGATTTTAAAAGCCAATTGTGGAAGAGTTGCATCAGCCATTCAGCCTATAGTACCGGGAGTGTGTGATCAACTTCGCAACACAAATCAGTTATTCAGCCTAGCCAATAAACAATAGCAACTGTACAATTTGACTTCTATGTGATTTACAATTGTGTTGTAAGATGCGATTGTTCAGTAAGCAGGCTGCTAATCGTACAACCAATACAGGCCGCAGGAAGTCTACAGCATATCCCTGGGCCTAGTCCTAGCACAAAAGCTCAGTAACCAGGATGTAAAGCTAGAACACTGTACTCATTGGCCAGTATTCAATGCTCCCAATTCACCATTTTTTGGGGCAAATCGGGCTGTTTTCACTCCTTGCGGTGAATCTTTTTCACTGAAAATATGATTCACCCTATTCAATATACACTGTTCGCCGAAAGCGAACAGTGAATGCCGGCCAGTTCTCTGTTTCATGCTCACTGCAATTCGCTGGTGTATTTCAATGGGGTTTGCACTGGTATTCGCCGACAGTGAAGCAGCTCCCTACCCCTGTCCCATACCAGCATTCCTGAGGGGCAGCTTCTGCTGCCTGTGTCCCTGGGAGCTCTCCCCCACAAATTCTGGGGCAGACAGGGAGGCTTACATCTCCCTCCCTGCCTAAAATTCGCCAGCAGGGACAGTGAGCCCCTGCTGCAGTGAATAGGGTGACAGGGAGGGCTGGCAGCGAATGCTGCAGCCCTCCTGAACCCTGCGAATGTGCAGCGAATCCCAAACCGGATTCGCTGCACATGGAGAATAAAAACATTGAATACTCCCCATTATCTTAATCCTAAAATGTGTTACAATTGTCATTTCCTCTGTAATAGTTTCTCTCCTGGAAAAGAGAGACTACAACTTGAATTTAGAAAGCTACAGTACATACTTATTCTGTGTATTACTGCATGTAAAATGTCAACCTAATACTGTAAAATGTCAACCTACCGTACAATCAAAATGTGAACTTGTGATAACAAAATTAATGTCATGATCTACTGTATGCAAATCTATATACCTTTACAGCACTAACACATAAACTAAGGTACAGTACTAAATGGAAAAAACCTGTACTGTATAGCAACATCGCAATATAGATGTTGTATATGTGGAGTCTCTGAGGAGAAAGATAATGTAAATAAGGCAAATAGGCTCATTAATATGCATTACGAAAAGAAGGGACCGTTAATCCAGGAATTATATAAACTCCCATGTGCCAGAAGGACTGAGACAGCTGCTTCCATTACTGGTATATGCAACAACAACCCTGTTTTAAATATATATCAGGTATATATAATATCAGGTTGCTATCTCTGCAATCCATTGTATCATTTGTGTACGTGTCCCTGCAGTGACGGGCAGGGTGGGGGTTTTTGCTACCCGGCAGCAGGTTCCCATCCAGGTCCTGGAAGCCGGGTAAAATCGCAGGACATTGGTCCCGGGATTTTGGCCCAGGAACCTTTCACACCAGTGCTAGTTGCGGGTTGTTCCCGGGCCCAACCCGGGAATTCAGGCTCTTGTGAAAGTGGTGAAAGTGGTATAAGTCATTTGCTGCTGCAGCTACTGCTACAATAAATGCCAGATACATTAGTCAAAATGTCAGTCTGTAGTGTGCCACAACAATTAATACAGCTTTCACACCGGCCACCCGGAAATTACCCGGCATTTTTGAGTGCCTTACCCCAATTCACACCACCCGCAAATTACCGGGTTAAAGCTTTTCAACTCGGAGTGCCAGGATTTAAGACCCGTGTTGATCCTTTCACACCAAAGAAAAACCCAGGTTTGTCAGCAAATTCCTGGGTTGAAAAGCTTTAACCCGGTAATTTGCTTCTGGTGTGAAAGGGGGTTTAGAGGCAACAGAAACATGCAGAGGTGTGTGAGCCTGGTATTGCTACGAGCACTGAGCTGTGGGTTGCACCGCCATTGGCCCAGAGCCTCTTCAGCTGGCTAGCTGAAATTCCTCACACGGATGGACCTGCCCCCTAGGCATATCTTCATGTGTTGCACTTAGGGGGTGTGGCTAATGCCGTTATGGCATTGGAAAAATCCTTCAAATATGATGACTAATCAATGTAGATTATAAAACAAATATAAAGAGATATATAAAGTAACAGCCAACGAGCTCCAAACTGTCCTTTTTTCAAATACAAATTTTAACATTACAGTTATGAGCTGATTGGTTGGTACTTTCTCTCTCTCCACTTTATCACTCTCAAAGGCTTAGTATATCTCTCCATTTTAAAATCTGAATGTTAGAATTTGTGAGAAGAGCTATCTTTTGCATGCCTTTCAATCTCAGTTTATGCTATTACTGTTTGCTCCATTAATTGTAAAGGACAGAGATAATTCTACTTCAATGTGGTATTTATTCCCGATTCTATTCCTAATTCCTGATTTTATTTTAATCTTGATTCCTATTTTTATATCCAACAGCACAAAGAATAATGGGGCAGATGTATTAAGCCTGGTGAAGAGATAAACTGGAGATAAAGTGGAAGGAGATAACGCACCAGCCAATCAGATCCCAACTGTCATATTTCAAACACAGCTGATTGGCTGGTGCGTTAACTCTTCCAAGTTATCTCCACTTTATCTCCAGTTTATCTCTTCTCCAGGCTTAATACATCTGCCCCATTGTCTGAAGAAAGTCAAGAGTAGGGATTCTGGGAGCCGCAATCCAGCAACAGTCGTAGAGCGTCACTCACTGTATCATCATGCTAATCCTCTCACCCACAAAATTCTACAAACCTCTCCTGTTATCTCAGTTTACACAATGCCTCCATCCCCTCACAGCTTCCAACATGTGTCAACATGGGGTACATTTCCGTGTCACACACAGAGCCTCACTGTCCACACTTATTATACAGACTGCCCACACAGATATACCCCACGAGCATGGCCAATCATTTTACAAACATGCAATAAACATGAAATAAAAGTATGAACTGCAAGTAAAAAAAAAAATGAAAACACAGAAGTCTAGTAGTTCTATATTATTTATATTCTACAATTACATGTTCTGTTATAAATGCAATCATTTTAATGTTTTAATATAATTGTGTTTATGTACACACTGAAATGTTCCCAAACTTTGCATGACTTTGTAAGTCAAATCATATCAGACAAAAGTGGGTAAATAGGTCAATCAGCTAGCACTTTTGCACATAAAGAGTAATAGTATCTCCCCTCCCTCCGTGTGGGTGTGGGCCTTGGCACAGTGGCTTCTACACAGAGCTGGCCCACGCTAGGGACGCACGTGGCTGGCTGTCAGATCAACTGGCAGAAGATCAGCGCCCAGGTCACATGACCTGGCACAGGCGCGTGCTCCACCCCATTGACATCACAGATGGAATACCCATCTCATTAACCCATTTAGCACAATAAAATGCTACTGAGAGCAATTACAGGTCATAAAAAGGTATAAGAGTATCACTATGCAAAAATACCACTTCATAATTACAGTAAGAGACAGAATAAGTGTAATTAGCACAGGGTATATTACATAATTGTATTATGTATCTGTGCTATGATTAAAAATACAGTATGTTATATAAAGATTGCTTTAAGAATCCTGATGCCATTTTCAAGAACATTATCGGAAGCAGCAACCAAATAGTCAACTATACATATTTTATGAAGAAGGGAGAGGAATAGCAGGAGAAAAAGGTAAACAATTGCGATACAAAAACATATAAAGTTTTTAGACACTATTCTGAAAACCAGAAATCTGTGGGTAGATGTAGGTTTGTAGGTTAACCCATTGTCTACAGCACTGGAAAAAAAGCTGATTAATTAATTGAATAGCTAATTGAGGGGTCTATTGAGTAAACCTAATTATAACATTCCTTCAGCATAATAACAGAAGAATGTGATACTTAGGAATCATACACACTAGATGATATTGGTCAAAATATCGTTCAGAAAGGGCTTTCTGAACGATATTGTGCACAATATCATCCAGTGTGTACGCTATGCATCGTCATGATGCGCACTCCCATGCATCGTTAACGCCCCCCCCCCCCCCCCCTTGGTGTGCAGCATCGAAAAGTTTGTATGCATTGGTGGGGTCAGCTAGTGTGTACGGCCCTATAAGTTTTCACAGTACAAATCCTGACGAAATCACTGATTTATTTGACTGTTTACTTGTCACTGAATGAAATGCAGCCCCCATAGGATCTAATGGGAGCAGGCACCTAATGATATTTAAATAAAGTAGGGAAGAGAAGTTTACCTTTTTTTTCTTCTTCTTCAAACAAATTGCATTATGTACATAATCAGTACTTCCACTTCAGAACTTTGGTTGTTGTCTCGGATCCTTCTATTTTACTATGGAATCGCATATACTGTACAATGCGATGTGGACAGGATCTTCCGCCCAGGATCGCATTGCAATATGCAATTCTAACGGGCAAATTTAAGTAGGAGCAGAGGCAGGGTTCTGAATGGGCCTGTCTATGCCTACTGCTGAGCCACTCATCTGCTGTTATTACCAGATACCAGCAGATGAGCGAGGGAGTGGACAGGGTTTTCCCTACCATCGTTATTCATACATGCTGGGCTTAATCACCCAGTGTGTATGGACATTAAATGTCGTCTAGTGTGTACACATAATGGAGGTTATTCAGGTTGACTCACAAAGCTGCAAATTTCTTAGATCTGCAGGCTCCCTGGACAGGAAGAGGGCAGGCAGCTGACATCCGCTGACATCAGATGCCTGCCCCACGCACCCAAATCATGGGTGAATTTCCATGGGAACCCCAGTGTTTTCATGGGAACACCCATGAAACGATGGGCGTTCCCATGGGCGCTACAACAGCCCGCCGCCACACTGCTGTGTGCGAGTTACCGGTGAATAATCAATTCGCCATGGCCACTCACACCAAGCGGCTGCACATGCGCATAAAGGTTTATGCACATGTGCAGTCGCAAAACAACGCTCACTGTTGCGAATTCGCAATGGTGAAAATGAACCGGAATGAATTCCAATGTCCCAATTTTCACATTGGCTGTCCAGTCAATCCAATGTGCTGTGAATAGTGCCGGTAGGGAGAGCCTGGAGCTATTCAAATCAGTGCACTGCTAAGTCTGACTAGTAGATTTCTGCTCACACTCCTCCTGAGGTGTGAGCAGAAATCCAAAAAACTAGATCAGAGTTGCAGTGGGGCACTTAAGTCAAGAACGCCTGTTCTCGCAACTAAACACCTCCAAGTACTGGCATTCCCCGACATACCTGCAAGCTGATGTGTATAGCTCTAGGAGCTCTTTCCTGGCACTATTTAAAGTGCACTGAATTGAATTGACCCCTTTGAGGTTAATTTTGTTGCGCCTGTAATGCAGAAAAGATGCATAATTTAAAGGAAAAGACTGTACACTACACCTCTCAGAGTGATGTGTCAGTGTCTCACCCCATATGGGGTATAGATGCTAGGTATGAATGAGATTAAAACGTCCACACAACTCTGCATTGGCAATTTTTGCTTGTGGTTCATTGCAGAGCTTATGCAGTGGGTAAATACACAAAAGTCACGGTCCGGAAACAGGTATATGGTCAGCAATGATACATGCCCGAAGTGTAGACTAAAATTGAGTGAGAGCTGCAGCTTAAGAAAGAGGGCTGGATAAAGGGCCAGATTAAGACCTGCTCGTTAGGCTGTGTATATCCGCAAAACTCTGTGACGATGCGAGCGCACATCTGCTCCCATGCGGCTTCACAGAGGAAAAATTATTCAACAGCTGCTCCCCATTGAATGAGTTTTCCTCTCTTCACAGATAACTATAAGCCTGGACTTTATACAATACCATTTCCATCGGCACGCCCATGAAACGCTGGGTGGACACCAGCGACCACCTCCTGGCTCATTTTGTGAATGCCCCGGCGAGTGAAAAACTTGCCAAAGTTGTTTGCTCCGGGGATGGGCATGAGTGACTATGCGCATACACAGACCCTCACCATTGAGGATGGGGCCAAATCTGGACCTGTGCAAGGTCTGAATCAGCCCCAAAGTGACATGCTGAAATTGAATATTAGGAGGGGCAAGAGATCTGTTTCCACTAGTGGCAGGTTAAGGAAATGGAGATGTTTTCTTGCAGCCTTGCCACCCATTCGCACGTAGGGGTATGCGAATGGATGTTACACAGTAACATCCATTCGCAGGCCAGGGGGGACCTCCCACATCTTTCGATGGTCACGGACCATCGAAAGATGTGGAAGGTGCACACATATAAAAGTCACTTTCAAGTCACCTACATATGCGTGCACACTGGAAAGGAAATGGGCGGGCAGCTGACATCCGGTGATGTCAGGTGCCCGCCACCTGCACCCATGTCATGGCATCATTAGCATGAGAAAGCCCAGATTTCTTATGGGAACACCCCTTCAAACGCTGGGTGCTCCCATATGCTAATTGAACCGCCCCATGCCCCTCGCACGCTGTCTTGTCGCACCCAGCGAACAGTCAGAAATGCGCATGTGCGCAGAACAAAAACATCAGTCCCCGTGCGAACGCAGCTCTACTCTAAAGATGTTTTTTTATAGGTAAAATGAGACACTAGGGGGTAAAATTTACTAAAGCTTCCATAAATGAAGAGGTGATGTTGCCCATAGCAACCAATCACATCCTGTATATTATTTCTCTATTGCATCCTAGAAAGTTATAGGCAGAATCTGGCTGGTTGCTACGGGCACTTGTTCTAACAGCCACAATAATTCTTAATGGGCACCCAAGCCACGTATATTGGCTAAACCTATCTAAACTCCTGGTTGGGGTGTCCAAACAGCAATTTGTGACCAGGAGGTCGTTCTGGTTTACTCGCAATGCTGTGGAATTTGCAGCTTTGCAAGTCAACAAAACGCCACCTGCCACATGCACGAAGGCATGCCGATTTCACCCACATGCATGCGAATGGATGTTTTGCATAATCATCCATTCCCAGCTTGCGTGCGGGGAGGAAATATTTTGATGGTCGCCAATCATCAAATGATTTCTAAGGTATACACACTGCTCCGTGCAAACGGGCCTGTGACACGTCTGCTTGCACAGATGACCTGCATATGCGCATAAGCAAATGTGAGAAGTCCATCACCATCGCTGAGTATGAATTAGAATGACCCCCCTAATCTACAGAGTTCTCACACATTTTTGCTAATCACCTCAGGGGACTGTGAGCAGAAGTGTTGACCTTCTGCGAGTAATAGGAGAAGAAATAGGTAGGGTTATATAAAACAATAGGAGATACAGGGTGAGGTTATATGGCATAAGGTACTGTAATATAAGAAGTTGTGGGGATAAGTTATATGAAGCGGCTAGATAAAATAATAGAAAGTGCTATATGGTGATAATGCTGTAATAGGAAGTGTTATATGAAGTAATAGGAAGAAATGGAGAGGTTACATTGGGTAATAGGAAGTGTTATAACGAGCGGTTACATGTAGTAATAGGAAGTGTTACATTATTTATTTCTTATTACGTTATTTATATAGCGCACACATATTTTGCAGAGCTTTTACAGAGACTAGTTGAACATTCACATCGGTATATTTTTGGATTGTGGGAGGAAACCGGAGCAACTGGGGTAAACCAAGTATGCATAGGGAGAATATACAAACTCTGCACAGCTAGGCCCATGGTGGGAATCAAACCCATGACCTCAGTGCTGCCCTATAAATATATGTTATATGTAGAGATTACATGCAGAAAATAGGAAGTGTTTTATGTAGAGGTTACATGCAGTAATAGGAAGTGTTACATGTAGAGGTTGCATGCAGTAACAGGAAGTGCTATATGTAGAGGTGACATGCAGTAACAGGAAGTGTAGTATGTAGAGATTACATGCAGAAAATAGGAAGTGTTATATGTAGAGGTTACATGCAGTAATAGGAAGTGTTACATGTAGAGGTTGCATGCAGTAACAGGAAGTGTTATATGTAGAGGTTACATGCAGTCACAGGAAGTGTAGTATGTAGAGATTACATGCAGAAAATAGGAAGTGTTATATGTAGAGGTTGCATGCAGTAACAGGAAGTGTTATATGTAGAGGTTACATGCAGTAACAGGAAGTGTTATATGTAGAGGTGACATGCAGTAAGAGGAAGTGTAGTATGTAGAGGTTACATGCAGTAACAGGAAGTGTAGTATGTAGAGATTACATGCAGAAAATAGGAAGTGTTATATGTAGAGGTTGCATGCAGTAACAGGAAGTGTTATATGTAGAGGTTACATGCAGTAACAGGAAGTGTTATATGTAGAGGTGACATGCAGTAAGAGGAAGTGTAGTATGTAGAGGTTTACATGCAGTAACAGGAAGTGTTATATGTAGAGGTGACATGTAGTAATAGGAAGTGTTATATGTAGCGGTTACATGCAGTAACAGGAAGTGTTATATGTAGAGGTGACATGTAGTAATAGGAAGTGTTGTATGTGGAGGTGAGATGCAGTAATAGGAAGTGTAGTATGTAGAGGTTACATGCAGTAACAGGAAGTGTTATATGTAGAGGTGACATGTAGTAATAGGAAGTGTAATATGTAGAGGTTACATGCAATAACAGGAAGTGTAGTATGTAGAGGGTACATGCAGTAATAGGAAGTATTATATGTAGAGGTTACATGCAGTAACAAGAAGTGTTATATGTAGAGGTGACATGTAGTCATAGGAAGTGTTATATGTAGAGGTTACATGCAGTAACAGGAAGTGTTATATGTAGAGGTGACATGCAGTAATAGGAAGTGTTATATGTAGAGGTTACATGCAGTAATAGGAAGTGTTGTATGTAGAGGTTACATGCAGTAATAGGAAGTATTATATGTAGAGGTTACATGCAGTAACAAGAAGTGTTATATGTAGAGGTGACATGTAGTCATAGGAAGTGTTATATGTAGAGGTTACATGCAGTAACAGGAAGTGTTATATGTAGAGGTGACATGCAGTAATAGGACGTGTAGTATGTAGAGGTTACATGCAGTAACAGGAAGTGTTATATGTAGAGGTGACATGTAGTCATAGGAAGTGTAGTATGTAGAGGTTACATGCAGTAACAGGAAGTTTTATATGTAGAGGTTACATGCAGTAACAGGAAGTGTAGTATGTAGAGGTTAGAGTGCCTGTATGGCGGCTGTACATGGATGAACTCAGGGGTACAAATGTATTTAAGCTGTAACAAGAGATAAAGTGGAGAGTGATAAAGGAACAGCCATTCAGCTCCTTTAGTTTTTGGACTCACTGCATTACATCCGGCCCTTCATGTCAGATACAGTATTGCATAAATAGCAGAATGTATTGCTACATTGTAGGAATGGCTGTGCAAATAAATAAATAAATACATAAATTAATAACTAAATTCAAAAATAAAGTTTTTACAACTGACTTCCAAAGGGAACAAGTTTAGCGGTAATTATTATAATGCTTGAAGAAGGATTGTAATCATATTTATGAACAAAAACAAATAACATTATGCTTATGACCTACAAGGAAAGAAACAAAAAGGGACCATACCAGACATTAAAAATATAAATAAAAACAGTCCCTTTTTTGTCTGCAAACTAAGGAATCGATTGTGGATTCCAGACAGTTTCTGGGTGTCCAAATTAACCCAGGATTTTTGGCACCAAATCCGAAGTATTAATAGGATTCTTGCGGTCACAAAGTCAGCGACTCACAGTGACTGTCTACAGTTTTAGTGAGTGGCACAGTTCCGGATGCAGCGTGTGTGAGTGACATGTTGCATTGTTCTCATGGACTTCAGCAGGAGGGAAAGGAGAGATGTGCTTAATAGTAGTCTGCTGTAGACAATATTAGTAAGGTGAGGGGACTGACAGAGAGTTAAGTTGCATACACATTAGATCAGATTTTAAACGATATGAACAATAACGAACAGTCAGAACATTTTCATGTTTATTGCCTAGTGCAAAGGTAGCCAACTCCAGTCCTCGAAAGCTACCAACAGGCCATGTTTTCCAGATCACCTAGCTGATGGACAGGTGTATTCATTCATTCATTAACAGATTTCAAAAGATTCACAGGCGAAACTAATTACTTCACTTGTGCTTTTGGAGGAGAACTGAAAAACTTTAACTGTTGGTAGCTTTCGAGCACTGGAGTTGGTTACCCCTGGCCTAGTGTGAATGCACTATATTACAGGGTTGCCTACCTGACCCTCTCCTTCAGGGATAAGATGCTCTGTTCCTGGACTTCCCTGGTAATGTATGATTGCCAACACCTGTGGTGAAACACCTTTCTTATTAATTACCTAGCTCACCACAGGTGATGGCAATCATACATTATCATAAATGATGCACAATCACGTGAGTTGTTAGTGTCATACTCTGTATATGCAACTCAAGCTGAGGATATCATCAATGACAGCATACTACTGGAATGTGGCCACTGACGATATCATTTGTAAAATTGCTCAGTGTGTACACACTATGGGCTGATGTGTGAATTCGATATCTGATCGATTATCGAATGCCTATGCATGCGCAACAATCATAGCACAAATGCGTGAGCAATAATAGCGTCAGAAATTACGAAATTATCTAATCGCAATCCCTTCGCAATTCGACAGACAGGAAGTCAGCTTTGAGGGTTGTAACCTGCCATTTTCTGGGAGTGTCTTAAAAAAAAGCAGGCATGTTCTAGCATTTTAAAGGAGGGTGTGTGACGTTAGCGCTGGCCTCGATCAGCCTGTCTCTGTCGCAGAGTTGTGGAAAGGTCAGACTTACGCAAATTTCCATAGACTGGGAAAATCATTTGATATTGAATTGTGTATGGATGTGCAACAGGATACCGGATTAAGATTTTTTTGCAATTCACTCCCAGATTTACACTGTGCGAGTGTACACTCTGTTTGGGTGGTGCTAACCACTCGCAGTCATCTGCAACTTTGCAGATGAGCAATCAGGTCTGAATCAGGCCCACTACTGTTTCTCCAGGAGTTAAAGGAAAATTGTTGATGACATTGCATCATTTACAACAGGCATGTCCAACGTTGGCCCTCCAGATGTTTTGAAACTACACATCCCAGCATGCTTTGCAATAGTTTTAGCATTCTCTAATAACAAAACTGTGGCAAAACATGCTGGGATGTGTAGTTTTACAACATCTGGAGGGCCAACGTTGGACATGCCTGATTTACAATTTCATCAAATGTGTATTCAGCTTTATAGTGGAGTGTGGGGGTCCTGGGGACAAATATATTTGTATTTTTTGGTTGCAAGATTGCAGTAGCACTTTCGGAAAAATGACTCATCAGGACAAGAGTCTAGAACTCAAGTCTGGAGTTGTAAAAATAAAAATAAGATGAGGCAGCCTTTTGCATTGCCCTGCCCTTGTATTTAAAAGAAATCAAAGAAAAAAACAGCTTGCTACAAAATATTTGTATTCATTTTGTGGTTGTGATGCACTGTCTGAGTGTCAAATTACTAAATAAAATGTACAAAATAAAATATAATATTGGGGGCCAGATGCACTAAGCTTCAAAAGTGATAAAATGGAGAGTGATAAACAACCAACCAATCAGCTTGACATTTTTCAAACACAGTCCTTGACATGCAGGGCTGCCATCAGAAATTGTGTGGCCCAGGACTGACAAAATAGGAAGCCCCCAGGCCCCCCCCACTGCCCAGCAATGCAAATACTTTTATATGCCCACTGCCCAGCAATGTATATTTTGTTCTATGCCCACTGCCCACCAAAATGTATATATTTGTATGCCCACTGCCACCAATGTATATTTATTTAAACACCACTGCCCACCAATGTTTATTAATAATAGGCGGTAACATATACATTGCTGGCCTGCGCCAGTAATCTATACGTTACCACCTATTATTTATAAACATTGGTGGGCAGTGGTGTTTAAATAAATATACATTGGTAGAAACGGGCATATAAATCTATAACTATTGGTGGGCATTGGGCATATAAACATTAGTGGGCATATAAAAATATATACATTGGTGGGCAGTGGGCATAGAAAATATATACATTGGTGGGCAGTGGATATATAAAAATATATGCATTGGTGGGCAGTGGATATCTAAAAATATATAAACATTGGTGGGCAGTTGGCATATAAATACAGCACTCGATGTAAAGTATGATTTTAAGGTTTGCTACCTTTTCAGTCATCTCTTGCCATGTCCATGCAAGGGCAGGAAGGGCAGGCCGAGGCGGCTGGGCTGTACTGTGCTGGCTGACACACACTATGCAGCTCCTCTCTCCAGTCCAGGCTGAATCACACCGCGTGGTGGGGGGCATCTTGTGTGGAGGCTCAGAGTCCCGGCTTACTGTGTGCCATATTGAACTCGGAGCCGGGCGGGCTCACTGCAGGCTGCACATCACCGCTGGACGTGGGAGTGGGTGCGGCCGGCCGCCGCCTTAGTGCGGCAGTGTAGAACTCAAGTGAAGTTGCGTGAGTGCTGGTGGTAGAGATGCCCGGGCCCTACCCTCTGTCAGAGCGGCGGGGCCCGCAGACCCCCCCTGTCGGTGGCCATGTTGACATGACAGGTAGGAGCTGATTGGCTGGTTGTTTATCACGTTTATCCATTTCGTCACTTTTGAAGCTTAGTACATCTGGCCCTATAATATGTCTGCGCTATATAAGAAACTGGTAATAAATAAATAAATAAATATCTACATATGTACAGTCTGCATATAATGATATTAAAAGTCTGCCTAAAGAAAATTAAAATACACAAAAAACTTTCTTCTTGCAGACTTAATTCAAAGTGTGGCATTAAAATAATTGTACTGTTGTCTGGTACTTAATAGCAGCAAATAGATATAAAAATATAAGACTTACTGTATATACTCGAGTATAAGTCGACCCGAATATAAGCCGAGGCACTTAATTTTACAACAAAAAACTGGGAAAACTTATTGACTCAAGTGGGACCATCACTCGAGTATAAGCCGAGAGGGGGCTTTTTCCAGCATAAAAAATGTTCTGAAAAAGTAGGCTTATACTCGAGTATATATGGTAAACTGATCCCCCGGGTTCAGCACTGTTACTGTACCCCCTGTCTTTTTTAAATAAAGGTAATGTAAACTTTATTATTGCATTCCAAAGTGCCAATTGGAAATGATATTGTGGCGCACAAAAAGCCTAACTCTGTGTGTTACTCATTAAAAAAAAAAAAAAAAAAAGTGTAATGCTGGATACATACTAGGCTATGTTTGTACCCAGCAAGGTCGTGGTAGACAGGACCCAGCAGGGGGAGCCATCATCGACCAGTGCGTAAACACTTTCTGATGCTGGCAGCGACAGAGCGAACATAGAGCAAACAAACTGTACGATATAAACATTTTGTAGTTCCGACCTGTCAAAATATCGTCTAGTGTGTACCCAGCTTTAGAATTCTGTTTGTTTCCTCTTTTGACAGCTGTTGATTATCAAACAGCAAAATGCTAAATCAAAACTTAGGGGGAAATGTAATAGGATAAGAGATTCAGAAAGTGAGAGATTTGGTAAGAAATCTCCAGGTTTTTTTTAAAGCGGCAATCATTTGCACAGCGAAACCAGTTTGATTTTGCTGTGTAAATGATTACTGCTTTAAAAAAACGAGATTTCTAACCAAATCTCTCACTTTCTGAATCTGTCATGCTATTATTACATTTCCCCCTAAGTGTTATTTTAAAAACCTTAGGCAGTTCTACAAAAGGTTTGCATACACATTTAACTGGCAAACCCATACACACTAGTCAATTTTGAGCTTAAAGTAGCCCGTTTTGAGCTACTTTGAGCTAGTGTGTATGGGCGTACGGTGAGCCCTGATGCGCGGTCCTGCATCATTGCCAGCCACCGCAAGAGATTTAACGGCCAGCGGTTTTCATTACAACATTCGGCATACACACTGAGCAAAAAGCCCAGTGTGTATTCACCAAAAGAGGCCATAGTCATACCAAGTTCAAGTCAAATGAACTGACAAAGAAGCAAAAAACACCCTATTATATAAGGCCGGAATAGTGTTCTAGAGGGCGGGGTGCTTGTAGCATGACTTAAGGTGAGTACACACGGGTGCAATTTCATGTAAAATCGCTGGGAATATGGTCGCTGAGCGACCATATTCCCAGTGATTTGGAGCGCAGCTGGCGATAAATCGCCAGCTGCGCGCTCCCGTGTGCACTGCCTAATGGTCGCTTTTCGCAGGAGCATGCTCCTGCGACCAGCGGCTTTCCCCGGCGATCGCTGTGCCGGGAGGTCAGCGCGGGGGAGATCAGCGTTGATCTCCCCAGCCCCGTGCCGCTGCTCCCTCCCTCCTCCCATCAAAGTGACAGCAGCAGCATCTGCTGCTGCTGCGCTCCCCTTCCGCCCCGTAGCAGTGTCTCCTTTTCATCGCTGATGAAAAGGAGACACTGAGCAATATGATTGCTGGGGATATATTGCTAGCAATATATCCCCAGCAATCATATTACCCCGTGTGTACACAGCATTAAAGGAAAACGTTTTGCTGATATTGAAGAGGTGTAACAAAAAAACGGCAAAATAAATGATGAGTTAAGAAATGTTTTGAGCAATGGAAAAAAAAAACATTTGGACAAATGTATTGATACAAGTGAAGCACTTTGAAGGTGACTGAAATTTAAATTTGTACAAATACGTACTGTATTGTTGCAGCCAGATCGGTATAATAGGGGGCATGGCCACAACATGAGTGGGCGGTATGGGTTATGTGCATGGCCACAACATAGGTGGGCGGTATGGGTTGTGTACCCATCATTGTAGCCATGCCTCTGCTTTTCAATGCTCTATTTGATTTTGTTAATCCCAATCTGAAATGAATCCAAGGATTGTAGCCCGGCAATCCCAAAATTCCAGGATTTATAAATATTTTTGGGACTGGAAAACCTATTTATAACTAAATGGTAGGAGCTCAGTGTCAGGGTGCCAAGTGGAAAATAAATGATCAGCACATACTTACTTACCTACCTTCTTACCTACCTTCCCTGAAGATATGGGAGAATCCTGACTGATAACAAAATATAGGGCCAAATGTAATGGTTTGTGGGAATTAGAAAGTGAGAGATTTTGGAAGAGTTTTCCCATTTTGTTTAAAGCAGCAATCAA
Organism: Crinia signifera; assembly: GCF_055691185.1. NCBI lineage: Eukaryota > Metazoa > Chordata > Amphibia > Anura > Myobatrachidae > Crinia > Crinia signifera. Next base: position 131,709,537 of record NC_139222.1, on the reverse strand, counting down.
TTACATGGCAACATTTTTCCAGTGCAAATGATTGCCAATTAAAAAAAATATGGGAAAACCCTCTCATATTCTCTCATTTTCTGATTCTCATACTCTATTACATTTGGCCCATAGGGGCCATTTGTGAATGCTCCACCCGAAACTAAATTATCATGGGGGATTATAATTTTTAAGAGAAATAAGCCTGCTGGTAGGAAGTATGCGTATTACATACTAAAAATCAGAACTGGGCAAGAAGTCAGGTGTACAATGTGCTTTTAACAAATGGCCACTGGTGACAATTTTTTGATGTGCTGTCAATAGATCTCGATAATTCTATGTGTGTGTGTATTAACTTTAAAATGTGTATGGATCGAAGTCTGACTGTGGTACAGAAATAGTTAAAGTGTAAATTAAAATGGTCTGTCTAAAACACACACATCCTCCTAATGCAGTTCTTTTGTTGGTATGGCAGCTGAGATAAGTTAGATGGAGCTAACATTTCTTTATCTACATGTCTTGCTATCTACAGTCAGAACCCTAAGAAGATTGAATGCTAATAATTGCATCATATTTAAAGTAAAAAAAAAAAATCAACTTTTTGATTATACAAATTATACATTATACAATATTGTATAATGTAGATTATACAAAATGCAAATGTGCAGTACATTATATCTGCTATGCAGTAAAATTGCTTGCTTTAGGTTGCCAAACTACACGTCCCATGATGCTCAGCAGCATGACATTGAAAGGCTGTCCAAGTCTGCCTCTTAAAGTGCACTTGTCACCTATATTCTCTGTCAGATGAACAATGATTTTGCCCTATCAATTTACTAGAATATAAGACCCATGATGCAAGTATTTATTGGCTGAATCATTATGTCATGGGTACACAGTCGCTACCATACATTATCACCTCAGTTCTCTCTGTCTTATTGACAGACTCAGGTAAGAGTAAACCCGTGAACATCTTATTTTAACAATCCCCACACTCATAAAAAAGATATCTAAAATCAGGCCTCATCTCTATCATTGGCCCTGCTACAAGAGTTTAATGACAGAGTTAAACTCAGAAAGCTATATTTATTATTGGCTTTCTGGAAGTGAGCCTGCAGCATTCATTCTCCTCACATCCCTGTGTAGGTCACATTGAGCTGTGGTTCCTAGCCAAATTATTGAAAACCCAGCACTAGCATTCTCAGGGGTCCGGGACAAACACTCATGAATACCATTCTGTCCTCTGCATGTGCTTTTTTTTCTTTATTATTATTATTATTATTATTTTACAAGAACACATTTTCGTTTCATTCCCAGAAGTGCATAGTCCCTGACACACATTTTAATTCCCCCTCTAAAACTAAGCAGCTTTCCTCCCTCTCACTCTTTTCTCTTTGTCAGACACAGAAAGTAAAAATGTAAGTCCTGTTCAAACAAGAAAAATCAGGGGTGTGTCAGTAGTGCTCTGGGGTATCCCCTATTGTACAAGCACCCCTTCTCTGTCTAACTTCTTACAATCCCTACTTTGTCCTTGCTTTTTATATACAGGCTGCAAACCACAAGACAAACTCAACAAAGTTTTCAACTCAGAAGAAAAGACTAAGAGGCCACAGTACAGCAACACGGCCCTCCTACTTCATAGGCTAGCACACAACACAAGGCCCACTCTCCTCCTCCTGCTGTCTGCATGGGATATTATGAAATCTTACATCAGACCTTGTAAGCCACGCGTGAGAGCGTGGGAACCCAGCCCAGTCCGTCCTGGCCCCTCGCCTTCCCTGCGGTCAGCCAAAATCCCACATGTCTCTCAGGCCAAGCCTTCCTCTCAGCCCTATTTTGCAGACAGGAGCCTCGGCAACCAAGCAGTTATTTTTAATGTCTTCTCCTTGTGCTGCCATGAAGTACAGAATACAAACAACTATGCAATGTAGTACTGCTCTGTTCCCTATGTGAGTGAAAGTGATTAATCACGTGTCTCTTGTTTTAGACATATGTGGCATTGTGTAGATTTACAACCTAATGCTGTCAGGTAGACAACAGGTAAAATAGCAGTAATTACATTGTGCTAGATGCATCACTACAACGCATTTCGATTTAACTCTTATTTTCTAAAACACCTCTTGCTGTCCTGCTGCCAGTATTCCACACAGCAATGCCTATATTACAGAAACTGTGTGTGACCTCCCCTCTAACATTTGTTTTATGTAAAACTCACATTACTACTGACAGCACACTCTATGTCACAGCAAGTCTCTAGTTAAAGTCTATTGTAAACAAAAAAAAAACAAAGGTACTTGTTTCCTATCTGGGCGCCCGTCGTGGTGATCGCGGGTACATTTATGTCTGGCCGCGACGTGACCGACGCGATGCCCGCGATTTCCCATTGAAACCCATGTTAAACATGGAAATCGCGTCGGTCGCGTCGCGGCCGGCCATAAATGTACCCGCGATCACCACGACGCAATGCACCCGATTTCCCATAGGAATCAATGTTAAATGGCCCGACCGACGCGATTTTACTGTTAAATGCCTCAATGGACACGATGTGGCCATAGGAATCAATGTTAAATGGGCTACAGAGCCCAAATAGGCACAATTAACCCTTAAATGTCCCCCCAAATTTTTAACGCCACCCCGCCATCAACGTGAACCCGAAGCGTGGCGAGCGCAGCGAGCCCGCGAGGGGCGGCGGTACGCGTCCTCCGACCTTTTCATGCCCTACTATCCACTAGGGCGTGGAGTGAGAATAGAATAGTGTGGCGAGCGCAGCGAGCCACCGAGCCCAAAGCGTGGCGAGCGCAGCGAGCCCCGCGAGGGGACGCGGATACCTTCACAGGTAAACGCGTCCCCTCGCGGGCTTCACAGGTGTCCGTGGCCACGCGGACACCTGTGAAGTCCGCGAAGGGACGCGTTTACCTGTGAAGGTATCCGCGTCCCCTCGCGGGGCTCGCTGCGCTCGCCACGCTTCGGGCTCGGTGGCTTGCTGCGCTCGCCACACTATTCTATTCTCACTCCACGCCCTAGTGGATAGTAGGGCATGAAAAGGTCGGAGGATGCGTACCGCCGCCCCTCGCAGGCTCGCTGCGCTCGCCACGCTTCGGGTTCACGTTGATGGCGGGGTGGCGTCAACTACTTTTGGGGGGACATTTTTATGTTCAGGGGTGTTTTTGCCCCATTTCCCATTGTTCCCTATGATAATTTGGGGAAATTGATCCATTTAACATTGTTTCCTATGGTAAATCGCGGTCATCGCGGGTAAATTGAGGCATTTAACATTGTTCTCTATGGGAAAATCGCGGGCATCGCGTCTGGCACATCGCACCCGATTTTTTATCGGCCGCGATGCCCGCGATGGCCCCGATTTTACCCCCGATGCCCGCGATTAAAATCGTGGGCGCCCAGATAGGAAACAAGTACCAAAAACAAATTAACAAAAACTATTTTATTTAACTTCTTAATTTTGTCCTTTCACCATTTAGTGCTGCATAATGTTTATACATGCAGGGGGAAATATGCATATTTATGAGGATATTTGTTTAGAAACACAAATCTTAATGAAACACCATCCTAGACACTACTTAAACCATGTTATGACTTTGCACAAAAGCTGACACTTGGATACTTGGGTAGTGGCTCTTATTCAGGCGGGAGTTTACCGTAAACAATAGACAAGGACAACATGTAACAGTGGAACGCCCAGTCTGTATGCTCTCAGCACATCAGAAAACTCCATTCCAAGCAATATTAAGCTCTTGTCAATAAACTGCATTACCTCTAAACTCTCAGTACTGAACTACCGATATTAAAGATGTGAAAATGCTGCAATAAAAGAAATACAAACTCACACTACCTTAGTGCATAATATAAAGAGTATTACAATATTTACTATAGCAGGGCCAGATTCTCTAAGATTCAAAAGTGATAAAATGGAGAGTGATAAACAACCAACCAATCAGCTCCTGCCTGACATTTTTCAAACACAGCCTGTGACATGGCAGGTAGGAGCTGATTGGCTGGCTATTTATCACTCTCCATTTTATCACTTTTGAAGCTTAGAGAATCTGGCCCTGCTATAGTAAGTAAGTCACTGCACACTGCTAAATATTATGGCCAACAAAACATGCTTTATATTTATCTATATATGATTTCAAGTTACAGCTAAAACAGAGAATTATTGTAGTGTGTGTGTGTGTGAACTGTGCAATCTACAATTTCTTGAAAGTCAGAATTCAGAACTTGCTAAATATATACAGTATTGCAACATTTCTCGAAAGGAGTCTACACACTTGGAGCTGTTGCTGAGTAATCTGAGCAATGTAGATCGCTTAGGATCATTCAGCATGATCGCTCAGCACTCAGCAATGTGTGCTGAGTGATCTGTCAGGGCCAGTGTTCACCAGTGAGAACACTGGCCCTGACCGGCAAGTAACTAGATTTATCCAGCATGCTGTATCTTAATCGTCCATAGCGATGCACGATAAAGCTATGGCCTGTACACACGGAGCGATGTAGGGGCATTTTCTAAGCGATCTAGTGAGATCATTTAGAGAATGTCCTGAAATCACCCTGTGTGTAGGCCCAATAAGACTGCATTTGTATGGCTAGGATCAATAAGTAACAGTAACAGTTGTTTCCATTAATAGATCACTAGTTTCCAACCATCAAAATGACAGAAGAACACATCAGTAATGTCAGTGTAGGTTGCTATGCACACCCAAACAGAGAAACACTTTAAATGCTCAATCGGGCACCATCTAGTGGCCACTGATATACAAAACACTTGAATCCCCCATAGAGGCGAGCCTTTTCCTACTGTATATAGGATTGTTTTAAAAAAAAAAATCACCTCCATCCATTTTGTAGTGGTGAACATGGTAACACTCTGGGGGAAATTTACTAAAGGAAATTTGTAAAAAAAATAGGTGTATTTGTATCCAGAAATACACTTATTTTTGACATTTACTATCCCTAAAATATGGCAATTCGTAGACGTATTGATGTGCTATCAATATAAATAGGAATTGCCATATTTTCGGGATAGTAAATGTCAAAAATAAGTATATTTCTGGATACAAATACACCTATTTTTTACAAATTTCCTTTAGTAAATTTCCCCCTCTGTTGCCAAAAGCACATATACTATTGAAGTACTCAGTATGAGACATAAAAAAAAACTCCTATTATCATTTTCATGTGTAGATGATGCTTTGGACTTCACATTTCAGTTTTGACTTCTGTGTTGTATATGATAAACTTTACTTGGCTAGAAGGTGTCATGGTTTCTAGTTATGAAAAGTTTTGGTCATAGGAGGATTCATCAAAGCTTACAGAAAGATACAATTGTCAGAGACACGGTAAAATTTAAGGTCGAAATTGATTGGTTAGTACTTTATCACTCCACAATTTTATCTATTTACAAGCTTTGATAAATACCTAAATATTGAGATTAAAAACGTTCATAGATGACAAACATAATAGGGAAATATAACATAACAATAAATTAACTATTTGGGGGAAATTTACTAAAGGAAATTTGTAAAAAAAAATAGGTGTATTTGTATCCAGAAATACACTTATTTTTGACATTTACTATCCCGAAAATACGGCAATTGGTATTCGTATTGATAGCACATCAATATGACTACGAATTGCCGTATTTTCAGGATAGTAAATGTCAAAAATAAGTGTATTTCTGGATACAAATACACCTATTTTTTTTTACAAATTTCCTTTAGTAAATTTCCCCCTTTGTGTCTAATAAAAACTTAAATTATATCAAACTGTCCTCAACGTATGCTGGGAACCCACCAGAACGATTTGGGCTCAATTGCCCCAATTTCAATGCAATTTCGACCGATTGTATGTAAAAAGAGCAGAATTGGGCATGTTTTCAATGTGATTCAGATACGATGCCCATCGTTTGGTCGCTTTGGAGATTTTACCTGCTGCACTATAGATTTGTCATTTACATTGGATTGGTTACAGATCGCTTGCAGATCATGTGCTCCGCCTCCAACAGATTGTGCGATCATCGTACAATTTAAAGGAAATCATCACACGATCATGGTCGTTCTGGTGTGTACCCTACATTACTTTATAATATATGTATATGGTGGTATCCTGTCACTGAAATAAGCAAATCTTAGCTACTACTGTCAGTTATGAATATACAAATCTGCAGGAAGTTAGTTTTTTTTTTACCTGAACTATCTGCAAATATATAATTTCTATGTGCTGTTATACAGAATGTGCAAATTATGCAGATTTAAGCATTGTATCATACCCTGTTGCAGTGAAGCTTACAATCTATATTCCCTGCCACACATGAACACAAAGGGGGTAAACGCTATGAAAAATTTCAATTGGGCCAGGAAAGGATATTCAATTAAATAGCCATTTCCTGCTCTGAAAAATCAGGACATAAACAATGGAATTAATAGTTACTCCCCCCCATTGGGAATCGATTTTGTAGGTTTTTTTTTTTTTTTTGCCTACTTCCGTCTGTGGGGTCTCTCATGCAGTATATTCAATACCAATTGAATACCTATGGTTGTTCAGAGCTGAAAACCCTGCATGCATTTTTAAATTTTGGGTACTGTAGGTATTGAGAACTGAATGTTCCTATAAAAGGGACATCTAACGATTTGGGGAGAGGGCAGCCCATAACAGTCTCCAACAAATGCTTCTAAGAACAAAAATAAGGTGACTCACACACAAAAAATGTGGATGGGTGAGGTATGAGAGCAAATATGTGCTTTAAATACATTAGTACCATAAGGCCGCAGCCTTCTGCCTAGCATATAAAATGTGTCCTTCCCTAGCAAAGGAAATATGGTTCTCCTGGAAAAGTAAAAGAGCACAGCAAAACGTGTCTACTGTGAGCAAAGGTGCACCCCTCGCTCAGGCAGTACCAGGGCATGTAGCTATCCGGGCTACAAGCAGTCAGCCGTTTGGCCAGAGGATCAGGTGACAATACATTGCCTAATGAAAATACCATTAAGCCACGAATGTCATGTATGCATCCACAGTTGACTGTAGCCACAGGCGTGCAACTGATTAAGCACCTGACGAGCTATTAGGGCTGATTCTGAATCACAAGCTTCTGAAACCATTGTATTGTCTTTTGCAGCAGTAATTCCAGCAACTTTATGCAAATGTTAGTAAAAGTCCTTCCCTTGGTGTACAAGAGTATCTCTGACTGTGCAAGGCCTGGGACACCCAACTTTTGCATCTGCAGTTGCAACCATCAGAAACACCACTGGGACATGCGCCAGCACCATGCTAAGTGCAGAAACTTCCCAGTCACCCTTCAGGAAAGCCCAATAGATTCTGTCAGTCAGTGTGGCTCAATCGGTCCTGGGAGTATGCAGATTCAGCGGGACACATGCATCAATTGTGCAACATTTTAGATGCTAATTTAAATAAACAATGGAATTACATGCGATTCAGAATAAACCAACATTAGTGCAGATAAGCAAACCAGACAACTCATAGATAAATGCCTTCCAACCGCTGCTGAAGAACTCCCCTTAATAAGTACATTTAATTTTTCCCCGCAAAGTTTGGGCAAACTCATGAGATGTTACCCAGAGATGTAGCCATTAGCATATAACAGTGTGAAGATATTAATGGTGATATATTGCATCTAAAGTCATGTTTTACGTCACAAATCCTTTTTGTTTGCCTCCTCTTTTGCAGCGTGTATAGTGATGAACTATTAGGCATGCTCTATTAAGAATCATCTTTAATCCTATTTACACTGGTTTTAATGTACCTATGAATGAGACACTTCTGATTAAGAAACACTGAATTATTGTGAGACATAGCACCCATAAAGAATACAGCAAAAGCTACAGAAATCTACAAGCGAGAGACAGCCTTCAAAAGAATGCAGCAGTGTGCCAGGAACGAGACAGTTCATTCCGTGAGATTTGACAGGCCCTCTTTGTATATTTTTATAGATTTCAGGACCGGAATAAATGTACATTTTCCACAAGAAACAAAGATTAATCACTAGCAGATTTTAGTCTAAAATGAGACATCAAGGTAAGAAGGCGGGCCATACAGGGAATAGGCTGTTCCCAGGACTGTCAGGACAGGGCCTTCTCCAAGTTGTCACAGTGTAGAATGTCACGTTGGCATGCAGAGAGGGGACACCCTAGGCCCTTTTTGAAGGATTTATTTTCTTTTTTCCATATAGGAATAAATAAACACATATTTTTTTACTTAATTTAAATATTTGGCAAAAGACATGGTTGGAAGAAATGCTGAGAAATTAGTTCATCTGAAGGCTACCCACAAGGGAGTGACATACGTATGCTGAGACCATACAGCTGATAGGCTGACAGAAATAGTAGTCTGCTATGCACCAATTCAATTCAGCATCTTTGATATTTCATCCATATTGCCCCAACATTGCTTCATATGTAGGCCAAAATTAGCAGATAACCGGATTAATGTAAGATCAACCGGATAATTATCAGGCAAACTGGCAATCTGCATGTGTTTGATTTGTGTGACTTGGTAGGTCAGAGTGACAGCATAATGATCAGATCTGTGGAGCTTGGTATGCCGTCATACTGGGCGGACATACTGTGCATAGAAAATGATCACACACAACGGCCCTGATTCTGATTTATTCGGTCCCAGTACGTTCGCACAGGGGACTGATGGTTTGGCTCTGAACATGTGCATATTGTTATATGTGCATGTGCCGGCCTTCTGTGTGAGCTCCTTCGACCTGCACAGTTGGCATGGTGATCACACAGGGAGGGAGGCAGATGGGGCGTTGGCTGTGGCGGGACATGGGAACACTGAGTGGTTCATGGGCGTCCCCATGCAAATGCTGGGCGTTCCCATGTAAATGAAGACGTGACTCTGTGTGCCGGGGGTGGGTGGCTGACGTCACATGACATCTGCCACCCACCCTGTCTTCGTCTGGCCACACGCAAATATAATTCAGGCTTCACTGACATATTTGCGAATCCACGAGAAATCATTTGATGGTCGGCGACCGTCCAATGATTTCTGCTGTTGCGGGACATCCTCGCATGGTTTTGGGGATATACGGCTGCGAGGTGGGGCGCGTTCTCTGCAACTCGGTAAGCTACGAGCTTCTCAGCTTACCGAGTCAATCAGAATGACACTCAAAACATGTTCCATATGGCAAATATCGGTACTTATGTAGTATCTGGGCGCCCGATTTAGAAATTGGGTTGGATCGGGCACATCGCATCGCATGCGACCATCGGATGCGATGCGATGACCCGATTTTTCCATAGGAATCAATGTTAAAATGGACTGAGTCCATTTTAACATGGAATTCAATGGGAAAAAGGGGTCCTTTTCATACCCCTACTATCCAAGTGGGCATGGAGTTGGATATAAACCTGTGGCGAGCGTAGCGAGCCACCGAGCCCGAAGCGTGGCGAGTGTAGCGAGCCCCGCGAGGGGACGGTATTCTGTGTCTCAGTCCATTTTAACATTGATTCCTATGGAAAAATCGGGTCATCGCATCGCATCCGATGGTCGCATGCGATGCGATATTGCATCGCATCGCATCTGATTGTATGCCTTAACTTAAGGCATACAATCAAAAAATCGGGCGCCCAGATACTACATAAGTACCCAAATATCTATGAAAAAAATGGCAAAAGCCCATTATTACAGATCTACAGCCACGGTAACATTTTATTTACTTGATTAAAAGGATTTAATTTGGAAGCTGCTGAAAAAAAACACAAAACTAAAGATTTTGCTTGATTACATTTCTAGAATCATCTATATACAGTATAAGGCTAGTGTATGCGAGTTTTCGAAGCACTGCCACCTGCTGGCAGAGAGTGAAACTACATCTCTTTCTCACACATGCACAAACACAGAACGTAGCAGACTAGCTTTCGAAGCTCTTACTTCAAGCGGGCTAACTTGTCACGAATAAATGATTAGTGTTAAATCTGCTTGTTCCAATATTTGCTAGAAGCATCTCTTAGCTACAATGACAGCTGTTTAAGTTTAGTTTTCAAATCTCACCCATTCATGCCTGCTACATCACACGCTCCATCAGTTTGGATTTGGTTGGTGAACAGCCATTTTCACATCAGCCCACACATTGTAGATGGGACAAGTATGAACTTTCATTGGTGCACCGCAAGAACATTGACAATACAAAAATCTGAAATAGGTGTTGAGCATCATCATCAGTTCAAAGATAATTTAGGGCCTTATTTTGGTTTACTCATTCTGGCAAATTCCTTCTTAGATGGATAAAGCCAAGTGCTCTGCAGGGGGGCAGATGTAAAATGTGCAGAGAGAATTAGATTTGGGTGAGTTGTGCAGGGAAAATACTGACTGCTTTATTTTTACACTGCAATATAGATCTCACTTTGAAGTAAAACCCCACCCAAATCTAACTCTATCTGCACAAGTAACATCTACCCCAGTGCACATGGTTTTGTCCATCTAAGAAGGAATTTGCCAGAAGGAGTGAACCAAAATAAGGCCCTTAGTGTGTATGGGGCATAAGACACTCCAATATCAATTGGGTCATTAGCCTCCTGGAAAATAAACTTCCAAAGTCCCAGTCTGTTTGGTGTTTGCTGAAGGTTCCCCTCAGAGTTCTGTCTATGGAGGAATATTATAGTAAATAACCACAGGTAATTGGATACCCCCTATATCTTGGTCCATTCATTGTTTTTATCATGGTGCTAACTGCCTGTGGTACAATTCAATTGTTGCTCATTCGGGCACCAATTCCCGAATGGGCACCAATGCAGTTGGACTAGTTTCTGCTCACTGGCTCCTGAGGTGGGGAGCAGAAATGTTTGAAAAGTCTGTGGTATAGAGGCCCAAATGACATTCATTATCGATACATAAAAAACAATTGAAATATCCCTAACTGTCTCAATGACAGTCTCTCAGATTTCTGCTATAGACAGCTGTAATTCAGCCAGAGTCAACTGTTGATGGTCTAGTCTCAATAACAAGGATACTTCACTGTGGAGGATATCCAGTAGTGTCCCCATTTGCTATAATGGATTTCACCATGATCCAGAAGGTAGTAAAAGTCTTTGAAATCTTTATATACAAGGATGTTGGTGCTTTAAAACAGTGGGTATTTAACCCCAAGCCTCAAGTATTGCCAACAGGTCATGTTTTGTGAATTATGTCTGTGGAATCAGATGGGATAATTATTGACCCAGCTGAATAGATTAACTCCACAAAACATAAACTGTTGGCGGTAGTTAATTACTGTGGTGAACCCTTACTTTAAATCACCTTTTCTGGGTTTAATTTGAAACTCTACTTTGGAAAATCATGAGCTCTTAATAACTGATATTTTTCTTTTTAAAGCAATTCAATTTAATGCATTTGTGCGCAATCAAATAATGATTTGACAACTAAGGACAACTTATTGCACCAGTGTTTCTTATGTAATACAGTATTTTTGGGGGGCATTTATGTTGTATAAGCACATCATACACCTGAAATACACACAAATATATTTAAATGTTAAGCGATTTTCTTGCACATATTTAGTGTCAGTTATATGTCATGTCTCCAGTAGTGCCAGTTACAAATGTCCCCAATAGTGCCAGTTGTATAACATGTCCCCAGCAGTGCCAGTTACATATCACATTCCCAGTAGTGCCAGTTACAGATGTCCCCAATAGTGCCAGTTGTATAAAATGTTCCCAGCAGTGCCCGTTGCATATCACATCCCCAGTAGTGCCAGTTACAGATGTCCCCAATAGTGCCAGTTACATAACATGTCCACAGCAGTGCCAGTTACATATCACGTCCCCAGTAGTGCCAGTTACAGATGTCCCCAAGAGTGCCAGTTGTATAACATGTCCCCAGCAGTGCCCGTTACATATCACTCCCCAATAGTGCCAGTTAAATATCACGTCCCCAGTAGTGACAGTTACAGATGTCCCCAACAGTGCCAGTTACATAACATGTCCCCAGTAGTGCCAGTTCGGTACTTATGTAGTATCTGGGCTGCCGATTTTTTGATTGTATGCCTTAAGTTAAGGCATACAATCAGATGCGATGCGATGCGATATCGCATCGCATCGCATCGCATCGCATCCGATATCGGATGCGATGACCCGATTTTTCCATAGGAATCAATGTTAAAATGATTCCTATGGAAAAATGGGTCCTTTTCATACCCCTACTATCCAAGTGGGCATGGAGTTGGATATAAACCTGTGGCGAGCGTAGCGAGCCACCGAGCCCGAAGCGTGGCGAGCGAAGCGAGCCCCGCGAGGGGACGGTATTCGTCCCCTCGCGGGGCTCGCTTCGCTCGCCACGCTTCGGGCTCGGTGGCTCGCTACGCTCGCCACAGGTTTATATCCAACTCCATGCCCACTTGGATAGTAGGGGTATGAAAAGGACCCATTTTTCCCATTGAATTCCATGTTAAAATGGACTCAGTCCATTTTAACATTGATTCCTATGGAAAAATCGGGTCATCGCATCGCATCGCATCGCATCGAATCGCATGGTCGCATGCGATGCGATGCGATCTCCCGATCCGACCCGATTTAGAAATCGGCAGCCCAGATACTACATAAGTACCGCCAGTTCCATATCATGTCCCCAGTGTGCTTTTAGCAAAACCTTGGCAACTCCCGCCGTACTCCATGGTGGCTATGATTTTATATGATACATCATATGCAGTCCTTTTCCTTACGATATATCCTATGCAATGCCATTCACTTCCCAGTATACAATGTAACCGTGTGGCATCCATGGTTTAATTCACCGGCAATAGCTAAAGTGATTCATATTCCTCGACTTCGACCCTGGCATTTTCAGCGGATATTTTTCATATCAACAGTAACGTTGGCACTCAAATTGTTGTTAAGTAATGGCTAAAAAGCATAATATTGGTGGAGATGTGTAGACAAGCCCTAAAGCAGGCATTCCCAATCACGGTCCTCAAGGCACACCAACAGTGCAGGTTTTATGGTGTGTACACACGGTCAGATGTGCCTTAAGATCCTATCCACGATCCGATAAGATAGGATCGTGGATAGGATCTTAAGGCACATCCGATTTGCATCCAATCTTGACTATATAGTTCAGATCTGCACTATATAGACAAGGCAGCCAAGACTTTCTGGCTTCCGATACGTGAACGCGCATCGGGATCGCAAGGGTTAAAACCCTTGCGATCTGCATCCGATTCCGATCCGATGCCGATACGATGTTGACTATATCGTCAACATCGGAAAGGAAATCGGACCGTGTGTACACACTATTAGTGATATCCAGGCTTCAGCACAGATGGTTTAATCAGATTCACTCAGATACTAATTAAGTCACCTGTGCTCAAGCCTGCATATCTACAAAACCTGCACTGTTGGCTTGCCTTGAAGACCGTGGTTGGGAAAGCCTGCCCTAAAGGAACACCATAATGATAAACAAAATGTTTTTGGCGTCTAAATGTACACCAGTGTTCTGTGATTAATGTTACAAATAAAATGAAAGATGACTGTTTTTCTGTTTGATGCATTGGTGTGGATTCGCTGTGTGTGCAGGCCAAAGCTAATTAGTGCTAATGCTGCTACCTATTGTTTGGCAGAACACTGAAAGCTGACAAGACACTAGGAAGAAAAAGATACAGTGATAAAAGCTATCACTCCACCATGCACTGGCAGTTCTTCAATACAAAAGTAAAAACGGAAACTTTTGTTATCTCCATGAAACAACTATTTCTTCATGAAGCTTATGTTTATGCAGAAGCATAAATTGCTCAACGATCTCTTAAATAATATTTATCTAGTCCAAAGAGTTCACTTTGTTAATCGATGAGCTTCTGCAGTACATAACCCAAGCAATTCCTGGTTATGTTAGCACAACTTAGTTGTACAAGGACCACTAAACCGTAAAATGGAATACATTACCGGTAATAAAAAAATTCACAACATTCAACATGGAAAGATGTGTATCAAAATGTTCAATAACATCGTCAAGACTAAAGGCCCATATTCCCCCCGGCAATTTTGAGCTTAATCTCAAAAAGCAGCCCAGTGTGCTGATATTACCAACAGATGAGCGAAGGGGTGGACAGCTTTCCAGTCCCGCTATGGAAAGCCGTCCAACCTCGGGAAAATTGCTTGGACGGGCAAAATTCATGTGTATGCAATAACGATTTCCCGCCCAGCAATTTACCACATCATTGCTCTGCATACACGCCGGGCAAAATTGCCCAGTGTGTATGGACCATAGGGGGAAGAGAGAGATAGTGGAGAAGGAACAAAGCACTAACCAATAAGCTCCTTCCTTTTTTTCAAACAGCCTGAAAAACAAGAGCTAGAAGCTGCATGGTTGGTGCTTTATGGAGGGGGACATTCAATTAGCCACAATAGTTTACTGCGGGCTAATTGAGCCCCAGGATAAATAGCCTGTTATCGGGCGCCATAACCACGTTAACACTTGGGGAACTTATCCCAGATTTTAATGGGGCCTACACACGGGGAAATCCGCTGAGGGAGTGTTCCGAGTGATACTAGATTACTCAGTATTGCTCAGCACACACTGCTGCATAGCGATGTGCCGCTGAGTGATCCATTGGGGCCAGTGTTCTCTGCTGAGAACACTGGCCCCAATGGATAAGTGTTAATGGGGCAGATGTATGATGTGTCGATATGGGGGAGAAGGGTATCAGCGCACGTTATGTGCACTGATACCGCTTCTCCCCCATGTATGAAGCGGCCGGGATGCGGTAATGGACAGGGGCGCCCCTGTCCATATCGGCGCTGCTATCAAAATGATAGCAGGCCGAATGTATGAACGGTCAGCAGGAAGTATCATAGCGGCGCGATAAGCGCTGCTATGATACATCTGCCCCAATGTCCCATAACAGGGTAATTTACTGGATGAGAGAAAAGGGCTCTAAGTAAACAGAAAAACAGGAGCTGATTGTTTGGTATTTTATCTATCTTTACTTATGTTTTTCCAAGCTTTGATAAATATCCCCTAAGTGTCTAAATGGGATAGATTTGATATCCCAGCAGTCAAGATGCTGGTAGTCAAAGGACCAACTCCTGCATCCCGATATGAGAGAAAATTCCCATATCCCTTCTTAGCAGCAGCCTAACACTCCACATCCCCCACAGCCTGACCCCTTAACCTAACCCTTAACCCCCTGCCTGGTAGCCTACCCCTAACCCTCACCTCTAGGTGCCTAACCCCCCCCCCCCCCCCGATCCCTCCTCAGCCAAACTTTAATCTTCCTCTCTCATGGCCTGACCCTAAATCCCACACTGGTTCCTAAATCTAATCCCCCTTACCCGGCCGCAGGCTAGCTTGGCCCACATATTCACTGTTCGGGATGTCGGATGTCCGGCATACTGATTCAGTTTGAGGTTACAGAGCTGTTCCAATGACAGTCAAGATGCCAGTGTCAGTGTATTAAATGCCGGCATCCTGCCCGCCGGGATGCCGACTGCATTCTATTCAAATGAACTGCAACATATAGTGACGATTCAAATGGTTCAAATAATGTGCATGCTGCATCAACAATGCAGCTGGAGGGCCACAGCTGCATTACAATTACCAGATATACGCAGCCCTAAAGCCAAATATTATGAATTTGCCTCATTCTAATAGAATTTATTTTTTTCTGATTATATTTTCTTGACAATGCATATTTCAATTATGCAATTTATTCCAATTAGGTTATTTACCTCCCACTGGTTACCATACTGGCTCCCACCAAAGCATACATTAGTGCACAGTACATTCAGGTTGGCTTGCTAAGCAGTGGTTGTTTGCTGCTTAGCAAGCCTTTAAATGCCACCCGTCAGCCGTGCGAATGCCCCCCACTGGCCAGCAAATATACCCGCCGCACTGCAAACGGATGTTTTACATAAATATCTATTCACAGGGTAGCGCGCGGACCGAAATCATTCGATATTTGCTGACAATCTAATGACTTCTCTAGTGCTCGCAAATCTAAGTCAGTCTCTGCTGACTTAGATTTGCTGCGTCTTGCTCCGCGAACTGGGCAGGCAGCCACCTGCGTCTACATGGGAACGCCCAGCGTTTTCCTGAGCACACCCCGCGTTTTGAAATGCTGGCACCTTCAGGCCCCCCCCCCCCGTGCATGTGCCACAAAGACTATGCAAGTCTCCGAAGGCGCCCACAAAGAACTGAATATGTGCATGCGTAGAGCTCCAACATCGGTCCCCTGTGCGAACATGGAGCGGTCAGACCCGAATCAGGGCCTCAGTACACTGTAAATTGTGGCCTTTTGATAAACGCACATGACAAAATGAAGAATTGCATTTTCTATCTAAGGATAAAGTTTACTTAGTCTGTGTAAAAATATATTGTTTTAAAGTCCAGAATGCAGTGATACCTTGCACTTAAAAAAACCCTGAACCTGTGATATCGTGGTATAAAACTTTATGTGCACTATTAGCTAAGAAGACTGTTGCAGTTGCGTTGAAAGTTGCACAATGTTAACCTATGCAGGAAGCTTGACTATACAAGTCCCACAACAGCAACAGAACAAACTCCAAAATGAGAACTACATAAGTCTGACACAATATAATTATGAATATTTAACACAAAAAAAGTTTTAAAAAAAGTAAAAAAAATGCTTCTACTACTGGATTAAAATGTATTTAATGTAGGCATGTGTGACTTCCATTAGTGTAGCTGCTTTTTCATAGTGAAAGGGAGTGTAGCTGCTACCAGTGATTTTTTTTATCACCCCCCTGCATGATATACAGTCAGTATAAGGAACCTTACACAATTTTGTTATAAAGCCCAAACCAGGGTTGCCTACCTGACCCTCTCCATGAGGGAGAAAATGCTCTGTTCCTGGACTTCCCTGGTAATGTAGGATTGCCATCACCTGTGGTGAGCTAGATAATTGATAAGAAAGGTGTTTCACCACCGGTGGTGGCAATCATACCTTACCAGGGAAGTCCAGGAACAGAGCATTTTCTCCCTCATGGAGAGGGTCAGGTAGGCACCCTGGCCTAAACACTTCTACTTACACTCCTGGTAGGTAAAGACGCACCTACAAGATCCTTCCCTGTAAAAACTAAAAAAATATTAGCAATACCTCCCAACATGACCCTCTCCAAGAGGGACACAATGCTCTGTTCATGGACTTCCCTCTTAATTTATGATTGCCATCCCCTGTGTGGAAACACCTTTCTTATCAATTAACCAGGTTCAATACAGGTGATGGCAAGCATACATTCAGGGTGAAGTCCAGAAACAGAGCACTGTGTCCCTCCTGGAGAGGGTAATGTTGGGAGGTATGTATTAGGTATTTTCACCTTTGAGGTGGAGATAAAACTATAAAATAAACATAAGATTATGAATTCCATTTAGCATAATGGCACTTTCTAGAAAAGGAATTCCTAAATGAGACAATGGGGGTTATTCTGGTTCACTCGCAAAGGCAAATTCCTTCTCAAATGAACAAAACCATGTGCACTGCTGGTGGGGAAGATGTAACGTGCAGAGAGAATTATACTTGGGTGGGGTTTTACTTCAAAGTGAGATCTATATTGCAGTGTAAAAATAAAGCAGTCAATATTTTCTCTGCACAGAAACATAATAATTAACCCAAATCTAAATCTCTCTGCACATGTCACATCTGCCCCCCCCCCCCCTTGCCTTTGCGAGTGAACCAGAATAGGGCCCTATGTGCCACAGGAACTGTTCAGTCTGCCAAGGTATCTTTCATTTTAAAATACAAATTTTCTATGGTTTATCCATGAAATGAGCCTCAGTACCATAAAAGTGCAAAACTTTGCCACCTACTACAACTGAAATCATCTAGGCTTTCACAATAGGTCAGTGTCACAAACACACAACCATCTGCACACTCCTGCTGTAGTGTTAACACAAACTCTACAGTATCTGCAATGTGACACACAGGGGAATCGTTCGTACACTGCCAGTTCGGCTTACTCAGGCCTACTTAGGCCTCACAGTCCCTGACGCACAGAATTCTCTCTGCCTGTTAAAGGAAAAGATGAAAGTACTGTGTTTCTTTTTCTCTATCATAATGACGTGCTTATTGCACAACATGAATGAAGTATTAGCCTGTTACACACAAATAATATTTATGAGCTGTAAGTATCACATACAGCTTTGATGAGTTCCGTCATCTTGCCAACAGAACACACACGAATGCTGTATATGTTTAAAAAAAAAAAAAAAATGATGGTATCAGGCCTTAGCACAACAGAACCGGTGTTGTAGATTGTCACCGTCACATGTACATATCATTTCCTCATACTGTTAATGTCACTCACCACTAGATGTTGTTTCCGTTTCAGGTTTTTTTTGGGGAAGATTTGGGACCTTACAGCACTTTCTCTCCCAGCCATGAAGATCCACACCCCCCTCCCTGATCATAACACACAAATCGCAACAGCTGTATGCGTGACAGAGTGCCAACACCACTTCAAAGGCTACCTGCGGGACATACTAACACGAGGGGCGAAGAAAAAAAGCCACGCAATAAAATTACCAACATGAGGGATTGCAAACAAAGAAAGTCAATACACACAGGCGCATGCACACATGGGAACACGATGCTACAAAGATTTCTGCATGCATCCTGCACAGCACATATATAGCATGCAGATGTAAAAAAAGGGTGAATGTACTAAAAACTACATGGACAATGCAATACACAAGTATGCAAACACACATTAAAGGTGCACAGCTAAATATACAAGGCTACAGACACTAAGCAAAATACTGTCAAATTACTGGGAATTACGTGGTTAAAATGCATTTGCAGTGACAATGGTGTCAAGGGATGTCACTGCAAGAATGCAAAAAAGTCAAACACATAAATGAAAGGCCAACTGCAGGCATGAAGGCCTTAAGCTGGAATAAAAGTAGCTCACACGGCATATGGCGTGGGCTAACCCACTCTGACACATACAAATAAAGCTGTCCATAAAGAGAACCATGCCATGTCACCCCACACAGACCCTGATACACAGCATGACATGTGGTGAAGGAGGAAGTACACAAACAAATATAACCCACTTCAAATATGCACTTTCATATGGATCTGACTGGACTGTCAGATCCAGACTTCCACCCACATATTCCCCTTGCCTGAGTTATACACAGTATCCTTTAAAACCATAAATATAGACCAAGGATGTTTGCAGAGGAAATCAAAAGTAGCAAAAGAATATTCACATAAACAATGGAAAAGTACAAGCAACGCTATATAGTAAAGTATATATTTGAGTCTACTTTTTAACATGATATGATCCAAACGGTAATCAGCAAGTTAGTATGTTGGTGGGGAAGAGGTTAACTTTGCAGCAATGCCTTTATTTCCAATCCTGCCCACCAGCACCTACTGGATGCAAATACTGCACTAGTCTGGAGTGCCTTGTTGCAAGTCAAGGGGGAGAAGAGGACACGGCCTATGCGCTGTCAGCATTCAGAGGGAGTTAACCACTTCCCCACCTCGGCTAGAGGCAGGCTTGAACAACCTTGCAAAGATACAGCATACAGTACAGTACTTGGAATACAGAGAAGGGCCTTGTGTTATAATGTACAGCAGTTAAGAGACAGTTTATCTTGTTTACACTCCAATGAAATGCAGAATGCACAGACCACAAGACAATACCCCCCACCTCTTCCTTCTCTATATAATCCACCATAAAAGTTTACCCAGAATGAATGCAGGAATTATTTTTAAAGACAGGGTAATGCTGCTGGTTGGCTGGACGTGGTGAGTGCTGAAATGTCCCTATACAGATTTTCTAGCCGGACACCCTTTTCTACAGAGTAGGCTACAATAATATACCATGCGGGAGTGTAGGTGTGCTTATTATTAGGGTCAAGAAGAAGGGCCAGCTGGAAATAGGCACATACATGCTATTCTCTTCCTAGGAAGGCCAATACTGAATACTGTACAGCCTCACGCCCCTTTCTTCTACACAGGCCTCTACAGGACAATATGGGTTAAACAGGTAAGACTGTGGAGACACGACCTGATTCCTGTACTCAGCCATAGATCGCACAGGACCACATCCCACCCGACCCCATGTGCAGCTTGCATGGTAACTCACCTCTGTGCAGAACAAGACCGGATATTTAAATCCCCCTCTCCTGTGCCCCCCCGGGGGCAGTTACAGGGTTGCAGACCACTTGAGAACCAAATCGAGAGTATGAAAAATGCAAAAATGATATAAATATAAAAAAAAATCAGGAGGTGTATAGGTTTCCTATTTCCTTTTTACCTCCTACAAAACAAGCCCCAGATCTTGAGTAGAATACAACTGATACTTTTAGAATCCCGGTATTTTATGCTTTAGCTTCTTTTTAAAAGGGGTGGGGGTTTTATTTCTGTCTGTCCCTCTCTCTTTCTTCTCTTCCCTCCGTGTGTCAGGAATACAGACAGAGAGGAAAGGGGAAAAAAATCTAGTTATACTCAGCTCCTCCCTCCCTATCTGTGTATCATATCCTTTTAATACAGTATGGCTGCTATGGAGCGCCCCCTGGAGGAATCCTTGTCTATGACACCTTCCTCAATTCACGTTTCCAGACACTTTCTAGGGGTGTACCACCAGCTGCATGCATGAAATGTGCTCTCTGTGAAGCTGATACGAAACTTGGCGCCTATTTTCCCCTCCCCTTGCTAGTCATATGGATTCAAGGATACAGAATACATGTAAAGAAGCAGAGAATATAACTGCACTCATAGAAAATTAGCTTCTGGTTTGATGGCTTTCAGCAATGAGCACATGGATTACAAACCACAATTAGTATGAGAATGGTTGCAATGTGTACAAAAAAGTATTTAACAATAAACATCTATACAGCGATATTCCAAACGATATCTCTCATTTTGTTCCCTTCTAAATTATATCATTTGTAATATCGTCCAGTGTGTGCTCTCAGTATCAATAATGATGCTCACTCCTGCAGCTTGTTAACAATTGTCAACGATGGTATGTACAGATTGGGACCTGAAGTCATCACTGAATGATATTGTTTGCTCGGGAACTCAAAGGAAATTGTTGACGATATTGATCGGAAACGATATCGTCTAGTATGTACGGTACTTTAGAAACTAAATAAAATATAAAAATCAATACAAATGTTTCTATCACCAATAAGCACAAGATTATAAATTGTTACAGTATTTCAATTTTAAGGGAATTATTTAATAAAGTTTGGAGATAAATGTGTGGTACTAACCAATACGATTTTATTTTCAGTTTACATGATGTGTTTGAAATATACAGTAGGAGCTGATTGGTTGGTACTTTATCTCTCGCACTTTTATCTCTTTCCATAAGCTTTCATAAATACCCCTATGGTGCCCCATACACGTACCAATTATCCGGTACTTTTTGTGCTAACATAGCATCAAATCGCATGCACAACGCATGCAAAACGATGCTATTTTAGCACAAAAAGTACCAGGTAATTGGTACGTGTATGGGCACCCTATGAGTTATTCAAGAATCTAAGGCATTACATTTATTTTGTACTGGTGCACAGTTCTAGTTAATAAAAAATAATGTTTAAGTAATTGTTAAAATGTAATTTTCAGTACAACTATTTTTATTTTTGAAGAAAATTAATTTGCTCCACATCAAAATGAAAGAACATTCCCATGAGATATTATCACCCAAAATTGGTTCCGGTTGAATTAGTCGACCGCTGTTGGTCGACATGCAAAAGGTTAACAAAAGGTCAACATGGCAATTGTCAACACATGAAAAGGTTGACAGGAGTTTTTCTTGAATTTTATTCATTCAGATAGCTTGTTCATACTTTACGATCCACGTGGTCTAAAATTAGAAATGGTAAATTGTGCCGAGCAAATTGAGGCACCATGCCGGAAGCATAGCAAGCAAAGTGAGCTATGCGAGGGTATGCGTTACACTAATTGGGGGCCCATGTCCACAGATGTCGACATAGACAGCAAAACCGTGGAAACCACATGTCAAACTATTCATGTGTCGACAATTTCCATATCAACCTTTTTGATTGTGTTGACCATTTGTCCATTTTGACCTAGTGTGGCAACCTTTTCACTGACGACCAATAGTGATCGAACTATTGACTGACGACCTAGTTACTGTCGACCAAATGATCCTAATTAGATACATACATATCAGTGGCGGAACTCCCGGAGGCAATGGAGTCACCTGCCGCCGGGCGCCAGCATCAAAGGGGGCACTGGCTCCATTGCCTTCCAATGCTCCGTTTCCCTCTTTTATTTAGAAAAGCTACCCGGCGGCCCTTATTGTGTGCAGCAGCAGCGCTACTCCGCTTCCCACCCCCCCCCCCCCCCCGTCCCCCGTCCCCCGTCCTCCCCGTCCCGGCTGGCTGCTGCTGTACTTAGTCTTTGGCGGAAGTCAGGGGACATCCGTTCGTGGCCTGAGAAAGTGAGAGGGAGCCAGTGAGCCAACAGTGACAAGGAGCTGGGACTCTGACTCGGGCTGGAGACGATGCAGCCAGTGCGGGTGAGAAGTTGCAGCGAGTATGGAGCCTGGCCGTGCGGGGGTGAGAGGTGTTGAGCTCAGAGCCGGATGGGAGACGCTTCAGCCTGGGAGACAGAAGAGTGAGCTCGGATCCGCACAGGAGACTATTAGGTGGCTGCCTGTGAGTGACCACCTTGTGGGCGACAGGCTGTTAGTTGAGGACCATCACTTGGCTTTAAATATATATATATAATTGTTTTTTTTTATTATGTGTGTGTTTGTGTATATATCTATATGTATTCAGTAAGCCCTGCACAAGTCCAAGCCTGCCGGCAACTCACAAAATAAATCACAATCGACCCCAGTGCCAGAAATCCATATGACGTCCAATAGAAATCGACGATTTGGGGATTTCAACCTTTTTATCAAGACACATCTACAGCAACACCTCTTGTCTTGATAAAGGGGTTTAAATCCCCAAAACATTGACTTACATACTGTACATGTTTTTTCTAATTCATTATGCCTCTGGAGTACCGTCATTTTTATTGGACTAGGTGCAGCTGCTCTGCTGGTTTAGACATAGCGATAGAAAACAGCGGAACTCGGGGTCTTGTGAAGTATAGAAATCATATTTCAATCATAGGGAAGTATATTAAATCAGTGTCGCATCGACATGCCTGTGTTCCCAGGGGAGCCCATAAAACGCGGGGCATTCCCCTGCTGCTGCCCCCTGACTACTCCTTACTAAGCGCACGCCTCGGCGAGTATGATACTCGGCGAAGGCACAGGGTGTCTGCACATGCGCATATTTGCACATGTGCAGACCCCACCACCATTGAAAAACAGGGCTGAATCAGCCCCAAAGTCAGCTTTAAATCCGGCAGGGGGGGGGGCATCAACATGTGCCTTGCCTCCGGGTTACTGGGATAAACTTACGCCACTGATACATATATATATATATATATATATATATATATATAATTATTTTTTTTAACCCTAAACACATGAAATTGATCACTCAGTGCTCTGGGTTATGGGTTTTCAGGCCCTTCTCAAATAAGCGATTACTTGGAAAGAGAAAGGTTTGTCATTTGACAAACCTTTCTCTTTCCAAGTAATCGATCGTTAACCTTCTTGTCTGTGGTAGCACACCCCTGGTATCTATAAGTACACTTAATAATATACACAGTAGGGGGCCAATTTGTATCCCAATACCCTGAGTCTCCCAGTCTTGTGCAACAGACCCCCAACTCCTAGCTCACCTTCTCAAATAAGGAAGGGTCCCTTTATTCTTTGACCTCTACAACACAAACACCCATTAGGCATATAGCATATTAATGAACCTTTCACTCGGGGATGGGAGGGTGGTGTGAGGAGGCAGCGCTTGGAGCTGATGATGTCTCCAAGTGCTGCCTCCTCCATAGTTTGAATGGGACCCAGACTGCTCGACCTGGGTTACCCGTTCACAATGCACAGCAACTCGGGTCTGACATGAGATTAACCCTTCTTTTAACTTGAGTCGCCAGGCTCGGATTGCCGTGTTGCTTTACTCAGGATTTTTGAAAAGGCCCTTTCACACAGCACAATGGGTGACAGTTAATGAGATGCGAAAATGTGATTATTTTTTTTAACCAAAAACTTCAGAAATCACACTTTTTCCCGAATTCGCATATTTAATGATATGCGAACAACGGCAAAAAAACGTAGATTTTGCTGCAAAATCGCACATTCTGAAAGTGCGATTTTTAATCGCGCCGGAACGCGCATCCAGATGTTTTCCCATTGAAAAGTATACAATTCGCATATTTAAAGAGATTCGAATTCGGGAAAATGTGTCTAAAAATCGCCAAACATGTAGACCAGGTTCTGATATGCGAATTGGCTAGAACCCTGCACAGATCATTGAGAGCTGTGCATGGTCCTGTGTAAAAAAATGTGTTAAAGTTTTTTTTGGTACTTATGTATTATCTGGACTCCCATGTTAAATGCACCCCATTTTTTCATACCCCTACTATCCAACTACGCATGGAGTTGATTTTATATAGTGTGGCGAGCGCAGTGAGCCACCGTGCCCGAAGCGTGGCGAGCGGACGCGGTCTCATAAGAAAAACGGGAGTCCAGATATTACATAAGTACCTTTTTTTTTTTTAAACGGCATGAGGTCCCCCCACCTGAGCATAACCAGCCCCGGGCTCATTGAGCCGGACCTGGTTCCAAATATACAGGGGATAAAAAGCATAGGGGTCCCCCTGTACTTCTGAAACCAGCCCCGGACTCTTGGACCGGTCCTGGTTCCAAAAATACGGGGGACAAAAAATGTGGGGGTCCCCCGTATTTTGAAACCAGCACCGGGCTCCAACAGCAGTGTCATGCCACAGCTGGGGGACACTTTTTACATAAGGTCCCCTGGCCAAAACATGAGCACCGTGGCTGGCTGGACCCCCCCCCCCCCCAATAAAGCCCCCCCCCAGGCTTCACCCGCAGGCCTGCTGGGTTAAATCTCACATACCTAACATTGCTTTATGCAGGAGAACTACAAGTGCCAGCAGACCTCCCCTCATGCTGGGACTTGGTGAACCACAAGTCCCAGAATGTGGGGCATTATGGGCCCGCTGGGACTTGTAGTCCACCTGTAAAAAGAATGTTAAAAAAAAATATACACACACAGAAAAGAAAATCTTTCTGAATCTCTCATCCTATTAAGTTTCATCCATAATCTTTTTTGCATTGTAAACTTAACAAAGTAGGAACCCTATAAAATATAATGGGTTTATTTAAATGTTCCTCAAAAAAAGGCCTCATTCCCTCCACCATAATGCTTTGGGGTCCTTTTACCCTGGAATTTTGTGTAGATTCAACATGGATTACTGAATCTTAAACCACCAATAAGTGGCATTTTACAGTTCAGGGAGGTGAAAGCCTCTGGGCTACCATGCCTCCTCTACACCGTGGGTACGAAACCAATAAAGGCAGACTGTATCCATCAAATCCGCAAGTAAAAAGAAAAATACCAAGTGAAGACACAGAGGGAGAATAAATAGCAACAATGGATACAGACTTTGGCAGGATGTATTACAGTTCTGGCCAGCTAGAAAGCCAATGAAAGGGGAGAAGAAGCATTGATAAGAGTGTACTATGCTTCTGTGTGGGATTCCCACTGCCTTTTTTGGCACCCTCAGTTTGGCACATAATATTGAGGGCTTTCAACCTGCCAGCCTATTGGCAAGAAGACCAATGTATACACCATATTTAGAAGTAATTACCACTCCATGCTAGATTTTTTTTTTCCTGTTCAAGCCTAAAGTGCATGTTTCAGTTATTGTGTGCACTTGAAAAATAGTACAAATGGCTGGGGTTGTTATATTCTCTCCAAAAAAAGATAAAGGGAACCATCACTTCCCCCTGGGGACCGCCATTGCTGACAGACTTGGGTGTTACACTTTTCACTCAGAAAAAGAGATGCAAGTGAGGAAAAACACTGCAATAATCTATATACTGTAGCCTCTGGTTGATCAGCAGAGGGGGGTTAGCATATGTACCAAAAAAGGCATTGGGATCTTGACCACGGGATGCCACTGATGGTCTTATGACCACCAGTACCCCAACCAGTGGAATCTGGATACCAATAGCAGCTAATCAGATTCTACTTTTATTCATCAAGCACCTTCTAGAATTTAATAGCTTGAATCTGATTGGTTGCTATTGGCAACATCTTCACTTTAAAAAAAATGGACTTCTATAAATATATCACTAAGGGGTAAATTTACAAATATGGGAGTTATATTGAATAGGGCGATGTTGCCCATAGCAACCAATCAGAATTTACTTTTTATTTATTTATTTAGCACCTTCTAGAATATGATAAATAGTACCTGTTTGGTTGCTATGGGTAAATCCCCTCTTCAATAGAACGCCCATCTTATAAAATTTAGACTGCAGTGCATGCTTCTACCCCTGTGTGTCTTTTATTTTTTTACTTCGCTCACCTATCAGGGTTTCCCCGTTTCTTACTGCAGCTGTTGCAGGGTTGCTGCATCAGGAGGTGGGGGGCAGGGGCATGACAACAATGTGTCAGGGCTGGAGGCGGGGCTCAAATAAGGAGCCTGCAAGTGGGGCTGTGGACATTGCATCATTGTGGCCAGGCCCCTACTGTGCAGTGCCAGTATTACAGGCATTGCACAGTTAGGGGGGGCACCCATGGTCCCTGTTTAGGAGAGCCTGTTGCCATTGTGGGGGACTCACCCACCTTTTAAGGGGGCCATGAAGGGGATCCGATTTTCTGGAGCCTCCTGGCTATTCCGGTAGAGTAGGCAAGTATGAGCTGTTGTGGTACTGTATTATAGCAATAGTACCAATTTAATCATATCTACTACCCATAGGCAAATCTAGAAATATGCTAAAGGGTGGTCCCAGAATATATACTATGGTTTTGCGCGCGGCAAAGCCACGCGCAAAATAAAAAAGAGGGGGTGTGGCCTGATTTCAGGGGGTGTGGCTTAATAGGGGCATAATAAGCCTAATAATAATAATAAGACTCATAAACGCTGCAAACGCATACGCACAAGTCTATCCAATTATATGAGATAATATGATAACAGCTGCCCGGCTAGTTAAAGCAGCAGCAGCCTGGTCCGTCGCTATTTTCAGACATGCTGAGGATATTGCAGGACAAGAAATATAACAAAAAAAATGTGCTGTCAATTATATTATACATGTGTTTAAATAAAAATAAAATATTTATCCAGGTTTCCAGACTAAGGGGCCCATTTATCAAGTAAGATTTGCGGCTAAATCCCCGAAAACACTCATTTCGGGGGTTAACCGCAAATATTAAGTATCACTGAAATGTATTAAAGGGAGACCGCAGCAGGAATCTCTGATCCCTCCTGCGATCGCCCCTGCAGTGCCACCAGCCGCATTCCCCATAGGTTTCTATGAGGGATGCGAAGCTGCCCGATGTATCAACATCAGGCAGCCCGGCTTCGCACCCCTGGGCTATCGCCATTCTGATATGGCGATAGCCCATTGTAGCCTATGGCTACACATCGCACTGCCTGAGCGACAGTGCGGTCAGTGAGGTCGCAGGGGGGAGGGGGGTGTCAGCGTGTAACCGCGCTTGCGCAGACCCCCCGCCTTCCGGCTCCGGGCATCGCAGGGACAGGCTCCTTTCAGAGCCCTGTCCCTGCGCACAGCAGGTAATACATTCCGGTGATATGATCGCATTTTACAGTTTCGATCCTGGGCGGTAATATTCCGCCCAGATCGCATTGTAAATGCGATCTTGATAAATGTGCCCCTTAAGGCCCCCATAAACTAGTCCGACATGTCCTAAGGACAAGCCCGACCAAATTGCCCTTGAGCGCCCCTGGCAGCTGCCCTGGAGGCTCACTTATGATTTGGCACTTGATGTGTCAGTTTTACATGTGATATACTGCATACGATTTATCACATGTAAACTCCCGGGGAGCTGCGGCAACGGCGGGGAGCAGTAGAGCCAGGCAGCTGTGATTTGTGGGTCAGGCAGCGGTAAGTGCCAGGCAGCGGCTTCTTGTCAATCAAACTGCAGCTACTCTGCGACATCTATTCGTACATATATTTTGATGCCATTTCAGCCCACACTGCTCAATGCAAATGCTGTACATGTGAAGTCATTCGATAATCGCTCAATTTGTAAATTCTCTGATTAGCGATTCATACTGAATAAGGCCCTAAATTGGAAGCAAAGAGGCTGTCTTTGCATGATGCAGTAGAAGTCAAACTTAGTGCTTTATGCTAATGCAGGCTGCTGTAGGGCTAATTTAGGGGTCTACAAACGGTGAGATTTTGGCAGATTTTTACTACATAGTCAAAATCTCCTAGGTCTGCAAAAATCGCCTAATTTTTCTTCTACTTAAAGGTGCGTACACACGGGTGCAATTTCAGCACATATCGCAATATATTGCTGAGCAATATATCTCCCCCGTGTGTACGGGGCTTAAGATACTGAAGGTATGCGTACACACCAGCTAAAATATCAGCCGCTCAATTTAACTGTCAATATCTCGACATACCATCGGCCAATGTGTATGAGCAATATATTAGTGAAAAGGCGTCGCTCACAGATATACTGTATGGCGTTGGTTCTCCAACACAGCCGATGCATTATATATCTAGAGATATATCCTCGCATCATGCTGTGTGTATGGGCAATCCACGGACCGCACTTAAAGCAGCGCCATAAATGTGCCCTCCACTGGTGATGTCAGTGTGAATGATGAAAGAAAAGCTGACATCACCAGGACTTCTAGCTCTAGGCTACCAAAAGAAGGAATTCTGTTCTTCCATCAGAAGTGACACCCCATCCTCTAGAATCATTAGAATCAGATTTATCCCAAACCCACTATTATGCCTTAAAAAAATTTAAAACACAAAATTGCTTTAGGCCCTCCTGAAAAGCTAAAGAGACCCTATATCTCCTAACCCCAACACCAAGAGCCAGAATGCACCCTGGTCCTTTAGTCTTGCACCTGCTAAAAGTTCATGTAGCTGACCCAGAGTGTTCTGCAGATATCTAGATGGTAAGTTGAATTAACTGCTATTTGTAGTAAGTGTATTTTATTATCTAAGCAAGTATGTACAATGCAGGGTCATACATATTCCAGTAGCATCTGCACTTGCAACTGAAGAGACGTAACTGAGCTGCAACGTGTGTTCTTACATAGGCAAAGTTTCTTACATAGGAAAAGTTCAGCAAGGTCATGTCAACACAATTAAGGAATTTTTTAGCTACAAATTGTTGGTTACTTTTAAGATGATACACTGTTTGCTTTACTTTAATAACACTGGACAACAAATTGTAACTTTTTTTGGAATCCTAAAAATTACATGTTTATTAATAGAAAATTGGGTGCTGAAAATGAAAATGACAATTAAATTGAAAGATTTGTTGCCGTTTTATAGTTATTCAGGTACTTGTTTCCTAGCACGGCGCCCGTCGGGGTTGATCGTATGCCTTAAGTTAAGGTACTTAAGGCATGCGATCGACGCGATTTTCTGTCAATTACCAGCTTTAATTGCCGGTAAACACAAAATCGTGTTGATCGCATCCATCGCAGCCCATTATAATGGGCCGCGATGCGACCGACGCGATTTTCCCATAGAGAACAATGTTAAATTAGTTTTAAAGTTAAAATCGCGTTGATCGCGTCGGCCGCATGCCATTGTAATGGCATCCGATGCGATTGACGCGATGCGAAGGGCCAATATGGCCAATTTCTCATTGTATATGCCCCCTCATGGGTATTAAGTATGGTTAATGCCCCCCATTGTTAACGCCACCCCACTATTGACGCCAGCCCGAAGCGTGGCAAGTGCAGCGAGCCCGCGAGGGGCGACGGTACGCGTCCTCCGACCTTTTCATACCCGCACTATCCACGTCAGCGTGGAGTTGATTTTATATAGTGTGGCGAGCGCAGCGAGCCACCAAGTCTGAAGTGTGGCGAGCGCAGCGAGCCCCGTGAGGGGACACGTATACCTGTGAAGTAATGCGCGTCCGCTCGCCACGCTTCGGGCTCGGTGGCGAGCTGCGCTCGCCACACTCTATAAAATCAACTCCACACCGACGTGGATAGTGGGGGTATGAAAAGGTCGTAGGAAGTGTACCGCTGCCCCTCGCGGGCTCGCTGTGCTCGCCACGCTTCGGGTTGGCGTCAATAGTGGGGTGGTGTTAACAATGGAGGGCCATTTCAACCATCGGGGGGGGGGGGTTGCTATCAAAATGTTTTTTTTGGGGGCTTTTACATTGAAATCAATGTAAAATTGGGTCTCAGGGACCATTTTACATTGATTTCAATGTAAAAATCGCGTCGATTGTGTCGATCTCGACGATTGCATCGCATGCGATTTGGTTGGCATGCAAAGTGTTCAACGCGATTTTTGCGGCCCCGATCAATACAATTAAAATCGTTGGCGCCGTGCTAGGAAACAAGTACCGTTATTCATATTTGTTGTTTTCCAATAGAAATAGCTTAATATACATACACAACATCAACAATGATACAAATCATTGCTTTTAATGCCGCTTTCGTTTTGCAAGTCGCTTGTACACTATTTCCGGGGCATCTGACAAGTGTCCAACATAAAGTACAACAAAGATTATACAGTAATTGCGGATGGTGCAAGATGCTGGCCAAAATATATCTCCAAATGGTGTCACCTACACCTTCAAACAGAATAGACGAAATGGAAGAAGGAGAATACTTTCCAAAGGCGCATAGGTCTACAGTTCATGAGTAAACGCGTCCTTGTGTGAAATGTTCCCTTTTTAATAAACTCAAAAGTTGATACTCTGAAGTGATTTCTCAAAAAAAAAATTAAAAACAAAAAAATGTATAAGCACCCTAATGGGTGTTTTCAATGTTAAATGGGCCCCCTATAAGATTATTAATTGTATAAGCACCGTAATGGGTGCTTACAATGTTAAAAGCACCTCCACTATCAACGCCAACCCAAAGCGTGGCGAGCGCAGCGAGCCCGTGAGGGGTGGCGGTACGCGTCCTCCGACCTTTTCATACCACCACCATCCATGTTGGCGTGGAGTTGATTATAGATAGTGTGGCGAGCGCAGCGAGCCCCGCGAGGGGACGCGGAATACATGTAAAGTAATACGCGTCTCCCCTCGCGGGGCGCGCTGCGCTCGCCACGCTTCGGGCTCGGTGGCTCGCTGCGCTCACCATTGTATAATTAAAAATCGGATAGGGGAGCCATTTAACATTGAAAAAACCCATTAGGGTGCTTATACAATTTAAAATCGCACCGCATGCGGGTATACGACATTCGATGCAATACAATACATAAGATGCCATACGACTGAATATCGTGGGCGCCGTGCTAGGAAACAAGTACCTAAGACTCAGACTGCATGGTGAGGGAGTGCATCAGTGTGATAGAGTTTAGGGTGAGGAGTCCGTCGGTGTGATGTTTGGGGGGAAAGGGGGGCAGTGTGTTTTGTCTTGTGTTTTTGTTTTAACTAAAACAAAAATCATATCCAAACCAAAACACTTGAGTCTGTTCAGGGGCGGATCGGCAATTAAATCCGGGGATGGGAAACAACTTGAAGCAGCTCGGGGGGGGGGGGGGGGGGGGGGGGATTTATCTCTTGTTAAAGCTTAATACATCTGCCCCAGTGTTTGATTGTTGCTTAACTGAAGCTTAGAATGCATACTCCCAGGACCACAATCAATCAAGCCTTTGGCCCAGCCTCTCTGCGGCAGCGGACAAGTGCCTCTCCTCCTCCAGCTCCTGTGTTAATCATCGGCGGCGCCTCAGTCTGCTCTGGTGGTCAGGGCCGCAGCTTCCTCCCTGTGCTGGCTCCTGCTGCGTGACCCGGATGGGGCCTGTGCGCTAATGGACGTGGCTGCTGTGTTGATCAGCGGGTGTTGATCGGCGGGTGTTGATTGGCGAATCTTGGGGTGGAGTCCCTTTTCCTCTCCTCCTCCTTGGGGATACCTGCAGCTGGGCATTCAGGCATTCATAGAGGAGGGCTAATGGTGCACTGTTGCTGGCCTTGTATGTGGTATCTGCCCTGGTTTTATTAGGTATGGACTGTACATGACATTCATTTAGTCTCTCCTGACTGCCCTGCACTTCTAAACTGCCACCACAACCCCCCCAGCCCTTCCTCCGCTGAGCTGTCCCCACTGAATGAAGCCCCCTGCTCCGGGAGTGCAGACTTCTTTACCTCCGCTGCTTGGGGCCAAATAAAATGCGGCACTGGCTTGTGAGCCAATGAGAGCTCATGTACCGGCAGCCACACGCTGATTGGCTGCCGGGACGCGAGCCCCGATTGGCTTACAAGTGGTGCCATATTTTAACAGCCAGCGTCTGGAGGTGGAGTAGAAGACTGCGCTCCGGGAGCAGTGGGATGCAGCGCAGCGGATGGGGGTATCGTTGAGCTTTCGCTTCGCTCTGCTCTCCCCTAAGGGGAGGGCGGTAAGTGGGGGGTGGGGGGGTAGGCCCAGACTAGAAATTAGTCCTGAGCCCAACATTTCTAGTGGCAGCCCTGCATACACCAACCATCCAGTGCAGTACAAAACTGTACTGGGGGTTTGGTACCCTCTCCAAAAGGCCCCATTTTCCCCACAAAGGACTAAGGTCAACCATCAACATTGATTGTTTTCCATAGTGGTGGAGATCCAATAGTTCTCCGACATCAGTTTCACAGAGGCAGCAATTGGTATTTTTTTTTTACTAATCCTGGGGGGCATGGCAAGGATGGCCATCAACCATTGACAGAAACTATTGTTGTTTTGCCGCCTATGGGTGGTGGTTTTGCAATTAATGCAGAAATCTGATAGGTATACAAATTACATATTTAGCTAACTACTGAATGTTTTACACTTATTGCCCTTTATCAAAAACATATATGTTCATCTATTAGGGTTATGTATTTCAATAGGTGAATAATGAGTACTAATATCATGACCCACCACTCATCTCTAGAGCTAGAGACTTCATGGAACAGAGGGCCTAATTCAGACCTGTTCACTAGGCTACGTATGTTCGGCCCATGGCGCCCGCCACCCGGCCGAATGCCCCTCCACCTGCTGCACAAATCCCCTCTCTAACATGCAAGGGGATGTGTCTGCTAACACATCCCATCACATGCGGCGGAGCTTTCCCCTGCTGCTGCCTCTTTGCTAGTTGACTGAACGGCCTGGCGGGTGGGAAACACGCTGAAGCCATTTGCTCCCGGGGTTTGTGCATGCACAAACGGGGATGAATGGGCCGGGGGACGGGGACGAATTCGGACCCAAACAAACAGGTCTGAATCGGACTCAGTTGTTAAAGGTGTATAAACTATGCAGTATTGCAGAAAATTAATAAGTCAATATAGACAGTTTCACATTTGATGAAAAACAGAGTACGCACCTAGAACTGCTAAGCATATGGATTGTTTCTGCCCACTGACATTCCCCAAAAATGTCTATATAACACAAGATCTGTATCTCATGCATACAGCAGCTAGACGTCTCCAGGATCACCATCGTCTGCAGCTGCCATCAGAGATATCAATAGGATCACCTTCTTACATTCATCAGCAGACACTGAAATACTTTAATGAGATCATGCTCTTAAAAAGTCAAGAATCACTATAGACATCAATGGACCAACACACAGTAATAGGATCACCCTATTATGTCAGGGCCATCTTCTTACCAGCCTACCCCTCTGACATTAATGGGATCACTCCCTCATACTTCGGTGTAGTCCATGTACTGTGAAGGGTGCAGACAGGCTGACACATGAATAAACCCGGTGCCACTTTACAGGTCACTGGAGAACACGAGGATTAGCTTTTGTTATACAAGTGGTGAGTGTGGACGAGGTGAATGTCGCAGGCACTGCAACACTAGGAATAAACGTTCTATTCTAAATAGGGCGCTGCTCTTCATTCTCTCCACCATCTACCAGAGCAAGGCACACATATGAGCTTCAGTGTTACACCAGCAACAAAACAATGACCAAATTGTCATGAACTGCATGACATTAGAGTGTACATGAAATAAGATATACAGCTGTTACATAATTATACATAGAGAAGCGTTAGAAATGAATTACATTTTCTTAAGTGATTAACTTGGCATGTCCCCATTTTACACATGTGATTTCATTTCATTTAAAATAAATGCAGATAACACAATAAACTGAAGTAAAGCTATGCACCATCTATAGTCATTTGCTACTAACTCCTTTCTGCCTGGCCTGTTAAGCAGGAGTTGTCCTGGGTCACCCCTTGGTAGATGGAGTCTCCATTTATTACCTTCTGTCTGTGAGCCTGTGGAAGCAGATCTAAGTGGAGGCCATGATACCTTATTTACCATTTACAACCATGGATCAGACTTATTTGGGGCCACATTGCCAGTTCTGTAGAATCATTCTGAAATTGTTTTTTATATATATATATATATATATATATATATATATATATATATATATATATATATATATATATAGTGGGGCTGAAGCACAGACCAATATTCATATAGGGGAGCCCCACCAACTGTCAGTGGCAGCATTTGGGTTGGCAGTTGGTGGAGCTCCCCTATGCACTGCAGCCCCCTTCACCTCTCTATCTGCCAATGCTAATGGTGCCCATACACGGAGCGATGAACTCTTTACTTTTTGTACTAAATCGCATTGCATCTAGTACAAAATGCATGTGTTTTGTACTAGATGCAATGCGATCTAGTACCAATAGTATGGGCTGCACATACTTTTGGTGCTATACAATGTGATGTGCGTGGGAGTGTGCATTGCATTGCTCCATTTATGGACACCTTTAGGACTTAACTTTTTGACTAGGGTTTCCCATTTTGGACACTTCACTTGATTTTATTTGGATATGGAAATATATTTTATATGTGGAAGAGGAGACAGTGCTTTCCCCCATTGTCCCCACCACAGGAGACAGTGTCTGCCTGTTCTGGACCCTCTCCTGTATCATGTATGATAATCAGCTAATGGCTAGGGAGTTGAGTGGGCTGATTAAGAGGCATGTGCTGGACAACTGGGAGGACCAGAGGCGTAGCATGGACCCATGGCTCACGGAGCAAGTTTGTGTAGTGGCACCGCCCTCCCCCCAAAAAATATACATACACAACATGCAGACATTGTCCATGACAGGAACAAGAGAGAAGCCCGGAGAGGAAAGTCAAATGCTGCATTTTAGTGGTTGGGGGGGGGGGGTGTCAAACAAGGCTGACATCACCAAGCCCTGCACCAGTTCTACACAAATGCTGCGAAGAAGCTAAAATGACACAGTTGGCAACATTTTAGTCCCACCCCCTCCAGAAAGAGCTTATAATTCCTGGAATTTGTTTCAGCAGCTCCAGTGGGTGTGGAGGCTCCGGGGAGCATGCAGGAGACTTATACACAACCTTTCCAGGGGGCTGGGAAGGAGGTCTGATTTTCGGGAGCCTCCCAGACATTCCAGGAAGGTAGGCAAGTATGTGGGAGACATAATTTTTCGGGCATCATGGAAGAGTGGCCAAATCTACCACATCCCACCTGCTTTCTAGGGAAGCGGGCAGGATGAAGAGATTGTACGGGGTGATTGGTTTGTGGGGGCGGGCCTCAAAGTGACTGACAGCCCGGCCCAGACCCCCAAATGTACAAAAAGTGTCTCCTAGCCAGGCTTCTCCCAACAAGTATACATAGGCGCAAATATACACACTTTTTTCTGTTCTGACTCACTTGGAGTAGCATATGCTGGCTTTACTTTTAACTCTACATCAGGCTAGTCGAAATACCAAAGCTTGGATGAGGTTATAATCCATAAATAGAAGTTATCAGAAAGCTTAATAACATTCTCTGACAGAAACGTTCAACTTGGAAAATACATTTGTCCATTTACACCACACAACATTTGGAACACAGAAAGGGGCAAAGAAACTGCAGTAAGGTTACCATAATAAAAATAAGCTCCAAATAAATCACATATACAGACATCTGTTCCCTGTCACCCAACATCCTGCGCTATCTTCACATGTTTGCTCTCCAACAAAGTCCCCTCTCTACATGACCTCCTTTTCTCTCACTCCCTAAATCTAGTCCTTATTGAAATCTTGCGGCCTGCCTCCGGCTATGGTTTTCCACTTAGAGTTCTTCCTTTTCTGATAATGTTGATATTTTTCATATGTTTTTATATAGTTTTGTATATGTCCCTTTACATATACAATCTTCTCTCCACCTGATTGGTGTTTTCAATTATTTCACTTTCTATGTTTCAAATTCGCACAGCTACAGTATTCAGCACAGCTATGTATGTAACTAGGCTAACCTTGAGTCTCCCTCTTCGGGGCACCAAAAGGTCAGGGGGCCCTGCCATAGAGGCTGCCTGTAATTTCCACGGACAGGGCAGGATTTGTAATTAGAAATATTTCCTTGCTGTTATTGCTCATTCATTGAGTTTTACATGATAAGAGTATACAGGACAAATAGAGGGGTAAATTACTTGGCGGGGGTGCTGTTTATACAATATATGCCATAATAATAATAATAATTCTCTAAATGTAAGCGGAACACCCATTAGTTTATTAAATGTATCATTTGTACGTAAAACAATGATACCCCAAGGGACAGGCATGCTGGGGAAGGGAGTTCTGTCATTTAACTTAAGATATGAATGTGGAGGAGGGGCCCAAAAAGTTCCTTGAGTAAAGTGTTTCATATCATAGCTTGTCTTGGCCATGAAGGTAGCAGGGCTGGTGCAGGCAATCTCCAGGCTTGGGAAATAGCTATCCTGGATGCTATAGAGCTGTGGTCAATAAGTGGCTTGTCAACTTTAGAAATCAGTAAAGAAATGCATTTAAGCAGAAATCAAATTATTGGGACTGATACTGCACTGTCTATAGCCTGAAAAACAAATGTGTGAATAAACTCCATAGTTTTTTTTGCTAAGATAAATCGATACTTGATAAACTATCGTAACTTTGAGTTTAGGTTCTGAGAAGAAGAAATAGTGACAAACACATAGCCTTCCATAGGAACGAGTTCTTTCAGGTAAACATCTCAACTAGATCATTCTGACAAGTGATAAAGTACAAGAGCTTCATGACAATGACTAGTTTTGGGACGCTAGCAAAAATATTTTACTCTTGGGTAAGCAGTGAAGTTGTTAAAATGAAGAGAATAAACCACCAGCCAATGAACTCTAATTTTCAAATAACATCCTGTGACATGGTTGTTGGGAGCTGATTGGCTAGTGCTTAATCGCTCTCCATTTTATCACTTTTTGGCACCGAGTACATCCTACCCAGATACTGTTTAACTCAGGCTGGATTTGTAGAGCATTGTTTTATTTTGGAATCCACTTGTTAGAATTTATCTGAACCATTTTACTATTGCAAAAACATAGACACCAGTGCTCCTCATGCTTGCTTTAAATGTCCACAGTAAGGGGAGTATTGATGTGTCAAGTGAACTTAGGGGTAGATGTATGAAGCAGTGATAAGGGAGGAGTAGTGAGCCAGAGGAGAAGTGGCAACCAATCAGCACTGAAGTAACATCTGTAATATGGGAGCACCGGCTTAATAGGCGTAATAGGATAGCTGCCGGCGGCCTAAAAACTTGTGATCAAGTACTGCAAGTAATTGGATATCGGCCTATGTCAGAGGAATAAAGGCCAATTAGGAACTATTAGAGTGGATAACAGTAAATATCAGCCTTACAGTCCTACAGTTCATATGACCTCACCATTAGGCAGTTCAAGCGCCTCACTTCCAAATATATAAATTGATGTTATTAGGATGTTATTATGAAACCTGTGTAGAAACTGTGTTATTGAAGTGGTAGTCCATGGCAGTATAAATATAACTGCCCAAATATGATTTGTTGAACCATTGTTATGATAGACTTTAAACAAGTTGTTTATAAAGAACCCGGGCAATTAAATTCCTTCTCCCAATTAGTAATTCTCTGTCTCATAGAAATGACGACTCTTTGACTCAGCTGTCCATTTTATTATTCCAATAAAACACTTATACTGTAGAAACCTAAGCTGGGTACACATCTATACAATCATCGGGCCATTCTTTTGTTCTGGGACGGACGGCCGTCCAGATTGTATAGGTGTGTATGCTGTCCTGACTCCCTCTGTATGAGCGATAAATGTCCAAAAACGGTCTTGTCCGTCCATACTCGGTCGGTCGAAGGTTCAGTGCTGTTTAATATTCATCCGACAGGACGGGCCCATATCAGAACAAAAGTGCAGTGTGTACGCACGTTCGATCGATATGCTGTCCGTTCTTGCGACTATACTGCCAAAGCTGCATGATGTCTCCTACAGCACAAGAAGCGTTCACCTCTCCCCATGTATAATTAAATAAATAACCATAATATACATGCACCCCATCTTTATAGCAGGTCGCCGTATCTGTCCCTAGTCAATCTGCCGGCTGCTATAAAGACGGGGGAAAGCGTCTACACAGTCAGCCGGCAGGGTGACTATGGACAGATACGGCAAACTGCTATAAAGACGGGGTACGTGACTACAGTCAGTTTGCCGTATCTGTCCATAGTCACCCTGCCGGCTGACTTGTACCCCGTCTATAAACGGGGTACACGTGTGAGAGCAGTACATGGCTCCTTGTAGGCACGTTGTTTGTGCCACTGAACACGTGCATGGGCAGGACATTAGAGCGCTATTAACCAATCACACAGTTTTTCTATGCTTGCGACACAAAAGAATCTTCATTCTGATGGAATACATGGACGTAAACAACAGAATACACACTCTTCATTTCACGCTTTCCTTTGGTGAGTACTCAACCACAGTTTATTGTTGTTATGACAAATGCTTTATTGATGTATGGTGTGTGTATCATCAAAGTAATGTCCCTTATGTTTTCTTTTTGAACAGACATTTCGAGAATGGCAGAGAAGAACGTGGAGTTTATGAAGGAATTCATTGAGGCCTACAGAGACCAGAGTTGTCTCTGGAACAGCAAATCGAGGGATTATTCAAATAGGCATAAGAGAGCTGTCGCGCTGGAGGAGTTGGTGAAGGTATGCCACCCTTACTGCCCCACCGCTAACATTAAGTGGGTGTGGGGAAGGATTGCCAACATGAGGACAGTATTCCAAAAGGAGCTTAACAAGGAAGAGAGATCCAAGAAATCAGGGGCTGGTACAGACCAAGTTTATGTGCCCAAGCTCTGGTACTATGATCTGCTGGCATTCACAGTGGACCAAGAGCTGCCGAGGGACTCCATCGGCAATATGGCTGCGGCCCAGGCTGCCCCATGCGCCACACCATGCACCCCTGAAGTTCCAGAGGAAACCCTCGCTGGCACAGTAAGTACACAGATTACACATATTTGAATTATTTATTGAAAATTAAGATGAAAAGTACAGTACAAGGGTAGCATGTCATAGCAATTTAGCAGATCATGTCATCCTGCCAATCCACTGCGCCTACACCATTAAAGTACTGCAAGTACTCCTCTCTGGTCAATTTTGCACGTATAGTAACATTTCTTGTATTTAGATTGGTCTACAAGCATGTTAATCCTACTGGCTCCTCAACTGTTTCACGGTCATCCATGCTTGAAACATTGGGGTGTGTTTTTCTGCGTAGATAGTTGTGCAGCACACAACAGGCCATAACTACCTTGTCTATTTTATCTAGCCGCAGATTTATGGCACTATGAAAAATCCTAAACTTATTGTTTAGTATGCCAAATGTATTTTCAACCACTAGCCTAGCTCGTGACAGGCGGTAATTGAAAATTCTGCGTTCTCTATTAAGGAACCTTTGGGGGTAGGGTTTTACAATATTGGCGTGCAAGGCAAAGGCCTCGTCAGCCACAAAAACAAAGTTTAAACCATGCACATTCTGTGTCTGCTCTGGTAAATGAAGTCCATTGCTTTTAAGTTTGTCATGGAACATTGTCTTTTCCAAAGCCCCACCATCAGACACCCTGCCATTTTTGCCAATGTCCACAAAGATGAATTAATATTTGGCATTGGCAATAGCCATTAAAACAATGCTAAAGAAGCCCTTATAATTGTAGAAAAAATGCCACTATGAGCTGGGGGCATGATGCGGATATGCTTTCCATCGATGGCACCACCACAATTGGGGAAATTCCAAAGATCCGTGAAATCTTGGGCAATAGCTTGCCAATCCTCAGTAGTGGTAGGGAACTGAAATATATAAGTAAAGAGGTTTTAAAAAACAAATCAGTGATTTTGTTGTTACATTATGTTTTACAGCCTTTGTGGAAGAGGAGTGTGCACAGACACTAGATGTGGTGTCACAGCTGCCTTCACCCCTCCTCTGCTTTACGCCTACACCCACAACCAGCACTCAGCAAGCAACGCAGCAGCCTGAAGGTCCACCAAGGAGAGGCAGTAAAAGGCCAAGGCCGACTGCAGATACATCTGAGGTCATGACTTGGCAGATTCTGGAGTCTTCCAATCGACTCATGGCATTAGATGAAGATGAGTAGGACCACGCGGGGAACGCAGTTGCCAAAAATGGCGAAAACTAGATCTTGTAACAAGGGCAGAAGCTGAGCGGATAATCAGTGTCACCTTGTACCGGGCCAGTGTCGGGACCCTTACCCGACAAACTCGCCTAACAGATGACCCCCCTATGCCATTCCAACCCATCAACCCTGCCCCAGTACCACACCACCAAATGTACCAGCCAGGTCATTATCCCCACTATCCCCAGTATAACACTTCTGGGCAACCATGGCAGCAACAAACTGGAGTACCACCAGTTTCATCCAGTTGTCCCTTCCACGGTTTGGGGGAAACACCATCCCCCTCCCAAACAGTGATGGATACAGATACTCCCCTCCATTACCAGTCACTTTAAGAAAATTTGATTTGATTTATAATTTTTTTTTAAAGTTTTTATAGTTATATTCTAAATGTTTTAAAGTTTGTCAAGTTTATAATAAAAGATGTTACTTTAAAAATATTATTTGGTGTTCGTGTCTAAAATCCAGCCGGCAGGGTGACTATGGTCAGATACGGGTGGTAAGCATCTAAATTGTACTCAACAGGCAGGGTGACTATGGTCAGATACGGGTGGTAAGCGTCTAAATTGTACTCAACAGGCAGGGTGACTATGGTCAGATACGGGTGGTAAGCATCTAAATTGTATTTAACAGGCAGGGTGACTATGGTCAGATACGGGTGGTAAGCATCTATATTTTAGTCAGCCGGCAGGGTGACTATGGTCAGATACAGGAGGTAAGCATCTAAATTTTAGTCAGCCGTCAGGGTGACTATGGTCAGATACGGGTGATAAGCGTCTAAATTTTAGTCAGCTGGTAGGGTGACTAGGGACAGACATACGGCGAACTCCTATAAGGATGGGGTGCATATATACTATTTGCCATATATTAACCTTCATGTATTACTCCTGTAGAACTTGGATGATGGCATCACTGGTCTCAGGTATTATTAGTCCCAGAGCTCGAAAGGATATAGCGGTGCTGTACCTCAGATACTCAAGTGTCCTCCCAGTAGCCGGAAACGTAGCGTTACCACCAGTCTCTGCTCAGCTGAAATAGGCCTCCTGAAATAGGTGTCCTCTTTTTGGATTAAAGGGGTGACTAGTGCCAGCAGCTCCATGAAGGTAGGGTCATCCATACGAAGATAATTCCTGAAGTCATCAGGGTTTTTCTCCCGTATCTCCTGTACTAATGGCATATGGGAGAAGGTGTCTCGCCGCAGAAGCCAGTCTCTGGTCCAGCAGCTGTGATTCTTGCTCCTCTTTTTTTTTTATAGACTGCAATGTTGTGACCATAACAGCAAGAATGCAAGCACGAACCTTTCTTTTCCTCAAGCTCATGATGAAAGTGGTAGAAAACAAATGGAACAAATGAACGAATGTATGTGTTCTCTGCACAGCCAGCACTGATGTAAAAAAGGAAATCACTTTTGTTTCGTTTCTGTGCTCACGACTCTTTGTTTTGGTATGCCCTTAACCCAGCCCATTATGATAATTTTTGTTTATATCTATCCGGTCAAAAGCCCAAATCGAGAGAGTGTGTACGGTGGTACAATCTTTTTCTTGCGACTGTTTGGACGGGAGTACATCGGATGTCGCAAGTAAAATTGTACAGGTGTGTACGCACGTATCGGCTGTTGCTTGTGGTCGGTCCGATGCATCTACGGTCGGTCGAACAGTCGCAAGAAAACAGGGATTGTATAGATGTGTACCCAGTTTAACTCTGTGCCAGACCACGCTTGAATCCAGTTCTTCTATCAATTTCATGGACTTTCCTAATGATTACATTGAATGATGACATTAAATTTAGAGACTGTCTTCTGGGCCAGTAACTCATGAAACATCCAGCTGCACATTGTTATAGAGCAAGGTCATAATAAAATGATAAGCTTTCTTTTGATTGCTTCAGAGATTTTTTCCATTATTCTGGGTGTCCCCTGGCTGCTTAATACTTCCATCAACTGGGATACATGTATTGTAGTTTGAACACTATAAGTATAACTGTCTACCCGTGACTCTGATTTTTGTATGGCAACGGGATGCCAAACTTTCTTACAAAGTCAACACAATACAATAACTTTGGAGATGTCTGTACTAAAAAGACCGCAGGTCAGTTACCATCAAACTGGTACCAGGGGCAAAAATACCTGCAATAGTCCTTCTAAAATAAGTGGATGAAAATTTTAAGAAAGCAAGTATTTATAATTCTATATCTGCTGCTCATGCCATTTTATTTGTTGAAAATAAGGTAATTTACACCCTCTATTGAATTAAAAAAAAGGTAAATACAGTTGCAAGAAAAAGTATGTGAACTCTTTGGAATTACCTGGATTTCTGCATAATTTGGTAATAGAATGTGCTCTTATCTTCATCTAAGTCACAACAATAGACAAACACAGTCTTCTTAAACTAATACTACACAAACAATTATATGTTCTCATGTTTTTATTGAACAACCATGTAAACATTCACAGTGAAGGGTGGACAAATTCTGGAAACCCCCTAGGCTAATGACTTCTCCAAAAGCAAGTCAGGAGTCAGCCAACCTGGAGTCCAATCAATGAGATGAGATTGGAGGTGTTGGTTAAAGCTGCCCTGCCCTATAAAAAAACACACACAAGTTTTGAGTTTGCTATTCTCAAGAAGCATTGCCTGATGTGAACCATGCCTCACACAAAATAACTATCAGAAGACCTACAATTAAGAATTGTTGACTTCCATAAAGCTGGAAAGGGTTACAAAAGTATCTCTAAAATCCTTGTTGTTCATCAGTCCACAGTAAGACAAACTGTCTATAAATGGAGAAACTTCAGCTCTTTTGATATTCTCCCTAGGAGTGGCCGTCCTGTAAAGATGACTGCAAGAGCACAGCACAGAATGCTATATGAGGTTAAATAGAGTCCTAGAGTGTCAGCTTTACAGAAATCTTTGTCACATGCTAACATCTATGTTGACGAATCTGTGATAAGTAAAACACTAATCAAGAAAAGAGTTTATGGGAGGACACCACGGAGGAAGCCACTGCTGTCCACAAAAAATATTGCTGCACGTTTGAAGTTTGCAAAAGAGCACCTGGATGTTCCACAGCACTAATGGCAAAATATTATGTGGACAGATTAAACCAAAGTTGAGTTCTTTGGAAAGAACACAAAACACTATGGGTGAGATTTAATAGGATTAGAGATTCAGAAAGTGAGAGATCTCCATTTTAATTTTTTTAAAGCGGCAATCATTTACACTGTAGAACCAGTTTGATTTTGATGTATAAATGATTGCCGCTTAAAAAAATTCTTCCCAAATCTCTCACTTTCTGAATCTCTCATCCAATTAAATTTCACGCTATGGCCCTTATTCTGATTGAGTCGGACGGCTGCGTGTTCGTTCAGACGTCCTATGTATTGTGTTTGCGCATGTGCAGAGGCGTTTCTGCACATGTGCGAATGCCGCGCATGTCCGAACATGGCATGAATTCCGTGTAGAAAAGGATCGTATGGACCCATCCGAGCAGGGGGTGGAGAGGGGCATGAAGGGCTGTTTGGGCTCATTACCATATGCGTATGCCCTGCATTTCATGGGCGTTCCCATGAAAACGCTGGGCGTACATATGGTAATGCGTCCGTGACGCATGTGTGGATGGGCGGACGGCTGATATAGCCGGATGTCAGCTGATCGCACATATCCCTGCTTTCTCACAGAAAAATGTCCGAGTGGTCTGGAGCACTCGGGGCTGCCTGACCACTCAGTCCATTACTCAATGGTCGGCGACCATTGGAGAATGGGGGAGGTTCCCACAGATGGGGGAGGTGTTCACATGAAACATCCACTCGCGGTCCAGTCGCTCAGCATCTTACCACATTTGGACAGTCTGCGCGATCCGTATGGTAGGCGGGGCTAAGAACACTCGGTGGCCGTCCAAAACAGAATAAGACAC
Organism: Crinia signifera; assembly: GCF_055691185.1. Classification (NCBI taxonomy): domain Eukaryota; kingdom Metazoa; phylum Chordata; class Amphibia; order Anura; family Myobatrachidae; genus Crinia; species Crinia signifera. The sequence goes on along the minus strand of NC_139222.1, from coordinate 131,665,166 downwards.
ACAACTAGAATAAGGGCCTATAGTATGTGTGGAGAAAAAAAGGCAGAGCACACCAACATCAAATCCTCATACCAACTGTGAAGTATGGTGTAGGGGGCATTACAGTTTGGGGCTGCTTTGCTGGCTCGGGGCTTAGACAGATTGTTATCATCGATGGAAAAATGAATGTTTATCAAGACATTTTGCAGGAGAACTTAAGGCCATCTTTCCACCAATTGAAACTCAACAGAAAATAGGTGATGCAACAGGACAACAGCCAAAAGCACAGAGGTAGTTCATCCATAGAAGAAAATACGCCTTCTGGAGTGGCCAAGTCAGAGTCCTGAACCTGATTGAGATGCTGCTGCATGACCTCAAGAGAGCGATTCACATCAGACAATCCAAGAATATTGCTGAACTGAATCAGTTTTGTAGAGAGGAATGGTCCAAAATTCCTCCTGACCATTGTGCAGGTCTGATATGCAACTATAAGAAACATTTGGTTGTGGTTATTGCAGCCAAAGGAGGGTCAATCAGTTATTAAATTCAAAGCTTCACATACTTTGTCCACCCTAAACTGTGAATGTTTACATGGTGTGTTCAATAAAAACATGAGAACATATAATTGTGTGGTATTAGTTTAATCAGACTGTTTTTGTCTATTGTTGTGACTTAGATGAAGATCAGAACACAATTTATGCAGAAATCCAGGTAATTCCAAAGGTTTCACATACTTGTTCTTGCAACTGTAAATTACTGTCATGGACCATTACCCACTCCTTTTTAAATCTTCAAATCTGGAATTGCTTGAGAGTAAAGATGCATACACATGGTGCGATTTGAGCTTCCGATTTGAACTATATAGGCGCATTCGCCGGGCCGCACCTGGCCATTGCTACGCACAGGCTGAGCATCGGCTACACAGGACTATGCCGCGCGCACACACAGCCCCCATCGGACACACATACAGCAGCGCCAAGCGGCGGGCCAGTCAGGAGCTGTTCGCAGGCCGCATGTGGCCCACCAGGCCGCCTGTTGCCCACCCCTGCTGTAGAAATAGAGATAGTAAAATATTAAGATACATCTCTGTGAATTTGACATTGGAAAGGTAGTTGTAGAATATTGTAATATTTTAAGGAGTTTATTAGAAGGAAAATGTTCTAGCGATTGTGCCAGTCCTGATGTAACAAGAATGTTCCACAGAGGCTCTGTGAAATCTATAATACTGTATGAAGATATTGTTCCCCTAGATAAGGGAGGTACCAATAGTGAAGTGTTAAGAGAGTTGTCCCAATCTCGTGCCGGGTTGAGTCTAGACCAGGCATTCTCAACCTCGGCCCTCAAGGCATACTAACAGTTTAGGTTTAAGTGATATGCATGTTAGAGCACAAGTGACCTAATTAGTACTTCAGCTCTTTTGATTTAACCATCTGTGCTGAAGCCAAAATATCCCAAAATAACCTGCACTGTTAGTGTGTCTTGAGGACCAAGGTTGGGAATGCCTGGTCTAGATACTCTAAAATACAAAGGTATACTCGAGATTGGGTAACTCAGAGTAGAAACGGGCGCCTGATGGGGTGCTGTGTCAAGCTGCTACAACTTAAAGGGTGTCACCCCTTTATGATAGATAAGAAAAACAGAAAAATAATGTGGAGCGCTATGCGGATCAATTGAATATTACAATGTTAATTTATTAAAAAGAAAAATAAATAGAAAAATAAAAAATACATCAATGACAATATTGGGGTTAAAATTGTAGCATGTGTATCAATTTATGATATAGACAGTGAAGGCTTATACTTATAGATATCTGGAAAACTGCTGTTCATCTTATTCTCCTTGATCCATTGGGTTTTAAGCCACTTGGTGCTGTGGGAGAATCACGTTCCGTGCCGGATAGAAGAATTGCGCTGGAGGATGATCTTGTTCCCAAATGTTTATGGGGTCCTCACGATTGGTGCGAAATTTGTAATCCACAGTGGGTTTATTCACGCTGGAGGATGATCTTATTCTCAGATGTTGGAGAGGTCCTCACTATTGATGCGGAATTGGTGATCCACAGTGGGTTAGAGGCAATGTCCCATAGAATGATAGAACAATCCGGATGGCTGGCAAATAGGTGGCCCAAGGGTGGACAGAGAGTGACAAGTGGCAGTGTCCAGAGATGCCTTCAGAGTCCACAGATTGAACTCTGAAGGCATCTCTGGACACTGCCACTTGTCACTCTCTGTCCACCCTTGGGACACCTATTTGCCAGCCATCCGGATTGTTCTATCATTCTATGGGACATTATGAAAGTATGAAAAAAAATTCCCAAATCTGAAAAAATCCCGTATCGTGGACACAAGAATTTTGGAAAAGGGACACGCAACCTCTACAAATTTGCCATGTGTATTTCTGCAGAACCCTGAGGATAACAATTTCATGCTGCTATATGGATATCATATGTATCAGCATAGTAATTCATTTCTAAGGGCTCATAACTGTATGAAAAATAGTTTTAATTGTGAAATTACATATTTATTATTATAATATATTTGTTATTAAATGTTCATTATTTAGGTCTATATTAGTATGTCTTATAGTTTTGTATGCCTCACCAGTGATTTTAAGTGATATATATATTAATTGTATGATAATGGCAGTTCCACATTTTTTTGTTGTATGTTAAAAGTATTGTTTCATAATACCTGTGCCCAAAACAAGATTCCATGTAACTTGCCACTGGGTTGACTCCAAACTTTGCCTTTTCATCTCACACTTTAGAGATCAATTTCCATGGATTTCATAGCTGATTTACTGCCTTCTAAAGGGATGCTAGCAATCCCTTCAGATGGATGCAGTGAATTGTTTTACAAAGATGGCTCACTTTATCCCAACGACTGATAACCACTTCTAAACAACAAGCAGAATTAATGATTCTGGAAATATGCAGACATTGTAGCATTGCAGATGATATACTTTCAGATGAGTGGTATTCAGTTTACTTCCAAGTACTTCAAGTATTGCTGGAGTGAAAGTCTTGGAGTGAGTCTTCTTCATTTTCTCCTGTTGGATAAAGAGCACTTTATAAATAAAATTATTACTATTAGTAATAGTAGTAGTAGCAGTAGTAGTAATAATAATAAAAGAGAAAACTGAATGGACTGTCCACAGAAACAACCAATAGGCTTCCCTTCTCTCAATCTGGGTTAAAAGTTTAATAGGATTTTGAAGATTTCATCTCAAACTAACAAGGGTATTTTCCGCTTCTGGCTAACATTCTCTATGAAAATATGCATTTATTTTTCACATTTTGTCTGCTTAAACCATTTCTCAAGAACCCCCTTCCAGGTCAAATTGTGAAAAAGCTGTTTATTTCTATTTCTCCACAGCTCGCTGTATCCCTCATGCAATGCCCTGCCAGAGTCATTAGTACCCCCACTCTCTGTGCCCCTAAATGGAATAAATAGCAAGACTTTTTTCCTATGCAATCCGGGTAAAACAATATTCAATATGTGGCACTTATCCATATATATCAAATTCTATTTCACGACACTGTAGATTATGATTAGGTTCACTCACAATCCATGATTTTTTTTAACATTAAAATGATCTTGATAAACATCTGATTTCCAGTGTACAAAATGCTGAATTATGTGTTCCTACAGTACCTATGATTTTTGTATAAGGGTTTCCAGGGCAGAGTCACCTTGCTTTTGATGGTGGAATAGTTACCCAAGTGATAGGCCGGGGGCGTTTTATCATAGGGATCATTGGAGCCTTTCAAGAGTCTGCTATGCAGAGAGTGCCTGTATGCTACTGCCTGCAATACCGACTGCATATGGATTTAACCTGCTATGCTGTTGCTTGCTGTTAAAAATAAACAACAAAGTCTTCATCTGAGTACCCATATTTGTTTTTCTTGTGATATATATACACACACATACACACACACACACACACACACACACACACACACACACACACACACAGGTTGAGTATCCCTTACCCAAAATGCTCGGGACCAGAAGCATTTTGGATACCGGTTCCGTATTTTGGAATATTTTTTATATTTGAATGAGACATCTTGAGGTATCTTGCATTTTTGTTGTATAAACACATCAAACACATGAAATACACACAAATATATTTTGTTTGTGAATGAAACAAGGTTTTCAAACATGTTGTGTACAATCTCAGACACTGAATTTGAATGCCAATTATATATCATTTCCCCAGTAGTGACAGTTACAGATGAACCCAGTAGGTTTTTAGCAACAAAAAAAAGGTATATTCTGAAAACTATGGTTTTGAGAATATATATATATATATATATATATATAAATATACATATATGTATGTGTGTATGTATGTATGTATGTATGTATATATATATATATATATATATATATTTCAGCATGACTCTGGAATGCCTAGAGCAATTTACAGCAAACTTGGTACACATACTGTAGGACATACACTCTGGAAGAATACTGTGGGAGTAAGACACCCCTAGCAATCTGTGGGGGACCCAGTGGCCCAAAAGGGGGTCCAGCCACTACACAAAGTAGGTCAGGGAAGCAAGATTTGGCAAAGTTGCATAACATAGAGGGGGTAGAGGACATTGATTATATTCAGATTAGGTTCACGGCCACTTAGACCCCCAATCCTGACCCCGCCAGGGGCCCAAAAAGGGGTCCGGCAGCTACACAAAATGGGTCAGGGAAGCAAGATATGGCAAAGTTGCATAACATAGAAGATGTGGAGGACAATGAGTGGGTTCAGATTAGGTTCACAGCCACTAACATCCCAAAAAGGGATCCGGCCACTACAAAGTGGGTCAGGGATGCAAGATACCTCAGCTAGTATTAAAATAAAAAATTGTTAAAGGCAAGGAAATGTCTCAGCAATGCCCAAGCATGTTTATCACTGCTAATAAAAATTCCTCCCGATACAGAAACCATATACAGACACGTGAGATTTTGTATAAATTCTATGTCGTTTACTCAGACTTTTATAAACTGATATTTTGACAGTGATCTATTTTGAGACAGCCTTTATAAGGCTATTATGCGGGACAATGCTTTAGGTTTACTATATATTGCTAATCTCAGGATTCTTTGCCATTATTTGTTTTAGAAATGACAAGGTTAGACTGTCTCTGGATTTGCAGTGAACATGGCCAAATCCACAGGGCTTTTCTTGCATTGAAGTTAACTTAAACATTTTGGTGCGACCATACTGTAAGTCTGTGAAGTATGCCAAGGACCACTTACTTTATTTGGTTCTGGTATAGTGAATCAACGGCATCTAGATAGACAATCATGTGGTTGACCGCTCTTGGCTGAACACTCCTAGTTAGACGCCTAAAGATACTAGAAAGCATCTAGATCGACAGTAAAAAAGATAGTTGCAAGCATTAGGTCAACGGGAATGTGATTGACATTTACTAGGTCGACACAAGTTTTCAAGTTTTTGTGCCTATGTCGATGTATGTCAACATGGACTCCGTATAAGTGTACAGCAGTGGTGTCAAACGGAATACATATGAAATCCCGGCGGGCGGAATCCCGGCGTTCAAAATCCCGTCCGCCGAAATCCCGACAAGGGGGGGACGTGGATCTCCCCCCCTGCGCTCGCCATGCAGCGGGCCTGGGACCTCGCAGAGCATGCTGGGACTTGTAGTTCCACGACAGCTGGAAGGCCATCAGTTTGACCCCACTGGTGTACAATGACCTCTTACATGGCTCACTATACCCACCATGCTTCGGACACGATTATAATCTAACTCTATGTCCACTTGGATGGTAAAGTATGAACCAAGTTGGTCTAAAGCAAAAAACATGAAAACTTGTGTCGGCCTTGTGATTGTCGATCACGTTTTTTTGACCGAATGCTTGCGTCAGTCTTCCATTGACGTCAATCTAGATGCTGTCAACTATCTTTAGGCATCTAACTAGACACGTTCGACCATGAGTGGTTGACCACATGATTGTCGATGCCGTTGATCCGTTGCCTGAACATCCTTTATTTATGCATACAAAGGTTTAATTGGCTTTAAATGGTGGTAAATTTGGGGTAGGGCGAACCTATTGAAAATGGTAATTCTTCTGTAACATTTACAATCTCTGCCACCAGCGATGGATGTTAGTTATGGGCTGTAGGACTGCAGGTAGGACTTCCAAGTCTCTGCCAGTCACAGTGAAGCCAGTGCGTCATGGACTGCATCTGACTTTACTGACACTAAGCTGAGTGGGGGAATTTACCTGGGGGATTTTACCTTTCCCAGGTAAAATCCACCACTCAGCTTAATGTCAGTGAAGCCAGATGCAGTCCATGACGCACTGGCTTCACTGTGACAGGCAGAGACTTGGAAGTCCTACCTGTTAGTCACAGATACACAAGGCATTCCAGTTGGGAGGTGTTCCCTACCTCTAGGACTGCCAGTCCAGGTTGCGATAAGCAAACAGCTGGCTTCCAGGAGGAAGCCACGCCCTCCCTTATTGCCCAATCCAGCTTCTATGAACCACAGGTACTGAGACCTGGGGCAGACAGCTGTCTCCTCTTTGGGCATCTCATAGTGGCAGCCCCCCTGCCAAATGCAAGTAGGAGCCACCACTGTCTGCTACTCCTTTGGACTCATACAAAACAATTAAATTGTTTTCCACTAGGTGGGCATTGTCTGTTTATTGTGCAATATAATGGAAACACCAAATCAATCAGCCACAAATTAATACATCTCTTTATACATTACTAGTATTGACAAAATGGTGCTGAAAGGAAAACTATTAGGTGCAAATACAGAATTGTCTCTTTGCTTCATATAGCATAGTGGCATGCTGTGTTAGATCACACCCAGGACTTACCATTCAAGGTAAGTGGATAGAAGGTGCATGTGGACTCACGCATTTAGATAAAATCATGGTGCTGACAGTTATCGAACATACAGTAGGTACAAAAATTGCAAAGAGAGCAAAAATAAAAATGTAAGTAAATGTGAGTAAGGAAGGGGAGAAGAATAAAGGGGGAAGGTGAAAAAGAAGGGCATTGAGTCAGTCTGTGTGTTCGAACAACATTGGAGGGTGGGACACAGATGACAAAGCTATATACTCAAAGTAATCTGTCCAATGTGCAGATGCTTATGAAGTCAGTACTTCATGAAAAATTTATGAATGCGTTCCATTATGTAAGAGGACCACACATCATTAATAGTATGTGGATGTGGAGGAGGAGTGGTGGATTTCCACAGTGGTTAAATAGTGCAAAGACAGGTAGCTGCAAGACGCCAATGATGATTATAGCGCTTTAGGATTTTTTTAATGCACACCCAGATGGAACACTTTGGATTGTTACTGTGATCTGGGGCCACTCCTCAGGGTCTCACACAAAGATTGCTCCCAAGCCAGATCATGGACCTCTTTCTGAAGCTGTGGGTGGGAGAATATGTATATAAGCCCCTTAGATCAGTGGTTCCCAACCCTGGTCCTCAAGTACCCCCAACAGTGCATGTTTTGCAGGTCTCCACACAGAATCACAAGTGCTATAATTAGCTCCACCTGTGAATCTTTTCAAATGTGCATGAATAATGAGTGCACCTGCTGGGTGACCTGGAAAACGTGCACTGTTGGGGGTACTTGAGGACCAGGGTTGGGAACCACTGCCATGATTGATGATGTCAGCACAAGGATTCCATGGATGAGTTAATGGTGATAGAAGTGAACTGATTGAGAGTGCAATCAAAATACTGTATTTGTAAAAATGAGTAGAAGTCCTTGTGTGGGATAGTAAAGTGGTATTGCAGATTAGTAAAGTCAGGGAATGTATGTAAATGTGTGATATGAAGGGGAAAGGGAATACTCTGATGGGTCCAAAGATGAAACTGTCCTTGAGATTTACCAATGGTCCACGTTTTCCAAATCACCTGGCTGGTGCACAGCTATAATCATTACTAACTGTCACATTTTCAAACCTGCTGCATCATTCCGATTATAGATCCACAGGTTGCATGAAAAAAACATGAACTGTTGTTAGATCTTGAGGACAGGTTTGGCAACCCCTGCCATAGAGGAACTAAAAATGGATGAAAACATCAAAGTTGTCAAAACCAAGAACAGAGGTCCCAGTTTTCCAATGTAAATTGTATTGTGGGCAGTGATTAGGCAAGAGTCAGGTGTCTAGATGAAGGGCACCGTAAAAGACTAGAGGGAGAATATACTGAATGTGAGTTTGTTAGCCTCAATAGATGTCCATGAATTGCATGGCTCAGAAATATTTGAGGAGATATGGGATGCCCCAAACTTCCAGAGGTTTGATGCTCTTTGTAGGTGTTTGAGAGTTTTTATAGGAATATGAATAGGAAAACAAATGAAGAAGAATATTTATCTTGACAGCCACTGTGCATAGGGGAGCAGCTTGTGAATAGATGCAGTGTGATTCGCATAGCGTCTATGTACAGTGAAGGGAGAGCTTGGGGGCATGGCCCCACAGTGATGCAGGTGTTTGTTTTGCCTCCATCTCTATGATAAGGGCCCCTTACACTAGGGCAATTTATCTGAGGCTTGAAATTGCATCAGATTTCCCTTGAACTCCCCGGCAGCTTTCCAGGAGTCCTGCACGTCAGATTCTGTACTTGAGGGCTTATTTCACATAAGATATATTGCAAGCAATTTATCAACCTATGATAAATCGCATTTATCTTACTGCATACACTTGTACCATACAATCCATCTGATGTCTGTACTACAGGGTGCTAGAGGGGCTGTACTACAGGGTGCTAGGGGGGCTGGCCTAAATAGTGCTATTTTAAAGCTACATAGAAGCAGCTCGTAGCTACCCTACCAATGGGGCCGATTTAGACCCATTTGGTTGGTCTGAGAATTCACAGTACGACCGATTTATCATCCGGCTGCGCATGCACAAACTATCCGTGCGCACAAAGCCATTGATGCCTTTGTTTGCAAGATGAATGACAGCCAGAGGCTGTGTTCTGGGCGGCTGGCCGGTGTTTTCTTGGATTGCCCCAGAACACTGAGGCATTGCCTGGCCGTTGGGAAGGCCGCTGACATCAGAGCCATCACAGCAATGAGAAGTCTAGAATTGGCAGCAGGATCACATGCAATCCCATTCAGCGCTACCAGAGGCTGTCCGATACATCAGATCTTACTTGACACATGTCCAATCTCCGATGCACACTGGATTGTGTGTCAAATTTAATAAGACCCATATACGACTTGCCACTTCTCATCTGATTTCTAGGCTAGATCCATTGGATTCTGATGAAAATGGGCCAAATTACAGTAGTCTAGTGCAGGGTTCCTCAAAATATTTTGCTCTGGGACCCCCAACAGAAAATAAAAATAATTACGGGACCCCAGCAAGTTACTGCAGAAGGCCATCACATCACATGTATAGTCAGAAGACAACACATACATGGCAGCATTGTGGAGGTACAAATTGATTGGAGGAGGCTAAAATAGACGATTCAACACAGATTAGAAAAGTCATCAGCCTGATGGTCAGCAACAATGAGTCGCGACCCCATGCTGAGAAGGTCTGGACCCACTCTGGGGTCAGGACCCACAGTTTGAGAACCGCTGGTCTAGTGTAAGGCCAGCTTTACACTGGCCCTGCTGACAGCATCGGGCTGGGTAGTGACTTTATTTAAGTCTAGGGTTTTTCAGCTTTAAAGATTCTTTATGATCAATTTTGAAATATTAATGCAGACAATGCTTTAACATATTTGTACTGGTTTGACCTCACATTGTCTGTTTTTATTGGTCTCATTTACTCTCCATTATTCTCTAACTTTTACCTCTGTACTTATTACTTTTGCCGGATCTCTCACTATCTTACATCATCTGACAAACAGCCTGCATTGCGCTATTAGACCAGTTCACCAACACGTATAAGCTCAGCCTACCCACCTTTTATCTTATCCATTATTTACTTCCTGCTATACTCTAAAAGGTGCCCTCACTACAGCACAGAGGGAGAAGGGTGCGGAGAGGAGGCGGAGGGACGGTACAGGTAGAAGGGAGCAGTGAGCAGCGGCAATGCCTTGTGACAGATTTCACAGACTGCCCTCGCGTCCAATGATGTGCGATGCGATGCGCACGGGAGCGCGCATTGCATCGTACCTCCTGTCATGTACATGCAATCTGGGCACTGTACATGCAATTTATCACTTAAATCGCATGCAAATTGCCCTAATTGCATGTACATCGCCCTAGTGTAAGGGGCCCTATATTTCGCTCATCCCTGCAATATCTGTCCCTTTTTAGGATGCACATGTCTTTAGATTGTGAATTTAAACTTGGGATGTATTAACCAATACGTATTCTATGTAGAAAGCAGTGTAAATCTAATGTTGGAATCAACCTTCCACATGTCCTTACATGTGGAAACCTTGCAGCCATTTTTAGAGTGTTTAAGAACATGACTTCATGGTCAAGATTTTTATGCCAACACCTATCTTGCGAAAGATGTAATGATGAACTATACGCAGCCGCATTAGTTTTCTGCATCAACTCAAAATGTAGACCTTGTGCAAGAGGTCTGGGAGAACCTGTTATTATTATCTACATGTAAATTATGGCGTACAAGCATGTTCTTAATGCTCATATATTTTTATTTATATAGGGCATGACACACCTGTGGTCAAATCCTGGCTGGAAGTAATCACAGGCGTAGGGGCTGACTATTATAGAAGCTGAGGTGCCTTGATAAGGCTGCTGCGCATAACCAGGAGGCACCCAGGAGAATTAGCCTAGAACAACTGTAAAAACACAAATCTTTATTAAGCCCACAGATGATACAGGGATGACGAATGAAATGACTTGAAGACATCACAATGGTAACAATACTGACAGTATTCAGATACCACTGTTAATAGCATAAGCGAGGAGACAATAGGTGCAGCGTAGGAACGCTGATGATTCTATGGATATGCTGTATACTTAGTAGCAGTTGTAGCAGTGTTTGCACACTGATGGAGTCCAGACAGTAATAGCATCGGTAATAAGGTGAGGTATTGGTGCAGTGTAAGAAGAACACTAATGAAGTCCAGAATAATATATGAAAGTCGTAAACGTAAGTATGAGGAGAATGACGAGGTGGTACTGACCCTTACAAACTTGGAAGATAACGGAAATGGGTCCAGATAATGGAGCACAGATGATGAATATTGATAATGGATATCGATGGCGGAACACCGATGGAGCTGGATACCGATGGCGGAGCATCGATGGCCGTGCACCAATGGTGGAACACTGATGGAGCTGGATATCAATGGTGGAACACAGATGGTGAGTATCAATGGTGTAACACCGATGGAGCTGGATATTAATGGTGGAACACCAATGGCGAGTGTCAATGGCAGAACACAGATGGAGCTAGATATCGATGGTGGAACACTGATGGTGAGTATGGATGGCGGAACACCAAAGGAGCCAGGCAAGCTGCACGTTGGAAGACTCAGGCACTGGAGCAAGACGGTAATCTCCGGATAATGGCACCTGGAAGCAGCTGAGAGACAAAGAGAGAAAACAACATATAGGTAGCACAAGCTGATCAGCAGCACTAGCAACTGTACTTACTCAACCAGCACCTTTATAGCAGCAGAGGAGTGATGATTGGATGGGAAATTAGCACTGCTGAGAGGCTCACAGGATAACCCGAGGAATATCATGTGACCAGGAAGAGCATGATTGCTCCCATGTACAGGAAAGGCGGGAAATGCTGTATGTACAGCACATGGCTATGTTAATGGCGGCGGTGTGGAAGCCACAGGAGACAGGGGCACTGGGGGACTTCTATATTGCTGTGGACACAGGGGCACCAGGAGAGTGCTGTAGCTGCGCTGCAGACTGAGTGCACACAGCTTTGATGGAAGCATGCTTTGGTTAATATAGAGAATATTTGGATATTCACTCCCATAATGGATTGTAAATGTATATACACACTCATAGCATACCCTCCAACATTCCCCCCCCCCCCAAAAAACCCGGTACAGGGGTGTGGCCATTAATAGAGGGGCATGGCCATGGGTAAAGGGGGTGTGTCCTTGACCATTTTCTTTCGACTACATGGTACGGGGTCTGGCCATAACATCGCCCACTGTCCCCGCTGTCGGGTTCACCATGCTGCGGCAGATCCGTGTTGCACTGACATCATGCCGCCCAGTGACATCCCCAGTCAGGGGGAGCTGAACCTGACACAGGGGGAGCTGAACCTGACACAGCCCTCCGCCGTGCACCCTGGGAGATGTAGTCCCGGCTGACTGCTCCTCCATGCTCCCTGGGGAGCAGTCAGTAGTATAATGAACTAAATCTCCCAGAGTCCCCCAGTCAGCCAGAGCTGATGTTAAAAAAAAGGGTACAGTTTGTTTTAGCCGGTACAGACCGTTAAAAAATGGTACTGTACCGGTTAAAACGGTACAGTTGGAGGGTGTGTCAGATTTATTTTTCTTCCATTCTTGGGGAATCCTGTTTTTCAAATTTTGCTAGAAGGCATTCCAGTTACTAGATAGCAGCATTGACGACCCACTCACGATGTGCATCGTCTAGGTGTGTACCCTTATGCAAGCCTTGGAGAAAGATAAAGTGGACAAATTTCCGATGCTTTGATAGTTCTTCCTTACATTTGTCCAGGCACAGCATTACTTTATTACATTTATTAGGTAGTTTTCAGACCTCAGGCACCAGTTTCCATTGTGAGAGAATTCAAACAAAAAGGATGACATTTTGACCACTATAATAGATAAGCAGGATAAATAATACCATCAATATAAAAATTGACACTGGTGTGAAATGTAACATAATGTCATGTGACCTCATCCAGCGCAGAAAAACCCTAAACACCTATACTAACTGTGAAGATTATTGCTTAATATGGCCCAGGAAATCAAGAGTATCATACAGTGAGTATGGATTGTATGGTCGACCTAAAGATGGTTGACATGGTCTAGGTCGACAGGTCGTTAGGTTGACACAAGCATTAGGTCGACATGGTCTAGGTTGACAGTCAAAAGGCGACATGGGGTTTTTCAATGGTTTTTGACCCGAATGTCGACACAGTCGTCATGGACAGAGGGTTAAGTGCACTCACTGCGTTCGGCACACTACTTTATTCTTCCACCATGCCCTAGTGCAGTGGTTCCCAACCCTGGTCCTCAAGTACCCCCAACAGTGCACGTTTTCCAGGTCACCCAGCAGGTGCACTCATTATTCAGTCACATTTGAAAGGATCCACAGGTGGAGCTAATTATAGCACTTGTGATTCTGTGTGGAGACCTGCAAAACATGCACTGTTGGGGGTACTTGAGGACCAGGGTTGGGAACCACTGCCCTAGTGGATGTAGGGCATGAAATACCATCTGTCAGCACAGGTCGGCTCAAAAAACAGTGAAAAACCCCATGTCGACCTTTTGACTGTCGACCTAGATCATGTCAACCTATTGCTTTTGTCGACCTAATGACCTGTGGACCTTATCCCATGTCCACCTAGACCCATGTCGACCGTGCAGTATGTTGACCTAGTGGTGTCGCCCTAATGACTGTCGACCATCTTTAGGTCGACCAGCCGACTGTATCCCCATACAGTAATATCAAACTGCACCTATGTGTGCCTGACGACATAAAACTGGGATTAGTTACTATAAATGCTGATGTGCATGTAATTCAACAGGATATTCCAGAGTTAAAAACATTGGTAATCTGTTCAATTGTAATACCATTGGTAAACTCTAGGTCACATACCACATGCATTTAAATGAGTCTGGCTCCCAGAGAATGTATTGAACTGTTCATACAGCATGCAAATGTGTATAGCAGTGCCCAGTGTTCATTTCTTCATCAGTTTGAGTTTTACGCACAATTCTATCTCTGATGAGCTCATTGCTAATGTACCATAATCATTTTCCTTTGCTAGTAGTTTCAGTGTGGCAGCATATGATTGGATTCTCAGAGGGGCTGCTAGCAGTGTTAAAAGCATTGATGTCCTCGGGACCCCACACAGTTCATGTTTTCCAGGTAACCCAACAGGTGCACTTATTAATGATGGACACATTTGAAAAGATCCACAGGTGGAGCTAATTATTTTGCTTGATTCTGTGAGGAGACCTGCAAAACGTGCACTGTTGAGGACCGAACCTGTGGCATACTGTAGCTCATCAAACTTTTTTTTTTTTTTAATTAATAGAATGAGAGAGCCATTACGGATCCATAGAAAGGTCTGACAATATCATTACATCGTGTCATAAAAATACATGAATTAATAAATTGTCAAATGTATGTAGTAAACAATGATAAAATATAAAAACATGACAATGAGGAAAATTAGAAAGTCTCATTCAGGTTCTATATACTGAGAGAAAAAAATGATAGGAAATGGGAAAAAGAAGAGAGAGAAATGAGGAAGAAGAAGGTTGAGATATAGGGGAAGGAGGAGAGGGTCAACCCGACCGGACACACCTATGGCAAGATAATATGCTACACCAACAATTGGAAATCAGAGGGAAGTCTGTGCGTAGAAAAGCTAAGGGTAGTCAAGTGATTGTAGGAGGAACCCCAAAGTAAGAAGTCCATGGTTCCCAGATTTTGGAAAACCTTTGAGTATGCTACCGTGTTTCCCCGAAAATAAGCCCTACCCCAGATTTTGGACACTGGTCCAAAATAAGACCTCCCCCGAAAATAAGCCCTATCAAAATTTCCCTATGCCGAGTGGGTGCACTAATTTCTGTAACCCCATCTCCACCCCCGCTAACCCCCTTCACCGCTGCCTTGCTTGTACAGGCTTCTACTGTACCGTAGAAGCTGTTGCAGCTCCCGGTCCCAGGGATGCACTGCGCCCAGCGCGTGACGTCACTGTGCACATCACGCGGCTGCTGTACACGGAGGGAGCAGTGGCGCAGGCGGTAAACAAGAAGAAGAAGAACTGAAAAGTGCTGTATTGTTGGTGAGGAGCAGGACTCGGGCATGTTACTTTAAAAGAAGTAATGGGGGCTGTGTAAGAAGGACTCGGGCATGTTACTTTAAAAGGAGGAATGGGGGCTGTGTAAGAAGGACTCAGGCATGTTACTTTAAAAGGAGGAATGGGGGCTGTGTAAGAAGGACTGGGAGCATGATACTTTAAAATAAGCCCTACCCCGAAAATAAGGCCAATGATGTTTTTTGTTGGGGAAAAAAAATAAGACAGTGTCTTATTATCGGGGAAACACGGTAGTGATAAATTCCATAGAGGGGACATACCATACTTTAGCTATGATTTCACTTATATTCGGTGCATAGGTTGATTTCCAGGCAGTGG